>NC_088246.1:129224894-130468894 GCF_036013445.1 Caloenas nicobarica | reverse complement strand
GTAGACAAAACACACTGAAACATTCATAGTCATTATATAACTTTCTCTATTCTCTAATCTTAATAGTTTTCTTTACAAGTATGCGATCCCGTGAACAGAATGACATTCCAGTTAATCTTCAGACCTTGTATTTATCTCATGGTTATGCATGCTGATGTCACTAAATATCTTGGCAGTATTTACCTTTCTTTTAACCTTGGGAGGGCAGCATTTAATATTGCAGATTAATTAAATAATAATATCCCTTGAAAAAGCATATAGATAGTTTCTTGTGTTAAGCGAAGGTAGTATGCTGTCTCCCTTGCCCGGGAAGTTATTGCAGGCTTGTTGGCTTTATTTTTCTGTCGTACACAGCGTTAAGCCCAGCATTGCTCTTTACCTCACAGAAATAATACTAATCCCAGACTAAACACACACACACACAAATCACATGAAGTGTTTGTATTTACATAGGAGTGCTGATTGTCACTTCTCTAGAATTTTGCCTCCAAAGTTAAGGGCAGGATTGTCGGAGAGGCATGTAACAGGTCATTACTGCAGTGCACTGGCAGTTTGCTAAAAGTGTGCTTTCCTGGTTCATATTGAAATAGTGGTGGTGACTATCATGCTTAAAACCCGTTTAATAATTAACTAAATGCATACAGGAAATGCCTTAGTTTATTTTATTTCGAACTTTGAAAAACTCATGCTACTTTGAGATAGGAGGGGGGAAGGAAAATATTATTGTTTTTCAAATTAATGTAGTATGTGTTTGAAGACACTTTATTTCATACTGGGAGGGCAGAGCCAGAAACACAAACAAGTTAGCAATATTTATTTGCTTGTTCTCTCTTGTCTTGGTTTGATTATTTTAATTGCAGTATACCTACATTTTGATACAGAGGCCTGGGGCAGGCGGTGCCGTTGAGGACAGGCTTGAGAGCCCGTCACGTTCGCGGCACCAAACGTTGAAGCCGCAAGAACAATGAAACTTCCTCTCTGCTTCTTGTGTTTTCTTCCTTTATTTCATTACGGAAGATCTAACAAGATAGTGGGGGCCGAGTAGTGCTTACTGAAATGTTAGCACCTATGTTTTGTAGAAAAATAGATTTTTGCTGCTTGTAGGTCATTTTGGTTTGCCTGATGCCTTTTAGAACATATTAAGGGGGGAAATTTGAACAAAGTCAACCTTTTATGTAGACTGTTCTTCAGGTGGCTCCGTGCTCTCACAAAGCTCAAGTTGGGATGTTTTCTTTCATAAGCAATTTCTTACAGAAGGTATGGTATGTAGCATATGTAGAACTTCAAGCACTATCTTTGACCCGAGTTATTTTGTTTGCCCACTCTCCAAAATTCTGTGTTCTGCTGTAGTCAACAAGGTTACGCTGGTACTGTTCAAAAGGTGTTGCTGTGTTGTTGTTGTTGTCATCTCTGTAAGGTAAATTTCTTGTGCAAGGAAAGAGGGAAGATATGATGGCATTGCAAAATATACCATGTTACAAGAACAAAACTCTTCTTGGAAAGTCTAAGCTAGAGGGGTATTTTGGAATATTTAATTTCACTCCAGAGTTCTTAGCATGATACTTAGTAACAAATGTCATTAGGAAGTCAACTGGCTGGTTATATTTTTGCAGTCCCATTTTATTTATTTACTTAGACCAGTAACATGGAGAAATGAGGAAACATGGGAAAACAACCTTGATTCTCAGACTCTGCTTCGTTAATAAATTTGTTAGCATGCTACTTTAGAGTAGCCCCATAATTTTAATAAGAAAGCTGAGTTAAGGACTGCGGACTGGGTCTACAAGTCAAGCTTAGTGGAGTGAATGAGAGGACTGTTTCTAAGTTGATAATCACTGTACCTGTGAGGAGATCCCGATGGAATCATCTTACTGCCTGCATTCCTCCTCTGCTTTTCTTACTTACTTACATTCAGCTGTGGCAAGCCTAGAAGGATGCCTGAATTGGACTAAAAATTATTATTAGCCGGTAAAGCTTTAGTCTCTGAAGGTGAAGGGTAAGACCTGAAAGCCTGTGTGTTTCAGAAGTGGGCTGCTCTCGGTACCCAGGAGTCTGTGACCAACCCTGTGGGTAGTTTCCCTGACGGCTGAAGTTGTACAGTGAGGGACTGGGAAGGGCTGGTGGGGATGTGGGGCTACAGAGCATAAGGAAAATCACAGGAATTTGGTGAAAATCCTAAATGAAGAATCAAACCACAAGTTTATAATAAATGCACTTAATTTGCCATGTGTGATGTACCCGAATCTCCTCTTTGCTGTTCCTATTTCATTTTTTCCTATGCACGCTGTCCCTAAACAGACTTCATCAGGATCCTGTAGTGCTCTGATTTTCCATTCCTGACAGCATAGGCTATTGTGATTTAGCAACTGTCTAAGAAAAGATTCTCATGTAGAAACTTCTGTTACAACTGCGTCGTAATAAAATTATTTTTGCTGCTCTTCCTGAAGTTTTTCCAGGTGTTTGTTCCAACTACTTTTAAATGTGTGTTATTTTTAACTTTGGGGTGGTGGATTGCAGGCTTCTGGTCAAGTCCCTCTATGAATGTAGTGTGTTTCTTCCTTTCTTTAGTAATTACATGTCATTATATTCCAAAATTAAAAATTCTTGGAATATATGCTAATTCTTTCTTAGCACTTGAGATTCTTCTTTACCATTAAATGCTTTCACAATTAACACAAATTAATTTCAGTTTATTTTTACAAAGAGAATAAAATGGCTGATGATGAACATTCAGCTTTAATAGTAGAGTAACGCTGTCTTCCTTGGGCTGCAGGATACAGGCATAGTTGTGTCAGGCCCATAGAGAGATTTATGTCCTACAAAAGAGAGAAATAAGTTTGACATCTTCCTCTAGTAGACTAGGAGGAAAATCCAAGCTTCAGTGAAGTCAGTGATAAAATTCTGATTTATTTCAGTTGTGTCATAACTTCCCCTTAGAACTCTTCAGTTTTTTCCAGGATGTCATTTCAGCTGTTAAGGGAGCTGTGGTAGGGCTTATAGGGTGTTGCCTGTAAGCATTGTGGAGGCCAAAGGTATATAGGGATTTAAGAAAGAATTAGGCACAACTGAAGATAGGTTCAGAGGGAGGCGGAGGGACGGCAACACCACAGCTAAGCTTGAACCCCTGATTGTCAGAGACAGAGAGAGGAGGTATCGGGGAAGGATGATTCTGCATTTGCCTTGTACTTTTTCCGGAGGCATCTGCTAGTAGCTTCCATGACAGACTAATCACTAACTGTCTCTTTCATTTGACTCATACAGCCATTCCTATATATGTTTTATTTGGTCACAGTCTGTATTCATATATATATATATGTATGTATATATGTACACACACACAGATGCGTGTACCAAGCTTGCATCCACAAGGTTTTATTCCTTGGCAGTTGACTAACTAAAGTAACAAGATATTTATAAGCTGTGCTTTAAAATGGCAATTAAACTTTCGTCGTGTTTAGTTATCGCTGGTTGCAGTATTTTACTAAAGCAAATAGAAGGGGATGAATGAAGACTGACATGAAATTCGAAGTCATTAGTAACTGTTATTCATGTTCACAAATCAGTATTTAAACTCATGTATGTATTAAGAATATGTTTGATTAGGGTGCACAGGCTACTGCATACATGTAATTTTTATCAAGTTAATCGTACTTCATGAGTGTTTGCAAGGCACTTGTGTGTGGCTCTGACATTTGTTCTATTAATTTTTTGTGCTTAGTAACAATGTGTGTACTTAGTACTCTGTCTTTGCCAAGAGTTTGACCTACATCTAATACACATCTGTATGAAGTACCAAACTGTAATTCTGCATGTTGGGAGGTGATACAAGTGTTATCTTTTATGCATATTGCTGTATTCTCTCAAAAAACAAGTATTAAATTTGTTCTTCAAACTTTAATAAGATAAGAGTAAATTTTTTTTTTTTTTTTTTTTATTCTCAAGTCTTATGCTGCTGCTCCAGTATAAATGGATGATACTGTTGTGGGTACCAGTATCATCAGGAAGCACTGCTGAGGAGAACTACTCGCTCATGCAAATATGGTGTAGGAATAGGGGCCAAACCCTGTCTGGTCTCTCCCATAACATTTGGGACCACATCCTTGTCACCAGGCCACCCTCTGGGACCCGGGCTGAGGCAAGGCGCCTTATAGGCTGAGGAGGATGCTGAGTTTTCTGGGAGAGATGCTCTAAATGCATTCCAGAGGCAGAGAGGATGGAAGCCAGGGCACCATATGGAAGAGGATGACTTGGGTATATGATTTCAAGAAGTGGTACAGGGTTGTGAACCTCATGTGGGCACCAGCACATCCCTGAATGACAGAGGATGTCAACATGAAGTCTAATTCACCTCATAGCCAGCTGCTAACTTTACTATGGCCACGGCCATTTGTAGAGCTGAGTACTGGCATTTATTTGACTTTCATATAGGTATGTTTGACTTCGGTCTGTTGTTAACTTGCAACCTTCTGCAACAAAGAATGCTTGAATTCTTCATTCTTAAATTGAAAATGCATTGTTTTACACTGTTAAACTAAATGCATGCTTATGAGAGCATCTCAATATTTTAGAAGGAAGTGTGAAGTATATAAGCGTATGTTGTAGGTATGTGTGGACTAGGTTGTTCATTCACCATGATAACAATGTGAAAATGTGTAGAAATGCTTTAGATAATGTTTAGGTACACTTCCTGCAAATCAGGGTTTTAATTTAGGGCATTCAAAAGAGTGGCCTGAAGTTTCAACATGCTTCCTAGTAACAGGTGATTGGGTAGAAGAGAATAACAAAACCTCTTACTGCTGCAGCTGTGTGAAATCAGAAATGTGAGTTCAATTTTTGGTTAGGCACCAGAGAAGACACATAGAGCTGTATTTTCTGAACTGTAGCAAAAGAGAGATCATGTGTTTTCAGTAACAGTATCTACTCTGGGACTGAACAACCATTATTCTGATGACCAGGCTAGAGCTGTGAAAGGTGGCGTGCAAATAAGTGGCTCTTGCTGAGGCTCCAGTGCAAGCTTGGGTTGTACATCACATAGCACCTAAGCGTGTAGAGATGCTAAGTTGATCCTAGTGACCAGGAGGGCCAAGACCTCTTCAGCTGTGTGAAGTCATTGAAACGGGTTGATAAGTGATGGAACTCAAATTCAAATATGATAGGTTTGATACCTCATGTATAGGTTTGATAACTCTGTATATTGCTTAACTGTATACAACTGATACGGAAACATGATGCTGAGCTCTCTGGCTCACCCTCTGCTTTTTGCTTTTTAGCCTTACAGAACCCAGTTTCCTGAGCTTTTTATTAAAGGAATATGCTTTATCTAAAGTAAACAGACTGGTATTTGACAGGCAGTTAACTGGAGTTGAATCCTAATGTAGGCATGCCCACACCACAGAGATGCGTTAAATGCCTTTGTCAATTCTGATGGGTTGTATTTTTCTCACTGCTGAAAGAGGCATCTTGAAAATCATACCGAACTGTATAAGCTTACTGGTGTTGTAAGTAATGTGTACATTTGTATCAGTTATATTTAGGAGATTAGAAAATGTTGCTGGATTTGAGTTTTTCCACGGCGCCTTACACTTGTGAGAGCAGTTGTTTCATTTCCCCACTCCCTGGTCTGGTTTTTCCCTTTCTCTTTGGTGGTTTCTGCAGGGGGGGAAAGTTGGTGTGGGATTTAAGTGGACAAGTAACAGTTTTGAAACTGAGATTGGCAAAGAGGTTTCAGTAGGAGTTAAAATGTACTTAACTCACTGTTCCAGAAGTACCATCAACTGGAAATGAAAGCTATTTAAATACAAAGTTTCCTATAATATTATCCTTTTCTATGTTGTTAGATTTGCTTCATTTGTCAGCTATACTGTTCACAAAGTTTTATGTTAAATCACAGTACATTTGAAATACTATGCTTCTAAATCAGCCTTGTAAGTAAGTTTGTTAATAATTGTGAAGGTAAGGAAAATTCTAGACTAAATAAACATCTTAAATGGGAATTTGGACTCTTCCAGTGAAAATGCTTGCAGGCTTAATATTTTTTTTCAGCCATAGTTTGATACTTGTCAAATGCAACTCGAAGATTAAATAGTTTTGGAATGTCTTTCTTTTTCTTTTTTGTTTTGTTTTCCTTTTATTTAGACCACCACCACAAACAAAATGATACAAGAGTGACTGGCATATATACAAATAATGTTCTGTCATTGTATTTTGGTTTTTAATCTGGTGGTTTAAGGGGAGATTTAGTAGTATTAAGCTGCATTTCTTTTGTCGTTGTGTATTAAGAATCAGAAACAATTCTTGATAACAGAAGAGAGGTGGAATCCCAAACCTGAAATCATGATGCAGTGTCCTGAACAATGTTTTGCGGTAGTACCACCTTCCTCCTCTTTGACAAATGTTTTGGTGAAAACAGACCACCTCCTTTTTAAAAGTGGCAATGGAGCAAACTTTGTGTGTGTTGTCTTAAAAACGCTACTTTCTTCCTCTGATATTTTTTCCTCTGTTGTCTTATTAAAGCCTAGTCTTGCTATTCCTGGGCCTATTAGAGGTGGCTGACGTAGGCTAATCCATAAGCAGCTGAGTGAGTGGCTCTGGTAAGAGCCTTAGTCTATGGGAATACAGAGGTAGGAGCTGTCTCACTGTGCTGGGCTCAGCCTGGAGGGGTTTTTGCAAAGTCTCCAGCAGAACCAGGGTCTTCTCAAACCTGTGGTTTTGAGTAGCTGAGAAAAAACTGTTTCTCCTTCAAGATTTAGGTGGGTTTTAAGGAAAGTCCTATTAAATACCAGGCTGTAACACTGAACATTAACGTTAGCCATTTATTTGATTGTTACAGCATGTGTTAAAAGAGCTGCTGCCGCCCCTTTGCAGCCTAATGTGTTTATTAGACGGGCTTCCCAGTGGCATCTTGAAGTGTCTTTCAGCTAAAAAATTCATGAGCGTTATTGGCTTTCAGGCTGCAAATGGAATATGTCTTCTTCTTACTGTCTAATACACCACTCTAAAGCCATTACACAGGAGTAAGGGAAAAGATATTGCTGAGGAAGGAGCCTTCAGCTTAAGCATTCGTTTATAGTCTGTTACAGCTTTTTGTAGACTGAGCAAAAATGTGGGTACTAAGTGTTGGAGCCAGTTCTCTGTTCTTTTATACAGGGGCTCAATGACATTTGCTAGTAAATTATGTTCCTTCTCTTAGTTCTAGTTTGTGGGTTCCAGGAACAAAGTAGAAGATAGTAAATATTACCATAAACCTTGTTTTAATGTTATTTGTAAAAGTCTCTCCTTCAAAATGAAAGTGTATCTTCTAAGTTACAAGTGTTCTTTTCAGATAGAAAAGGCAATAGGTGCACATCAGACTTCAGTACAAGTCCTTTAACTAGAGTTTTTCAGCTTGCTGCTACCACCTTCCTTGTAGAAACTGTTTTGTGTTTTTGCTTTATACTGCATGACTGCTGTAGGGTGGCAAAGATTTTAGGCAGTTCCATCTATAGCGAAAGTGGTCGGACCGCTTCAGGAAAAAAACATACCCTTGAATAAGTTAATTTTATTTTTAATATGAAGTTACCATCACCAACTGAGGTACTGGACATCTTGCTTATTTTGGCAGACTGGCATTGTTTTGTTTGGGGTATATCCCAATTCCTAGTGTTCAGTGATGAAGGATGGGTATAGTAGTTGGTTGTAGAACATATGACTTAGGTATACCAGGGATGCAGGAGGATAGCTTAATATATCTTTAACTTTGTTTTCTGTCAAACTTTTTAGCATTGGATCTCTTGCTTTAATTTAATTTTACCAGACAATACAGGGTGGGTGGGTGGGTTGGTTGGTTGGTTTTACCCTGTTCCTTTTATTTCTCTTGACTTTCACCTCTATTTTTTTACTCATTTCCAAACTCTTATTCATGTCTTTCTGGATTTGTCAAAATACCCGTGGCAAGAGAAAGTTTGCAGGTGAGGAGGCTGAGCTTGTCTGAGCGCAGTGCGGTGCGTGGGGCTCAATTAGCTGATTGGGATTCTGACGGGTGCTACGATGCAAAGTGCTGGGAGTGCGAGCAGCCCTTCCTCTTGCCCTGCTGTGGCTCACCAGTAAAAGCTTGGGCTCCAGTGGCTCCAGTCTCTGATCTAGCATCTTATCCTGCCTCTGACAGCCGTTTCCTTTGGAGGCCTGGGAAAGCAGCTAGTAAGCATTGCCTTCTTCAAAAGGGTTGAAGATTGAAGTGTGTATCAATACTAAATATTTTCTGATTCAGAAATGCAGCCAGTGAAAAAAAAGAGTTCATAAGCTGGGAAAAATGTGAAGAATCAGAAGTTGCATGTGACTTCCAACTTTCCCCTGGCTTCTACCGGAATTAATGCTACACAGAGTACATCAGTAATTTTGAAACTTGAGACTGAAAGCTTCTAGTCATGAGAACTTCACAGGAAAAAAGTATGAATTGTAATGGCGTATGTTAGAGTTTATAATTAACCACAGGAGTATGAGCTGTTTATATTTTTTTAATTGGGCTGTTAAGAGAAAATTTTTGCCAAACTTTTCACTGACTTGTAGTATTTTTGGTCAGTAAACAGTGTTTTTGCTGTTTGTTACTCAACAAAACAGTGGCTTTAATAAGCCACTTCTATATTTATCAGTTGTATCTACACTAAATGCATGCATTATGTACTGGAAGAGTGGTAGTATAGTACTGCTACCTGATTGTCCGCTATATGGTACTTTACCTTTTGTTTGCTACTTTTCAGATTGAAATAACAGCTTTGAAGGTGTAATCCTCATTTATTCTTTAACTGCATTTGTTAGGCTTATAATAAATCTGACAGTTTAACAGGCCTTGTTTGGAAGATGGCCTGCCCTGATAAGAGATAAAATGCACATTATCTTCTTCTGCATTGACTCTGGATGATTAACTGGATTCACTGATGCCGAGGATCAGTGCTGGAAGGTTTAGTCTGTATGCCATGTTCCTTCATGGCACATGAGAAGTAGAGGAGACGTTATAAATTCATACAACTGATTTGTGCTAATATTTCTTCGTGTTCTCCTTCAAGAGGCTTCTATTTTTCTTTCTTTCTCCCATGTGTTTTATTTTCGAGTTTACATAGTTTTATTTTTTTCCCTTTGAAAGATGAATGTCATGTAAAAATATCGTGTTTACTATTGCTTTATAATTAGGTTAAGCCTCTCTGTGTACTCTCAGAGCGGTTGCTGATGGAGGATGTGAAGGAGGATGTGCTGTCATGATGACAGTAGAAACTATTGTTTTGTTACTGATAGCAAGAAGAAAAAATTAATTGAAGCCTCTTTCACGTTTTGTCTTTTCTAATCTCTCAACATCTGGTAGAAACTGGTTAGGTCTCAATGCGTCTAATTACTAATGTATACTGTCCAAGAGTTTATTAATTTAAATTTTCAGCATTTGTGATTTACATTTAGCAATTGGAAAAATTAGAGATTTTGTCTACAAGTGTTTTGGATGCTTAGGCCTCTGGCAGCAAAACAGAGCAGGAAAATGTACCTCTGGTGTTAAATGTAAATACAAAGAAAGTATTTACTGACCTGAGATATCCTGTTGGTACAGGTCATCTGTTGGAGACTAAAATTAGTTCTTTAGGTATTTTTAGTAATAATAATTCTGGTTCTCTAATTATCTCCTTCCTTGAATGAAAATGCTGCCAGTGAGTGTATTTATCTTTCCATTGCTTCTCATTGATGCCCAGTGGAATTGAAGCTTGAGGGGCATCTGAGGCAGCATTAGAAGTTCAGCTCTTACTTATTTTTGTAGGGGGTTTTGGTAGGAAAAATGGAAAAAACCTTAATATGTACTGAGAAGAAAAATCTGCTACCACCACTGGAGGCAAAATACTAATCACATAGTGGAATATTATGTTTGTATTTTGGATTGCAGTACAGCTCCCAGACAACCTAGACAATACAAAAGGGAGTGTCTGGTCTTGCATGACAGCTCATTCTGCAAGACACGCATTCAAATTCAGCTTCATAAGACATTTGCTTTCAAATAAAAATTGGTTTAGTTCAGCATCTGACATATCATGATGCTATTTTTTTCATTAACAAACATATGTCTCTCTCTCTCTCGCTCCTCAATGCAGTGATTACTGCTAGTTTTGCTTTTACTAATTCCTAATTTGGTTAATCCTTTTCGTAGTCTATACCACTCTAAATAAGCACTTTTTCTTGATTTTTGTTTCAGAGACATATAGAAGAGCTGATACTACATTTCCCTTTATTCTAAAGCACTAAATGAACTGAACTGTTCGATTTCTTGATCTTTCTTTTTTTTCTGCAAATTCCTACAGAGATGTATAGAAAGATCAGAGGAGCAGGGTGAATGCTGCTTTCTAATCTAAGGTAGTTCCCTATAGGGGAGATTTGTTGGAGTAAAACTTTGAGCCTCTGACTTGTCATTCTACTTGCAGTCACTTCAGTTTTGAATTGTCATGTTTCCTGAAAAAATTCAGACTTCAAGTTTGGGTGTTTTATTTTCTGGTCTGAGAAGCTATCTGTGTGGTTCAGGAGCCAAAGGATATTTAGAACAACTTCAAAAGTTACTAAATTATCTTGTTTAAAATATTAATTTGTTTAATGTTATGAAATTTTGTGTATTACAAGACCATTCATAATAGTGAATAACCAAGGAATTTTGAGATGGATAAAATAATGTGTATGGAGGGAGTTAAGGCTGAACTAAAAACCACTATAGGCAATTCCGCTGCTCCTGATCCACAGATGTTTGTATATCTTAAATTAATCTATCAGTTCCAGTCTAAGTTCATGAGGTTTTTCCCTTTTCGCTTGAAAGTTTCCTAGGTACCTGCTCTTTGGTACTACATGTGTTGAGAAGTACTTTCTTCTGAAAAATGTGGGTTTAGTTCCTTGCTTATGCCACATTAAATTTGTAGAGATTCCTAGACCTTCCAGAGATCTTCATCTAGTAGTATATGTAGATCTTGAATGTGAATTTGCTCATGGAAAAAAAATTGAAATAGCTGCTTTCTTTTTAAAAGACATGTGGAAACTGGGAGGGTGCTCGCCTCTTTGACTTGACTTGTTAGGGTCATTGCTGGGCAACGGGAGATCCATGTTTGTTCTCCTCCTCAGCTTCAGGGGTTCAGACCGCAATCCCTTGTGTCTTAAGACTGTGTTTGAAGTACTTACCTGTGAGTTTAGTTGGTATGGACCACACGCCTAAAATTTCCCGTGGCACCGCAAGAGTTAATTAACGTTGCTCTCTTTGCTTCACAAACATCCAGTTTTGGCAAGCAAACAGCCTGCCGCCTAGGAGGCTGTCCTGCATGGAGAAAAATACAGACTTGAAACCCCTCTGCAAAGTGGGAACTGCATCTCTGACGCCCAGTTTCTGGCTGGTTTTGTTGGTACGTAGCATTTTGGAAGAGCAGGGCAGCAGATTATCTATCCATAGCTTCTCAAAGGTGATTCTTTCTCATGTCTCCTAACGCAGGAGGGAATTTCGGAATCCCAAGAGAACAGCAGCACTTTACCTATCCCAGTCAGCCCCTAAATACCTAGGGAGGAAGGGTTTGGGGACACAACCTTTTGAATTTACTACTTTGTACTGGATACTGCTGAGTTATTTTCATTTTGGCCTGTGAGATTTTTTAGATCATCTGTCCATCTCTCTACTTTCCAAGGCACCTAATTCTGGATTTTGCATTCTGCTCTTGAGCACTGGCACCTACAGCACAGGAGCTGCTAAGCCTATACGGATCTTTGAGGTATAGAACGTGATTTTTAGTTAAGATACAGGGAGAACAGAAAGCAAACATGGTAGTGGCTGGTAGATTTCCAGAAAAACTTCGAGTAAAAATAAACGGGTAGCTCATTTCTCTGCTGAGAAAAAGACATAATGGCCTGTAAGTGCAAATAAAATAATACTAATGATAAGTGAAATGTTTGTTTCGACCCAGACGCTGTGTTTAATATGGGGAGAAGAAGGTACTAGTTTCATAGTAATGGTACCACTTTTGTTCCCTTAAATACAGAAGGATGAATTTCAGACGTTTGTGGTGGGAGTTTAGTTGTTAGTGTGTCCTCTGAAGGTTGGTACCATAGACCTAGTAGAGTTCCTACAGAATAGCATCAGTGTGAAAGCAAAAAGAATTGAGCTATGCGTTGGTGAAGCCACAGGTGAAACTTGGATTCCTGTACAAAAAATCTTCTCTTCAAAGTAAGGCTGACGGAGTAGGTGGGGAAACTGTCAATAACTGTTTGGATTTCTTTTCTTAGGGGGGAAAGGAGGAGTGGAGGAGGGTGTTCCCCTCTTACTCTGACTTTAATTCTCATTCCTCTTGCGGGAGATGATGACTGTTGAATGTTTGACAGGTTTTCATAAATTATTGTGCTTGCTTTTCTAAAGAAAAATAGTTAACCAATTTATATTTCTCTGTTATTACTTGGGAAGCATAAGAAACAAAGGGACTCCCCAGCCTGTTTTTTCTTCTGAACTTTATGTCACCATCTGAGTTTGGCTCAGGGTCCAAGATGATCTCAGGAATGGATGGCTTTCATCATGCTGATATGTTTTTTTTTCCTCACTCCAGTCAGTGAAAAATTTAGTCATTGGAACAGAGCCCCAAGGACGGTTCCAGCTCTCCACTGACAGAGACCTGGAACTGCTGTGTCCTCACAAATTCTCTTTTAATTATTTTCTTAACAGTATATTGCTCCTTCTATGGAGAAATGCTGTTGCATACTTGTGAAACTGCATATTTTCAATAAGGTGCTTAGCTCCTAACCAGTTAGACAAATGTGTATTTCTGCTTTTGTGTTTAGATAAATTATGATGTGAGTAACTGCTGGGACTAGATATCAGTGTAAAATATGTAGTTGTAAAGGAGCAGCCAGTGCCACAGGCCACGCTGGAGGCGGTGGTAGATGTTTCATGCCCTGCAGTAAGGTCAGCGTTGATGTGGAACTTGAATGCCCTGACTGGGGTCACTGGGAGTGTCCCAGCAAGTACAGAATGATGGAGTTTGTGATGGTGAATCTTCCCTTTGAGAGCTCAGCTCTGCTCTGCTGGGCCTTCTTGCTGCTCTTGAAGTGGGTTGTTCTTAAAATGTTGACAGTATGTATGTACGTGTAAATATACATGCCCTGTGTTGCATGAGCTTTTTAATCATTTACATCATCTCCCCATGCCCTCTGTAATAGTGTTTTCTGTCTCCAGAATATCGATACTTATTGAGGAGTATGTAATCTGGGGCAGACGATGCTCTGGTGGTGTGTAGGACAACAGATGACCAGGAGTGAACCAGGATTTCCACAAGCTGTTTATTGCACAAATTATAATAAGCTGCTGTTGTCTTAACACCATAGCTTGACAAGATGTTTTCTTTATGAGGTAGATTATATGTACAAAATATTTTACCAGTTCCTCAGTGATCTCTGGTGTTGATAGATGTTCTGTTTCTATGATATTGTATGTGTACTTGTTGCAAGCATTATCTTCTGATTTTTGACTAAAGCTGCATGTGCTACCTTTTCATGTGGCTGGGATGCGTTTAATTTCATGTATTTCAATTCTGTTGTGTGTTTCTGGTTGTGTGGCACTATGGCTTTTCCTTTGTCTTTCCTCATTCAGCCTTGCAGAATTGCCACAAAAATTCAGCAACCCAGGCACAAAACATACTTACCTGTTCTTACATAAATGATAACAATCAAAGAGATGATAATGCTTTATTTGCCCACCACAAATTTTCTTCTGAAGGAGTTTTGTATAGCATTTCGTGGGGTCATAAACACAGTATTTTTATTGGTAACTTTCAAACAATTTCAAATGATAGATTTGCCAAGTAAAAAATGAATTGAGCATGGAAGAAGAAACTTAGAAATATGAACACAGAACTCATGACTTTTTCACCATAAACCTTTCTTGCATTTTCTTCATTTTAGTTGCTGATATGTGTTCAAGATGAGTGGGATGGGAGAAAATACCTCTGACCCATCCAGGACAGAGTCAAGAAAGCGCAAGGATCCTGATCAGCTTGGACCCAGGTTAGACCATTTATGTCTGAAGATGCTGAAGGAGAAAGACTTAGAAAAAATGTTACATGTGCACATATTATTCTTAGACATTAGAAAATGACAAACTAGCCATTCTCGCAGAGAGAAGTCAGTACCAAACTACTCTGATTTGGTAATTCTATGTTGATGTGGGGTTTGGGATGGGGAGTGGGGAGGTATTGTCTTTTCTTAGTCTTGTTTGTTTTAAGTCCAGTCTGGTGCCAAAATATACCTTTTAGGGGGGACAATATAGGAGCTATGTAAAAATATTTTTTGGCTGATCACTGCAGAGAGAGTTCAGTTACTCATCTGGCAACCTAGGATTTTTTTACCACCTTGCTTGTACATCCTAATCAGGGACTTGAAAAATATTTTGCTGTGTTACAGCATTTGCCTTACTAACACAAATAATTTTTAAAGCATAACCACTCATTCAGCATTTTTTCTCACGGCTGTCTTTTGTATCATCACATGGATGCAGGAATTACGGATCGTTTGGTTTAACTTTCTAAGCTGTTTTATGTTTTTACTCGTTGTCACTATTTGATACTCCTTGGATTCTCAACATGATGAGGAAGGATACTTGTAAATATTCAAATCCCACCTCCCACCAGTTAATCTTCTATTTCGAACTTAATATCCCAAACCTCTTTTGAAACAAAAACATGACTCCTGGGCAAAAATAAGTGATGTTTTTTTAAATGCTTCTTTGCTTGTTCCAGAGGAAACCTTTCTGCTTGAGAAACTTGTAAGTTATATTTTTTGTAGTGAGAGAGGGCAGTTCTGTTTGTTAAAGTACTCTCAAACCATTTGAAATTATCTTTGAACTGGCCAGAAGGCAGACAAGCTGACGTTAAATACATTGTTATAAACTCTTCTTTCAGCCCTAAAAGAAGCACCGAGAAACGCAATCGTGAGCAAGAGAATAAATACATAGAAGAACTTGCAGAACTGATTTTTGCAAATTTTAATGATATTGACAACTTTAACTTTAAACCTGACAAATGTGCAATCTTGAAAGAAACTGTGAAGCAAATTCGTCAGATAAAAGAACAAGGTAAGAAGACTAATTAATTGACTTTGAATATTTTCTGTGTTGATTGTTACTTTATTTTTGGCCAACTTGATAGTCTCTTCAGTTTTTCTTCAGCAAATTCCCAGGTTTTATTAATCAGTAATGAAAAATTCTGTAATGTCATTTAAATTGAGTATGTTAAGTATCATGTTCAGTATTTTAAAAATAAGCTTCACAGAAAATTCAGAAACTGCCCAGAGAGAGGGAAATTGAGTCAGTCCAATGTGTGCATCTAGTGGAATTGAAATCAGTTGTGCTTTAACAGAAGTTAAACTAGCAGAAGGTTTTGGAGGAAAAAATAAAAAGACTGCTTATACATGCTTGCATGCATGATGAATCCATGTAAAATAGGAATAATCCAGGAGAGTGGGGTATGAAAGTATTCTGCATCCCCCTTTTTGCTTTCTTTCGTTGGTATGAATAGATATTGTGGACTAAATTATCTGTGTCCCTTCAATGATGACATCATATCCTCAACTACAATAGATTTGAAACTATTCTAATCTCTAGATAGGGTCCTGTTATAAATGTAAACGAGAGAACGTGACAGTTTTCTTCCGGTTCTTTGTATGGAAGATTAGTTTTGTATTTATTTTCTTTTGATATATTTCCTATTTAAAGAAAACAAACAAACAAATCTTTTAGAAACTTTACATTTTTGGAAGTGGGTTTTGTGGCACGGGTGTATCTGGGCAGGCATGAATAGCACTGCAGGTGATTTGGGCACATTCAAATTCTTGAGGTAGGTGCATATTGCTTTAATGTAGAAGATTGCAATCTCTTTATAAACTGTTTAGAGCAGTTGCATTAGCTTTCAAACACTTCAATTAGTATCTTCACTTTTTCAGTGTTCTGTGATTTCTGTGGGAAGATAATGCTTCCTTTTCCATACTGTACGTGTGAAGTTATAAAAGTGGAGATTACGTGTTGCATAATTTAGATACAGATTTATTTCTAAAACAAATAGAAAAGTAGATCTGCAGTTTCAGACAACAGCCTATTCAAAGCTAAATGGAAAGTGTCAAATTGTGTCAGCTGCCTCCAAAATGGTTCTAATGGATTAATCTTTGGGAACGCTCCTGTTTTTCAGCTTGTTCTTGTCTAATTGCTATTAGGTTGGAGTAATTTTTAAAATGGATATTTTAGTGAAGTTACCGTGCTCCATATTAGAAGTATAGCTCTTAACCTGGCACAGTGTCCATCATAGTTTTGCACCTTGCTGGCTTTCGAGATATTTTTTTCACCTTATTTTCTTTTCTCCTTCATTTTCTCACTTTCAGTTTTGGATTTTTGTTTTGCTATCACCAAGAAACACATTCTTTGTATCCTTTCCTGAGAATGGATAAGGACAAAAACTTGTGTTTTCCTGGGAAGTGGCTACACAGAGAAAAATCTGTTAGTCCACTTGGTAATTCTCTCAGCAGTTCTAGAGTGTCCAGTCTGAAAATCTGGCTGTAACTACTGACAACTTTGGCAAATCCAGGGTTTTGTTGTTCAGGACCAATAACATAAAAACTGTTTTCATATTATTATAAAGTGTTCATACTCATCAGACCAGGTTACATGTAAATTCTTTAAGTCATCATAGGCCAGAATTGTACCAGATCTGAATGTACACTTGACTTCCTAAGCTCATGAAGTTTTATTGCAAAACCAACTGAAAATACAATTCTAAAGACAGAGTAAAGTGCTATGAATACTTATTATTTCAACAAGTAGAAGTAGTTTGGAACCCTTGAGCAATACAGATACTAAATTACCTTTTATGATGTTAATTTGTTGCACAAGGTTCTTCAGCTGAGAACAATTAGTGTGTCTGATAACTGTTTGGGTCTTTACATAAAATTCATAGCAGGTACAGACTACACTTGAAGCCTCTCTAAGGAGCATTGCAAGACACGGAGACCTTCAAAGTGGTCATTAATAGCATCTCAGGACCTAGAAACAAAGATTAGAGTATTTGAAATTATTCCTTTAAACTAATTTAAAAGTTTTATACCAATGTCTACATAGAAGCTACATCTGCTTGTTGTAATAGCAAATTTAAAAGGCTTTTCCATTTAAGAAAAAGTTCGAATGATAGCATATTCTGAAATGCAACATGGTTTTGGATCAGGCATTTCATTAACAAATAGCGTTCACATATAATAAACTCTCAAACTGTATGAATACAGGACATCTATACTCTGGTTGAGTGTCACAAAAACCCCTGACCTAAGCAAGGCAAACAGATTGGAGACCTAAAGGGGCTATTACTGTCTCTGTCTCGTGCTTTTTAGGTAGTTTATCACCTCACATTGGGAATCCTGTGCTTATATATATTCAACATTCAAAAGCATTAACTCTTGGGTTGTTCTGAATCTTTCTGATTGCCTTTCCACTGCCAAGAGGTGTTAGAAAATCTTTACAATGGTGAAACACTTGCATTATCTTAACGATGTTTGTTTCTAAAACAAAATTGTGAAAATAATACTATACTCGTGTAAAGTGCCAGGAGACTCAGCTTAAAAATCATATTTTCTTACAGTGAAGATGTTTTTTGATGTTTAGTGTTACACTAAATACCCGTAGGAGAAAACTAAATTACTGTCCTGAAATTCCTGAGTGATTCTGCACTAACAAAAATTAAGATGGCTCAGTTTTTGTGCAGTGGGTCTGCTCTGGATTTCCTCAAAGACAGATTAGATTAAATTAGTGAAAATTTATTTTACAATTTTATTATCTAGAAGTTTTAGTGAAGAGTTTGGATTTTTGAAATACTAAAAATTCTTCACAAATTTTCTTCTTCGTCTTTAAATAGAATTGCACATTAAGGTCTAGCTACTTATAAAAGCACCGTCAGTTATAAATACCTTGTAAAGCCACTGAAAGCAATAGGTTTTGTAGCTGCTGCTGAGATTTGACAAGGAGACTTTATTCTAGGTTCTAGGAATGAAAATGAGGAAGGAAGAAATACACATTGATATTCATTTCCCATGTCAAGCTTGCTGGGCTGGTAGCTGAAAAAAGTAGTAGATATTTTGCTGTAGTAATACTATATAATTTAGTATAATGTTACCCTGGTCTATTTTGCATGCAAATGTGTATTTGCAATACTATATCTATTATCTTTATATCATTTCTCACAGTATATACTTCAAGGATTTTTTAGTTGTGGTATGTTCGAGATTCGGTTTATTACAATTTGAAAGCAAGTTATAAATATATGCCTGTAGCTGAATTTCATTAGAACAATTAAAGATATTTGGAAGATGTAACCCTTGCATGTAGTTTTAATCTGGGGTTTTAAATGTTTTCAGTACTTGGGAAAATTAAGACAAGTTTCTTTATAAAAAGCTTAATTTTCTACTGAGGACTTTTACAATATTATATTACAATGATTGGATAGAGATTTGTGTATGTCCAGAGGAGATGAAAAAATGTGATTTTAGCATGAAGATGAAACAGAAGTTATATTCATGTAAATCTTAACTGGATATTTCTGCTGGGGATTTGAGACTTGTGTTTCAAGCACTTGGTAAAAATTTCATTCAGTTTTTTATTTATAGCATAGAAGTGGTATGAAATGGTGGGTTTACGGTTGTGTTACATGGTACTGAAAGTGTAAGTTCTCCTGTTATTTGCAGTCTGTGTTGTTACTTTGAAAGAATAATAGTCATATATGTGGCAGATGTGTTCATGATGTACACAGATGTGTACAAGCACAGTAAGTTCCAATTTGCGTGTGCCTAATTGAAAAAGCTTGGCTTAGGTGAGTGTAAAGACCACTGGGGATAAATGTTACTTTATGTGCCAGACAGCCAGGAAACTATAAAGCCATTTGATTGCACTTAAGAAATACAGTTAGTAAAATAATGTATGATTGATTTTAGGATCCTACCTTATTTTTAAGAAACAACTTCAGCACTTAAGACAATTTCATTTCAGCTGAAAATGCTTTCTAATATCTGAAGGCAACAAAAGTCTGACAGCAAATAAAAGGAGTCTGGATTTTCTTCCTTAGTTTCCAGCGAGTTGCTCTGTTTCACATCAATCTGATTTGATTTCATACGTACAGTAGACCTTTTCCTTGAATATTGTCATCTCCCTGACTCCTCTCATTATGTTAGCTTTTTTCTTTCTCATTATTCTCTTTGGTTGATCTGTACCCCTTTAGCTGATTTGGTTTTTTATTCTAGCTATTAAGCATTATATAAAAATTAAATCTTTGCCCTTAATTTTAAGCTCTTTTTATCCATCATACTAACCTCAGTCTCAGCAGGTAAATAGTTCACATTTTAAAGCAAAAGTTATTTGTTATGTTTCACTGCTTGAACATCTCCTGGTTCAGGCTTTGAAAGCTCCTTTTCTTCATTATGTTGTTGTGCTTTTACCCTCTCCTGTGGATATCAGCAATGCAGTAGGTACAGAGAATACTGAAGATCACCTTAAGCTTCTTCAGCAGTTTCTCTAGCTAAGCAGTCTCCTCTGGCCCCTTCAGTTGGAGTGCTGAAGAACGTGTCCTGACATGAAGTACAAGACGTTGTTTGTTTGTTTTTCTCTCAAGTCCCCTGAGTACCTTTTATTAAACTCCAGGTCTGTACCTCTTATTTTTCT
Organism: Caloenas nicobarica; assembly: GCF_036013445.1. Classification (NCBI taxonomy): domain Eukaryota; kingdom Metazoa; phylum Chordata; class Aves; order Columbiformes; family Columbidae; genus Caloenas; species Caloenas nicobarica. Next base: position 130,449,189 of record NC_088246.1, on the reverse strand, counting down.
CCTTCTACTCTCCATGCCTTTCTGTTTTCTGGAGCCTTTTTTTTGGATGGCATCCACCTGTCTTATGTAGACTCATATGTGGTGGGATATAACTTACTGTGCCAAAGTATCCCCAAATGTGATTTTGTGTCTCAGTTCCATTTTCCTGCAGAGTTCAACTTATATGTGTCACCAGTTTCTGAAGAGGTTTTGTGCTCTGTAGATCAGCTTTTGAGTAATACAGGGAAGGGATACGAGGGTGGTAATTATCAGTCTACCTGTTAATGTACACTTTTGAGTTGTCAGATCTTGTTTTCAGAATAGCCTTAAAAGACGGACCTTGGGCAGAATGAATCACCATGTGAAAGCTCAGCAACGTTGGGAGAAGGAGAAGTACTTGGTGAAGAGAGACATGCAAGAGCAATGGAACCTGTATAAAATAAAAAAAGAAGGCTTGTTGTTAATCATATGTATCTTCTTTTTATGGCTTTACATTCGATAGCAAAACCAGTTTTTGCTTCCCTGTAGCAGTACTACTTTGTAATCACAGGGTCACTCCTGCAAATATTCTGTTGTTGCCTCCAGTGCCAGTATGCAAGTAAAATTGCTTGCAGAAGCAAAGCAGCATGGTCTTAAAGCTCTAATGAGGTGTTACTTTGGCTGCCGCTACTTTGAATTTATCAGATCTGAATTTAGATTCATATTTCCCAAGGTATTTAAGCAACTGCCTAACTTTAAGCAGATGAGTAATCCCTGTTAAGTCAGTGGAACTACTTAAAGGTTTAAAGTTATGTGCATAAATATCTTACCAAATCAGGATATTAAGACGAGAGGGTGTATTCAGACTTGGGTTTTGTTTGTTGGTGTTTGTTTCGCAAATATTCCAGTTGGTGAATTTTACTGTAGTTATATTTTTTTTGTGAATCATATTTGAGATGGCAGGAGATTTAAAATTTATAGCAACTTTTCAGTCTTTTTTTTAAGGAGTTGTGCATGGCTATTATTATTATTTATATGTGCTGTATATGTATATGTGCTGTGCTATATGTTTCAGCCTGATAGGATTTTAAGACTGAATTAAGTGTCAGAGGAATTTGTGCTGGAAAGTTGAGAAATTTATGCAGAACATCTACAAAAAAATCTATTACCGAATTTGCTTTGCTGTCTCCTCTACTTACAGCTGAGAGTGATGCACTGAAAATGGCTTCGATCTTCCTTTGTACCTTGTAAAGCTCTTTGGCTAAATATCCGGTTATGTTGACTTTATTACTTGCATGCCTCCAGAGAGCTACTGATTCAATGAAGAATTGAAACTGGTTTTAGGTAATGCAGACCATCAGTTTCTTTTCTGGCTTTGATGAAAAGTAGTCATTAGCCAGCAAACCCATCAAGTGGTAGATTTCCTGGGGTTTGCTTATTTTACTGGAGTTGCATGTCATGCGGACTAGTTGGCTTAGATCTTATCTACGCATAAGTTATGAAACTTCAGCTATACTAATAGTTTTCCGTGGAAGCAGTGTTATAATTTAATTAATGACTGATCAGAGGAGTAGCTGAAGATGCCTTTATGACATATACCTATGTCCACACTGGGCTCAAACTATTGAGAGAGTTGGGATTCTTCAGCCTGGAGAGCAGAAGGCTCTAGGGAAAACCTTATTGTGGCTTTTCAATATATAAAGAGGGCTTATAGAAAAGACAGAGGGAGACCTTTTAGTGAGGCCTGTCGTGGCAGGGCAAGGAGCAATGGTTTTAAGTTGAAAGAGGACAGATTTAGATTGAATGTAAGGAAGAACTATTTTATGATGAGGATAGTGAGACGCTGGAACAGAGAAGTTGTGGATGCCCCATCATTGGAAGCGTTCAAGGTCAGGTTGGATGGGGCTTTAAGTAGCCTGATCTAGTGAAAGATGTCCCTGCCCATGGCAGGAGGGGTGAACTAGATGATCTTTAAAGTTCTCATCCAACCCAAACCAGTCTGTGCTTCTCAGATTCTCTTGCTTCAAGAAAACAGACAAAAATAATCATTGAACTTGTACTCAAAATTGTGAAACCAGTGTAAAATCTGTGCCCTTAATAGGCTTTAGTGGATTGTTGTCATTTTTTGCTTCCTAATAATGGTTAAAATCCTATGTGCTGTTTTAGAATAAATATAGTCTTATTCCCCCCAGTTAATGGATCTGTTTACTGATCATCTGATTAGGAGATTTAGGTCAATTTAGTTATTATTTATTTTGACTAAGAGCAATAGTAGAGTGGTCCTAAGGATGTTGATGTACAGGCTGCAGATGAACTTACGGGAAATGAAGTAGCTGTTAAAAGCCCTGGTCCCACCATCACTGCCCTCCTCTTGGCCAGGAGTTTCCTTTCCCTCCCTTACTCTGACAGTAGCATTTGTGCAGTTGTGTGGTGAGTCTGAGCAGTATCTTTGATTTGACCGGGAGGAGAGGATCTGTCTCACCAGCGGTCCTTGGTGGGGCCACCTCCAACAGAGTTCCAAGTGTGTCAGCAATGACTGAGCCATGGGCTAATGCCCACAGCTCTCTTGGAGCTGTTGGGCATTGCAGGGTGTCAGGTGATGACTGTCACTTCATAGAATCACAGAATGCTAGGTTTTGGAAAGGACCTCAAAAGATCTAGTCCAATCCCCCTGCTGGAGCAGGTACACCTAGATGAGGTTACACAGGAAGGTGTCCAGGCGGGTTTTGAATGTCTCCAGAGAAGGAGGCTCCACAACCTCCCTGGGCAGCGTGTTCCAGTGTTCTATCACCCTCACCGTGAACAAGTTTCTTCTCATATATATAAGTGGAACCTCCTGTGAAGTGTCTCTTCTCGATGAGCTTCTACTTGTTGGTGATGGATGACTTCAGTTCTAGAGATAATTTTCTTGAAGTTTTAGACCAGAAACCTAAGCTTTGGCTTAAACTTGAAGAGAAACTAAATGTTTACTTCTAACTGTTAAGACAGTGGTCTTTTTCAGGTAGATACAGTAATTATTCGCAGGTGTTACAGGAAAACTTGCTTGTTTGTTTTTTATCCTATTTGTATTTTGCATTTCTTTGATCTTTTTTTTATAACTTCTCAATGACCAAGAGAGGAAATAATTCAAATTAGTGGAGCATGGTTATTTATTTTATGTTCTGTAGCTGCAGACATGGTTGCGATCTAAGAGATCTATAATACCAATGTTGGGGAATGCTATAAAGTAGGGGTGTCAAACTAATTTTCACCAGGGGCCACATCAGCCTCGCAGTTGCCTTCAAAGGGCCGAATGTAATTTAGGACTGTATAAATATAGAAGTTTGACACCCCTGCTATGAAGGATTGAGCTGTTTCTCCTGTATTTAACGTGCTTTGGGGGATATGTCTCAAGTGTTCCCTCTTTGTTCTTTGCAGGACTATTTTCAATAAAGTTTTGTTAGTTTAATATTTAACAGTCATAGCATGGTCTATGTATTTTTTACTTCTGGGAGTGTAGTAAAAATGTCCTGTATAAGAAAGGAGGAGACATCTCTTCCTGAAATTTAGGATTTTGGAAGCTACCTCCTTGCAGATAGTGTATTGTTCTCAGGTTGCATTTAAACTGTCACTAAGCACTTTAAACTTCAAAACTTTACATGTTTTCCTTTGCAGTTTATCATGTAATCTCTTATGAACTGTAAGCATAAATGCATTTAGCATTTTAAATTCGAGAAAAGAATAAAATACAGAAATGTATGCATACATCCAGCCTTCCACAACATTGAACTAAGCTTTTGAGTCTAGTGTTTCTCACCAGCTGCTCTGTCTTCAGAGGTGTCTGGTCAATAAGAAATACTGAGTTTAGATGCTAAAGAAGATTGGGGGCTTCCGATTCGAGTACTCATGCTTGTATGTAGTCTCTTGTTGCTGGAAGGTATGGGGTGTAAAAAGTGCTGTCTGTAGAACACCAGGGCTTGCTGTGTGTAATGTACTAATCTCAGCAGCACGTAAAGCAAGTAAGTGAAGGAGATTTCTTATTAACTTGACTGTCTCTGTGGAGCTTAATTTATGGAATAGCAAATCAATTTACTGAGAGTAGTGATGATACTTCAGTCAAAAAAAAAAAAGATCATCTATTATAAGGAACCTATCTTTTGTTACACAGCTTTTATCTTTTCTTTTTAAAGACTGCAGCCTGAAAGTGATGATACAATATTTACTCACAATAGGGTGCAATGCTTTTCATACTGTGCTTGAATCCTGAAAACCTGTGGATTTACGGCACATTAAAGAGGTATTGATCAAAGACTCTGTCTTTAAACTAGAACCAAGATAATTGCATCTGTTCTTAATCATGCATTTTGTTATTTCTGTAAAATATTCTGCATACGGACAACTGCACAGTTAGTTAGAAATAGGGGTCCTCAAATGTGAAACAACTGAGGATATGAAAAACAATTACTACTTCAGCTTTTCAGTTCCTTTTATGAAAACCCACAGTGTGCAACTGGAGAAAAAAACAGACTGAAGTTTGAAGGATGACGTGGCAAATGGTCAGTTATTTGCTCTGTCATGTACGCTGTTGAGCTCCTCATGAATGTCCTCAGGCAGATGGTTAGACGGCCGAGATGTGTATGCCTTCTCTTTCCTTTCATCATTGAAGTGTGTTGGCAAATTTTATGTGCATGTTACAAGACAATGGGTACTCTAGTGTGTGCACAACACACTTAAGCACACCCATACTCTCCCTCTTCCCTCTGAAAGCAAACCTCTCTTTAGCTCGCACAAGATCGGAGCAAATGTCACAAAGCAGAGGCAGAAAAGTACATAAATTTAAGTTCTGCTAAAGTAGTAAACTTTCAGAGTAGATACTCCATAACTGGAGATGCTCCACATACTGCCATGTTATATGATACAGCATCCATGTGCCCCTTTGGAAGAAGCAGCAGTGTGGTGCTGCTGTTCACGGAGGCTCTGTTCATCCCGAAGCAGAAAGGCCTGTCCCTGCAGACCTTGCTTTGCTTATTGACACACAGCGACATGGAGCGACACAGTGTCCTTCCCCAGAGGACTCTTCAACAGGCAAGGGCAGGATGCGGCCTAACACCTGGAATATGTAGCCAAAGCCAATTCACGTGTAGGGTGCAGATTCTTAGTGGAAAATTAATTGAAATTTGAAGCAACTTCATGAAGAAATTGGTGGGTTCTGTCAGCCCTCCCAGTCCGATTTCAGTGTCCTTCAAAACAGGTATTCAGTGAGGTTATTGACGTGATGCAGGAGGCACTTGGTGAAACGCTTTGGGATCGTTTACAGAGATGCAGCTGGGCAGTTAGAGTGGTCCCTTGTCATCTTAAGATGTGTGAGCATGAAGAGCGTTAGCCTTTTGCTGGTACTTTTTCTTCTGAGGCACAATTTCCTAGAAAGACTTGGAACAACCTGCAGTTCCCATGATCCCTCTGGGGGAGATGTCTTCCAGAGACAAGTTATTCTATGTCAAATTAGGTCTGGGCCTATGTTCAACATTGAAGAGGAAGTGTTTTAAGTGTAACAATTGATTCACTTGGAAATGGAGGAAAAAAAAAAAAGGAGGAAGAGATGTCAAAGTTCTAAATTCTAAATATAGGTTGTAAAACTCAGAGAGACCTTCATTTAGATTGTTCTTGGTTTGTTTTAGTGTTGGGTGGGAAAATATCGAGGTATTTTGTGCCAGTAACATAAAATTCTTCCTGTCTGACTTCTTTTCTACAAAACCTTTTACCTCCGTAGCTTGGAGGAAATATTTGAATGTTTGAGTTTATTTTGCTGTTCTTAGTTATTTCTTAATATCTCCCTTGACTTTTCTGAATGCAATACTTCCTGTGACTAGCTGTCAAAAGTGGTATTTTATGTAGAATGGATTTTCTTTGTATTAACGTATTTTTCTCTTTTCTCTTGAAGGGCTTTATTTTTCAGCCTTTGCTGTTTTCTTTTCTCTCCTTTTAATTATCGTGTGTTTTGTTTGTCATTTTTCCCCAAGGATGCTCTCTCTTGCCTTCGGTATGGCTTTAGCCATAGTTTTGGGACCAGAATCACCATACCTGTGACAGTTTTATTCCATTCACTGTTATCTCTCTGATACTGTTTTTTCTCTTAGTGCTGCAGTAAGAAATCAGCAAATAGTTTTAGGGAATGTGACAAAACTTACTAATGACTCCTTGAGTGTTACACTGATTGATATAAATGATTATTGTGATTACTATTAAGCTTGAAAGTTAAGTCACCATCTGTCTATCTGCTTGAGATTCTGATTTTAACTGGACATTATAATACAGCTTGTCAGGTCATTATACTTAATGTTCAAAATATAATTATGTATTTGCAGTTGGCAATTCAAAATGTAAAGATGCCCAGTGAGCTTTTTTTCCTTGCTTTTTTGTATCACTGATACAGGCAGAGAAGCCAGTCCATAAAACCTTTACTAGATGTAACTGGGGGAGGATATTGGCTTTCTCAGGGTTGTCATGAGTTACTGTATAAGAATATTCTTCCTTTTCCATGAGCTCTGTGATGGTCTTGGGCATCGTCATTCTTTCTTTCTGAGAAGCTCAGACAAGGAGCATATATCATTTATCTCAACAGCTTAAACCCTTTCCAAAAGTGGGGATTTGTGGGGGTTTTTTGTTGTTTTTGGTTGGTTGGGGTTTTTTGGGGGGTTAGTGTTGGGTTTTTTGTTGTTCACAGAATATTATAGATATTGTCGTTGCGTGGTTGGCTTGTTTGTGGGTTTGTTTTGTTTTGTTTTAATAAGGACTTTGGCTCAGATCTACAAATGGCTTAGAATTTAGATACTTTATCTCAAAACCCGGTATCCTTAAATGGTTAGGCTGAGGTGGATCCATAATCCTGTGGAGATAACAATTATTATTTAAAAGTCTTATCTGTTGGTGCTCTAATGGATGAAGTGAGGAGCAGGCACCCATGTTCCTTTTTGCAAGTGAGTAAGTAAATTGCAGACTGGAGGAAAAGATTCTGGATTATCACTTTGCCCGCAGTTAAGGGAACTGATGTTAAGGCAGGTCAAAGTTTCTCCTCAGAGGAGAACTCACGAGGCTCACTAAGAAAACAGAGAAAGCAGTACTGTTTGTGTTTAATTATTTTTCTCTTTATGGATTATACTGACTTATTTAAAACTAGGTGCTGATCCCTACTTCATGACTCTGAAATAGAGAACAAGAAATGATAATGCCTAATTAATTAAGTTGTAAGTATGTATCAGTCTATTCAAGGGAGCCCACTTGTACCTATCAGTTCTATTAGTAGGCATTTTAAAATGTGACAGAACAAATTAATGTAATTGAGATTAAAAGTGGCTTTGTCTGGATGTAAATCTTAGCCACAAGATAAACCAAACTTTTCTAGGTTAATGAAAAAAAGAGAATATCTTAAATGATACGTGTTACCAGTCATTACCATCCTTCCGATAGCCATGCTGTCTTCATAATGTACCTGATATATAGCCACTGTTGAAATACATGAAATGAATCTTAAACACAGTTTTGTAAAGGATTTGGATTAAAAAATTCCTTTAAGTAACTAATATGCAGAAGTAAACGGGTTCTTTTAAGAAGTACCTTTTTTTTTCTTCTGCTTTCATTGCAGTAATAGGAGCATTTCTGTTTCTAAATTGACTTAAATGTTTGGCCGAGGCCTCTGATGGTGGGTTAGCCAAGCAAGAAGAGGGGCCCCAGCTTCTATTTCTGAACACTAAGCTATTGTAGGAAGAAAACTTTACTTGTCCTTAATGATTTAGAGCTTTTTCGTAAAAGATTTATCGACTGTAATCTGGAAGCAGTAGGAGCCCTGTTATCCATGTTAGCATGGACACATTAAATTAAACTCGTTTCTGTTCTTCCTTAGCTGTCTTCAATTATCTGTGCTTCATTTTGGCCTGTGCTTCAATATGGAATTTTTTTTCTTTCTTAGGCTCACAGGGCAACCATGATCCATCATATTTCTTTTTGGTGCGCCATATTAGGTCTCCTAAAAACTTTAGCAGTCATCAATGGCAGTTTATAAAAGCAAAAAGATCTTTGCCTGTTGTTGTGAATGATCTGGTGTGTCACAAAGATTTATCATCAGCATCCTAAAATAAAGAAGCTATTTTGTGATCATGGCAATGTGGCATTTGAAGAAAGGGAGTCATCTGTTTCCTTTTAACAGTTGGTTGAGTACATAAGAGTGAGGCTTCGAGAAATGGAGTCTGGCTAGATTCATATTCCTTTGCAGTATGTTATTTTGGCCTAAGTTTTGGAAACCTATAGGTTTAATTAGCTTGGCAATTGCATCTGCAGATTCTAGTCTAAATTGTTAACCCTTGTATCTTTATTTTCAAAGTCTTGCCTTCATTTTTATGTGTCAAAGAACCAACTGGAGGGCTGTTAACTTTTGTGAAGCAATACTTTATTTCTGAGACAGTGATGAAGCCCTGTTTTGAACAAAATTATCATATCCTACCATATTTCTTGTCTTCAAACACATCAGTTCAGCCAAAAAGTTAAAGAACATCAGGCTCCCACCATCTAGACATTCGTATTAATTCTGTTTTTAGAGATGAATCATCAAAACGAGATGAGGTTACTCGTTAAGTAAATATCTAAGACTTACAAAGTCGTAAATGCCAAAAAATACAGTAAAATTTTCTGTCCTAATTCAGTACATACCAAAGAAAATAATTACTTTGTTAAAGAGAGTGATGCCAAATATTTGTATCTAATATTTCAGTGCAGAGGTCAGTCAGCTTGGCTCTTTCCTTTGAAATTCAGCCATATTAATGTAACAGATTTTAAGTCAATGCTGATGGATGTGTGCCATTTGTTATCGTGTACAGCTGAGTAGTTTGCCATGAGTGTTTTCAAGTCATCTAAACACCAACAGAGGCAAATCTGTTTCCTGGATGTGGAAGTGTTTGTGTATACAGCTACGGATACATATATTTGAATCTGCTTATCTGATTCGAGAATAGAACGATAAGTGACTGATTAAATTGAGGGTATTTTGGGGTAAGGTACTGACAGCCAATATACTTGATCAACCATCTGTACTCCTGTGTTGTCCAAGTACTGTATATTAGGTACTTACAAAATATTCTAAATTGCACAACAACCAGTCAGAGATCTGAGGTTATACCACTTACTGCATGTTCCTAGGAAGTGTAAATGCAAAACAACCCCAAACCTCTAGCATTTAAAAATGCATTTTAAACTAGTGAAAATTATACATTCTCAGCACCATCCTGGATTTTTGGCCTTTTCATAGGGAAGTCCCCTGGACAGGCAGCATCTTTGATGATTAATGTATTTATGCTCTTTCTCTAGTCAGTCGGTATACACTGTAACGATATTGTTAGTGGTCTTTTTGGAGAAAAGAGAAACAATGTAGCTTAAAAACATGGGAATATGAACACATATTGCTTTGTCAGTTCGCAAGTTAAGCAGGCTCTCCCATTTTATATAAAAGTGTATGTTGAAATACTCAAATATTTTAATAAACTAAGACCTGTTTAAAAATTCTGCAGGAGTGAAACTACACCCAGTTATATTCCTTTCCACTTTTTTAAAAAACTTAGTGGAAGAAGTCCATGGTGCAGAGTGTCCAGGGGTCAACAGCTGAAGGTTGTGATGGAAGCTTACTTCCATGTTCAAGAGAAAAACAACAACTTTCCACTCCCAATGTGGTAGTTTGACATATCCTCATGGTTTAAAATGAGACATGGGGTGAGAAATGGTTTCTGGATCCAGGGTCACTTTTAGTCTTAGCTCAGATTTAACTTAAATGGCAGGATGGCAGTTGTCCCGCATCTTTGCTGATAAATAAAAAATACTAGAAATAATCTCAGCGGAGAAATTATTTTACTTGCTGTGTTGTTTTGTATTTTTATTGCGTGCCAAGAATGGATCAAGCCGTTGAGGATTTGGGGGGGTTGTAATTCTGGGGTTTACTTCAGTCCCCAGTCCTTAACCTACCAGAAACTACTGACCTCCTGAGGGTTGTCCCAGATGTGCCTAATCCCTGCCACTGCCTTAAGCAGATAAATGTTAGAATGGGAGGTGCATATTTCTGCAAAAAATGCTATATCTGTAAATAACGTTGTTATTCATAGAGGGTGAGACTCTGCCTCGGTGCTCTGAATGGCTCCCTGTGCCAGGAGTTGCGATACCCCAGCTCACAGGGCTGGGGGCCGAGCGGGTCCTGAGGTGAGGGGGGAAAGGAGGAGGCGCTTCCACCCCTGCTGCCTTTCTTCTTCCTCACTTCCAAGAAGCAGACTGTCGAGTTTTGTAATAATGAGAGAAAAAAGGGATCATAGATATGACACCAGAAAAGACAGGCAAAATGAGAATGGGGAAGAGAAACCAAGGAAAAGGTAGTAAAATGCATATTAAAGTATTTAGCAAAAAATACATACAGAGATACTATGTTTCTTTTTGTCCGGTAGGTAAATATTATTCTTGGTGAGTCGAATTTCATGGTTTTTGCCCTTGATGGTCTAATTCTTTTCCGGTTTAACTGAGCTGGAGGCAATTATTTCTCAGGCAGTACTTCCAACAGTAGTTGTATGGGGTGACAAAAATGCTGACTTGCACAAAAGAAGAACGATGGAGAAATGTCAAAATTATTAAGAGAAATGAAACTAGTTTTAGTTTTATATATTATTAGTTCCATTTGTTGCTATTACTAAATCAATCATGGTTTTTCAGTGCTTATTTTACTTTCAGTGTCTAAGAAAATTTTATACACTGGCTACTGTTACTGAATTTTTCTAAGAGCAGATATCACTCAAAGCTTGAAAAGCTCCTTGAATGTTTACCTGTATGTGATGTGTTTTTGTGAGAATGCAAAGCTTTTCGTAGAGCTGATGTCTTACTGCTGCTATGGTGGGAAGGTGGGACAAGTAGGTGCAGGGCGGGAGAGCGGCCGCACCAATTGCAAGTTGGAAACACCGCAAAGAAGAAAAGGCGGCATTTTAAGTGCTGTTGCTGCTGACAAAGTAATCAACCTTACAGCTTTCCGAGGGCTTTTAGGTTAAGCCCTGGGGTCATTTACCATTTAAGTGTGCTTCCACTACCAGTGGTAAATTATGAAGCTAAACAATATGGGTGTTGCTGAGTGGAGCGGGGCATGGGGAGGCGTGGGGCACTGCTAGGCCGGGCCTGGCCAGGCTGGGCTGGGCTGGGCAAGAGAGCTGGCGGGTGGGACCGTGGACCTTTCCAGCCAAGGGGGAGCCGAGCTGTGCTAACAAGAGGGCTGTGTGTCAGGGAGGTGGGCAAAGCCGTGCTCTTAGCTTGCTCGCAGCGAGTAAACGTGCTGAGAAAAAGTGCAGCTGTGCTTTTTTAATATGCACTGCAGGAGATTTCAGCAGGCTGATGATATATCGTGCATTAATGTTGAAAAGATAAACACATTTGGAGAGCACAGGAAGGCCTTGTGTTTTTATGTTAGGAGAATGCTTCCTAATGAATAAGAACGTGCTGCTGGCTTCACAGAGCCATATGGCAGCTTTTCTAATTTTAGTTCAGTGCAGATGCATAATTCTCCCTTGTTTTACCTCCTAAAACCTTCCTGAGATGTTGCATAGTTTTTCCTGTAAGACTTGATCTATAGTTTCTGGGGGGAAAAATGTATTCAAGAGTCCAATAGCTGCTTTGCTCTGGACAGCTGTATGCTGTATGATGAAAGAGCAACCTCACTACATAATCACTTCCCTAAAATAGTAGCTAACTTTATTCACAGGGATGGGATAAACTGGTCTTAAAATTGATTGCCGAAATAGTTGCTGTTTCTTAGGCACTGGTCTTTTGAAAAATTACTTGCTTTCAGGGAGAAAAAACAACTTGTGGTGAGGCAGTGAGAACTGGGTAAGAAACGTGCTGTGGATCGTAGTGCTTTGAATTACGCAGCTACAAGGCAGAGCTGCTTTCCCTGTGGTTAACCAAGCATCAAAATAACTTACACGTTCTCACTGCTTTGCTTCATCATGTGCAGTGATCCAAAACTACTCACATTACCAAATACAAGCTTGCTTTTTGTTTGTTTGTTTGTTTGGCTTGGTTTTGTTGTTGTTTGGTTGGTTTGGTTTGGTTTTCTGGTTTTTATTCAAGTCAATACATTTGAAGGTGTCTTTTGTATAACCCTATTCATGTTAAAAATCTCCGTGTCTATTAACTGTCCATAACCACAGTCAATATCATTAGTTAGCAATAGTCATACACAGATGTTATTAAATCTAATATTTCAAATGTTATTATTAAGTCTAATACTTAAAACTCTAATGTCAGCTAAAATATAGTAGTTTGCTAAGCATACTTTCTATTATATGTTAACATTAGTTTTTAATACTATATCTACCCTCATCTTTGGCTGGTTACATACTTGTGCTGTTTCCTTGATTGTTTGCTTGGATTTTATTTTTGCATGGCAATTCAGGAGAGATCAGAAGGACCACACAGGCTAAACTTACAAATATGAATGAAGCAAGAAAAAAGTAATTGACTAATGCATGTAAAAAATTTCCAGCCTTTCACCAGCGTCTCTTTTTTGCTCCTCTTATTCTATGAAGAACTTTTAGTGTTTCTCCTATGACAACTAAACTAAATATGTGTTGATGTAAATTTTCTCTTTCAGATTATGCTTCATGTTTTTGCAGTCCCTACAGAGGCTATGGTTTTGTTCTTCAAGAATGCATTTTGGTTTTGCAGAGAGCATCAAGGGGGAAATATTTTTGTAGCTGGTTTCATTAAGGAAGCTGGAGTAGAGCTCGAATACAAAGAGAGCTTTTCAGGTGGTTCGGTTGGCCCTGCCTACCTACCTGTAGAAAAGGAGGACTTGAAGCAACCAAGAGAAGGCGATGCCTGTCTGTAGCGCTTACGAGTCTGCTGTCAGAAATCCAGAGAGAACCAACACAGCTTGAGTTGGGAGGATGGGAAACCAGGAAGGTCTCCAAAGTTAAAATGTAGCAGGAGACTTCAAACTGTTGCATTTGGCTTCTCTTTCTTGGACTTACTAATTTCTGTTAAACTAATGTGATTTCACAAAGGTTTGCTTTCAGAATCTGGAATCAGCTTCAAATAAAGCTTGAGGCTTTCCCACTGATAAATTTGTCTGAAAATATTTGTGAGGGCTTTTTTTCTCCTTCTTTCTTCTGCATATTAACATAGAAAAGTAAATACAGTTTATGATCACTGAGAAGATGCCCAATTGAAAATATTAATATATATTTTAGCATATTACTGCTAATGCAATTGTAAACTTACCCACAGTTTAACGTCTAAATTACACACATCACTAAAATGCTGCATAATTGGATGTATATATTCTTTATAGTATCTCTCTCAGGAGTACTTCTATTTTATTTAATTTTTTTTTTCTCTCTCTAATTGAGTGGAGTTAATAATTGCTTGATATGCATGAAGTTTATTCTGCTGTAATTTAGATAAAATATGCTTGATCCCTGGTAGCCGTATTCATAAGGATGGGGCCGGTTTCTAATTTAATGCTCCCTCTTCAGCGGAGAATTGCTTGCATGGAAGTGAAGCCATGGGAAGCCCCTTTTCACCCCACTCACTTCCTCTGCCAGCATAAGGCTGCATTTCTTTTCCCATCCTAAACCTCCGCTCTGGTTTTGCCACTGTGCCCGTAGGATGCCTGGTGACGCTCTCCCAGCATCGTACATTTATTTGCATAGGGACGTGGCTGTTCTAGGAGGCAGCACCACCAGAAGGTACAAGATCAGGGAACCGGCTGCTGCTCCCCGCATTAGTGGCTGCAGTGGAAAAATGTAGCGGCTGTGGTTAGTCACAGGGTAATACCAAGCAATTCCCACGGGGCCGGAAAAAAGGTTTCTGAGAGGCTTTGCAAGGTTGGGCCTCTGCAGCTATTTTCCTAACCCCTAACATTCAAAAATCATTAATCTAGTGTAGAAAAAATAAACTCTCTGTGCTTTTGATTTGTTTGTAGGGCCCCCAGTGAACCTAAAAAAGATGAGGGAAGTAGAAAAAGGAAAAGCAAACTTTACATTTTTGCACCACTACTTAACACCAGAAGGTGAAACTGTTAAGAAAAACAAAAAATACTGACTTGTGATAAATGCACGAGTGTTGTCAGCAGCAGAAATTCATGTATCACTAGTTGTTTTTTTCCAACCTTCCTGCAACAAATTTTTGTTCTCAATTAGCCCCACATGCTGTATCACTGAAGAAAAGATTTGCATTTCATGACGCTCCCCATGCCTGCCTGTCAGAACGACACTGCTGACAGGGTTTGCACTTACTTTTCCCGTATGTGCTGATATAGCCTTCGTGAGGGGCTTTTTAGTTCAGTCAAAAATGGATAATTTACTGCACAGCTTAACATTATCAGTAGCTGCAGTTTGTGGCATCGACATAAGTTACTGTTGGTCCTACTCAGAGGCTGTCTGAGGCCATGGTTTCCTATACAGTGCCACTTAAATAAGTGTGTAGGGACCTGTGGCCTGAATGCATAACCTCTTCTAAGCTCTCCAGCCACTTAACTTCTTACACAATTAAGTTACAGATCCAATTATGAAGTCCATAATTTTGGAGCGCTTGTGATTTGTAAAGCTTTTTAGAATGCCTAACCAAATGTCAGGAGTAGTGTAGTGAACGTCGTCACTATCACTGGGAGAGGCTGGCAGGCAACTTTTGTGTCTAAGTAGCATTTTCATGTTTTCTCCATTCATTACACTTTTCTCCCTGAGCAAACACTGTGTTTATTGATCCCACAATGGCATTTTGCCCTCTATGGAAAAGGGTGTCTAAGGGAAAAGAAAATTGTGAGGTTGAATGGTTGTGAGGGACAGCTGATGATGGAATGGAAGCGGTCAGAGATCAAAGGGCTGAAATGGAGAAATGGGGAGGCAGAAGGGAAAGCAGCCGCTGTCAGGGACTGGATGTGAGGCTTGAGAGATCCTTGACCTGACCTGGTATCACAGCTTCTATGTTGGTTACCATTACAGTAATTAAAAACTTTCTCCTTTTTCTTTGTATAATGCCTCACCTGTGTGCCTAAAAGAGAACAGTTGTTTTTATAGGTATCTTCTTGGTGGTTTCTATGATCTCCGTGGTTGTAAGAATGAAAAAAATTCACAGCCAGTATTTTATATTCCCTGAAAAATAATCAGTAAAAGTAGTCTTTGTAAATCAGTGAAATCTGATGTCATATACATACTGGGTAGTGAACATGCTTGCACTCCATTGCCATACCATATCTGCAGCCCCTCCATTTCTAGCGCATAGAGAATAATCCCATGTTCTCTGATACTCAAGATGGCATCAATGGCTGAAGCAGTGAGGGCATGAAAGCAGGAAGCTGGTATCCATATCCATTATAACATTTTGCAGCGTGAAACCAGGGATCACTTTATGCTACCAGGAACAGATGGGAGGCAAATATCATCACCGACTTTATTAAAAGCTCAACCCTATTTTTAGAATCTTGTAGAATTCTTTCACAATTTTTAGAACATGTTTTCAGTATTGTATCAACATATGGTTCCAACTCTGCTATATTGTAGTATGGGAAGGATTGTTCATTTTTTTTCCATTACACTTGATCTCTGCTTTTTGCCAAAAAAAAAGAGAAAAGACAAAAGAAAAAATCCCACTGCAGTCCTTGGTCCAAACCAGAAATAGTAATTTTGTATCCTAGTGAGTTTAAGTGGTAGAGGAAGTGTTAATAGTTATATCAAGCATATTTATTTCTATCAGATTTTGCTAAACAAAGTGATTTAAAATTATTCAGTTAGTTGCAACGGTCCATCTTCAGAACAATTTTGTTTCATCATTATTCACAATGGTGTTATATTGTATATGAACATACCCCAAGAAGACAGCTAAGATTTTTGTGACTCTTTTTTTCATGAAAGCAAGAAACAGTAGAAATCTAGGATCAGACCGCCCGAGTGACCAAAGTCTTATTGCCAACGGGTGATCGCTGATAGGAGAACACTCAGGGGTTCTCAGAAGCGGTTTCTTTACTGTCTATCTAAGCAGCGTATATTCACATTGACCTTATAACCTCTGCCGAGGAAAGAGTTCAGAGGAGCTTTGGCTGCAGTACTGCAGATCTACAGATAGTGCAAAATACCGTGTGTACATTCAGATACATTTCAATTTGTATGACTGATGCTTTAATTTCCAGTAAGGTTGATTTTTCCGAAGACCCTTTGCTCCATCCGCACGTGGTACTTTCAGTAATTCCTACAATTAATCATCTTCTGTTTTATTGTTGTAGAAGGCATAAATTCTTGTTATCGTAATTTCTTTAATTATTTTTAATATTCTAGATTGCAGTATAGCCCTAGCTTTTACATAATTGCTTGAAAAATAATAAAAGAATGGTTTGAGTGTGGAACTAGCAACAATAAAAATACTCGTTTCATTAACTTACAATGTAGAATATGTATTTTATATAGTGTTTTTATTACTTTTATTACTTCTCCCTTAAACACCACTATCTTTCTTGGAATAGAAAAATTAGTACAGTCCATTACTTGGTACAAATTATAAAACCTCTTGATTTGAAAGTTCCAGTATGTCTGAATATCTCTTACATTTGGAGTTGGGTATGATCTGTGATACTGTATATAACATATGTGGCATTATGCTCCAGAAACCTTAAATCATTATTTTCTTGCCTGTAATTTTCAAATACAGCACTTGAAATTGTAGGGAGTTTTAGTAACATATTGGTAAATAAGGCAGTATGAAAATTATGTGATAGTGAAAATGTGGGTGGAGGCATGGGAACAGAAATGAGAGAGACTGCTGGTTCTCGGTATTGAAACAGTAGATTGTGGACTTATGTTTTTCCTTCTAAATGTAGCGATT
This sequence comes from Caloenas nicobarica, assembly GCF_036013445.1. Lineage (NCBI taxonomy): Eukaryota > Metazoa > Chordata > Aves > Columbiformes > Columbidae > Caloenas > Caloenas nicobarica. Next base: position 130,432,368 of record NC_088246.1, on the reverse strand, counting down.
GTGGAAAAGTTGTGCAGCTGTGAGCCTTGCGTGCTCTTTTAGATCAGTCTCTTAATACACTTTGATCCTCGTTCTTGCTCGTTGCACCTTCATAAGGAGCCCTTGTCTTTGCCCAGTGTTATGTTTTGTAGTTTAGTAAAATATCTAGGACCAAAACAGCAGGAGTTATTTCATTTGTGTCACAAAACTTGAAAACTGAGTAGCAAATATGCTAGTTATGCTTCTGTTGAATCATTATGGGAGACTATTTGATCTGATTTTCAGAACTGTTGCACTGTAACCATCTCATGGCTAGTTTCAATACTCTGTGGGCTCTTACTGTCTCACTTAAAGAGTACTGCTCTGTCATTTAATACATAGTTTTCTTTATTGCAGAGAAAGCAGCAGCAGCTAATGAAGATGAAGTGCAAAAAGCAGACGTATCATCTACGGGTCAGAGTGTCATCGACAAGGATGCACTTGGACCAATGATGCTTGAGGTGACGAGCACAAAATTCCTTTATTTAAACCAATTCTACTCCCCCTAGGATGAAGAGCAGTGTAATAAAATGAAAAAGCGCAGCTGGAGGTTGCTATAGATGAACGGTCAAGAGAGACAAGCCATCCTGGCTACTTAGGATTACGTCACTTAAGAGCAGGCAGCATATTTCTGTTGGGTTCAGTGATGAAACTCTCTTTAACTTGGAGTGGGGAGAGGCAGAGAAAGAGATAATTCAGCTGCTTTGTAACACAGACAACTTGCGGGGCTTCAGTTGGTAGCCCCTCTTGGGTCTTGGATGTCTGCATGTACACGTTTTATTTGTTCTAAACCACGACAGATTTGGAAGACCTGTTGTACCTAAACATTGACTTACATATGCAGTAGTATGCACACGAGTAACTAATTCCTCTGAAATTACATGTCACTGCTATACTGTTTAATGGTTTACCATTTCAGCACTCACAGCATGACTCTTCCCTCTAGAATATGAAAGTAATCTAGGAGAGCTTTTCAAGCCATGTATTTCAGTTTGGTCTGTTAGGATTCCTGGGTGATTTTAGCTGTTATTTTGATATCCCAAAAGGCTGCATGCATAGGCTGCATAAAACCTAGCTTCTAAATGCATTAATAGTAATGTTGGGTAGGTATGTTATCTGGGATCCTAATGTCATATGCTACTGTCCTTTGACACAACTGCTTTATCTGCTTAAGCTCACTTGCAAACTGTTTGTTCCTGTTCTGACTGTGGGCTTTATCTGCATGGACAAATAAATGTTAGTTTAGATAAAACAAAACACAAACTCTGAATCAAGCTAAAGGAACCAGCTTTGGCAGCAGCATAATTATTCCATTATTTCTGAATGTTGCAGGAACAAGATGCATATTATAACAGTTTTAAGTATTGCATTATTTTTTATTACTTACAAAATAAAGGCTCCAAAATCACAGTAGTAAACATAAGGAAGATTAGACAGGTTGGAGTGAAAACATTCTTCTTTGAAAAGTGGGAGTAACAAATTAATTGATTTAATATCATATTATGTGTGCTCACTGAATTGAATGTTGTTGTTCTTGCTATCAAACACAGTTATACGTCCATCTCTTATGTTGCTGTGTTAAAATTTATCTTTAATTTCCTATTAATTTAGTTGTAAGGATCTCTTTTAATCACAGGGGGAAAAAAAGGATAAGATTTTTTTTTTTCCTGGCTTATCTTGCATGATTGGCTATTGCAGCAAACATAACATGTAAAATCACCCTTTTTGTTCTGTTATTCCATTTAATTTCATTTTCCTTTGCAGTAAATTCATTGCGTGTTAACAGCGAATGATTGTGGAACTAAATTAATAAATCGTGGTCCTTTTGCACCAAGGAACTTAAAAGGACTGAAAGTTGTTATACATTTGCTGTGAAAAGACTACAGATACTTTCTTTGTGTCTTTGTCTCCTTAAGGAAATGAATTAAGTTATTTCATCTTTACAGAACCCCTTTATGCAACCTCTTCAAAAACCTACCGTTTTCCAGTGCCAGATAGTAATAAAAATGGCAATGCTGATGTACAGTTTGTTAGTTGATTGGGTTTAGAAATGTAATTGTCTGTTTTTATTAAAGAATAAAACTGAAGAATCCTCAAAATAGTGAGTGTTTCCAGCTGAAGAGAGTAAAATCCATCATGCAGCTGCCTCTGAGGAATATTTTAACATATTTCTTGGTTAAAGCAGAAGCAGATAGGAGAAGGTGAAAAAAAAAGTCAAGAGAGAGCTGACAGCATCTCAAAGAACACAAATATATTTTCCGTTCCAGTATGTCATCTAAAATAATATCTATTCTCCTGTTTTCTCTTCCAGCATGTTGTCCATTATTTGTTCCTCCATTTTACCAGTAGCCCTGAAGAAAAGTTGTTTATTGTGGTCACATACATCTGGAGACAGAATTAAGAAAAGATTGCAGAAGTGAAAGCTTCTAAATGATTTAAGTGGCTTGATGCATTAACTTGCTCAAAAGCCTGCTGGCCTGCTGGCTCCTTACCTACAAGATTAATTTATTACTAGAAGAGAAAGAAATGAGAGACTGGCATATGAGGCCCTGCGTTACTCTAGGTTCAGATGACCGCTTCTGTGGTCAATGTAAGGAGCAGCTGTGAGGAAACAGCACAGAGCACTTCCTTGCCGAAGAAGTTGCTGTAGTAGGAAATAGTAGGGAAAATTGAACACAACATTCACAATCTCTCGCTTGCTATCTCTGCCTTTGAAAGTTTTCTCTTTAGGACTCCAATAAACATCTGCTACGGCTTTGGTTTTGCGATGCCTTTGAATTGATGTGAGTATGGACCACTGCTGAGCAGAATGGTTCAGCCAAACCCACACACTTCTGCCAGCTCTAAACGCCATGTGGTTTCATGGTGGACCAGTTCAGAGGACTGATGTCGCTAGCATCTGGGTTTGGTTTGGTTTGTTTTTTTTCTTGCATTAGTTTTCAGCCAACTCTGCTCTCTAGTCCAGCTCTTCATATCCTCAGTCAGTACAGGGAGCTGTCACGGTGTAGAGAGCACTAAACCAAAGAGGCCATGCTTACATTGGCTTCAAGCAGTGATGAAATGCAGTCTTAAGTCACTAATCCACAGCAAGAGATGCTGATAGAAAATTGTATTAGAGCCTCAATTAATTAAATCTTGTAAATCATTGTTAGTTAAACTAAATACTAGTCAGCAGGAAAATGTCATGAATGTTACAAAAGCACATGGAAAGGAGGGAGCTCTCCAACGACTGTGAATTACCAGGAGGAAGCAAGAATGATCAGAAACAAAAAGAAAGCAATGATAAAAAACAAAGTCAGAGATGAGAATTTGTGACAATTAACAGGAGAGAAAAAAAGACCTATTTATCTTATTTTAGAGGCAGTCACGAAAAGTACGTGCCTCTGCATTATTTGTGGATTTTATTATTTTGTAATTTAAAAATAGAACAAACAAAGCATTTGGCAACCATTAGTTCAGCCAGTCTGCTTCTGTGTTGTGCTTTCACTATCCCTCCCCTTTAGCAGAATCATTAACTCACTTTGTGTGGGAAGGGCCTGTGGAGCTTGTGTAGTCCCATCTCCCACTGCGAGTAGGTCCGACTAGAGCAGGTGGCTCGGGTTCAAGTCCAGCCGAGGTTTGAATATCTCTGGGGAAGGCAATTTCACAGCCTCTTTGGGCAGCTTCTTCCCATATCTTACCACCTTCATGGTGAATTATTTTTTTTCTTGTATCTCCATGAAGTTTCCTGTGTTGCAGGCTGTGTTTGTAGCATCTTGTGCTTCCCCTGTGAACATCTGCATACAGCCTGGCTCTGTCTTCTCTTTAGTGTTCTGCTAGGTGGCTGAAGACAGAAATAAGATTCCTTCTCTTTTGTACTGTGTGGATTTGCTGACTGCTTGGTAGCATACAGTATTTTAGTATGTATCTGCAGCCTGTGTGCTTGAGAACTGCCTGCTAAGACCAACACACAAGTTGTACAGTATACAAGTTTGGTCATATCAAAAAATGCCACATGCCTGTATACACTTGCTATGGCAGCTCCTCATTGTTAGACTTTTGCAGCGGCTGTGTTCTGGTTTAGTATGGATCCACACGCTTTTAATTAACCCGTAATGAATCATGGGCTGCCTGGTTTTCTGACTTGTTTCTGTCCCTGGAGATGGCATAACTAACTGTTCTAATGATTTCCCACCAATCGTTAGAGAGGTGAATATATCAGGCAAAGCTGCAGAAGTCTGTATGGGTTAATTTTTAATTGAATGCTTAGACCAAAAGCTTTAAATTTCAATGTATCCCCCTTTATCTGCTCATATGACATAAAATTAGAGCGGTGTATTCTGAAATATTTCTACCATGCACAGTCATGCTCTCTGCTCCCTTTGCCCTTCTCTGCTCTTAACCACTCGCATTCCTGGCTGTGTGGGGCCTCACTTCCATGAAGATGTGTTGCTGGGCATGCGGACAGAGCCTTTTTCTTTCTGCCAGTGTTTTCCTTGCCTTGTGCCAGCACATCTTCTGAAGTTTTCCTGGGATCAGTCTCCATGTGCTGCATGGCGGCGTGCACAGGCTCTGCGTTTAGCAGAAGCAGCTTCTGGTCTAGTTTTCTTACTTCATAGTCAGGCATACAGGTAGCAACCTCTTCCACTGTTTTGGTTTGTGTGTTTGGGGCAGGGTGGTGGTAGTTTGTTTTCATGTGTGGATTTCACTGGTTTGCAACATGTTCACATTTCTGTGCTTTTACACTGGTTTGATAGAAGTAGGATTAGTTGCACAATCTGAAATGTGTCCTTTGCTATTACAGACGAGAATATAAGAACTGGGATGCAGAAAGATTCATCTAAGTCTTCTGAAAGGAATATTTATTTTCTGGTTATCTTGTTAATCTGATTATTTGCTGTTCTGTCTCTCTCTCTGCTTAATTTTTTTCCCCCTTTAGGCCCTTGATGGGTTCTTCTTTGTAGTGAACCCAGAAGGTAATGTCGTGTTTGTTTCTGAGAATGTGACGCAGTACCTAAGGTACAACCAAGAAGAGCTGATGAACACAAGCATATATAGCATCCTGCATGTAGGGGACCACAATGAATTTGTCAAAATCCTGCTGCCAAAATCTTTAGGTATATTTCTTTTCCTCATATCATACCATTACTTATTTAACTTTGGTTTCATGAATCAGTGTTTCAATAACTTAAGTTAATGTCCTTCCCCTACTTACAGTTTCATCATATATGCTCTATTTATTTTTAATGTATGTATAGGCTGTATGAATGATTAATATTGTTCTCAAAAGCATCCTCCACTCTTTCCAGATTCATCTTTGTTAAAATTACACTTAGTAACTCTTGTTTGTTGATACTTTTAATGGATCTCCAGAGTAAATCACTGAAAGACAGCATTAGCTATGTGAACTCTCTATTAGTTCTCTATCTAGGCTGGTTATTCTAAGAATGGCCCAAGAAAGGGGGAATATAAAAGAAAAATCAGAAAACTCCTTATAGTAGAATTTTTATTGCAGTGTTTTCAGCCTCACCAATATTTACCCTTATCTTTAAAAAACTGTTTTTGTTAGTCACAGCCATTTTTGGATTCATCTTAATATTGGTTTTAATGGCATTCATTTTTGGAGGAGGTGAAAAGAAAGAGAAAGTCAATACTGGGCATCTCATTTACTCACAGCAGTTTAAAAAGTATTATGCAATTCACTTCAGCATTTTATGACTTCACTTACAAACCCCTGAAGAATCAAAAATGTAAATGGCCAAATCCCATAAATTACTGCCTTTATTGCATTTTATGATTGAAGAGGGCAAGTGACAAGTACTTTAAATACAACCCTGCTATTTCCTTGTGTGCTGTTACATTGATTCACTCTGACTGATGTCCAGTACCTATATTTGTGCGTCTCGGGATTTTGTTTCCTTTTTTACTTCTCTTAAGCACTGTGTTAGGCTTTAGTTTTATCCATCACTGCACCCAGGTCATTCTCATCCCTTCAGCCTTTCCCATTGTAGCTGAGACTGTGTTTCAATATATTCCCGATTGCATTGCTTCCTGGTTTTTTTTTTAATACCTGTTAGTTTCTTTTCTTTCTATTTCTAAACTGGACACAGATTTTTATACAATGCTGCCATGTCTTGTGTATTAATCACTTAAATTCAGTGGACAGATCCTACATACTGTCTTATTTCTTCCAGGCATATAGATAAACTCGATCTACCTAGTAGGCTTTTCACTGTGCTGCATAACTTTCACGTGCACCAATATTTAGACTTTTATCCTGCTTTTCTGTTATGCTGTTGTAAGTCACTTGAAAAAATACTTGATAGGTGAACAGGTTAGCAGTGCTCTTAAATACAAAAATTTTATAAATTACCATGTTATGTGCTCTAATATTAAAAATAGATTGTTGCTGTTAAACAAGCTTGTTTCCCGACCAGTTTGCAAAACACCTTGATTAATTTCCTGTGGATAAGCAGCAGAAATGACTGCTACCAGATTTATCTCACTATATGATCTTTGCTTTACTCAGTGAATGGTGGATCTTGGTCTGGCGACTCTCCTAGGCGTAATAGCCATACCTTTAATTGCCGGATGTTGGTAAAACCTCTTGCTGATCCTGAAGAATGCCATGATAACCAGGAAGCACATCAGAAATATGAAACTATGCAGTGCTTTGCTGTTTCTCAACCAAATTCCTTCAAGGAGGACGGTGAAGGTAATTACCACTTTCAGTTTGTGTTAATTTTCTCTTTCCGTGCTGTTGCGGGACAGCAGTTTCAGTGCAGTTGATAAAGTGAGGGGAAATTGATGAAGTAGCTTCTGAATCCTGAAAAATTGAAAAATTGTAAGGTTTTTTCTTTTTCATTTACCTGTAGAAATATACCTTCATTTGGATTGAGTGTATACACTTGCATGCACCTATTTCCTAAGCCAGTATAATTGAAGTTGACAGTAACGCTGTTTACATTAAAGAGATATCCTGGGTTTATATCACTGCAATTTTAAGAAGAATGTAGCTGGCTGGGAGGAACGTTTCAATGGGCAGGTTTTTGAATTCTTAGAAGACAATTGTGGTTCACCATTTCCTTTACCATTTACTACTTCAGCAGGTAAATTTCCTCAGATTATATTTTAAGTATTCAGATAAGTAAAAGAGGCTTATTGTGAAGATGCTTTCTCAGGGACGGCAAGCATTTGGGACATGTTTAAGAAATGTGGCTTAGAAGGTACAAAACAATGAGTGTTGAAGAAGTGTGCTCTCTGTGCATGCAGTATATTCTTTTTTATTACTTGTCTCCTGAGTGGTTGAGCTGCTACAGGTATATGCATAAACAGGTGCCAATAATTACGGGCTGTGGTGGAGTCCTTGAGAGTTTTTCTTCTTGAAAAGAAAATGAACCAACCTCTCCTGTGTTGTTTAAGGTTGTAGGAAATAATGAAGATGTAAAACCACTGAGTTCTGTCTGTCCTTTTATTGATACTAAATCTATTCTTTTGGTCCAGAAAGATTTATGGAAATTTTACAAATATTTCTGAATTCTTCATGGAAACAAAATCTTCCTCTTGTATACAAATTACTGAAGTAACTTTTTTCTTTAAGATTTGCAGTCTTGCTTGATTTGCGTTGCAAGAAGAGCTCCAATGAAGGAAAGGCCACTTCTTCCTTCATCAGAGAGCTTTACTACTCGCCAGGATCTACAAGGTATTGTGAAATAGGTTTTTTTCATGTCCTTTTTTTTGCTTCCCCCTCAAAGGGGAAATTGCTGTAACAAATATTTTATCTAATACCAGGCAAAATAACTTCACTGGACACAAGTACCATGCGAGCAGCTATGAAACCTGGCTGGGAGGATTTGGTGAGAAGATGCATTCAGAGGTTCCATTCGCAGCACGAGGGAGAAATATCTTTTGCCAAGAGGCATCACCAGGAAGGTTAGGTTTCATATTTTTAGTACTTTCTATATTTAAACTGTTTGTAATTTGTATCTGTTGTTTGTGATTTCTTTGTTATGTTTACATGGAGCAATCCAAGGCTACTGACAGTCCCTTTCTCAAACTGATTTGCCCAGTGCACCGATGGCTAACCTTTCTCCCTTTTTGTTTTAGCCTGCTTGTTATAACTGTACCATGTTGGAGGGTGCGTTAAATCTTCAAATTGTCTCAGTTGTTTTAGGAAGAAAAACCATTGTGTGTTGCCCACCAAATTACTACTCGTTATTCTTCAGAACCTCAGCTCACACATCGCAGTTCATTGACCTGTATTCTTTTTCTCTACAAAAATGGATTTTTACTGTCACATTTCCTGTGAGAAACATTCAGCATGAATTACCAAAGATGCAGCACTCATGCTATCTGGAAATGTCCATTGTTGTATTGTATCTAGCTAATAAGTGGTGTAGGATACACCACAAGCATATCTACTGAGTCAAGATAATGGTAGGTAAGGTGTAGGAGAGTGCTGCACAGTTTCTGTGGTAGTGACTGGGTGGGGATTTTTATTTTCCTAAAACCGTGATACTGCTAATTCTAGTAACAAAGATTGAAATAACTAAAACTAGCCTTTTATAGTCCACAGGAAAGTCCTTTCAAAACCAGTGGGGAATAACTGGAACATTTCCAGTGCAGGAGCATCATTCTTTGGATTCGTGTTTGTAGAACAGAGTTTACAGCTGGCCTGTAGCAAATAGTTGCCATGGTCGTTAGAGAACTGGCACACTGACTTGGAAACTGAATTGTAACTGGAACCTCAAATTATTCCACCAAATGTACAAAAAAAAAAAAGCTTTAGTCATACAGTGTTAGTTACATATTCTTTAATATGTTCTGCTTTCATGAAAACTTCAGGTTTTACGTTGGGAATGTGGGAACACAGAAATACTGTGATATTTTATGTAACAGTTTTTGGGGTATATACAGTAGGAGTGCTAAAAGTTCATAGCCCTATGCTGTGATTTCAGACAGAATTGAAGAAGGTGGTATGTGATTAAAGTTACAGTAGTGCTTTACAGAGCAGTTTCAGGTAAGGACGTGTCTGTGCCAAAGGTGATTTAGGAGTTTCTGTTATGGCATCTAGCCACTTGTTACTTCTGTCCCCTTCAAATGATTCCTGACCAAATTAGCAGCTCCTAAATTCAGTGCTGAGACTTGAGTGGGCCCTCTCTAAGCTATCTGTGAAGTGATAAAAAATACATGTGTTTTGGTGTTTACACTGTATCACTTTGCAGGAAAGGCTTAGGATCATTGTATAAACTGTAGAATTAGGCTAAATGAGGGGGCTCTTTACTTCTTGTGGAAGTGAAGACTCTTAAGTGATAAGAGGTGGAGGAAGAACCTCCAAATGGCTTTACTGCAAAGGATCCAGCACTGGAGAGGAATAACGGCCAGTAGTGTGGAGAAGAAAAAGAAGGCATCTCGTGGGTAGTAGCACCTTTGCACTTGACTCAGGAACCTCTTCCGGTTTTTTAAGTTGCGGTTTGAGAATAGAAGTGAAGAAAGTAACAGTCTCCTACATGTAATTCAGTGTTACGGTGCAGGGAGGGAGATCAGAGTTAGCTTGATAAACAAGGAAAAACTGCAAAGTTTTTGAATTAACTCTCAGTATACTAAGTGCAAAATATATGGTAAGTTTTTATTGGCCACAGTCAGAAAAATAGCATTTCCTCAAGAGGAATACGGAAACATTCTTGTTTGCTTAAAGAATTAGTTTGGAAAATGATTTAAGTGGAGATTTCACTTGTATCCTGTTGGCATTGAGTACTGGAATTTCCGGATGTGGTATATGCTTAAGTTAAGAGCTTTGGCCCTTCTGGTGCCCGAAGGTTAAACTGAAACAATGACATACCTAACAGTGAAATTTTGCTTTGTATTGTTTCACAGTTGTAGGTTTTTGTTTTTCTTTACATTTTTATGCTGAAAAACCCCTTCTGGTTGTTTAAATTGTGCTTCCTGTTTTCTCACTGCCTAAATAATACTTTAAAACCTTGCAGAACAATATATAACAGTGGGGGGGACAGGGAAGAAAAGCAATCGTAACCAGTCCTGCAAGGCTGAAAGTCTGGTAGCTCTGTAGAGGAGACTATTTAATAAAGCCACACTCAGAAAACTCTGTCATTTCATTACAGCAGGAAATATTAAAAGACAAGCAGTTAAATGAAGATCAGATTATACTGTTAATTAAAATTAAAAAAAAAAAAAAAGAAAAACAAAACAACAGAAAATGTGTATATATGAAAGAAATAGGAAATTAAAAGTATTTGTACTACTTCATTCCTGTTTTCTTCCTAAACAATTACATGACAATTCTGAAGTTAAGTATTTCATTCCTCCCCTATCTGCAATCCTAATGTAATAGTTTTTGGACTAAAATTAGAAAATGACCAGGCTTGTTTCATTGATGGCAAAGAGTGAACAGTAGAATAAACATTTGGAGATTTGCTTTATTGTAACTTGATTTTCATTTTTAATTAAAGAAATGTCACAGGGGTCTACAGAAGTTAGAGAATTGAATTTGTTGAAGTTCAGATTGACATTGAAAACTTAAAGGCTGCAGAATATGTGCAGAATATGTGCAGTGAAGTACATCCTAAACCTGAAGTGCAGTCATATTTAACAGTGGGGAAGGGTAGCACAGCCCCAGTTTTGGTTTAGGTAATTGTATTTGTAATTTGTTTGAGCTGTATATTTTTGTATTTGTTGTTTAAAAAGTAATAATTTCTTGTTCCAGTTCTTCTTATTTCTAGTTGTTCGTACATAAGAGATTTATGTACTTCTAAAATTAAAGAAGTAGGGAGAGTAACTGTTACAAGACAATTTAAGCAGACAATAAGAAGGAAAAGTTACAGTCTAATGGAAACAGATGATCTAGAAACTAAAGGCATTTATATTAATCATCATGATGTAGATGGTACAGATGAAAAATGTATGAGGAACAAAAGGAGTTAGACACGTAGTTAATAAAAAGTGAAATGGACATCAAGGACTTCTTAGTCCACTCCTGAAATATTCTATATTTCATAGTGTCTGCCCTGTTGTTGCTGTCACTCCTCGTAGGTATTCTTTTGATCACTCTGCAGTATGTGGGATCCTTTATGTTATATGCATCCCATCTATTTATTTTCAAAATTTTTCTTCTGTGGTTTTGTTTGTTATGTTTCTGTTTGTTTGTGGGGTTTTTGTTGTTTGTTTGGGGTTTTGTTGTTTGGTTTGGTTTGGTTTTTGTTGTTTTGTTTCAATTTTGTTTGGTTTTGGTGTCAATGCTGATGGATTTAGAACATCAGATGTTGAGTGACTAAACTACCAGTACTATAGTTTCTCATTAATTTAATTCTGTTCTTTTGCTTGCTTGCAGTGCTGAGGCAGGGACTAGCGTTTAGTCCTGTTTATCGGTTTTCCTTGTCTGATGGCACTATCGTTTCTGCCCAAACGAAGAGTAAGCTCATCCGTTCTCAGACGACTAGTGAACCTCAGCTTGTAATCTCCTTGCATATGCTTCACAGGTAATCCTGACCGGTTTAGTACGTCCACACTCTGTAGAGGGACAGGGAAAGTACAGAGTTTCTCAAGCGAATAGGTTGTTCAAGGCTGATAGACCTTCACTTGACCTGGAACTGATAGCACAAAACCAAAATTAAGTTTTTGAAATCAGTGCTTACAGCAGGAAAAGATTGTAAGATTATTTCAGAATTTAAAAATGATGTGCTGGAGTTTCACATCAAGATTTTCCATTAAACATCCAAAATTTCCCTTAATCTCATGTTCTTAATTTCAATATTTTAATTTCCTGTATTTTGCATAGTAGACACAAGAAACTTTCCAAATGTAATTAAATCTAGGAAACTTTGAAGGGTTAAATTCCTGTAGTTCACAGTCAGTCATATGTTGGGCCTGGGTCTTCTTTAAGTAATGTGTTACAATTATTAGAACTGCATATTAGACAAACCACGTATTTTAACCCTTTGTCTCTCTTCATTCTTTTCTGGTAGCTTTCGCATGCCCAATGCTGAGAAATGCCACCACTGTTGTTTTTTTTTTTTTTTTCGAAGTCACAGGCAAGAATATGATAAAGTCAGGGATAAGTAATCACTGACCTCAGAACTTCAACGTAAAATTGAAATTAAGTCGTTGCATGGCCTGGTATATTTGTGTCAGATTTTTTTTTAGGTTTTATTTGCTGATTATAATTACAGTGTTGTTTCCCCGTATCCACAGTATCACTTTTTTGAGAGGAAGAAAACAGCTCTAAATGTTATTAAAACTGAAACCATTTTACAGAGATGGTAGATTTGGAAATTGACCTGACCAAAAGCTGCCTGAAATTTGTTTTCTTTGGCTTTGCTGAGTACACTTGGTATTTCATGAAGTGCTAGATTTTAAATTTTAAAGAGCACCATTAATTTAAAAATGGTACTTGGAAATATTCTTGCTTTTTTTAGCAGAACACTGGTACTATTGTATTTGTAATAAGGTTTTGCAAACCCACCTCTCCTTTTATAGTTAATGTTGATCATCTTTGCCTCTGTACCTAAGGTAACAAATACAGAGTAACAAGCTCCACTATGTGTGTTTCAGTTCTTTCCTGCTTTAGCAAAATGCAAAGGTTTATCTGCACTTATCCTGTGCAAGTAGGAATTTTTTTGTCTCATCAAAAAGACATACTAGGAAGGTTCCATTAGTATTTGTTTTTGGAAGTCCAGAGTTGATGTGATTTTTCTCAGAACCTCATTTTTTTTCTTCCTAATCTACTTGACTCTGTCTCTTTTATAGCTTTTAGCATTTGGGAATATGTCTGATTTTTCTGATTTCAGTTTAGCACAGAAGTGAAAAGTATATTATGTCCTCCCATAAACTAATTAAAATCTACCGAGGAAAAGAGAAGTGACCTTCAGGTGCTCTCACAAGAGCTTTTTCTCTGTGTGTGTGTGTGTCTCTTCTGTTTCCTCCATCTTACAGCCTACATCTCCAAAATATGAGTTTCAGCTCCTATGTGTGCGGTTTTTCTCTTTCTTCTCCTCTTTTCCTGAATGCCCATGCAGGACTGGATTGCTAACAGACTGTTCCCATTCTGAAGTTGTATCCAGTAGTTCTCTTGGCTCACATGCTGTTTTGGAGCAGTATCGAAATACTCTGGCAGTGTAGAAATGTGACTTTTTCAACTATCTTTTCACTATGAACTTGGTGGGCAAATAGCCCACTCCGGCCTTGCAGTGAGGCTAACTCATAGAAATTCAAAACTCCAGCAAACAGCTGTCCACAGCTGTCTCTTAAAACATGTATTTGTTTGGGTCATATGTTTCAGATGAGATTTCTGTCAGTTCTAGAAGTTAGCTCTTGCCAGATTGTAGAGGAGAGACATACATTAAAGGGAAGAGAGTCTGAAATTGTAACCTATCTGCATTTCTAATGACTGTCATTTAAATGAGGTATAATTTTGTTTTTCCTCTCTTCCGCTGATTTGTTAATGAGATGCTGAAAAACCATACTGTTAATGTGCAGCCGTGTTGAGAGTTGCATATCACTTTTGTCAAATTGTCAATTTGTTTATAATTGTAGGTTTGTTGTGTTATTGTAAAGCAAGGTTTGGGGTTTTGCTTCTTTTTCTGTAATGTAATTGCAAGTTGGCCACTGTAATTTTAGCTAATGGGTTCTTTTTCTTCCCCTCGCCACATAGAGAGCAGAATGTCTGTGGAATGAATCAGGATTTGACTGGACAAGGAATGGGGAAGATCCTGAACCCAATTAGCTCCAGCAGCCCTGCCCATCAGGCCATGTGCAGTGGGAACCCAGGTCAGGATATGACCATCAGTAGCAATATAAATTTTGCCATAAACGGCCCAAAGGAACAAATGGGCATGCCAGCAGGCAGGTTTGGTGGTTCAGGGGGAATGAACCATGTGTCAAGCATACAAGCATCCACTCCTCAGGGTAGTAACTATGCACTAAAAATGAACAGCCCCTCACAAAGCAGCCCTGGCATGAACCCAGGGCAGCCAAACTCTATGCTTTCCCCGCGGCATCGTGTGAGCCCTGGAGTGGCAGGAAGCCCTCGCATCCCACCCAGCCAGTTCTCCCCCGCAGGAAGCCTGCATTCCCCCGTGGGAGTCTGCAGCAGCACAGGAAATAGCCATAACTACACCAACAGTTCCCTGAACGCGCTGCAGGCCCTCAGCGAGGGCCACGGCGTTTCTCTGGGATCCTCGTTGGCTTCACCTGACCTAAAAATGGGAAACTTACAGAATTCCCCTGTGAATATGAATCCTCCCCAGCTAAGCAAGATGGGAAGTCTGGACTCTAAAGACTGCTTTGGACTATACGGGGAGCAATCAGAAGGTACAACTGGACAAGCAGAGAGCAGCTGCCATTCAGGAGAACAGAAAGACAGCGGCGATAGCAACATGCCACCGGTTGTCAGTGGTGAGAGACCTGATGGACAGAATAAACTGCATGACGGAAAAAGCCAGACAAAGCTCTTACAATTGCTGACCACCAAATCAGATCAGATGGAGCCTTCGCCTTTGTCCAGTACCATGGGAGATGTTAGCAAGGACTCCACGGGAGCGTTGCCTGGGCCTGGTTCATCACACGGAACCTCGCTCAAGGAGAAGCATAAAATTTTGCACAGACTATTGCAGGACAGTAGTTCTCCTGTAGATTTGGCCAAGCTCACAGCAGAGGCCACAGGCAAAGAACTGAGCCAGGAGTCCAGTAGCACAGCTCCTGGTTCAGAGGTGACTGTTAAACAGGAGCCAGCGAGTCCTAAGAAGAATAATAATGCACTACTTCGCTACTTGCTAGATAAAGATGATACTAAAGATATTGGTTTACCAGACATACCCCCAAAACTGGAGCGGTTGGACAGTAAGACAGACCCTTCCGGTAGCACAAAATTAATAGCTATGAGGACGGAGAAAGAAGAGATAAGCTTTGAGCCTAACGAACAGGTAAGCGAATCTTTGCGTTACATGTGAATGAGATGTTCTAGGCCTGCATTCCTGCCATCTGAATTTCTTCCAGACTTCCTCTAAGAATAATTTCTCGACACTTTAAGAGGCTGTTACCTGTCTCTTGACATCCAGTCTTCACTCAAATTTCCAGTTGGGGTTGCTGAATTGTGATCATCGCTCTGTTTGAAAAAAACAGACTCTGCCTGGGAGGAGATGGATAACACAGGGACTGAACGCTGGGGAACCTTTCCCAGCTGGTAGTCAGATGAAGAGAAAATACTTCTAAGTGTTGGTTAATGCTATTAATAACTTATTGACAGCTTCTCCCATAGGCTGTTGTGGAACTGCTGTGGGCTGGATGGGCTCTTGACCCAGCCCAGCATAGCAACTACACTTCTCCCATCTAGAGCAGGTTCATGCTCAAGGACAGGAGCTGTTTAAAAGGACTGATACCAACTTTGCATTGCTGGTCTTTGTGCTGTACTTGACCTGCAAATTAAAATCAAGGCAAACAGAATTTCCTTGTTTCTGTGCCAATTAAGGGGGGGGTTGTTGTTTTGAGTTGTTTTATTTTGATGTTTGGTTTTTTGTGGTGGGTTTGTTTTTTTTTTTTTACTTGAAAGTTTTTATATTCAACCCCAAGTTCCTCCGGAGGATTAATTGTTCAGTGCAGAGGTTATCTGCATTGAATTTTGCATTCAGAATTTCTCTGTGTTGTTGCCGTGCTGCACAACATACTAATAAATTCTATGTTCTTAAGACCTATGCTAAAAATTATTATTTCACTTTCAAAAAGCACCGGGTTCACATGGCCCAGAACGCTCCAGTTTTCAGAGGTTTGCAAGAAAAAGGGACACAGCAGAAGCAATTTGCCACTGCAATATTACTGTTTATTTTATTTATAAAATAGGTAATTAAAATGTCAATTTCAGTATAAGGCATTTTCTGGGGAGTTAATAACTAGCTGGAGTTAATGATCCTTAGCTTTGTCCTACACTATCAACTCCCACAGCTGGTCATTAATTCCTAGGCAGTGCCCTGTGCTTGAAGCCTTAATTTGTAAATCATGATCAGATCATACACTGTAAATGTTCATGACTCTCTCATTCACAGCCATATCCTTCACTTTTAAAATATTGTGTGTTTTTAATGTGCAGATTGGGTTTGAACTTGTTTATTTTTGTGAATCCATTTTATTTTTATTATTCTATGTGTATGAATACATAATTTTTATATTTTCTGTAGTGTATTTTGAGGCTGAGGAGAGACAGATAACATTTTTCTTAGCCCTAAGTCACAGCACTGGATTTTTTTTTTATTTTTATTTTTTTTACTTTGCCCTTTTGGCAGTTTCTAACCAGTAGACAGTTCTTTCAATGGCAGTTATAACCACAAAACATAGAGGCCAAACATGCCACTACAGTGTGGACACAGCATTGTTAAAATCTCAGTTATCCAGACATCTCCTAAGGTTACTTCACTTCTTGTCTTTCAACAGAATTTGACAGCTATTGCTATTATGTAGGAGCAATTGTGGTTTTTCAATCCTTCTAGGGGGAAACTGAGCCAAATTAGACTAATTTGTACAGGGATTAGTCCTCAAGCCTGGATATTAGTTTAGTTCTGAATACAGCTACTACTTTGTAATGCCTGTAGAGGGAGGGCTTAGATTCTCTGTGAGAACTTAGGCTTTGTTAGGCTAGAAAAACACAGCTATCAAGAAATTCACAGCTAAACTGGCAAGAATAAACTGTTGTACAAATATTTAATGGATTTCAATTCTTAGTTCAGATCCTATACATTGAAGTAAATACTGGATTGAAGGCAGAGATCCTTCAGTCCTCTGTATTTGATACTGGACAAAAACATAGAATTTGGTAATCACAAAAAAAAATTGTGTCCAAGTAGATCAAAATTGTGGCTTTCAGATAGTTTACTCCCCAAGAATTAAATTCCTCTGGAATTTAGCTGTTTAGTCCAGGTAGTCCTATGAGCTCCTTTTATCGTTGATGGAGAAATGGAAAAATAGACTCCAAATTTTTTTTTTAATGTTATGTTATGCAAATGTGTGCCCAAATTGGGAAGGTAAGCTGCTCCTTAGTGATGTTCTCATTGACTAGTGGTAGCCTGGATGGCTAGTTTAGACTAGGTGCCTTTTTCATGACTAAAGATAGCTAAGTTGCATCTCACCTTAAATGTAAACACGTAACTTATAAGGATGACTTTAAAGAGACTTCAGTGTATACAAGCATTGCCAGCCTCAAGCATTAGAAACTCAGGTCCCCAGTACTATGAACTTTGTAAAGTGAATATTCATTTTTTTATTTTTAGGCTTCATGTTTCTGAGGTCAGGGGAGGGAGTTGAGGGGTTTGGAATATGAACACTGGATGTATCGCCTTTTCTTAAAATTTGAAGACAAGAGATTGTCTCCCAGGAGAGAGGGAACTGGAGGTACAGGAAGGTCCAGGAGTTGGGGCTGTTCAGAAAACCACAAAGCAGTGCAGGGGTCGTGATGAAGTGGTGAGGGCTGAAGTGCTGGGGAGAAGCCAGTCCTGCAGCTGTGATGGAAGGCTGCTGGATAATGACAGAAGGGTTTTTCTTGCTCCCGTTGGTTGTAAATAGAGTTTTAAAACCTATTTAAAATGCCGTGAAACCTGGAGCTGAATAAACAGAAGTCTGACGTGGAGTAGGAGAGGAAATAGCGGGGAATATAAAATAGTGTAAGCATTTAGCTAGCTGAAGGCCAAGCCTTTAAACAAATAACCACTTTACCCCAATTATAAAAATCACTGAAAATATTTAGCATCAGAAACTCTTCAGCTTTGGAAGATGGTCTCCCACAGGAAGTGTCATTGCCTAAATTTAGATCAAAGCTGGAACTATTTAGTACAAGACCAGAACACAGATTCTTGTGCTAAATTCTTCCATCCTCCTGCATCCTTCCCCCCCTCTTCTTCCTCCCATATGTAAAAATTAGCCATGTGCTTGTGTTACCTGTTTTGCAGGATTATTTAAAACTTCTTCTCCCTGGGGAATGTTGTATTTTTAAGTAGTCACTGGAGTGTGCAGTTTCTCTGGAAAGCGGAGCGGAGCGGCGCTGGGCTGGCCTCTGCAAGGGGCATCGGGCTGCTGGGAGGCAGCAGAGCCATTGCGTTTGTTCCTTTTGCTTTTGGTGTGACTTTCTGAGCAGGAAATGCTTTGAAGTGCACCACTGCGCTAAAAATAGCGGTCTTCTAGGTAGAGTGTTTAAACATACACTTCTGCAGAGAGCAGCAACCGACAGGAAGCCTTTCTCAAATGGCAGAGAATATTTCCAGCGCTGCCGTACCTTTTTCCCTTCCTTGGTGGGATGATGGTTATCAAGCTCTATTAGGGTGATTGCTGTTCCAGTTAAGGCAGCTGTGGGGGAGAGGATGAAAGAGAGACCTGCTGGGGAGGCTCAGCAGGGCTTTTCCTACAGCACCAACAGTAGTAGGACTTGCTATCAAGCACCACGAGGGTTCATGCTGTTCTCCACTGTTAGAAAGGGAAGGCAGTGGAAACATGAGTCCTGATTAGCCACAGGTGTGTCCCTCTGCAGTAAGCCTGCCTTCCTCCACTCTCCTTGCCCCTCGTGGGGCTGTGTGGTGGGACTTCATCCTGCACATTCCTTCCCTGTTCACTGCTGCTTGTGCTGTCTCTCACAAAAAATACCCCTCGCCGTGCTCCTGGCTGCAGCCAGCACACGGTGCCACTGGTGAGGAGCAGCCCATGTGGTGGTCAGCAGCTGGTCAGATCTGCCGAGGACGGGCGAACAGCCTGAGGGGAGGAGAGTGAAAGTGTAGGGTTATGTCAGAGAAACGTCATGCACTGAACAGTGTTGGGTTTTGCCTTGCTAAAGAAACATTTTGTTTAGCACTATTGTTTTGCACTGCAAAACTCTTCTGTAAAATTGGGTATGGATTCTTATGTTCATATAACAGACAAAGAAACCAAGACATAGAATTTTGAAATAGCTTACTCTGTGAGAAAATGCTTGGCATAATGTAGAATAAAATACTTACCTCTGTTAGTGTACTTTCCTCTTTTGTTAGCCAGTAGACAATATAGACAACCTGTTTGTCTGACAGAGACTTTGCAATGCCACAGTCTCTCCCAGTACTGTTCCAGAAATCATCTTAAGTGTGTACCTTTTTGTCCTAAAACTTAGAAACTGCTCTGGTGTTCCTCACACACTTTATCAACTCTGCTCTCTTCTTGCTTTGTGTGGAAACCAGTATCTTCCCAATAATAAAATATTTTCTGTACTCATGCCTCTCATCTTCCAAAAACCTACTTCTTGATGTCCAGAACCATTAAATTCATGAAGGACATTGGTTTCTTCTTGATCAAAACCTTAGAATGAGGATTCCATTTTCTGAATGTCTTTCAATTAGGGTTCTGTTTCCACAAGCTAGTAGTAGATTAGCCTGATAATATAATGGGATTTCTAGCCAATTGTTTGTTTAATGCAGTTACCAAGGAGAAAAAGATGACATCGATTCCACTTCTGATTTACTTTTCCCCTTTTTTTTTTTATAATCCTTTAATTTATGGCCAGTTTGGAGCAGGGATTTGGTTTTGTTTACCTTGTATGACCAAATGTTTTGCCCATGCTACAGGTGTAGCTAATGAGCTAACTTGGAGTTTACATAAGGCAGGTATAGTTTCAAGTTGTGTCCCCACCAAAAGATATCCTGTTGTAAGGAAAAAGTTTCAGATGCTTTTAACACATGTGATCATAAATGAAATGTAGATTTCTATGAAATTTGGAATACAGGGTCTCAGTGCAAGCTGTGGGCATTGTCAGTGCTGGAAGAGAGATCTCCAGAGAGTTTAGGATCTTATCCAGTCCTTTACAATCCATGGAAGGTAGACTTGACATAGCAACTTTTGTAAACCAGACTTCATGTTGAGGTGTAACTGCCTTTCAGTAAGCAGTTAACACTTTATCTATGTTTCTCAACGTGATGATGATAAGTACTTCGAAAGCAGGTTAGTTTTTCAAATGCAAAAATATTTCTAAGCACAATTTGTCTTATGTTTTCTGGTGCTTAGTGTCCCAGTTATGCAGAGATTGTTCTAATTGCGTTGCTTAGAGATAGTGAAAATATGTGCACGAGAACTTTCTTCCGATGCTTAGCACTTTATCAGGCACTTTTTTTAATTCATGATAAATAATTGTGTTACAGGGAGGTTAGGGATGTACCTTCTATTTACATAAAGTTCAATTTAGACTACTAACAAAATAAATACAGAATACATAAATAAAAGAAAAATCCCATGAAACTAACCAAGTAGATATTTTAATGCTGGTTTCTGCACATATGGTGTCATTTGAGGGTGAGTCTGGAAAGACTTAGGCTAAGATCTTAGCTTGGTGTTAATCCTAAATCTGTCTTAGAAATTTTGGAGCAGTTGAGAACCCTCATCTCATCAAAAAACAAAGATTAAATATTTGATATTAATTATGTTACGCAAAAAAAGGAAGGTTATGTATTTGTGTTTTTATAATGCATCTGTTGTGTCTGGCCTTTCTTCGCCACTTCCTGAGAAGAATTAAAAGCATCTTGGGGAGTGCAGTTTTCTGACACATTTGGATCAATATGTTCTTCTCTGGCTTTGTTTTGGGGGTTTTTGATTTCGTTTTGGTTTTTTGGGGGGGTGTTTGTTTTTAATACATCTGATGTTTAAACAAAGAATTGCAGTAGCCAGAATGTTTAAAAAAAAGTATGGGAGGAGGGGAAAAAAACCCCCATAAAGTCCCACACAAAACCAAACAAAAAAAACCCTGCAGCATATAAAACTTCCCTTCACTGTTGTCTGAAATATGCTTAATGAAGGCCACATGTCTTAATTCCCCCAAAGAGTATTGAGTCATCCTTCTATAATTTATGGTGCTCTACATCAGTTTCCTCCACTGGATCTTGCACTCTTCTTGTACCAGATCTTCCAGCGCTCAAAATACATCTCCTATAAACATCGCTCACAACTGTCTCTTGGAGCACCTTTTTGAATCTGCTTATCACCTGTCCACACAATGACTTATGCTTCCTATAAGCACACTTGCTTCCTCCTGGCTCTACATTTTCTGTTGATGTGCCTTGTCCACCCAACTGCTCGTAAGTGCCTGGAAGGCAGCAAGTCAGCGAGGGGATTTGCCAAGAGCAGGTAATGTCGGACCAACCTGGCTTCCTCCTGCAAGAGGGTAGCAGGATTTTCGGCATGAGAGAAGCAGTGTATGCCTTGTGTCTTGGTTTGAGTAAGGCTCTTCGGCGCTCTGATGCATGGCATTCTCATAAACAGATTAGAGATGCATGGTCAAGACAAAACTTCTGAGTGGGTAGGAAGCCCTTTGGAAATCCTTACACAGAAAGTAGTTGCTTAAGGATTCATTGTCAAAACGGAGGTGCTGCAGGAGCTCATGCAGCATCTAGAGCCTGCTCAGTGTTTGATCCGGTGAGAGAACAGAGGTTACCTGTGGTAAAGCTGCGTGTGACACGCGCATGTCTGCAAATATACTGGAGGATGGAATTCAAATTCAGCTGCAACCAGGAGATATGGAGGAAAAAATCTTAGGAGAACATTCAGGATGAACAAATTATTTAGTTGAAAATAACATCACAGACTTTAAAAAAAAAAAAAAAAGAGGAGACAACTGGCTAGATAGGACTTGGACTTTTTCAGAGCTGTATCTAGGGATCATAGTGAGCACAAGGTGAGAATCCATAATGTCATGTAATTAAAAAAATCGCAGCCTCTTCTGGAATATACCATCAGTGTGTACTATGTGTACATTTTTTCCTATACTCAGCAGTTATAAGGTTTCATCTTGAGTTCTCCTTCTGGACCTGGCACTTCAGCAAAAGTGTGGATCAACTGAAGACGGTCCACGGGAACAGCAAGAGTAATGAGAGGTCTAGAAAGCGGGTTGTATGCTGAAGAAAATTCAACAAGTTGAGATAACTAAGTAACTTCAGCTTAAAGGCCAAAGAGGCATGTTTTCAAATACAGAAAAGGTTAGAAAAAGACAAGAGAACACAATTTGTTCTCCAGATTCAAAGTACAAGAGGAAGTAAGGGCCTAAACTTCAGTGGGGGAGATTTTGCATTTACACTGAGGAGAAAAACTCAAATAGTAAGGATGGCAGAGTGCTGAAACCAATTCCCTGGGGAAGCTGTGGATTTGCTGTCACTGGATGCTTTTAAGAAGAGGCTATATGAACTTCTGTAGGGAATGGCATACACTGATTTTACCTTGAGGCTTTAAACTTCTTCTAGTCCTATGATTCTATGATTTCCTACCATTTTGCCAGTAACACCAGCCTTCAGATCACCCAAATGCTGCTTTTTAACTGAGTAAACTCCTTTCTCTTTTCCACCATATATTCCAATCTGTAAGACTAGGAGGTGATGTGGAAGGAGTAAAGAGTAATACCGTGTCTATCTGCAGTCAGTTATCCAAAAAAAGGTATGTAGAGATATAACCTCGAGGCATCTCAGCTTCCTGTGGATAAAATAGCTGGGCTTCCCAGGAGCAGGTTAGCTGTGGCAGCAGGAGTTTAGCCCAGACTAATGTGCAGAGCTTCCTAGCTAGGCTGGGAGAGCCTTGGTAAGTAGTTTAAAGCCGCCTCAGGTATTTCTACATTATCCTGGGATCTGTGATGTAAGCTTGCTCTCAACAAGTAACAAGTTCACAATGTGGTGGCAGGACAAAAAAGAACAGGAAGAATTGTATTTCAGTTGTGTGCATGTTTGTGGTGGTTTTTCTCGGTTCCCCATCCTTCACGGCTGGCTGCTTACTCTCTGCCTCTCTTCCGTCATTGCACATTTTCTAACAAAGGCGCTGGTTTTGAGTAGGTCTTTGTTACAAATACTGTCATGAAATGTTTCTTGTGCCTCTTGGTGGTAACTGAGACTGGACTGCCTGTTTGTAGTTATTACCCAGAAGAACTCTAAAAGTCTTACCTATTTAAAAGTTTAAGATTGGAGAATATACTTGTATTAATTTCCAAATTTCAGTGAGAAAAGGATGTATTTCTGAGTGTTTGTGGACAGAGAAGCTGACCAAAAAAAACTGGTTAAAATCAATTTTTTCTTTTTAAGAAAAACTTGCAGGTCAGTATTTATGTTAGTATGGGATGAACTTTTTTTTCCCCATCTTTATTTCATGGTAAGTTTCTACTTAATTGATTGCAACTAGATAACTAGATTTCTCCTTTTTTTTTTTTTTTTTTTTTCTTACTGTAGAGAAGTTATTTTCACTGATTTTGGAAGTTGTGAGCAAAATAAATTCCTAAATCTAGTAAATAGCTGACAGTTTTTTATTTCTAGGACTTCATTGAAAAGTGTATTTCTTGCCAGTTAACTTACATAGTTATTCATTGTTAAGGTTTTGAATGTAACAAGGAAAATGCATGTGGGGAATTGTTTTAGCCATGAAGCAACTTTTCCATCATATGCTTTTAATCAAGTCATAAAGAGACTAGAAATATGACTGTGGTGAAAGGAATATTGGTTATACCTACATGAACCCCTATCTTTATCACTGTTGGATCTCTTCCCCTGCCAAATTATCCCTGCTGTTTGCACCGGCCACAGAGTGCACAGGGAGAATCTCCCCTTGGCCTGAGGTACAGATCGCGCAGATTCATACGTTCCGATGCTGGGGTTTTGAAGGGGTGCCAGTGCCACACCGGGCTCCCCAAATGCAAGGCAGACAAGCCCTCACAGTCCCCTTTCACCAACTTTGTGAGCTTCCTCCACATCAAGCTTCTTGCAGGAAAGGTTGTGGGCTGCCTGGCTCGGCGTGAGGACGTCTACCGCAGGAGAACAGCGACCTGTACTGTGGGTTTGTGCTTTTTATTTTTAATTGCAGCCAGGCAGTGAGTTGGATAACTTGGAGGAGATTCTGGATGACCTGCAGAACAGCCAGTTACCGCAGCTTTTCCCGGATAGCCGCCCCGGTGCGCCAGCGGGCTCGGTGGACAAGCAAGCCATCATCAATGACCTCATGCAGCTCACCAGTGACAGCAGCCCCGGCTCGGCCGTGGCTGCCCAGAAACCAGCAATGAGGATTTCACAGAGCAGTGAGTCCGCAGTGTTGGCCAAGCTTGCGAACCCCCGAAAAGGTGGCGATACCCCCGGGTGGGCGGGGGAGGAACCGGGCAGCCCCTGGTCATGGTCTGGCCTTGCGTGGTGATGGAGCGCCATCTGCGGTCGTCCCATTTCCAAACGCGTGCGGAAGTTATGTCCTAATTCACTCAGCACCCTGCAAGTCTGCACCCTCTGAGGAGTTTTAAGGGGTACCCTCAAAATAAATTGCACATCCCCTGCTGTGGCTATAGGTGTTACTGCTGTTGCAGGGACTTGGGCATGGAGAGCTCAAGCATTTTGTTGTGATGCAGATCAGTCCTTTCCAGCAGCTCTTTCAGTAAAAGGGGCGAGAGAGGCTTTTCTAAGCGTGAAGGAGAGTCCTCTTCTAAAACCACAAGATTAATAGAAAGACATATGATTAAGAGGAGTTGCCCGAGTTTAATTTGAAATTGTGGCTTTTAATTGAGTCACTTCTAGCTGACAGTGTTTCTTAACTTTATTAATTAACTTAGAGATCAACGTTGAAATGTTGGTCTGCCACCATAGAATAATGGAAAGTGAGCAAGACAGGAGTCTTATCAGCTACAAATAGCATAAAAAGCCACTGCTTCATTTTTTAATCCTGTTGTCCAGGATGGCAGCATCTACTTACTCCTTAAACATACACTGGTGGCTTTTTTTTACAAAACATAGGGCTTAGATAATCTTTTTAGCCATTCTGATGTTATTAAAATAGCACTGTGCTGCTTTCAAATGAACTCAAATTATTACTTAGAAATGTTTATATGAATGTTGATATTACTATTAATAATAAATATTAATGTTTAAATTCATATTAAACCCACTACAGATCCTTAAATAATCAGTTGTTATCAATGTTGCTCAGAGAAAGATGCTTGTATTTAATTGTAGTCATTTTTGTAAGTATGGGGATACTAACAGTAGCAGCACGTAAGTCAGAAGGAAGTCTCTGTGCATCTGAAATCTTTAGCATATTCTTTCTGAAGAAAGGTCTCCTGGTTCCTTCCACTGTAACCTTTTGGCTTTCCAGAGTTAACCTGGCTTTAAATCTGCTTTCAAAGCTACTGGCAGTACAGTAGCAGTATGATTGTAAATGAGAGTATCTTGGTGGTTAGCAGCACTTCTGTCAGAGCAGCGTCCTGTTTCCCATGTAAATTAAAGCCCTTAAAACTTTTTTCGCCCAGCTCAGTCCTGTGTCTGTGCCTGATTCCCCTAGGGAACTTCTGCCTTGTTTTCAGTAGAAGAGCTTACAGAAAACAGGTGCACCGAAATAGTGGGTGGCATCTCATATGCTCACAGCAAAGCAATGTAGAATGGATGTCAAATTATATACTATTCCAAAAGAGGTTTGTGGGGTGTTTTTTGGTTGGTTGTTTTTTTCCTGAAGAAATAAGCAGCTTTCATTTTACAGATTTTACATGAAAACACTTCAAATATTTTTATCTGTTTAACAGGAAAAAAAAATACTTGAAAGCTGCTAGATTTGCCAGATTGCTAGAGTTTGTTGTGAGGGGAACAGGGAGCCTCCTTCAGTCCTGTCCTGACCAAGAGTAGAGTATGTGATCTGAGCAGCATCACGTCTCATCAACTGTGTTACTGTTTTGTGCTGCATTTCCAGCTTTCCTTTTTGTAGGATCAGTGGGTGCTGGCAAATCTGCCCATGTAGTAACTTACTCATCTGTGTGATTTTTCAAACTTCTGGGACAAACTGTTCAGAAATTGTTGCTAAAATTCGGCTTTGGTTAAATCCTTAGACTTCATGATGCCCCTAAGCT
This sequence comes from Caloenas nicobarica, assembly GCF_036013445.1. Lineage (NCBI taxonomy): Eukaryota > Metazoa > Chordata > Aves > Columbiformes > Columbidae > Caloenas > Caloenas nicobarica. The sequence continues at coordinate 130,406,522 of NC_088246.1, read as the reverse complement.
TGGCAAGGTCATTTTTGTCTCATAATTAAGTTTTATTTGTGTGTTTGAATGGACAGTCAAGACAAAATTTTGACCTCACGGTTAGGAATTAGGTGTATGTGATGTGTTTCCTACACACATATATAAGCAAATTCACCTGGCAAAGAATTTACATTAAAAAAATAAATAAATACAATGAGTTCCTGCGGTCTGGTTTTATAAAATAAGAAGAAAAGTCAGAGACCTTTGTAATATGTTTCTGTACTTTTTAACAAGCTCCATAAACCTCATCTATGTTCTCAAATTCAAAAGTATCACTACTTTGATCTAAAATAAGAAAGAAGTTCTTTAACTTCTTTATAATGTGGCAAACATAAACATGCAGAAGTCACTTTAAGGATACCGTGATATCAGAGCTTCTCCTAGGGGAAGCTATCAGGAAATATTGTGAATAATTTCACAAAAATGTTTAATTTATTTGTATGTATTTTGCTGGTATGATTGGAAATGGAATCATAGGCACAAGGTCAGTGCTTGATTCATATTTGAGGACTAGTTGTGCACATAGGGGATGCTTTCATGCATTGGAACATTGCCCAGGGACCAGCTGAGCCAGATGCTTGCCCGTTATGAGCTGCAGCTCACTTTTCTGAGTCAGTCCGCAGTTTTCTTTGTAGAGGTTGATTTTAAGAGCACAAAACACCTCAACAAAAGAAAATAGTTATATAAGGGTGACAGTAACCATGAAGCATGGTTCTGTTTCCCAGAATATTACAGTGGCACAGCTCTAATTCTGGACTGCTTATTTGCTGTTGCTGAATCATGGAAGTATTCATTTTTATTAATGACAAAAACTGCAAAAAAAATATTTAAGAGGGAGATGTAGAAATGGGGCTACAGGATCTGATATGGACTCAACCTGTCCTTAATTTTGGTAACTCCTTCAGGGGCACAGCTTATCCAGAAAAACTTGCGAAACTGAGGTAATTCCTAGCAATCTGCCTCAGGATGACATCTGTGTGCAATTACAGTCCTGCTAGATATAAGATTAACTGACTGTAGTATGCACATTGCATAGTGATACATATTGCTGTAGTGGCTCTTCTGTCAGTTAAATGGCACCATTTAAAGTTTTAAAAATATATATCATCTCTCTTTTAGTGTCAGAATGTTCCATTTTGAAATTTACATAAAAATGTCAAGAGGGGATGTTTCTCAGACAGATATGGAGTGGGTAAATTATGCAGCATTAAATAGCTCAGCCCCAGAGCTTAAAGTGTGTTTGGGTTCATTCTTCTTTTTTTTTTTTTTTTTTTTAACAAGTAAAGTTTCCATTCTTGTAACTTTGCTTTTTTTCTTTGCTCCTCCTGTCTAGCTTTTAATAACCCACGAGCAGGGCAACTGGGCAGGTTATTACCAAACCAGAATTTACCACTTGACATCACACTGCAGAACCCAACAGGTGCAGGAACTTTCCCACCCATAAGAACAAGCAGCCCCTATTCAGTGATACCTCAGCCAGGACTGATGGGCAGGAATGAAGGCATGATAGGAAGTCAAGGAACCTTAGGCAACAGTAGCACAGGTAAGATGACTTTCCATGTTTTTTAAATATACTTGAGTGACAGACTATAGCATGTGTAACTTAAGATCGGGGTTATTACAAGTACAGGTTATTATAAGTAATTTCCAAAAAGTCTGGAAATAATTGTGTTTCATGGGCTGCTATGTATTGGCATATTTATTTTGAACTTCTGTTTCAGCTCTTTATGCGCTGCTTTTCACCTACCTGAAAACTTCTAGATGAACACATTGTACTGGCAGTTAGAGTCTGTTCACATCAATGTTCCAGATTCAGCTGAGGCTTAGATGGGTAAAGATTCAATCTCTCTGCCTCAAAAAAGCAAATGAATGAACCACTTCTCTGTAGAGGTAGTTCTTTCAAAACAAAATTGTCTGCAATGCTGTTATCCTCATGATGTGTATCTCTACAGACCTTGGTTTTGCCCTCAGTTATCCTTTATTTATTAGCCTTAGTTCTCATTTTAAATTAAAGAAATGCTGATGTTTTCATCATGTTCTGAAAAAACTTTTTGGGAACCATCAGATGTTGCAGTAGTGTTGCCTCTTCTCATGGATTATGCCTGATCTGTGGTGCACTGATTTCTTCGTGTTGCCCTGTTATGCAAAGACACCATAGGAGGTTTCACAAGAAAAGCCTAGCTGACTGACTTATTTCAACTAGTACATAGTCTGAGACTGTCCAAGTGTGCAACAACTGCTAAAAACTCTGAGTAAACAAATGGGTATTGTAAGTCCTTTCAGTTAGCTATTCACTGTCAACATTTTATATTTAGTTTGCATCAGCATTAAAAAAGACTTACTGCCAGACACTGAAATATCCTATTTAAGCAGTTTAGAGGTCAACTTGTAGTCTTTCAAGTGTCCTATTACTTTCATGTTCTGTATACATATTAGAGGATATTATTCATCTTATGTATACAAGTTAGAGAGTATTATCTGTGTTCCTGCCATTTGCTCTAGCACACCACATATTTCAGCTGATAGAATATGTACACAAATAGAACAAACCTGAGGATGTAACACTGAAGCAAATTTTGTACAGCAGCTGAAACAGCGGCCCTCCTCAGAGGGCTTTTCTCCTTGGTTATACATCACCAAAAATTGCACTGAGGAGTAACAATTATTTGTGTGGCTTTTAGTATTCGTTTAAGTATGTTGCAAAATGCAGCTGGAGAGACCAGTAGTCCAATCTGAAATCAGTGTTTTGTCTGCTCTCTTGACTGTATAAAATGGAAATGTATAAATACTGTGAATGTACATCAGGGGGTTTGTGTTGGGGGTTGGTTGGGGTTTTTTTGGTGTCTGTAAGAGTGTAGTACTCTATATATTCCAAGTGTAAATAAACTGCATCAGTTGTTTACAGTAGATGTAGGAGGACTTCCCCTAAAATAACGGTAATGAGCTTCACCATCTATCGGAAAGTTCCTGTGAGTAATTTCCCTGCACTGTATATTGGTTTGAAATTATCTGGGTGAGCCTTGAAGCTAAGAATGCTCTAGGTTCTGAATGAAAGGACTCGCCAAAAGATGTTTGCAGATTGCAAATCTAAATTCAATCCTTCTAATTTGTGAGCGTGTGTAGCGATAACGTGCTGTTAGTCAAGTCTTCATTCTGACTTAGCACTTGGAAAGTAAAGCACTGACACACACATCAGCAAACGTGATTCATTTCCTGAGGAAGGAAGTCAGGGCTATCCACACACCCGCGGCACCTGTTGCAGACTGCATGTGGGAACACTTACTCTGAACAGCGTTTCGGAAATGATAAAAGGATCTTCCTCATGTTAAATGTATAATAATCTCCAGTCCCTTGACTAAGCAGCGTAAGGCATCATTCTGTAGCTTTGCACATCTGGACGGGCAGCTGTGGTACAATGTACTTTGAGTGAAACTGCTGCATTTTCGTTGCTAAAAATGCAGCTCATCAGGCAGTTGTGATGCTAAAGCTGTTCCGAATCATGTGCCGGTGCCTGAGTCTGTTTGCCTTTTTGTGCAGGAATGATGGGTGGCAATGCCCCTCGGCCTGCCATGACATCTGGAGACTGGGGAAGCCAGGCTCCTGCTGTGAGGGTGACCTGCGCGCCCACCGCGACTGCCATGAACAGGCCAGTGCAAGCGGGCATGATCCGCAACCCCACGGCCAGCATCCCCTTGAGACCCAGCAACCAGCCTGGCCCCAGGCAGATGCTTCCATCTCAGGTCATGAATATGGGTAAGTCCTGACAAGTATGGAGCTGTGCCTTTTGGCATGTGCTGGATTGTCGAAGATGAGGCAGGAAGAAAAAAAAAATTAAGCAGAAAGCAAACAAACAGATAAAAGAATCACTTCAATTAGAGATTTGATGAGAAGCGTATACCACAGTGAAAGTTTCCTGTGGAAGTGGGAAGGAAGGTGTGTAAAACATTAACTTTTATAAATAACGTATGTATTGATATGAACAATTCCTGCTACTCTGTAGCTCCACAGTGGCACGGCCAAAGAAAGAGAGTATGAAGTTGCTCTTCCTCATTAAAAACTGCAGGATTCTTTAAAAGGGAATGCTGGCAACACGATCATTGGGTTTGGTCACTGTTAAAGCAAGTACATTATGATATCGACTCTATATACTGTCCTTTTCTTACGCTTATCTTACTATTTTTTGCATCTCTGATGCCATATCTGCTGTTTCATTCTTTCGAACCCCTTCCAGAGTTCCCATGTTATTTTCTCAAATTTTAATAGCCATTTATTAACAAGAAAAAATTAGGCTTTTAAGTGGAATGTTACTGAAGTCTTAATGTTTTTGTTTGCTTTTACTGCAGCATAGATAATTCAATGGAAAGAATTAACGTGGAAGTACATTCTTTTCCCAAAAGTTACATGGTTATTTTTCCTTGATTAGGGCCATCCGAACTGGAGATGAACATAGGAGGACCCCAGTACAGCCAACAGCAGGCACCTCCAAATCAGACTGCGCCATGGCCAGACAGCATCTTGCCTATAGATCAGGCAACTTTTGGTAATCAGAACAGGTGAGTCTTAATGTCACATCAAAACATGGAGAGATTTTACAGGCCTATATTTTATAACACCTCACAGAAACAAAATTCTAGATAAAATATTCACCAAATATACATCCATTTAATGCTTGTAGTGTTTTATACTCATTAAATGTGTACATGTTCCAGTACTACTTCTAAATGCTCTCTTTGCCATTTAATGTGTTGGAAGTATTGGAAGTTCGGTATTACTATGAATGCTGCCAGTGCTTCAGGTAGTTGCACCATTTTCACCTCTCGAGCATTAATGTGGCCACGATCCGTCTGGTTTTGCTGTTCTTATTATTGATAATTGGACTTAACATTAAGTCTGGAAAAATACCAGGACCATTGTAGTTATAACATAGCTGTCTTTTCCTGCAGCGAGGTAGTGTTTTAAGTAATGCAGGACACAGTTAATTTCTGGTTTTTGGGGGGTTTTTTAATTGACCTAAATTCTAAAGTCAAGGAAGGAATGATGAATTGGAAGGAGGCCTGTCTCTTCCCTAAAGTTATCTCCCTCTCAAGTAAGCAGAACCACAACTTATTAACTAATATGTAATATATTAGCTTTACTCATTATTAAGACATTTAAATAATGCCGTAACTATGAAAAGCAGTTTACACTTCTTAAAAAAAGAGCTAAATCTTCTTCAAAATTTTGCAGCTTAAATTAGAGAAATTGTATATACGTATGGGCTGTATAAGTGATATAAAATGGACAGATAAAGGAGAAAAATTGAAATATTTTGAACTGCATAAGTTGGGATATTTTTCAGTAGTAAATGAGAGGACTATTGTAAAGAAAATGAAGAGGAAGCAGTTGGAAAAAAGTGTGTTTGAAGAAAGGTTTATCTTCAGACTGCATTCTTTTAATTTTCATTATCAAAGGTTGTCTGAAACTATTATCAGTAAATTTAAGTGTGTAATTTTCTCTGTTACCTTTCTAACTTTTTCAAGCTTTTCAAAATTTCCTGGTGCTAATTGTCCCCATGTCCATATACCAGAAGCACTGTTTGCATAACTTAATTATTCACTATAAAATTAGCTCTGTAAAATAAAATACAGAACCATGTTTGGTCAGCAAGCCAGGCAGAGAATTCTTCCATTCTGTTCCCTTTGCATTTCTTATAATTTCCTTGTAGCTGAAGATGGTGATAAAATTCCCATTGCATTGAGTCTGAAAGTAATCATATTTTGATCATTTACACCCAATCTGAGATTATGAATTGTTTGATCCTGTCATTTAATCCCTGAGATTTGTATTTTTATAATCTGATTATTGTCATGAATATTAAATTTTATAAAAGTTAAATGGTCAGTAATTATTTTAGCAAAAAATAAAACATTTTCATTGTGGTATATAAAAGAAATAAGGGGAAAAAAATGAAACCAACAACAATGAAAACACACAAAAAAACCCACAAATGCAAAAAAAGTAATTGTCATTGCTTAACATACAGAATTTGATGAATGTTTTAAACTTTTTCTTTTCTTCTGTATTCATACCCATTTACAATTTGAGGGAGGTTTTTTGGCTTTTTTCCAAATCATAGATCCCTTCTTATAAGTCATCTTTAAAGTTTGCAAGCAATTTGGTTCAAAGGTTTTTTTTTTTTATTTTGCTCTTCCCTTTTACTGGTTTATAATTCCATCTGTGAGAGTTATAGAGACTTCTATATATGTGAGATTGATTAATACTTTGCGATGTTTTAAGGGTGCATCATTTATGCGCTTATTTTTATTTTTACAATCCAGGATCTAATTAAAAAGAATATGTTTTCGTTAGTTTTCCTGCTTGCCATCCTTTGATTTTTTTCCCGTGTATCACCTGACGATGCGGCTCTTTCCTTCTGCTTTGCTTTGACATAGAGATTAGACTTCCATGGCAACCATATATCTCGTTATGGAAACTAACTACACAAACATGTTTCTTTGTTTTTCCAAACAAACATGTAAAAAGGGTTCACATGTAGTGCTGCGTCCTCCCTCCATGTGTGACAGCTTTTGTTGTCTCTGAGTAATTATCTGAGATGAGATTCAGCCATGATGTGCATATTGTAGCTGCCCTTGCAGAATGCTTTGCTCTTTCGATTTTCTATTGTAATGCTGTAGCATTGTGTGTGAAGTAGGGCTTGTGTGTGGACTCTGCAAAACAAAAATATGTCATTTGGCTTCAGAAAAGATGTTATTTCAGATTTAGTTTGTTTCTTGGTAAGTTTTGTCCTTTGGGTTTAGAATAAACCTTTATTCTGCCTTTGTAACTGTAAGCATGCTTTGCATACAAATTCAGGGGTGCGGTACGCAGGATTTATAGAGCCAGAACGCTCTGCCTGACAGTATCCAAATTCTTGCTGACACCCTTCTGAGGCACATAACCAAGTGCATAAACTGGTACTCAAGTGTGCAATTCCATAAGATGGGCTGAGCTGATGCAGTGTTTTGCTGCAAACAAAAAGGCAAATGTCCTTTTCTCCCTGCTCCCTTATGCTTCTGGTGAGCTCTTCCAGATGTTTGGTTTGTGCAAGCTCAGACACTCCTCAGACCCCTCTGTGACCTCCTCGGACCCCTCTGTGACCTCCTCGGCTCGCTTAGTCTGATAGAAAACCAGTTAAGAGGAGTGTCTGTGGAAATCAGTTCTTTTTCTACTTGTGATAGTATGCTTAGTCTATCATCTAAAATTCAAAATTGCGATTAGTTAAAAAAATATTTAGTCTTCTGTGTTCAGTGACTATATTCTGTACTGAATTCTCTGCTCCTCTGTTAACCCTGTAATAAGAAACCAGCACTCAAGTGTACCTTTGGCATGCTTGCCTACTTGTTGGATACACCTCGCCTGTAAGATCTTAACAGGCATTAATCATGCTCTTTAGTTTTCTTTGGGTAGCGTAACTTTCATCCAGAATAATTTTCTAAACCAAATTGGCAGCGATTAAAATAATTTCTGTCTCCACTTTCTAGTTCAATTTGAGTACTAATCCTCTGATATTATTTCTTGTTTTTCAGCAGCTGTTTGCCAACGCTGTGTTCATGTTTTCACAGGCAACCGTTTGGCAGCTCACCAGACGATCTCTTGTGTAATCATCCTTCAGCAGAGTCACCAAGTGATGAGGGTGCTCTCCTGGATCAGCTTTACATGGCATTAAGGAATTTTGATGGTTTAGAAGAAATCGACAGAGCTCTAGGAATACCAGAACTAGTTAGCCAGGTATTCTAGACATTGCATTGCGTGTTTTGGTTGCTGCATTTAAAGGATGTGTTGTCAAGGTGGAGGTAAAATGCATGTTGAAGAATCACAGAATCACAGAATGTTAGGGATTGGAAGGGACCTCGAAAGATCATCTAGTCCAATCCCCCTGCCAGGGCAGGAACACCCAGATGAGGTTACACAGGAAGGCGTCCAGGCGGGTTTTGAATGTCTCCAGAGAAGGAGAATCCACAACCTCCCTGAGCAGCCTGTTCCAGTGTTCTGTCACCCTCACTGAGAAGAAGTTTCTTCTCGTATTTAAGTGGAACCTCTTGTGTTCCAGCTTGAACCCGTTACCCCTTGTCTTACTGTTGGTTGTCACCGAGAAGAGCCTGGCTCCATCCTCGTGACACCCACCCTTTATATATTTATAAACATTAATGAGGTCTCTCCTCAGTCTCCTCCAAGCTAAAGAGCCCCAGCTCCCTCAGCCTTTCCTCGTAAGGGAGATGCTCCACTCCCTCCATCATCTTTGTGGCCCTGCGCTGGACTCTCTCCAGCAGTTCCCTGTCCTTCTGGAACTGAGGGGCCCAGAACTGGACACAATATTCCAGATGAGGTCTCACCAGGGCAGAGTAGAGGGGAAGGAGAACCTCTCTCGAGCTCCTAACCACCCCCCTTCTAATACACCCCAGGATGCCATTGGCCTTCTTGGCCACAAGGGCACAGTGCTGGCTCATGGTCATCCTGCTGTCCACCAGGACCCCCAGGTCCCTTTCCCCTACACTGCTCTCTAATAGGTCATTCCCCAACCTATACTGGAACCTGGGGTTGTTCCTGCCCAGATGTAAGACTCTACATTTTCCCTTGTTATATTTCATTAAATTTTTCCCCGCCCAACTCTCCAGCCTGTCCAGATCTCGCTGGATGGCAGCACAGCCCTCTGGCGTGTCAGCCACTCCTCCCAGCTTGGTGTCATCAGCAAACTTGCTGATAGTACACTCAATTCCCTCATCCAAGTCGTTGATGAATATATTGAATAGTATTGGTCCCAGAACTGACCCTTGAGGCACTCCACTAGATACAGGCCTCCAACCAGACAAGAAGGGGATTATAAAGCACTTCCTGCAAGCTAGGATGGAATTACGTATTTTGGTGGGAGTCCATCTAACGGCTCAGTGTCACCAGAAAACCTTCCTTCGGCCCCAGGTTTAATCTTCCTCCCTCTCCCCTGCCACCCTCACTTAACTCTCCTTTTTGTGACCTGTGCTGAGACACTTCACTTTATGCAACTAACCTGAGCTAAACAAAAAAATTAACAAGCTTCTGCTTATCTGGTGGTCAAAGGAACAGCCGTATGGGAGAAAAGTAAGATCACAGCCAGCAACAGGTTATAGGAAAGAAGATAAAAGAATACAGAGACCTAGGAGCAGAGGAGCAAGATCAAGACCTTTGTGGGATGGGAGCAACAAGCTTTTGCATGAGCAAACCTGTAAATGTGTAATTTCACCCATAGTTTTTCCCTTAGTTGATCAATGTGTGTTAAGGGACAAGTTTCACCTGAAACAGCTGATTTCATTCCAAGCACTAAGTGTGGTTAAAAAAAAATGGGGGGATGGAAGTTAGTGCTTGATGTTTCTGGCATCAAAATTGCATTTCCAAAAACAGTTATACATGTCTCTGTAATGATTTAGTATTCTCAGGCAAGCCTAGAATCCATATTGCATTTCCCAGCACTCATCAGTGTCCTGAGCATAACTTCTCAACTAGCTCTGCATTTTAAATATGAAATAGGACCAATGAAATCCTGCTTTGGACATGAGAAAACTATCTCCAAGCCTATTTGGTACAACGCAGAACTCAGTGAGGTGTTAATCTGGAGACAGAATTTATTGATGAACTTTAATTTCACCGTGTGAAACTTTTATGCAATTTGACATAGCTTTTGGGATGCCACCACCAAAAAATATGGATGTTTTATTTCAGACGAAGTGGTAAATACCTTTCTATTTAATTCATATCTCAGTGGAAACAGTTAAAGAACTTTGCAGATAAGAGAACTATTGCATTTTAGAACATGTTTTAAAATAGCCATCAAACATTTTATAGGAGCCTAAAATCTTTTTTTCATGAGGGCACTGAAATTTAGATTAACTTGATTTCCAAGGTCAGTGTGGAATAAGCTATAAAATTATTCTGGCTAGAGCAAATCCTGGAGGAGTATCTAGAATGGAGTTTAGAATTGTGTTAGCTTTTTTATGCTAATGGATAATCAGTTTCTGTGAAAGTGTCCTGAAAGAATTAGGCACTCTGTTCACGTTAGCTTCTGTAATAGTTTCAGGCATCTTTATTTGAAGTCATTATTTTGTTCAAAGATACTGATAAAAATCTACTTTCTTATCCTTATTCATTTGTAACATCTTTGAATTTGTCTCAGATTCAATGGCAAAAATATGCTGGCATCACTTCATTTACAGACTTTCATGTAGCATTTGTCATTTCAAGTTTTTATTCGTTAGCAGAATGATACAATGGCTATGTTAAGAACATGACAAATATTGTGGGTCTTAAAAAAAGCGGGGAGAAGGGGAGAGGAAAAAGGAAAGGAAGAATTTGTCTCGATGACTGTTTTTACCCTCAGAATACACATCTTTTTTTTTCCAGTTTTATATATAATTAAGAAAATTTATGTCATTTTCTTTTGAAAAATGTTCACGTCCTAGAAGGATGGTTTTGCAGGGTGGCTGTATTAGTCTCATATAATCCTGTGAAAAGCCACATCCCGCCAACTGTTTCTGTTGTTTCATGTCTCTCCGCAGAGCCAAGCTGTCGACCCAGAGACCTTCTCCAGCCAGGACTCGAGCATCCTGATGGAGCAGAAGGCTCCGGTCTTCTCACAGCAGTACGCGGCGCAGGCTCAGATGGCACAGGGCAGCTACGCGCCCATGCAGGACCCGAACTTCCACCCGCTGGGGCAGCGCCCGGGCTACGCGGCCCTGCGCATGCAGCCCCGGCCCGGCCTGCGCCCCACCGGCATCGTCCAGAACCAGCCCAACCAGCTGCGGCTCCAGCTGCAGCACAGGCTCCAGGCACAGCAGGTACAGCCCTAGCGGCACCCTCTGACTGCCAGCTTGCTCCAAATGGACCCAGTCTTAATCATGTACCGTGCTTTATCATAGTCTAATTCCATTTTTAAACCAGAAACGCTAGCCGCAGTGAGTGTTGCCAAGACAGCAACTTGTGCATTCTCTTGTTTATCTTTTTGGCATCTTTGTACTATTCTTTCTATAATACTGCGCAAGAGTGTGCCTGGTATTGAAGCTTAGGTTTCACTGCTTCTTTGAGCAATGCTGCAGTGGTCTTTTTTGTTATATAAGTCTTTTTCTGTTTGTTATATCTTGACCCTTACAGCAGTCTAAATGCTTTTGTAGAATCATAGAATAGTTCGGGTTGGAAGGGACCTTCAGAGGTCATCTAGTCCAACCCCCCTGCAATGGGCAGGGACATCTTCAACTAGATCAGGTTGCTCAGAGCCCCGTCCAGCCTGGCCTTGAATGTCTCCAAGGACGGGGCATCTACCACCTCTCTGGGCACCCTGTGCCAGTGTTTCACCACCTTCATTGTAAAGAATTTCTTCCTCATGTCTAGCCTGAATCTCCCCTCCTTTAGTTTAAAACCATTACCCCTTGTCCTGTTGCAACAGGCCCTGCTAAAGTCTGTCCCCATCTTTCTTGTAGGACCCTTTTAAGTACTGAAAGGCTGCAATAAGGTCTCCCTGACGGCTTCTCTTCTCCTGCTTGTTACCTACATCCTTTTATTTCCCTTGGCCTAGGTGTACTTTTGAGGACCATTTTAATTTGTTGTTTCTTGTTCATAGTACTATAAGTAAGATACTAATGCTTTTCTAGTGGAGGAGGAAACATCACAGGATTGGGAACCAACAGCTTCTACTTTGAAGCTGTGATACCTTAACACTAACACAGGGTGCCCAGAGAGGTGGTAGACGCCCCCTCCCTGGAGACATTCAAGGCCAGGCTGGACGGGGCTCTGAGCAACCTGATCTAGTTGAAGATGTCCCTGCCCATTGCAGGGGAGTTGGACTAGATGTCCTTGGAAGGTCCATTCCAACTGAAACTATTCTAGAATCATTTCTGTCTTCAAACATAAGGCTAGGGTCTAATGAAGAGGAAACATCAGCAGTCTAGTCCCAAACTCAAAAAGGAGCTATAAAGGCAGCGTGTTTGGTAAACAGGTTAATGCATGTGTTGTTATTTTGTGGTATACTGTCTCCTTAAGAAACGGGATTCCATGAATGATAATAGGACTTGAGCAGAAAAACTGGTCCCTGGTTGAATATGTAAAACTAGGTCCTCAAACCATGTGATCAGGAAGTAGATATATTAATATATACCTCTGTATATATAGAATTACCCTTTTCTGTTTTTCCTTCTTAACACTTTTGTGTTTTCGTGTTGGGTTGTTGGTTTTTTTTCCTTTAGAATCGGCAGCCACTGATAAATCAGATCAGCAGTGTCTCCAATATGAATCTGTCTTTGAGACCCGGAGTGCCAACACAGGTGAGCAAAACAGTACTTTAAAAATTATCATTTTGTTTTCTTGTTTCTCCCTCCAGTTAAATACGGTAGTAATGCTATGTAGTAAATACATACATTACATTCTAAAGCTTGAATACAAGTAATGCAGTCTGTATGATAAGAAGTATTTTACTGTTTTATTCCTGAGAGTCTTTCCTATATTTACATGTGGTGGATGGTTGTTTACCAGAGATATGATATAACAGCATTTTTAACCAAGCTTCTCATTTCCGAAAGATGCATTTTTTTAATGAGCTACTCTATTTGCAGTTACAAATCACTGCAACATTAAACACTGCTATTATTTCAGTTACTGACTCTTTCGCTGTTGGAAGTCTTTCCCAGCAGAAGCATTAATTAGATTATTTTCTCCCATTTAATATTATTGTTAATTGTGTGCTGGGGGGAAGAAAAGAGCTAGAATCTTCCTGATTGCCGCAGTGAAGATGCCTCCACTGGTCAGATTACCTTAGAAGGGGCTGTTGATATGTGGCGGCGGTTCTCCCTGCAGGGCCCTATCAACGCGCAGATGCTGGCGCAGAGGCAGCGGGAGATCCTGAGCCAGCACCTGCGGCAGCGGCAGATGCAGCAGCAGCAGCAGCAGGTGCAGCAGCGTACGCTGATGATGCGAGGACAGGGCTTGAACATGACTCCCAGCATGGTGGCTGCCGGTGGCATTCCAGCAACCATGAGCAACCCACGGATCCCGCAGGCGAACGCACAGCAGTTTCCGTTTCCTCCAAACTATGGTACTGGTTCCACCCACCCTCCCAGTGTGTTCTGGCAATCCTAGCTCCCCAGTATCCTCCCCTGTGCTGGGTCCAAGCCCCTCTCCCACAGCCCCTTGCCCACCTCCCTGGGAATGATGGGAAACATGGAGCTTCAGGCCCCTTGACAACATGGTACCTTCCACTTTCCTGGCTCTGGTACCGTGTATTCTCTGAGCACGGCTCTTTTTTTGAGCAGAAGTGTGATGTGTGTGTTTGCATATATCTATACATATAAACACCTACAAATATATATGCACACAGGAACATGTATATGTGTATGTATTGGCTTGATGGACTGAATTTTGACTGCCCTCAACAAACCAATATATACAGTAAAGAGTGTCAGTGAAGAAAAAGATATATATTGATGTTGGCCAATGGCATAAGGTGACGAGAAGCTTCATCAGAAGAAAAGCTGTACATAGTCCTTTAAATGATTTTTATATTGGTGGGGATTTTTTGCATTTTGGTAATGAGATATTGTTGTAAGTATCAGGTAGATTCTTTCCCCAAAAAGGTGATTCTTCCTGTGTACATTATAATGTAAAATTAGCGACTAACTGTCGCGTTCAAATAATACAAATTCATTTCAGATTAGGTATTTCCTTCCCTGTCCTTAAATGTATGTGTACTATTATAGCTAATAAAATTTTTTAATATATTTTACAAAGCTGTATACTGCTTCGCTCTGGGAATACATGGCGCAGTTACCTCCATGCAGTTGTTGTAATACAGCTTCTTTATAAGTATTGTATAAGTTATATTACGATTATATTAAATAATATTTAATGTGCAATTCTGCTGATACAACAGATTATGTCCATCTAATTCAAAATTCGCTATCTACTCTTATTGATCTGTTATCCTTTGCACCAGTAAGAAGTCACGCAGACAGCGAATGTAGCAATATATTTCGTACCACCTAAGTCTTATACCAGCATTAGGGGTGGCTTGTTTCTGTTGAATATGCTGTTTGTGATGAACTTAAACAAAACCAAAATTACTTGGTTTAAAACAAAATTTCTGCACACAATTGGTGTATAACAGCTTAAATTAGGTTTTCTTTGCATCTAGATATTTTTTTGGTTTTACAAAGTCATTAAGTGCTTGCACAAAATGTCGGTGCCTGTTTTTGCAGGGACACAGAAATAGCGATACTAAGGTTCTAGGAACTTCAGAAAAAATTGAAAATTATAGCGTAAAAGTTAGAAAGGTGGTGCTATGCAGTAAATGGGTCATGCATAACTTTCACCAAAAAGGATTTATAGACAGAAGCAGAATGTTTTATTTCTTGTTTTGAATGCAGTTTCTGGACAAAAAAAAAAAATTCACTTAACAGCGTTTTTCTTTTGGTCTGTAGAGAGGAGAGACTGCTTGTGTGATTGGGACACACAGATAGCCAACATACTTACGCAAAATTTTTTTTTAAGGTTATACATAAGTATTAGTTGATGATGTCTTGCTTTTAATCTAGATCCCACACTAAGACACAAAGTTATAGCTTCCACATGCCATAAGTAGGACTGTGTAAAGACATGTCTGCAGCTATGAGTTCTTGGTTTGTTTTAACTTCGAATGTACAGTGGCTAAATTGCTGGTTTTCTTCTTCAGGTATAAGTCAGCAGCCCGATCCAGGCTTCACAGGGGCCACCACTCCTCAGAGTCCACTGATGTCCCCAAGACTGGCTCATACGCAAAGCCCCATGATTCAGCAGTCTCAGGCTAATCCTGCCTATCAGTCCTCTACGGAAATGAACGGGTGGGCACAAGGGAATATGGGCGGAAACAGGTAAATCCAGAACAAAACCAAAATGAACATGCAGAGTAATGGGGTAATTTATGGTCTACGCTTATTTATGGAGTTATTTATATGTAGTTGTTTGCTTGGTTTTTTTGTTGGTAACTTTCTATCCTGAAAGTGATTTCTTTTCAATTTGGCTTGACGAGTTGGTTTAAATTCTGACTTCATACGAGGCAAAGTGAGTGCATAGCTAAAAGACCTGCATCCACACAATGCATTGCTTTGTCTCTGATAACTGATAAACCACTATATGTCCTTAAGAAGCACCTCTGCTGCACGGTGAGCTCTAGCCCATAACGTTTGTGTGGATGCACTTCTTCTGCATACAATTTCCATGTGCTCCCACACTGCTTTCCACACGGCTGGATCAGCTGAACCAGAGCCTGTACGTTCCCTACTGCTCTGGGATTGCAGTGACTGGATATCACCTCGCACTTTAAACACTGGAGTGCAACCAGGTTCAGTCCATTAGTGCTTGCACATTCTGGGGATCAGCATATACCTGTCATTCTCCGAGAGCATTGTAGCATGCCTCCTGCATGCTGTCACCTTTTCAGCTAAGGCCAATCTCCCAGTCAGTAGAGCTCCAGTATTGAAATATTGTCCACATTGAATAAGTTGGGTGTTGAACACTATCAGTAGGCAGCAACAAGCTTCCAGATGGCAATGATCTGTGCTTTTCAGTGGAAGACAGGAGGGGAGCTATCAGGTTGGCGTACAGCCTATATCACTTGACACTGGGATGCACAGTTGTCTCTAGCACAGTGCTTTTGTCATTCCAAAGTTCTCAGGCTGCTCTTACTATCCCAGCCCAGCAACACATCATTTTCTTACCAGTTGACAAAGATTTAATAAACCCAGAAGAACAGTATTTCTGTGATGAGGCTGACCCAAGTTCCCCTTAAAGCAACTGATTTCTCCCTCGTCCTCGTCCTTGCCCATGCCTCTTCCTCACTGTCTTCCTGAAGAACCTGCAGGAGCCATAGCTACTGCTGTCATGGCTTCTGCTGGAACGACAGCAAGGGTAGCTCGATAAGATTAATGGTTGGCTTGCTAAACCGCAGCTCCACGCACATGGAGACATGTCAAATGCGTTTACACAAGCCACTGAGTATTCACAATGATCTGTAGTGTACTGTTTCAGCCATCCAGATAACAAATGAAAAATGGGGTTAGGTGGCCTGAAAAGACATGGAGTTGGAGGGAAGAGAACAGTGGGATTTTCTGAGTTTGGTCCTGTGCCCAGAATGCCGTTGCACTCCACCAAGTCTCACAGTGCACAGCAGTCGCGTAGAAGAGTACCCAAGTGCAAGGTTGAGCACTAACCCTGAGAGATTCCTCAGCTGTGGGAGCAGCGCTTCACAGAGAAGTCAGCCACTGATACAGAGGTGGTTACTGTGTGCCACCTGACACGCAGCAGCCCTTCCACGGGATTTCAGTCTAGCGCAGATCCTCCGAACAGACACATTGTCAGCAATTCCTTCATTGACTGTTGGATTACACTCCAAGAGTCGAAAAGCCTGATATGTAAACAGTGAAGTGCCTTCTGGGAAATATAAAAAAGTTTCTCATGTGACTTCCGACATAACGAGAAGGAAGATACTATCCAGAAAGCTCTTGACATGGAATAAAATCTGGGATGAGATCTTCCACAATTAGTCCTCCTTAAGTTGTTCTGGCCTTAAGGGAACGTAGAGGGTAATTGTCTTAGACTTTATGTTGGTTCTTACAGTGCCACATTTTCAAAACCTGATGCCAAGATTTAGTAAATGAACTTCTGCACAATTGCATGTCTATATTTGTGAGCCCACTTGCCATATTTGCATGTGCAAATCTGGTATTCATATGTGCAAATAGCCTCTTTTGCAAAAAGGTGTATTAGACCAGATCCAATACCAACTCAACAGTCCTGTGCTGTGCTAACACTGAAAGGAGAAAAAGTGATTTTCCTTTCCTTCCAAAAATTACTTTCCCAAACATATTTAAAATATATACAAAGTCCTTTTAGACACCTAATTGGCTGTTACTGCACACACATAACAGATTTGTACTCTGCCATAGTTTCACACGCAAAGGCATGCATTTTTGTGCACAGACATGGGACCTTAAATGTTGAATATCTATTCCTTAG
Source organism: Caloenas nicobarica (assembly GCF_036013445.1). Classification (NCBI taxonomy): domain Eukaryota; kingdom Metazoa; phylum Chordata; class Aves; order Columbiformes; family Columbidae; genus Caloenas; species Caloenas nicobarica. Next base: position 130,389,458 of record NC_088246.1, on the reverse strand, counting down.
GCATTAATGTAGCTGAAAACTGGTCTTTCCTTTGAAGTTGTCATAAATGACAGTATGTAGAAATTCTAGCTTAAGATATATTGAAAAGAGAGTAGCTTCTTAGTGGCTTCAGCATTCTAAGTCTGACACATTGCTTTTTCCATTCCTTGCTGTAGCATGTTTTCACAACAGTCCCCACCACATTTTGGGCAGCAAGCAAGCACCAGCATGTACAATAATAACATGAACATCAGTGTATCCATGGCAACCAACACAAGTGGTATGAACAACATGAACCAGATGACAGGGCAGATCAGCATGACCTCAGCGACCTCTGTGCCTACATCAGGGTTGTCCTCCATGGGTCCTGAGCAGGTGAGAATTTAAGGACTTGAGATGACAGCTAGAGGATTTTCTTTGACTTTCAGTAGTTTTCCAGGTCCGCTGCGTTGGGCTTTTAACTGCTCTAAGCCATTATGTTTCTTTTACTAGTTTTCTTGAGAAATGATAATGTTGAAAAGGCTTTGTTTTTAGCTCTGCACTCAGATAACCAAGGTGACTGATGAGGTAGAGAGCACCTTTTGCATCTAAATTTCCCATTGTGGCCTAGCACCACTGTAGCTAGCACATGTAGTTGGTCCTGAACTCCCGTGGAAGCACCTGTGGATCTAGCTCCTGTTCTCAGCAGGTAAGTTTCCATAGCACAGTTGCAGGTCACCGGTGTTCTTGCCGATTTTCTCAAGAGGGGAGGCCAGGACTGAATGGCAGGCAGCTGTTTCCTAGAGGTAAGAGTGACAGATGCTGGCCTGGACAGTGTGTGGCAGATGCTACTGCCATTGTGTTTGTAGTACCAGAGAATAAGAAGTCAGCTTCAAGAACTATCAGTCTGGCACCTTCACGAGGTCCACACAAACAAGTCCTCTTAATTAACAGGTTCATGTGTTTGTTTCAAAGCTGTGCTCCTGTTTGTGCAACACACAGAATGGAAATTATAGCTTTTCTTAGAAATATTGGCAGAAAAGTACCTCTTCTGTCTTCAGACAGTATCTCCTGTGGGGGACAATCTCCTAAACCTTACTTCTGACACCATAAAGTCGTAGAATCATTTGGGTTGGGAAAGACCTTTAAGATCAAATCCAACTGTTAACCTAACGCTGTCAAGTCCACGACTAAACTGTGTCCCTAGGTACCACGTCTACATGTCTTTTTTAAACAAATTCAGGGATGGTGACTCAACCACTTCCCTGGGCAGCCTGTCCCAGTGCTTGATAAGCTTTCCAGTGAAAAAAATATTCCTAATATCCTATTTTCTAGCCTACATTTGGTAACAGACTATTTACTTTTTTAATGTTGTCCTTCAGCTTAAATAGCTATTTTCTCGCATTTTAGAAAGAGCCATTCTATCAATATGGTTTTTGTTGTTGTTTTTATGTTGTTGGATTGCTTCAGTTTGGGTTTCTCAGGCTTTTTCTTGCAAGTTAAACAAGCCACAGCATTTGAGTCTCTTCTTGTAGGCTTTAAATTCCCTTTCCTTTTCTGCACCTGTTCCAGTTTGAATCACTATTTCCTAGGCACCAGGGCCATGTGCGTAACACTAGTTCTTCCCCATTTTTCTTGGAATACTCTGACAGATATAGCCCCAGATCACATTTGTCTTCTACAGCTGCCACATACTAGTGACCTGAAGTAATCTGGATACTCCCAAATGTGTCACCTTCTCTGATATTCCCAGTTGCTACACCCAGCTGTAGCAGACTTTTATTTGTTATTGGTTCCCAAGAGCATACAGTTGCACATATTTAATGTAGTAAAACAATAGTAAAACCAAAAAAGAAGAGAGTGGGGATTTGAACACAACAGCCCAGTCTGATTTCTCAGCATGCCAATGCTACATAATTTTCCCCAGGAACCTGAATTGAGAAACATGCATTATAGAAAGAGATCTGGGTTTATTTCAAAGATTTCCATGCAGACTACTGTTTCCACTAGCACAGTTCTTGCACTGCTTTTCCTTCCTCTTAGACTACAAGATCTTGTTTCAAGATAGCATGCATCTAACTTCCAGTAAGCTGAATAGACTGAGGTTCTTTATCCATCTCAACATATGGTTTTCAGCCCATCAGTCCCTTTTGTGGGTCTGCTTTAAACCCTGTTGTTGTAACCTGCAAGTATGAACAGAGTAATCAGAGATGGTGATTTAACAGCGACTGCACCAAAGCTGGGTAGAGTCAAGTTCTTGTAATTTCTCTTTCAATCCATGGTTGTCTTGCTCTGTTGATGACAATGTCACACTAGAGAGCACATACTAAAACCCTTACGATTGTCCCCAAATTTTCCACAGCATGTTCTACACAGATGAAACCTGCATTCTTTGTTCCCAAATGTATTGCCTGCCTTAAGTCCTCTGCCTCATTCTGTAACAGTAACCTGTTTTCCTCCTGATTTATCACCCCAGCACTGTGTCATCTGCAAACTGCAAGCAAATGTTTTATCTTTCATCTAGGTCAGAGGTGGCCAACTGGCAGCTGAGGGGCCATTTCTGGGCCACAAGACAGTACTTCTTAGTCCTCAGGAATGTTTGCTGTGCTGCTTCACGTTTTCTGAGAGTCAGGAATAAATAAAAATATTAATATTGAATTGGTTTATTTTTTTCTGTGTTCAGGGCGTAGTGTTTTGCATTTTGGCATCTTTATTTAGCAATTGACCTAGGCTGTGCTAAACTTTTTCTTGTAACTGGTGGTTTTCAAAATGACTATATTTTCTTTAATTCTGCTGACAGTTGCCATTTCATTCATTCTTTTGGCTTTTTTAACAATACCACCTACACTTTTACTTCCTTATTCATTGCTCTTTTTTTTTGTTCCATAATACATAATTTTAACTTCACACGTTCATCTGTTTCTAACCACAGTAAATAACAGTGGTTATGCTACAAATGTGTTCAGGCTACTGAAAAAAAAAAACACTTCTTGTATTATTGGATGGTTTTGGAAGTAATACCTATTACTTGTTAGTAAAAAGCTGTGCCTGGGCTTATTTACCTGGTGAGAAGCAAGTATAGTACTTTTAGTACCAAACAAGTTTGTTTGGCTCTGTCTCCTATCTCTCTTTGTGACACTATATTCTATCATAGAGGCATATCCAGAGCTCAGAAATGCTAAGTTTGGTGTTTTATCTGTTCATACTGGTATATCTCCAGCTTCTCTTGTTTATAACCTAGGCTCCTAGCATCACCAAGCAGAAAATGAAGATTTTGCCCAAAATGTTTGTTTCCCCTGGCTTGCTGTTTATGATGTTTAGAGACTCTTTATGTACTTGAGGGATCAGGCCTTGTCTCATTATTGTCTTCTCCCTTATAATTACCTTAAAGCTCTCTAGGCTGCTCTTACTAGTGTCTTCTAGGAGACGGATAGCAGGAATGCTGAAATGCTAGCTGCCAGCTCTGCAGGCTCCTTCTGCCCAAAACAGCTTGCCCAGGCACAGAGAAAGTCTGGACCTTCACAGTGTTGCCGTGTTCACACAACTTGCTATCTCCTTGTCATCAATGTCGTCTTGCTTGCACAGTGGACTGTTGGTATGGTTTTGCCTGTTACTTGTTTTGCATCACAGATCCATGTTATTTACTGAGTTGTCAGAGGAGCAATTTGAAACCTATGCAAGAAAAGAGACTTTTCAGTATATGAAATAAACCACTATCTAGACATCCACTTGGAGCAGATATTTATTAATCTGCACAGGTGCAGTACTCCCCAGACCAGGATTATCATGGCATCTATGAACCATTAACCTTGAAACAGTATTTTGGTTTTGTTCAGCATACTGGATGAAAGGAGCTCTGGAGTGGTAGAAAACTTTTCTGATTAGACACCTTGTATATAATTCTGCTTTATTAGCAGGAGGCTTTATTAATGTGCATAATTGCAAAGGAATTGTAAAACATCTTCTGTATTGTTTTAGTCAGATTTCACATCAGGTAACACCACTTAACCTGTCTTCAGAAAAGAAGCCTGTGCATTCTGATGAATGTTCATCAATAGCTGAAAACGCTTTTCAAACGTGGATTTTGTTGCTCAGTCAAATGCATATAGATAAAGCTGCAAAGCTGTCTGCTTTCTTTCCAAACAAAATAGCGTTGTTCTCTTCCCTTCTGATTTAAATTTTCAGATTCAGATTTAAAAGTCTGCGCTTTTGTATTAAGAAGCAGAAAGCAACACCTGAAGGCTTGCAGCGCCAAACAACCAATTTCTTCGGAGTTGAAATTCATATGGCAAAGATACTTAAGTTTTTAACCTTTCCTGTTGAACTGCAGTCTTGTCTCTGGCAGCATTTGAAACTGCCTCTTTTGGTGCTTGCGTGGGATTGCATTTACCTTTGTGATGTTTTGCAAAACCGGTGAATAGCAACAGAAACAAGAGTCAGGAGGACCTGAAATGAAAAGACTTTGGTGTGGTAAATTCAAGACAGTCTTACGCCCTTGCTGCAGCAGGTTGCTGTAGCTGAAGTGAGGTGGTGCAGCATCAGAATCTCCTCTCCTTGGCAACACAAGTCTTCTAAAGGGCAGGTGACACAGAAAACATCTTTTTTTCCTTCCAGCAAAATCTGGAGGGGCATATCTTTGCTATTATCACATCCGTCTAGTCTGAGAGAAGTAACAGAGAGAACCAATTCGAGAAAGACTCCCTAGGAAGAGGTTTATCTCCCCGAAAAACTTCTAAGGAAAACTGGATTTTCTAGTATTTCAGAACCGTGCTGAAGGCTGTGTTCTGTATTTTAAACCAGTTGCTACACGATGAGATTAATCCTTTGATTGAGAAAGCAATGCTGTAAATTTAGCAAGCTACTCTTTCCACATAACTAAGCATGACAGACCCTTTGGTTGTGCAGAAACACACAGCTTCAATACTTTTCCTGTGGCTGTGTTCAGAAAGTGGTTGAGACTATCACTTTAGGAAAGCATGCAGCTGCAGGTTTTCCCATTAAATGCTATCTTTCTTCCACTGCTTATGAGCAGAAAAATAAGTGTCATTAAAACTAACTCAATAGTTGGTATAATTCAGCCTGCATGTTATCTCATAAGGCTTTGAAAAAAACGTGTAGTGGTTTGCAAGCAGAAAAGCTGTGTGTTATTGAGGTTAGAAAAGTAGTTATGCGTTTCTGCTTTCAGAACTTTCATAGCAGGCAGGTCCTCTTCAAATAATACTGACCTAATTTGTGGAGCCTGCTTTGTAAAATGTGCACAAGGGTCATAGTATCAGGAATCAAATCTTTGTTGTTGACTGTGAAGCAGAATAATATGAGTCAAACACATGCTGTGCAAGAAGGGTGCTCTAGCTCTATAGCCACTTCCCCAACTGCAACATCATCTCTAAAGTGGATGTTGGTATATGCAAGTAGCAAAGTGGTTTATAATGCTTCTTTTTCATTCCCAGCCCTCTTCCCAATGTATTTTTTAATTAATTCTCCTTAATATCTTGTTACCGATAGGTTAATGATCCTGCTATGAGGGGAGGCAATCTTTTTCCAAACCAGCTGCCTGGAATGGATATGATAAAGCAGGACGGAGATGCAACACGGGTAAGAAATGGCAAACATAGGTGTGCGGAGGCAGCGGCACTGTGAACATACTGTGGTCTGGAATGGATGCAGTATCTTTTTACTTACAAAGTTGAAAGTCCCCAGGATAATAGTAATTAAGCTTTTTGCAATTAATTTTTTTTAATTCCACTTTTGGTGACATTTATATTAAGTTCCTTGTTTAGGTCCCACTAGCGTTACCAAAGCGAATAATACAGAATACATTTACATTAACGGAATACAGTACATTATTGAATTAACACACAGTCACATTCAGCAGACTTATGTATAGTTGCATTCGCTTTTTACAGAGCAATTACGTGACTTTGCTGATGATGGGAAAGACTTGCTGTTGATTTATATTTGCACTGCTGCATGCGTAAGCCACTTCATGTTTCATCCTGCCTAAGTGGTTTTTTTCCACTGCTCATTGCATTATATATACTTAGGGCAAAAATCTCATTAATTATTTAATTTATTACTTTCTATACAGTGCTTCGTCTGAGAAAAGTAGGAGAACTGAACTAATTTTCACACAAATTTCCAGCTGACAGGGTAATTAGCGTTTGCTTAGGTCAAAACCGATTTGTATTCCAGACGGTAACAGTACTAAAGGAAAAGACATTGTGGAGTTCTTGGCGAGCGGCCAAGTCAATGAGGTAGTTACGTGCCCCCTCCTCAGCGGAAGGAGTTTTTTATGGAAGCAACCGGCATTTAACGTAAGTTTGTTACAGGAAACCCGGCATTCCGAGCCCTGATGTGGCTTGAAACTGGAGCGCGGTATTTTCCCCGCGTGACCCGAGCGTCTCGGCTGTGCAGACCCCCCGCAGCTCTCCGCACGGCGGAGCGGCCGCACACGGACACCCGTGTCCACCCCCTGCACGCCTCCCGGTTCCCGCCGTGCCCGGGGCGCCACCTAGCGGCTGCCGCCCGCCGCTCCACCCCAGCGCTCCCGGTGCCGGGTTTTGGGCGGGAGGGCTTAAAATTCACAGAATCACAGAATGTTAGGGATTGGAAGGGACCTCGAAAGATCATCTAGTCCGATCCCCCTGCCAGGGCAGGAACACCCAGATGAGGTTACACAGGAAGGTGTCCAGACGGGTTTGAATGTCTCCAGAGAAGGAGAATCCACAACCTCCCTGGGCAGCCTGTTCCAGTGTTCCGTCACCCTCACTGAGAAGAAATTTCTTCTCGTATTTAAGTGGAACCTCTTGTGTTCCAGCTTGAACCCATTACCCCTTGTCTTACTGTTGGTTGTCACCGAGAAGAGCCTGGCTCCATCCTCGTGACACCCACCCTTTATATATTTATGAACATTGATGAGGTCACCCCTCAGTCTCCTCTTCTCCAAGCTGAAGAGATGCAGCTCCCTCAGCCTTTCCTCATAAGGGAGATGCTCCACTCCCTTCATCATCTTTGTGGCCCTGCGCTGGACTCTCTCCAGCAGTTCCCTGTCCTTCTGGAACTGAGGGGCCCAGAACTGGACACAATATTCCAGATGAGGTCTCACCAGGGCAGAGTAGAGGGGAAGCAGAACCTCTCTCGACCTACTGACCACCCCCCTTCTAATACACCCCAGGATGCCATTGGCCTTCTTGGCCACAAGGGCACAGTGCTGGCTCATTGGCCATTTCCTGAGCTCCCTGTGACTATCGGGACAGGCAGGTCTGAGCCGTCATTCCTGCAGGAGTCATTTTTTTGTAACCTGCTGGAGGTCTCTCCCTTGCACCAGTGTTTCCGTCATCTCCTTGGGTGCGGTGTTGACATCAGAAAGATGGGATTAAATAAATGAATTTTCCTCTTATGGTGAATCCAATAGCAAAATTTAAATTTTTCTACTGTTAGAGAAAAAAAATCTAATAACAGGAGAAACTAAAAAAATTTGACTGGAAATGTAGCAAGATTAATGAAAATTAAGAATGTGAAAGTATTGAGGAAGAAGTAACCGTACATCCATTTTATTATATCCCGTTTTGTGTGCAAGTGTGTGTCTGTGTGTGTGTGCGTGCGTGTTCAAAGCTTCCTGGAGGCCAATTCTTTTCACACCTCATGGTTCATATCAAAATACAGGTGCCTGTCTCTGCGAGTAGAGAATCTGTGCATAGAGAGTCTCTTCTGCAGCCATTTCATGGTCACTTTAATAAAAAGGTGCAGTATGTTCTGCTCTAGCAGAAGCTGTCACGTACTAAGGTGTTATTTTCCTACTCAGTGCATTCCCTAACCAGTTACATTTCCTGTGCTAAGAGAAGCCAGACTGTCAGAGAACAAAATACCAGCTATCACTGAGGAAAGAAAGGGAAAATAAGGCTGTTGAGGGGGAAACGGGCTAAAGAGGAGGAAGGAGGAGATAGATTTTTAAAGAATGGTTGAAGAGAGAAGGAAAAGAGAGTGGATGTGATGGAAGAGGTAGGCAAGAGGGTGAAGAGAAGTCAGGGAAGAGGGTGCAAGTGGAAGGAAATGAGGGGCAGGACTTCAGGGAGGGGATCTGTGGGGTTTAAAAATTAAAATAGTGGAGTCAGTGCCATGGCAGTGAGACAGACAGTGGCCATGCAGGAGAGCAGTTTTGTCTCACCTGGAGAAAAGTGACTCCTTAAAATCTCTTGAATTATTTTGTAAGAGTACATCGGCCCTGCACTTTGTGATTTTATATTCTACTAATGTAGCTCTGACTGTCAGGGAAAATGTAGATAGTTTATATGCACTATAAATACTTTTTACTGAACTTTGAACTGTAATAGAGGTTAAGTAGGTACTATTTTCATGTGTCTGTGATATAAACTACTGCTATGTAACAGGGTTTTTTTTAAAGCTCAAGCTGTGTAACTAGAAAGCTGAGGAAAGGATTAATGTCCTTCATCCCTTGGCAGTTGTGGCTTTAACATATGAAAGCTGAGAGATTCGTCTGACAAATAAGAAACTGAGAAACTCATCTGACAAATTGGAGGGTTTTTTCAATGTTTCATAAAGTTGATCTCAACATCTGTATCATTTAGAGGGATCAGTTCTGTTTAGACTCGAGTAACCAGGAAATAATATGCTGTTGCTGAAATCAGTACAACTATGGATGTCAGATCTCTACGCTTACTGTTTTAGTTTGTTTGCTTAATACTGTTTCACTTTGTTTTAACATGTTAAGAGTAGAGCTTCTACAGCATAAGACTTGCAAGGATACTAGTGTTTAACAGAGAAGCTGTTTTGAAAGTAACCAGAGGACAGAGAATTTTCTGTCCGTTTCAAGGCACAAAGTACCCTTCATTTGTAGAGCTGAAAATAGATGCAGCTGGAACAGTTTAATATAGTATTTTATGATTATTGGAACAAATTTGTATTAACTACTTTCACATGGTAAAAGCAAATTTTGAACCTGCTCCTACTTAAAAGTAAATGTCTGCTTGTAGCTGAGGTATTCGAGGGACGTCCAGTTTAACTAAATACAGTATGGCAGTAATCTTACAGTCAGTGATCTTTGGGATTTTCAGATTACTTCTCTACTCTGAAGTTGCATGCATTGGCCATGGAAGTTATTCTGAGCAATTTTTCCCACGCTCACTATCAGCCTGGAAATAATAATTTATTGACGTATTTATTTAAAGTCCTGTTTGCTTTGGTTGCATCTAAATAAAAAGGGCCGGAGGAATGTTTTTCTAGAGGTACGCTTGTGCCTTCTTTGTCTTCTTCCCTCCTTTATATATTTTATCACCCTGCAACTCAAATCTTTGTTAAATTATTTTTAAAAGACTTGCAGTGCATGATTTTTTTTCAAGTCACTGGTGTAGTGGAAGCATTTATTTAGCACCTCTGTAGCGAGATAGTTTGCTAAATGTCCATTCTGAAGATAAGGACATCTTTGGATTTTCACTTCTGTTCCACGTTGTATGGTCAAAAAAGCACTAGCAGGGTCCCCAAACTGCCTTGTAACGTGTCAGGGAGAAGAGCCAAAGTTTAGCTTGTCCATATTAGTCGGGATTTTGATGGATGCGAGTGTGGTGTCTCTGCGCTGTGACAAAGCGAGGAAGAGCAGGAGCAGGACTCACTGTGTTGGCCTCCAGACTGTGAACATGGTTGGGCACCCACAAAGAGCTGTGCTGGGAATAGCAGGTGTACAGAACAGAGGACCTTGCTTCCCCAAACTGCAGGATGGTTCCTGACACTGGCTTTATTTGACAATAGAGATACATTTCTAGGCCTTCTGTGATTGCAGCAGAAGGTGTGGTAAAGTCCAGACCATGATATAGACAGCTTCCAGAAGGCAGTCTAGCAGCATGCACGTGGTCCAGCGAGGAAGCTCCTACTGCCCACACCGTCCCCGAGCAAATGGAGCCTTCCCAGTCCTGGCAGGAGGCTGCGAGCAAAGAGCTGCTCCACTGCCAGAGCCACAGGACACGAGTGAAAAGCAGCCCTGTGGGAAAAGAAAAATGGGTTTTGGCTGGATTGGCTCTCTGCCCTGCCTGACCACAGCACCCCATGGGAGCAGGAGTTTGCAAGGGGAGGAAGGCAGAGAGGCACAGGCTGCAGTCACTGGAAGGGACGGTCTTAAAACAACTGTGAAAGCCACATCCTGAGGTTTTCTTAAATAAGAAAGTTCAAGCTAATCAGTTCGGCTGAAACCAGTTTGTACTATGTCTAAAGATACTGCAAAGGTACTAAGTAAGAAGTAAAGAACATCTCTAGGGATCATTAGTTAAAGCTTTTTTTACTTCTTTATTCCTTCTTTATAATGATTCTTGGAGGGGAAAGTGAACAAGGCAGTTGTTTCCTTTGAGAGTGATACAGCAGTAAGACAGGGAGATTTTGCACATATAACAAGTATGAGACTTCTCTTAAACCATATTGCTGTACGTTTAGCTGGCGTCTACAGGAGGCAGATGATCCTGAGTTGTTATAATGTCCATGATAATTGGAATGAATTAAGGACCTAAGACCCAGTGAAATTAAACCCCCGCTGATAAAGAATCATAGAATAGTTTGGGTTGGAAGGAACTTTCACAGGTCATCTAGTCCAACCCCCCTGCAATGAGCAGAGACATCCTCGACTAGATCAGGTTGCTCAGAGCCCCGTCTAGCCCAGCCTGGAATGTCTCCAGGGATGGGGCATCCACCACCTCTCTGGGCAACCTGGGCCGGTGTTTCACCACCCTTATTGTAGAAAATTTCTTCCTCATGTCTAGCTTGGAATGAAATTGCAGGTCAATCGTATCAGTGTACATAAAGAAAAGCCTAGCTTTATAAATTCAACTTAATTTTCAGGTTTAAAATAATACACCAATGTATGATTGACAGTGGATGCTGCATCCAGCTCTCATTGACCTATCGATCTTCACTGTCCCAGAAGGAAGAATTCATTTGCTTTTCTCCAATTTCTCTTTTTTTTTTCTTTTTCTCTTTTTTTTTTTTTTTTCCAGAAATATTGTTGACCCTGAGGGTGGTTCGATTGCTCCTTTCTTCAGCTGACTGGGCTTACGGCCCCAAATCCTTACCGGTTGGAAGAGCTGTGTCTGTTTGTCGTGACCCAGCCGAGCTGCCAGCGCTGGTGGCACCGCTGCTGCCGCAGGACTCGCCCCGCCTGCCCCAGGGGAGCCGGGCGGTCCTGGCCCAAGAGCAGCCCCTCCTTTGACAGTCTGAAGCTCACGGACAGACAGTTGCTCAGTCTGTTCACTGCATTCACCTTAGTGCAACTTAGATCTCTCCTGCGAAGTAAACGTTGACAGGCAGTTTTCATAAACCGTGTCAGATTGAATGTATTTAAATGTATGTATTTAAGGAAAAACAACCACGCTCTCGTTCTGTTTCTGTTTAGTTCTAGACTTTGGTTTGGTTGGGTTTTGGTTTGGTTTTGGTTTTTTTTTTTTTGCTTTGTTTTCCCTGGCTTACTCAGTCTGGTGCAAAGGATTCAGTTCCGTCTGAAAACTGGTGGTTTAGACTAAGGCCTGCATTTTGGGGTGGAGAGGAGGCGTGGAGGAGAGTGTAGAAGCAACGTCTGGCACATCTAGAGACCTCCAACGAGCACGTTCCACTGACAACAAGTCAGAGAAGATGAACCAATGTAGAAAACTACACAGACCAATTTTGAATGGGGTTAAAGTTGTAAAACAGATTAAAATTACCCTGTGAGAGGGCTGTTTATAAGGGGCGCTTTGGTTGGGTTTTGTGGTAATGTTTATAATGCAAGTCATGAATCCAAAAATATAAGTTGGTTACATTCTTTTCTGATTAAATTCCTAGCAATCAGCAAAACCTGATTTTTGTAATCTGGCTCTCCTGACTTCTGTCATCTTCCTCTTCTTTCTAATAGAATTTTTAAAAAAAAAAAAGAAGAAAAAAGAAAAAAAAATATTACCCCTTTATTTCCCTAAGTGTGTTTCCAGCAATGTGGATGGCCAGTTACTGGGTGCTGAACAGCAAAGTTCAATGGTAATGCATGTACTCATTATGGTAGTCGCAGAATTGGTGCATAATATCAAATAGCTCAAGATACCTGCTTTAAAGCATGATAATTTATGGGTCCCATCCCCTTAACTGGGAAAATAACAATTCCTGTAATACCTATAGCAGATATCACTACAGACTTCACCACTATCGTGTGTTTCTGGTTATTTTAAAGCAGTGTGAACTACAAGGACGTTTTGTAAGGTACACACAATCCAGTTTATATGTAAACAAGCAATAATTTAAGTTGGAAACTTAAGTGTTTTACTTGTATAATTTTTGTGAGATATACATGTTGTGAAGTTGATTCCAAATGAGGTACTTCAGTATTAAATTAGATATCTTCTTAGCCGTGTGTGTCTCCTGGAAAAGTGTTTTGTAGAGGATCACAAAGCCTTGATTAGACCTAATTTGTAGGCTTGAGACTTCTCATTTTCTAAACGTTGTGATTCTGCTCATAATGTCATTTAACTAACCTATATTATATGCAGCCACTGTAGGAACCAATTCTTGATTTTTGTATGTTTATATCCTTTCGTAACAAATCTTAGAAAAATTGTTACTAAGCAGGCCACTGTTAGGGGCCAGGGATTTTTTCTTGCCCACTGTGGTTGGAATAATCTTTTAGTAAACTGACACCAGTTTCTGAGGACTTTAAATACTAAGAAATGTATGGGTTTGACCTCTGTTTTCTTTCCGCTGACCCCCGATCCACAAACTTGCTAACCTGAATGCAAATTTTTTGATGTCATGTAAAATGCAATGCATTTTGTAATATCTCATCAGCCATGCCTTGTAGGAGTGAAAGGTTTATTCTATTGCCATTTAATGTGCTTTGGTTTTCAGGTAGGAGTTCAAATAAAATAGCAGCCTTGCTATATTAAGTCTGAGGAAACTATGATAAAGGTGGTTCAAAATTGGCTGTTTCTGTAGAAGGCCTTTGATGAAAGCCCAGGAAATGTACAGTTGTGTTTGTCCCTAAGGAGGGCAGCACCACCGTTCTAGAGAAACAACATTTTTTAGCTGTCACTGTTCTGTTACCAAGTTCAAACAGAATATTTATTCAGCTGAGCCATCCTCTCTGCCTACTGATGGGAAACCAAAATAACCGTCAGCCCTGAGATCCGCAGCTTCATTCCTACAGCAAGGGTTTTGTTAAACTTGCATTATATATCTGACAAAAAGTGAGTTATATAAGAAATGTATAAATTTGAAGGAATTAACTTCATGCACCACAAAGTGTAAATGAGTTTTTAAATAATTTTGTTTCTATTCCGTTCTCTCTTGGTTCTTAACGGTAACCTCTTCAGATAGATTATTCTTTTTCACAGTGGACAAAATAGTTTAAATTTGTCCCATTTCACGACAGACCTGCAAACCCTTATCATCTGTAGTGATTATGATACTTCATCATCCATTGCCATTTGGAAAGGAAGGAGATTGTACCTATCACTTTGGCTCCATTTGGGTTCGTTGTGACTTTAGTCATCTTCTAACTAATGAAAGAGAAAAGTGAGTGAAGGAATCTTCTGATCATATTGATCACTATGGAAACAAAAAAAAGCGCCAAATCAATTCCCTTCATTATCAGTATTTTTCATCCTGTATACAGTAAATTTGTTGGAGAAAGTACTTGGATTTTGTTTAACAGAACAATTAATCAGTGTTCTACTTACTAAATGTGAAAGGCGCATAATGTGAAAAATAAGCATATGTACATGGTCATGCGACTTGTTTAAGTGTTCACGTAATGTGGTAAGTTTAAAAAGCGAAGTGAGCTGTTTTGCTACAATGAATTAATTTGTACTCGGTCTTTAAAATATTGTCCCACACCGGTATCCCTTTGGGCCTGTATTAATTGAAAGCAATGTTTTTGCAGTTTATACAATACATTTTTTAATCTTTGTTTAAAAGCGAAATTCATATGAGCTTAACAGATGAAATGGGTGGCACAGCTCCACTTGCAGAACCCAAAGATACACAATCAGTTTTGAAATGCAACTTAAGCCATTAATTGTTGGTGTGAATTTAAAAGTTTTCTAGTATTTGTATGGTAGTATGCTGCCTAAGAGCAAAAGCATTCTCTGCACAGAAGAAAATTTACTGTAGTGGCTTTGATTTTAATTAGAATTTTCTCCCTGGTGTTTCTTTGTAGACTAAAACAAAACCTTTTAAGTTTCTTACTACAGGTAAAAGCTATGTGCAAGAACCTCAAAATGCTAAAATCTAGCATAATGCCTTAGATCTGTTTTTAAGTCTTGTATATTCCTACATAGCTGTCTGATGTATTATATTTGTATAGTGAATTGTGTACAATTTTGGAATAAGTGCATCATCACTTAATCTTTATGTTGTTCAATAGAGATGATGGACACATTTCTTCAAGCATTTACTGTCATTCAATTTTTTCCCTTTATGTCATTTGTGGGTTTTATTTGTACAGTTCATCATGAAATTGCATCTGAGATGTGTGTATATGAAAAGATTATACAAGGGTAAAATTAAGCAATATATAAACTATGGTTCTTCAGGAGAAAGCTTACAGTGTTTCAGGTTGTGATTTATTTTCAAAACGGAGTTGACTCTGAACATCACTTTGTTCACCTGCATTGATGTTTGTATTTCTAGTGTGAGCAGTTTATGCAAAGGTAGATATATTCAGAGAAATTTTAAATACATTTATGCAAGTTAATATTGCTTTGCTGATGCTATTTGCTTATTTGATGTTAAATAATGCTATTGTAAATAAAGAATTCTGTTGTTATTGCATCATTTAATAAATTTTAATGCCTTCGGGTTTTACATGGCTTTAGAGATTTCAACGTGTTTCTGTTGTGTCTTCATTTATTCATAGAAGTGTATAAGATGTAATACTAAAGCACTAGAGGGTAGATAAATCAGCAGATTTTTAAAAGATAGCGGGCTTTCCACGTTGAAGGCGCTTATATATTCCAGCTAGTTGTTGCTCTCAAATCCTTCTATCTTTCTAGTGGTATGTTAATCGAGAAATATTTATTGCGTAGCTTAATGTGAAAACAGTTCACTATGAGTACTTTTTATATCACCGTCAGGACAAAATAGACATCTTCCATGATGGTTTCAGCAGAGGCAGACCCTGAATGGTGCGAAGTGGGACTGGGTAGAGTTAAAGGCTGGTTCTCCTTGCTGTGCCAAATGTTTTCATTTAAAACACTTTGAAATGTTCGACTGGTCAATATAAAACAAACACGCAAACATAAAAGCAGCTACCACAGTGTATGTTTATCAGAATCATCTGCTGCTCCCTCTGGGAAAAGAATGAGGGAGAAAAACTATTTATGTTCAAAATTTTAGAAGAGTACTCCAAAGAGGATTTATTTAAGACTTCCAAATACTCTTACCCTTTCACCATTCCTAGCAAAACAACAAGGCTTCTCCTGCAGTTCGCTTGCCTTCAGCAGAATGGTGGTGATCCTTGGATATAAGGAAAATACTGCCCCATTAAGGAAGGCAAGGAAGGGAGAATGTTTCTTCCCAATGCAAGTTCAGAAACAAGTAGAGAAAACATCTGGGTATAGTATAAGGAAAAATGTTTCCTATTGGAACTTTGCATTGAGGCACAATTATCTCTTTATTATTTATTAATATTAAAAATTAAAATTATTGACAACTGGTTTAGCTAAGACTCCTCATGTCAACGTAAATATGATGAGCTAACTATGACCTCTGATGTAACTGACTTTAGGAAAGAAAAGTGCTGCCTTTAGCTTTCCGGATCAGGCTTTGTTGACAGAGACCAGTCACAGGGCTTTGAATTATTCCCCAGCTTTGTTGCTCCCTGTGTATCCCAGTTCTCCGTGTGTTGTGCCCAGTATGGGAGGAGGGCTGCATGTCACGCTGTGCTTGGGGTCAGGCTATGGTAAGGGAAGAGATCAGCTTTGGGGATCTGCCCTCGGCCTCTCGGGCTCCGAATCGTGGAAGTAGCGATGGTAAGCACAGCCTGAGTGAGCCTCTTGACCAAATTCTCCCTGTCTCTTGAAAGAAAAATTGTGGTGAAGCCTTCATGATAAATTAATTCTCATGCTGAAGAAAGCAGAACCCAGAGCAGCCTTGGGTGGTTCTGTGGCCTTGGGCGCGTAACAGGTACATGCAACTTGTGTCCTTGTACCTGTCTGTGCTACGGTGTTTCTAGGTGCATGTATGCTGTCTCTACAGGGACACAGTCCACATCAGCAGAGGGTGTCGCTCTGCTGCTCCCTGTCCTCCCCTAGAGCCACAGCAATAAACCGCTTCTGCTCTGACCTGATCTAGATCGCAATTAGGGTTATTTCCACAACAGCATCTGCTGCCGTGACTAGGATTCACACGTCCTGCTTCGCTGGGAGGACCATCAGCTGCTCCCTGCCAAATCCCTGGTGCTGTTTGAAAATCCCTGCTGGGACTTCGGCCGAGGGTCATCGGTGGGCTCCTGTGACATGTGAGGATGGCTCAATCCCAGATTTTAATGCAGGTCATTCACTAAAAGTTTCCACTCTTTAGCCAGCTAAAAGAGGGAAGAAAGATCACAAATTGATCAAGTCCTTAGGAGAGGTAGGTCAGGAAATGTCCAGGTTGGAATTACAGTGTGAGTGAACCTGTATGAATGGTGGTGCTTGAGAGCTGGGTGTTGAGGGCTGTGTCACTTAGGGACAGACTCTTGGGACATCTCTCAGCTGCAATAGAAATTGCCCAAGCAGTTAAAGACTCAGGTGGTGTGACCAGCCCCATTAGCCCTTCCCTGTCTCTGGTTCAAATCTGAGCTGCCTTTGGTACCAATGCTCATGACCTTGGCCAGCATGGTAGGGTCATGCTAGATGTTGTCACCTGGAGAGAACCCCTCACATGTCTTGTTTCCTTCTCTTTAGTCTCTGGTTCTGGATTGTTGCCTTGGGGGTGAAAAACATAGAGGTGATTGTTTTGAGGGGATTAAGTCTTCTTGGGGATGCTTGAACCTCTTCTCCTATCCCTTTGCCACAGGTAGATCTCAGCTTTGCACTCCGTGACTGAGGAGCCAGACAACACAGGCTCCCTCTGACTTGACTTTGTTTTCCCCAAAAGAGTGAAAATGGGACCCAGTCAGAGGAAGCTCCACTGCCGCCAAAAGCAGCTCCAGCTCGTTTTGTGCACACACTGTCCTCTCCAAAAGCCCAGCAGTGTCAGTGTCCTTTGTGGGTGTCCTGTGTCTGTGTGTCTCTGGGATTTGTGCTCAGCTTTGCTACCGGGTGAACCTGCAAACAGGAAAGAGGCTTCCACATCCCCCAGCCTGGGCAGGGACCCCAGGTCCCTGGGGGCTGAGCTCCAGCAGCCGGGCAGGAGAGTCCTGGGCTGGGGCTGCTGGAGGAGGCTGCTGCTTCTCACATCCCTTAGTT
Source organism: Caloenas nicobarica (assembly GCF_036013445.1). NCBI lineage: Eukaryota > Metazoa > Chordata > Aves > Columbiformes > Columbidae > Caloenas > Caloenas nicobarica. The sequence continues at coordinate 130,372,092 of NC_088246.1, read as the reverse complement.
GTTTTGTAGCCAGCAGGATCTGGATGAGCTGTGAGTATTCCTGGGATTAAATGTATATAATCCTCATGTGATGGCACACCAATCTGTTGTTAATATGCCTTTAGTGTTACATTTGTAAGCCAACTTCTAGAGCATTATGAGGGCACCCAAACAGGACCAGTGTTATTATAGTCAATCCTCAGGTTAATTGGAACAAGTGGATTGGAAAATAGATGTTTATAGAAGAACAAGAAGAGTTGTAAATGGCTGAAGCTGAAGGCCTAGTGATCCAAATTTGTAGTGTGGAGGATGAAACAAGAGGTTTGCCAGAGTATGAACAAGACCTCCTCCTGTAAGTAACAGATCACTTCCAACCATGAACTAGATAAACGGTGTTTGCTATAAAGGAGAAGGGAAACTGAGAGAATCAGGCTAAGGCTGAGCTCTCTACAATTTGAATTTTCAAAGTTGGGGAAAATTGGGTAGAAAAGGAAATGCACAGTTTCAAAGGAACAGCCTCAGCTTACAGAGATTTGAACCTGATAAAGCCGAGTAGTAGAACCGAGTAGTACAGAGGAAATTGGTGAATTATGGTGGAAAAATGTCATCTAACTCTGCAAATAATGTACCTAGAGAAAATGTGAATCTCCTGTGGCTCCTGTCATTAGACAAATGCATACCATTCTGTTTGTGCACAAGAGGTGGTTGGGCAGGACAACCCAGGGTCAACTAGTATGACTGTCAGCGGCACAAGAGGTCCATGTGTCTAAGGATGCCTGGATAACTCCCTGGTCCAATGGGATATATGTTTTTTTACTTCCTCCTCCCCTGAGGAGCGTGAACCCTTCTGGGGATCATTAAAAGATTCTAGCTTTAAGAACAGCATTTTGGGCACAGGCGACAGGCCAGGTGACAGTTTCAATGCCATCCAACACAGTGTTCCCCCCACATCACTGAGCAGCAGCACTCACTGGTGAAGGGGGGTCTGTGCAGGGCTGAGATAACATTTAGACCCTCTGGAGAGTCAAGGGTCAGGCTCATTCACCAGAGCTGCAGGAACTTTGCTTTAAATATTTCAGTTCATACTGAATACACTCTAAATAAACTACTCAGCCACCACTCACTGAGGTATTTAAGGACGAAGAAGGTGGAAAAACTGAGACAACCCCCAGCCGCATACAGCTGCCGAGGAGGTGGAGTTGCTCCAGCTCCTCTGATGCGCCCAGGGATTTGTCCCTAGGAGATGTTCCTGAGAAGATAGTGCAGGAGAGGTGGAGAAACTCACCTATTGCTCTAAAAATGTCTCTCCCACCCCGGTTTCAGGCTATAGTTCACTTCATCACTTCACGTGAATTGTACTACAGCTACTCAGGAGGCTGGAACGACCCACAGTGAACCTGGCCAGAGTAACTTACCAAGCTCCCTGCAAACTGCAGGGCAAGAGGCTTTGAGAGACAAGAAGAAGAAGAACAACAACAAATATTCCTGCTCTTGTTCATGTGCCCACTCAGTGGCCCACCCCAGCAAAGCAGGAGGATTACGACTGTATAACAGGATTTGTTTGCTCCAAATTTTAGATTAGCTCGCTACAACTTATTCTTGCATGCATATATATTCTTAAGTTATTTGTCTATTCTCAATCTATTTGGAATAGAATGAAAGCAATGGATTGCTTTAGTGAGGTCACTGAGCTAATGATGACATCATTAAAATGCTGCTATGTCTAAAGATATGGCTAATACTGGAAAAGGAAAGTTGACGCACTTTAATGCGTGATTTCCCTTTATTTAGTAGTCCACCTCAGCAGAGGCTGTTAACTCTGCTGCTCCCTGTCCTCTCCTATAGCCATAGCAATAAACTGCTTCTGCTCTGACCTGATTTAAATTGTAACTTGGATTATTTCCACGACAGCATCTGGTGCTGTGACTGGGATTCCCACGTCTGTGCTTGTCAGTGCAAGTGCTGGGGCACAGGGAGCCCACAGGTGGGAAGCTGGACATCAGGGTCTGCTGTGGCACTACAGTCTTCAGAGGATCAGAGGACTGCTCGTAGGTGTAACCTGTGTGTTTGGGAAGGTGTAGGAGGCAGAGCACTTTAAGTCTGGAGTAAGGCCGATGTAGAGTGGGAGTAAGAGTGATGATGAAGACTTTGTGTCCAAACTGAGAGGCAGATGGGAGGGCTTGGGATGCAATTTTTTGAATCAAAAAATCTGGATTGATCCAAGGAGATGACATCTGAGGCCACTTAGGTGACTGAATGCTATGCAAGTGACCTGCAGGAGTGTCCCTCCCTGCTTGTCTTGAATGTGCATCCCCACATCCCTGTGGAGAAGGAATACCCTCTACAACCCTTCAGTGAGGGAGAGAAGCTGATAGACTGCTGATTACTTTATAACAAGCCATAAAATCATAACAAAATCCCAAAGGAAAAGGAGAGCAGTACTTCAGCAGACAAAAAGCCAAATGCTGTAAGCACATGAACATTGCTGCTGGTCATGGCTCCCTGCTCTGATGGGGAGATGATGGCAAGAGGCTGTCAAGAGCCCTGTGCTCTGGGTGGGTGGCTCTGGCCTGGGGAACATCTGTAAGGTGCCACTGAGCAAGGTGCCAAATACTAGGAGCCGCTCCTGGTCTGGCAGCCAGGGGCTGCTGGGCAGTGACAGAGTCCCCAGGGCTCGTTTTAAGCCTCTTCTTTCTGTAGCCATAATTTCAGAGTCAATTTTCATTTCACAGCAGGGTTGCTCCACACTAAGGGGTGCCCAGCTGAACCGAGTGTGTGTGAGACGGAGATTTCCTCTCCAAGTGAATCAGTGTTTCTGTTTTCCCTCCTTTTTCCCAGGCAGCAGAGGCAAGCTATTTCCCTGGCCAGGCTGAAAACACACATCAGCACGTCAAAAGCACGTCAAAAGTGGGTTTATTTTTATGGAGCTGCTCCCCGACGTGCCATGGTGAGCAAAACCAACACCCAGCTTGTTTTGGCGGCCGAATTTCCAGTCATTCCCAGTAAAGGGCCGGAGCATCCTGCCCTTCTGCCCTTCTGCTCCCCTCAACATCTCTCCTCGAGGTCGGGATTTTTTTAATGTAATAAATGCCTCTAACCTCTGAGGGGATGAAAGCCTCTAAAGATTATCTGCAACATAACGACAATGGTTCCTCAAAGCCCTTTTCTTCTCCTGGGCTGTGTGTCATTGGGCTTCTAGAAAAAAATATATTTTTATTCTGGGCATGTTTACAATTTAACTAATGATGAGAATTTTAAAATCTCACATTTTGTTTCTCTTCATTTTTCCAAAATCTCCTGTGTGAACATGTCTCTTCCACAAGCCCATTTTCCTGTGCTGTGATACCTGGGCACAGGGTAGCCAGAAGATTCCAGGTTATCTGACAACACTTACTTTCTAGGAATAAGTCAAACTTTTCTGTACAATTGAGGCTTCAAGGCTTATTCCTGTAAATCTGATTAATTCTGGTACTACTTTTAAGCTACTGATGCTGCATCAATAAAACCATGTTAAGCTGCCTGCCTGAAACTGTTTCCTAAAGCAATGCAGCAGCATCAGTTCTGTCTTACAAATAACAGAGTTTTGGAACAACTCTGAGAAAGTTTAAAAAAAAAAAAAAAAAGTTATAATAAAAAAAAGATCAGGCTATTTAAGCTAAGGGACTCTCTCCAGCAAGTTTCAGAAGGCTGCATTCCTACCTTCTCCCTAAGCCTCCTGTGCATATTGGCTGCCTCTGGTGTATTCAGTACTTTTGTATTGCAAATGGAGGCTAGGATGGACAATGAGGTTGTAGGCAGGGGAATTAGCCCAATACATTTAATACAAAGTAAGTAAATGTTCAAACTCAAGTTTGGGGACAAAGCTGTGCTGGGCTAAGTATGGAAGGAGTCTTGGGAGGTGGGAGAGCCTGGATCAGTTCTGGGTCTCCCTTCGGAGTGATTTGTGTTTGCTGTCTTATTGTTTATGTCCTGAGTGAAAAAAATAAGGGGAAGTTCCAAATAAAAGCTTTTGGTAGGGAGGAATTACAGTGCCTGAGGTCCTGTGCTCTGAATACCGTCATTCCCTCAGGCCACTGGCAATTCTTTCTCAAACTCTCTGTTTCAGAGCACTTCACTCAGGCCAGGTAAGAAATAAGGACTGAAGGAGGACTTCACCTTAGGTCAAGTGCGGTCGGCGATTGTGTCTGGAGCCACAGTCCCTCTGTCTGAGACTGCTTAGAGTGATTCCTGATACATCCCTTCTTTGGGATGAAGGCAATACTTTGCAACAGATCACATGGAGCTACGGTAATGAATTTTTTTTAGCACACCATAACCACTCAAATGGCATCTAAACCTCCAGGAGTCAGACCTGGCCGTGTTTGTTCCCCACTCCAGCTATGTCTGTGTGCAGTCTGGCTCATGCTGTGCTGTGCCCCAGGAAGCCCTATGCTGCCTTGCTCTGCGAGAGACCCAGGGGTGCAAGCCCCCAGGCTCTCTCACTCCATCCTCTCCCTCCACACCTGAATGCACAGTGTCACCCACTCAAGGGAGGGCTCTGCAGTAATCTATCCTGCTCATGCTCTGCCTGCCATAGGGTTTTGTCTTGGACTTAAGATTTCTCCATCTCCCTGCACGAGCAGGGATGATATCCTGCAATGGCAAGGTGCATACCTGGGCCCCTGGGATCCTGCAGCCCCTTTCAGGTTCCTTTTTGGTGGCAATTGCAGCATGTATCCACCAGGGAGGAGAGGATATTAGAAGGAGAAAGTCTACAAAAAACAGGATTAAACCTTGCAGAAGGGAATCACCCGTGACTTCTGCAAGGGGCAAGGGCCAGCTGTCTTCCCCTGGTCCCATTTTGGGCTGGTCCTGGCACAGGCCTGGTCATGGAGCCCGTGAAATCCCAGCAGGAGCTCAGTTTCCTGCCAGGCACCCAACAGGCAACCCCAACCTAAAGCAAAATCACCTCAGCGATGCCCGTGAAACAACAGCGGCTGACAGCATGCTGCTGTGTGTTCAAGTCATCAGAGTGTCTGGGGTGTTTTTAGATTTTCCACATCCAAAATGCACACCTGCAACCCCCGAGGCACTTTGCAGGGGCTGTGGGTCGTGCTGGGGAGCACGGAGGCACGCAGTCAGGGTGCTCACCCACTGCAGTAGGTGCTCATCCGTGGGGAGCATCGCTCCCGCACCCCGGCCTCCTGTTCGGGGAAGAGGCAGAGCCCACCCGGGCTGCGGTCCGGCCCGTCGGGCGCGCCTTAGAGAGGCGAAGGGCAGAGGCGGCAGCGGGGTAGGTGGGTCTGGGAGGCTTAGGCCTCCCCCTCCCCCCCGACACCGCCAGCCTCGACGTGGAGAGGGGCGGCCCGGCCCCTGCAGGAGTAGCCGCGGCTCCGCCCCAGGGTAGGGGTGCCCGTCGAGGCAGCCCCCCTCGCCCGCCCCCGGAGCCGCGCGATCCCTGGGGCGAGCCGCCTCCGCCCGGCCTCCCTCCCTGCCCTCCCCGGGCGCATATAGCCGCGGGGGGCCGGCGGGGGCTGGCCCGCTAGCCCCGACGGCGCCGGGCGGCGGAGGGCAGTGAGCGGCGGCTCCCGCGCCTCCATCCCGCCCTGCAGCGAGACCCCGCGCCGGCGGCACCCAGGTGGCCGCCCCTCCACTTCCCGGCACCTCCTTCCCTTCCCGGCCCGGCATGGCTCTGTCCCTGGCCGGCGAGTCGGTCCCCGGAGACGGCGGAGACGTGCTCGGGATGAGCCCCGCCAGCCTCGCTGCCTACTACTCCCCTTTCCTCCCTCCCGCCCAGTACTTCGAGACGGCCCCCGACTTCTTCCAGCCCCTGAAATCCCTGGGCGGGCTGGTCCCCGCCTCCCCGTCTCTGCCCCCCTTCAGCTTCAGCAGGGTCCCCGCTTTCCTGAGCCAGCCGCCCCCCTTACCCGCCGACCCCTTCCCCGGCCGCCCCCTACCCCTATATGCCAAGCCGCCGGCCCCCTTTCCCCCCAAGGAGGGCTCACCCCTGGAGGCGGGGGCCCCGGGCTCTTGCCCGCCGCCCTACCCGAGCCCGCCGCGCAGGGCTGCCGGCAGCCCGGGGGCCGGCGGGCCGGTGGGGCAGAGCTACAGGTACCACTTCACCGAGGAGGAGCTCAACGCGGTGCTGTACGGGGCGCTCCGGAGCAGCCAGGTGGCCGGGACCCTGCATGCCATCTCAGGGCTACGGGTGACCCCCGCCAGCCCGGGTAAGGGGATCTCCGGCGTGTGCGCAAGCGGCTGCCAGCGGCGAGAGGGGCACGGGGTGACACCGAGCGGAAGGTCGCTCCTTGCGGCCGGGTGTGCGGTGGGGTCTGGGGACGGTCCTCAAAGGGATGCAGGCGGTCCCGCGGCGGCCAGGCTCACCGGGCGCCGCCAGGGGCACGTCGGGCTTTCCTTCCCAGCGTCTTTCTCGCGTTATGAGCCCACATCGGGGAAGATCCTGGGGGGTAGTCCGGCTGTGGCCAGTGTCGGGGGCGGCAGGACCCAGTCCCTCTGCCCTGCACCTGCACGGCGCCGGGCTGAAGAAGTGGTCCCTCTTCTGCAGGTGCTGCGGACTCTTCCTCTGCCCCGCTGCTCGACCGGGACTCGCTGCAGCTGCCCGAAGGTAGGGGCCCGGCGCTGCCTGCGCCCCCCGCCGCGCCCAGCCGCGGCCGAGCCGCGCTCAGCCCGCCCTGTCCCCTGCAGGGCTCTCGGTGCTGCGGGTGGTGTACGGGGACGTGTCTCAGCTCGGAGTCTTCTGCACGGACCCCATTCCCAAAGGAGTCCGCTTCGGCCCTTTCCAAGGCAAAGTGGTCAACACCAGCGAGATCAAGACTTACGACGACAACTCGTTGATGTGGGAGGTAGTGAAGGCACCGGCGGGCTCCCTCTGCACCCCTTAACGGGGCCGAGCAGAGGCTTTCGGCTGCCCCTCTCCCGTAGCCTGCAAGAGGGGCTCGGCCAGATGTGGGTGGTGGGGTTTGTGCAAAGGGGACGTGCGCGGGAAGGATCGGTCAAACCTGATCCGGTTCTGGATGCCTTCCAGATCTTTGAATACGGGCGCTTAAGCCACTTCATCGACGGCAAGGGCGCCTCTGGCAACTGGATGTCCCTGGTGAACTGTGCCAGGTTCCCCGAGGAGCAGAATCTGACGGCTATCCAGTGTCAGGGGCAGATTTTCTACGAGAGCTGCAAGGAAATCTTGCCGAAGCAAGAGCTGCTGGTGTGGTACGGCGATTGCTATGTGCAGTTCCTGGGCATCCCCATCAGCCTGAAGGGCATACCGGAGGGGAAGAGAGCCCCGCAGCACCCCGAAGGTGAGCCTGCCGGAGACCCCTCGAGGGCCACTGCCCCTTCTTCCAATGGACCCGTGTCTGGCCGGGATTAGATTCGCGTTAAGGGAGGTAAAAGAACTCGGGTATCACCTTTTTTCCGGCTGTATTTTACTTTGAACGCTTCCCACTCCCTGCTGTGAGCCGGTGGCAGGGTGACTGGCGCTGCCCGCGGGGACGCTCTAGGGTGGCGGTGGCCCCACAGCCCTGCTCCCGGGGGTCTGTCTTCCCTCCCATATGGGGAGCCGACCCTCGCCCTCCCCTCGCAGCCTCCCGCACTCCAAAGCAGCAACTTCCCCTCGGCACCGGGGAGCCCGGGGATTGCAGCGAGGGCTGCTGCCAGCTCTGAGCAAGAGGCACCCCTTGCACCCCTTTCCACCCCGGCAGCTTGCTCCCAGCTCGCCTTTCCTCGGCGAATTCAAAGGGTTCAGCTGACGATTGTAAAACATCTGGCGGTGCTGGGCTGAACTTGCGTCGGCTCCGCGGCACCGTTCTTCCAAGTGGGGCCCGTTTTGGAAGGGGAGGGACTTTCGGGGGGAATTCCTTGTTTTGGTCCTGTTTTGTCCTCTTGACTTGATTATATTTTTCCTGCAATTAACACTCTGAGTAAATGGGGCACGCTGAAGTCGTTTTGATTCGATAATGCTGATATTGGTTGCAGAAGAAATGCCAAATGCACTTACGCCGCGAGTAATTCTGCTTATAATGTGCAGAAAGGATGATCTTCTTATAAGCAAAGCTTACATATGAAGAAAACAGATTCGTGGCAATGCAGGGAAAGCTGGAGAGGTTGAGGGATCGGTGGACTGGGTGCAGCAGTAAGAGAGAGAAGCGTTTGGCAAATTGGCACGGAAATTTTTGTAGTTGTTGTCTTGAGGTGCCTGGTTCAGATAGCTGGCGAATTGTTCATTTTATTTAAAGGCTTAAGTCAAAGTCACTGTTATTAAAGGCAGAAAAGGGTGTGTAAACGTTTGAAAAATGTCCTGTGTTCCCAAATTCAGCCGTTAAGAACAGTTCGAAATACAAAAGAAAACCAAATAAATGTGTTTTTGTTTTGCAGTGTTGTGAAAACGATAGAAAACATGCGCAATTTTTAGGGGAGAGAGGGGAGGTATGGGAGGTAAAATTTACGGACAATATTGATAATAAATACCTGGCAATGTTTCCTTGTGGGCAGATGCTTTTATGTGGGACTCTACTGGTTTTTTTCACATTCGCTCGCTCTGTATGGCGATACAAAGATGAAATCCTGTCTTTGGTGAAGTCAGTAGTTAAAAACAATAATTTTATCAGTTTGTGGACTCTGGGTTGACTGTCTCTGTTAGAAAGGCAAGTGGAGCAGTGTGTATGCTTAAGAGATTTGACATGTATTTTGTTAATATTGCCAGAATCCATTTACCATTATTACCTTCCCGGAGACCTAAAATTCTCCATCGGGTACCAGGTCTGACTAGGAGGCAGATCTGAAACGAGCCCCTTTTGCTGTGGTGTAACGGGAGGTGGCACTTTCCCTTCTGCTGTACAGAAGCCGGGGAGAGCTTTAAGTGTGAGCGCTGCGGCAAGGTTTTTGCCTACAAGTACTACCGAGACAAGCACCTCAAGTACACTCGCTGCGTGGACCAGGGGGACCGCAAATTTCCTTGTCACCTTTGTAACCGATCCTTTGAAAAAAGAGACAGGCTGAGGATCCATATTCTCCACGTTCATGAAAAGCACAGACCCCACAAGGTGAGCCTGCTCCTGGGTCTCTTCGCGGTTATTGGCTCTTCTAGGGAGGATAATTTAAGGAGTCTTTTGGCTGAGGTAAGATGTTGGTGTTCCTCCTGCAGTTCCCTGGTTGGACTGCTCTGCCTGCATAGGAAGAGTTTGTCTTGTGCAGCAGAGCTTAGTTGAAGAAATTTAATAGATTTATATTGGGAAAATAAACCCCACAGTCTCAGCGAGGGTTTGAAAAGAAACAATATTTCCCTTAGGCTTTTTTGGATGTTTGCATGTGGGTTTTGCTACTTTCCTTACACAGGGTGGGACTAGATTTGTTTAAAGCTGTTCCACTTGTCTGTGATCAGGAGAGACGATGTCTGATGTCCCTCACTCCCCCGCTCTTCAGTCTGAGAACGCACAGACATCTGTGTTGGACATACAACAAGGGTTAAAAGTTTTACATTCAACATGGAGCAGATTTTCAACTGATGGAAGCAAATCCTTGCTGGGATCTTGCCTCATCTCCAAATACCTCTCTGTAGTGCCACTTTTCTCCAGGAGCACTAGGAGTGGAAAATCAGCCCTTTCCTAAAGGTTTTGGAAGGGGCAAGTTCCAGTGTATGGCAGTTAAATCAGTCCCGAAAAATCCTCCAGATGTGAATTTTTCAGGAAAACCTTACATAACTAAATCAGCAATATTACAATGTCAGAATATTACATTGATTTAGTTATGGATGAAAAATATTCTATTAAATATGAGGCATTACTTATCATTATCATCATTATCATCACCTTCTGCTTTTTCTTTCCTTTCTTTCCTTTCCTAGAGCATTTCTTTTGAAATGCATACAAAAGTAATACTTTAGAACAGCAGGAATATTGCATTTATGTGAGAACAGTTCAACTCAAAAAGCAAAGATGGAAAATGTGTCAGAAACAAACAAACAAACAAGAACAAAACAAAACAAAAAAACAAAGACCTTTTTTCAAGACTGGTCACAGCCTAATTTGTGTTGAACTTATGAACAACTTCTTTCAAATTTTTTTTACAGGGAAAATTATGTTGGGGCTCATACAAATTGCACTAAATCAGTATAAGTCTCTCAAATGACTTCAGCCCCCTCTGAACTGCATTTTGTCCAGTTCCTGCTGCCTGCAGAGCACATACCATTGCAGGTCCTTGGGTCGCAGGATGCCGCTTGTGACTGATTTACCGTTTCTAAAAAATGGTTACTATTTTAAAAGGTTCCTTTAAATATTATTTTAGGAAGTTTTTCTTATTTGTTGAAGAAAAATTCTGAATAACAACTAGTGCTTCATTTGCATTTTTAAGAAAAAAATGGTTTTAAATTAATGTTCAGGTTTTGATTACTGAAAGTAAATATTTTCTATTAATGTTCTGAACTAGGATGCTTTAAAAAGCCTTAATGAAAGATTTTTAACCATGAACACAAAAAAGCTTTGAAATTTTGCATTATTTACCTTTTTTTAAAAAAAATATGTTTTTTAAACCAGATTAGAATTCTGACTGCATTTCAAATTGTTAGTGCTTGAATTACTACCATGCTTGTATATACATAAATACATGAATATGTGTATACAGGAAAACACATGCATGCATTAGCCACATATGTAGGGGTTTTTTAGCTATGCTGTTTTGTGCTTCTTTTTAACTTGATTTCCCCCCATTTTTTTTCCTCAGTGCTCAGTATGTGGGAAGAGCTTTTCTCAGTCCTCCAGCCTGAACAAACACATGAGGGTTCACTCTGGGGAACGCCCCTACAAATGTGTCTACTGCAACAAGGTGAGGCAAAGCCCCAGCTCACGCCTGCGCCCCAACTCATCCCTCTGTCTGTCCTCTGCTGTGCCCAGCATCACACTGCACCCGGGGAGGGTGGCTCTATTTTATTTGAAGAAAATATCTACTGTTTAAGTGAATATCCAGATGAGTATCTATTCTGGGTGCGGTCGTGTGTTGAAGTGACAGGGCAAACAGGGTCTGGACTCTACTTCTGTTCTCCATCTGATGTGGAATTTGTGTTCCATTCCAGCTTGGAGAGCTGTTGCAGGCATAAGGTCTAGGAAAGCTTGAGAGCATTTCAAATACCATCCAAGCCGCTCAGCTACATCAAGTATTCCGCTTTTTAGTCAGATACTTAGATTTTGATCTTCCTGACACTGCTTCTGGAGTGTGGTGAATAGATTTGGCCCATAAGCTGAACCTGCAAGTTATGATTTTGCGTGTGCTTACCTTGAAGTAACAGGGCCATTGATGTGCAACTGGGCACGGAGGTTGCATTTGAAAAAGAACATAAATAAAGCTATACAGCACTGATGAAAAATGTGCTCAGCTGTAACTGCTCTTCACAGGAGGGATGATTCAGGTGAGCTCTCCCTGTGAGAGCAACAACAGCTCTCCCAGCAGACAAAGGGTGGATGTGCAGGCTGCTGTTGGATGAATATCAGTAGGGCTCCAGGTGCTATAGAGTGTCCATCTAATGCAGAAGCACCGTCAGCATGTACTAAGGTGCTCCTGATTTTGAAGAGAGATGTTTTACTTATGGCTGGCTGGACTAACACAGAGCTGAGTGCCCTGTAGTAAAAAAGCTTAGAAGTAGCTCGTTTCAGCTATTATTTTCTTTTTCTCTCTCAGATATCCCAAACACTTGTAGGCAGTGTTTAGGATGAAATGCCATCCTTTAACCTTCCAGTTGAAGGAAGAGATGACAGAGCTTCACAGGTTGCTCTGTGAACAGATCTCTAGGATGCATGGCACCCTTGACCAGCCCCCGGTCATTCTGGTAGGACTGCTGCAGATTGGAGCAGATAAAACCATCAGTCCTTAGACTGCAGGATGCAGCTATCCTGGGACATAACCATCATTTCTGCAGCTGGGAAACCAGGCGCTGTTTTAAATCATCTTCACCTGCTCTTCCTATGCAGTTATGACTCATGATTACTCTTTGCCTCTTCTACCTCTAACCATGGCTATGGTCCGTGGCAGCTTTGCTTTCCCTGCTCCTTTGCTCACTATCATCTTGGTGACACCATGAGATTAAAGGAAAAGTGTTGGGCCAAGATCACCATTCTGGCCCTCTTGATATACCCCACCAGGGACTCTCCTGTAGGAATCTCAGAGCTGTTTGTGCTTGCAATAGTGAAAAATTACTTGTGATGGTTCAGCAATACAACAGTACTAAAGAGGATTTATTTTGTGTGGTCTGCAAATAGTCAAGGGCCTGAAAGTGTCTTCGGAAAAGAAAGAATGGGGAAAACACAGGAAACTTTGCAAGATTCCTGCTCCTCCTGGTGAGAGGGTTTTCTCCCCAGATGCAGGAGGAGTCTTTATGAGGGAGACAAAGCATAGCATGATTGTGTACATTTTACTGCTCAGGTGTGTGTGTGTGGAGGGAAACAGGCTGGAAAGTCTGGCTGAAGGAAGAGCAGAATACGATGGACTGATAAAAATGAAACCCCAAAAGATGGATACTAGATTGCATGGATGGATCCCAAGCCACTGTATGTGAACATGAAAGGGTTTAACTCTGAAATCAAAAATGGAAAGGAAAACCTGCATTATGTTTCCCAAACATAAACAAGCTGCAAAGCTAGTTAGGCCAGTATTGACTTCTTATCCTTTGACATGTAGAAGATATTTACTGGTGTCACAGGTTAGAAATCTTTCTCTCAGCTTTTTCTAACTCTGTGGACTCAGCCACATGTGTATAGCGATAGCTGTTGACTTCTGGTTTGCTGGGAGTTGTTTTCTTGGTTTTGTTTTTGTTTTTTTCTCCAATTATGTGAGGATTTGAGCTATTTGAGGACTTATTTCCAGGGTACAGTGCTTCTGCCGGGGTCTGGGTTAGCTGAACTTGGGGATTATCTGGGTGAAAGTAATTACTTTCAACTCCTTCTCCCCACTTTCTGATCCCTGCCCTTTCAGGCATTCACGGCATCCAGCATCCTGCGCACTCACATCCGCCAGCACTCAGGGGAGAAGCCCTTCAAGTGCAAGCATTGCGGCAAAGCCTTTGCCTCGCACGCAGCCCACGACAGCCACGTGCGCCGCACGCACAGCAAGGAGAAGGGCTGCACCTGCTCGGTGTGCGGCCAGCACTTCCCCGAGCCGGAGGATTACCAATTCCACCTGAAGATTCATGCTGCTCATTAGTCAAGAGCCCCATGGACGTGTCCTGGACTCACTCGTGTGTATTGGCTTATGTGCACGTGTTTGCGCTTGGTTGTGTGCACACCACAGGAGGTGAGATTTACCCTCGCAGCAACTCTGGGAATGGTCGATCTCTGGAGACTGGACATATTTCTGAGTGCAGGGGACAGGAGTTTTATCTCGCCCAGGTGCCCTGATACCACACCGGGGTGAAGTCCAACATGTGCTACCTCATCTTTCCCCTCCTCTCCTCCCATACCCTAATTTCCACAAAAGGAAAACACAGGCAGGAGGGAATTTCACCTCCCATGAACCTGTTGTGCACAAAAATCACTGTGAGGAGTGTTTCTGTGCCTCTAATGCACCACATCTATGGACTGCCTGGTGCAGTCCATACCAGAGCTTGTGTGAAGAACATTTTTGTCAAGTGCATTTCCAATTTAACCTGTTTTGTTTTGTTTGGGTGCATGACCAGGTATTGGCTCTACTTCTCCTTAATGTGTAAGCCTTTTAATGATGCACTATTTAAATGAGAACTGTCTCAGAGATACCGACTAATGGACCAGTATAGGGGCATTTAATTAATTCAGCTGCTGGGACATGAGGAGCTCCAGGACAGTGAGACTGACTCTTCCAGAGAATGCTGGACCCCGGTTAGCCCAGGGGGAGTGGGCCAGTATGAAGACAAGATAGCTGTGACCCTGTTGTGCCAGCTAGCAGAGTCAGTGGAGCTTAGCCCTGCCTTCTCACAGTTTAGAGAACCAAATGTGAAGATATTCCAAAGCACCGGTGAGGTCTTAAGGGGTTGCTAACAGTCAAGTGGCCTTGTAGAGGTGTTGCACTGTGGTCCTGGCACAGGCCAGGAGCAGGCCTGATGCCACCACTGGGCTCTTGTCTCTTGTAACCATCTCTTGTCTAGAAATTTGCCACTACTGGGACTTCTGGCCAGGTGGGAAACTGCAGTGAGTCCTGACATGAAAGCTGAGGTTCCCTCGCTTCCTCCTGCTGGCTCTATGCAGGATGGTTGCTGTAGCGTCCCTCCTGAATACTTTTAGTGTTCTACCATATATCAGTTATCAAGGCACAAAGGTTTTAAAAAGAGCTCTGTGATACTTTTGTTTAGGAAGTGGGGGAACCTTCTCCTACCCTAGATTTAAGATTTGAGGTGTAGGATAAACAATGCCAGGACTTCTCAGCCTCTAAAGCTCTGCATGTGAAATTGCCTTCCCAGCCTATGGGAATGCCTAAACCTCCATGGGAGGACTGGCAGGTTTCACCTTCCATTTCTCCCTGACCCTGCAAACAAGTCAGGAGCGATTTGTGTAGGTTTTCTGTTTATTTCTTCTTAGCAAAAGGGAAGTATTTTCTCATAAAAATGCTGGGGTTTCTTTTCTATAGAAAGAGATACTACTTTAGCTAGGAGTGAAAAGATGTACTCTGGGATCCTTTACTTGAAAATTCTGGGTTTTTTTCTTTTGCACTCTGACTTGGAGAAGGACTCAGAATAACATCTTAGCCTGTCTAGGCCCAGATCAAAATGGTTTCAACTGCATATTATAATGGATAAAGTAATTTCGGGGCAAAATCCTAGGTGATTAGACCCTGATTTTTGCAAACTGTTTTCAAAGTCATGAAAGCCCTAATGAACAGCATTCTCTGGAAATGTGAAATCTCAGCTCAGTGGAGACTTAGCAAAAAGTCCTTCATGAAGGACCACTGAGCATAAGGAGTGCTGTAACTGGTGCAGAAGCCTCTTAGCAGGGAGTGGCCAGTGCCATGGGGAGGGGAACTATGCAACTAAGTGGGGGCTCCCTGTGTCAGTGGGACTGTGGGTGGCATCCAGGAGCCCTTGCCGGAGCTGGTTGATTAACACAGTTTGTTCCTGGGATGCAATGAGGTTCTCTTGAAATCCTAGATCAGCTGGGATTAACAAGGAGTTTGCACAGAAGTATTGAAAATAGAAGTTTTTATTTTGTGCTAACCTTAACAATATTCAAATACAGAGTAAAACCAGAAAAAGTACTATCTGCACGTTTAATTATATCATGATAATACTGTAGCTGCAAATATCTATATTGATTTGCACTAATTTTATGTGGTTTATTGTACCTTAAGTTGCTCTGTCCTCATTGTTTTCATAGTAAAAATATTAAAAAAATATTTATAAAACCACTTACTTGTAAGTAAAATATTGAGGCCCAGCACTAAACAGTATCTGAAATAAGCAAGCCATTAGTATTATATATAATGTATGTAGGGTTTTGGCTAGAATGAAGATCACATTTTGTTCTGATTTTTTTTCTTATTTTAATACGAAAGATTCCTCTAATGTAACAGGCTGAATTTTGTACATATTGAAGGCTGAACTGGTGAGCTCTAAACAGGTAAAATTCACTCCTGAGCAGAAAATTATCACAGTACTTATGTCTCCAAACTGCTGAAGTACAGGTTAGGGAATAGAATGGTACTTAAGTGGTGCGTCTTCTGTAGTGCTTTTAGCTGTGTGCATTTTCTTTTGCTTGAGAAGCCCCTAAATATCTTGCACTAAAATATTAGCACTCTTCCACAGTATTGTGACGAGTTGTCTGTAAAAGAGTATGTGAAGGGTTTTGCTTGAACTTGTGATTGAAGTTATTGGTTGTCTTGCACATTAAACCTGTATATATAAATTTTGATGTTAATTATTAATATTATTATAATGAGATTCATAGAAAGGACGAAAATTATTTGAGGTTGCAGTGTACACTAGTGGGCTATAGGTGGTTTTCTGCCCGATACATTGGAATTATGTATTTGAGACACTATCAAATGGATGAAGGGTGTTTACTGTGTCATTTGTGAGTCATTACAGAGTCGAACTGTCTTACTGGGAATTTCTGTGCTTGTCCTGCTGGGTAGCAGCTGACTGCATTAGAAGTCAAAGGCACCCACTGTCTTGATGGATTGGGCATTAAGTGTCCCAATAGCTCATCGAAGCTGAGGCCATTCACTTCTGGATTGAGTTCACTCCCACTTGCAAGCAAGATGATGGACCCGGATTGAGCACTAAAAAAGGCATTTAACTACCCTACAGCGTTGTCCTCTGCCTTCTGAATAGGGAGTCCCAGCTGTGCTGGGGCTGGGGGCAGTGGGGGTGGCACTTGGGCAGCAGCACACTTCACAGCAGGGTGGGGAGAAATAAAGCAGCAGGAGGGCAGGCTGAGCTGCCCTGGCAGCCAGCAGCACATATCCTTCTGCAAGGAAAAATGCAGCGATTGTCAGTGCGAATTTTGCTGTCCTTGCCAGACAGGATTTAGGACATCTTAGTTTTGGATTAGGGAATGCCCCTGTAGTGTAAGTGTGCCCTGTTTGCATCCACTGAGGTTTTCCTCCCTGGGGATTTGCATATTTACTTGTGCCTTCTGTTGTCATGCTGCCAGCAGGTCAGTGAATGAGCAGCTCCGGTCAGCTCAGCAAAGAGCAGGGTTTCAGGTATTTATACACACAGATAAGAAAGGGGAAAGCATGTATACACACTGCACTTTTTCATCTGACAGGTGCCCAGGACTATGTGGCACGGAAAGCCACATACACATAGGAGGCTTCACTGCAAATTCAATTGAAGGGGGAATATTTGTGACCAAGGCTCCATCCTTTCTCTGGGAATCCGCAGCTGCTAGGTCCTTCCTGAGGAGACACCATAGTACTTGATGTTCCTGTTGGCCATTTCTGAGCTGGGGATGCAGAAAGCAGAACATCCCTGGATCTCTCCAAGGGACCAGGCTGTGGTTCTGCATTCTGTACTAGATCCACCTCTCCTGTTCTCTTCTTGCCATTGTCAAATACAGGATGGCAGCAGCATTTTCCATGACAGTGACTACAGTAATACACCACGTGCAATAGGTACCCATGTTTTTCAATCAGTTTGGCTTAAGCAGTGGCTGTTGTGTGGTTTCCCTGGCTGGGGCTCGTTCTCACTGCATTGCCTGAGGCAAAGGATTACAGAAACTGTATCTAACATATGCACCCTGGCTCTTCTTTCTCCTAAGTAGGATTAAAAATGGTCCTGTCAAGGGGACCAGCAAGTCACGTCTTTGGGATGAATCAACCCTGTAAGACATTAGTGAATTTTAAGTGCTCTGCATTAACCGTGTCAGGATTTTTTAAATGTCAAATGGAAAGTGATCTAAACAGAAACAAGAGGATGGGCAATCTTGGCTGTTTTGGTGGGGAGGTGGGGAGAGAGATGAGCATGTGTGAGGCTAACTCCTGAAAAGCCTCTCCTTGGTGAATGACAATGGCGAGACAAAAACAAAAAGGTGATCCCAAAGCTCAGGCTGGCGATTGCCGGGGAACAAAAGGCCTGGCCACGGACATCTGCTGCCTCCAGCATCTCCCTGCTCTTAAAAGTCCTGGTCCCCATCCCCCTGCCACCCCAGCCACTGTGTCCCTGCACTCCCCGAGGGACTCAGAGGAGAGGGAGGTGGTTAACCACCGAGGGAAGGCAAAAAGCAGCAAGGAGCTTAGTAAATTGAAGATAATGCCACGAACAAATATTGATTAGAGCCAAACTATCCATTAAACAAGAGAGATCATTCACCAGGGGAGCCTTGACTGGCTGTCCCCTCCTTCAGAAAGCCATTTCTTGGGGTCCTCAGTCTCCTGCATGCCTCTGTAGCAAGCACTGGTGTTTGGTTCACCCGTATGGACACAGTCACTGTCACCTTAATTTCCTTTTCTCTCCTCACTCATGCACACGCATGTGCCCTTGCATCTTCTCCCTTCTGGCTCTCCTTAAAATACATAGTGCGGGGCCTTGGGCGCACGAGGGGTATCAGGCGACTTGGGCTTTGCTCTCTGCTTTACTTCTTTTTTGATCTCATGTAAAACATGTCCAGATTTACATTTGGACCAGCAACTGTGTTTTTATGGTGTTTGACTCAAGCTTTAAAAAGGATGAGTCTCCAACAGTGAATGCCTTTTCTGAAAAGCCCGTCCCTCAAAGGTGCCTGGGGTTGGGTGTCAGCAACGGGGGGTATGTGGGAGCACTGGAGCACAGTATCACAGAACCTTTGTCTGCCCTACAGCAGGATCCAAGCAGCTTTACTCCATCTCCATCCCCAGGCGGTCACTCTGCAGCACCTCTTGCTGTAGGGACCGTCCTGGAAGCCCCAGTTTAGATGTATTGCAGCAGTGGCAAACCAGGTTTGAATTCACAGGACTAATCTCTGCCTAGCCCAGCAATTTAGTATTGTGGAGACCACTGTTGCATGCCTTAGTGTGAGAACGCCACATAGTCCTGCAAAATATGGTATCATCAGTGTGCAAAATAGCAAGGAGAAAATGCAATATTTCCCCTTTTGACTGCAGGGACTCGAGCAGAGCCAGTAGGAGATATCTTGGAGATTAACAGAAATGCAGTGGCAGAGAAAATGTCCTCTGTCTATCAAAGAAGGGCAAAAGGATGAATTCTTGGGTTATACTCGCCAAAAATGGAATTCACAGATAACTCCTGAAGTGAAATCAAGCTGTGGAGTCCTCCCTCCCTAGAGAGAAAGGCTTGAGTCCACCCTTTGCTTTAATCCAAGCAAAGCCAGTGATGTTCCCTTCGGAGCTGCAAGGCTCTGTGTGGTCTGGAGGGTGCTGACCCGGCGCAGTGGTGGTGGGGATGTGGTGGCAGGCTGCTCCCTGGAGAAGTCTCACTTTCCCACAGGTGACCCCACTGCAGTGGGCAGGGCAGCTCCAGGGCTGGTGGGTGCTGACAACCACCTGAGGAATTACCTGTATTGATTCTCTAATAGCTGTCAAGGTGGAGGGAAAGACTACTCTGCCACAAGCTCAGGGCTCTTAGCCGAGTGGGAGCACAAACGCCCCATTAAAGGTTTCATTCAATAGCAATCTTTACCAAAGTAAATGGAAAACTGCACCCCCCACAACCCCTGCCCCCAGTCCCTAATGCAAGAGCCATTACGGAGCAGGAAGGCAGCGCACAGGAACATGTATTTCTGCAGTATCAGTTTCACCAACAGACTCTTTTAATGAAAAATGGATTTTTTTTTTCCCAGGGCTGTGAAAACCCCAAGGAAACAACCAAAGGGGAATCCGTTAATTTTCTTGAACCTTCCCCTGCAGCCTGATGTGTGGCTGTTTCCCAGCGATGCACCCATCAGTGAGCAGAAAGGCAGGCTGCTAGCACCCTGCTCTTGCTGCTACTGGGAATGGGCAAGACATGAACAGCAAGTGCTGGAGATGGCAGTGCTGAAGGGCACTGGTGGGGTGGGGGATGTCCCCTCTGTAAGCTGTATGCAATGCTGAAAGAGAGATGGTCCTGCCCTGGAGGGCAGCAATGCTTGGATCTTGCTTTCCTGGTGTGTCTAGACCTGCCTTCCCCATGCTGGCAGTCAAAGAACGCTTCACGCTCTGAAGCCAGGGGAGCTGAGACAGCTCTGCTGGGTGTCAGTGTAACAAGGTGGATCCAGACCTTTGCTAGTCAAAATCAGGTTTTCTCTTGACTTCGATGGACCTATGTATGGTCAAAGGTGGTGTGAAACCTTGCATGGATATTACTATATCCCTCTGTCACAGCAGGCTTCTATTTAACCCGTGCCTTTTCTTCAAAGCCTTTTCCTCTTAGTTTCAGAACTAGAGGGGTTCCACAGAGAGTTACTCTACCCAAAACAAAATTCAGCATGAAAAAACATGTCAGCAAAAGAGAAAATTTCTGGGAAAGAGACATTTGGTTGTTTGTCCAAGCATCAGGGTCCTTTAACTGTCCCTGGCTGACCCCTTCCCAAGGGTGTGCTCAGCCTAATGTTTGGGAGGTTGAGAAAGGAGAGATGGAGAGGCAGCCCTTCAGGTAGGTTGGGTTTTGGGGGGTTCTTTCCATCAAGGAGAATGTTCAGGTGCCAGATCTGCAGGCTGGCAGGGAGACAGAGAAAATCCCTCTGAGCTGCACTCCGTGTGGGAAATGATGCACCTGGATTTAGGGCTTTTAAGCTCCTTTTATGTTTCTATGCTGTTGTGACACCATCATCACCATGTGAACATAGCTTGTTTCTCTGTGCCATGTATTTTTTAAACTGTATGATATTCAAATTAAAAAGTTATGTTGATTTTGGTTTGGGTAACTGGCCAGATCTATTCAGATGGTCTGTCTAACCCAGTTTAGTTGCTGTCGGTTTTGTAACTGTAAGACATGAGCAGTAGAGCCTGGCATGACAAAAACATTCTTTTATGGCTTTGATTGATTTTGTCTCCTGGGAGCTGTTCTGGCTGGGATGTTGTTATGACAAAAAGGTTCTATGGGAGGGCTAAAGGAGAACAGTTGTTCTTCTGAATAAGAGAAAATCATTTAATTTGGGGGAAATTCAGAAGAAAAAGAAAACTAAAGTGACTGCTAGCTTTTAAAACTTCCTCCAAAATCCATGGAAGTTTTTGTTCCGTGACACTTTTCTTAAATCTGTCTGGTAGATGAATCACTTCTTTTTCTAGCAGCAATATAGAAATCAAGATTATTATAAAATCCTTTAAATTTTATCTTTACTTTTTCTTCAGTCTATGCCTTTGGAACTCAGCAGTTTCATTAGGTTAGAAAAAATGGCAGTTCTGTATAATGTATAACAATGGCCAAAGATTATGTATATCATGTTTATACATGTTTGTGCTTTTAATCATTGTCATAGGAAAAAACCCACTTATTTCCATAATACTTATGACACAAAATATTAAACTTGCATGATAATAATAAAGTAATACTAGGTCACTTAAAATTAAAATGAAGTATTCTGGATTATGAAGTTCCTATTTGCTTCTGTTTTA
The DNA here is from genome assembly GCF_036013445.1 of Caloenas nicobarica. NCBI lineage: Eukaryota > Metazoa > Chordata > Aves > Columbiformes > Columbidae > Caloenas > Caloenas nicobarica. The sequence goes on along the minus strand of NC_088246.1, from coordinate 130,351,137 downwards.
TATAACTCTATGTTTGTACTGACAACCTCCCCCTCTTCACTGTATAGGTGTCTTCCAACAGTATTCACCATTCTTAACAGAATATTACCATCTCTTTGTTTTGTATTTCTATGTACGCATATGCACATATATATGCATTTGTGTGCATGTAGGTATGCCCATGCCTATAATGTCTATTAAATGGTATAATGTCTATTAAAAATGTCAATTTGAAAAAATAAAGCAACACTGAATATTCAAGTAAACTGAATATAGAACTAGTAGCTATCCACTCTCAGTTTCATTACTGCTTGGGATGGTATTCCTGTTGCAAAAGATAATGAATTTGCTGGAGCTTCTTTGCAAGAAATGTCGTGACTTTCAAACTAGTTACTCAACACCATCTATTTATTTCCCAGCCCAGTCTGAACGGAGGGTGAACAGAAGACTTTACAGCCACGGCAGATGGCAGCCACTCTTCTTGTCCTACTGCTGACCACAGCCGTGGTTCCGCTGGGCCCCAGTGGGATACTGGTTCATACCCTTTCCAGCCTTTACATTGCATTGATATTTGGCATCCCTTGCACTTTTCTTTACATTTCCTAGACCCTTCTGTAATATGAAAGAGGTGCCAGTGCCCAACTGAAGGAGTAAGTCCTTCAAAGCAGTTTTGCTGGCAATAGATTTTAGCATCTTCTTTTGTGGAAACTGCTCTACTTCCTAACATTACTACATTGGTATTGATCTGGCTCTGTAGGTCTGTATTTGTCAAGCTTTCAAAGACATATTTTCAAAGATTTCTACATGAGAGAGTAATTAGAGGTCAACCTCATAAATAGTTATAACACCAAAGGCCAAAAGGGAGCTTTTATAGTCATTAGAAACTCATCAGAAGTTTAACCTACCAGCATTTAATCTGAGGTGCTGTAGCTGCAGGGTGGTTGAGTCCCACCACAGCCAGGTGGCCCCACGAGAGCCCAAGCACCGTGGTGGGGTCAGCACAGCCATTGACAAGACCAGACCAACAACTCTGCCTTTCCTCAACCATTCTACATGTAAAGTCCAATATGGTGCAGTTGCCCACCTCTGCTTTTTTTTTGGGGCAGACCACTTCCCCAGCCAGCGCTTCAGTGGGATTCAGAAGCATTACATGTAGGTATATACATTAACCCACCTTGTAACTATTCTGATGCCAGGCTGTCACTCATCAGCCCCTCTCCTCCCCCACCTTCCCACCTGGCAGGGGACAGAGTTAAACTTAATTTACTTCAACATCAGACTCTTCACTGCTCTCATTTTATCATCACTTGTAGGGGCATAGAATAAAAGAAAAATAAATAAGTACATGGTTTAGTGGATTAATGTACGTCTGGAGAAAAAGGGCAGAGACTTTATAAATTAAATTCGTCTTTCCCTTGGTAAACAGGGCATTTAAAAGTGTCAAAGCTGGAGGCAGTCGGCTCAGTTAACTACCTTCAGAAGGGTAAAGAGGTCTTTTAGTACTATTAATCACCTTAAGGACTCTGCTCTTCACCCTCAATTTCACGAGTTTGAATGATTTTGTTTAAACCTGCAACTGATTTAGATTACTTCTCTTTTTTTTTTTTCCTAACAATCTGTAGAATTATAGGAAGCTTCCACCCATTGCCATTCACTTGGCTAGCAATATATGAAGAAATTAATTGCTTTTTCTATCCAGATCTTTAAAGATTCTATCATAATCAAGTATTTCCTTTCCCAAAAAGAATAGCTGAGGGGGTGAAAGGAAACCTGTCAGATATTGTCTTTTATGAATGACCATCTAGACCAGGGCAAAACATTCCCGAATCAGCTTGAGGAATTTGACTTCTCAACTTGCTGAGGTGAGGGGTAAACACTTAAGGTTTTTCTAACGTGTTTTTTATGTCAGTAAAATACATAAGCTTTCCCAATCACTGTTTTCAGATATCTAACATGCATCTGCAATGGAAGATTCTCCTCCAGGTAAAGGATTCTTCTACTGTTTAGGCACTTTGTTCTTTGGATGATGCTTCTTTGGAAGCATCATTTTGAGAGGGAAAGTGACATTCTTTCACAAATGATTAATATGTTAAACAGGAAAATGATTATAGAACAATAGAATGGTTTGGGTGGGAAGGAACCTTAAAGATCATTTAGTTCCAACCCCCTTGCCATGGGCAGGGACACTTTTCACTAGACCAGGTTGCTCAAAGCCCCATCCAACCTGGCCTTGAACCCTTCCAGTGATGGGTCATCTCAGCTTCTCTGGACAGCCTGTTCCAGTGCCTCACCACCCTCACAATGAATAATTTCTTCCTTATATCTAATCTAGATCTACCCTCTTTCAGTTTAAAGCCATTGCCCCTAAATACCTTTGTAAAAAGTCCCTGTCTAGCTTTCTTGCAGGTCCCCTTTAGGTACTGGAAGGCTGCTATGTAGTCTCCCCAGAGCCTTCTCCAGGCTGAACAACCCCAACTCTCTCATCCTGTCTTTATAGGAGAGGTGCTCCAGCCCTTCGATCACCCTTGTGGCCATTCCCCTGGACCTGCTCCAACAGGTCCATGTTCCTCTTATGTTGGAGGCCCCACAGCTGGATGCAGTACTACAAGTTGGGTCTTGCAAGCGCAGAGTAGAGGGGTAGAATCACCTCCCTCAACCTGATGCCCACGCTTCTTTTGTTGCAGCTGGGGATACAGTTGACTTTCTGGGCTGCAAGCACACATTGCTGGCTCATGTTGAGCTTCTCATCAACCAACATCCCAAGTCCTTCTACTCAGGGCTGCTCTCAATCCATTTTCTGCCCAGCTTGTATTTGTGCTTGCAATTGCCCCAACCCACATGCAGGACCTTTCACTTGGCCTTGTTGAACTACATGAGGTTCACATGAGCCCACCTCTCAAGCCTGTCAAGGTCCTTCTGAATGGTATCCCTTCCCTCCAGTGTGTCAACTGCACCACAAGGCTTGATGTCATCAGCAAACTTGCTGAGGATGCACTCAATCCCTTTGTCCATGACCCCTGAGTAATGCCACTCATCGCTGGTCTCCACTTTGACACTGAGCCATTGACCGCAACTCTTTGAGTGTGACCATCCAACCAATTCCTTATCCACCAAGTGGTCCATCTGTCAAATCCATGTCTCTCCAAGTTAGAGACAAGGATGTCATGCAGGACAGTGTCAAATGCTTTGCACAAGTCCAGGTAGATGACACCAGCTGCTCTTCCCTCATCCACTGGTGCTATAACCCCATCACAGAAGGCCACTAAATTTTTCAGGCACAATTTACCCTTAGTGAAGACACGTTGGCTGTCAGCAATCACATCCTTATTTAACCTGTGCCTTTGCACAGTTTCCAGGAGGATCACCTCCACGATCTTGCTGGGCACAGAGATGAGACTGACTGGCCTCTTGTTCACTGTGTTTTCCTTTTTTCCCTTTTAAAAAATGGGGTTTATGTTGCCCTTTTCCAGCCAGTGGGAACTTCACTGGATTACCACAATTTCTCAAATATGATGGATATTGGCTTAGCAACTTCATCTAACAGTTGATGCCCAGCTCTCCCCAGGCCAGCAGGTGGCAAGTGTTTGTCCCTGGCAAATTATTGTGCATGGCAATAAAAAAAACCTCTGGTAGGAGACTTGTCCAGCTGATTGATGGGAAAGGGTGGTAAAATCTGATTTTTCAATAAATGTCACTTTCTAATTAACAAAGCTGATATTAATGTAGCCAGCAGGAACCTTAATTTATCTATGAACAAGTCTCCTGCCCTCCTTGTGGAGGCTTATTGCCTGCACTAATCACGTCTTGGGTCTTTTCCTGATAGATGCCTGAATGCAGGGCAGCGGATTTAAAGATAATAATGACAATGACTCTGATAATGGCCGGCTCCATAGCCTAAAGCTGGCCATGGGGAGTGTGAAAGCATCTTGGCCAAGGCTGGCACAGCACTTTCCTCCCTTCCTGCTGGGAGATTATCTCCACCCTCAGGAGTTTAACCTGCTATGAGGGTCAACCCTCTTTGACCTGTTGTGTTCTGACACTAGAATTGACATGTAAAGGTATTTTAAAACGTCCCTATTGATTTCACTACAATGGCTCCTTTGCAGCACAATGACTCCAATCCTGGAGCTTCTGGTGGGACTGTGCTGGTCTTGGCAGTGCCTCTGGCTCCCAGCTGTGTAGGGCAGGCTCTGGTGCAGGCTGGTCTCTTCAAAGCCTTTTTCTTGCTGACTTCTGTCTGCCACCTTCTCCAAGGCCCTGTTACAGCATCCAGCACAAGTTGGAATCCTGCAACAGGGTGGTGTTGAAGCTATTTTAGTGACCTTCTGTTGTTTAGTCATTTCTCTGCTGTAATGGAGTCTTCTCAGGGCACTAAAAGTGGCAGCAGAGCTGATGGACACTGTCAGAAACTTGGAAGAGCTAGAATAGGTATATTTTAGTGCCCCAAAGTGATATCAGTTCATACTTTCTGCCCTTAGATCTTCAGAGGTTTTTGCAAAGACAGATGAGGATAGCAATTCTTATTTTTGCAAATGGAAAAGAAGAGCCACAGATCAGCTAAACTATTTTCCTTGCACTACAGAAACTGATGCCAAAACCGGAACCCCAATCCATGTTAATGGACCTCAGAAAAATTACTATACAGAAGTAAGACACAAAGCATGTACTTCTCACAGCCAGTTTTGCCTCCTTCTCCCATGAAGGCATATTCTTCAAGGGAAGGAGCCTCAGTGCATGGCCTGGAAGGGATCCACAGCACGTGTCAGCTCTCTGGGCTGCTGGAACCAGCCTTTGCTTTGTGTGCTCTACAACACATTGCTTTTCCCAGTGTATGGAGGGACAAAGAGCAATAAAGGTACATCATAGTTCAAGTGAGCTATTCTAAATCTCACTGTCATAAGCTGCAGATCAACACATTTGTAACCACTGTTCACTATCTCTTCATTGAAAGTCCAAAGCAAGGGAAATTTATCTCTTGAATGTTTTGGTCTGTTAATCTGGTCAGGTCCTGTTGCCTACGTTTTCCTAATCCCATTCGTTCAGTTCTTTTTGCCCAGTTAGATCACTGTATATGTGCCTCCATAACCTTGCTCAGGAGCCCATCTAATAGTCTGCTAAGCTAATAACTCACCCTCCATTGGAACTGGTCATCGGAGTGCATCTACCCCCATTGCAGCTGAGGCTCTAGTTGCTGTTCAGAATACCCCAGGCAGGTTGCTTTCAGCTGCATTTCTCCACCTTTTTAATGTAGTTATTTGTTATAGGCTTTTAGGTATACTTGGAATTTCCTTCTCCTGCACGGCTGAATTTCTTTTTGTGCAGGCTTTCTACTTAGGGATGAAGCCCTTTTGTTATTTTAAATAGCAAACAAATTGACAGAACTTTGTACCTACTTAAACTTTCAAGATTATAATTAGCACATATATGGGAAAAAAGTCCAAGACATAGATGGTCATTAAAAGAAGGACAGATGTCTGAATTGCTTGATTAAAACCCTACTGTCAGCTACACCAATTATGCTGCTTAGAATTTGCTCACTACTAGTCAATTCTTTAAAAAACGGAACAAAAAAAAAGAGTAATATTTATGTTGAAATACTGATGGCCTGTTACACCTCTTATCTCCTCAATAGTATTAAGTAGCTACTCTCTTCATATGCTACTCACAGTCTAGAGCCTGGTGGAAAAGCAGACAGGTGAACAACATCCATTGCAAAACCACTTGCTTCCGTTACAAGTGTTGTCTGTGCCTCAGCTACTCCGGGGTAGAGGGATTCAGACTCTCCTTTGAGTGCTAATATTAAAATATTTAGCTCCAGCATGCACCAAAATAACTGGTTGCTATTGTTTTATACATATTACTTTATATGTTTCAGGTGTAAAAAGATGACAAGTAGGACATGAGTAATTTGAGATAAGGTGGGGCCTTTGGATGAGTGACAAATTCAGCACAAGCCTGAAAACTCAAGATGAATTCAGATATTCCAACTAATATTTGGCCTTTATTTCAACCTTCTCACTATGGTGTTTAGTGCTGAACACATGCACTTGAAGAATACTTTCCACAGGTGTGGAGAGAGGTTCCTAAAAAAGAAAAAAATGATAGTAGAGGATGCAGAGGTGGTATCACAGTGGATGTGCTGTAAGAATCCAAAGAGATTAAACAGAATAGTTAAACAAATAATTCTCATTCCAATGAATCATCAAAGTTTTATCCATGTTTTGCGTATGAGATTGGGTTAAAATGATAACTAGAGATGGGGCAGTGCGAGACAACAACCTTGTTAGTACTCCTGTCCCACCTAAGGACAGTGACATAAGGTACAAAGACAGCATTCCTTAAAATAGGAAAGCTTCATTATCTCATAGCTTTATTTCTATATTAGATATTTGCACACTAGAACCTTTGTTCCTGACCATTTTGGTTCTTAATTCTCTTGTGTCTAAATGAATGTGTGTGCATTTAGAAAGGCATGTTGAAGTAAGGACAGTAAAAATGTATAAGCTGCCATGGGAATGTAATAGGTTTTCATGTTTGCAGTTCACCAGAGCTGCACAAAATACACAACATTTGTGTTACCTGATTTAAAAGCCTAAACTTGCAATAACAAAATAACAAATCACATGCCTGAAGTCTGAAGTGAAACTGGAAGTAAAATGAATATCACACTTTCCTTCATATTTCGCAGTACACAGGATTTACTTTGTTAAATAGGTACGTTGACAACTTTTAATAAATATTTTGATATATGTGAACTCACAGTACTAAAGATAATGTCAACACTTAATTTTCATAATTTCATATTGCTAATGAAGTAGAAAATAAAGTCTAACAAGTTAAACTGTAACCCCAGTGCCTTTTTAAGCTATTGTGACACCATTATAATGAGTCTATAGTTACGAGACTGGAAGGGTGAGTGTGTATGTGTGTATACACTTTTTTTTTTTAAATCACTGTTTTGCTAGTCTTGGAGATCAAAGTTTTAGCCAGAGGTCAGATTGCCATTCTGATCTTTATTAAGCTTTGTCATTTTAACTGAACATTTTCGTTTCTGATTGTTTGTTTGGTTTTTTTTTTAATTAGTGAGTCAAGAAAACTGTCTCTGTCTGGCAGGTTTCTTTTGGAGAAAAACACAACTTCATGGAGTAAATCCTAAAACTGGTCCTCCCCAATCAGACTTCCAATGTCTGTGGAGTTTGCTTTGGGAGTTTCATGGATTAGAACAGAACTGAGAGATCAGCATCTCCATATCTGAAAAAAATTACTCTTCTTATGAAAAAGTGTGGTGCTCCAGGTACAGCACTTGAGCGTTTTTATTTCCTCCGATCACAGCATGTTTTACCTAAGGAAGAGGAAGAATTCTTCGGGGCTCCAGGGGAGCAATTGGTTTCTTACTGACACTGAAAATCTCAACAGGAGAAAAAGGGTAACTTTTAGAAAGATTCCCATGCAACACCTCAGGAGTATTGAACTGAAGCTTTTTGTGGTCTTATTAAAATTCATTTCATGGTTTTGAGGTTGTGTGGGTTTTTTTCTTTTTTTTTTTTTTTTCCTTGGTAGTGGGTTTTAAGACCACAGATGTCCTTGGCTACTCCTTGTCGATAAACTGTTACAAATCCCCTGTAGTACTTTACTACAATGTCTGTAAGCTTAAAAAAAAAGGGAACCCAAAGAGCTGGAAAGAACATTTGCTTTTCCTACTATGGAGGCTTCTTACCAGAAATTGATTTCTTGATTTTTTTAATGCCTTTTAACATAAATATACCCCCATTACACTTCAGGTTTCAAAAAGTAAGAACATATATGATTGACATCTGTAAATACATCTGCATGGTGCATATGTGCCCTTTTCAGTGGTTCTATTGAACATATTTCATCCCAAGAAGTGTGACCTTGAGTTGTTTTTGTTTTAGTAAACCCAGCCTGGTTAGGCTTCTTCCATTAATGTCCTAAAATGAAAGCTTTAGCTCAGGCCCTTGGGATATTTGGAAGAGAGGAATTTCACTATCCTCTATACACTGTAATCCGTTTGTTAAAATATATGCTGAGTAAGATGGATTCTAACTTGAAATATTACATTTGTTTTTAGGGTGATACCATGTTTACCTGATCTTTTCTTCTTGTTGCATATTCTTTTAATCTCATCCCTTATATGTAGTTTAGAATAACATTTTCCACATATTTGAAGTAAAGGGAAAATCATCAGAAGACTTCCCCCCCGCCCCGCTTCCTTTTGTATATAATCATCTGTTCTCCTACTTTTCTGGATTTTTGTGTTGGTTTCCCCACCTCCAGGCAAACCTGAAGAATGGAAAATATTTTATCACATGTTGGAGCTACCATACTTGATAAGCAGGTTCACCCCATTTAAGCTACGAATGCTTTGGCAGGTAACTAACCACCTGATATGAGAATATATAATTTGAGGAGCTTTACTGTTAGAAATCCAGGTAGGTTTTAACCAGGATCTTGTTATAGTCCCAAGGAATATGAGGGAAGAATTTTAGTAGCTATTATTGAAATGGGATGATATGATTGGAATGGGTTATATAGTCTATGGTAAGAGTATTGAGAAAACAAATGTAATATTGTAACACCACGTTTTACTAAGTAAATACTAAGTATTTACTATTGGTAATTGTTTAGATTGTTGTACAGTCCAGGGATGCCTAGAAGAAGGTCTAGGCTGGCTGAGTCAGCCCCATGTTGTGGTTCCTGCCATCCTCACTCCTCTGGCCTAGGGAGCAATGGGCTGTCCTTGAAGCCTTCTGCTGAGCTGTTCCTTTCCCATTACACTAGATAAAAATCTTCCACATGACCTAACATAACAAGCTTTCTATGATCACTTGGTGCTGGTAGGTCTGGTTGTATTGCAGGGAAATGCATACCAGATCAGACAATGCCATTCATGGTGTCAGGAGCTATGTTCAGACAACAATTAGGAAGAGTCTCATAGTCCTTGAGGGCATGGCTCCCATAAGAGTAAGAAGCAATATGGCCCAATGTCAGAAAGTGGTGGCCACCATGTCCACGGCAGTATTGGGACAAAGAGAGAACACTTCAAATTGGTGCCTGCTCAGAAGGGAAGGAGATGACAAAACAGAAACTCACTGAGTGACTCTGGGGAAGGAACGGCAATCCCTGTACTCCTGGCGAAACCTGTGCTGACCTCTTCCTTTGCTGTAGCCAGTTGTGCTCAGCTCCAGAGCACTTTGTAGGGTATGCAAGGGCTTGGCAGCAGGAGCTGATTGCTCTTTCAGTGCTGTCTGCCAGCAGGATTGCTGTCTGTGTCCTGTGATGGTTATCTGGCTTGCATGTTTCTGAGTGGGGTGAGGGAGAAGTGGGAAAGGGAGAAGAACAGGTAATGAAAAAAAAAGAACAGGTAGAAGGTATCAGTTCCTACCTGAATACCTGTGAAAATGGGGCTGGGTTTTTAGTCACCTTATCAGACCAAGGTAACGGTCAAGGGAGTAATGAAGGGTGGAGAGGAAACAATGTAAGAAGGAGAGGAGAGCAGGAGGCAAGAGACAAGGTGAAGACTGAGTCTGAGAGAACAGAAAGGGAGACAGTGTGGTGGAGATAATCAGGTGGGGTGGATTGGAAACTCCCTTAGCAGGGAGGAGAAAGTGTTCACAACCTGGGCTAATGTGGAATTTCACTTGCACCTTAAATCTGCTGCAATATAATTGCCTCCCACCTTCTCTAGCTATGCAGAACTGCCTGCTGGTGAAGCCAGGTTATGTTGATCACCTCCTTCCTGGAGTTCATAGTCCTCTGTTAGGGTTTACCAACATTACCGCTCCTTTCCAGCTTGCAGATGGGAAGCTGAGGTACAGTGAGGTTGTGTGCCCTCTCACACAGATGCTTCCTCCTAACTCCTGGCGCTTAGCCACCAAGACTGATATTAAACTCCTCATAAGTTACTTCCAGGGCAATGTAACTCAAAATACTAAAAAATGGGCAGTTTTGTATCTCACATGTCCATTGGTGCCCCCAGCTACAGCTTGATTTCTCCTAATATCCTAAGAGGGGCTAGGAACCAAGGATTTGTGGGATGGCATTGGAGGGCTATGTTAATGCAAGACAAAAAACATGTTCCACTTCTTCAGTAAAGACCATCGTCAGTAAAGATGAAATCTTAATGATTTACTTCACACCCCTACCATGATGCTGGACTCAAAACTCACACACACACACACACCCCCAGAAGGATTTTATATAGGTAAGACAGAAGTTGTTCAAAACCAAATCTGCTTGCAGCCTAGATATGCTTTTAATGGGGCTGAAACTTCATCTGCAGCTTTGTTTCAGGATAACCCTCACACAATAGCTACTCTGGCCTTACTCTGTCTGCTGTATAAAGCTTGGCTCAGACACACACAAAATGTGATTTCATACCTTTAGGAAGCTGTAGGAGCTAACTTGAAGCCATTGATAACCCAAATATCAGTTGCTAATGCAAAGCTTCTAACAAATGCAGAGATACAAAGGAATTTTTGGAATTTTTCTTAAATTCTGTATTAGGAAATTTACCTTGATAGTGAGATGTCAGGTACTTAGTTTTAATACTTCAGAGAAATATTTATACTTCAGGAATGAAAATGCTTTTATAGAGTTTCCTATTGAGTACTGGGAAAAGTGTCTGATTCCTTATCAGTCACAAGACCAAATGTGATAAAAGCCCACTTCTGCCCATGCTTTGTTCTCCAAACACTCCGCCACGGGATTTGCCTGGAAGCAGCCTCTCTAATGGAAGGTTCCCTAAGAAAGAAATGTCACTCCTCATCAGTGATACGGTACACAAAGGCAGGCAACTGAAAGGCTCAGGAGACACTCCTGCACTATAGAGCTGAACAATTGATCCTGGCCACTGCACTATTAAGAGTCCTTGATACCCACTACCTCCGAGACAATGTATTGTACAGAGAATTGTGGTTTGTTGTCAGTGGCCTGCAGAAAGCGTAATGGAGGTACCTGGTCCGATAGATTGTTTAGAAAGGCAGACATTAATGAGAAGAAAAAAGCTGCTCATGATCAGAAAATGAAAACCCAGTGAAAATAAGAATAACAATGGCATTTAATTACAAACCCTTGTATCCTCCCACTGGCTATCCTACCTGTGCAGCTCCCCTCTTGCAGACATTCTTAATGCAATACAGTGCTTTTGAGGTCTGTTATTCAGATGCTTTTTGGTCTGGAAGTCGTGTGTTTCTGTGTGGAGAATAAATGGTGGATAATTAACAGCAAACATCAGTCTTAGGTATTGACTCTTATCCTAAATTCCAGCGATGCAAACCAGAAGCAGTTTGCATTGCTGAGAAGTGCACTGTAAGCTGTCTTTGCTATTGCCAGGACAACTATCTGCCACAGGTGGAAGAATGGAAAAGAGGTCTTCTTTTCCCCTCCTGGTAGTTGAAGAAAGGTTGCCCAACTCAAATGGACTGAATGAAGACAGGAGCAATGCTTTTCATAACAACACGTACAGCTACTTTAATGGGCAGTCTCTGCTGAATCAGACTTTTGGAGACCTTTGAATCCCATTCTACTGTTGGTGCTGTTGTGAGAAAATTAAAAAAAAAAAAACAAAGACAACAAAACCCAACACAATCACCACCACCACCAAAAAACAACTGCTGACTGTGAAAGTTAGGTCTAACATACACTCATAATGAAAATACATGAAATGGTGGCAATGGTCCATCATTGAGTGGGAAAGTGGCAGCCTGAGAAACAGAGTTGCTTGACACATTTTGCAGCTGCTCGAGGTATGCTGAATTCTCCGCTGGCAAATTCAGATGATGCCAGGGAAGGAGGAAAAAAAAAAAAAAACCAAAAAGGCTGATTTCCTTTTGCCAAGATTTGGTAGCTTTTAAACCTCCAGCACCAGTGCAGTGACAGAGTTAGAGGCAGAGGAGCTGAGGGCCACTGGAGATGTGCACACCCTCCCTGCCCTGTTTTAGCCACCTGTAGTTAAACTTGCATTGACTTCACTAGGTGCTGTTTTGGCTGTGCTGGGAGACATTGAAATATCACTTCAACATTAAAATATTTCTGTTGTCATCACTAAGATGAAGTGAAATACATCAGGTGGCTCTGCTGCCCTCAGACAGGTGCAGGAGAATGCAGGGCTCTGTCGTGCCTTCCCAGTGCTGTTAGTATTTTTGTGTAGGAGACTAAAACCCCAGCATGCTGGGTACAATCCTCCATCAGCAACAGCTAAATATTCAGAAAAAGACACCTCAGCACAGAGTTGCCATCAATATGCCTCTGTCACTGTAAGTTTTATTGCAGATGCAGTTAAGGTGCAACAGGTGGTGACAAAATGCATCTCTGTACAAATATCTTCTTAACGGGTAGTTTTAATTCTGCTGCTGTGAAGAAGTATAGGTAAAAGAACAAAACGTAAGTGGCTTTGTATCTTCAGATAAAATCGCTATCCTTAGTTTGCCCTTGCACAGTTCAGCATCAGTGCATTATTGATTGGAATTACGAAGTTAATAAGGTTTGGGCTAATTAATCAGGTGGGTAGGGACTGGAACTGCACTGTAAGGCTTAATCAAGTCATCAAAGTTCTCAAGCCATGAAGAAGGTAATTAAAGGAAAAGGAAGCCTGTTATATAGTAACAGTAATCTAGGAGAGGACAAGAGCAAGATAGAGAAGCTCCATTTTGTTTTGTACACATCTCTGATATAAATCAGACCAAATGACCCAGGCACAGTGCTCAGCTTCCTATCAGCAAATTAAGCTGGATGAATTTATAAATCACGTCAGAGAGAAATTTAGTCCAGATGGTCTAATTGCCAAGAAATCTACGTTTGCTCATAGAGTTTTTTGTTCGCTTGCTTGTTTGTTTTTTCCAATATCAAGCCCTACAGCACATCTCTTACAGCCTGGGACTGTTATCCCAAGGTTGCTGGATATGGAATGAAACAACATGACTTACAAATAGAATTTAAAAAAAACCCAACATGTTTGTTAAGGCAAAATTGAAAAAATGTGAAAGCATTATTTTGTGGCCTATTGAGTGCTTACTATAGAAGGCTGAATCTCAAACTTTTTTTACTCAATTTTGCTTTGCTGAAAGTAATCCAAGTACCACAAAAAACCTTAGTGCTTTCATTAATAAGCAATTTTATAGCCTTTCTGACTGTGTTTTGCAGCTCATTGCTGTCACATTAATATAATACAAGTGAGTTTTGTTTGGTAAATACCATCCAAGAAATAACCACTGATGGCCTAAAACCAGCATTTAATACGTGTCTTGCACATTTATAGTCACTGATGGATCTAATGTTTTGATGCAAACCAGCCACAGTGAGCTGAAGTAGCAGCTTACTTACATCCAGTGTCAAACTATGTGTTATTTTACTGGAAATTTCAGAAGAAAATAAAGATTTTTGTTCAGTAATTTACGTTTTCAAAACTAAAATTTCCACATTTGAATATTTTTTATCATAAAAATAAATAAAATAATCTTTTGGAGGAAAATTCAGAGAAGTATTTAAAGAAACTGGCACTGAAGGAATGAGTATAGTAAAGGAGTAGGTGAAGCATTTGAATTTTCATGAGCTGACATTCTCATCTTATGTTCTTACCTGAGGGGATTTTGATGTCACAAGTGTCTAGCAAAAAAAGTCCCATGACAATGTAGTAAAACATTGATAACAAGGCTAGCACTTTGGAGAAAGCCTGTAGAAAATACACCTGCTCTGGTGATAAATATTTTGGAAAAAGTCCATAATAAATACATCAAATCTACTGGTTAACATTTTGGAGTAAATATACGAAACATATCAATACCTCTTTTACGTGAAATGCTACATCTTTTATGAAGCGTCCTTGATACCCCGCAAAGGCAGGAAAAGTAAAGAAAGAAAAATGTGTATTTTTAGAAGATTTCAAAGTTCGAACAAATGCAATGTACAGAAATAATTGAGGCCTCCATTACGCAAAAGCAGAAAGAGTACATAAGACCAAATCTGTGTTTCTTGGAACATAATACAAGAACACAAGTATTGATTCAGATCTAAGGTTAAAAACATTATACCTGAGTGGTGATTTTTAGCAAAAAAAAAAGTGAAAAGAATAGTATAGAAAAGAAGACAGGTACAGGTACTACTACTCCTGATATGCTCTTAAAGTTTCCTGCTGCCTGCAGGATTTAATGAGCTGAGTTTGCATTTAGATCTCTTTGCTAATACAGTCCTTGAAGGAACATTTTTACTGTGAGTTTATCAAGTTCTTTTAGAGCCACTTTTACTGCTGTCAGCCCTCCAAAAAACACGGCAATGAGCGTAACTACACCCTACGAGAAGGGTTCTTCTTTTTACTACTTTTTAAACCTGTTCCCTGACAATGTCGTTTTGAAAGACACAGAAGAATCTCCTTCAGGTCACACGTGCTACAAGGAGGTAAGCCCAAGGTTTATGTGGCTGGCTTTACTTCACCAGGTTTCATATCAGGAAGGGACAGTGTGCCTGTACCTATGTCCCCACAGCGACAAAGCGGCCCTTTTATCAGCTAGAAATGAGAGGTTGATTAAAAGCGCAGGTTTCCGCCAGCACTGGAAAAGGTTTTAACTGCAAGTACGGCAGTTTCTTTGTGGTGTGCAAGGGCCCTCCTGGCCTCGTGAAGTGATCACTTTGGGAGTTCACACTCAGCAGGGCTCTGATGGGTTTGCTACTGTCACCACTCGCCTTTCCTGCTTGGACGTCTGGCCCCCAGAGACTTTAAACATCTACTGCCAGGTCATTGTTTATGGGCCACGAACAGCTGTCACCTGATGCCGCCATGAGTCATATTCTAGACAGCAGTAATCCAGAATTTAAAATCTTAACAAAACATTAGTGATCCCTGAACTATCCAGTTATTTCACCTATTGATGTGTAACCCTAATGTAGACAACCTTCATCCAAACGGCCTCTCAAGTGGAGCCAAATCATCCTTGCATGCACGCTCATGTCCTCATTGAGGCAATACTCCAACTAATTTAATGAGAATTTCAGTAGTATAAAAACTGAACAGAGACTGAGTGAAGGAGTTTTGAATTTCAGCCTGCTGTTAATATATTCAAGCAGCAATGTCCATACGTTCATTCTTCCTGGTATGTAAGATATATGGCCTAATACAAAACCATTGCTCAAAGACCTGGAGAAAATAAAAACAGCCTGAGGAAATATTTAGCTTTGAGAACACCAGCAAGATTTTAATTAGCCAGGTCTATAATAAAGATGAACAATGGGTGTTTGCCTTTTGAATTGATCTAAAAGGTTATGAAGCGAAGGTATCAGTCATTAATGTAATCACTGTGGCTGGAAGTGTGGAGGGTCTATAGGTAAGTGATAGATGAACATAAGCGCTGACACAATCGTACATCATTAATGCTGAGTTTATCACAGTAATCACCAATAATGACTGCAGTCTTCTGTCTCAGCCAGGCAGGGCACAGTGGTGCGAGCTAGGAAAACGGGAAACTTGGAACAACAGTGAGAAGCAGAGCCACTTGATGTCAAGCAGGCTTTTAATAGACCACGTCCATAGTTCACTGCCAAAGTAGTTTGAGAGTTAGTTAGCCTTTCAAAATTATATCCAGTTACTGCTATCTGCCTTGCTTTGGGAATATTCAGTGCTCATAGCATGGCGCTAATTTTTTTTTCATCTGTTCATGTCTAGTTTAGTGCTGGTATATGCTTCTTCATCCCAGTTTCCTGCACAGGGAGAGCTATCATTTAAGTGATACATGAAATATCATACCCAGTTTTAAAAGGGCAGCTGCAAATGCTGTAATTACTTATTGCCTCGGGAAGATTTTTAAATTTGAATTTTAGAGTCACTGAGCTTCTAACAGGGTGGAAACTTAATTCTTTCAGTCACTGAGTGTTGGGTAAATGTCTCTCTTGTTTGTGAGATGAGGCCATAATCCATTTAATCACTCAGCTGAGGTATGTTGGTCGCCTGAGCTGATATCACCAGGTACTTTGCTGGAGGTGCCAGTAGAGTAACAGCTTTGTGCTGCGTCTTTGACAAGACTGTTTTCACTCAAAGAGATGTATTAGCTCCTCCACTATCTCTTTCATTTCTTCAGCAACAGAAACAATGGCTGCAATAAGAGTGGTTGCCTGAATGACATGCAGAAAAGTAGTTATTGTTGTCGTCACTGTAATTAGCGTTAGAACTAGTATTAGTATTATACTCTGGGGGTGATACGGAGCATGCAGTTTCATGAAGTAAATGGGTTTTTTTAGTAAAAAAATGTTCATCTCTTTTAAATTCTTGATAGTGGGAGGATATCCTTCTGTTAACGTGCCTGCTCACATGTATGTGTTACTCCTGGCACTACTCTTCCTTTGGAGAACAACGACATAGTCTCTTATTTATCTCTTTACGTTAGATGTTCTAGGCATATACATCTTCGTGGCTAGATACCAGCTCTCTTACTGTCCATCTGATAGGTGGAAGAACATGTATGTTACTTAAGCATGTATGTTGCTTAAGTGCTATTTTCCATCAGTAAAAGAGGGTACTTCTGCTACTAGATCCTCAGGTAAATGATACCGTGTCGTTTGTACCTTATGGGCCATTCTTTCCAACTTCGATACTTCATGTCAAAAATTTGGCTTGATACTTGCTAGACCGAGGGAGTGAGTTTGAAGGATAGCTCTATTGACTTATGGTAAACCAGGGTTGTGGCAGGACCATGGAACTGACTTTTTTTGAGTCAGCATAATGAAAACCTGTGCTTGGCTGAAGTGCTCTAAAGCCTTAGAAGTTACACTTCCACCACTGTAGGCTCAACAAGTCATAAAGTCAGACCTGACTAATGATGTGATCCACATCTTCATTTCGTTGCTTTGATTTCTCCCTCTCCTGATAACATGTTGGCCTTGTCTTACAATCACTTATGGAACTTGGGATAAGTTATTTGTCCTATGTTGATCACATGTAATAAATTTGCACATTGTCATTATCTTGTCTCTAAGACTCGTGTCCTTTAACAAAAGTAAAATAACAATATGACATTTAGAGTTGAAGAACTTAAAACAGTATGAAATGCTGCAATTTTTCACAGCACTCAATTTTATAAAAGATGGGATTAAGAGACAGATAAGCTAATGTGCTCAGAAGGAGCCAGACATAGCAGAGGGATGTTTCGCCATTCAGTACAGTTTGATCAAACAAACAGTGAGAATAGAAGAAGGACAGGGAAAGAAAAACAAAACAAAACAAAACAAAGCAAAACAAAACAAAACCCAAACCCCACCCAAAAAAACCCCAAATGCTTCGGAAATGTTATTTTTTCAGGTTGCTTCAGCTCCCTTGAGAAGACCTACTGGTCTAGCTGGAAGAGACGACACACAACTGAACATAATTTAGTGCGGTTTATATTAGTTAGCAAATTTTAAATTGTCACAGAAAGGGGTTCCCCTCTTTGTTGTGAATAGGATACTAGTACACAGATCAAAGCTAGTTATGCCTGAAAAATCTCTTTTTGAAGATTAGGACCGTGTGACAGGAGGACAGACAAATGCTCTGGTATTTTTTTCCCCGTGGATATGACTGTAAGACTGTTGCTGAGGCAGTGCAAGGGGGAGAAAAAGTAAGGGAAAAAAATGTTTGCAGATGTGTCTTGCAATTGCTTGTAGCATTCACTGGGTGCACGCAAAGAGCGTACAGTGGAGAAGGTAAACAAAACCCTGCTGCCTGCCTTTATGAAAGGTTAAGCTAGTCATCTGACTTTTACTTATACTTTTGCTATGTATAACCTTTTTCCTGTTTTGTAATCAACTGTAATACCAAGTGAGTTTATCCATTAAATCTGTAGTAGGACGTTTATCATGTGGTGGTTATTTCTAAAGAGAAATCCCGTATCCTTTAGAATTGATGCTTATTAACCTTGGCCTAATTGTGGTCTTGAGCTGTCACTCATTTATTATTTATCTTCAGACCCTTTAACCTGCTTCTCTATCCATTTTAACAAAACAAGGCTACCCTGGAGGATTTGCTTGGTTTAAAATACATGCAGCTTTCCAAGTTGCAGATGGCTCTGAGTGTTAATATCCAGCAACATCACCTATTTTAAGGAGAGGTTGACTTGTTGCACTAAGTGGAAGCTTTGCTGAGCCTCTTGAGAATAAGCAAGCACAAAGTTTGTTGTACTGACTGCATTAAACCCCTTTGTCTTGCCTTCTACAGTGTTCTTGTTGCTGATAAAAGTCATGATGCTGCTTTATGGGTGTTTTTAATTATTTTTTTAAGCATTTTAAAATTTGTTTAGCTTTTGGTTGGTTGGTTGGTTTTGGTTTTTTTTAAGTTGAGCCATTTTTCTGATGTGGTGCAGAGGTTGTGCCCATGAGCAGCTGCATTATATAGCTAAGGAAGCGGTGTACCATTGTGCAGGAATTGGAATGAATGGAGAAGAGGAGAATATCTTATACTGGCACATCACCTACCTTTCAGTGATGTGTAGCCATGACTACTTGTGCTGATCACTGCTAGGTCACAACTTACCGTTGCTATCCGGGTTTTACTTTATCGGGTCAGTAAGCTGAAAGTCAAAGCTGGCATAGTATATGTTCCATTTACATTGCCAACATTGAACTATAGTTGTTTGGTGAAATGGCAAAATGACATTTGGAAACGAACTCCTCAAAGGTTGACCTTTAAGATACTTCAGGAATTTTATTATCAAGTTGTTCAGTTCTTAAAACATGGGAAAATGTTTTTCTCTCTTGCCAGAATTTTGCAGGAGCTGAGACTTTAATTTTATTGGAACATAGAGCAAAGCACTGTAATTTCCAGTGCTTCTTAACTTACTCTGAGAGATTTTGTGCATAATTTTTAAAATCTATTTTATACTCATACATTTATTTGCTTATTTTAGTATCATAGTATGTTTTGAAACTGAACATTTAATTTCTTTATATCTAAAGCATTGAACTGCTTCAACATCATTTTTACCAGCATTCTGTTTAAGAACTAGGAAACACTGACTGAAGAGTTTGTGATTGAAAAATACCATCTAAACATATTTCTTCCCCCCTCAACTAGTTCTGCTTCTCAAATTTCCTTTGAACATGGACTAAACCAAAAACAAAATCCACTTTATGGACAGTTTAAAGGGTACATTTCTGTTTAGTTTCAGAAAGGTGAGACAGACCCTTCATGAACGAACATGTAAAAAATGGAAATGGCTAGGCCTGATGTGGGGAATGAAGAAAATTCCTTGAAAATTCACCCATATCTGACAGAAACGCAGGGTGGATGCAATTGATTCCACTTGCTTCCTCTAAATTTGAGGCACTTTTAGAGTTTGCAGCTTTATCTTATCTTTGCAGGTTAGAAAATATTTCTGACACCAAACCAATGGGATCTTCAGGGGGATTTGCCTCTACTTTCCAGCTCAGGGCTGCCTGTAGTAAAGCCTGGATAAAATTTCCCAAAATCTCTTGTCTGGAAAACTGCTAAACAACATTTCTTCCCAGCCGTCTTTTCCTCAGTGAGCTGGATCCAAGTATTTTTAAAAGAATAAAAGAAATCATAACCCAACCACCTTTTCCCATAAAAGAGGCATACAAGGGCAGGAGACGTGAAGATGTGATTTCATCACTTAATGCATGGGAACTAATGGTTACCTGCTACCAAACACAGCAGTTTTTTTCCTTCATTCCTGGTTGTGCTCTGCTGCCTTTGTTCTGCTACAGATGCTTTTGATCCCCTCACAAAGAGGCAACTTAGGGAGCAGAATTTTTTTTTATTGGTTCATTTTTTTCTCCCTTTTTGTAAATTTAGTATTCTGCCTGTCTCACTCTTGAACATGGAGCCAGATAAACGTCACTGATGGTGCAGACAAGAGGTTGTTTGTGGAAAAGTCTGCCTAGGAACGACAGGGATAGAAACCAGATGTTTGATAAATTTAGCCATATTATGAAACAACACTGTTTTCTGTCACCCAGCAGGCAATGGTTTATTTATCAAAAGTGCAAAGCCCTTGGAGGAGATTGAGGAAAATTCTCTTCCTCCTGCAGTAGCCCGGGGCTAGTGCAAAGCTGGGACAGAGGAAGAATAGGTCTTCACCGTCTCAGCCAAGTGTCCTAATCACTGAGCTATTCCTTAGTCTGAGGTGGGGATGTCTCACCAAATTCCTATGCTAGAGAGTCCTTTCCTGGTGAGAATTTCCTGGAGGGGGCTACATTCTCAGGTAGCATCTCCACAAATTAGCATGAGGTTTAAAAAACAAAACAAAACAAAACAATCCCAAACTTTTGTTAGAAAATTCCTCATTAGTTCCCACTTGAGACAAGTGCTTTTTGTAACAGCGTTTGGACATCAGGAAAAGGTTCTTCACCCAGCAGGTAGTGGAGCACTGGAACAGGCTCCCCAGGGAGGTGTCATGGCTCCAAGCCTGACAGTGTTCAAGAAGAGACTGGACAACACCTTCAGACAGGTTACGTGAATTGTGGGGTTGTCCTATGCAGGGGCAGGAGTTGGACTCGATGATCCTTGTGGGTTCCTTCCAACTCAAGACATTCTATGATTCTATGATTTGGCAGCTGCTGAAAGGCTGCAGGAATGTCACTTGACTATCCAGCAGCAACTTGAGAAACCAGGCAAAAGGATGGTGATATGTTGGTAGGTGCTGTGCAGAAATGACCTGGTCTCAAAACACCTTGACTCTCTTTTGCTGCATGTATACATGCAGGCACAGCAGCAAAACCATGACTGGAAGGAGGGAACCTTGCAAAAATCAATTAATCCTTGACCTGTTTGCTTCTCTTGGTGGTTCTTTGGGGACTGACAAATAACTGATTCAATATTTGGATGCAATCAACACTGACATTATAAGAGTTAATAAAACTCCTTATCCTCTGGCTGTTTTCTCCCTGTGACAAGGGAAAGAATGTTAATTTAAAGGGTTTTTTTAATTAACATTCTAAGTAGCCATAAGTCTCTGCCTCCAGCTAATGTTTAAAAAGATGAAAACAAAGCTTAGAGCAAAGTTGTTTGTGTAGCAAAAAGCCTCAAAATTATGCTACCAGCCAAGCAACTGAAATGATTATGTTTCTTCATTTTTGAGAGTTTGCCTTTGGGAGATTATCTTAATTTCACTTTTTCTGGTCTCTGATGTATTAAAATAATGGAACATTATTTATCCTAACATAGAAATCATACAAAATGTCATTTACCTGTTCTATTATTGGTGAAATGCATACATAAGCAGAGATTTGAGACCTGACTTACGACCAGTAAGGAGCAAAGTGGAATAGGCAAATTGCTGAGGAGTTACCCATGTGTGCAGGGAGGTTTGTGTATAACTGTGAAAGAAAACTCTGGTCCTGTTGGATCTGAAAGCAGAGAAAAGGCTCTTCAGCATCTGTAGCTGAAGTGGAAGGAAGAGGGATCTGTGGGTGTTGGATCTGGGATGTTGACTAGCCCTGAAGGGCAGGCAGATCCTTTCACTAAGGATTTATTTAGACGGGTACACTTCTACTGACCTCTGGACTGTGCTAGACACCTTGTACAAACATCCATCTAAACTTTAATCACTGAAAGCTAAGTGCTTGGGATGAGTTAATCGTGTATGTGCTTCTCGTAGATAGTCACTGTGGACAACTTCTTTTCCCACCCTGTTCACATACCTTCTTTGGGCGGGAGGAATATCTCTGTGAAGGTGTCTATTCTGTCTCCACTGGCCATGGAGGGAGCCCAGGTGAGTGGGTCAACCAGAAGCTTTATCTCTTGGGTGGCTGAATCGAGGCAATTCCCACCCTTGTATAGATGGGATTATTACGACTGCTGATAAAACCTAGGGGTCTGATAAAGCTAAACCAGCACCTTTCTTTGCCGTCTCTCGTAATGCAAACTCTGCGGGCAAAACTTCATTTTATATAGATTTTATCCAGAGGATGGCTCTTGGCCTACGCCCTACACCCACCCCACTGTGCACTCAAACTGGCAGGAGATTATTATTCGCTTTCATAATTATTTTGAACTTGTGGAAATACATGAAATATATTGCATAAATTCTGCTGCCAAAGCAGTGTATCCAGCTGTGGATTTCAGCATTACCCCCTCCCCCTGGAGCCAAAAAAGCACTGCATGGGGTGACTGTCATGGCAGCTTGGTTGTGGCTATGTTCCCTCTCTACATCTCTTCACAACCATACCAAAATATCTTTAGTTACAGATATGTTGCTACAATAGTAATATTACACTAATACATATAATTGTTTTTGAGAAAAGATTAAGTCAAAACAACACGAAATGTCTTTATACCAACACAAAAGCATTGTATAAATATAAATATAAATACAAATATAAATATAAATATAAATATAAATATAAATATAAATAGAAATAGAAATAGAAATAGAAAAAGAAATAGAAATAGAAATAGAAATAGAAATAGAAATAGAAATAGAAATAGAAATAGAAATAGAAATAAATATATATTAAAAGTGCATACAAAATTTGGGTAGCATTAGTGATTCAAAAGTGACCAGGACAGCATGGTTTAAGAAGTTACTGCCTCCTAAATGAAGGTTTTAACTTTTAATGCACCCAGGTTCTGTTCTGTGACAACTTAGAAGCACATAACTTTTCTAGCCCTGCATTTCAGGTAAGAGTATGGCAATTTTGACCTGGATCGCTATAATTTAGACTGTTCCAAGTAAATGGGCAGGGCCGTACCCTGTCTCTATCTGGATAAGCATGACTTCACCATTTCAAACAGCTCTTCTACCCAGGACAGACTACTACTCAACATTTGGTAATTTCAGTGGATGTTGTGCCCTAAGAAATTTGGGCCCAAAGACACTATCACTGAAATACACACTGCAAGGCTCCTAAGGTGTGTGTAACTGCCCTCGTGACTGATTTCATTCGCTAGTTGCACTTAGAGCTATGAGCTAAATCCTTGGGAAATGAAAAGTCAGCCTTATTTCAGTGACTTCAGTATGTCTGCATAGATTTAAATCAGAGTATTGCATCTACTGTAGTTTAGATATCTCTCTGTGTGTTATTTATAGGCACAAATCCAGTTCTTTGGAAATTAGCTTTCGCAAACTTTGTTTTTGCATTGAAAACAGTCTAAAGTCCATTCTACTATTGGATCATCTGTCACTGTCTCCCTGCCTTCCTCGCTGCGTTCTTGATCCATTAATTGACACATACCTCATGGACATCAGGGAAGAGAGATTTATTCCTTGGCAAGTACAAACTCTACTTACACTGTCTATTGATAGGGCTGAGTATCACATGAGGCGTTTTCATATTTCCACGATAGAGGAAGGCTCAGTAACAACATTTTACAGCCACAGAACCAATAAAAAATTCTTTACTCTCATGTGCATTAAACCAGTTGATATAATGCATTAGATTGAAACTGGCAAAGAAGCTGAAATCGAATTGAGGTCAGTTCTTTTTATATGTTGTTTCTGTTTAAGGGCTTTAAGACACTGCCAATCACCTCTAATTGCTCTAAACAGTCTGCATTAAGTGTGATTACCCTGTTGAATTCCCACTGTTGTTAGGGTCTTTATTTTAGCAAAAAGTCTAAGCACTTATCAGATCTTCCTAACAAAACACTTTAGCTGCAGCCCAATACCTTAACCCTGCTGGGCTATTGTCTAGCTTCAACTACATCCTGCGTCTAACTATGCCATCTTTGATGGATCTATGTAAATATGGGCTGAAAAGCCCCAGTGAAACCTTTTGTTAAGTAAATTTGGAAATTCAAATAAGGACAAAACACAAATGATTTAATCATAAAGTTTGTGTATGGTCCAGGTTTACACAATATACTTTTTTACAGGCGTTGAAAAATCTTTGTTGTCAAAGCTACATAAATATCAGTGAGACAAATTTTTGGTCACACGAGCTTAGGCAATTCTAGCTGCTAGGAGTTAGAAGACATGGTCGAACAATAATACAGAAATACAACTATAAATAACAGGAATGTATTTGAAATATAAAGCGGGGCCGGGGTGGGGAGTGTATACAGACATCTTGTTTATTTAGCATTTTCCTGATGAACCAAAAGATGCAAAATCCTGGTACAGAATTTTGCATCATTACTAGTATACTGCACTTCACAAGGTCTTCATTGATTTCTCCTAGTACACTGTTCTCTGGTAAATGTTTGCACTACCATTTACAGGTTGGGGAAAATAAGACAGACAAACCTGAGTTTGCTAGCTTGGTTAAGATAAGCACAAATAAGACTATAGAAGCTGACCTTTAAAGTCACATTCATATGAATGTAACAACTTTGGTAGGAGAAATTAAATGTATGGTAGATGTACTCTGCTTTCTCTGTATAGATACTCTGCTTTCTCTGCTGGCAAAGCCAATTTGATAAGTTCCCTCCTTGTCTGATTTTGGAATTCCTCCTCATGGGGATTTTGTTTGCAGCGTTGCCCCACGGAGCTGCAGGAGCACAGCGTGTAGTGGGCTCTAATCTGCAGCACGGGAAGTGAATTGTGTGAAGGCAAGAGGGGTGAAAAAATGAGAACCAGGAATTTTTACCCCCAGAAAAAATGGCAATATAACTGCATTGACAGTTCCATATAAATTGTGCAACTGCAACATCCATTCTTTCTCAGCTGTCACCTTCTGCCTTGGGGGGAAGAAGTTCCAGTATGGAAAAACCTGAAGAGTCTCTAGGATGTCACCATGGTTTGTCAGATCTCTTGGCTACAGATAACTGTGTTAGCTTAGACTGCTGGTGTAATGAACGAATGGCGAAATCAGTGTTGTCTTGGGTGTTTGGTGGCTCCTGCTGGACTCCATGGATATCAACATCTGCTCTGGCTCATTTAAAGGCGAAGCTCTACACATGCTGCAGTCACAATCCTGACTGCAGCATAGACTTATCCTTAGAAAGGAAGATGTATTTGAGCTCAGATTTTTTTATTTCACACTCTTAATGGGTTGGGTTTTCTTCTTTAATCACTTATCTCAGATTGTGTCTTTCATCTATTTTATCTATTGCTCATCTCTAATTTAATTCTACCTACGTACAGTAGGATCTTCTTGCTTCCACGCAGACCAGGAGCTCACTGGGTGTTCACCAGAAGGCCACAAGCTCCCTGCAAGTTCTCAGTAGGTCGATTCTGACTTGTCTCACAGCTTTTCTCACACCAAAACCTTTAATGTTGAGTTGTAAGTCTTTGCCCTATTATCATCAAATCATTTCTATATTTAATTTTTGAGAAAGTGCACATGGACACACTACTAAGGTGTTTGATGAAAAACAGAGAGGAGTTTCATCTCACAACAGAAATAACATTCCCCTGCAAAGGCTTCTATCCTCTATGCCCATTGAAAAAAGAAGTCCATTGAGATATAGACATACGGACACAAGAAATGATGAGAAATAATCTGTTTTATTTTGGCATTCAAAAGTACATTGCAAGTATTCTCATGAATGTCACAAGAAGTAGATATATTGCGTTACTTTGGTCTCAAACTCAGCAGTGAGTGGCTATAATCTATTTTAGAAGTGCTATTGATTAAGATACTCCATGGCTTCTTATAGTGAGTAGATTAGAACCTTATAAATCAGTTCAGGAACTAGAGTTGGCCTAAAGGTGCTGGGAAAACACAATATTAGAATGTCCCATGTCCCAGAGACCTTTCAATGCAAATGGATGAGATAAGTGCACACTGAGGAACAGGAAATCATGAGACAGTGCAGTGCAGAATGACAGCAAACATTGTTATTTACAGTGGCTTGGGGAAGCAAAGCAGAGGGAAAGAAAATGAGGGAGTGAAAGAAAGAGGATTAGAACAGACAGCAAATGACCAGAAAGAGGTGAAAATATGCACACAACTGTTAAGGTGTCTTTGGATGTTCAGTCACTCCTGATTTAGCTGCTTTTGTGTTTCTTTCTACTGACTGAATCTTAGTTTCACCCCAAATCATGCAATATAATAGAAGATGCATCACATCTTCTAGTGCTTGTACAATGGATGTAGGAATCCATGAATGCTCTTTTTTTAATGCTTCTTCTACCACCGTAATAGTCTTTCTTTTGACTTTTTATATTCCCCCTGGGGAGTATCTATCTGCTTGGCATTTGTCCACAGTCTGTGTTCAGAAAGCCATGCAGGCAGCACCCTGTGTAATCTTTGTGAGACCTTCGCTACTTCTTATATTAAGTTATATCCTAAGTGAAGACTCTGTTATTTATTGCCCAGTGTTTGTTTAGATGCTCAGGGGATTCTTAGCAAGAAAATTGCAGCATTTGATAGTTTTACAATGCTGTGACATATTCAGTCTTTCAGTTCTCTCAATGATTACAATGTTGAAATCACATTTCTAAAAGAACTATCATAGGCACTAACTTTGTCTTGGATGCTGAATTTTTCACCCCCTGAGCATTAAATCCTACGTGAAATCAAGTGGCTAGTGAACATTCATTTGTAAAGAATCTGTCCCATGTCATGCTCAGGCAATTGTTGGCTGCAATAACTCAAATTGCACTTCTATAACTTGTTACTTAAGGTCTCTGTCCTGATTTCAGCTGGGATATAGTTCCTTCTTAGTAGCTGGTATAGTGCTGTGTTTTGGATCTCATATGAAAGTAACGTTGATAACACACTGATGATTTTAGTTGTTGCTAAGTAGTGGACTTCTCAGCTTCTCATGCTTTGCCAGTGAGGAGGTGCACAAGAAGCTGGGAGGGAGCATAGCCAGGATAGCTGACACAAACTGGTCAAAGGGATATTCCGCATCATATGACATCATGCTTGGTGTATAAACTAGTGGGAATTGGCCAGGGGGCCATGATAACTGCTCTGGGACAGACTGGGCATGGGTCAGCAGGTGGTGAGCCATTGTATTGTGCCTCACTTGTTTTGTATATTATTATTATTATTATTATCATCATCATCATCATCATCATCATCACCTTCCTTTGCTGTCCTATTAAACTGCCTTTATCTCAAAATACTTTTTTTTTTTCTTTTCATTCTCCTCCACATCCCATGGAGGCCTGGGGGGATAAGTGAGAGGCTGCATGGTCCTTAGCTGCCAGCTGGAGTTAAACCATGACAATCTCTTATGCTTGGAGTGAGAATTGAGGAGGAGATAGTTCCTTTGGTGGGCTCATGGTTTAAGGATGGACTGCACAGACTCCAATACGAGCAGGCAGTCATATAACTAATATTTCAAAACCACAAGACTTTCCAGTCTCTTGTGAGGTAATATTTTCAGAGTAGAAAGTACTACATAAGGCCCTAATTCACATGTAGTCTTCTAAGTATTTTGTACCAGTTCAAAGCCATTTTACTACACTGATGTGTAGTAACATACTTCACACTGATCATATGGGGCAAATAATACTCCTTTGAGATTCTCCTTTTGTGTCGGTGCTCCTCAAAGACAAATGTGCAGGAGACACTGTTTTTAGTTCCTTTCTGGGTCTGCAGTAGTTTGAAGATGATCAGAGATTACTTTAAAAGCAGATTAGTTCTTTTAAGTGCCCTCATCCTCTCTACAAGATCATAAGTCTACAGAATTTTCCTTTGGCAGGTCAGACACCTCTTGGCATAATTCAGTGATTTACTGTTCTCATTTCACAGATAATCTAAAACCTATGTTAGTGCCTGCAACTCATGAATGAGAAAATAACATTACATGTTTTATGATGCTTCTTCCCTGTTTTGCCCTGTTGTTTCTTTGTGTAAGGCAGGAACTGAAAGAGAAGTTGCATGCTCTTAGTCATCTGTTTAATGAACAGCGTGAATTCAGAAGTAGTCACTGGAGGAACTGTACCATAAAGAGAAGTAATGTCAGTACACGATTATGATTTCTTCTACTTGGATTGCAACAATAAGCACTAATTATAGAAGTGAAGTGTAGTTACTTACTATTCACCAAGAGAACATACAGTCTTTCAAAACACACCCTGAAGTTCTTGCAACTTAAAATTATATAATGGGCTATAATCTGCCATGATCTTAGGGTGTAGTTGTTGAAGGTGGCCACTAAAGATTAAAAGTACGCATTAACTCTTAGTCACAGGTACTTATATATGAACGACCAACTCCCTTTCTCCCTCCTCAGTGCAACCTCATTAAAAAATATCCTCCACACAAGTAGTTACTAAAAAATTAAGAAGTTAAAGACCCACTGCAAATTATGCTAGCTCAGGTGCAAAGATTGCACACCAAAGCAATACTATAGAATGTAAATAGTCTCATTAACTTTAGAAAGAATGATTATTAGCCAAAGGTCTAATATTAGATCTACAGACCTTTTTGGACCCCTAAGCCTAGTTTTCCTTCTATTTCCCCAAAAGCCAAGAAGTCTTCCAAACTCCAAACACAAACATCCACGTAGTCTACCAAGAGGATTTTATTTTCTTGTCCATGTGTGTCTGGAAGGGGCGTGTGCAGCTCAGCATGCTTCTAAGACCTTACAGGACTGGGTCCCAGTTTGCAGTGGAGGAATAACTCCAAGGAGAATGCATGTTCCCTTTCCCTTGGCACATGGTGCAGCACAGTGGCTCAGTAAAATCAACGTATCTTATTTAGAATACTACAAATAACTATAAGAAGTTTGACTTATCTGTTTGACTTGCTATGACTCTGTGTAACATAAGGCAATGAGGCTTCTTGTGCCACCAAACCACTACTGGTGGAGATTCCTTGAGTAGCACTTTCAACTGGATGATTAACAGTTTAGCAGAGATTAAACTGGCTTACAAAACTGATTTTCAGTTGAACTGTATATGGTCACTAGATTTTTCTTTTCAAAAACATATTTTACTACTCAGCATATTAAAACTTTCTCTGAGCTTTATGGGAGCTATTGTCTAGGCCTTTGGTGGATTTTACTCTCTTTATTAAAACCAATAGTTCATGTAACCCTTGCCCTGCCAGAATTTTCAAGCATGATATTAGAGGCCACGCCATTCTAACAAAAAGCCTATTTCTTCTGATTAAATTTAAGCTGAAAAATTTACATTTATGAAGAACAGCAGACATCAAAGGATGGCTCACTTGTTGGTCATTAAAACTGTAAAAAAATATCAGCCTTCTGGCTGAAAATACACTGTGTTCATGTTGTAGTCATGCTGAAAATGCTAAATGACCCTTCAGAGTTTGCAGAGAAACATTATCTATTCAATTAATGGACCATAAAATGATTTGGATAAAAGACAACCCTGAAATGTCTTTAGAAATCCAAGAGAGGAAAGCTAATACTATCTAATTTCTCAAACTTAAAGGATGTAAAAGGTTCAGGAAATGTAAAACATCACTTGCACAGGATTCTGCATAACACTTTAGGAAACCAGAAACTACAAACTGAAGGGGGAGGAGAAGTACAACATCCTATATGCGGTAAAACACACATTAACGCATGAATGCACACTGTCATTTTCCAGGGGTGATGCATTTAATACACTTTCCAGCTAGGATGACTGAAGAACAAGAAGGTCAAGTGATCTGACCGCAGACATTGGTCAATGGGTCTGTGTGATTGGAATTAGCACTTCCCTGGCTCCCACAAACCACTACACCAGGACCTTTCATAAATATTCTTTTTTTTCAATCTGTGAAATAATTTATTAGCTGTAATAGCTATTATGCCATGATAAACCAGCAACTTTAAATTTTTATTCATATATATGCAGAAAATGTTAAAAAAAAAGGAAAACAAGGACTTGACTATTGCTGATTTTGGCCAATTTGCTTTGAAGATTTCATCCTATGCTTGCTAAAGTTGCAACATTATCTCAGCTTTGCAGAACACTACTTGAATTTTAATGTATTTTTCCTTACATATGTTTTTTTGTCCTGAATAATTTATAGTATAATAATCCATCTACTATCTGTTAACCAATTTGCTTTCAGCTACACCCCTTTATGGAGATTCTGACTATAGGTACCCTGTCTCACATTCTCACTTAATATTTGGCAGGTCCCTCAAGTCGACACTGCATAGCCTTAAGGAACAATCATGATGTACAGAAGAGGGAGTCACAGGAGGTCCCTATTGCCAAACAATAAACTACAGCCAAGGCCTTACGCCATCCAGTGAGCTACAGTCAGGATTCCAGGTTTTTGTGTTTGCTTTGACTGACCCAAAATCGTAGAACCATTTGAGGAAAACTAATGATTTTCCAGTTCTAAATGTACAGATAGGAAAATGTAGGTGTCTCCAACCAGAAGAACAGCAGTTAGCAGTGGTAAGGAGTCATTTGCACTGTATACAAAAACCTGCCTTTGTGTTTCAAAGCCCTGGAAATAGTGTACCTCTGGGTCACACATGGCTGTGTTACTATGGCTGGCTAGCTCATTATACAAACCAGCCTCAAAAGGTTAAGAAAGCTCGAATTCAGATATTTTAGGCAAACTTAACTTTCATGTCTCCAGTAAATTTAATATAGGTTTATTGCACTAGGAGATAAAACACAGTAAAGTAGATTTCACGTGCTGGGTGTCAACATAAGGGAAGTAAAATGCAAGAAACCAATAAAAATGTGTAAATTGTATTAGTCGAAGGCAGTTCCTTCAAGTATAGCGAAGTTTTATAAATAACCCTAAGCTTGCTTGCTTTCCAATGGATGTTGGTCTTCCAGTCTTCCACGGATATCCACTGCTGTCCACCTCCCACATTGTCGCTGCACTGAATTCATGCTTGCTGGGCAGGAGCAGGGCCTCTGCCCGGTGGGAGCTGCTGGGTGCTGCCTTTCCTCTGCCCGAGCATTGCCTAAGGTCTTATCTCTCTAACCACACTGCAGTTCTTGTGCAAACTGCAGCAACATAGAACCTTTGAGGTCTTTACCTCTGTCAGTCTATGAGGAAAACTGACCAAGTTGTTCGGACATCACTAGAAGTGAGATGACTGACAGATGGACAGACACTGCAGGTAGTATTATGCCTCCTGCTCCTAAGAAAAAGGAAGTAAAAAACTAAATGAGAGAACATCTTACTAGCTCTGCCTGTTGATCTTGGTTTTTTTTTTCTCACCAACAGACTGAACATTTCTATATGGCTGTGTAGCAACAGCATGAATCCAGGAAACCTCAACTCTTGGTACAGGGGAAACAATGAAATGTATATAAACTGTGTGGTCTTGTCTGCCAGAACAACTGTTCAACCTTCAATAGTGATCTCCAGCACTTGACACCATTGTGCTGCTGCTGCCAACACCATTTCCAGGTGAGGTCTCCTCTCGGGCTGTCTGTGCAGGTGTGTTGTCATGTGAATGCAGTCAAGTTCCTGTTGAGAGCTTTCATCCCCTCCTTACATGTAGATGGTAAGACCAGGCTTTGTCAAGATTACTTTGAGCTTTCTGATAGTGCAAACCTTGCCAGGGATATGCCATTACTTCTCTTACTGTGGTTTATACACGGTCCACACTGCCTGAGTCCTTTTTTAATTTTTTTTTTATGAGGTGCAAATGCATAAATACAGCAACATCATTGTTGCCCATGAAGACATTTCCCTGAGTACTGGAGGGAAAATGGGACAACTGATGACGGTGTGACCTGACTTCATTGACAGCTTAAATTTTATAACGCTATTCCATGACAAGTACTATGGTCAAGGAAGTGTTAGCTGACACTGCTTTCCAAAGTTCTGGGCAGCAGCCTTATTGTCTGTGCGGTGACCTCATGAGAGCTCATGGACTAGCAGAGCAAGTCCTAGTTAGACCCTACACATTTGTTGAGATGCTCTGGCAGTCAGTGACACAACAGGCAGCTCTCCTCCATTTAAGCCAGTATCCCACAATGATTGCTTTGGTGAGTCTGATGGGATGCAAGTGCATAGGTTCTTGGTTTTATAATAGTTAAAAAAACAAGGAGCAATCCACGAGAGCATCTAGGTCAAACAACATGTGTTTGGACAAACTAAAGTCCCTCTTACTCTTTCAGGGCTGATAGTATTTTTTGTGTGTTTGTCTTGAACCAATGTGCAGCTGGTGCTTGCTGTACTCTCCAGAAGTGAATTTCTGTGGTGTGTCAGCTGAGCCCTCTTTCCTTGGCTGTATTAGCCAGCAGAGCTGATGTGCTTCATTATTTAGTGTTTGTAAAGCTCTTTTCAGCTCTTTCAAGCATACAAGCTTTTAATTACTCAAGCCGTGACTCTTACGGTGTACAGTGTTTCTGCAGCAGTAGTATACTTGGTCTCTTGCTTTTAGGACAACTAAAGGTCATATGAAACGTTTTAGAAGAATCTAGCCATGGTATTTTGCTGATAGTTAGTCAGCAAGGAACATTTCTGTAGGAAATGTCAAATTGTGCAAGATTTGACTTTTTGATATGAAAAAAATAGACTGAAACCAATAAATTGTTTGGAGGATGCTGTCTGTCTGCACTGCCCTGGACTGATCTTCTTGTTAAAGATCATCTATGGTGGGTGAATGTTAGACTGAAACCCTAGCACAGTAGGTCAGGCAACTTGCCCCAGATTTGGCAAAAGTTCTCTGAATATGAGGTGTTTTCAAATAAACACTTGGGTGTGGGGTGTCTGCACTTGTCTATGCTATTCAGCTGACTTCCTGACCCCCAGCTCCACCATGGGAACCTCCTCTTGGCCCATATTGCATGGGAAAAGCACTGAGAACAGGAACAGATATTACTTTACTCGCTTTCCTAGTTCGGTGAATGGAGATTTTCTGAGCTGCCGAAAGTTATCATAAAATGGTGCATTGATACCATCCAGGGGGTTTGAAAAAAACCGTTGAGAGGACACAACCAGGGTGGGTTTGTGGCTCAGAACCTATTCCTCAGGGTGGATAAGGGAGATATTTCCCCCAAAACTTTGAAGCAGGGAAGCAGTAGAAGGTGCAGGGAGAAGCGTGGAGCAATAAACTCCCTCTATGTCCGCAGGTTTAAATTTCGTAGGGAAAGTGGAAAAGCAGAGAGTGGCACTGCTAAAACTGCTCAGACTGGATGCAGAGGGGAACACAGTGGCAGACGTACCCAGAGTGCGCACAGGTCGGTGCCAGGAAGACCAGCAGGACACACTGGTTGGAAATGGAGGGCAGAAAGAGGAGGAGGCAGAAAGAAGAAGTGGGGAGGATGGCGAGGATGCTGCGCTGGCTGCACGCACACAGCCGCTGCCTCACACACACACACATGCAGCTCCGCCACGCCAGTGCAGCAGAGAGCTGAACTTCCCTACCCAGCTGTTTCCTCTTCTCTGAACTTTCAAAAACCTAAACTAAATTTATTTGCTTGTTTCTGCCTTTCTTCAAGTATATTTGCACATATGCTTTAAATTAACCCCTGCCTTCTGAGGATAAATCACTGCACTTCAGACTTTGAGGTGGAGGCTTCAGCAGGCTTGCGGTTGGGAGGCTGAGAAACCTTGCGAGCAGTGCTCTAACAGGACACGCTCCTGAACTATATAAAGCAGTGGAATACAATATAGTTATAAAAGGAAGCAGAAATGCCGTGTTATATTGATACGAAACGTTATTCCCCCACCCCGCCTTTATTTCATAGCATGAATTTCTGTTCTGTAAGGGGCTAGCACGACCTTCAGGTAGTTTAGGTGACGTAATATTGCCCTCTTCTGGTTAAATGTGAAAATGACTTTTTTTTTTGTTGCGGTTAAAGAGCACAGTGAAGTCTTGCTGCGCGAGAAAACGGGACGGCTTGTTTGACAGTAACTGCAAAACGCAAGTCGTGTTAAGCTGGGCTTGGGAGGCCTCTGTGGTAACTGCAGAGTACAGCACCCAGAGCTCTGTAACCCTGCTGCAAGGGTGAACCAGTGCGGGTCACCACATCTCGCCACAGCTGAAAGAATCAAGCACTGGTACCTCCTCAGCCCAGGCACTGATTTTCTTCAGCCATGCAAATCCAGGATTTGGATAACTGCGAATGGACTGCACAATGCTTTTCCTATGCATAAAGGCAAGTACATCTTGCAAATAACCACAAATTAATATTGCTAGACCTAAGTGCTGTGAATTCTAAGTTAAGCTCCACAAAATCAGGACAACGACAGTTATAAGAAACTGAGGGGTTTTTTCCTTCCTGTGTCTTTTGTTTTTTAAGTGAATTTTCTCAGGTACTCATCTATTACAAAATTTCCTAAACTTTTTATGGGAAAAGATCTTCCACTTCCATAAGAAGGAAAAAAAGGTTAGAATACTGTTTATCTGCTTGCTTTCAAGAGATTGGTGTTTATGAATAAAATAAAATCTTGAAACTTGCATTAAAATTGGGAAAATTGAAGCATCATCTGCATTATTAAAAAGCCTAAACTATTCATTTACACTTGAGGTCAGTTTGTCCCTGGTTATTCCCTTGTCTGTCCTCTAGCCCTGGACTGCAGAATGCTAAATGTGCTCTCTTTTTCAAGATTATGATTACATTTAATATGCATAACCCATACAGAGGCTATTTCCAAAATGCGGTGGAGCCCATTATAGCTCATAACTAAATTCCTCTTTTTTGTTGGTGTTTTGTTTGTTTGTTTGTTGAGTTTATGGGAAAACATTCTATGGAAAATACTTGCCACTGCATACTGTAGTTCCTGCTGGTCCAGAAGATGGTTTTCTGATTTGCGTCTCACTTTTGGAGTATACAGAATAATTTAAATGTTTGGTAACAAAAAGGCCCTTTTTTGTCTCTGCAGCAGCAGAGGAAACTTGGAAACAGAGCTCAGGTGCAGCAGAGACATTTGCTGTGGACTGGAGCCATTCTGCAAGTAGCTGATGGAGTCAGTCCTCTCCTAGCAAGGGACCCAATCTAGGATTTCTTCCAGTATTGCAGACAGCCAGTGCCATGAAGATACTGCCAAGAGATGCTGAGGCTCCTACCTCTCACAGAGGGCTGGTGTCCGGCTGTTGCCAAGGCCTTTCACAAGCTCCTTGGCTCAGAGGATGGATTGGCAAAGACTTTCACCACGCAGCTGAGGTGGGCTGCAGGTCCTGCACAAATAATGACTTCCAGTGAGTTGCAGCTAAAGTCCCACAGGGTTTAAATCCAGCCCTTTTGGCATTTCTTCACTGATCGTGATGCAACTGTACCTGCTCACTTAATCATAAACACCAGATGAGTGGCATCTGGAACAGGGATTGCTTCGTAGAAATACGTATTAATACATACACCACAACGCCACTAGCTACCAGTTCTCCTCTAGCTCTGGTTTCAGGAACACTCTCTTGAACTGTTCTTCCAGGTTTTAGCTCTTGAGGAGTAGAACTGACCTTTTTTTTTTTTCAGATAGACAAAAATATATTCAACAAATGCACCAAGCAAGCAGGAGGTCTACAGATGTGTGTTATGAAGCCAGTGCTTTGATGATTTATCTGGTCTCCTGCCACTGCCGTGTCATCCAAATAGCTCATCCCTTTGCCTTCTGCTTAGGTCCTCCTACACTCCAGAAGTCATTTTTCTTGGAAGTGCTGGGATGATCGTTAATGACAAATAATATTGTTGCATACACTCAGATTTCTTGATCTGCAGCTGTTGTGTGCTACTGGGTAGTACTGGCTTGCCATTTCACCCACCCCTCAAAATCTTGTGTACTCATATACTGACACTGTTTGCAGCTAATGAAAAGAGCTCAGGTCTTGGAAAACACAACAGGTTGGAGTACCCTTATTAAAGAGTTCGGAGTGTGTCAGAGGCCCCGTTAAACAGAAAATGAATCTGAAACTATTTCTTCAAGCAGTCTGTCAACAACAGATTACATTTGATTTTTCAGGAGCAAAGGAAGTCAACAGTCCAACATGTTCCTTAGGAAAAGAAAATGAGCACCAGGAAAAACATAGAGCTGATAATAATTTTAAAAGGAAACTTGCAGTTGTCTCAGAAAGGACAGAAGCCTTACAGGCAGAGATTTTCACAGGCAGCAGAAGGAGGCCCCTGGGTCACTCCCTATGTGGTACCAACACGACCGGTCTCTCAGAGGTGGTGGCTGCTGCTGGACAGGCTGCGCTCCTGAACCTCTCTGTAAACCCACCCCACGGAGGCAGCATTGGGGCTGCCTGCAGACAGGGCTGAGGGGTCTCTGGGCTGTGTCCTGGCAAGACCCTCATCCAGAAGTAGCTGCTGTGACCCAGGAATGTGTAGGGTCTCCATGTCAACACAGAAACAGATTGGGAGAGTTGTCTCCGGAGTCAGATAAACACAGGAGAAAAAGAGGAGATTTGGAGGTATTCTTATTTAATCCTTTGTGATTTTATTAATCATTTTCCCCCCAAACAGGTAGATTTTTATGTAGGCATTTACAATGCAGTTGGGAGCAGGAGCTAAACATGCATTGTGTCCATTCAGAAGCTGGGCTGTGTCATGCAGGGTAGGACATTCTTCCAGCCAGCTTTCAAATCCTTTGGGACCCTGAATTACTTGTTCAGAGCCACTCAATGTGTTAAATGTAGTGGAGCTTCACTTATTAGCTGGCAGAAGATATAAAGCACTCATCATTGGAGTCAAGCATGTAATCCAAATGCAGAACTAGTAAGTTACTTGGTGGTTTAAATCACAGTGTTTGTATGGAGGTTGCTATAGGTACATCTAAACAGCAAGACCTGAAGGAACATCTACTTGGAGCCCAGATATCCACTTTTATTATTAAGCTAGGACAAGACTTGGACATCTTTCCTCTCAAATTCTGATTTCCATGGGATCAAAACAGAGCGCAGAGCCAGGACTCATCCAGCCATTTCCCCCTAACCAGAGTACAGAAGACAAACACTTGGCCTGTATGCAGGTCATTTGTTTTGCTTTTATTTATTTATATGAATCTGGACATCCAAGCTCACAGCAGGCAGAATTCCTGCTGATGTCCACAGGTTTTCTGGGGTGGCGAAGTCCTGCAGAATCACATCTTAAAGGCCTGTTGTCTGGGAAGACCTTTGCACCAAGTCTGGCAGCAATTGTGGGGCTCCATGTGAACACAGATGTTCCACCATACACTTGGATATGCAGGTTAAAGAGATGTCTGCTATGTGCAAGGAAAACCAGCAGCATCCGAGGGTCATGCTGCCATCCAGATGGACCTTGACAGAATGGAGAAATGGGCTGACAGGATCCTCATGAAATTCAACAAGGCAAACTGCAAAGTCCTGGACAACTTCATGCACCAGTACAGGCTGGGGGCCACCTATGTGGAAAGCAGCTTTGCAGAAAAAGACCTGGAGGGTCCTGGTCTTGAATGTGAACCAGCAATGTGCCCTAGCAGCAAAGAAGGCTAACAGTATCGTGGGCTGCATTAGGAGCGGTGTTCCCAGTTGTGGAGGGAGGTGATTCTGCCCTCCACTGGTGAGACCACACCTGGAGTACTGGGTAAAAAGTAAAAGAGAGACATGGACATACTGGGGAGAGTCCAGCAAAGGGCCAAGAAGAAGATTAAGTGACTGGAGCATCTCTCCTACGAGGAAAGGCTGAGAGAGCTGGGACTGTTCAGCCTGGAGAAGAGAAGGCTCAGGGGGATCTCATCAATGCATATAAACACCTGAAGGTTGGGTGTAAAGAGGATGGAGCCAGGTTCTTTTCAGTGGTGCCCAGTGACAGGACCAAAGGCAATGGGCACAAACTGAAACACAGGAGGTTCCCTCTGGACATCAGGAAACACTTTTTCACTGTGAGGGTCACTGACACTGTGAGGTTGCCCAGGGAGGTTGTGGAGTCTCCATCCTTAGATGTAGTAGAAAGCTGTTTGGATACAGTCCTGGGTAACTGGATCTAGATGACCCTGCTTAAGCAGGGGTGTTGGACCAGGTGACCTCCAGAGGTGCCTTCGCACCTCAGCCATTCTGTGATTCTGTGAACTTTCTCAGAATCATAAGACTAATGGTATGTAATACCTGTGTTCTTAAAAAGTTTCGGTTTATCCCGAAACCATGGAATACCTTGTTTTCCATACCTGGTAGTAACCATACCATTTTTAAGATAGCTGTAAACCTGGTAGCACTGTGAGAATTTGCTGTTAAGGGTCTATAGTCTGTAAGCAGGAACTTAATGTATGACACTCCCGTAGAGTGTATGCTTTAAAAAATATATTCAGCCTTAGCTGGCCTGTTTGGTATAGCATCAAATGTTCTACTATTTGCAAGATCTGTTTCATTAAAGTCTCAAAAATCGAGAGTTTCAAACTAACTATTGCTGACTGCAGCATGCATTAATCACAGATGGTCTCCTCCTCTATGCAGGTGAGATAGGGTCACTGAACATCTCTATATGTTCTCTTTTTTTTTTTTTTGCTGAAGTTTAGGAATCTAATCCTCTCCCCAGAACCAGCTGAAGATTTTTCCCACTCCAGCTGGTCAGCGTGGTGTGGATCCAAGGACATCTTTGGTGAATGACTTCAACAGAAACTTGGGCTGAGTCACTGGTATAGGTAGCAGATCTAGGTAAGACAGCAAATCTACAGAAAAATGTTCATACTCTTCAAACCCCAGATCAACAGGTAGCTATTAAGATTTTGAGTTATTATTCTAAAATCTCCCTTGACAAAATATTTCCAGCATCTTTCCTAAAAAAACGTTGGGTGGGTTTTCTTTGTTTCCTTTTTTTTTTTTTTTTCCTTTCACTTACAGACTTCTGAGATCAGACTTCTGGAGCAAAAAATGCCCAACACTCTAGATCTAATAAATAGCAAAATATAATAATAGCTAGAAATGTGTCTGGTACTTATTCCTGAATGGCATTTGAACTAGTGAAAATGCCAGGATTTGCACATCTTTCAAGAACAGTCAGCAATTGCAAACAAATGGCCCCACTAAGAGCAGATGCTGATTTTGTCAACATGTCTTTTCATGTCTTCATTTTCTTAGTCAAGGTAGGACAGATTGTTCAAGTATTTAGCTGCAGGTACAACTGCAGCTGGCTAGAAAGGGTATATTTAATGCAGTGCAATCAACCTTCCAATGTATTTAAAGAGGGTTACCATTGTTTCTTACCAGTCAGCAGGAAGAGGGGATGAAAGGACATCAGCACTTTCTGAAATAGAGCAGAAAATTGGGGTGGTTCTCCTCCTCTTATCCTGCCCTGCTCCACAGTGCACACTCAAACACGCAGAAGTGCTCATGCTTCTGGAACCCAGTGAGGTATAGATTTAGAGCAAATGAAATAATGGCACAATAATATAATACGTTGATAGGAAACAGCTGTCAAAGTAATTGAGATTTGGTTATAGATCAGAATAATGAAAGTCATCCACCATCAAAGTGCAGAAAGGGGAAAGTTTTATGAGAAAAAAACATTTTTCCAATCTAGCTATAAACTTTAGTTATAAACAACGATGGCATTGAATTATTCGCCCATTCATATGTAATGTAGGTATAATGAAAACATTGTAATGGGTTTTGGACCTATGTATGAGCCAGCAAAGGATGACAACTGTGAGGCAGACATATACATCCAGTTCTGAGATCGGATATATTAATATAGGCAACCAATACATTGTAAGGAGACATGGCTCCTTGGGGCATGTTCAGGATCTTTTTTCTAACTTGCTGTCTTTGCTCATGAACGTAAGTCTGCCCGGCTGTAAACCTGGACAACAAGTCCTGGGTGAAACATGTTCCTGTGTCCCTGCTGTGCCATGTTGGCATTTGACTGAGAATAGCTAGAAAATCTTTGTAGAGATGGCTCTGTGGGATGTGGCCTTTTTGCTTGGAGTGGGTTGGGTGGCTTGTGCAGGAACACAGCATTCAGTCTGGAAAAGAAATACAGACAAAACACTAGGATAGAAACTTGAACCGGAAGAAGACTATTCAGATATTTCCCTTTTTTTTCATTTTTTTCATTCTGGAAAATACACATTTCAACTCACAAAATCATGTCAAGTTTTTATTTACGTTTTTGAGAGCATTAAGCAATGGTGTCAGAAAATCTAAACAAACAGTAATTTTTTTCAAATGCATGTTTACAGAGCAAGATTTCAGATTTTTTCTGTTGATTTAGGCCTTCTGAAATAAAATTTTACCCTGTTTTACAACTGATCAAACAAGGGTTAAACAATGATGTATACATATATGGGTATATATCCATATTTCCCTCATGTTCTCCCTAGCAACTTTTGCATCCCATCCTGATTTTGTCAAGGAAGTCATCTCAGAGGTTATGAAGAGAGGTGTTGTCTAGGGAAGCCTGAAGATTAGAAAGTTACACTGTGTACTCACATGGAGAACCCATAAGTGGAAAGAACTTCTGAATGGTTGAAGATGAGAAGATGCTTCAGTCAGCACTCACATTTTTTACATTTAAAGTTATTCACACATAAGATCCAAATTCAAAGCAAATCAGTTTGTTAATAAAAAATATACCAGCACTTTTTAAACATCAAAACAGTCATTTAGGTTTTGGCTTAGGCAAGGGAACCTGTAAATCAGCCAGCTACTCAGTTTTCCTTCTGCAAGGCACTATATCAGTGAGGGCCTTTCAGAACAATTGCCCTCATACAAAGGTCGGAAGCAAGCCAAGAAGAAAGGGGATTAGAAGGGGGGTGGTTAGCAGGTCGAGAGAGGTTCTCCTTCCCCTCTACTCTGCCCTGGTGAGACCTCATCTGGAATATTGTGTCCAGTTCTGGGCCCCTCAGTTCAAGAAGGACAGGGAACTGCTGGAGAGAGTCCAGCGCAGGGCAACGAAGATGATGGAGTGGAACATCTCCCTTATGAGGAAAGGCTGAGGGAGCTGGGACTCTTTAGTTTGGAGAAGAGGAGACTGAGGGGAGACTTCATTAATGTTTATAAATATATAAAGGGTGAGTGTCACGAGGATGGAGCCAGGCTCTTCTCAGTGACAACCGATGATAGGACAAGGGGTAACGGGTTCAAACTGGAACACAAGAGGTTCCACTTAAATTTGAAAAGAAACTTCTTCTCATTGAGGGTAACAGAGCACTGGAACAGGCTGCCCAGGGGGGTTGTGGAGTCTCCCTCTCTGCAGACATTCAAAACCTGCCTGGACACATTCCTGTGTAGCCTCATCTAGGTATTGCTGCTCCGGCAGGGGGATTGGACTAGATGATCTTTTGAGGTCCCTTCCAATCCCTAACATTCTGTGATTCTGTGATTCTGTGAAGACAGAAACCATAGGACAAAAGGCTCTGTAGGCATCATGGGTTAACACTGTCGGTGGCTCAGTTTTGGAGCTTGCCCTGGAACTGGCAGGAGAGACCAGAGCAAGGCTGAAGTACGATGTGTCCAGCTGGGCACTATTGCTCTTTCTTTGTGCCTGTGATTCCCTCCACTTTGCAAGGTTATCAAGGGAAGGGTCATGCCTCACCTAGTTAATCTCTTCCCTTAAAAGTCAGATGGAGCATCTAGATCCTACAGTCAGAAGCAGGTAAGCATCTCCACAGGATTTGTTTTCCTCTCTTAAACTGAGTCTCTAAAGTAAGCTAAACTGCCTTCCTCAAGTGCCTATTTCTTTCCACTGACTGACAAAGAAGTTCACAAAACCAGCTCAGGCTGCAGCCCTAACTCATAGATGGACTAAATTAGGTGGGTTGGATCCTCTCCACTTTGTATAATAAGGCCAAGGAGTGACTGTGGTGCGCAGACTCGTTCTGTGGGGATTGCAAATCTTGCAGAAAGTGCTGGCAATAATTTGATCAATTCCTGTGCTAGGAGAACCGGGTCTCTGATTATAGTCCAGCAGACAGTTAACTGCACTTTAAGTTCCTTCCTCATTAATATTTCCAGAAGTAGGAAGTGTTGCTATTATATAATGTTATTTTAAAATATTGATTTAAATGATGGGTAGCATTTACGAAGACTACATTTCGTCATTGCAGTCATTGACCAGTTATGCCCACCACATTACCGCTGCCCTTTAAAAGATCACAGAGATCTTTATTTTTAATGAAAACAAGCTTAAAAAATATCCTTTGAGAACATTTCATTTTCCTTAATGCAGTCAGCTGCAAATACCCAGGCTTCCCAAATGCATTTATTTCTGATTTCCCCCTTATCCTCTCCTCCCCTTACTGGGTCAGGTTGACACTTTAGGCCAGTGCTTGTGTTGTGCAGGGTGGCCAGGGCTGTCTTCCTCCTACGTGACATGGTGAGAGGCATTGCAGCGATGAGATGTCAAATGCCAGTTGAGAGATGTTTTGCTGGGAATTCTTTCCACGTGGCTCTTGCATATATGATGCACAAGCAGGCTATGGTGACTAAAACGTGCGGTATTTCTATGCTTCTAAGTTTATTCTTTTTGCTTGTTTTTTGTCTCCACAAAGGCCCACACAGAATCACTTTAAGAATCACTTACAAGTAGATGTATATGCACGCTCCTGCTCTCTGCTTCCCAGGCAATGAATTCAGTCTGGAGGCCATAATGAAGAGCATGTACTACCTCCTTATCTCCTTAAGGACCACAAGAAAGGCTCACTGCTGCTTTTTCCATCTGACAAGTGAACTAATCTCCTTTCTGCCTGTCAGCTGTGAGGCAGACCAGGACCTGCTTTAAAGTGACCAGCCTGCCATCCATCAGAGGCGCACACAGTGAACCACACAAAAACCACAGGGTTCCTTTTATCACTGCAAACATGGGGCAAGACCCCACAGGTGCCCTGAGTCTGTGTAACTCTGCTGGTTGCAGCAGAGATTTAGGACAAGACCTGTGTTGTCCTTGCAGGGGTTGCAGAGGGATTTACTTTGCCTGTGTGGGTTCTTCACATCACAGTTTGTACAGGGTCACCTCAGCCCTCACTAGCATGACTCAGTACTCCTGTGAGGCAGATGGTGTCCAGATGGATAAGCTATCTGCATCGCCTCAGCCAGCCAGAACAGCTGGGGAACTTGTGTGAGGGCAGTCACCGGTACCAAGGGAGGTCATTAAGGGATTGCTTTCTAGAGGATGAGCTTTGACATCCAGAGCATACACATAGGAACTGTAGATTCTGACCTTTAAAATATACTTTAATTAAGATGGACACTCAGTATATTTGTATCCATTGGTTTAGTTACTGAGACACACCACCACACAACCATGGCTGTACCCGTTCTCACCCTGGGCTGGTGGGCATGAAACTAGCCTTTGGTGCTCTGCAGCACTCCCATATCTGGATCTAACAGAGTCCTGCCTTCAGATTTGCCTGCCCTTGCTGAGGCCCTTTTCCCCTGTGTTGGGTCACGTAGGGAGGCTCTCAGCTCCCTCTATGCTGAGGTGGCAGGGGAAGGCCCTTGTCTGAAGGCAGCATGCCGTCTGGTGGCAATGTGGGAATGGCTTGTTCAGTATGTGCACAAGGAAGCATGTTTCATTTTCTCTTCCACCTACACATCATCATATAGAGAGACTTAAGACCACCATTGTTTCTCTTCAGGTTATTTTGTCTTGTTTGTTGAAGCGAGTCCAGAGGAAGGACACAAAGATGGTCAGAAGACTGGAGTACCTCTACTATGAAGACAGGAAGAGAGAGTGGGGGTTGTTCAGTCTGGAGAAGAGGAGGCTTTGAGAAGACCTTATAGCTGCCTTCCAGTACCTAAGGGGGACCTACAAGAAAGCTGGAGAGGGACTTTTTACAAGGCCACATAGTAACAGAACATGGGGTAATGGTTTTAAACTGGAAAAGGTAGATTTAGATTAGATATAACAAAGAAATTCTTCACTATGAAGGTGGTGAGGCACTCGAACAGGTTGCCCAGAGAAGTTGTGTATGCCTCATACCCAGAAGGGTTCAGTCCAAGTTGGATGGGGCTTTGAGCAACCTGATCTAATGGAAGGTGTCCCTGCCCTCGGCGGGAGTGTTGGAACTAGATGACCTTTAAGGTCCCTTCCAGATCAAAACATTCTATGATTCTATGACTCTATAGAAGGTGGACAGGACAGCCATCTGCAATGGCACCACAGGGGTTG
This sequence comes from Caloenas nicobarica, assembly GCF_036013445.1. Classification (NCBI taxonomy): domain Eukaryota; kingdom Metazoa; phylum Chordata; class Aves; order Columbiformes; family Columbidae; genus Caloenas; species Caloenas nicobarica. The sequence goes on along the minus strand of NC_088246.1, from coordinate 130,307,383 downwards.
TCTGAACACTTCCTTTTTTAGTTAAAAGCACTCAGTCCTCACAGGGCTGGAGTTTGATAGACATAATGAACCAAGCCTGGTTCCAAAGTAGAGCACTTGGGAGCAGAATCTGATCCCATTTTCCTTCTCTGCCTTTTGCCCTTCAGGCAAATAGTACAATGCAGTTATAAGGATGTCTGCAATGCTGTGGTGATATGTGTTAATCAAATAGAGTACATAGCATTGCTACTATTTGTTTTATAATAAAGATACCGTGTCAGATTCCTCTCTTTTGTAGCACTACTTGAAGAAAACCATGTCTGCTTCTGTTGGTATAGTGCTCCTCAGTCTGATTGACTCCTAGCCACAGTGTCCAAAGCATCAGTGCTTGCTCTAACTGTCCCTGAGAAGAAGTGGAAATCAGAGGACAGACTAATGTTACCAGATAAAAAAAGTCTTTTTAACATTGTCACCGTCGCTTTTATTTTAGTGGACATTGCAGACCATTGTGTTACAGTCTAAACTACTTTCCTCTGAAACAATGGGTTTTCCTACAGACCATCTCAAGGTGGAGTTCATAGCTGTTCTTGTCATATTTATCCCAAAGACTTCTATTTTCAATGAGTCAGCTTGGGAAAGAAGTTACACTCTACTGCTCTTGTATACTTTCAGCTCCTGTATAAATAAGGTCTTTGACCACATCCATCTACATGTGAAATCTTTAATTGTCCCATCGAACGTTGATATAGGAGGCACAAAGACTAAACCAGTAAAAATTAACCAGCAGTTGGAATTAAAGGTTGTTTTGTGTGTGTGTTTGGTTTTGTTGTTGTTTGTTTCTTTCTTTGTGTTTTGTTGTTGTCGTTGTTGTCATTGTTGTTGTCATTTTGTGTGTGTGTGTATGTGTGTGGGGTTTTTTTTGTTTGGTTTTTGTAAATGCAGACTTCAGTTGCCACATCATCTTTGCTATTCATCTTGGATCAGCTAGGTTAGGACTAGAATTAATCAAGTAGGCACTGCTATTATCATCAGGAGTCTGAGAAACAATGAACTGATTGGCATTTCATTTCATAGCAGACTTTAACAATTATTCAAAAATAATTAACAGTGATTTGGCTTGTTTGCCTATTGTTTTGATGAAATGTTATGAAACTGTGTTGTTGCTGCTAATTTTAAAGTAGATTGTTATCCAGGTGCTCTTTAATCGTAATACCTCCAAGGTTGTGCTGGGAACAACAGCTTGATTCACTTTGGATGAAGTGACTGCTGAAATCACAGCTGCACCCTGAGCTGCCTGTTAAAATTTGTCCTCACTGAGCCCACCTCCCTGCAGCTAGTCTCTCTCCAGAAGCTTTTTCCTTCTGCTTCACATACAGAAGCCCCCAACCCCATGTACACACAAGCCTGGGAGAAGGCAGTTATTCTCGGGTGCCTGCCCTGGCCCTGCCCTGGTCTGTCCCCAGGAGGCCAGGGACGTCCACAGGGCTGCTCACCCCTGAATAATCTGTCACAGCTGTTTACTGCAGCAGAGCGTAAGGCAGCCACACTCCTGACTGACAGCAACAAGAGTATCCAGCAAAGTCCCTCACTACACTAGAGTATTGGTTTATTGGAGGTCGTCATGGTTTAACCCGAGCTATCAATATAACCACAACAGCCACTTGCTCACTCCCTCCCCTCCCACCCCCAAATAGGGGTGAGAATCAAAAGGGAAGGGAGAAACTTGTGGATCGAGATAAACACAGTTTATTAAAATAACAAAATACTAATATCCTAGTAGTAATAATATATATATAATAGGAATAGAATAGAAAAGATACTCGATGCAATTCCTCATGAACTCTGTCCTCACCAAGCAGCCAGTCCCAGGAAGCAGCACCTGGTCGTGAACAGGTGATCCCTGGGGTAAAGAGAGAAAAAGACAGAAAGGCCCAGAGGCCTCTGCAAACAGCAGGATGGCAAAATGCTGAACTAAAGAAAGTCCCAAAGAGAACTCCCCTGGACAGGTCTCCATCCTGGCTCCGAAAAGAGAAGCTAGCTAGAAGATCCCGACTCTCCTCAACTACAAAGCATGATGCTAATGCTATAGAATATTCTTACGGATCAGTCTGGATGTCAGTCGTCCATGTCCCGCTTCCTAGCTGCCTCGCACCTGTGGGCAGAGTGCTCCGAACATCCTTGGCTCTCAGACTAGAGCAAGTAAGAACATTAACTCTGTCCTGGGGTGTTATTTTCTTGGTCTCAAACTAAGTACAAATAATGACTGTGCTAGCTATGGAAAAGAAACTTTTCTAGCTGCATGAAGAAAATTAACGCACTTTCAGTCAAACCAGTACAGAGGTAGACTCCCATAGTCCTGAAATACCTCTTTTGCTAATGTCCTCCCCCAGTTCCCCAGGAGCAGACAAGGTTATGCATACCCAAACTGATAGATGTCTGATACACATGTTTTCTAATAACTGACTTATAAAATATTCAGTAAGCCCTAGGACTGCAGTGCTTGGTCTCTAGCCATGACCTAGCATAATTCTCCGAGCAGCTGCCTCTCAGGGCCTGAGGGCTTAATTTAGAGTTCATCGAGGTGAGCAGGAGCTTTCTGTTGGAGCTGACGATGTTAGATCTGGCCCAAAGGTTCAGATACTTCATTGTCTTATTCCTACAAGCGATCCTTAAGGAGTCTCTGCCAGGAGTATTAACTGTTACTGCTGTAACATGCTGGCCTCCCCAAATCTGGACAAATACCTCCCGAATCTCTTTCCTCCTCACATATTACTTCAGAGGGAATTTGGGTGTTATTTTTTGTCTGAGTACCAGGAAACAAGCATAGGTAGAAAGCCTTGCTATGGATCTAGAGAGCATTTGCTGCCATATCTGGCTTGTGCATCCCTAGGCAGCATTACATTGCTCAGGGCAAACCTAAGAATTCTAGTGTTGTAGCAGATGTATTAACATGCCCCATTTCAGCCTACTTTATCCATTTCAGTGAGACAACCCTGTGTTATGTAGCTGATGAAACATGACAGAGCATCACAAAGGGCTGCTACATGACTTGGAATATACATTGGGGCTAACTCTGCTCAGAAGTCTAAGGAACAACTTTCACTGGTACAAGAGTGGTAGATTACTACATTAGCAAAGAATTAAAAATGCAGAACTGTTCCTTTCTTGTAGTGGAGACCTACGTTATCTGACCACAGATAAAAGAGGATAAAGTTGGGTGAATTGCAGAAAAAGTCCCCATGTGCCCCACAAATGCATCTGCGAGCCCCTGGGCCCGGTGTTTGTTAGAGACAGAAACTCTGGCTGAGTATCTGCAGGTGTGAAACTGGAGTCTGCATGGGGAAAAGCTAAATCAGTAACTGGCTGAGCAGGGACAGGAAACAGTAAGCACGGGAGGTGGACACAGGCCCTTGCAGGGCATGAGGTCTCATGGCCACACAACGTAAATCCCATTTCGTAGAGTTTGGTCACATTCAGAAAGGAGGGCACAATTAATCAGACAAACCTGATCAGGCAAACCTCTCTCAGACCTGCTTTGGCTCTACTATCAGAACATTCAGTTACAGAGAAAATGCACAATTTGAAACCCTCCAGTTGTATCTGTTTGTGTTACTTTCATCTGTGAATTATTTTGTACTTCATTGCTCTGTGTCTTTAGAGCAGGTTCAGGGTAATGTAGTCCTGGCTTATTTGTGTCCTTCTTTATGATCACAGCTCAAGTGAATACCTTCTGGAAGACATCATCCAGGAAGTTACCACTCACTGAATCAGTCTTGTGAGCTTTTGTAACATACCTGCAGCCAAGCACAAAGAGGATTCACAGCTACTAAACAATTCCTGGCTACTGAAGGAACAGCTTATCTCGAATGCTGTTCTTGGAAATGAGAGCATCAGCCCTGTTGCTTTTCTAGCACCATCTCTGTGGCACTGGTGAAATACACGGCCCATTAAACAATGTATGACTAGTGCCTTTAATGGCTACATTAGAGGGAACCTCTTTTTAACTATTTTCCCTTGGTTCTTGGAGGCAAGGCTGTGGGATTAGGTGGTGCAGCAAGAGCCAAAGGCATGGGGTCAACTTTCAAAACGGTGTGTGGCAGAACTGCAAGCACAGCCTGTTAGAGAGCTTACAGAGAGGAGGAAACTGGCTGCATCTGGACTCATCCAGGTCTTTCTCTGCATTTCTGAATGTTATCGCTGTGTATTAATATAGTTTCTGTGTTTACTCAATATTTGGGCTACTGATAGTCAAAGGGCCAGATTTACAGCCTAACTGACACGGCTCCTATATACTACCAAGTTTGTACCACCTGACAGTGAAACACTAAGGAACATTTTTGAAGTGTAATTTTGATCATTACCTGCAATCAATACAAATGTTATTTTTAATGGCCAGACTTAATAGGGAAATTGTGACTGCATCTGCTGTGAGCACAGAGTAAATTCTGCTGTGTCTCAGTCATGTTGTCATCCCTGGTCCCCCCACCCTGGGCATGGGTATCCAAGGGGCAGCACAGTCAGGCTCAGCCCAATTTTTGCTGCTTCTGCCCAGTCCCTGGACTCTTGTTTCACAGGGGAGGAGCAGCCTCAGGCTACCCTGCACTGTGACTGTAGCTGTGATTGGTGCTCGGGAGCAAAGACTCACTACACTCTCTTGTCTTCCTGCCTGTAATGTTAATCAAGCTGCCTCCTTTGGGATGTTAAATTGGTAGGCACATTTTTCTGGATGTTTTCCAAAGCAGCAATACCATTCTTTGAATCAAATGAACCAATCTTTGAAGCTGTTGATCCAAGTTCATCCTTTGGTAACATACATCTAGTCTTAGTTCCATATTCTCAGCCACTATTTAAACAAGTTCCTGTGTCAGGATGTTTCTTTGCCAATGACACTGAATTTTTTTATTCCTTTAATTTTTGTTCTGAATGAAATGGAAAATCCCATATAGATATGTTTATATATGCCCTTTATGCAGATTTATAAGGGCCACATAATAGCAATAGGAGGGGCTACAGCTCCATGGTGTCTCCACCCTAATTCCTCATACAAATTATTTTAACTTCAGTGAAACCAAAAATCCACCTGTGTGGATATAATTACCTAGTAAGCAGAACTTAATATTCTTCTTGAGGCAATGATTCACATATATACTTCCGATCTGTTTCCAAATCTACCAGTTTCCTTTTTGTTCAAGAGGTCTTACAGAGAACATATTTTCCACTCTCCTGATCATCATTTCTCTGAGACTCAGAGCGGAGTGCCACTGTGATGGAGAGGCCCAAAGGAAGAAGCTAATGTTTTCTGATGTTCTACAGCAAAATAAAGACTGCTGGTTAATGAACTAGCTTAAGAAGCACAATGAAGGATCAAGAATCCTTTCCCAGAATTACATTAAAGGCTAAGGATTACTTAGACTGCCTGATCTAAGAGGAAATCATTGCTCCATTTCTGTTCCTATGAACACACACAACAATCTCTCCAAGCAGAGGAGCAGGGAACAAAGAAGATACAAATAAAGACAGACTACAGTGCTATCCCCAAAGGACCAGGAGGATTCTGAGATTTATTTTCATGCTTTGTTTATACTCGTGTTCCTGAGTGAGGAGAAATACAAAATAAAGGACCAAAATCAAGGAACTTGCAGACCAGTCCACTACCATGACTGTGACTTGATGGAGAGGAAGCCAACGTATTAGCTAGAAATTTGTAATGCATTTGATTACTTGATTTCTTTGTAACTTGGTATCTAGTGTTACAGTCCAGCCTCCAACCCATTTTTTTAATAGAATAAGTTTAACTTAGAACTACTGCTAGAAGAACATCTAGGAATAAAGCTGTTGTCAAAGTAATGCAGCAAACATGGTAGGAGCAGCAAATCTACAGCCAAGCTGGCTGATCCTAAACTTCATACCATCTAGTCTGGGACGGAGAGAGGCACACAGTGAAAACACTCTTTTTACGAGACTGATAGGGAGGCTTGGGGACCAGTGAGGTCAGATACCCACTGCCAAGGGGGTAGTTTTTTGTGGCAGGCATCAGGTATCAGCCCTTTGGTGAGCAGCAAGAAGCTGGAAGGCAGAAAACACTGGAAGCAGGTTGTGACAACCTGCTTCAGAGCAATCGTTAAAAGGGTCCTGGGTGAAGATGGCAGGAAGAGAAGCAACCTAAAAATCCTGATAACAGTATAGCGGCAGACAAAACAGGGTGGGTGGCTTTCAGTTGGGTTTCCCTGCTGTTTCTGTTTTGTTATCAGCTGTATGCTCTGCATAGAGCACACAAATCCATGGCATTTTGCAGGGACAATCTTTGTCGGCGTTGTTTAATGAAGCTGCATTTCAGGTGGAGATTTTTTGTTTCTTTGAGGTGGTCTGGTCTAGCAGTACATTTTCTAAGAAGAAAACATGAATTGTAAGAATTAATCAGCCTTGATTTGGGATACACAGTGAGTGGTGGACAGAGCAGAAAGCTGTCTATTATTTCTCCCTTTTTTCAGCTATTCAGATTTGTTTGAGGGTATGGAGACCATCAACACTACTAAGAAAATGAGTCAAAAGTGGATTCACAGTTATTTTCTAATGCCAAGTGTGCCAGAGGCATCTTCTGTCATTTTGAACATCCTGGGCACATGCAGAGTGGGTGACTAATGTCCATAGTACAGGTTTTGTTTCATTCGATTATGTCATCTGCAGTTTCAGCACTTTCCCTAGAGGGCTTCTTCGCTTCTTTATATTTAAAGAGTATTTTTGCCTAAATGAACATTTATTACTTCACAGGTTTAGTCATAGCTAAGAAGGCAAAGCATTAACAAGAAGGGGAACCAGAAACAGTAATTTCTTTTAAATACTGAATCCCTTTTGCTACTGTCTTCGACAGAGACCTAGCAGAGGGTCATTGCATGGAGTTAAGGTATATCAATATGTTAGGCAGGACTCCTGAGATCCCTTTCAGCCTGTTTTCCATGATTTTACACACAGATCAGTTTGTTACAGGCTGTTTTCAAATGCACAAGATGTCCTGTTCTGGGCTGTGTGTGGGAAGGGAAACACAGCTGTCAGGGGCCAGGGGTTCTCTTTTAATTTAATCTTTCTTGCTCTAATTCACTGAAGTATGTTGCTTATCTTTGCATGGATGGAGCAATAATGTCATTTGTGTTCTGACAGTCACTAGGCTGCTCTTCTGGAGGGACTGATTGCCTTGTAGTGGCGAGGCACCAGGGTCAGCAAATAACTGTATTTAAATACATAGTTATTTTACATTTAAAATAATCAACCTAAATGTATACAAAGCAGGCACAAGAGAGAGTCAACCAGCCTTAACAGATGCCCTGTGGTAATACTACACAGTAACCACAAAATCCTGCTGATTGCATGGCTGGATTTCTTATAATCAGTTCCTTGATTCTCAGTTTCCCAGTTTATATTGCCTGAGTGTTAGATAATTACAGTACTCCTTTAATGTAGTTTACCCTTGAATTATTGACAAGTGCTTTCAACCTTAAATCCACTTAAATGTAGCATAGATTTCTGAAGTGATCATTATACTGTCTTGTGTGTCTCTTCTATTATCCTCGAGAGACTATATAACGTTTGTGTATTTATGTTCGTATATGAAGGAAGTGTTGGAAAAAAACCTTGGCTGTGGACACATGATGAAATATTTGAATGGGATTGTTACTTGGTCTCCTCCTCCATTTCTTCTTTTTGGTTATTCATTGTATCACATCTAAACTTGCCTTGCTTTTTTTCTTCTTCTTTTTTTTTTTTTTTTAATTTCAGTTTCTCTTTAGAAGGAATTTTGCACATATGCGACATGACACACCAGACATGCAATAGTAACAGGTACAAAATTAAACCTGACACTTTATTTTTAGAGACATTTGATATCAATACAATCATCCCATTTTTCTGGCTGATAAGAGCAAGATGATTCCTCCTACAGTCTCAGGCTGGATTATTTAGCTGATTTTGATAAGAGTTATGGTCACACTCAGTTTTTCCTAACCCGATATTAATTTTAATATGGTTTTGATCTAATTTACATAACCAGAAATTATTCTAAGTACCTGAGTTAGAGATCTATCTGAGCCATCTCTTGGAGAAGTCGTTTTCCTGCTTTCGACTATCAGGAATTTAAGAAGATTTTACTGCTAGGTATTTATAGGTAAAAAAATGAGAATAACCCCAGTATTTTTGGTGCAATGACCCATACTGCCCTGTCACTGTAAGAAATCGCCAAATAAGCTCAGTGTGCTTGCTCCAGGCACAGCTACTTCGTGACTCCCAGGGTCCCACTAACTATGTTTCCCTCCTCTCCTCCCCAGGCTTGAAAGATGCATCTTGGCTGACCAAGCAGAGCCTTCAAGGTCTACAGCCAGACGTGCTTCTGAGGCTGACATCGTGGTGCCTAAAATACAGTTTAGAGGTATAAATGTTCTGGGCTTTTCTTCATTCAGAGCAGAGAAACAAAGCCAGACATGGGAGGGAGCTGAGCCTCTGGCAGCCCAGCTGAGCTCCATGGATGCTCTGCCTGCCCAGCCGTGATTCTCCCCTTCTTGAGGTCTCCATGTGCAAAGAGCTCTCATCCACACATCTGGCACTCACACACCTCATCCACCCATGTCTGCCCTGTGCAGCCCAGGGAATACCCTACGCACATCTTGCTGTTTCCAGTATTATCTGGTAATGTAATTCCCAAAGCGCTGTTTTGAAACCTAGTCCTGTGCGTTTGACACTTCAGCAGAAGCCTTTTATAGAAGTGCAGAAAATGGTCCTGATGGTACTAAAAAGTGGTGTGTATTTTCAAGTTTAGAAGAATCTGGATCAAAAATTTATCCATCAAATGGGTAAAAATCAACATGCTCAGAAGCATTCAAGTACACTTATAAAGTGGTTAATCTCCATGTTAGCCGAGTTTTTTGCTGGGAATTGTTTGACAAAGGTCTGAGGGCTGTTGTGTCTCAGGTTTATGCTCCTCCATAAATTATTTTCCTCACTGTAAATGTGAGATTATGTAAACCTCTGCCATTGATGACTGATTGCACCTACTTTGGGAATTCTTTTTAGGGTACATCAGGTTTTCCAAAGTTGTGTATAATGAATGAGACTTGGAAAGGAAAAGAATATTTTCTTATATCAACTACCACGAATAATGTCTCTGAGATTTTAACTCCTAATTCACTCTTCTCCCTCCCAAAACACCCTCCAATCATGTAAATTGCTGGTGACTGATCCATTTGGACTACTACTTCATCTGTTTCTTCTCCCTTCCCAAGCAGTGCCAGTGTCTGGATTTAGGCCTATGTTCCTTAAATGGACGAAACTCTGCACACTCAGCAACAGACAAAAATGCATTTATAAATGAGTTAATCTCTTTGCCAGCTGAATTTATTTTCAGGGAATCTCAGCCCTTTCCCCTCTCCTGGATTTCTATATACACAGGCTCTTGTAAAGCTGGTGATAGAGATTAAAGGTGTGGGAGTGAGGCAGAGGGAACATAATCGGTGCCTGCATGCTGCTACGATACTAATGACATGGTTACAAGGAGTAACTTTAACCTCGAATGTCCTATGTGTTCTGCAAAAAGTGTGTTGAGCCAACCTGCCAGGATTTAAGATAAAGCCACTAAAATGAACCATGGCCTTTGCCTTCTTTTTTTTTTTAAGTGGCAGAGGTGAGTTCAAAAGAAAAACAACACACACACACAAAAACAAAAACCAAAAAACCAAAACCTCATTCAAATGCAGAAATTTAAAAATAGAAGCTAAAACAGTTTCAGCTTTCTGGCTAGATGGCAGAATTTCTGGCTGTAAACAAATAATTTAAAAAAACTATGGCCAGAATATATTCTAGAAAACAGAAGAAGTTTCATTATAGCAGTGAATGAAAGCTAGAGAAAACCCAGAACATTTCTGCAGCATGATCAGCATCACACAGGTTCTGGCTTTAATTACCTGCAACAATTCTAATTCAGTATATGCAAAACTATGAGCTGGCTAGCTGGGCAGTCCCATGCTGTAATTATTACAAACACAAATAATTAATATTTGGGCAGAGTATTCTTGGTAAAGAGGTCTTTTTTAAAAACTCTTTCCCAAGGTGCTTTGTTATGTAAGTGCATGAATCCCAGACTGGTACTTCTAATTAAGTCAGAGGTCTCTTCTGAGGTGAGCACATTAGATAACAGGGACAGAACGCAAGTGGCCAAGCACACAAATCTTGGAACTTATTTTTAGCCTCTTCATCATACTTGGTCCATCCTTCCTCAAATAGATCAGCTACTAATAGTAACAGTGATGAATTCCAAATACCTCCTACTGCTTTTGGGACTTGTTAATGTTTTTGTAGGTTCAGTTTGGATCAGACTGTCAGCTAGTTTATATGAAGAGCCAAACTTTTTAACACTGGTGGCGGATTTGGCTTGAAAATGCCAGAGCCACAGCTACAGGACCAGGATTTAATAAAGTACAGTAGACAGCACAGCACAAGTCACAAGCTCGAATTAGGTGTTTCAACCTTCCTGCATAGTATTGATGTTTGTGTCTTGCTAGCTCCATCTTTCACCAGGTGCTTTTGTACTTCTGCCCTTGAATTGATAATGTATTTCTGGGTTTTATTAACAGTGTTTTACTGATTTAACATAACGATGTAGTGTAAAATTATATTGATGATTGTTCTCACATTTATGGAGTTCATGGCTTTGGATAATCATATGATCTGAAAAACAACCTGATGTTTGGCTGAATCAGGTAAGTTAGAGAAATAATTTTTTTAATGAAAAAACCAAACAATGAACCAACCAGCCAAACCAAACCAACCAAACCAGCCAACCAAACAAGCAAACATCCCTTCTGTAGCCCCCCCCCAAAACCAAACCTAAACCAACCAACCAAACAAAAATCCAAGCCCAAACAACAACAACAACAAAAACACCAACAAAAAACCCTACAGGATGCCCCTGAGAAGGAAGATCACATGACAAGAAAACATTTAAAGCATTCACTCCTTTTATTTAGCAGCAGATTTCAGGATGGGATTCAGAGTGCACACAGCTGCCCGGGTCCTGCCTCCCTCAGGTTCTGGTCCTCTGCCAAACGGGTACCAAATGGCTGGGGAGCACCGAGGGGACCACTCTGCTGCTGCAAGGTGAGGGCTGGGATTTGGGGTTGAGACCCTGGTGCTGGTGGGAAAATGGTCACAGTGATCCCAGCAGGGAAGAAGGGAGCAGGGTCATGATGTACCTCAGGGGTCAGGAGGGATCAGGAGCTGCCAGGACAAGGTGAGTTGTGGGTCAAACCCCTATACCACAGTGACAGAGAGCTGGAAAGCAAAAGCCATACTGGGAAAGGAGATTGGAAAGGAGAAGGCATTGACAAGGGCAAGGGAGAGAAGGGCAGATATTTACAGTTGACTTTGTAACCAGGAGGTCAACAAAGGAGGGAGAAACTGTAGACAAGTGTAGGTTAGAGGAGTGGGGTGACAAAAGTTGTCTTTAGATTAATGTGTGCTTTTAGTACAGGGATACGCAATCAAGATATTTTAAAAAGGACAGCCAGCATCGTCTACTCATCATACAGGAGGAAAGACAAAGTCTGAAGAGCTGGAACAGAGCTACCTACTTCACTCTGTAAAATAGTCAGAGGTGCAACATTTAATGCAAATGTAGTTGCACCGTGAAGTGCTGACTTAACAACTCTTCTTTCTTCACACTTGATGAGGATGAAGCACTCTTCCAGGGGCCAGTCTGCAGGGCAAAAGGAGAGTGCAGGGTGGTGGAATCTCTTGTGGAAATCCACAGCCCACTGAAGAGACAACGAGAGCACAAAGCTGTGCCATGATGCTGAAATGAGGCTGGTAGGAACAATTCATCTTTCTGTGGTCTGCACCGTCTTCCTTGTCATGCAGAGACCCCGTGCTGTAGGAGCTGGATGTCCTCCTGCACATCTACTAGGTGACTTCTGGCATAGCTGGCAGAGCAATGGGACAGCCCTTTTTGGAAGGCTGGATGAGGAAGGGAACAGGGATGGACAGGAGGAATGGGCAACACAAGCAAGCCTATTTTTTTTCCTAATAACTAAAAACCTAAGGACTTTAAAATCCCATATATGAGGAATGTATCAACCAAATGCTAACACCGAAGGGTACAGAGATAGACATAACACGTCTAGATAATACAAGACAGGTAACCGAAGTCTTAATCCTCATCCATTTTAGTTTTGTATAAAATCCTACTGACACTAAGCAAAACTGTTCAGAGCTACTACATTGTACAGATGTTCTAAGCATTTTCACATTGGATTTAACTAACTATTCACTGTAAGTGTATAAAGAGCAAAAGTTATCTAGAGGACAACTACTGCCTTCCCTTTGTATTTGTTGAATATGGAGCCTAGTCCATGAATCCAGCATGGATGTCTGCATACTAGACAACTACGGTTAGGTGAGTTGGATCCCATTTACCACTTTTAAAATCTCTTGACCTGATAAGGGGGAAATGAACAGGCTTTCCGGAACATGAAACTATAATTTATCAGAGATAACATGGCAATTTTCCTGTCTTCTACAGCTGCAAAAAGTATAACTAGCAAAAACAAAAATACCACAGACTGATGTCATGTGAATGATGACAGCTTCAGCTGATGACAGTCTACTTAAAGATATGTCTCAAAAGAAGGGAGGAAGGAAGGGAGGAAGGGAGGAGGGAAGGAAGGAAGGAAGGAAGGAAGGAAGGAAGGAAGGAAGGAAGGAAGGAAGGAAGGAAGGAAGGAAGGAAGGAAGGAAGGAGGGAGGGAAGGAGGGAAGGAAGGAAGGAGGGAAGGAAGAGAGAAAGAGAGAAAGAAAGAGAGAGAGAAAGAGAGAAAGAGAGAAAGAAAGAAAGAAAGAAAGAAAGAAAGAAAGAAAGAAAGAAAGAAAGAAAGAAAGAAAGAAAGAAAGAAAGAAAGAAAGAAAGAAAGAAAGAAAGAAAGAAAGAAAGAAAGAAAAAGAAAGAAAGAAAGAGAAAGAAAGAAAGAAAGAAAATTTAAATAATGACCTGGCTCAATGCTAACTTGTATTCTATATTCTGCTTAAAATTGGGCTGTAAATGTGTTCAATTAATGAGACAAAGGACTTCCTTGCTATGCAGCATCTGCTCCAATCTCATCTAAATCAGGGGAGCTCCATCTCTGTAACCTCATTTTGGTGACAAAACACAGTGTTTATGCCAGTAATATCACAAAGATGAGTACACTGAAACTGGCAACTCAACATGAACAGTGCTGAAGGCCTTAATATGGAAATCTTCTGTCTTTCAGTATGCACAGTTTTAATTTTGCATTTTGAGGTTTTAAAATTCATTAAACTATTCCTTGCCTTATTTATGTGAGTCATTCTTCATTCTCCTTCCAGTATTCTGTTTCGGATTAATAGTTATTAAATAGTAACAGCAATCATGGGAAAATGACTATTTTGTCTTGTGCAATTTAGCAACTCTAATAACTCTTAGTATTCCCACAGTTGAATGTGAACATGTAGAATACAACCTGAAGCAGTGCAAACCTTTTAAAATCTCTAAAGAATATCATGTTTCTTTTGCATTTTCATTATGACTACGACCTACTGTGTTTTCTCAATAGTTTATTTTGATAAAGCTGATATTTCCTTATGTGTAATAAACAATAAAGCTGATCTTTCTAGTGTAGAAATGATCTATGCTGCAGAAATAATTAAAGGTATAATTGTGCATATGCCAAAAAGAAGGATAAATTGGATAATCCAAACATCTGGTTTTGTTTGCAAATGCAAAGTAGAGATCCATATTTTGTATTTAAATTCAAATTAACTACCTACAGAAAAGAATGCTTATTTTTTTATTAGAATGGTTGGGTTTCAAGGTTCTTAACAATGAGGCTCAGTACATATTTCAGGTGAAACCATGGAAACAGCAGGAGCCATTTTACTCAAAATAGAAATGCCACAAATGACCTTGACATTTAAAAGCTGATGCTGCACATTGTCATTTAGATTGTGAACTATGGGCATATTATCAAGTCCTTCATTCCAAAATTGTTCTCGTTCTTCCAAGAATGAGTATTTGAAAGCTGGGTACTCCTCTCACCCTCTCTTTTTGCGGATACAAGGTAGGAAAGTGGGAGATATGCAGGAAGACATAACAAATTGCAAATGATGGCAGTGGAGCCTGGGAGATCGGCACTTGGTGGAATGAATTTGCACCTGAAGACTGTAGTTTGAACTCTGTCTGAAGACTCAACATTCAAAACTTCTCCCCTCAGGTAGCTGAGTGTGAATGCTTTTTGTTGTCTACATGCTAAGGGACAGAACTTTTCTCCTGTACATGTCTGAACAATACTAAACATTTCAAAATACTGCTGAATTTAAGGATTTAATCTTTTCAAAAAACCTTTGCTGTATTTACCATTGCCCTCATCTACTAATTCACAGAACGCAAACCAACATGTGTCAGTGGGAATTTCTGCTTACATGGTGAGCAGTAAAAGACCTAGTGCTGGGCACCATATAAGGAGAGAGCTGAGATGCCTACTGCAGCTTGGATTGCCTTCTCCAGTGGTTTTATACAGCTCCACACTCTTTCTTTCAGTCTTCAGTTTAACTCTTTCCCTTTATTTATTACTAATGTGAGTGTAGCCTGTGTGTGCATGTGCCTATGTGCATGCATGCGTGCACACAAGTAATAATATTTTTTTTTGGTCTTCTCTTTCACTTCGTTGATTAATATTTGTGCTTTTATATAGGGGGTTAGATACTTCAAGAAGCCTGCTAACACTGCCCTTGAAGCTTTACTTACTTTGTCTTATCCTCATGCTGGGAGCAACTCTTTCATTTGGTGGCAGATAGGAAGCCCATTTTCTGACATTTTGGATCCAGCAGTGTCATAGCACAGAAGGTAAAACAATAGCTGCAGGGACAACAATGTCAGACTAAAAACATCTGAGTGAAAATCTGCTTTATGAGCATCATTCTAGGCAGGATTTCCTTTTAAAACAGTTTAGGATTAATTTTATATAGCCATTTTATATGTAAAATCATTTAATTCCATTTATCACAGATAATGTTGCATGTTGAAAGTGAATGCACCACAGCATTTCTTGTACAAACTCAAACTCTGTCCCTGTGGACCAGAAGGGTTTCTGAGGAACAGTAAAGACAAGAAGAAATTCAAGGTTTGCTCCTGCTGCCAGCAGTCCCAGAGATGCTGTATATGACTTCAAGGCCACCATGAGAGCTTTGAGGTCACACTCCACAGCATGTCCTTAAGCATTACACGATGTCCAGGTCTTAAGTGTCCCACAGACATCTAATAGTAAGTTAACAATTAATATAAAAGTTTTTTGTTTTTTGTTTTTTTTAAATAAGAAAAGGAAAGACCATCATCTGGGTGAAATGAGGGCTATAGTGCCTGGCTTTGGCTCATACTCTGGGGCACACGTAGTTCAACAGCTTTCACACAGTTCCACCTCTAACTTTTTTGCAAGTTGTGCTATTGGTCACAGATGTAACAGAAAAATAACTAGTATAGAATAGAATAGAATAGAATAGAATAGAATAGAATAGAATAGAATAGAATAGAATAGAATAGAATAGAATAGAATAGAATAGAATAGAATAGAATAGAATAGAATAGAATAGGATGGAATAGAATTAGAATAGAACAGTTTAGTTGGAAGGGACCTACAGCAATCATCTAGTCTAACTGCTTGACCACTTCAGGGCTGACCAAAGGTTAAACCAAGTCGTTAAGGGCATTGTCCAAATGCCTCTTAAGCAATGATAGGCATGGGGTATTGACCACCTTTCTAGGAAGCCTGTTTCAGTGTTTGGCCATCCTGTCAGAAAAGAGATTCTTCCTTACTTAATATCCAAGCCAGGACCCCGTTTCCAAGTGAGATGAGTGGAGGAAGTGAGCAGACAGAACCTCCTCCCTCCACAGCAGAGTGGAAACTGCATTTGCAGAAGAGGGAACTTCAGTCCCTCAGTCTCTCTTGTAATTCCACTTCTAGTTGGTATTTCTAACAAAAATCTCACATCTTCCTCTTGTTATTTAATCTGCTAACTAAAGCTAAAATGAGAATAGGCCTTCCCCAAAATGTCATGACAGTATCTTACAAGTATCTGTGACGCTAAGCTGAAAAGCTGCACAGGCTGGTAACTTAGCTGATACAGAATATTATCATTTAAAGAAGCACTGAAGCAGTCACCTTCCTCTTCTTGACAGCAAAGAGGTAGCTGGAGGCAGCAGTAGAGTCTGCAGAGACTGAGGGCAAGAAAATCCCTGGAGAAAAAATTGGGCTGGCTTGCTTTTCCACCTCTGAGGTGTTCTTCCAGCCTGGCATATATCCACCTGTCTCTGGTGACACCCAGGAAACACAAGAAACACCAGCCCTGCTGTGTGCAGGACACATCAGCTCAACAGTCACCGCATCTCTGCTCTGCTGCCTCTCACTTCGGCTCCAGTGCAGCAGGTTTCCCCAGTCCCTGCCCAACTGATGAATACTGGATTAAATTCAGTGTTCATCCTTGGTGGCAGCTGGATAGCTGATCTCAGTCCTATGGGTAGAATAAGCACAACGGTATTTTCCCGAAGCCAGGGGAATAACTTTTTCCTGTAACTCAGATGAGAATTTGGGCCACAGACAGCTCAGGGCAGTCATAGGGTGGTCTTTAACATGGTGTAGGAGGCTGCAATAGTCTAAATTTACCATTGGATTTCATATATAAGCCTCTGTGATTGCCATGTCCAGAAGCTTTCTTGGGTCAGCAGCTGCAGAGGCTACTGCTTGCTGAAATAGGCCTTCAGAGTGCCCACATTAAAAATATGTTTTCAAGGATAAAAGGTGAATAAGGTCTCGGCATATGGTTCCTCTTAGAGCATTTCCTTTGGTTCTTTTTCCAGTCTTGTAATAATAAATAGAAAACTTCAGGATAATTTTGCATGCATTCCTCTAAGAGATCTGTGAGTTTTATTTGTACAGGGACCCTAAGGCTGTAAAATATGCCCTGCTGGGCAAAATAGTCTTCCTGAAAAAACAACAAAAGCCTGCTTTCATATCTGGCCAAAATCTGTTTTGAACATTGGTGCATATTTACCAGAACTTTTCCTGCCTACTTTTTTTGTATCTGCTTTTTACACCATATTACTTTAGACCAGATAACTGTAAATAGCTCACTATATTCCTTTCTGAATTTCATATTCTAGGTTGAGAATTTAGTTTAAGTGCTGGAGATGTACAGTAGCCCCAGGGCTTTGAAATGGCTTTACGACACCAGAGGTAGAGAGTAGAAATCATATGTATTTATCTCAGACTATAATTCTCCTCATTTCGGCAGTTTTCTCCAGTTTCAGGTCTACTGAAACAGGAGGAAGCTAACTTCTGTACTGACAATTGAAAAACATTTTTAATATTCTCAGATTTACTGAACCAATTATATTAAATCACACTTTAGATAGCAATGTATTTTGTGAGTCTATTCTCAGCACTCCTTCTTGTGTTACTCTTATTTTGTGCTACTTTTCTTCTATACTCATCAGTGTTAAATTGCTTTATTGCTACTCACTAATTAAACTTGTTCATGATTTTATCTAAAGGTATTGGTTCTGAATGACATGCACTTTCCCTGGACAAAAGCTCTTTCTCTTTCTGTAAAGGTACAAGTGCTTATTCCAGGTGGGACGTTGCTGACTCCCACCTAAGATGACTGGATGGGGTGACACCTTGGAGCACCAATTTGGACACTGGCACAGTCCAGAAGGATATATTTGATCTGTCTACCGCCAGACACACTGTAGATTTACTTAGAAGCAGGCAATGAAATTGATTTTTTTTCTCTCTTGGTTTAATGGTGCATTATAGATTTTGTGGGTTTTTTTCTGTTTTGTACTAAACCCGCTGCATTTTGGGGTTGGTGATGTTTGTGGTCAGGGCATGCTGTGGCCGACAGTAGACTAAAAGCCTATCGTGTTGTGGTAACTGGGATTGGGCGATGATGACCCAGGAGTTCCCAGACATTTTTATGTTCCTGTGTACTGACTTTCAGAAAGGATATTTTTACTCGGTGGCATTCTTCCATGTTTCTTCTATTGTGGCACTGATATTTTGTGATTTTGCCAGTGTGTTTCCCCTGAGAGAAACTAATGATCAGGTGGGTGGAAAAGCAATGAGCAAATGTTCTATTTTAATACGGAATTTTGAATTTGGATACTAGCAAAGAATTCAAACAGATTCGAACTGCTATTTCAAAGTATTTTGTCACTTAAGATTCAAAACTAACACACTTAACGGCATATAAGTGTAGAGAGAAGAATAATGTTTAAGGATGGTTAAGGTCATAATGCATAGATTAACCAAATATACACTCATTAGCTTATACATGAATACAGAATTCTTGCCAAAAGGCCACTGAAAGGTGACATTGAAATAAAGCAGCAGATGCTGAGAAATGTGAATGAGAGTGAGAGGGAAATACGGTTTAGACTTTGTTCATGGCTTTGATCCTGGGTTCAAACGATGCTTCCACCATTTCAGATGAATGCTTATATAATTTTAAAGCAGTATGTAGTAGAGGAATTGAGACTTTCAGAGAAAAAATGTGAACAAAAAGAGTGAAATGGCATAGAAAGGCATAGTACAACTCCCTTTCCTCCTCTCCCTTGTAGACTGTGTATCTCATGTCTCTTTAATGCCTGATACTGCTGTGGCAGTTGGAAAAAAAAAAAAGCGGCTTAAAACCAGAGCTATGGATCTTAGAAACAATTATAGGCACTAAATGTGCTTTGCATTCAAGGCATATACCATATCCCATCTGCTAGGCTACCACAGCCCTGTGTACATTCCTAATGAAGTGTCCTGGTGTTTAATAATCTGGTATGTCTTACTTGTAAATAACTTGGAAAGAAAAAGATATCTTTGATGATTAGCTGGTGGACCATCTGCCTTTAGATATTCCTCGCTCGTGGCTGGAGTGCTCAGAGCTGCCCAGGGGCTCCAGCCCAGCTCCAGAGTGAAGGAAAGGGGCTGCTCCCCTCCCCAGCGCAGGGATGGAGGAAGCCATAGAATCATGGAATCATTTTAGTTGGAAGAGACCCTCAAGGTCATTGAGTCCAACTGTTAACCTAACTCTGGCATCTGTGGTGGTGTCATTCTGGTACCCGTACATGGCTCTGAGAATACTAGGATTGCCTGCCCACTCTGTCCTTCAAAAGAAGTGTCCCTTGTTTGATACCTTCTGTTCCAGGTGTGCAGAGGCTTCAGTGTAGAATGGTAAGTTCTTCTTTATGGTCCTTAGACGTGGCTTTAAATGCACAGAATTATGCCCGTGTGATACTGTGCATGTGGATGCTTTTCCGGTTTGGTGGGAACACATTTCCTCAGACGGCCAACTGAAACCATTGCTCCCACTGCCCTGGCCCCTCTGAGGATCATGGGGCTGCTCCCTGGATTGGGAGGACATGACACGGGGCAGACTATAATGTAGAAGAATGACCTCAGCGAGAAAAGGTAGCCCTTTCTTCTCTGATACGTACAATTTTAATGCTGATAGCTGTCGCCCCTAGGTTTAACCATTATTTCTGAGACTATCTTTCTCTTTTCTTCCTTTCCCATATTGCTTTTCACCATTTATGCTTCCTTTATTTCATTCACAAGACTGTAGTTAGCTCTTCTCTGGAGACAGACAAATGTTAAGGTGGATTTATCTCAAAAGTATCTGACTGTGGTTAGGTTCATTTCTTGTAGTAAATGAGCTCTTTAGTTTAGCCTCTCCTGTTATAAGTGCTCTCTTTGACATCCCAAATAAAAATAATGAGCTGCTGTCTCCCAACAGTGAGCTGCCCTCGGGAGTTCATTAGGACACTAGCTTGGTGAGGGTCCCTGAGGAATGAAGTTACTTGTCCTTTTGCTCTATGCTTACCAATGCTCACATTCCAGGAGGACCTAAAGCCCATTAGCCTCCTCATGCACATCCTGTTTTGCTTATTGCTTTATTAATATTTGGCTGGGAATGAAGAGCAAATGTTGCCCAAAAATGGCAGCAGTGTCAGGGAAGAAGGCAAAGGAAGACAAACGTGTTGATTTATTGCATTTGTGGCATAGCGTCGAGTGGAAAACCTGGCTGGAAATGTGAAATACTAAAGGAAAAGCAGAACCACCAACTCATGCCACCCTTCAGCTGAGTTCTTCCCTCTCTTTGTGGCCTGGAATAGACCAGGCTGAGGCACCTCATTGGGCATAAGCAGATCCCTGGACTAGCAAGGACATGTAACGCCCCAAATCCATTCACAACTAAAGTGTGACCTTGAGAAGATGGTGCCTTTGTAGCTCTGTTGTCTTCTCTTCTGAAACTGATAGAGCTGATGAGACCAAGCCAGCCCGAGTTAAGGTACTCCACTTCCCCTCTGCTGATTGTTACCATCTCTCTGCCAAGGGGTCTTGTCCCTCAAAGAACAGCAGCCAAACGCACTGTGTGAGCACTCACCACCACAACAGGGGCAGCCCACATAGGAGGGAGGTTGTCAGCTGGGGACTTAGGTAGGCGCTATCAGGATGAAGGGCCTGTCTCCCACTAGTCCTGACTTAACATCTTTCACTAACACAGATAAATCAAAAGGAGGATGACAGCCTATGTCCTTGATCTAGCAAAATGGGAATGATGTTATTTTGCAGTTGTAGCCATAAACAGACCATTCTGCAACACCAATTGATTGATTTGTGCTTGAGGAATGCTGTGTATTTTAAATTCACTATGGTGAAACTTTAAAAGCAGAAAGTGTGCATAATAAGTCTTACACATTTATATTTTATTGTGAACTTGTGTACCATCATTGCATATTCTGTAATCAACCTGTCAAGTCAAGAGAGTAATATTGATTTCCTGTTCATCACTTGGCACTGGATGCTCATACCCACTACAGACTACAAATATTCTCTTTGCTCAGCTAACCTGTTGTTTAAGTATTTAAAGCCAAAAGTGAGCCAGGAAGTCAGGCATTCTGGCAGCTGTAGCCAACTGGAACAACTTCCTAAAACAAACACCTTCACCTAGTCCGAAGGACAATTTTATCTCTTGATGGTTTTGCCAATGCAGAAAGAATTGAAATTGTACTTATTTGCAAGCTGTACTGTTTGCAACTGCTGCGAAAGTTGTGAATCCTACACCCTTATATTTTCCTATGGGATTGAAGGATGCTTTTGTGATAATGGCTAGGAATCCTGGTCATAGAACAAGATCCCAAAGCTGATTTGTAAATACATGATACATGAAGCTTACGAACTGCAGTTATTGGTTCATATATAATACTAGGTCAAATGCAATGGAGTTACTGAAGTTTAACGGGTCACTGCCTATCGGCTGAATCATACATACTTTCTCAGGAATGTCTCAATGAGATGACTGAGCTGAATTAAGAACTTGTCCTTGTTGAAATGGTCTATCATCTCTTCCTTTTTCCTCATGGGCCTGCCCTCTTCCTTCCCTTTTATTGCAAGCTCTTGTGTTTCCATCCTTTGTGAGGTGACCCAGCTCATATAGCCAGCAAAAAAATTTTGTTTCCTTTGGGTTGTTTTCCCGCCATCTCAGTGAGCTGAATCAGCTTACTGAGGGCTCAGCTGAGTGCCAGAGCCAGTGCAAAGGAAGCTGTGGCCATGAGGCACTGGCAGTGGAACAGGAACAAAAAGAAGAGAGGAACTGCGGTAACGACAAGCTGTGGGATGATGATATAGAAGAAGCCATGTTAGGGACCTTATGTAGAAAGAATAACTGAGATGGTGAATCATTGAGATGAGTTTTTCAAGGATCCTTGAAAACCTGTCTGAATCAAAGAGAATACTAAAATTACAGGCCCAGACAACCACTGAACTTGAGGTTCCTTATCAACAGGAGAATGTGGTGAAACCTTAGGAAACAAAAGTATTGTTTTGGCTGTGTTGAGTTTGAACTGTATGAGCACTAAGCAAGCACAAAGAGGTATCAAGCACAAGCTTGATAAAAATTGAAAGTGGTATCCTATGAAACTATCTTATTGATTAAGATTATAAATAAGTCAACGAATGCGGTAAGTCAGTCCTAAATGTGTTTTTTTTGTTGTTTTGTTTTGTTTTAAAGCTGGCGAAACAAATCAAAGCTAAATCTATCCTGCCCAGAAAAGCACTAGCTATTCAGAAATGTGTAGGATACTATACTTCTTTGGTGTATTCCTTGGCTTTTTTTTTTTAATGGTAAAACTTAGGCCACAAAGGAATTACCTTATCAGTTCACCCTCTATCAAACCACACGAAGTGTAATAATTGGCAGGACTCTCTAGACTTATCATAGTACTGGGGCTTTAAAAACAGAGACTTCAGAGGAAAACAAACCAGTGTGATTCAAGACACTACACAAACTGAGAAAAGGAGATTAAGTGGAAACTCACTGCTTTTCACAGGTTTTGTGCGTGTTTTCCCACTTCTGGAAGTGGCTCACGTCAGAGACAAGAGCCTGGACAAAATGGACCATCAGGTGGCCTGGCTTTCTATTTTCCCAAATAAACAAACAAATAAATACATATTCTTTGTTCTTTATTCTCACTTCTCAGCAGACACTGTAACTGAGGTTTCGCCTTCCGAATATTTCATTACCTCTTACAAAACGCGGTGCAACACCCTGAATGCCGCCTGGGGCTGACAAATGTGCGGCGCTCTCCGCTGACTTTTTCAGCCACTGGCGCGAAGTTGCGGCGCTCGGCAACTCCAGATGAGAGCAAAGGCACCGGCCAGCCCCTTGTCAAGCCTGTCCCGCCGCCTGCCCCCGCCGGGCTCACCCTCTGGCAGGGGTTCCGTAAACTCTCGTGAAGGGATGTAACGTGCTTTACCGCGGGCTGCCGCTCTGCCCTGACGGTGCAAGTCGCGGGGACCCGGGAGCCGCTCCCTGCTCGGCGGAGAGGGTAGATCGGAGCGGACGCGAGAGCCGGGCGCTCTCGCCCGCCCCGGCGGCGACCCGGCCCGCAGGCGGCGACGGGCGGCGGCGGGCGCGCCTGCGCTCCGCCGCGCCGCTCGGGGAGGCGGCTGAGGGGGACTTGGCGTTGGGTGACAGGCGGGGCGGGGGCGCAGGGCCCGGCTGACTCGCCGGCTCGGTTGCGGGCTCCCCCCCGTCTCGCCGCAGCCACGGTGAGTAGCCTCGTCTTTCTTCTCTGCAGCGGCCGGGAGCAGGGAGCTCGGGGCACCCCGCCGGCTCCCCCGCCCTGCCCGCTGCCCACCCGCCGGGGGTGGGGGGAGAGCTGCCGCTGGGGTTCGGTTGCCCGGGATGCCGCTACCTCCCCCCCCGCGCCCGTCTGCCCCTTCGCATCGAGCAGAAGGCGGCGGGGAGACAAAAGCGAACAAAGGAGGCAAAACGCGTGTTTCGCTGGCGGGGTAGGCAGGGCTGGCCACCGTCCGTCCCTCGGCGGTCCCGCGGGCACGGGGGGCACCCGGGCGAGCTGGGGCAGCGAAGCCGGCCCCAGAGTGCCGGCGTTCGGGGTACATGCCGCCACTGCCTCGGCATCGGCTTTGTTCCCCTCTACTCCGTCTGCTGCCGCTCCCCGGGCCGCCGAGTTGTAGCAGACTATTTATTTCAGCGTGTTTATTTTTAGGCTGGAAAATAGAAGGCTTGGCACGGCGACCTTTGGCTGTCGCATCCGGCGCCAAATAAAAGGGTCGCGCTCTAGCCGAGGCCCACGGACGTGTGGTCCGCTCCTGCTCTTGTGTAAATCCATGTGCTGTCCGCAAGGACACGGTCCCTCGGTCTCTCCCGCGGCCCTCTCCGCCGTAGGGGCAGCGGGCAGTCCCCGGAGCTCAACGCAGATCCTGGGGTCGGGCGGGCAGAGGCCGGGGCGGCGGGGCGGGGGCCGCTGGGGACGGCGCCGCTGACCTCCCGTGCTTGCTCTCCGCCCCGCAGGTCGGCAGCACCCCCCTGGAGCTCTGTCAGCGGCGTCGGCGGCGCAGAGGAGGATGCGGGCGGCGGAGCGGCAGCAGCGGCGGCGGGCGGTGCTCCCCCGCGGCGGCCGGGCTTGCCGGGGCGGCTGCTGAGCGCGGCGCCGCGGGCATGCGGCGGCGGGGAGCAGGAGCCGCCGGCAGCGGGGGCGCCCCGGCGGGCGGGCGTCCCCTTCAGCGACACTGAGGGAGGATGGAGCCACAAAGGACTTTGGCTGACACGTGCGGCGGGGCGGCCAGCGGCCGCGGCTAGGGCCACCCCTCTCCCCTCCCTCCTCCCCTCCCCGCTATGCTGCGCTCCCGCCGGGCCCCTCAGCGCGCTCGACGCACGGCGGCGATGGAGCCGGCCGGGCTCCTCTGAGGCCGCGGCCGGAGCCAGCATGGCCTCGGCGGGGACCCCAGCGCAGCGGCGCCCCGGGGCGGAGCGGCCGGCTGCGGCGGCGGGGGGCCGGGCGGAGGCGCCGCGGTGCCGCAGCCTGCCCGCGCTCGGCGGGGCGGCGCCGGGCGGCCGCGGGGCCGCGCTCGGCTCCCCCCTGGCGGCCGGGGGGGGCGGCGGCGCTACGGCGGGCCCCGCCGCGGGGCCGGCTGCCGGGGACGGACGGAGCGAGGGCGCCGCCGGGGCTGCCCGGCACCCCGACGCCGGCAGCGGGAGCTTCCCCCGGAGGACCGAGGGCGGCCAGTTGGCGGCGCCCGGCCGAGGGGTGTCCCCGGGCACCCCGCTGCCGCTGCGGCCGCCAGCGCTGCTGCTGGCGGGCCCCCCGGGCAGAGCGTGCCTGCGGGCAGTGCTGGCGGACTCGCGCTTCTTCTTGGTGTGCATGTGCTTCCTGACCTTCATCCAGTCCCTCATGGTCTCCGGCTACCTGAGCAGCGTCATCACCACCATCGAGCGGAGATACAGCCTTAAGAGCTCAGAGTCGGGGCTGCTGGTCAGCTGCTTCGACATCGGGAGCCTGGTGGTGGTGGTCTTCATCAGCTACTTTGGGGGACGCGGAAGGAGGCCGCTCTGGCTGGCTGTAGGGGGGTTTTTCATTGCCTTGGGGGCTGCACTCTTCTCCTTACCTCATTTCATCTCTCCGCCGTACCAGATCCAGGAATTGAACTCCTCCGTCAGTAACGAGGGCTTGTGCGTGACTGGCAATGGCACCACCAAAGAGCAGTTGGACTCGCCGGCCTGTGTCAAGGACTCTGGTGGAAACGACCACTCTCTCTATGTAGCTTTATTCATTTGTGCCCAAATCCTCATTGGCATGGGCTCGACCCCCATCTATACTTTGGGACCAACCTACTTAGATGACAATGTCAAGAAAGAAAACGCCTCGCTTTACCTAGGTAAGGCATCTAAGTACCAGGGTGCTTTGACTGAATGCCAAATCTGCCTGAGGGACCAGTTACAGGTACTTGGGTCCTGTTCTTTCTGAGCAACATCCGTGATAGCCTTTCCTTCTGAAGTGACCTTTTGAAGGAAAATTGCCATGCTTTCCTATTTTAAAATGTTTTTCTCTTCCTTGTGGAGTGGTGAACAGCAGTAACAGGTGAAGCTAAGGCAGTGTGTGTACAAGTGGCTGCTCTCACATCCTCCCACCCAGGGAACGGGACAGCAGAGGTCAGCTTCTCTAATACTTTTCAGTACTTGGCATTAGCTGGTGACTTTTGCAGAAAGTAATGTTAAAGTTTGCTATGCCTCTTCAAGTTTCTTTTTGCTAATACAGAAACGATATATTTCTAAATTTTGTTCAGCATCCTGTTAGCCTAGAGTCTCTGTCTATGATGTTAATGTTTTATAAGTACTTTGAGAGATTTTTGACATGCTTCATTTTACTTTTCCAGTATTCATTTATCTTTAACTAGCAATGAATTGTGGCTGGTGTCGGTAGATCATCTGGCAACTCAGAATGGGTTTAAGAAACATTGATAAAACAGCAAGTTAAAACCTTCAGAGTTAAGAGCTCAGTTAAGGGACAGAACAAAACGAGAGTCTGATCTGGCACTTGGCTTTTGGCAGGTACAGACAGACCGGTCCTCCTGATAGTCATGACGGGAGAAAGGGGTTTCTCAGATAACTGGGTACTAAACTTTTTGGGAGTTTCAACGTGATAGCAAACACCATACATTTTTGGTAGTTTGTGTAATGTGTAAGAAGACTGACTGTTCTCTGAGTTTGCATTAGTATCTTACATGATTCTGTAAGAAATAAACCTCACATACTCCTTCAAATTCTTTTCAAATGAGAGGCACTTACGGGGCTGAGAGCGCTGCCAAGGGGTTTTGGATGCTCAGCATTACCATTTGCAATTCAATTTACTTTGGCTTTATGATAACCGTAGAGATAATCAGTCTGTGTAAAACAGACATGCATGGAAGGAACACACGTAGGGTGTGTGTGTAATTACTTTATTAAGAAAAAGTAGTCACCCGGATCAGTATTTTTATTCCCATTGACCTGTTCTTCAGCGATTTGACTGTCCCCTGAACCGTTTTAAAGGCATGCACAGTGTATGTGCGGTGTCTTGAGAAAGCCTGAGGCACTGTTGGTTTTCGGAAGGAGGGAGAGGTATTATGTACATTTTTTTTCTATTGTTTTCACAGCATTGCTAATCTGCCTGATTAAATATTTGCCAAAGCATTTTTCTTCTTTCCCTCCCCTCTGAGAAAGGCTAGTTGGTATGGCAATATAGTTTAATGGGGAATCAACTTCATTTGCAGCATGAAAAATCCAAGCATCTTGTTGTCTGAGGTTAGTAAGTGTAGTTAGGAGTGACAGAAGGGGGGTGAAACTTTTGCTAACGTGATATCATACAGTCCTCAAAAAACAAGGAATAAAATGAAATGGAAATGCCTGAGATGAGGGTGAGGAATGAAGGGTAATGAAGATGAACAGTACAAGAGGAGAAATAAAGTCTTCACCAAAGGGGGAAGCAAGGTCAGTGGTCAGAAGTCCTGACTGCAGGAGAAATGATGCCTGCAACTGAAATGCTTCTAGTATGGGAAATTGTAATAAAATGACTCAGGTAACTTTTAATTGCATCAAAGATTAGCGTTAAAGTTAACAAAGGTAAAAGACACCAGCAGCTGTTGGAAGACTGTGTGTGACCCTGTCACCAGGCACTGAAGGCGGCTTTGATCTATACTGGGAATATCCTTGTAGAGTTGAAGTTCATATGCAGTGATTAAAAAGAGTAAAGATGAGATATCCAGCTACAGTGTACATGAAATATTGATAGCTGAAGTCTGATTCCATAGGCAGAAGAATTAAAATGAACACAAAGCATGTTTAAACATCGAATAAAACGTATCATCACTTCCTTTCAGTCTTTAAGCTACTCAGGGCTAGAAGCAATATTGCTTGCTATTGGAAATCTTGGTATTACCTTTTTTAAATAGTGTGAAGTTCTGAGGAAACTTCTACCTTGTTTGAGTTTGAATATTTACCTTGCATTAGACTTAGGCTGATGACTTTTTAACAGGCAGGAGTAAAATCTGAGTTCTCTGGAAAAAAAGAAAAAGAACATTGTTTGGCATGTTGATGTGAGCAAACATGTTTTTTTAGAGCTGCTCAGTGTTTTGGAATGTTTCATGTCCTCGAGGAGAAGGATTTGTGGGCAGCAGGCAGCCCAGCTGGGCACAGGGATGGGGTAGAGGTGGCCAGGGCATGGCTCTGCAGACCAGCCACCCCACATCTTGCATTAGGCAATGCCAGTTTCTCAGGGCAATATGATTTTATTCCTGGGGCAAGCTATGTAAATGATGTCAAAATGGAATATGTATGTATGCATGTAGGCTTGGGCTAACAAAAAATCTTGGAGTGGGCCATGGGAGTTGAAGTTTTGAAAAGAGAAGAAAGCCCAGTGAAACAGATCCCAGTCACACAGACATGTATGTCTGAGAGAGGAGAGTTAATTTAAAAAAAAGGTGTCCCCTAACACACAGTGGAAGGTCACTAACATGTTTGTTTGTAATCATGCTAGTATTGGGTTCTGTTTTTTTTTTTTTTTTCAAGGAAAGGTAACATGCAAAAAGATGTGTTTAGATGAGAAACATTTGTTTACAAGCATGCACATGATGAAAGTTTCACTGAGCTGCAGAACTGAAGAGCTTCTCAGCCCTGCGAGTGTGCCCACTAATCGTAGGTCAGTAAAGCCCCCTGAGTATCACTAATCCTGATTCTGCAAAAACTCACCTTATGTGGCTGTGGAACCTATTTTATTTATTTTCCAAGTTAATCCAGCTCAGGGCTTGAGTGGCAATAGCATATCCTCTTAAGAGTAGGCATGCAAGCTCAATGTGGACAGCTGTTTTAACATTCCTGACTGGAAGTCCTGCTCTCAAAAAACATATTTGATGCTGATACATAGTCTCTTGGCTGCCTACACTTAAGTCCATCTGTCAGGGTGGCACGGTGCCAGTTTACAAGGTGGTATGTCATTTTTAGTAAGACAAAGGTGCCAAGCAGGAATGTGTGTTTGGGCTGCCTGCATAGCAATGTGCGAGCTCACTCTTCTGTGGGATGTTTCTTCCTTGTGAAGGCAGCGCCACCTCCGTGTCCTCCTGCCCTTTAAACCTGGCGGTGCTTTGATATCCTGATGCTAACTTTGAGAAAATGTATGACATCAGGCTTGGAGACAAGTTGTGATTGTAACAGGTGCCTAGGAAATACGAGAGCCATCTCCCTTAATCACAGATAATCCAAAATGGAAGTTACACACTTTTCTAGAAAAACTGGGCGATCACTAAGTTGTCTTTGTCCTCTCCTGAAGTCTCTCCCTTCTGTGCTCAGCTGTATGGTAGCATGTCTGTCATCAGCTGCCCGATGTATGCAGGTTGTCCTTTTAATTAATTAAATTAATTACTATTTAAATGGGGGTCAAATTGGACTTTGTGAGTCTTTTTTTGTAGTCTTGGTGATGTTTCTGCTACTTCTTAAATTCTAGCACTTAAAATACAGCGTGGTTTTTTTTTTAAATCTGTGGGGTTTTTGTAGGGATTCAATAGTTTGTCTTGAATGGTGAATTTACCTTGTTATTGTATCATGAATTTTAAAAGTGGTTCCTTAAAATTACCTGTGGCACTTGGAATGGGAAGTTTTATTAATGGCATTACAGTGCCTGAATAATTTTAAAATATTTTGCTTCTTTTGCAAGTGGGTATTGTAATAAAAACGCTATTTACTTTGAAAATTAATGCACAGAAAGGCAATATTAGGTTTTACAGAAATATTGCATTAATGAAAATGTTTTGGCATTCAGGAATGGCTTTCACCAGTACCCCCAAAAATGACTAGTGGATGAATTAGTCATTGTGCTGAAGATGTTTTATTTCAGTTTCTAGAATGCTATAGACTGGCTAAGATATGATACAAGAAAAAGGTGTAAATCAGTTTAATTTCATGCAGACTTTCTGTAGTTTTGGGAACAAACCATAATTACAAAATACAAAGATAAAGTTTTGATGAGATAAAAGCTGAAAAATTGGATAAACCTGTGTAAATGGGGTTGGTACAGATAGTGGCTGGAGAGCCAGGAAAGTAAAATCCTTTCCTAACCTGGAAAAAGAATAAATATTTAGACTAGTTTCGAAAACATTTTGGACTCTGGTGTTGTTTTCATGAGGATCATTTGTGGGTTGCTGTTTCCAGCATTAGGTAAGCCATTTCCCTGTGATTATATTCTGCTTGGAAATCACCTTCTTACTAATGTTTTACAGCTGGATGCTCTGTGTACCCCTCACATCTTTTCCAGACTTCCCCAAAGTATGCATATAGGTATATATGTCAATCGTATTTATTCTATTTCTGGTTAAATCTACCTCTATATCCATGTCCCACTTGGAAGGAGAGGGCGGGAGGAGGAGCTTTATGTGCTTCATCAGAAACCCACCACCTTTGCCCGCTGGGTCCTGTGGTAGGCTCCAGCTGCCGAACAAGCTGGGCCTCCAAACCCAGCATTGTCTCGGTGTCGGCATGGGAAGCACTGGATTTTTGTGCCGCTTTGATTGATTAATTTTGGTCTGACCACTTCTGAGGTTACAGATGCTGCTGGAGGACAGGAGCTGGAGCTCCAAGGGCATTGGGTCCTCTGTATGGATGCTGCAAGATTACTGAGGTTTTCCAAGGCAGGAACAATTTTTTAGCTGAACAGGAGAGACCATCTTGAAGCAGGGAAACAGCTGACCAGCATTTCATTTTATTGTCGTCAATTCCGCCTATGATGGCTTATCGTTTACATTGAATGTGCTTCCTGCTACCTGATATCCAAAAAGGCTAGTTTCCTGCAGGGTTTTCTCAGTGATGATCCCTATAGTTGGTAAACCCTACAGACTTAGTACATTTATTTTTAAAACATGCCTGTGAGGAGGCAGGATTTTATGAATCAAAAATTGAAGCAAAAGGGCATTGAAGCTGAAATTGGCAGAAACATTCACCAGCATTTTTTATTTCTTGCTGTATTTCCCTTGTGAAAGAGCGGCGTGCTGAACTTATGCCTCAAATACAGGGTTTTAGTTTATCTGAGTGAAAGCCACATCTTCATTTATCCATAGGCTATACACTAAGACTTGGCTCATCAGCAGTCTTTTGTACGAACACGTGCTTGCTTTGTTTGCACACTCAGCTGGGCAGAGCCAGCCGCGGGCTGCCAGCACTCTGCTCTCAAGAGAGCATTTTGGGGTGCAGGTGAAACGGCTGCAGGTCTGCTTTTGTATATGGATTGTGCTGTTTTCCCACACAGGTCATTTTGCAAACAGAGGGTTCAGAATTGTGCTTCTCTGCCATTTCTGTAACATCTCTTTTATTAAAATGCTGATCAGGCAGCAGGCATGGTTCCTACTTTAAAGCAGCGCTATGCATTTTTATTGCCCTTTCCTATAACTGAGGAAATAGATAAATTTTACTTTTCTTCTCCACTTTAGTCTCCTGCTCCATAGGTTGGCTGATACTGATTTTTTTTTTTTTTCATACTATAATCCTAGATATAATTTTCTTAGGCATTTAGAGAAGGTGGGGTTTTGTGTCCGTGTAAGCAGTATGTGCACAATGAGTTCAATGAGAGGTGGGGACAGCCTGCAGGATTTAACATCGTGAGTGATATTCCTTCACTTGTCCTGCCAGTGCCGTGTCCCTAAGGGATGCTTTCTGGATCTCTCCCGTTGTGTCCTTGCCATGAGCTATGCCGTCATCCACAAGTAGCTGTATTGACAAAGCGTTGCTTGAAGTGACTGGAAAAATGTGCTTTGCCCTTCTTGGGAGCATGAAGAGGCTTATGCACATACTTCCCTGATTGTCTCTTTATATTAAAAGAGAAAAACTGGGTGGGATCCAGGGGTCTGAAACTCACTGAAGTCCCAGGCCCTGTTGTTTTCCTTGCTTAGCATTTGTCAACATGCTAAGCGTTTTGTTTCTCAGGCTGAAAGTGTCCTTTTCACCTGCTCCAGCTTGGGAATGGTGTTTTCTTGGAGAGCAGCTACTTTCTTCTCTGATGAGCCCCGCTGCAGGGCTGGTTTGAGCAGACAAGCATCTGAAGCTGCCGCAGTCCCTGGAGAAGCTTGGAAACTTAGACATGAAAGTGGCCTTTAAGTAATAGCTTGTTTGTACCTTTTCCCAGGAACTGGAGGTTTGGGATCTAGTGTCTGATTACCCTGGGGCTGGAAACTTTAGCTGTCTGCTGGCTACATTGACTGTTTTGTAAAGAGTCACCCTAACTACTGTTGCAAGTGGATTAGAGGTGCTTTGTGTTTCCTGCATTTTCCCTTAACTCTCATTCAGTGGTGAAAGTGCTTTTGCAGTCAAAGAAGAGGAGACTGGATTTCTCTCTACCATTGTTCAAAGATACAGGCTTCTGTCTCAACTGTGCAGGAAACACTGGCAATTCTGTAAACGAGGCTTGACCTGCTGTTTCCTCTGGAAGGCCAGCATCTAAAAGTTCTGATTTTTAACGTAGTTGGGTGGATTTCATCTATGGATTTTAAAAGAGCAGAAAAGTAACTCAATCATATTAGGCTCTTCAGTCTCACACTCTCTTTTTAATCCTATTTTAAGTCTTCTTCATCCTGATAGCACTTTTAAAACCTCTATTACTTGGGAAGCATGAACTGAGATTTTCTTTTTTTGTTGATTTTACATGCCTTTCCTATTTCTTTTGAAAACAGTTGAGAAGTTACCAAGCAAAAATGGCACATACTTTAACTGATCCCCTCTGGCAGTCGTTGCCTCTGTTGACTGTAGGGGTCAAATTAAGTGGTAACTCTTTCTCACACTGCTGATGGATCGGTGCCACATGGACTCTGAGGGCAGCATAAGCCCATTACTTGCCTTCCTGTGAATTGTCACCAGAGCTTCAGCTCCCAGTCCAAGGGTGCCTCTGCAACTCCCCTCAGCAGCTACAGGGGATGCTGGGAGGCACTAAGGTTGTGAGCTGAAGGTGCTGAAGCAGCACAGATGGAAGAGGGAAATTTTTGCGCCGGGAACCTCAAAGAGTGAGGGCTCTGCACAAGAAGGAGACAACTAGCATGGAAGGTGTTGGTCTCTTCTCCCAAGTAACAAGTGATAGGATGAGGGGAATCTGCCTCAAGTTTCACCAAGGGAGATTCAGACTGGATATTCAGAAAAACTTCTTCACTGGAAGGGTTTTCAAGCATTGGAACAGGCTGCCCAGGGAAGTGGTTGAGTTATCTTCCCTAGAGGTGTTTAAAAGACGTGTAGATGAGGTTCTTAGGGACATGGTTTAGAGGTGGACTTGGCAATATTAGGTTAACGGTTGGACTCAGTGATCTTAAAGGTCTTTTCCCACGAAAATGATTCTATGATTGTAACTCTGTTGGCCTTCTGAGTCCTGGTGTCCATGCATTCAAGCAGCATGGCTGGATTGGACTATCTGGGCACATGGGCTGGAGCAAGCAAAGTCTATGACAGCAGATGACTCTGCGGTTGCATGCAAGATAATTTCACTTGAGTCAGCCAGATCTGTCCCCCAACTCCTTCCAAGAGCCCTGAAAAAAATAGGACATTCCCTCTGACGGGAAAGAATATGTCAGTGTCGGGCAGCATGGGGAAGTATGGGCTGTGCCCTGAACAGTTGGGAGTTTGGGCATCTGTTGTGCTGTCACAAGGCCAGAAATTTAGACAACAAATTTAGCGTGACGCTAACAGGAGAGCTAGCAAACCCAGGTCTTTCCTCTTCCCTTTCCTCCATCCTTCTCTTCTGCCATGGTGAATTTGTTCTTACCTGAGAAATCAGGAAGTGTGAACAGAGAACACAGAGTGCTGGCTTATGCTGCCATTAGACCCTATCGTCTACTCTGAAAGCACTAATTCTCGTATAGGTAAACAGCTTGCCAGCAAAGACAAATTACACCAGTGAAAAACATCGTACTCTGGTATGAATTACATTTTATGGTGAGTTTGGAAGAGATGCAGTCAGAAAAAAACATGTATATTTTTACTTGTAATTTGAGCAAGTGGAAGCAAAAATTATTCAAAGAAAATAAACATGAACTGTATCATGCGAAGTACTTACAAACAATAGTACATGTTCACTAATTGTATGCTCCTATGCTGTTCCTCTCTGATTTTCTATTCCATTTTCAGTACAGTTTTCTTCAGCAGCCTGCTTTCTTTTCATTAGTTTGCTGGGATATTTTTTGGTTGCTCTCATTTTTTTCCTTGCATATATTCATATTAACAGTTTGTTTGCCTTGCATCATGCACAGTAGGACCTCAGTCTAATAGTTACCCTCTGCACCTTTTATCATTGTTGCTTACAGGATTGGAATGAAAGTCTCCAGAGTGTCTTAGCATTGATTTTTGTAAAATTCAGTGCTGCTCTGAAACCAGCTACCAGTTCTTCAGCTGTTTGAATTTAGTAAGCTTTTGTAAATTAGCAACTACTTTCCATATTTATCTGTCTGTTTTCAGTCAGCTTCTTCTAAGTGATATAAAGTAGCTCCTGGGTGGATTCTCCTGTGGTTGTGTCCTTTAATTTCTAAATTAATTAAGCTATCCTCTAGAGTCAGAATATTTCGGATAGTCCATGTATTAGCTGAGTGTGTCTTCTGATAGATGCTTTACTAGCCAGGGCATAGTATTTGCTGTTATGTGCTCAAGTTGTAGTTTACCCCAGTGCTTGTCACAGGTTTGTTCACAGTGCTTTACTTCAGGTGTCATGTTGGCACTCAAAGGTGGTGGCCAGTGGGCTCCTGAAGTCACGAGCTCCCAATAACACCTTACTTCTCACTTCTCCCTTTTTTTCAGTCCCTAATTAGATTAAAATCAAAATACCACACCTCCCCAGAAATAATTTTAAGAAATGTGTTTTTGTAGATAAAACGAAGTAGATAGTGAAATAGTTGTGAGCCTGCTGTGCTGGCTGCTAACCTGTAATTACTCAAAGAAAATCTGTGAAGCACGCCTCATTTGCATATAAAAACGTCTGAAGGAAATACTCTGTAAGATATTGTCTGATGTTGCTGTGTGTTAACCCTTCCCTGTACTTAAAAGAGAATTGCTGTATTCAGCTGAGCTGTTGACTCAGTAGATTTTGCTAGGCATAAGAAAACCAAACCCACTACCTTTTCCACCAAAGATCCCAAAGGAATGGGCCCATAGGCTCACAGGTCAAAACCACATGAAATTCAAGAGCAAGAGCCCCTGAGGATGCCGGTTAGGTGGGATTTTTCAGCTGAAGAAGAACCAGAAGAGCTGAAAAAGGGGAGGTTTAGTGCCAGCAGCGTGGAACTGGCGGTGCCTCTTCAGTGTGGTTGGAGGTGGTGGGGGCAAACCCAGAAGGGGCTCTGGGCCAGGGGGCTCCTTCTGGGGCCAGTTCCAGATGGAGCCCATGGGAAGGGCTGAAGGTGCTGCTCTAAGTGTCTGTGGAGTCCAGAAAAGCAAGGCTGGGGAGTTGGGGAGATGGAGAGAACAGAGGAGCTTTGCTTCTGCCCGCACTTTTCTTCCCACCAGCTCAGCATTTCCCGCTTTTGCCCAACATTTCTCCACGCTGTTCATTGATTCCTGGCATTTCAGTAGCTGGAGTTTAATAATTACTAATAAAATAGTTTGCCACTTTGTCATTTTTAATCTGAATTTACTTTTCCATTTGTTACTTCATCCCAGTGAGTGAAGAAGAGGTTTAATAGAGAGTGTAACCTTCTGGAGTGCAAATAGCTTCAGTAATAATCCTCCCATTTCAAAAAGTAAAATATTTGCAGAAGACCACTACACAATAATAGAGTCTGTAGTTTCTGTAATCAGTGATGGGCAGTTCATATCAACTTGATTTAATGCAGCTGTCTAGTGACAGAAACAGTGAGAGGATCCCCGGGGAAATTTTATGGTCATAGGAGAATAAGGATAACACATGAGCTTTAGAGTCTGCAATATGGTAGCAATGATGCACACAGATTCAGGAATTTATTGGGTGAGTTATATAATTGGCCTAAAAGAGGAATTTCAGAAAACTATGTTTCTTCTGCTAATAGAATGACTGAGGGCAGGAAGTGGGATTTTGGGGTTGTCAGAAACAAGCAGGTGTTCGTTTGTTACCGTACCTGGAGGTCTCGTTATACAAGGAGAGTAAAAAGGCTGTAGCTCAGCACTCCATCAATGTAATGTAATGCCATGTAATTTCAAAGGCAGAGCTAAGGGCTGGATTGATGCTTGAAGGAAGAGCTGTATTCTAAATTATAGTTCCTAAGTAGCAATTTGCACTCTCTTGGTATGTGGAAGCTCTGTATATTCATTGACCTCAGTGACTGAATATATTAATGGGACAGTGATCATAATGGCAAAGATATACCTGTCAGGCGTGAGTTCCTTTGGCTGCAGAAGCAAAGTAGGCTTTAATTGATTTTTTTTTTTTTTTTCCAGTCCTATGGCTTCTTCAAAAGCTCTGGGAGGTGCAAGATGAGCACTTCTAAAAGACTATTCTCTGCATTTAGGAGTACCTCTGTGCCTGAGTGTATGCAGAAGTATAAAAAAAGACCTTTCTTCATTAACTTTGCTCCTTGTCTTACTTGATGTTTGCTAGCAATTGATTTTTGGTTTGATTAGGACACTATTTGTGCTTATTGAGTTCAAAGGTTATGAGTGTCTAAAGTTGGAGCTCCATCTTATAACCCATAAACTCAATAAGCTCCAGCTTTGGACACTCAGAAGCAAGCAGGACACAGACAACAAGTATGGAGGCATTTCTCCTTGAAAGGCAAAATAAAAGGAGTGGGTAAGGCTACTGCACCCATGCATTTGTGATAATTAAAAGAAGATCAGCCTTCTGTGAGAAATGAGGTAAAACTGATAGACTAGCCAGGCCAGCTAATGGGAAAGGAGTTGAAAAAAGCTTTTAAATCTGGTGGATCAGAAGCCTTGGGTACATGTGTACCCTCTCAGCCTACATTAAGATATTAAATTTACCAGAGAAAAATAGAGGAATATATGAACTAATATACTTTTAAGAGTTCCTATACTGAGGTCATTAGAGCAGTTATTTCTCCTTTGGGTAAGTAGTAGTATTTTAAGTATTTGGATAAGGCAAAAAATGAGCTGTTTATGATCAGATAGATCTGTAATTATCCTCCCTTCATCCTTATTCCCCTCTTCATCCTGACTGCATCTCCACAGTCCAGATTTATATCCTACAGAAAGAAGAGCTTACCATGGCTTTGATGCAGTGTAATGCTTTCAAGAAACCCCCATGTTTTAATTCACAGAATTATACTGTATATTTATGTATATCTTAAGTGTTACAAAGACTGAAGAAAGGATCTATCATATGCCACAGTTTCAGGGTGTGTGAGAAATGACACCTCATTTTTTGCCCGAGGTGACATACTGAAATCTGATGTGAACTGTTGGGTGAAGGTTGACCACTTTCCTGTAGGAGAGGTTGTAACTGGTACAGACAGCGAGAGGACTGCTGAATGGTCATGGTAGAAGAGTTTGATAGCCGTGAAGTTTATTTTAGTAGATAGGCATCCTACACTATGAGCCAGCTGCATTTTGTTTGAATTGTGCCCGACAGGAAAAAACTGGTGTAGTGTATTAGGAATGTAGTGAATTTCCCTCATCTAGTTTAATAAGATGCTTGGATCAGTTTTTTTGTGGTCTAAACATTAAGGTTTGTCCAGACTACAACTCCTGGGCTAGGCAACTCTTCTAGTGCTGGATTAATGCCAGTTTGTGTGGCCTGTCTGGAGATATTAGAAGAATTAGCATAGCATTAGAAGACATGGTAGCATAACCCTTGTGACTGTGTCAGAGGGTCCCTGGATGCTCTTAGGATTGTTGTCTGCTGCTTTTCTTCTGAATTAGGGTATGCAGTGTGAGGAACAGTGTGGTTATTTTAGTATGCAGACTGGAAAATAATGCAATGATTCTGCCCTTAATTTAGGCTGTATTGCATTCCTGTTGAATTAAAAGCAAAAGGCTTGTTGACTTTTTTTGCTTTTCCCCGGTGTTTTTTTTTTTTTTTTTGATATAACAAAATGGTGTGGAGCTCAGGGAACTGACAGCTGGTGGTTTTCTGATGTGGGAGATTTGACTTGGAGAATATATGTGTGGGTGTGATGATACAGGGCAGCCTCTTTGCACAACCCCTTGGTGATGTGCTGTATACTCTTGTTATACATAGTGCCAAAATAGACAGTAATCCTCTTACAAGGGATTGTGAAGCAAGTAATAATAGAGCACAACTCAGTGTCAGCAGTTCAGGCTGGTTTTTTTGATAAACATATTTGTCATTTATATCTCCTAGATTCTTTAGTATTTCTTAATCTTTAAGTAAGTCCTTCTCTTCAGCTGGAAATGTTAATGTTTCACAGTCATAATGTCAGCTGCAATCAAGACCTTTCTATTCATCTTTCTAATTTGTGCACTTGCTTTAAAAAGGCCACTGAGATTTTGAATTTTATATTTCAGCTCATTTCCTAACATGAAAAATTCAGATGAAGAAAAACTGTAAGATCACTTAGTCTGCATAAAACGTTTCAACTGCCTTATGAGGCACCCTGGAAAGATCTGAAGCAATCAGAGTTACTATCTGCAGGCTGTTCAACCCATTATAAAACATGAAGTTGTCTGCTGTGCAGCAGGGCAGGCACGTTAAGCGTGTGCTGGAGGAGAGAAGCAATTAGCTCTACAGCAAGCGCAGTCAGAGTAAGGAAGGTCTGGAGGCATTTAATTAATACTAATGCTTTTGTGTAAATGGAGGCCAGAGTCACAATAGGTTACTGCTGCCTTGGTCTTGTGGTTCTCAAGTCTGGCATCGAATGAACATTAGGTTCAGAGAAACTTTCCAGAAAAGTTAATAAATCACAACTAGCTATAGGCACATTCATATTCCCCCTGAAGACAGAGGTACACCTGGTATTGAATGTGAGTGGGATCCAATCTGTAAAGCATTTTTATTTTTAAACAGATAACGAATCCTCTTGGGAATTTTGTACCAAATTTATTGAAGTAATCTGAAATAATGAGAATACATGTGGTGTATTAAACATTTCTCATGTTATGTAACCAGTTATGGAAAAATTAAACAGGGTTTCTTTTCCACTGTGAAAACAGTTTGGGCACGGGTATCACTTTTATTAATCTGAGTTTGATGACAAAAGTACTTTTGATGCAAAAATATTTAGCCATCAGTGTATACCTATTTGCATAGCTTAACATTTTGACATACATTTTTGCTCTTTAATTCTTAATTCTTATTATTAATTTCAATTTCCATTGATTCTTGGGTGGAAAATACAAGTAATGTCCGATTTGGTTTGAAGACCGCTCTCTGTGTAACACTTCTTGTTCCTGTTTTCATCCAGTATGTTGTTCTACACATATTTAGACTCCAGTGGGCTGGAGAGTACAATTTTTTCCATTTGCTCCCACTGAGAATACCAGCTCTGTGGCTTCAGGCTTACGTGCTTTAACATTTTGTAAATGTTTCCCTGGTGGGTTTCAGCAGTACACATTGATAAAAGGATGATCTCTGTGATGATTTACTCTTTGTGCAGGAGCACTAATATAATACAGTTTGAGTGGTAATCACAATTTGGATAACTGTAAGGAGACAGACTTTTCAGTTGTGGTTAGAGATTGCCTGTATTTTGGTAACCCTATGTCACCTCTTCTACCGGTGGTTATCTGTACAAACAGATTTATTGTTCCATTTTGGGAGTAATCTTCTGCATCACATTGAATTTAAGATATTGTTGTATTGCACTGATTGCCTGTTAGTACATATATTCAGATTTTACAGGTATTGTGTGATTAAAGTATTCTTATTGCACATTACTGAATGGTCCAAGAGTTACGTATCAGGGTAATTAGTCTATACTTTCTCCAAGGAATAAATCAAAAGTACTGGATTAGAGTAATAACATTTAATGATTATTTATGTCACAAGGAAAAAAGCTGAACAAAAATGTTTGGATTTTCCCATTTTGATGGATTTTTAAGTGTATAGCACTTCATTTCCTTAGTCACCTGGGACTCTCCAGCTGAATGTTGTTAGTACCGTGGTAATAGCTTACAGGTCTGGTAAATGTACACAGACACATTGAATTCTGAATTACAGGCTTCTGGATACTCTTAATAACATCAATATGCTGTTATATAATGCCAAAAAAAGGGTTAGTGTTAACCTGAATTGGAACTGGGGACGGTTTTCCCCCATGGCTCTCCCTTAGCTTTTGTCAGCCAGCAGACAGATGTGTTTTCATGTCAGCGTGGCATGTCTCCTGGAGGGTGGTGTTCCACTGCACCCTTCTTTTGTCCTGTGCAGGGACGGGAGTTGGACTCGATGATCCTTGTGGGTCTATTCCAACTCAGGACATTCTAGATTCTGTGATTTCCCTTCACTGTGAGTGCGTGCTGCTGCCGCCTCCCCGGCGCTGGCTTCAAGGATTTTGTGACTACAATGTGGATCAGAACCTCTTGGCTGCTCTGAAAGGAAACTCCCTCACCACCACTGGCGGGGCCACGTTCATCTCGCATCGGCTTCCTCCTGGAGCTTGTCTGCGGCTGCTGGCCCTCATGGGGAGGCAGGGGACAGCCAGGGAGTGGGTGGCTTTGGGGAGCACCCAGGGCAGCATCCCGCAGACACAGTCCCCGGCACGTCGGCTGAAACCACATGCGGCAGCTGAACCACAGGCTGCCTGTGGTGGTTTCTCCGTCAGCCTAAAGAGAAGCAGCTGTAGCAAACAATCTGAATTTTCAACGACTGCCTGAAACTTTCACTCATTTGGTCACAGGCTTTCCTGAAGTGAGGGGTGTTTCATTGAGTAGCTCATGTATTTCTTAGGATTTTGGAAGAGAGGGTTTTTCTTTAATATCATATTTGGAATGATATCTTCTTCATTGCACATCTTGTAGTGAAAGGTTTTCTCTGCAGGTTTTTCCCCTCTACTATTGCGAATGTTTGAAGCTCCCGCTCTGTAACAGTACATTATCCATTGATATGCTTCTTACACACTTATAAATACCAATTTGCAAGGTAATGTTCTAATTAATTGTAATGCATTATTCATTAATGTGGTGCTTGTGTAGAATAGCGGCTAAATATAAAACCTGTTTGGTTTTGTGTGATATTGGATATTGAAAATACATGATAAAACGATAAATGAAAAAAAGATTATAAGGACTTGATCACCTCCCATAATAGGCATATTCACTTTCCTCTGCAGTAGGAGTTTTTTTCATAGAATAGTTTGGGTTAGAAGAGACCTTCAAAGCTCATCTAGTCTAATCTCCCTGCAATGAGCAGGGACATCTTCAGCTAGATCAGGTTACTCAGAGCCCCATCCAGCCTGACCTTGAATATTTCCAGGGATGGGGCATCTACCACCTGTCTTGGCAACCTATTCCCATGTTTCACCACCCTCATGGTAAAAAATTTCTTCCTTATATCTAGTCTGTCTCTCTCCTCCTTTAGTTCTCCTTTAGCAGAACTGTTGTGTGAGTGTCTGGTGGGAGAACATCTGGGAAGGCTGTACAACGGATCCATAGTGGAAAAGGACTTTGGAGAGGAAATTAAACAAGTCAATCAGTAGTAATAACTACAATATTTTAGAATTGTTGGTATTGTTTGTTTTGAGTGGAATAAAGTATCAAAAGTAAAGATGGCTTGTAAAATGTATGACTCAGATAAGCTTACTGAATAACTAGTTAGTAAATAATTGTCTCCCAAATTAGCTCCTGTTTTCCACCCAGGAGTCTTTGGGATATCCCTTGAAACTGGGCAATAAGGGGAGAAAGCCATTTTCTAATTTTGTTTCTTCCTGTGACAATCTGAAGACATTTTATTGGCTTCTGTGGATTTTTTTTCCCTGTATTACATCAATGTAAAGGAAAACATAGTGTGATCTAAGCTTTTTACTTTTTGGTTTTTTTTTTTTTTAGGCCTGTGCAAATAGTATAGTTTTCAGTTCAGCTACTGAGCCAGTTCTTCCAGGATTGAAACATTACATATTTTCTGTGATTATATGAAATCTAAAAACTAAAAAAATAATAAAATATTCTGTTAAACAAAATATTTATTTCTGGACACTTTCATAAAATCATGGAATCATAGAATAGTTTGGATTGGAAGGGATATTGAAGATCACCTAGTTCCAACTCCCCTGCCATGAGCAGGGGCATTTTCCACTAGACCAGGTTGCTCAAAGCCCCATCCAGCCTGGCCTTGAACACTTCCAGGGATGGGGCATCCACAACTTTTCTGGGCAGCCTGTTCCAGTGCCTCACCACCCTCACAGTAAAGAATTTCTTCCTTATATCTAATCTAAATCTACCCTCTTTCAGTTTAAAGTCATTATCACTTGCCCTACCACTACATGCCCTTGTAAAAAGTCTCTCTCCAACTTTCTTGTAGGTCCATTTTAGGTAGTGGAAGGCTGCTATATGGTCTCCTTGGAGCCTTCTCTTCTCCAGGCTGAACAACCACAACTCAGCCTGTCTTTATGGGAGAGGTGCTCCAGCCCTCTGACCACCCTCATGGCCCTCCTCTGGACTCACTCCAACAGGTCCACATCCCTCTTATGTTGGAGGCCCCAGAGCTGGATACAGTACTACATGTGGGGTCTCACAAGAGCAGAGTGGAGGGGCAGAATCTCCTCCCTCAACCTGCTGGTCACGCTTCTTTTGTTGCAGCAGCCCAAGACACGGTTGGCTTTGTGGGCTGCAAGTGCACATTGTTGAGCTTCTCATCAACTAACACCCCCAAGTCCTTCTTCTTAGGGCTTCTCTCAATCCATTCTCTGCCCAGCTTGTATTTGTGCTTGAGATTGCCCCAGCCCATGTGCAGGACCTTGCGCTTGGCCTTGTTGAACTCCATGAGGTTCACACACGCCAAGCTCTTGAGCCTGTCAGGGTCCCTCTGGGTGGGCATCCCACCACATAGCTTGGTGTCATCAGCAAACTTGCTGAGGGTGCACTCAATCCCACTGTCCCACTTATAAAGGTACAGCTGAAATGAAGGGATGGATTCATAAAAACTGCTAGGGAAGGCAGTGTCCATCAGCTATGTGCTAAATATCCCAAAGATAAGAGCCTGGGGTGGTACCTCTGAATTGTTCCTTCTCTGGAAAAGGAGATGCATGCTGTTAAGATTTTCTACACATTGTTTCACATGTGTGAAACTGAGAAGTAGCATTTTAGTTTGGTTATTCAGCTATATTTGCTAAGAATAAGTGTCTGATTCTGCTGCCATATCTCTGTTGGCGTTGTCATTGCCATGTTTTGATCTTTTAGTTGTCAAGTTTTTTCAAACAGTTTTAGTGTTTGGAAAGCATAATGCTGTGTTACAGTCATTTGTCTGTTTTGAAAGAAACATTTGCCTGAGTGGTTTGTTGTACAAATTAGCAGATGGTGATTTAACTGCTTGATTAAGGAGAGGAGGAAATTATGAGAAGAGGTATCTAAAAGTTGAATTTACTGTGCAATGGTTGATTCCTGTATTCTGTGTATGAATGTTACCATGATATACTTTATAAAACAGCTGATGAATTTCACCTATATAAGACTTTACAACAGATGAAGGTCTATATTTCTCATAAGTTCTGCAAAGACACTTTAAACTTTTTGTATTTTGTCTGAGCTGTTTGTAGTCTCTGAGTGTGGTGTAAGCACTGATGGCAGAAGTAAACTTGTAATCTTTGGATGTTTAAAAATATTTATTATACACATGCAATTTAAATTAGGGTTAGGAATGTATCAAATATAAATATCTGTGTAATGGGATAGAAATAGGGATCTAAGCATGTTATACTAACTTATGAATAATTTACGTAACAGTTTTATTTAAAGAGATTGTGATAACCAGAGAGATTTTTGTTCTTAGGGCAAATATTTTATTGCAGATTGCATTTTTATTTGTTGAGTTTATTAGAAGTAAGTATGATTTAAACAGTGATTGAAAATTTAAGAGTTTGGTTGCTAGTGTTCTCACATTTGATTATTTTGACTTTCACATTATACCTTTAGTTGTTTCACAAGAGATGAAACTGAGACTTAACACTGCATCTCAAAGTATATGTGTTTAATAATAATTGTGAGTGCTGTACTGAGTTTATAGCCTATACTGTCACAAATTAATCTCATTACAATATAGTTTGTTAAAATTATCAGTACAATGAATTACAATTATAGTTAAGTATAAAACGCAATACAGAAATGTGTTGAATGCTTCATATTTGCTCTTTGAAGAAGTACTAGACGTTTATGTTTTTTGGTGATTAATATTTTTACTCTTTTTCTCTGCCTATGAGGTGTGTGCTTCTACACA
Source organism: Caloenas nicobarica (assembly GCF_036013445.1). Taxonomy (NCBI): domain Eukaryota; kingdom Metazoa; phylum Chordata; class Aves; order Columbiformes; family Columbidae; genus Caloenas; species Caloenas nicobarica. The sequence goes on along the minus strand of NC_088246.1, from coordinate 130,263,702 downwards.
TTTTGTTGGCAAATTTATCAGTATGAATCTGAAAATGTAGTTAAGAGTCCAGCAGTGTGTGAAGACATCTCTCTTCTGTCACATGTTATAAAAAACTCCTTTGGTGTGGAAAGATGCTAGATCGATTTTTCATTAACCTCGAATAAGCTCTGACAGCAGCAGAGACCACTGGTAACACTTGCAATCGTGGTTATTCCAAGCAACTCCAGTATCATTCTTTGAAGACCTCCTTGTCAATTTCTCTTTCTCTCTGTCAGAGTAACTTAATAACTGAGGTTAAGATTTCTAAGGAGCCTAAGTAAGTCAGGGATCTGACTTTCCATGAATTTCAGTGGGATTTAGGGTTCAAATTTAATTTTTCTTGCAAACATAGGCCTGATTTAAGGTCGTCCTAGTTCACAGATTGTGTGTGTAAGTGTAATCTTCCAGTTGAATCTTCTTAATGTACATGACCAAAACCATGAAATGTATTTTATTTTTATTGGTACTTACTATCTTATTTCTGCAGCCTGGCTGAGCAGTTTCTATGTGTTCAGGCATCAGTACCAGCTCTTGTTTTTCTGGGATGTCCTTGTGCTTTCAGCATTGTCAGAGCCAGCCTGGCAGAGAGGGATGTCCCAGGGTGGCTCAGGATGTTCCGAGGTAGCTCAGGACAGCCTGGAGGGCTGCTGGCCACTCTGGGGCTACCTCTGCTGAATGCTCAACTCATATGCCAGGGGAATGTGTAAAGGGCATGAGACCAGCTCTGGTCCTTCCCTTGCCTGGGTAAGGACTTCGGAGATGTCTTGAATCATTGTGGCCAGGAAGGAAAGATGAAGAGGTTTCTGGTCTCTTGGCATCCTTTGCAAAGGACGATGACTGTGTCTGTAAGGTCTACGGTATTAGAGTCGAAAAGAGAATTCGTGGTATAATTTTATGCTTTATTGGGCCAGAAAGGACTGTTATGTTCATTTACTCTGACATCTGTGCTGACTCAGATTTCATTACAGTGTTATCCCTACGCAAAGCTCTATTTATATAAAACCATTTAGCTTAAAATGAACCGCTCGTCGTTAGAGTCTGCCGTATCCCTAGGAATATTGTTCCAAGAGTTAATTACCCTGTTACAAAAGTTACTGTTACAAAAGTGTGCCTCAAGTTGGCTGAAACTCATTTGTTTGTAGCCTCTAGCCACCACATTTTTCATGTCCGTCTGCTAAATGTGAAAGCATCTTTACTATTGGGGAATAACAATCTGTTTAATAATCTGTGAATCTAAGTAGTCAAGAAACAAAGCTGTCATGTCTCATTCTGCTTACACAAGAGAGAAAGAAACAGAATGAACAGTCTTTATGTAAAAAAATTGCAGGCTAATAAAAGGATATTGGCCAATTTTCCCCAAAACCTGTCAGCTGAATAATTAAAGTATGTAATTAGTAAAAGTAACTATAGGTAATTTTAAATTTTTCAGTTTTTGTAAATCAACCATGCATGGTGTTTTGAAATATCTTGGAAGGATTGCTATAATGTAAACCATTTTCTGTTGGAAATACTGACATTGCAAGTTAGTAATATTTCTATATTAACATATCTTGCTTTTACTGGGAATGTGCTGCAAACGGAGCCCTAAATCACAGTGGCAATTTATATCTTAAAAAGGAAGACAAATGTAATTATAATATTACCATTAATGAGAACCTTTTGTAAGAGTAATTACTTTTTCAGTGTGACGCTTGGTGTTTAAACTACCATTTAGTAGCACTGATAAAGATATTCTGATGATTTTGCTCTGGCAAATTAAGACTCAGTTAAATCTGATTTTTGGAATCTATTGAATATATTTAATATTTATTTCATGTATAAAAATGATTTACTTTTGATAAGGTTGAAATATTTAAATTACATTTTATTCTTTTGACCTTTATGTAGGAATACAGGTTAGCATTTAAAAAAATGGGTTATTTTACCTGACAAATAGAAAAAAAGCAAACCAAAACATATAAACCACATGGTTAGTAATGTCCAACTAAAATATTTCCACGATTTTTCATTTGTTTATTGACTTTGCATGCCAATGTCTACTTTTTTTTCGTGTGAGACAGAGGTCCCTTTCTTTCAGGACCCTAACTAAAACTGGCTAACCAATCATACGTATTTATAGAATCAGCTTGTTACTAATAAATGGTGTTTGTGTTGGTTTACTGTCCTAAGCAAAACCAGGAATGAATTTCCTTTTATTTTGGTTTCCTACAAAACTGTATTCTCCTCTTTTTTCTGTGATTCTCTGAGATTCCCGTTTCTTTTTCTGTAAATGTTTTGTATATCTCTGGGAATTCACATCTCTTGATCTATCGGGTTTAGCAGGGCCTTTTCAGGGATCAACAGCAGCAGCTCTGTGCTTCCGTGTCCTCTTTCATGGGACTGTGTCAAGAGTGTCAGAGTGTTTTGGGAACAGTTTGTTTCTCCATGGGGCACCCATGAGCTCCTTAACTATGGGGAAGGAAGGAGGTGCTGGGGCATTTCTTGCTGGCATTTCTCCTTAGGCTGGGGTGGCTACACAAGGGTGAAGACAACCCTTTCCCTAACTCAGGGTTATTTCCTGAGGTTGTTCAGTAAGTAGAGGTGTGAGAGTGGTGTTTTTTCACTGGCCAAAGCTCGGTCACAGGCTTTTGACATAGGTCTTTGATATCGGTAGTTGACTGGGATGGAACTGCTTATATTTGTGTCACAAGTCTAGCTATAGCGATTCTTCTTTAATTCAAGGTATTAGTCCCAGGACTCTTATAGTTCTATTCAGTGGACGCAAGTCAGGGGCAATAAGCTCAGGGATATACAGAAGTTTCTTCTGCTTTGCTGTTACTCAGGCCATATGGTCCATCGTCAGGCTTGCTGTAGCCTGAGTTCCTGGCAAGACCTATTATTTAGATAATACTGATCTAACATCTAAGACCTGGCTACCTAGATCTGGCTGTCTGACTAAGCAGCATTTCCTTCTAGGTGGTTTTACTTCTGCTCTAATTCTATTAGAAGTTGTTACTAGAGCCATTAAGAACATTCTGCTGTTGCATCAAAACCAAAAGCTTTTTATTGTGGGCAGTGATGGAGAAGACAGGGGAAGCCTGTCGTTTTCATCGTCCATTTGTTGTTGATAAGGAGGCTGTGCTTGGATGGTGAAGAAATTATTTTTGGTGCTACAGTGAAAAACTTTGCTGTCTCCAAGCAGAACATGGGGTTGAATGAACTCTCACATCTTACCATCCCTCTATGGAGACACAGAGAAGGAGAAGCCCCTATCCAATACCCAAGGCTCAAGGTGGTGTTTGTTTTTTGTTTTGTTGGGGGTTTGTTTGTTTGTTTGTTTTCCTAAAAACATATATTTCAGCATAATTCCCATTTTCTGAAAGTGCCCAAACAATTTTGAAACTTTGGGGATTTTCATAAAATGTTTTCATTGTCCCGTGGCCAAAATAAATAGCCTCCACAATTTATAATTATTACACATGGATGGAAATGATTTTCAGACTCTTTGACCTGTAATAATATTTTTAATATGGTTTCATACACGGGTATATGGCTCTCCATTTCACTTTACCAATTGTTATTGAATATCTTCTTTATTCAGGCTATTGCAGCTTTCAACCTTTTTGAATGTAGAAAAACAATTTATTTATCAACACAATAAATGTTATTATAACTTACAGGGTCATCTGCAAATTACTGGAATAATGTGCTTTTGCTTACAGGCAGATTTTCAGTCAGATATGAGTAATGAACTGTAATTCCTGTTGTTTCGGTTGAAAGATGAAAATATAAGTACAATTTACAAAGAAAACAAGAAGAAATGTTATTTGCCTTGCCCTTCTTCACAATCTGTTACTGAGAGGTAGTCAAAGGAAAACCAATCACCAACATTTTCAATAATTATCCTGTGCCCCCTAGGCAGAAACCAGTTTATGAAAGGAAATTAATTCTGAGAGAACATGATTGAAATAATTTCTCCCTTTACGTCTTTGTTCCATTGTATTGCTGGTGGGACAAAAGAAAAATTATATATATATAAAAATTATTTGACTATCGGTACCTAACCTTCCCTTTCAGTGGATATTTGGTCTGTCTCTGTTTCTTTCTCGCAGTTTCCTTCTTTGGCACAACAGTATGGTTTTGGATAAGGATGGAAGTATACAAAACATATGTCAAGCCACCCTGTGAAAATTGGATATGTATGTGTGTTGTTGCCCAGTTTGTGTGCAATAACCAGTAAAGCCCAGATCCATAGACATTAGATATTTAATGTACATAGACATTGCTAAGAAACTGGTATTTATTCTTGGTTCTTCCTGTGGTGTGTAATGGCATACTCTAAAATCTGGTCCTGTGCTTGAAATATCTTCATCTGGGAGTAAGTACATTCTCCCAGCAAAAAGAAACAAGAGAACCCGAACAATATATTCCTATATGCTTACACTGTTACACGGCCTAAACGTGATATAAAACTATTCTGAAACACTCTGCTGGGCTAGGTTCTGGCTCGTCTTGTAGCTGTGGACTTGGGCTTTCTCAACTGCAATTTTAAAACCACAGAATTTAAAAATACTTCAGTCTCTTTCTTACATTTGATTAGTGATCTACCTGGTGAGGTCTGGTTACAGGCCAAATCTCAGCTTTCACAGTATGATATTTTTCAGTTATGATAACCTAAAGTAAAGGGGTTGAGATGCAAATGAACAACCCAGTCTTACTCCAGTTTCGTTAGAAGTAATACTAAAGAAATGAAAATCAGTTTTAAGAAGCCGAGATCAACAGACTCTGTAAGCACATGCCTCGGTATAGTCCCTAATGAAAATTAGATGTGTATATGTAACCTCAACTGGCAAACCATTAAAAAACCCCACAGCCAAGCAATTAAAAGGCAGAGATGAGATATTCCCATTTGACATGACTTAATGGAAAGAATGACTATGAGTCAAAGGGTGCTCCAGTATCTCTTAAAGACAGCCACCAGCTTCAATGTCCTCTTATTAGCAACGTCACTGAGTAGTAGGACAGAAGTACCAAATCCTACCTGCCTCCTGAGACTAGCCCCACTAACTTAAAGGATCCTACTAGTGTGCGTGATGATCTCACTGCTGTGGACTTAGCTTTTAGCGTTTAAATGAATGGGAAATAAGACAATGAAATTCTCTAACAAGTTATTTATTGGATTTTGGATGTTAAGGCTTTTAAAATAATTTGGAATAATAGTTTGCTGAGGATTTGGGTTACTGATTATATACGGTAGATAATTTTCTGTATGGAAATGAACATTACATTTATGACATTCCTTTGAAGGTAACTTTGGGATGCTGATAGATCAAGAATACAGAAGGGACTGAGAAGTCACTCAGTAGGTATTTACATGAAGGCTCAATGTCTCTGCCTAGTACCATTATTTAAGGGTATTTGCAGAAGAAAACATATTGGAGAAACACACTTTTTTGAAAAGTTAGAGTTTGGAAACTCACTGACCTTCCTGACATACGTTGTCTTACGTATATAGTGCAATGTACTGACTGAGACTTGAAAAACTTGAAGGTAAGATGTGGAGATTTTTGAGAACTGGTTTCCAGAAAATAACAGCCAAGAGCAACATTTTGCCTTTTGGTGCATCTTTGGACATTCTCATCCTGTTCAGTACAAGTAGCATGTGCATCTGTCTGAGAGCTAAATTTCAATAAAAAACGTGTTTCCATATCAAAATTCCCTCCATGTGGAAAAACACCTCAGAGGTTTAGGAAAGACAGTTTGATTTATGTAGTTGTTGACAATTCATTCTGTTTTTTAAACGAATCTTTCTTTAGGGTAGCAATGCCCCTTAGTTCATGGAAAGAATGTCAGAGTATCTTTGTTTTCAGTTTAGGTTCTGATCATGCAAGTATAGACAAGCTTATCTTTGGTCACACAAAGCACTCGTATCAGAGGGGACTTTCCATATGCTTCAAGTCAGAGAGGGCAGCTGTATGTGTTTTTGGAATACTGTCACCAGAAGGTTCTTGCCTTCGAATTGGTTTACGGACTGATAAAGCTGATAAAGCCTGATTCGCTTAACTATCCAGTCTAAGAATTTCCTCATGCATAGTGTCTAAATTCAGTTAACCACACTGATATGGAAACTGCACTCAGAAATTGCAGCTGTTTTCACTAAACCCTTACAGCAGATGTGTCTTTTTCATGTTTACTTACTAACCAGAGGCATGCTTGGTAATATTATCAGCAAATGTTTATTTGTAGGTGAATATAAAAAGAGAGAAAACTGATTTTGAAGAAAAAGAAGAAATAATATTTGTGTTTCCAAATGGAACCATTGTCTCTAAAGAATGAGACAGTCTCGAGTTGCTCCTTGGATTTCTACTTCCACAGTTCTTAGATTTTAGGGATAAAGAAATGAGGACTCAATTTTAACCACTGGAGTAGTTTTTCTTGGGGCAATCTTTTCTTAAGCTGAGTATCTCTAGGGCTGAAATAACATGGTGCAAGTGCAAGCCTTTCTTCTTTGATATTTTCAGTGTTTTCAGATTTTGGATTGCATGCACACACATGTTGAAAATGTAACCTAAAGACAAGTACTGAGACTGTGAAATTTTGTTTTAAGATTAATTGCTTTGAAGTCACTGTGGCTCCACAGCATAGCAAGTGACTTGGAGCAGTATTGCAGTGACAGTATATATGAAAGGTGCACTTTGGGACAGGCAGCCTATTTTAGCTTGTTTTGTTTGGTCTTATTTTCCTGATTTTTTGTGGTGTTAGAATTAGATTCTGTGAAAATGATTGTAATGTTTCAGAATATGACCACAAATGGAGAATACAAAGCATAAAGCAGTTTAGCTGTTTAAGACAGGGAATGGTACCTGTTTTGATACAAATTATATCTTAGTAATCTATAAGAGAAAAGTAAAAATGTAGTGGTTTTTATCTGGCATTGGCAAGTCACTGGACATATTTGTGTTGAATTTAACTTTCAGCATTTTTTAATGGAGCGGTAAGCTGGACCATTTGCATGGTAAACATGTAAAATTATGCTTTGGTTATGCTTCTCTATAAATTTGTCTCCTGGATCTGTAGAATCTGCATGTGAAAACAGTGACAAACATATTCTTTATGAAGATGAAGGGAGGCTTCTGGAGTGGTTTTGCTGCTCTATTTACTGTTAAGAGTGGAGCACTGGATCTGAGAGACTTCTAAAGTCACAGTAACGCTAACACATTTTGAAAGGAAATGATTTAAAGATTTGAGCTGTACATTGTTACCTGAACTGCAATAATGCTCAAAGCATTGTTTTTTCCTGAGCACATAACCACATTAAAGAAAGAATCCTAAAGCATGTATAGATAGGCTTGGTTGTGTGTTCATGAAGAAAAGAAGGAAGTGAACTGATTTCCTGACTTAAAAGCTTTTGAGAAGTCTGCCTGGCTCACAACTCTGCTCAGTTTTGTGTCCTCAGGCTCAGAAGAATGGTTAAACCTTATGTATTTTGGGGTAGCTTCTGTGTGGGTGGATTTAGACAGGGTGAGGTAAGTATGCCTTTATGAATGGGAGCCGTGTTTCTTTGGAAGCTGCCGTATGCTTGTTCTGTGTCACCCCATCACAGTGCTGGGACATGAGGGGAATAAGGGAGAGCTGAGACATGTTCCTCATTGAAACTTCTGCCTGTCAGCTTTGTTCTGTGGGGAAATCAAAACTTGCCCTGTACCCTAGAGAAATATCCCGCTGCTTATTCTGCAGTGATAGTATAGCTCAGCTTTCCAAGGAAATGTGCTGCAGTAGGACTAGAGAGGTTGCTGTGCTGCCATAGCGTGGTGGTGCTTCTGCTTACAAAATCCCAGGCAGTAACCCCTGTGGCTGTATTTTTTTTTTTTCTGTAGCCCCCTAAATCTTCTGACACATAAAAACACAGTCAGAATTATATAATGTTCATCTTGCCATGTCTGTTAAAGCTTATTCCTCAGGTAACCTGCAGCACAAAACGTTTACTGCAAATTCACATGAGTGTTTTCTTTTTTGTTCTTTTCTTTATTCACCTTCGTGCTGTTCTTTCAGGATGAGTGTTGTTCAGCAGGTAGGATGCTGAGTTATTGCATCGATCAAGTAAATTGTACTCCTGGACTTTCCACTCTGCTGCGTGACTGTGGGGGATTCATTTTATCTTATGTGTCTCTGTTTCCCAATCAAAACCCTCATGCTAATGACAGATTTTTTTTTATTAAAAGTTTGAAATCTACAGATATAAAATCATTATAGTTCTATGTCACTAAAAAGTAGTCTGCAAAATCTACTAAAATTGCCATACTATTCTGACAGGAAAAAACATGCATATATATGTATATATATATATGTGTATATATATATACACACATATATACACCTCCAGAATACACAGTTTAGCTTTTTGCAAATTCTAAACTTTCATTGAAAATAGAATAAAGGTCACATTCTGCTTGCCTTACACATGTATGAAATGAACAGTTGTACTACAGTGACATGCTGCCAAGATTTGAACAATGGTGTCTTTCAGAAATGTTCCTCCTCATCCAGTGATAAACTGTGTGTGGTGACATGCGTGTGCATACAGAGATGAGAGGGACTAAGCAATGCCTTTTTTTTTTTTTAACTTTTTAAACCAAAGTGGATTTTTTAGAACCCAGAAGTCAGACAGCCTGTTAGTAGCCCACTAATATTATGTACTTTCTGTTCATTGAGGCACAATATGGTGCTTGCAACTTTAATTGGTACTAGCATTACTAATATAAAAAGGCACAGTCAGAGTTAATGCTCTATGCATTTGAAGATGCCCTAAGGACATATGTTATATATTCCCATATGCAAAATGTATTGAAGTTATCATTTGGAGTGATTACAGGAGGAAAAGGACATTCAAAGTATTTTTATGACCTCTGTGTCAGTATATTTGATAGTGTGGGTAGATTAAAAAAAAAATATTTGGCAAAAAGTTATTTCATGCATGTGATGATGTGAAATCAGGGATTTTCGGACCTGTAGAGGATTCAGTTTGTCTTATTGTAGTCATAGAGACATTGCTGCAATAGGCTCTATGTAAAGCTTTCTTCTGTTGAACAAGAATCTACTATGAATAGAAGCAATAGACAATTATATCATTTTGTCAAATGCTGTCGAAATGACGGGATTCATTGCAACATGTCCCAGGATAAAGTTTTCAGTGAAGAAGAGTGATATTGCTTAATGTTTTTTCACTTCGGTAGGTAAATTCCATGTGTAATTCAATTACTGTTGCTTTGACTCTCTCCCAGTCAACATCTTCGCTGTGATGGACATTTGTGGCTCAGCCTGGCCAGCCATAGGCAGCTGCAGTTTTGAAACTAGGCAGCCTTGCTAGGAAGGTGTTGTGCCTGAGAAAATATGCCGCGCTGAGGGCATACTCAGTGATGCAGAGAAGCTTCCCGGGTACAAAACTTCAAAGGAATTAAAATAACCATGTCTGTGTGTCATGGGGGCACATGGACACTTAACTGTGTCTGAACCAGGATATTTTTACTTTTCGACAGTCTGTCTCAGGGGTAGAGCTATGATCTGAAAAAACAGGTTTGGGTGGGCTGGGAAGGGCTGTCCCTTGCCAGTGAAGAGAAGGCGCACCCAACGGAAGAGATAATGCAAACTCCTCCCCACAACACTGAATTCTTCAGAGAAAAGGAAGAATTCACAAGCTCTGTGGTCTTTGACATTGTCTTGTTTAAATACTGTGTAATTTTGGCAGACTCACCTGTGCTTTGGTTTGAAGATTTAAGATCCTACATCACAGAAGCAGCAAGCTACCACAGGCTTCTGGGGAACAAACTTTTGCAAGGTGTAGCCTGAACTGGTTGTGTTGAATGTCATAAGTAGCTCTCAGATGGCTGTAATTCAGCTAGGCGTGGATGACCTGCAGATGCTCTTTCCTAGAGAGACCCGTGTTTCCAGAGAAGTGTATTCAGTGACTTGCCCGCATTGAACATGCATGGCTAATGCAGCAACTCTAAGAGGTACGATTTTTCATTTCAGTGAAAACCAATCAGAAGAGAATCAGATGAATGTTGTAGCCCATATGTCTATATTAACAAGAGTTTCCTCATTTTATTTTTTGAAGATGATTTATTGTTTGGAGTAGAGCTATACCTTGTAATATGTACATCATTTCTATCATGGGAAATGAGATATTATTGCTATTATATACATATATTTTATATATATTCTTAAGAAATTTGAAGGCAACTTGCAAATCTAAGCACCAGTCAAGATTATGGCTAGGAGGTTAAAAGACAAATCCTGGATTTCCTTAAGTGCAATTTAAAAAATCATCAGGATACCATGTGGCCTTCCTCTGCATCATAGTCCTCTAGCATACCCCCTGATAAAAATGTTGGTTCATTATGTTGTTGAAACTTCTGAGCTGTTGAATTGGTGCAGCTCCCTAAATCAAGATCCCGGATCATGGCCCTAAGAGGGAGGACCAGAAAGAGCTAGCAGAAATGCCAGGTAGGAGGCTGAAAGGAAGATGCTTATACATCATCTACATGTTTCAGAACCATTTTTGTCCAGAATCTGGAGACCTTCTAGTGATTGAAGTGGAAAAAGTTATGGAAGAGTCCTCCACAGGATTTTTTGTTTGTGAAGTGAGTTCGGCTTTGATGATGTCCTGACTGAATCCGTTTCCAGATTAATTTCCTTTCCATATCATCCAGTAATTGTGGTAGCCTGTTTGAGAATCAGGAACCTCTTTATTCCTGGACATTAAGGTGCATAGCTGTGAGGGCTGTGGCCAGAATTTCAGTGGTCCAGGACCCTGGACCACCCTGCCAGGGTGACTCTTGGAGGTGGCTCTCACTTCACTTCCACAGCAAGCTTTGGAGGTTTGGGGCAGATTTTTTCAAGTACCTGTTTTTGAAATATCAAAATCTTCTACTTGCCGTGCTCTATCTTTAGTCGTATTTAGAAGTCCAAATCAGTTTATTGCGCTTGGTGTCCAGTTTCCGATGGTGGCCATGACTAGATGCTGAGGAAGATGCTGCAAAGTGTCTTAAAATGGCAGTTGTGGAACTTGTGTGCTCACAGGTTTCTTCCTGCCCTAGACCAGGCACTTTCTGTTTTCTGAAAGATCCTGGAAGTTGCATGTTGCCAGTAAGTTATATTAAAAAAAAAGTCTTGAAGCCTGAACAACATACAGTAATTTTAAAGTATTTCTGAAATTGTTGACAGCACTCCCTTCTGTAATGGAGCACAGTGTACACTGTTATTTTTATACAGTACGGTATTTCTGCTGATGAAGTAAGACTTCTGAAGTTACCAGGTGTACAAAACACACCATCTGGGTAGTGCTTGTAAGCCTAAGCAGTTGCTGTGTTTTGCCTGGTTCAGTGGTGGAACTGAATAAATAGGGCATAAGTATTTTTTCTGAATACTGAGATGAATGGATTAGGTCAGTCTTTTATTCCCTTTGTGTTTCCTCTGTAAACTTTTTTGAGACCTGAGTTTGCTGTAGTTGTGTGAATCAATTTTCCAAGCAAACGTTAATTGAACAAAATTTATTTTGGTGGATGGAGATTTTTTTTTTCCCCTCCTCATGATACGGATTTTGAAAATAACAGTTACCGTGGGGTTTATCTAACCACTTACTGCTAAGGAGCAATGTTACAATGTCTGGTGGAGCATTTTAGGCATACAGAGAATTGTTTACAATCAATCCAGAAAAGAACATGGCTAGAATAAATTTAAATAGTGAATACAGTTTTGGAAACCATTATGCAAAAAGGACTTCAGCAAAATCTAATTATTTGAAACTGCAGTTTCATAAAAACTGAAAATGTGTTTAAGAAGTGATAAATCTATTTAATCAATTTGTAATCTGGAAGCATTTTTTACTATAAGCAGTTTACCTTTTGTGGTAGCTTCTGTGATTATTTTTCCCCTGCAATATAGCTCTCAGCAGCTCCTTTTTACTCATGAGAATGTGGTCCTTCTTATCTTCTTTCGTAACATAATATGAAAATGTTTAAGTTATTTTGGATTAATCAGGCTGATTTAGTGATTTCTTTTTGCTTATTTTATCCATGAGATATAATTTACTACACTGAATGCAGAAACCTAAGCTCTAACAATACAGTTATGCTTCCTCAGCTGCTGCGGTCTAGGACGCAGAGTGGAACCAAACACGATGGACTCTGCATACAGCCACAGAGTGACTGGTCCACAAAAACCATGTGGAGATAGAGATTTTGCAGTGAAGATGGTGTTTTCAGAGAGTTAGAGAATCAGTTGTTTTCCCGTGTGCTACATAGTGGGTCTGCAGCAGCTGAGCAAGTGGTGTTGTGCTGCTGGAGCCTGGGGTTTGGTGGTACCAGACAGATGAGTGGACAGCACAGACCATCCCTTCCTGCCCCTCCTGCCTCTTGTACTTACACCCAGACGGAATGGGAGGCAGGGCAGAAGCATCTTAGAAGAGTTGAGTACTGCAGGATGCATCGAGGAAGGAAAGAGATGGAGTAGGGGAATAAAAGAACAAATTTTGGAAGATGGCTATGGTCTTGATGGTGTGGTCAAGATTGTATGGATCTTGTAAAAGGTGTTTGAATTTAAGGTTCTTAACTGACCTTGGCTTAGTTCAAAAATTGATTTGGTATTTGCAGAAGTAGGAAAGGAAAGGTGTAGAACTGGTGAGATTTAAAGGCAAGACAAATGGCAGCCTTTAAATTATCCACCTTTCGAAACCTGGAAATGAGACCAAGATTCCTAAATCTCAGCACTCAGTTCTTGGCAGCAAACAGACCAGGCGTTTTTGTCTGCCCCTACTGATGTCTCACAACTATCCCGCTACTAGAATATGCAGAGAGGTTTCCTGGGTCCTAGGTCCAGCTGCATCTTGGGCCCATGCTGAGATGTAGTCTTTTCTCGCCTCTGTCTCCCTTGCTCCTGGCAGCACTGGCATGCAAGTCAAATGGGAGCTGCGATGCTTCCCAACATGACCTGGTGCAAATGGCTGAAGGACCAGGACTAAAGGGTGTACTCTGAAGAGTATTTTGTAGAAGACACAGCAGATAGGAGCCTTCTGTTGATATCTTCTACTCTGTTATTCCAAGTGATAAGGGTTTTGCTGTTATCAGATGTTGAGACTGTGGTGATGATGTAAAATATGTGCTGGTATGGTTGCACACAAGAAACTTTTAATCACTTTTTAAATTAGGAAATTTAAAAGATAAAATGTTCTGAACAAGGCAGAAGTCTCACAGGAAATACAGTACGTATGGTCTGCTTGTATCAGTATGTAAAATAGGGGCAAGTCCATAGCTACACAGATAAAAATGTAATTCTGTCAGTCTCTAAAATAGGAATATTAGATTTCTAAACTTTGGTTCTTTTAAATCCAGTATTAGTCTGATGGTAACTAAGCTGCAATGTTGCAGTTTGGTGTCTTACATGTTTTACCCTTTGCTTTTCTGTTTGCTTACCATTCATATTTTTTTCTATTTATGTATTGAATTTTGTTTTGATTCAAAGGAAATGTTGCCAAATACGAAAAATACTGGCAAAGTCAAGTACAGCTTCCATCCAGAATACCACCATAGTATATACTTCTATCTGTGATTTGACTGAAAACATACAGAAAGCAGTAATTTTCCTATCAATATATTACTTATGCAGAAGTTGCTGCCTTTGAAGGTTGCAAAAAATGGCTTTGAAGGTTTTGGGGCTTGAAACTTCCTGCTTTAAGAGGCATCTTTTACTTTTGAATTCTACAGGCAAATAACTAATGAAACATTTTATTGACGTATGTCTCTGACCTTTTATTTTCTCAGCCATCATGTATGTAATGGGAGCACTCGGTCCTGCAGCTGGATACTTACTGGGAGGACTTCTTATTGGTTTCTATGTTGATCCGAGGACAACTGTTTATATTGACCAGAGTGATCCCCGATTCATTGGAAACTGGTAAGGGTCAACCATTTTTCAAACTACTCTCTAAATTGCTGGTAGGGAATTGAGACAGATTAGGCAATCATGTCCCTTGAGGGCTAGTTTAAGGTTGTAGGAGGAGGCCAAGGAAGAGGAGCTGTTTGCTACACAGCAGCCTCTGACAGAGAGGAAACGTTTCCGCAGAAGTGCAGGGGCACACAGGCATGGAAACCTCCTGGTTTTGGCTGCTCCGGGACTGTCTCTGGCTGCTGTGGACGCTGATGGACAATGCTCAGCACAGGGCTGGCAGGACAGAATGGCTGTGTTGCAGGGGGCCATCAGGGATCGCTGCTGCCCAGGACTGAGCTCTTCCTGCTGGAAGGCGGATTAATCCCTTCTTTGGTTTTCCAAAGCAAGCAGTGAGAAATGCTGTGTTCTGCTGAGAGATGAGAAATGGTAGACTTGGTTTACCCTGGCCTAGGAGAAGGAGATAGGATGGGGTGAGAACATAGCCTTTCCAGTCCTGTTTCTCAGGGTGATGGCTCGTGTTTAGGCAGCAGATGACATAAACCGTCACATTATTCTGTAGTAAAGAGCAGACTTTCCAGCAGCTCTGAGAGGTACCAGCCATAAGTTAAGCTGATGTCTTTGGATAGCCTTTGATATGTGGCCTCCTTCGAAAATACCTCTTTGAGGAAGCACTTCTTGAGGATGCTTGAATTGGCTGTTCCTCAGATAATTCATAAATCTGCCTTGAAATTTTCATGCAAGCCCAGAAAATACTTAAGTTCGTTATCCCAGGAGGAGAGCTCTAGTTTGTAGGCGCAGAGTGCAGTGTCAGTTCTCATACACTGGATTAGTGTTTGTCACTGCCCAATGGCAGTCGGACTGTATCTGTTTCTGTTTATCGTGCAGTGGTCTCTCCTGACAGTTTGATGTGAAAAATTGTCTCTTTGGAGTGTTCTTAAACCTTTGGAGATTTATCGTGGCTTTATTTGTCTTAATCCAAGAACATTGCTACACAAGACAGTCTAGCTGAATTTTCAGCAAGAGAAAGGCGAACTTGAGTGCTCAGTTAACCTGTGACCTTGGGGTTAATGTGTACACTGGCTTATTTCAAAGAAGAGATTTGTCATGTGAATGTGCTGCAGTGTACTTTGACTATTCTTGCATAAAAGATTTGGAATCAAAGCAAAATATTATACATTCTTCATGTAACTCTTATGTTTCATGTTTTTTTAAGAACATGTCAGAACTGGTGGTCAGTATCCAATCAGTACTTTTCAACAGAAATTGTGAACAGGCCCTTAAACATACTTGTTAATTGAAATCAGTGAGGCTATATGAATGCAGGGTAAGCTTTTCTTTTGACTTTCATGCAACTGTTGATGTAGCTGGCTTGTAGTGTGGGCATATCTGTGTGAGTTTTAACTTGAACAGCTCCAGTGAAGGTAAAATAGCCAAAGCAGCATGGACACATCAGTTGGCCGCTTCTTGGGCCGTTTGCACCAAGCTCAGTGCTGCAGCAGATGGATAGCCACTGCTGCTCATTTAAAGGTAGTTTTGATATACATGCCATGTTGTCATAGGTAAATGTGTAAGAGAGATCAGGCAAATAAATGCCTGTCCTTGCTCATGAGTTACAAGTTTAACTACACTCCTTCAAAAGAGTGAGTGGCAGGGATGGATACCCACTGCTAAGGATGGATCCCCGGCAGGAATGCTATAACCACTTAGCTCCATGGCAAGAGTTGTAAGAAGTCATCTCTTATGACTGTTTCTGTGGGCAGGCTTTGAAAACATCTGCTGTAACAGGCCTTGCAAGCAAAATAGGGAAAACAGCCTAGTCTGGGCACTTGAAAGGTTTTTTTTTTGTCAAATTGCTAAATGCATTTTATGTTTCTCCAATGTTTAATGTCACCTGATCAAAGTATCTTGGTGATTTCAATTTTGCACAGGGATGTCAGCAGAAATGATGCAAATATGACTGAAACAAGGGCAAGAAATCAGTTGTCAAAGAATCTTAGCAGGCGAGTCATATTCTAGCCAGCGTAGAAAAGTAAAAGTCATTCAGTTTCCCTTTCCATCATGTTGATTAAATCTGTGGAGACTGGCTTTCTCTGAAGGGTGTTTCAGGTCCTTGCATTACTTTTTCATTTTTCGTGCTCTCAATTTTTCCTCTTTTTAATTTCTAGGAAGCATCCCCTGCTATCAGATCTCTGATAATTTGTTTCACAATCTGTAGTGACCTGTCATAAAAGTTCACTGGTGTTCATAGCATCTGTGCCTTATTCTCTTTTATCTTTTTGAAGCTTTGCCTACCCATTACAATGGAGACTCTTGAGGTGCAAAGACTGATCCTTTGTCCCTTGCTGCTCACTGACTGCCTGGTTGCAGAGAGCTCTGGAAGTGTAGGCTTCCATTCCACTAAATGATATTTTCTGAGACTGTGACATTTTCTCCTTGCAGGGAAGTGCAGAGTAGCCAAGTTTATTTTTGTTTATGTATCTAACAATTTGAAATATAAGAGTAGTCTAGCACTTACTTCAGCTGACACATTTTTTAAAAGTAGGGTGCAGTTGCGATAAGTTAATGGGCAGTCATATTTGAGATTTCTCAGCCTTGTCTCCTTTGAAGTGAATTAGTGTCTTTGATTCCCATCTTTCCTTTATTATAGCTGTAAGGTTTCTAACATCACTTATCGCAGAGACCCTATGAAAAAATTCCATTATTAAAGGAGGTAATGATTACAGAAAAATAGTGAGTACAGCAGCTATGATATATGGCAACCAAAATTGCAGTAAAGCCTATTTTTTATTTAAGCTGTTGCTTTCTAAAAGGTAAATTGCGTATAAGCAGGACAGGTAACTTGGTTTATCTCATGAAACCTGATAAACAAACTAAGTGGTTACTTCTCAGGGTTATTTCTGATCTGATTCTTCCTTGAGTTTCATAGAACTTAGGTTTACACTCCTAGGTTTTGCACATCTGAGTTTTCTGTAGGTGCTCTGGGCTAAGTTACAGGCCAGCTGTCTATGCCAGCCCATCAAATATTTAAAACTGCTTTTTATTCAAGTGTGATGACTGTGGGGATATCTGTTTGAAATCATCCATCATGTTGTTGTCTTTGAAAACTGTTAATGTGCTATACAGGGATCTCATTAGTTGTGGAGTAGCCCGTAGCCCTTGGTGGTCTGTCAGGTGCTTTGAATCAAATTTTCTTTTGCTGACACTTTTCTGAGTGTTTGCCTAGTTATGAATCTGTTTAATACTTGGATCTTCCCATATAATCTTTCATCGGCATTCCACACAAGAAGTTTAAAGGAATTCTTCCAGCACTGTCTGGTCCTTCCTTAGCTTTAATTGCTTTTATTTGAGGTCCTAGGGCTTGTGCAGATGCCTTTGAGGTATTCTCCTGCATATTTTCTTTGACTTTAGAATACAGAAAATCAAGGGCTTTGTAATTAATACAAATCTTGTTCTGACCTCTCATTTCCCATTGTATGTGTTCTTATTGTTTTTGATATTGTCTTTTGTCTGTTTTCCAATTCTTTGACATTTTTCCAGGAAGATGTGAAGTGTAGATGGTGCAGATAATTGCATCCAGTGCTGCATTTGTGACATCTCCAGCACTCGGTATGCTGCCATAATAGTCCCTTTGGATTTGAATTTCATCTCGTGCTACATCCCAGGCCCTGTCTACTTTGCTGTTTCCCACTGAGTGGATGGTTTCAGATTTCTGCATATTATTGCCACAGATCGTTTCTTTGATCTATGCCTTTTCAGCTTGTGCCTTTGAGATCCTGAAAGAGATGTTGCTACATTTTTATACAGTCTACTGATTTATTCTCTGTCCGATAGTGCTGAGTAATCCTCCTAAAAGTCTGGTTTCTAATCCTTGTATGTTATCAGCTAAAATGAATGGAGGATTTTCTGTTTACATAATATCAAAACTAGTCAAAACTTCCAGTCACATTTGCCTCACAAAAGCTTCCCACACCATCTTTCTAACAAAAATGGTGTTACATGTGGCTGTTTGTTTGGTGTCTGCCTTTATGTAACCATTTACCACACAAGCCATTAACACGCATATGAATGTCTTCCTTTAAAAATGCAATTTGCAATATCTTTGCATTACAAGTATGAGGCCAAATGTTTTTGTTTCTTGTGCAAATAATCCTTTCTACTCAACACTTCTAAATGTCTAAAGTTTGAACAAATATATAATTAGTAGCCTCCTGTTGTAGCTTCTGGTTTTGAGTGTATAGGATTTTAAAAAAAAATGTAAAAAAATTCTTATTATGGTTTGGTATTGTAGTAATGTGATTGACTTCACTGAAACTACCAGACACTGGTATAGATTGGCATGATGGGCTGACTTTGGGTGGTTACCAGGAGCCCACCCAGCCGCTCTCTCACTCCTCCTCCTCGGCAGGATAGGGGGAGAAAATATGATGAAAAGCTTGTGGGTGGAGATAAGGACATGGAGAACACTCATCAGTTGCCATTGGGCAAAACAGACTTGACTTAAGGAAATTAATTTAATTTACTGCCAATAAATAACAGAGTAGGATAGTAAGAATTAAAACCAAAACTGCAGACGCTTTCTGCCCACCCCTCCCTTCTTCCAAGGCTCAGCTTCACTCTTGACTCTTCTACCTGCTCTGCCCCAAGTGGCTTAGGGGGATGGGGAATGGGAGTCAGGAGACTCCTACCTAGGCACTGGAAAGCAGGACAGATTTAGCGTTGTATCCATCTCAACATTTTTTCTTCTCATGCCATGGATAACTTTTTTCATGTTCTCCAGAGGAATACTGTATTGCTTTACTGGGAATTATCCAAGAAAGGCAAAGTAAAAGTGAGTATTTACTTCTCAGGACTCAGTACTGAATAATTACCAGAAGTGAAAATTTACGGGAACTCAAAGCTGACACTGTTTCATAGTATTTAATGGGTTCTGGATAAATACCTTTATCAGTAGACAAGCCAACAGAAACATCTTCTAATTAATGGGTTTAGTGCAGTGAAGGCACTCGCCCACTCCAATCTTTTAATGTCAATGTTCCATGTTTTGCAAATATGTCTTTCTAGCTATTGCAGCCTGTAATAATCATGATGTTTTTATTTCATGTAATGCGTTGGCATTCATTTCTGTTCCTGTCTTCTGGCATTAGGTGGAGTGGATTTCTTCTTTGTGCCATCGCAATGCTCCTTGTGATATTTCCAATGTTTACCTTTCCAAAAAAGCTCCCTCCTCGACATAAAAAAAAGAAAAAGAAAAAGAAGATGAACTCTGATGATGTTTCAAGCGATGATGAAGTAATGAAAGAGAAAACAAATAGCAAAATACAAGCAGACAGTGCAGTTCCTGCCTCTATGGGATTTGGAAAGAACGTTAAAGGTGAAGTTTGGTTTTAATTTTTAAATGCTTTAAATTTTATATACAGGCTCATCTAGGTTTGTATGAGTGTAATTGAAGGCATGGTTTTGACATCTTGTATTTAATGTTATGTTTTGCTATTGAGATTTTAACAGATGGTCCTCCTTTAAAATTACAGAGTGCAGTGATGAGTGTAAGACATCCGTTCACTTACATTATTGAAGTGTTTAATGTGCACTTGTAACAAGCAGGTAACCTATTTCGTATAGTTGTTACCAGACATATTTGTGCACTTTACAGTTTGTATTTGTCATACTTGCTTTAAGCCATCCTTCATAGAATAAAGTACTCTTTTAAAATATAAATGAAGCAAGTAAAAAGAATTCTAGTATGTGAGTTAAATTACATTCATGCATTTTGGTTAGTTAATTGAGAAAAATTATTTTATTTCATATGCCTTTCCTGGCTATTTTATACTGCAAGCTGTTTATTTTCAGAGGGCTAGGACAAATGAAACCTGTGCTAATTTTGAAACAAGAAGAGGATAAAAGATTGACAAGTAATAGAAATTTTTATTTTATTCAAGAAGTAGTCCACCAGTGTGAAATGTAACAGTAAGTAGTAATTGATAAAATGCCTTGGGAAGAAAGGCAGCATTGTTAACAATTAATGTGAAGCATGTACAGTTGGAGTTGACAATATAGGCTTAACAGTGTCATAATATTGAATAGTAGAGGACAAGTACCTTAATGCCTTTGTGTTGTCAATGCTGTTGTGTCCTTCTTGGATTCCATGATACGAATGCTGGTTCTACTCTTTCGTGGTAGCCTGATGAATGCAATGGGACTACGAGAAATAATGAAATGTTATTTGTACCATTAGAAGTAATTCGAACTGAAAACTTCAAGTGTTAGTTTATTGACATGAACATTAATATTAATTTTTCATTGGATATCAGTCCAGGATATAATGATTGAAAGATTTTTTAATGATACATTTATGATCTCTCCTTATACTGCGTAGGCAAGGCTTAGCAAAATGACTGTACTGGTCTTAGACTAAAGCCAGTGTAATTCTAGGTAATATTATCCACATGCATCTATATGCTTGGGGTAATGAAAGTTACTGGTAGTTTCTATGAAAGTGAAGGAAAAACAGGAGACTCTGATTTGCTTGTGGTGATTTTATTAGCTTACAAACCAGCATCTTAATCAAAGCACAGAGCAAGCAAGTTAAACCTGCAATATCAGATCTTTCAGAGCCATATTCTCCCTTTGTTTCTTAGTCTGAGATATGGTCTAATCATCCGTGCAAAGTAGCTCTAAAAGTGGTGGAGAGGCAAGACAAGTATGTTGTGTACTTCCCTCTTTGTGAGTCCCTGTACATAATGTTTTCTCCTAAATCCATAAAGCAAGTTGTGGGTTTGGGGCCTTCAAATCTACTGATCTGTGATTGCAAAAGCAGTTCAGGGCTACTCTTGTCAAGGTTTTCTCACTAACGTAGGGAAGTGGGAAAAGGGAGTTCAGTCCCTGCTGCACTCCTTACTAATGATTGCAGGCAATGTCACAGCAGAGGGACAGCTTCGTCCTGTAGGTGTGTCTGGAAAAGATAGAGGGATTCAGACAACTCTGCTTCTGAATGAGTTTGCTGATGCTGGTTCTTCATTTCCGTATGTCACTACAGGCACAGCAGATACACAGAAAACAAGTGTAATTTTAGGAGAATCTTTCCTAGTACTTTTTTCACAGAAATGAAAACTACTGTATATCTCATTTTAGCATGTATTTTTCTAATATATATCTGCCCAAATGTGTACCATACCTTCTACAAATTCCTATATTACTATATTAGTTGAGCCACCAAATTAGAACTTCTCATATACAAAACTTTTCATTTTCTCTAGAGGAGAAACTTCACCACCTGAAGCAGTGAAAAGTGACATTGTATTCCACATGTCAGAAAGATACCAAGCAAGTCAAGATAACACACAGAAAAGTGTTTTACTATAAGCTGATAATAGCTTTCCCATTAGGTGTCATTTATCCTAGCAGAGAGGGCCTGCAGCAGGAATGCACTATCATTCAATTATTTTTCAAGTTTAAGTGGGCTTTATGGAATGAGATCATGCCTCAAGCTTCTCATTTGAGGCAATTTTGTTTATAATGGGAAGGAAAAAGGGATCACATGTGTCCAAGTCATTTAGCAGTGCTTCTTCTGAGGTGCAGTGTACATTTTATACTTCCCATTGAATGTCAGGGCTTCATCTTTTTTTAGAACGATGGGCAGAAACTCCACTCAGGCAGTAGCCAGGAGACTGGTGATTTAGTAGGTCACGTCTTCTGTTCTGTACTAATAAATATCAGTGATGTCATAGTCTGCTGTGACAGAGGTCAGTGCCATTAAATCTGTAAAATCCGTGCAGCTTTGGTAAGAAAAGTTGCAGGGAAGAAACTGTGTTGATCTTCTGATATGGTGTTGTCTTGCCTGGGAAGGCCGGCAAAATTATTCTTGTCATACTGTAACTTGTCCTAATTTGACTCAAGTTAGTTCTCTAGATTAATGAAAAGGAATCAAAAAGGCATGACAGGAGAGGGCCTGGGTCCTTTTTCCTGCAATGGTTGCCAGTATAGGCTGAAGAAATAAAATAAAATAAAATAAAATAAAATAAAGCTCGTTCTGGCTGCAAGTAGCCTCCAACTTCAGTGACCTGAGCTTTATTTTGGCCTATGGTAGAGCTGGGATCAGATAAAAATACAGATACATCTTTGCTTTTTCTCAAGTTTTGAGATACAAGGGCTTGGAACTCAGTCTTCTATTTATGTTGCAAGTAAACAACATGAGAGGGAGATTGCTTCTGAGGCAGGTATCAAAATTATTAAATAAAACATTAAATAGGTCACAGGAGGAAGGAAATTGGATGTAGTTTATTGGGAGAAATACAGGTGGTGTAGGCAACATGAGCTAGAGGAGATTTATCATGAAGAAGCCACAGTTCAATCTCATTCATGCAGATAAATCATGAACCTGAGCAGACAAAATCACCATTTTCATTTATTACATGGATACCCTTAGGGTTTCATACTAGGGAAACGGTATATGCAGTCCTCTTTATTTCTCACTGTAGTGAAACTTACTGTGCAATTAGATAAAGGAGCAGTGTAAAGAAACCAGATGTATTTATTACTCACCTAAAATGTACTGATCTAATCCAGAGGGTGTTAATGAATTACATGTATTTTTCAGCCTTTATTTTATTTTATTTTATTTTATTTTATTTTATTTTATTTTATTATTTTATTTTATTTTATTTTATTTTAATTTTTTGTTAATGTTTTGAATTTTGTTCCCATATACATATAAGTAAACAAGAACCCAGCCCTTTCTAAAATGTAGAATATTCCCATCTGCCTTTTCATGTCTATCAGCTGTCGTGTGCCCTTCCCAATCTGACCCTGCTGAGACAGTATAATAATGCTTATCAGGGCATCAGCAAAGGTAAAAGAAACTCCTGAGGAGCTCGTGGTTGTAGCTGGAGTTTCTGCAGTACCCGAGGATTAGTTGGCAGGGATCAGAAGAGGGGGAGACAACAGTGGTCTGTGTGCCGGGGCGCTTGGCGAGCACTGTAAATGTCAGAGAGTTCAGCACACCGTGGGCTGGAGATCCTACTGTGCCACTGACCTTGAGCGAGTCTCTTTCCCCTCGCCCTTTCTTAGACCATTCTGAAGAGCTCAAAATAGAAAAGGTTGGTGTGGCCCCGTGCAGTGATGAGCAGAGTTAGCTGGAGCCGCGAGGAACTGCTTTGAGTCAAGTTAACAAAAGTAATAATCAGATCAGACTTGCTCCGAACCTCTCTACTCTTGATGGGATATTAGGGGCTATTCAACGATCTGGCCACCACTCAGGTGCTAAAGGAATGTCCTGAAAATGCCTGAGTTGAGTGAGGTTGTTGAAATGGTATGTGATAAGATAGTGAAATACATGGCAAAATATTATTCTAGAATTTAGTGACTAGCCCTGTGCAAAATATATTTGAAGCAGTGGTATGTGACTGAAAATGCTCATTTTCATTCTGATAAACAATTCAGAAATTCTACCTCAAATCTTGGCTCTGCCTTATACTACACGATAGCAGGAGGTGCCCCTGAGACCTCGGTGTGGTGGCAGCCTCCTTCGGAGCTGCAGACTTGGGTAGTGCTGTCCCAGCCTGGAGCACCAGCAGAAAGGAGGTCCTCTGGCTAATGTCTGCATCACCCTCACAAGGGGCTTGGCTGATAAACTACAAGAGGACAGTGCTGTAGACTGGGATGGATTATTCCCCTGGTTGTATCCTTTGTACTGCCTTAGCCTAGATGCGCAGGAACAGGGACAGAAGAAAATATATTAAATTATTAAGTAGGAGGTGAAGTCAGAATTATTTGAGGTTTTATTGAAATTCTGTTTACAGTGCTTGAAGAGTTTGGCTTATAGCAGTATTTATGAATATTTGTGTTGCTTCCAGATTTTACTTCTACTTTTCTTCTACTTTTCCGTTACCATGAATCAGTGGTCCAGCACACGAGTGAAAGCAAATGAGTACTAGCTAGAGAAAAAATATTATCAAAGACCATGAAAGGAAGAAAATTGCCAGTAGACTAGCAAACCAGTCCAGCAAAGCAGGTTTCAGTTTACTCTTAGTTACATATTAGGTTATTAAAAAAAAAATAATATGGGGATGTTTAAGATTTGAATTACTACACTGAAGAGTAAACATGGTTGCAGCCATACTGAAAGATCGTTTCAGTTTTAGGAATGTAATTGAAAGGGATTTATTTGTTCAAATGACCGAACGAGGGAGACTGCAAGTTCTCATAGGTTTGTTTCTGATGCACGCTTGCAAAAACACGAGATGTTTTTTGAAGATCTCCTAAAAATTGGAACCAGACAGGTTTAATAATAGCCTTGAAATTAAAGCCTAGGCCTGTAGCTAGTCACACAAAAATAATGTGACATTGAAATGTTTTAAATGCATGATTGATAATGTAGTACAAAGGATCCTTGAAGTTTTTAGCATTCTTGTTTTTTACTAGAATTAATGTGGTTGAAATATATGGAGTACTTACAGTGCATTTTTATTATACGTTTTTAAATTCAGAAGTGCAATACAGATTCTGTCATACAAGATTTGACTGTAACCATAGGATGAAATCAGGGAAAGCCTAATTCTAAATATGTATTTTTATTTGCAACTTTCTTACTATATCCAAGTTTTCCTTGCATGCCAGACGGTTACTTTTTATAAGTCACAGAGAGCTTCAACCCTCAACTGCTCCAGGTGGTACGTATTAGTGCAGCATGCAGGAATAATCTGTTTTATTTCATGCCAAAAATGACAGTAATCAGCAGAGCTGTTCCCTGAAGAATCTTTCACACAAGTGTAAGAGAACTTATTCCAAGACACTGAGTTTTATCTTTTTATCAGTAGAAATCCAATTTGAAAATGGTAATTAGTTTTGAAATTAATAATGACCTTTAGACTGAGTGCTTAGATGAGATGCAAGTAGGACTCAACAGAAAGTACAGCTCTACATCCAAACACCAGAGCGAAATGTTTGTTAGCTCTGCAGTAGTTTACCTAATTAGTTCTTCAGATTCTTTAGATCAAAAATTCTAAATTATACATTTTCCTGAAGTTCACTTTTACCAGGAAGAGCTAAACTTTACCAGTTATTATGATATTTGGACCAGGCCCTTTAAAATAATGGATTTAGCATAGATCAGCCCTTGGCTGAGGACTTCCACTTCATTTCTACAAAGAGCACTTAGTACATCATCCTAATAAAATGATATTTCTCTCTGTGATGCCCAGTCTTCTGCAAGTTACTACCTGCAGGGGGAGAAGCACTTGGTCCTGCACCTTGTCCCTGGGGAAATCCTGCTGCATCTGGCCCGCAGCAGCCGTTTTCTTAAACTGCATCTTCGCCATTAGCGACCAATGACAGAACCCGAGGGAACGGCAGGAAGATGTGCCAGGGGAGGTTTAGGTTGGACATGAGGAAAAGGTTCTTCCCCCAGAGGGTGGTGGACACCTGAACAGGCTCCCCAGGGAGGTGTCACGGCCCCAACCCTGACAGTGTTCAAGAAGAGACTGGACAAGGCCCTCAGATACATGGTGTGAACTGTGGGGTTGTCCTGTGCAGGGACAGGAGCTGGACTCGATGATCCTTGTGGGTCCCTTCCAACTCAGGACGTTCTATGATTCTATAATTCTATGAGAGGCTTTGCAAAAGATGGGTTAGAGCCTCTTGTCTCTTGCCCTTTGGTTTCTTTTTTGCATCTAAGACCCCACCAGCTAACCCAACCCAGCCCAAGCCACCCCAAAAATAGACACAAAGGCAAAGCTCATGAGGTTTGAAGGCTGATGATTTGTAGATGTATTGTAGATCTTTCATTTTTTTCCCCTCTTTCATTTTCTTGTGAACAATGAGATGAATTTTGAACAGATGCATTTTGAACATGCAGCAAATTTGCCAATAAGTACTGATACTATTTTGTCTTTGTACTTGCTACTGTAGTTTCTGAAGGTGTACAGTTGCATTACAGTTTCAATTTATTCATGTTGATATTATATTTTCTCATACTTCTGTTACTTTATCTCTTTCTGTTCTTCTATTGCAAACAGTGCCACATTTAAAAAAAAATCTGTAGGTGCTAAAAACCATTAAGATTCAAATATATGGGTGCTTCTTAATATGATTTATTCATTACTTATTTCCACCAAATTTTGTATTTAACGTTTAATATGTTTCTTCATAGAAGCAGCAAGAGAGCATTAAAATTATAAACCTGTACTCATAATGAATTCAACATAAATTTTGATGGCCAGCATAAGCTAAGACTGGATGTAGTCAGACAACTTAGGTGCTAATTTGCAGCCTGACAAATTTTGACATAACGAGAGTCTAAATTCTGTTTGCTTTAATACAGATAACCTGCTGGAGTTAATGGATGAAGTGAGACAGATTTTTGACATGGCAACTCTTAACATCAATAAAATTCTCACTCAGGAACTCTTACTCAACTTGTTGTGTTTCTAATGGGCACTCCTGTCATTGAACTCAATGGGCTTTGATTCAAGCAGCATGAAAAAACCCAAACCTTAGTAGGTTACATGTAACACTTGAAGAGAAAATCTGATCTCAGTAGAAGCCCCAAGGAAAAAAAAAGAAACATGTTTAAAATCACACCATGTAATCTGAAAATATTAAGTCTTCAACAGAGTTATCATCATCTTGTTATCTTGATGATAATTTATTGTCACTACAGGACTGAATTAAAAGTATTTAAGTGTTTCTTTAACTACAGTGCTGAATTTCATGGAGTTCTGATATTTGATTTGAGGTTAATTGCAACATCTATGACTACTTTTTTGATTGAAGGTAATGATGTGCTTTCATTTTTGATTGATCATTTTATCCCTTCTGATAATATTCCATCCCTTGTATGTAAGGTATGTTGGGATTCATTGATATCATTGACGTTATTTTTTCAGTATGCTTTGTCTGCATCTGTTGTAAATACCTTTAAATCATGTAGAAAAATGTTCCCTTCTCAAATTATATTATTATTATCCCAGCTTTCCAAGCATGGTCCTTGAAGAAGAGAGTTACAGGGGAACTATGTGCTGTGTTTTCCTCCTGTGGAGTGCAAAACTCTGTACTATTGGTTCAGCAGTGTGATATGTGTTATGCCATAGAAAATTTCAAAGAAAGACATCAAAATAATTCCAAAATCACTACATTTTATTGCTGTTTTTCTTTCCTTTATAGGGTTACTATGTAGACCCTGTAACTTCTAGACTGTTTTGTTAAAACAGACCTCAGTTGTATTTGTGAAAAGTAGGACTGCAGCCCTAGGGTGGGGACATGAGATAGGGTAAGAGCAGACAGCAAAGACTGCAATCCCAAATATGCACTCTCCCTTCCGCTTAGCAAATGTGGCCAGATGCTAGCAAGCCATTATTGCCAGTCCATCTCAAAGAAAATCAATTTGGTTTGTTTCAGTTTGCTTTTGTTTCTCGCTCATTATTTATAACATCCGTTTGTCATTTTTGTCATTTTATAGAGCTTCCAAGAGCAGCTGTCAGGATCTTAAGCAACATGACATTCCTTTTTGTGAGTTTGTCATACACAGCTGAGAGTGCCATTGTCACAGCTTTTATTACCTTCATTCCCAAGTTCATCGAGTCACAGTTTGGCATCCCAGCTTCCAATGCCAGCATCTACACTGGTAAGGCATTGCCACGTAGTGTAATGTGGAAAGGGTGGGTGTTCTTTGACTAATGAAATGAATCAGTGTATGAATTGACCAAAAATGTGCTTGTTGAACAGGTGATTTGATCCAGCTTTGTGCATTTGGTTAGATATTCAGGCCGTTTTTTGATGTTTGCTATTATATACGTGTTTAGTAAAATGCGAACCCATTTATATTGTTAAAGGGCTGGGTTTTTTTTACATAAGCCTAGACAGACATTTTCTAATATGTTAGTGATCTTCAAGGGGGGAAAATGCAACAAAAACAAGCTAGAAAACCCATAGGCATTACTGCAGCTTGTGTGCTTTAAAGGATCTTTTAAAGCTGTTCTTATTTTCTGTGAATTTTACTTTGTCTTTGAACTTTAAAATATCCTAATCTTTCTTTTTTTCCCCAGTGACAAGTAGTTTATCTGTCTCATCCTTCAGTTATCTCTCCTCTCCAGGCTGGTAGTTTTCTCCATATTTACTGATTAACACTGAACGAACAATGATCTAATCTAGTCAGGAGAGCTCCCCAAATCCTCTCCCATCCATCATTTCAGGTCTGAGACCCCTCTTTTGCGGCTGTAGCACTTCTCCTTCTGTCACAGTAATATGCAGCCACATCCAACTTCTAACAGAGCTACAAACCACAGAATTTTAATCTTCGTACTGCTCTGCGGAAGGGAAAGATGGGAACTTCCCTTGGGGAAGGGGCCAAAATGTTGTGCAGAATTCGGGACTATGTCATGCAGATTGTTTCCCTTCTTTCCTGGTTGCATCAAAGATGCTTGTCTTTATAAGGATCTTTTTTTAATTCTCCATAGAGCTTCTCATATAGAATAGCTGCTGATTACTAGGCAGGTTAGTTCTTTGCTCCCCAATAATTCCAGTGCATGAGAAGGAGTGATGGAGTGAAGACTGAGTTGTGGGAACAGGGCTGAAGTATGGGGTTGAAGCTGCCCAGGGTCATCAGTCAAGGAAAAGACAAAAAGCAGTAGAAGAAAGAGAGAGAAAGAGACAGACACCTCACATGGGAATCGTATGTCACCAGCAGTGGCTGGAAGAAAAGCAAGGAGTCTTTCCACAGCGTGGAGGGGAAACATCAGAGAAGCACCATGTGGTGCCTTCTGTTTGAGAGCTTGCTGGGATGAGATTTTCTTCAGGGCATGGGATCTCTGTGTTCTGTATATAAGGAGGGAACGCTGATTGATGGGACCATGATTCTATCTGAAGCTTACAGCAGCCACACATGGATAGGCATTTTGCTGTAATCAGTCTTGATGGGATTGCTGCTCTATAACTCGCTTCATTTTCAGGATAAGCCAGAAATATTCTTGCCAGACAAAATATTCAACAGTCAGTACATTAAAAGAGATAAAAATGACATGGCCCTGTCCGGGGTGTGAAGCCATTAACATCTGTTGTTTTCACTGTCGTAAATTGCTTGATAAAGACTATTGTAATGAAACAGAAGAAGGAGATGAAATAGCTGAAGATGGATGTGCAACATGGACAAGCGAGCATTGCTTCCACAAGCCCGACTCCTAAACTTAGCATTAAAGTCAACCATTATTATTCATTTTATAAATTGCAGGAAAAATGGGAAGAGGAAACTTGGAAACTCTGTGTTAAATTGCTACTGGCTAACCTCGTAAAAGACATGTCCAGTTTACAAACTTCTGGTTAGCAAAATTAATTCACTTAAATGTTATTTATATTACTACATCTATACTTCATATGTACATCACCAGCTGAATACATGTGCTTGCTGAATCTCCTTATGTTACTGGTGTAAATTTTTTATTGGTCATTTTCCATCTCAATTAAATAGCAGGAATTCTTTAAGTCTCAATTTGTTTCTATTTTTAAACAAACCTGACATTAATCATCAGCAAAAATGCCATGTGCTAAACTTCATGTCTTGAACTTGTGCAGCTTCTGCTGCAGTTTTGTCTTGTTCAGAGTTTTGTTTTCCATGTGCAGAGCAGGTGGCATGTAGCCTCCAGGCTTTCTCAGGTCCAAAAGCAAAACCCAAACAACTTTGACTTTAGGTTACAGGTAGATCTTAGACAAATCCAGGTTAAAATTTCAGGTGCTTTTCTAGCTGGTTGACTTGTGAAAAAGAGTTATAATTCAAATAATTTGTAACTGGAAGAACTGCACGCTATATATTACAAAGCACTGTTCTGGTAACTTCTGCTAAAATGGTTACAAACACATTGGATCTACCTTTAGTTTTAGAAAAGGTATAATATGTATCCCAGACAGAATTGGTTTGCAAATCTCCACGGTGTTCCCTTTGAAAGCGTAGCCTGTTTAGCAGATGTTGCAGTTTTCTGTTCCCAGACTATTAGTAGCTGTTAAGATCATCTTTTGCTGCTGCGGAAAGCCTGAAGTGCTGCAGCATCCTGACAACAGCAAAAAGGACAAAGCTTGAAAATTGCTGACTGAAAGCTGATATTGCCTCAGAGCACTGTACCCAGGAGCGTATTTGGCACACACACAATTCCTGTAAGCCAAACTGTCATTATGAAATGAAGGAAAGTGCAGTGCAACAGCTTAGGATCAGATCTTAAGCTTTATTCCTCTAAATGCCTTTGAAAAAGAAGGATGCATGTGCTGGTTAGATATACATGCTTTGCTTTGCCCTGGAAGCTCATCTGGAAGTGCACTGGAGTAGCTGCGTTTCTTTGACAGTACATCACTTCTGATTTTGCATCCCCTGCTGAAAGAGAGGAGTGTAAGGATGAAGAGTTTGTAGTTAGAGCAAAAGAACCTGTCAGGCTTCGTGATGCACAGGAGGGAGTGTGCACTTGTCTCTGCTGCCTTCACCACAAACAGCAAAATCTACTCCTGCCCTTTCAGTTTCTCCCAGAGAGACAGTTTTTCCATCCCCAGCTCCACTTTGTGTGGAGGAACTAGTCTTTATACTTCTTCTGTGTAGGTTTCCCTATATCTTTCCAGCTCCCTGAATGAGAGCAAGCCTTGGCAGGCAATTTCTTCGTGTTCTCCTCATCTTTAATATTCTGATCCTCATCATGTGGCAGAGGATGGATGAAAACAGCAGCGCAGTATAATTCACTAATGAAAAGAACTACTAACATAATGCCTCACAAAGTATTTACCTGCTGAGTTTTGACAAGGTACAGTCTCAGTTCTAGTGAAGGGCTTTTCCAATATCCATGCTCTCAGGAGAATAAGAAAGAAAATGTAAATTCAGTCCCAAAAGAGGTTAAGAACTGAAAGCTAAGCTATAAGATGGAAGAAAGAAGAATAAAGTACTGAGGTTAGTTTATGGTCAGTAAGCCCTTACCTTGGGCAAGATCCTTGCATTGTATACCTGATGTAGCCATGGATTTGGTCCATGGAATTTGGTTCACCTGCCAGGGGGGTTTTAGAAGGCATTGCAGGTGATCCCAGTCTGCCTTCGGCGTGGATGTGAGCTTCTCTGACACAGATTTCATAGAGCAGGTAATGCCTGGTGGACTCAGCTGAGTTACCATTTTCACCCAGAGAGAACATTTTCAGGGCAAGTGAAAGGATTTGCATTATTTGCTTCCCTTGTTCATATTCAGTCATTGAAAGTGAGAGATATAACAGCTTGAGAGAGATAACAGCTTTGAACTTCATGAAAATAATTTCATTCTCCTAGAAAGACTTACACATTTAAATTCTGCTCTTATGAGAAACATTGGTTTTGAGTCTGCAAAGCGTCGTTATTGAGAATCTTCCTAATAAAATGACGTTTGATTTTATAATGCCATTGGTGATGGCAGTATAATTAAGATGGCAACTCTTTTTACCTCTTATTTTCACTTTCGTGCTCTCAACATTTTGATAAATATGGTGTACACTTCACCTTTAGACAAATTAGCAGAGAATGAGAATGTTTTGCAGTAATATTAGATATTTGCAATTGACAGTCTTACCGACTTCTTTAAAAAGAAGACGAACATCTTTAAGGATTTGGATGATAAAGTTTAGTTCCTCCTCCCTAGATGCAACTGCCAAAAGTTGTTCAAATTCCATATTTATGTGGAATGCATATTTTTTAGCAAAGACGTTATTTAAAGAGCTTCTCACATGTCAGAAGCAAAAGCCAAGGGAAGCTAAGAAGTGCAAGACGTTCACTGACACCACCGCCTCAGGCCCTGGGAAGTGAGGACAACCCGGTGATGTGTTGCTAAACTGCCACCTTAAAACCGCAGCAGCAGAGCGACAGAAATTTCGAAGGCTTGTTTTTTGTGTCTTAAACTTATCCTAATAATAATTCCAGTATCTTAATTTCTTTCATTATGCTTGATCAGTTTGCACTCCATGTGGCTGTGCTGAGATGATTGGGGCTGCCAGTGTAAGAAAGTGGTATTCAACTTGAGTAGAGTATCCAGAAGACAGAATTTGGAGCTGGGTTTGTGCATGCACTTCGAGGTGGGAAGGCTTCTGGGATCCTGCCTGGGATTAACACTTGTGCTTCACTGGACTTAATCATGAGAGCAGGAAGAGGAAGATTTGTGTCCAAATCTGGATTTCTTCAAATTTTCAGTGATAGAATTGGCACAATGTGTATCCCTTCTCGCCATTCTAAAATAAATACAAAGCAATGTTTCTGCTTTTAAGTACAATAGTTCTCTTATAGTGCTTTGGCTGCTGGTAATATCATAAGGAGGCTTTTATTAATTCTTTGACAACACTCCAAAGGTTTGAAAAGTCTGACTCAGTTTGCTGGCAGACAATGGAGATCTTAGTATAGCATTTGCAGTCATCTAATTAGGGAACGAAGCCAATATTTATGTGTTATTCCATTTTGGTAGGTCCTGTTTTAAGGTTGCTCAAATTTCTTCCTGGCAGGTGTGATTATTGTCCCGAGTGCTGGTGTTGGGATTGTCCTAGGCGGCTACATTATTAAAAAACTGAAACTTGGTGCGAGAGAGTCTGCGAAGTTGGCTATGATCTGCAGTGGTGTATCTCTGCTGTGCTTTTCAACTCTCTTCATTGTTGGATGTGAAAGCATTAATCTGGGGGGAATAAATATACCTTACACAACTGGGTAAGTATCTTGGAATTATCTGTGGCAAAACCAACTTTTTTCCAAAAAGTCTGATAAAGAAATGTAAAAAATGCTGATGGATGATGTACCGAAGAAGCCATATATTCAAATGACAATTTGGCAAGTATCGTAATATAAACACACACTGTTACGATGTGGCCCTTTGGTTTTACATCTAGCTTATAACGAAGCTTATGTAGTAATTCACCTTTTAGAGGGATGGGAAAAAGTGTTAGAATGGACTTCTGTGACTTCCTAGAAAATAAGAATAGTGTCCTGTGTAGATTGCTTAGAGTTTAGTTAGTGTTTCAAAATATTCTTTTCTGCTGATGAAAATTGAGAAAATATAGAAGGGTTTATAAAGATATTTTCTGAATAGGTTTGTTTATTATCACCATAGTAGTGTCTTAGGTCTTCAGTCCCTGTTTGAGAGGAATCACTTGGGCATGTGTTACAACATTAGTGGTGTGTGCTGCTTCTGAACCCCTTGCTAGTTGTATGAATGGCCTCCAGCCCTTGCTGTATCATCATCAAGACAGCGACTAGATCATAACCCTTAAAGGTATATTGAGAATGAAGAAGACTGTCATGGAAAAGGAGGAATGGATGTGGGAGAGTATTGAGAGTGAGGGATTTAAGCTGTGACATTAAGAAATGCATGGATGGGCATTTTAAAGAAGTGAGGGATATTAAGGAGGAAGACGGTGTGGAAAAGTTGTGAGAAGGTGTTTCACTGGAAGGTAATTCCTCAGAAGCCTGGTATAAGCTTATATTTTCTTTCTTATTTCATGCATTAGCTTTTCCCCAAAATTACTTTCTTCTCCAAAATTACTTTCTTCATGTAGCTTAAACACAAGAATGGCATGAGCATTTGAGCACCACATACGTATCTGAAGCAATGTTTTTCCCTTTGCTTTTACATCTGAGACAATGTCTGCCTTTTATTTATGGCCAGGTGCTGGTTATCAGGTCCATTTGAAATCTTGCTTTTAAGGCTCAGTTTTGGACTCTTTGACATTTTGACTTTTGGAAGAGAGTGTAGAAGATGTGCGGAGCAGGAAAAGAGATGGTCCAACAGGGAAAAAAAGCTACAGTGGAGCTGTGAGCAAGCCAAGTGAAAACCAAAGAGGATAAATGCGAAGCAAGGGAGGAGGAAAATAGGCACTGTTTACACAGAGAATATTTTGTATTACATGTTGCTGGGTGTTACTACATTGCTGTCAAACCCTAATCCTAGAGCAAGGAAAACCAGCAACTGAAAATCATGAGCTCATGGAAAGGTGGTTTATTGCTTTGTATTCTTAATACCTAGAGTTAAAGCTTGGTGCTGAGGGGCTGACTGTAGAGGGAAACAGCATGGTGATATATCTTGGTCTCAGCATCGTGGGCTGAAGAAGGAGAGAATGGAGATGGAAAAGGGGTGGAATGCTTTGATTGTCCACCCTGTGACAGCCTGGGGGCATAGATGAGGAAATCAAAATTATTAGGAATTAAAATGTAAATTTCAGATAGCAATTAATTGAACTGTGTGTTAAGTCAGTGTGTCACTGCCTGGCTAATGAGGAGGCTGTTCTTTTCTGTCTGTGAAAAAGTGCTATTTCATTTGTATCTATTTCTAAATTGAAAACAAGGCAAACTGTTGTTATATGGCACTTAACATTCACACTGGAATGTAAGAGTATCTGATTTCATTTTTGCAGTAAATAATAACATTTGCAGTAAACGCAGCATGAATTGAAATAGGAGTCTATTCACCGCTGTTCAGAAAGTGCACTAGCATTACTTCTTTACCATCTTCATCTAATTGTTCTCATTGAGACAAGAGGTGGGAGACAGTAATGGCAAAATTCTGGGAAATGTTGAAGTATACCAGCTCTTTGAAATCAGTATAAGAATCAGTATGCTCAGACTGTAACATCATCAGAAACTGAGAATTACCAGTGTGTTATAAAGCAGGGTTCAGGAGTTTGCAGCCTCAGACCCATGGAATTTTTTTAATGCAGAGATCAAACAAAATGATAATAAAGAAGCAGCACTATATGTAAATTCATCCTGAACGTCTGACATGGTGAACATTTTCTTAGTCCTCGTGGTCAATCGTTTGATAGCTTCAAATCTTTTACTTGGTGGACAACTCTTCCTCAGACATCAAAGGATGTTATTGTTCATGCAACAAAAAAGCATGCTTTCCTTTTGAGGTTTAATAAAACACATACTTCAGTCTCTACTCGCAACACAGAGCAGTGTATGGACATCAAAGGCAGTTCAACAGGCTAGGATGGATAGGAGAAGCACTGTAGCTACTTGCTTCAGAGTAAATTGTCTTGCCCCATGCTCTGCCTTAACATGGCAATGCCAGGTCTGATGTCTGAGCTACCTGCACTGGCAGCAGCCCAGCCCAGAGATCTCAGCTGCATTGGGCAGCACAGACATACCCCATGGGAGATTTCCCTTTCTGAATCTTCCCTGGACAAACATGTTTAGTTCTGCTTTTCTTTTACATTTAAAAAGTACTTATTTTTCCTTGATGAGCTGAGTATGTTTCATAACTCAGTATTTTTCTAACTGTACCATCTGCAAGGAAGTGGATGGGACCTGGAGGCATGCACAGATTAGAATACATTTTCAAGGATTTTCTGCTGTTTTATGTTGGGCACAAGCAGCTTTGCTGTTTTTACTGTGTAGTCAGCAGTTCTGTTATCAGGAAGGTCAAGGGCACCTCTGTATTATACATCTCAGCATTTTAGAACCTGTTGTTCTGTGCCCCAGCCTTATGTCTGAAGGCATGTTCGATATTTGAATACAGGGTAAGGAGCCTTATGTCAAAGGCATATACAGCATCCCTTCTCTTGCACCATAACCAGCATCCGAATGGGAAGTCCTGAACCAGTGAATTGTCTCCATGTCCAAATGGCTTTTGAAGCTCTCCAAGGAGGGAGACTCCACAATCTCCCTGGGCAATCCGTGCCAGTGCTTGGTCACCCTTACAGTGAAAAAGTGTCTTGTGATGTCCAGAGGGAACCTCCTGTGTTTCAGTTTGGGCCCATTGCCTCTGGTCCTGGCCCTGGGCACCACCTGTCTCCCTCTTCTTTACAGCCTCCCTTCAGGTCTCTTCCGTGTTTTGTGATATAAGGGAACTAAAACAGGCTCCATGGGGAACTTACTCATAATGACAGATTCCCGGATTAGTTCAATTCCGTCCCTCACATTTCTGATATGTAATGAATCCAAACAGACCCTTTTGGATGCCTTTCTGTTGTTTTGGTGCAATTAAGGTTTAGTTAAATCATGCAATTGACTTACTGAGGCACTAAAAACATAAAAACATTCTATGCTTCCTCTTGTACCACCAGTTTAGATTTCTGTTACCTCTTGTATCTCTTTCAGTCCAATCAGCCAGTTGGATCCATTAAATTGAAAGCAGTGACTAATTGGATCAGAACAATAACAACAAAGAAGGAATCCAGCTAAGACAGTGAGAGGGTCCCTTGTTTGACAGCTACACAAAAATTGCATCATTGCTGTGATTCCAGCTGCTCGCCAACAAGGAGACTGCAAATCTCTGCCATCCAGAATGTCCTTGAATACCAAACCAAAAATATTGCTATCAAATTAAGATAATCCTTTTTTATCATATAGCCTAATATTAAGACTATAGAACTTATGTGGTGAGGAGTTATTTCCTTTCCTTTGTATTTCTTTGCTCCTGTAGGTTACTACAGCAATCTAAATAAATATGAATAAAACCATTTGCAAACCAATTCTTTGTTTAGATATTACCAAAATATAGCCAGGCCCTGGGTTTTTTTTGGTTTTGGTTTGTTTGGTTGGTTTTGATTTTTTTTTTTTAATTGTGTTTCATTTAGCTTGTAGCTTCATGGGAAGGGGGTCCACCTTTTTTTCCAATGTGCATACACTGACTGCCAGCACAATCAAGTTTCAGTCCAAGCCCGGGTATCTGAAATAACAGGTCACAGCTCTAAAAACTCCAGGAAATAAATCTTGCCTTATACCTTCCCTTTTCTTACTTTACTCCTATAGCACAAGCCTTCCACAGTTATGATTGGAGAGGAGAACAGGATTTAGAAAAAAAAATGTTAGGAACTAGAGTCTCTTTTATTGTTAGTGGCATCTAATAAAGCTCTCCTCTTTATTAGCTTTACCAGCATCATGTCATGGAGACACAGAACAGTCTCCCTGAGAAGTGAACAAATGCAATTTGTCAGATGAGACTCTGGGTTTTGTCCCAGCACACATGTTTAGCAAACTTACAGTTGAATCCTATTAATGAAAGGACCAATGTCATTGTTTGTGATTGAACAAATAGTTCAGGAAATGCTGTTGTTTGGGGCCGGTTTCTGTTAGTGTGCATGACGGGTGTCCTTGGCAGCTCAGGTGAAGCAGCGCTGCGAGTCGACAGCATCTGTACCTGCTGAAACAGGCAGGGCAGCTGCTTCTCACACATCCCGTGTCTACAGCGGTGGGTGCATTGAAACTAAGCTGCTTTTCCCACAAACCGGCTCCTGAGGAGGACTTACTATCTTTGGTGCAATTTCCATAAGAGCCTGCTTTTTCTGACCAATGCAGGTAAATCTGCAATGTGCTGTGCAGTAATTCAGGGATCAATGCTGTGTTTCCCTTTGTGGAGAGCAGGCAGCTTCACAGTGTCGGAAGGCAGGATTAGTAGAGTATTTTGGTTCAGCTTGTTGCTGGAAAAATATCTACCTTCGAGAAAAAAATGATCCCCTCCTGGGAGGAGCGTTCATAGAAATCTGTAACAATATGTACTGTGTGGCAGACCACATGTGAAGAAAACGGGGTTACGTGGATATGTGTCAGCAGGGATTTCATGTCCCCAGCATATAAATTCCATTTTCCTTCATTAGCTTCCCATCGTTGAAAGAGGAGTGAACAATAACTGAACACTGAAGGTAATAAAGATGAAAGCATGAACCTCTTACAACTGTCTGATAATGAGCTTTTGGAAACAGAGTTAGTAGATAATTTTGTGTATCACCTGTTCTTGAAAGGATGAAAAAAGCTTTTTCTTTGCATGAAAGACTTACTATAAACAAAAAAAATCCCCTAAATAAACCTTGCAATGATATGCTGAGGTACAAAAGGTGATGAAAGCTGGAGAGAGACAGCTTGCAGTAGCTTGCTATTAATTTGAGCATATTTACTTTGTGTATATGTAAACTTCAGCTTTCTTCCGGGGAAATAAAAAAAAATGCCCCAAGATTAAATTTTCACAGTGGTCTCAATTAAGTTTCCAGTTTCATGCTTCTAGTTTCTCATGTGCCTGATTTCATTAACCTTTATTTTTAAGCTGATCTCCTAACCTCTGTGTCACGGTCATGTTCAGCAGAGCAGCTGAAGTGAGTTCAGTAAGCAGGGCAAGTCATGGAGCGGGCTCTCCTGCCTGTGGAACAGCACGACCCATCTGCTGCTGGGAAGGGTTTTACATGGTGGAGGGATAAGGGGTCAGAAGAATGCCTTTCACAGGGTGGGAAATGTTGGAGAGGGTAACCCTGGCAGTAGGGACATGGGCAGGAGGGTCTCCCAGGCCCAGCTGGGGAGCCACTGCTTACCCCAGGTATTCAGGCATCCAGGGCATCCAGCTCAGCCGGCCACTGAGTAGCTTGCAAAACTCCAAAAATTTATCCTCTCCTTTTGGTGTCACTGTGCTGCTGAAATTGGTATGTTCTCGAGGAATGGTTTTGATCATTTGGTGTTTTCCATCTATTGAGAGATTACTGAAAAAGTCTGCCTGTTGCTGTATGACGTGTTGCTGCATATTGCCTTTTGGAATCCAGTGTGATATAATAAGACAAGTTCCAGCTGATAGCTGAGAAGGCGACAGAACCAGTATAAGCCCTGGATATTTAATTTCCTGGTCAAACTGCAACTTGTTTCTAAAACTGTTCCTTGTTTGTTTATGGTGCAAGAAAGAAAACACTCAGAAAGCCTTTGGTTAGCATCCAACTAGACCATAAAGAACAAAGTAGCTCCAAGAGCTAAATTTGTGAACCTGATTTGTGTGATTAGTAGACAGTCAATAAATATTTAAGAGCTACTTAGTAACGTTTGATCAGCCACGAAAGTGCCCAGCTGGAAGGACAAGCATAATCAGCAAAATCAAACAGTAGTGTATAAAACCATTAAAAATTAGTCTAGTGGAAGCCACAAAGCAGCAGTCATACTCCTTAGTGTCACTAATGACAGGAGGTAGGTGATGGATGACATGGGTGACAGTCACTGTGTGTAGAGTGGCCCCTGAGCCAAGTCTCTGGTTTATTCTGGTGTAGAAGATGGGGGCAGAAGAACATCCCTTGTGGTCCTTGGGGTATTTGGGACATGGAAAGTCTGATACTAGCTGTTTACCTTTACAGTAGTCCTGCATATGCATTACAGATGTGAAAGCAAGCAAGCAGCAGCCCTCGTGGGGCTCTGCAGCCATGATGGTCGTGAGCATGTGTACAGGATCTCAGGGATGCAGCTGCAAACTTAGTCCAGATTCCTTTTCAACTCCTGCCTGGCTGAGGAGGTGCTAAAATTCCCTGGATATCTACTGATTTGCTTAGAGCAGAGACACTTGAGCTAGCTTTAATCAGCAGTGGCACCATTGAGCAATATCGAGAGCAGGGCAAACAGGGCAGCACAGTTAATTCAGCAGGATGCTGCAGTGCCCAGTGTGGAGAGGTTTTGCATATCAACATAGTTCCCAAGGCAAGATTTTTACCTGTGGCGCATGTGCAAATACTCATGGCCCAACAGAGCTCAGTACTTAGCTCGCTCTGGTTTTGCAGATTCCGCAGTGGTCAAACTGGCATTTGTTTTCAGAAATTCAGGTCTACTGGACTGGACTGCACACAGACCACAGGCAGTGACAGGATGGTGTCTGCAGCTGCACTTGCCACTCAGGTGTGAGAAGGCAAAGGGCACAGTCTTCTCCCAGAGTTGGGGATTTTCAGACATATGCTGTAGTCCCCAGAAATGGCCTTTAAATTATGCTCATGCAATGTCTTCTCTTTATCATGTTTAACCTTGTGTAGATTGCTTCAATATTCTTTGGAAGCTGGGTTTTCATATCTAATCAGTGGACTACGGGATAAATGGTGCAATGGAAGACACTTTTTGCTTCCATTTGTGAAAAAAAAGTCTCACCTAGTTTAAACATATCAGCCAGGAAAAGAAAAGAGGGACTCCCTGTGTCACTGAGCTAGGCAGATCCAGCCTCTTGGGAGAGGATCCAGCAGCTGTTCCCCTCTGTGGATAGAGGCCAGAGTGACTGCAGTCTATGAAACACTGGTGAAAGGTGGCACATGGACTATTTAAAGTAACCTTTCAGACTAAGCTAAAGACACACCAAAGAGTTCCGGTACCAGTGTAATAAAACCCTGTGTGATCTGGCTGTGTGATCACTGGACTGATCATTGTGATCATTGTCTTCGGACCAAATTCTGATCTGGCCTTGCTGTCACTCTCGGTTCCCATCTCACCTTCCCTGGCCAGGGTGCCAGCCAAAAAGTCATAGGAGGGAGGTCAGGTGCTCACTTGCGTGTTCTGAACTTCTGGAGATCTTCAGAGGTGCCGGCTGTCTTGATTCCTTACAGAGCTTGCCTTTCTGACTTTGGCGCCTGAAAGAACTAAAAACTTTCAGGTTTAGGTACTACAAATTAAAACCTATAAAATAAGTGGTGTGAAACTGGCCCTCTGTCTCCCAAAAAACTCATGCATTGCAGTACTGAATATTGCAGTCCCTAACATTCGGGTACTTTGAGACACAAAATAGCACTTATAAGCCTAGAGTGCTTCTATGGCAGAAAGTAACATCATAAAATGAGGTTTTTCCTAAGTTACAGGAAAAGCTTCAGGTGAAAACTTTGATATCAGCTGCTTTTCGGTTTTCAGTGGCTTGGAATCACCTTATGCAGTGAAGAGGGAGTGCAGGTGCACAGTTCAGGAACATTGATTTCTTTAGACAGAGGTATTTAGGAAATAAGAGGTAGGGTCCCTAGTCTCAGCCAACCCTGTCACTTAGAGATAGATTGGTGTGAATAAAGTCATTCAGGTAACTTTTCCATTGGCTTAGTGCATTCACGTTGCTGGCAGTATTTTAAACCCAGATAAAACTGCAAATGAGATGCAGAAAATTGAACCAGCAATAAACCACACTGCAGATGCTTGCTTTTCCACTTATTAAATTTATTTAGCGACCTGAAACAACACAGAGAGCATGGCAAGTAGTAGTAAAAATAGGTATAAATATAACACGGGCCATTTAAAATGTCATGCTTGTTATAATCTGCCTGCATAATGACAGCAGAAAATAACTTACATTTCAAGGTATGTCTGCGTATATATCTAGGTGGAGCAGTTAGAATCATACAATCATAGAAAGTCCTGAGTTGGAAGGGTTATTTTCTTTGTGGTACCTGAGCTAATATGCGAACGTGCTCAGTAATAACATGGATTAAAGGTAATACTTTATGCCTATACCTTCAGGTACCTTCTGGCATAATGCCTTCAGGTACTACTAAAGATGATTAGGTTGGATTAGTTAATATTAGATGTGGTTTATTTAGTTGCAACTACAAGATTTCAGCAGAGCTTGCACATATTTTCACGTTGGCCGTAGGAACTCCTTAAGTTTAATTTTTCAGCAGCCTTCATGTGTTCAGAATTTACAAGCAGAGTAGTAGAACTTGAAACTGTCAGATAAAGCTAGTAAGAGCTAGATTCAAAACAAACAGCTCATGTAGCAGGCTGTGGACTGTTGAAAAATCCTTGCTGTTGGATATTGTAGATGCAAAAAAACTTAAGAAGAGAAGTACAGCGGAAAAAGATGGGGTTTCTTAACTAAAAATCACATCAGACTTAGAAAATATTTTGGGCTGATACTCATTAGAGGCTGAGAGAATTATTTTCTAGGGGAAGTTACTTGCCATGTTCTTATTTTTCCCTAGTCATCTTCTTATGACAACTGTTAGAGACAGGATACTGGTGAAGAGAGAACTGTGGCCTCAACAGCCATTTATATGTGTTTGTTAAGGTTTCTATAGAAAACGTACGCATACAAAAATGAGTTTTCCACTAGAGTTTAGCCACCCAAGAAGAAAAAGCAATGCTACAAAACTGATCTGAGCAATCCCTTGGCCCTGCAGAGGTATCTGGACAAAGTGGAGAGCTGCGCAGTCACCAACCGCATGAAGTTCAACAAGGGCAAGTGCCGCATTTTGCACCTGGGACACGGCAACCCTGGCTGTACATACAGACTGGGGGATGAGATGCTGGAGAACAGCTCTGCAGAGAGGGATCTAGGGGTTCTGGTCGACAGCAAGTTGAACATGAACCAACAGTGTGTCCTGGCAGCCGAGAAGGCCAACCGTGTCCTGGGTGCATCCAGCCCAGCATCGCCAGCCGGGCAGGGAGGTGATTGTCCCGCTCTGCTCTGTACTGGTGTGGCCTCACCTGGAGCACTGGGTGCAGTTCTGGGTGACACAGGATAAAAAAGACATAAAGCTACTGGAGAGTGTCCAGAAGAGGGCTACAAAGTTGGTGCAGGGTTCGGAGGGGAAGCTGAATGAGGAGCGGCTGAAGTCACTTGGTTTGTTCAGCCTGGAGAAGAGGAGACTAAGAGGAGACCTCATTGTGGTTTACAGCTTCCTCACAAGGGGAGGAGGAGGGGCAGGCACTGATCTCTTCCCTCTGGCAACCAATGATGGGACCCGAGGGAACATCAGGAAGATGTGCCAAAGGAGGTTTAGGTTGAACATCAGGAAAAAGTTCTTCACCCAGAGGGTGGTGGAGCACTGGAACAGGCTCCTCACGTAGCTAGTCATGGCCCCAAGCCTAACAGTATTCAAGAAGAATTTGGACAATGGCCTCAGACACGTGGTGTGAATTTTGGGATTGTCATGTGCAGGGACAGGTGTTGGACTCAGTGATCCTTGTGGGTCCCTTCCAACTCAGTATATTCTATGATTCTATGATTCCTTGAATCACAGTAACGGAAATGGCCAAAGGTAGTATAGTAGCTCTTTTTAAACTAGTCTTACGTTTTCAAGAAAATATGCCCATTAAAATAAATGCCTTTTCAGACCAGTTATTTGTCAAAAAAATACGATATGATCAACTACTTCCTCAGTAATGAGGAGCTTCTAGAGAACAGAGATTGAGAGCTTATATCCTCTCATAGTAGCTCTATATAAATTGGGTCCAGTTATGCCAGTCTGTTTTTAATTTGGGAACAAACTAGTATCCATTTTCTCTTTCTTTAACTCCTTCATTTAACTCTCTCTGTTTCTTTATAACCAGAATTTGTATATACAGATATGTAGGGGTTTTTACTATTCCTTTATTTCCGTGAGGTTTCCATTGTGCCTGATAACGCTTTTCCTCCTTTATTTTTGTACTCCAAGACCTTACCCTACTAAGGAATGTTAAAAGTCCAGTGTCACCTTGGACTTTCCCTCAGCACAGGGAGTAGCTGGGTATCTCCTCCAGGGTTTGTGCCCAAAGATGGGCATTGTTAAGTGACCTGAGAGTTGTTTTGGGCAGGACTGAAGTGATATGGTACGTGAAGCAGGAGCTGGTTAATTTGATGACTGTGTGACTTAGTCAACCTGAGTCAAAACCTGTGATGGTGACAGCTGGCAGTCAATTGTAACCAGACTTGATTTCTTTCTACTGATAGAAAAAAGTACCATTTGATCAGTGGGTTTTTTTTCCTTGTCATCTTCCGATGAGGAGTCTGTGATCTTACAGATGTGGACTCTGCTGTTACTAAGGACCTTGTCACTTCTGGATTGAGCTGCGATGGTACAACTGATGTGGTAAAGCAGAGCCACAGTGGGGTTGTATGTTTATAAAATCTCAGTTCCAGCCATGAGTTGCACACTGGATCATACTAGCTGCCCTGTGGCAGCTCAGGCTGTCAGGTGTTGGTTCTGTCTTAGGAATTTGTCTTGCTTTGGGACACCCAGTACCCAGGGCAGTGCCAACTGAGGAGACCAAAACTACTTCTGAATGACCTGCTTTCTCCAGAAAGGACCCAGACGTGCCATGCAGAGGTGTTAGCTGGAAGAGAGGGTGCATTGGGAGAGACCTGTAGCTGTCTCAGTGCAGCTGTCTCAGTTCAGGCCTTGTTGCATGAGCAACTGAGCTCAGATGAGTGCCATGAGCTGCTGCCTTGGTTGGGGTCCCTTTGCCCATTCATCTGGTGGTGGAGGACATGCCCAGGCTGGCATGGTGCTTGCCAGTGAATATTTGATGAATTTCTCTGCTATGGCAGTTGAGATCTTTTCAACCACGTTTGAAGCAGCCGTGATAGGCAGTGAAGATCCTTAT
Organism: Caloenas nicobarica; assembly: GCF_036013445.1. Classification (NCBI taxonomy): domain Eukaryota; kingdom Metazoa; phylum Chordata; class Aves; order Columbiformes; family Columbidae; genus Caloenas; species Caloenas nicobarica. The sequence continues at coordinate 130,219,736 of NC_088246.1, read as the reverse complement.
TTTTGGTGTGTGCATGTCCTGCAGCTTTGAAATTCCCTTTAGTTCCTTCTGAGCGTACTGCCAAACCCTTCTGGGGAGGACCTAGAAAATTGGGGTTTGGCAAGATTTTGCAGAACGGTCCAGGGAAGTGGAGTAGTGGTTCTTTCATAGACATTTCCTAACAGCACAGCACTCCTCCAGATCTAGAGAGATTCCTGTAGATTTCACATTTGCATATAAATACTACAAGCATTAAGTTTTCTGAACAGTTGTTGCTGTGTGGAAAGAGATGCCTATCAGTTCACATAATGCTTACTACTCGTCACTGAGCCTTTCACTAGTAATCAGCAACAAATTTCCACAGCTTAGGATAGATACATAAAATAGCAGTGTCTTAACTCCCAAAGGAAAAAAAACATGGTGAAAATGCAACTATTATGTGGGCAAATAAGATACAAGTTTTAAACTTTGGTATTATTTTTCTATTGTGTTTTTAGTTGACAGGAGGGATGCCTTGGGTTTTCTTCAATATTGTTTAAATCATGTACATAACCTAGAGTTAATGTAGTCTTTCTCTGATAATCAGCTCTCAGTTCTAGTGTTAATGAGTAGGATGTTTTTTCCCTCTGAACAGCAGGGTATCTGTGCTTGCTCTACTAGTATGTTCTTTTTCTTTTCTTCAGTCCCACTCTTGCCATGGCCCACAGGAATCTGACTGGGAGCTGTAATGTTAACTGTGGATGTAAGATTCATGAGTACGAGCCTGTCTGTGGATCAGATGGAATAACGTATTTTAATCCTTGCCTAGCTGGTTGCATCAATAGTGGAAACCATAGCACAGGGGTAAGTGCTTCACCCACCCACATAGCCCCTCGGGACTGATGCGGATCAAAGACTGCTCTGTTTCTAGCGCAAGCAGCCCCCCCTCCAAATTTCAGAGAAGCTGTTCTACAGCTGACTCATGCCTGAGCTGGTAATGCTGCCATTGCGTGGTCTCATCCCCCTTCCTTTCAGTTATGTACAATTTTGAGACACAAGTTCATTTGTACCAAGTAAATCCTCCAGCCGAGTGAATGCCATGGGATGAGGAGGGCTGGTGTTTCCAGTGCAGACTCTGAAGTCCCTGATGGCAGTGGCTTGTGTGTCTGCTGTTCCTGCAGGGCTCAGAAAAGGGACCTGGAATTGGTGACATCTGATTCAGCTTTCTGCTAACATAGGCAGCCGTATCATACTGTCTTTCCACAAGCTCATCAATGTTACTCTTAAGAGCAGTATTTATTTTTTTTGTCTCCCTCTCCAAATGGAAGGAAAAAATTAACTCTTCAGGTAGCTGGAAGCGTTTTGAACTCTTGTTTAACTTCAGTTATAGCCTGTTTAAAGCCCTTGGTGTTTGTGTGGACTTTGTCATATTGCATAAGTTGCTCTAGGACCTGCACCTGTATTGATAGGTGTTTTGTTTTTGTGGCTAGGTAAAGACTGACCATGTATTCTGCTCTTGTAAAATAGTTTGCCCATTCTCATCAATCTCTAAACATCTTCCAGGTTAAGTGTTTCTCGTTGAACCCAAGTAACCAGAACTGAAAAGATGTTAATAATCCACTTTCTTTTTTGGAAATACATTGCCTGTTACAGCCCGTTCTTCCAGTTATGCTGAACTGGGGAAGGGCATCCTCCTGGTAAAATTCCACCATGGAAATTTGGCAGTTTCCAGGACTAGGGACAAGTAGAATCTGACCTTAACATCAACAAAGCATTATATAATAGCTATACTCATTTCATACAAAAGACAAACTCTTAAATTCTACTGTTACAGAACTGTCTTCCAAGAAAGGATGATTAAGAAAGACAGGAAGTAATGTAAACATTGATTTTCTCAGGACTTGATTGTGCTTTCCAGAAAGCTTATTTATAATGTATCAGTCTCCTGATTTGCAGTCCTGAGCCAGCCCGTGAAGCAGGAGGATGTTAGATCCAGCATTGTGCTTTCTCAGGTTGACTCCATAATGGTCTGAAAATGCATGTTCATAGGTTCGTACATAGAAAATTGCTTAGGCGCAAGTGCGAAAAGCCTGTGATGTGAGCTTGTGGTTAGCTTTCAGTGTCTATATAAATCTTATTTGTGCTTTGCTTGAACTGAGACATAGGTTTGATGTACATACAGTTAATGCCTATTTTAGGTATACATTCCTATACTCTAGCATTTCTGTTTTGTCATATCTGTGTCATTTAGTGCACGGACTTGGTTTCTCTGGTAATGAACCAAGACTGTGTAGTAAATATGACTCTTTTCTGTAGGATGGCAATTTGGAAGCAATATGGAGATTACGGTGAGGGACTGTAGGAAGAAAGCAAATACTCACGTGACATTACAGAGTGGAGTCCTTCCTTGAGAAACTGGATTCTGTCATTGCCTCTGTTCCTAAGCAAAGTTGGGCAAGTGACTTAAACGAAACCTCTCCCAGTTGGTCATTAATTTTGCATTCTTCATATTCTGGATGATGGACATGAGCAATAACCAGAAGTGCCATTTGTAGAAACACTAAGTGCCTAAATCTGTATCTGAAGGCACAAAAAGTTTCATTTAGAATATATTAAGTTGTATATAATGGAAAATGTTCTGAAAAAAAAGGATCCCGTTTTTTTCAAGTTTGCCACCCACATTTGTGAAGGTTTTGATCTGTTTCAGTTACTTAACTACAAAATAGAGATAACAACATTGGTGCCTGTGGTGGGTTGACCCTGACTGGATACCAGGTGCCCACCAAAGCTGCTCTATCATGCCACTCTTCAGCTGGACAGGGGAGAGAAAATACAATGAAAGGGCCTTGAGTCAAGATAAGGACAGAGGGAGATCACTCACCAATTACTGTCATGGGCAAAATAGACTCAACGTGGGGAAATTAGTTTAATTTATTACCGATCAAATCGGAGTAGGATAATGAGAAATAAAACCATGCCTTACAACACCTTCCCCCCACCCCTCTCTTCCTCCTGGTCTTAACTTTACTCCTGGTTTCTCTGCCTCCTCCCCCTGACTGGCAGAGAAGGATGGGGAATGGGAGGTTGTGGTCAGTTCATCCCATGTTGTCTCTGCTGCTCCTTCCTCCTCATTGCATAACTATTTTGAAGATAAATGACTCCTTTTTTCAAAGAGTTATGCTATAATGATGAGTATGATAGAAAAATCCGTATGAAATATGAGCCATTCTGTCTTTGTAGTGGTATATGTTTAGTGTGAGGAAAACAATACCTGGAGCCATATTTTGAAAATGAGAGTTAAAGTACTGGATGAATTGATAGATTATTAAGAACTTCAGCTAAATCCCATGGAAAAAAAAGTGAGTCTATGTCATAACACGAACAGAGTTATACATTGAAGTTGACAAGCAATCCTAATTTAGATATTTCATGTTGTTCCAAGTGCTTAAATTTGCAGCCTTAAGATGGCCTTGTAATGAAACATCTGTGCATGTGTGGTCCTAGGTTTTATAAACACGAACCTCAAAACCAAAAACTCTTTCCTGTAACATCACATGAGCCCTGACCTGTTTCCCCTCTAACGCTGGAGTATTCTGATCGGCCACACACCTTAGAATAGATGAAAACATAGTAGAATAAATGTGACAAGAGGCTGTTTCTTATCTGGCTTTTCCTCACCTTGCTCAAATCATAGTCCCCTTTGCCTATGATACGTTATCAGTCTCTTCATCCTAATTTCAGCCGCTTTGTCCATTCAGGAAGCCCTCATTTCCTTCAGTCTTACTGTTTAAGTCTCTGCTTTCTCCTTATTCTCTGATTTTGCTCCTGTATGCATCCCATCCACATCCACATCCAACTAGAAGATCCTGGGCTCCAAGTGTGAAGTGCAGCTTGTTTCTCTTTAGCTGAATCTGGGGAGACATCCATCGAGGTGGTAGAAGACACTTCCTGAAGATGAATGCTGACATTCTGCCAAATTCCAGAATATGGCATTGTCAGTGCCACTTAAAGAGTATTTCCTCACAGTTTTTGTAATACAGTAGAAACAATCTTTTTCTCCAGCCTCCCTGTAAGAAGTGATTGAATTCTTTTGGCAGAATTTTCCAGAAATGCTCTAGAATTTTTTCTAAACTCAGCCTAAACAGTAGAAGTCATAAGTAACTGAAAGTCAGTCTCACCACAGGAAGTCCTGGCCAGCTTTAAAAATACTTGGGGTGGTAACCTTGCTTGTGCTTGGGGTAATGATGCTAGAGGTTGAGAAGTACCATGGGACTGTTGTATCACATCTCTGCTCAATGTCTTTCTCACATGGGTTTTTCACATAGAAATGTTCTTTTTCGCTCTCTCCAGGTAAGAAATTACACAGAATGTGCCTGTGTGCAGAGTCGCCAGGTGATCACTCCACCGACGGTGGGCCAGCGCAGTCAGCTCCGGCTGGTTATTGTCAAAACCTACCTGAATGAGAACGGCTACGCTGTTTCTGGGAAGTGCGATCGAACCTGCAACACGCTTATCCCGTTCCTGATATTTCTCTTCATTGTTACGCTTATAACAGCATGTGCCCAGCCGTCAGCAATCATAGTGACACTCAGGTAAGAACTCAGTTATGTTTTTTTGCTGCGCGTGCTGTCACCAGTACCTGTGTCAGAAGAGGCTGGAGCAATGCAGCCAAACTCCTTCAGGCTTCTGTGTCCTTAAAAAGTGAATAGAATAGGGCTGACACAGGTAGGGTGGAACTTGCTTCTTTTAAGAATATGTAACATAATAATCTGCTTTATGAAACATGAAGTGCCCAGCAATTTCCAGGTAGCTATAAAGATAGAACAAGTAAAAGCATCATGTAAGAAAATTACTATTTCTGAAGAAATTTTCAGCCTTCTTAGACAATGGTTTGCATTTTCAAATGCAAAGGAAAAAGTTTAGTATTTAAAATTATCGTTTTCTCTTTCTTAAAACTGTTCATTTCTGCCACATGCCTGGTTTCGACTCTCCTCTTTTTATCCTCATGATAATTTTGAACTTGTACTGTAGTAGCGTTGTTGTCACCATTGGTCGTTTATGGATAGGGACCAACACAGTCTTTGTAGGGAAATGTCATGTAGCCTTAGAAAACACAAGGCAGATCAGGATTTGGCTTTTTTCTCATTAGGCTCAGCTGTGAGCACAGCTCTGAAACCCTCTGGCAGGCACCTGTGTCTCATCCCCAGCAAGGACGGGCACTCTCTTGCTGTCATATTCTTTGCTTAAGTGGCTGAGGTTTAAGCAGGAGCCTGCTGCTGATACATGGAGGACTGTGCCATGTCCTGTGGTGGAATTTGTCTTCCAGTTTACTTTTCCAAAAAATCTACAAAATGGGTGCAAGGATCACTGTTCGGACTGTAAACCCAAGTGGTCGGGAGTGGGCACCTCGGACTTTATTTGCTTATGAAGCCTTAGCTCAACTACTGTGTGCACAGCGCCATAATAATTCAGAGACTTCTGAGCTTATTCCTTCTGTCTCAAGGTTTTCTACCTGTACAATAATGATAAAAAACCCCATTGTCATTGCACTGCAATTATGCAAAGGTAAACTACAATCAATGAACATTAATATTGCAATGAGCCTCGCAATAGGGAGGTGCATTAAGGGGCATCTCCAGCAGGATTTTGTAATGTTTAATAAAAAAAGTATGGCCCACGCACATGAATCCCAAACCATATATTGTGCACAATGCATCAGTCCAAGATTTGTGGCCCAAGTTGGTTCTCTAGTTTCTCAGTTTCTGAGGGATTGCTTGACTTCAAAACCTTGATTTTACAGCTGCACCCCTTTGTCTACAGTCTTTTTGTGTGTTTTTATCTTATATTTCAATGTCATTAGAAGCTGTATATCTTAATTTGAGACCTTTAGGTTAAGATTTTAAAATATTTTTAAAAATTAAAATAAACTTTATGGTTTACTAAAATTGTAGTTGCATTGTGAAATATTATTACTTTGTATTTAGTCTTATGAAAGCTTGACATTTTCTCTTTGAGACCAATGGAAGAAATCTTGTATGACTTGCATTGAGAAGGAGCAGTGTTTAAAGAGACTGTTCAGATGTTTCTACTGATATTTTCCCTAAAGTAGCTCCAAAGTGCTTATGCTACACAGAGATCCGTTAAATTCAGAAGCTGAGTCCAGCTTTCAGCAATTTAATTCTCCATTAATTGTAATTTGTCTAAAAAGATTAAGAGAAGAAAGAAATACATTATATGAAATAATAGGAAGCTTGATGAGATGCCATAAACATTTTGGATGGATTCTCTAGATTTCCTTAATGGGTTTGGATCAAATTCTTCAGGCCTTTCACAGGTAAAGAAAGATTAAAAGGTGTGATTGAGATTTTGATTAAATAGGGACAGGAGGGACTGGCTGTATTTTTTTCCTATCGATAAGAGTTAACAATATTAGTAGCTAAATGAAAGAAATTTAGACAAAGGTTTTTTATAACTCAGAAAAAAGCCAGGAGGTAGAACGAGAACATACCACAATAATTACCTGTTATGACTGTTTCTTCAGAGAAGTTTTCTTTCCGCCTGCCAGGTCTGTGGAAGATGGGGAGCGGCCCTTTGCACTAGGAATGCAGTTTGTTTTATTACGAACTCTTGGTAAGTCTTACAGTTACTCAGCATTTCCATACAGGCTCACCATCTTCAGCTTAAATGTACCGTAAAAGTACTAAAATTCCGTAAATCTGCAACTTGTTGCCTGACTAATTGTATTAGGAATAGTTTCTGAAGATGTTGTAGCTGAGAATGTATATAATTTTCCTTTTTTTTTTTTTTCCCAACTTTCTTGAACATTTTTGTCCTAGAAAGAGCTATTTTTACATTCGAATTTTATTTAAAAATTAATAGTTACTAAATATTACTTTATAAGTTTTTTTCTTTTTTGGAAACAGATTTTTATTACTTTCAGCAATAACAATAGCTCTTTGCATTTTTAAAATAAGAACCAATTGTTACTTAACTTCTAATTTCAAATGTTTCAAAGCAAAAAAGGTACAGGTTAGAAGTCTTTGTTCCACAAAGTAGTTTCTTTCAAGCTCTTGAACTTCTAAAGTCCTGCTTATAAAGAACAGTCCAGGTGTTCAGCTACTATGAAACGTATGACTGGAGCAAGCGAGGACTATTGGGAGAGAACAAGAGGAGAAGCCCATATGGCTGCCTCTGGCGGTTTTCTCTACAGAAGGATGTTTCTGGCTTGTCTTAAAGGTGGTGTGTTTCTGGAGAAAGTAGGAGTATTCAATGGGCTGGCTGCATTTTTAGGAGCATTAGAAGTTAAAATCTATTTCTGAGGAAGATTTATTCAAAAGAAAATTTACAATTTTAGTGGTCTCACAATTTCCATCCGTCTTCAGTAAGAGAAACGTTTTGCCATCCTTGGGGCTTCTTCTCCTTAATCTAAAGCAGCAACCCCTGCCCTTTCCAAATTCATGAGTGCTGGATGTTCAGCAAGTGACTCCCTGGAGATAACATTGTATTTTGTTCCTCTCCTGTATTTTATTTCCCAAGAGCAACATTGGGTTTTCTCTTGGGGCACACATAGTTCAAGAAGAGCTGTCTGGGGACGGCAGATTAAAGCAGTATCTGTTTTAAGGTGCTGTTGCATTGTCTTCCTTGCTGGAATTCTTTCCCATTTGTGGTACATTTCGTGTGTGGGATAAGTAGTGTTGGTGGGAAGATTGGCTGACCAGTTTTCCATGTTTTATATTTCATGTGAGAACAGCTGAGTGGAAATCTAAAAAATTCTCAGCCTACACTCTTTAGCTAAGGTATATAGTTTCTTTAGAAGTTTTCCACTATATCCTAACATATATTATTTCTGCTGCTATTTTTATTTCAGCTTACATTCCCACTCCAATTTATTTTGGGGCTGTTATTGACACCACGTGCATGCTTTGGCAACAGGATTGCGGCGTACAAGGATCTTGCTGGGAATACGATGTCACCTCGTTTCGTTTTGTCTACTTTGGGTTGGCAGCTGCTCTCAAGTTCGTGGGATTCTTTTTTATTTTCCTGGCCTGGTATTCCATTAAGTGTAAAGAAGAGCAACTGCAGAGCCGGAGATGGAGGGCTTCGCCGGTGAACACTGTGAGTGAGATGGTTGGCCAAGCTGGACCCCGACAAAACTATGCACGGACTAGATCCTGCCCTACCTTCAGTTCCCAAGGAGACATCAGTGTGGCACAAGGAATGAACTGCGTAGCACAAACATACCCCGGCCCTTTATCAGAAGCAATAAATTCCTCAAATGAAAATGCATTGGAAGAAGTCACTGCTGAGATATAGACTCCTGGCTTGGTAATGTAATATTTAGTTTTGTTGGTCGACTTAATTATGGCGCCTTGTAAAACACCTGTGCCTTCTATTTTTAATCTAAATGTAACACGTGATAAAACCAACAAAGCTTAATGCAAACAACCATAGTATGTTCCTGAGGGCTGGATACCTCAGACCAACCCAAGTTCTTATTTCTCCCTTCTCAACAATGGAGTTTTAAAAATTGTGTTTGTAATTATTTCAGATGTGTCCATTAGATGTCTATGCTCTGATCTATCAGTGTAAGGGTGAGGTATTGTGAACAGCAGAAGTCAGTGGAAGAGTGACAAAAACTCATATCGTTGATGTCTAGATGTCACAAAAATGCTTAAATGTATCGTCAACTTCATATCCGCAAATTGTGTTTTTAAGAGATGAGTAATTACTGTGAGTTCTGCTACAAAGCACAACTGAACTTGTTTAAACTATGCAACTTAGTTTGATTATTGTATGTGCCACAAATTAAGTCTAAAGTCAGCTTTTAAAGACATTACTGCAACTGAATTTGAAAGGGACTATTTTCAAACACAAGCATTAAATTAAAAAACAACATGAGGTTTAAAGTACTGTTAACATGTTAAGCCATAAAAAATTTATGCATCGGGTAGTGTTTGCGAATGTTGAGTTGTAATATCTTATCCTGTCAAAATGTGCATTAATTTTCATTTGATGGGAAGTAGTCATTCTTCGCAAAGTACACACACTAGGAAAGTATAATGCTTGGAGTAAAAAACTTCAGTATTAATTTACAGTAACATTAAGATGTACCAGAGCAGATATGTGCATATTTCTATAGTGATACAGGCAGTTACTCTGGTGGGTATTACTAGCACCAAATCCGTACTTTTCCTGAAGAAGAAAATGACCAGTTATAGCCTGATGGGAGGAACTTGGCTGTCCAGTGCCAGGGTAGTGCAGCTTCAGTGAAAAGATCTGGAGGGAGAGCTGACGGCCTCATTTTGTGTCAGAGTGGCTGCCTGGGACCCGATGAGCTCCTCGCAGCCAGTGAGGGTGTGGGGCTGGCGCTGGCACCACTGGCTGCCCATGGCTGGGGTGGGCAGAGGGACCCTCCAAGGGGGCTGCCAGCAGCCTGCCCGGCGCCGCGCGGGGTACGAGGCTTTCCCCTCCGCTCCTGGCACCGCCGGGCTGCTGTGCTCCCCGCCACCGAGGACAGCTGGGGAGGGAGTGCTGGCTCAGACCCTGTGTCCCTCTTGTTTCTGTCCCACTTCTGCCTCTCCTGCTGCCTGGGGTTGTGCAGGATGGTGAGAACCGTCTAGGAGGTCGCAGTTGCGCGGTTTGTGCCGCACGTGGCCGCCTTTCCTTTTCTCGGCTTCATTGAAAGCTTCTGTGCAGGCAAAGGGCAAGTCGTCTCTCTTTTGCCCTTCCAGGGGAATAGCTAAGAATAGAAATTGTCTGCAAGCATGGACCCACGGGATGTGATGTGGCCTTTGCTTATTCCAAATTACTGTACTGTGTTTTCTCCTCAGGAGATGCTGAGACTTTCTAATCAAACGTACTTGGCATTTCATTTCTTGCTCTGGAGGCTTTGTAGTGCCATGCTTATGATATACTAATGATGTCTCAAAGGGCAGAGAATGATTTCAGGTGGACACTAAGAAGTCAAAATTGTATTTTGCCCTGCAGGAAAAGTCTTAGAAGTTTAGGAAATTAAAAGTACTCTTTTAAGAGGACTCAGTGATAGTCAGCTTTGAATTTTGCCATTTAGAGAGCTTGCATGAAAATAAATAGGAAAGAGCAGAACCTCTACATATTTTTGAAAAGAAGTAGTCCTGGTTTAATTTTTAAGTTGATCAAACATTATATGAAATCAAGTCCTTGAAATTAAAGGCAGGACCTCCTTGGCATCCATTGAGTTGTCCTGGGAAGAGCAGATTTCCTTCTCCTCCTTTGCTGGCTGCCTTCTCTCATCTCCTGCCTCTCCTTGATCAGCACATGAGACTACCCACAGGGCTGGTTCCCCTGCTTGAAATGGTGACTGCTTATTTCAGAATGTCTCAGTCCATTTATGTGGCTTGTAACGATGCCCACTCTCTCCATCTGCAAACTCAGATGCTTCTACCCCAAGCTACAATGAAGAGGAATACAGTTTTCATCACTGCCTGCTATTCTATACATATTAAGAGCTTTTTGGGGTCAAGTCTGAGGATTTTATTTTTCTCTTGTGCAGCCACCAGGCACAACATATTCTCAGTCAGCATGTGCCACCTGGGATGTTAGCTTCTACACTCCTCACCCCAAGGAGTAAATTTCCTCAGCTCACAGGTATTGGGTATATTTTTTTTCACCATAGGAGATCAGACTAGATGGTAGAAGTATCTCCTTTTGCTCCGGTGTCAAATGCTTCTTGCACCAGGAATTTCCTGCCATGGTGAAAATTGAGGCAAAGGAGTAGGACAAAGAGTAATTGAAGCCCATCACCCACCATTTTAATTACTCACCCATTTTAATCAGCGTAGGATGAGGTGAAGAGCAACAATATTTTTTAATACCTCAGAAGCAGAGCATTTAGGGAATTGTAAAAGGCTGGAGATGAATCATCTATCCTGATCTATTCTGTTTCATGCCTCATGTGTGCTTCCGTTCCATGTGAATAACAAGGGAGAGCAGATCAGGCTTGTTAGGACTGTCTGGAGCTGCCACTGGTGGCAGAGAATAAGAGTAATGGAAGTGACACATCTGCAACTGCTGCAGCTTCTGAGCTGATTTCAAGGTAATTCAGAGCTTGTTGGAATGGAGACCACCCGTTTTTTAGGCAGTCCTGACACTTCGACTTTCAAAAACATTTTTTGAAGTGTTTGAGAAATTGGAATGTAGAGGGAAAGATGTTCACTTTGGAAATACTGAAAAAGCCTTGTTTACATTATTTTGTGTTCAAAAATATATGCAAACCAAAAAGTAATTCATTACCTTTCAAACATTTTTTTTTCATTTTTGGATGTAGGTAGTTTTCACAATATGAATATATTTCTACAAAATCACTTAATTAAATCAGCATCCTCTGAAAGAAAGAAAACCCCAAATCCGGCCAGTTTTTGATTGATTCCTGAAGAAGGCTTTATTGTAAGATATAACAGTCTAAACTAAGCCAATAAAGGCACGCAGGGGAAACACATTAACTTCCTAGAGAAGTCAGTTCCGACATTGTCAACATTGACTGAAGTATGGACTGAGACCTGCTGAACAAAAGCTATTTTTCGAGGTTGTCGTTGCTGAAGGAAGCGGCATCACCAGAGAAATTGTATGCATCCCCAGCAGTACTCATGATTGACAGGTGGTGCTAAAACGACTCACAAGAATTAAAAAGGAGCTTTATCACCCAGTGAAGGTGGCCATGCTGTCTTCCTATTGTGAAATCCTCTGACCATAGAATATAAAATGCTATTAACGTATAATTTCTGCCACCTTCCCCCTCAAACACTAAAGTTTGCTTAGCAGTGGGCACAAGAAGATGTGAAGCAGGGCTCCTGCTCACCCATGGGCTGCTATTGGCAGCCAACCCACATCGTCTACCTGCAGTTCACCAGCCAGGGATGATATGGAGCAATGACACCCTGCAATTAGCTGCAAGTCCACCAAGTGCCATCATGCCATCATAGGGACAGACAGAAATTATTCCTCATCCACTGCTTATTCCTGATTTAGAGTGAGGGACATGAGAGAAGCAGCCCAAATATATGGACTTGAGTGAACAGGTAATTGTCCCTGTTTAGCCTCCCATTCATCACTGTGTCCTCAAAAAGGGGAAAACTTCAAAAAAGGCATAGCTATTACCTGGGGTGCTTACGAGTGCAGCATCCTCAGGAGATGGTTTGTAGAGCCCAGGAGATGCAGTCTCAGCTGGAGTATCTGGAGAACAGGACTCTATATTTCTAGGCAAAAGCCCTGTGGTTTTGCTTCCCCTTTTTCCCCGTGAGCATACTGGATGTAACATGGTATAGTTTGGAACTGCTGGCATTTTATGCCCTGTCAGTACAGTGTGAGCAGCTGAAAGAAATATGTTGAATATTATGGTGCAATTTATATTTAATTGGAAACTTTCAGTTCTTTGGCCAGCCATTGTATATTTAAAAAGGCATGTAATAACATGCAGTTCCTCAGAACCTACTGTTCTGTAAGTGAAGTAGGGACACAAGTTTCCTACTAGATGTTGTAAGTTTGAAAGCCCATAAATTAGCTACAAACACTTGAGAGTAGTATTCTCAAAAATATGTTGTCTATTTTTTTAAAAATACACCTTATTAATTCGTGGCATTAACCATTCATTATGGCTCTGTTCCAGCAAAAAAAAAGTATGTAAATTTATATACTTAAGTAATGCACTTAAAAATAGCACATATATGTAAGTATTGGACTGCATCCCATCTGCATTCAAAAAAGGGTTCCTTTACACAAAGAGTAATTTCTGCACTGAGTTTTTTCCCCATGGATTCAGTGATCATTGTAACCAGAATAGCACAAAGTGTTATAGCACTTGACTACTCCCCTGTGGCATTCACGTGTTGCTGCTTACATATTTGTCGATGGAGGAAAGCTTTCATTTTCAAATATAATTAAAATACAAAATATTTTGTGGACGTGCTCAAAGATACATTGTAACTCTTCCTGCTATCCACTTATTTCATGAATTTCTGTGTGGAAATCCATGTTTTATGTGGGGAGATACATTAAATAAGGGCTTCTTTCTGACCTTAAAGCCGATGAAACACCTTAAGTAATGCTGTAGGTTCAGGTTGTGCCCTTTCACGGAATTTGGACCTAGAGATTCAGATGACAAATTTTTGGTATCCCACAAAACCGGAGCAGAGCACTACCTGCTCTCTGTAAATCCAGACTATTATGGCTGGGAGAGGAGTCAGCATCTTCTGTACTGTTCATGTGAGTTTTTCCCCCAAACGCCTGAATTATTGCTGCCTTACTGCACTTTCTGTGTGTGTAATGCCACAGCTCTTCGTGGTGTTATATTGACATAAAACTGATGTTAAATAGGTATGAAGTGTCTTAGCGTTATTTTGAAGCCAGATTCTCAGGCTCATCGGTCCCATGATCAGGCTGAAGAACTGGGCCAGTTCCTTGGGCTGGACATAAACAAGCTGGCGCTTTAGCAAGCGTCTGTGAACTAAGTGATATCAAGTGCTCGTTTAGATTTTATACTGCTCACTGGTTCCTACTACTCTTTTGGGAGATCAAAGACCAAATATTTCCTAAGCAAGTCCATCTTTTTCTGTTTTCTCAATTATGTGACTTTTATAATGGCATAGGAGATGCCATCCTGTGGTGTCTGGGTTCCCCCAGCTGAAGCCACCCAGCTGCTGTTGCTTTCCAGGGGCTTAAAATACCCGGTAATGGAGATTTACCCGGACTGCAATCTGTATCGGCATTGCATTGGTCAGAGTGTCTGCCCCTTGTAGATTAAACCTGTATCAACGCATTTTAGGTTCCTCACATATTGGATTTGATTTTATAGACATTTTTATCCTTTAGAGTGCTTAGAAGCTGAACAGTCGACATCAGGGTGGTAGATTCGTTCTTTGGTATAGAATTAGGGCATTCTTTTTTTCTTATAACATCTTGTTTCACAGATAATTCAGAAAGGTTACGTGTAATGTTGCAGAGTAGAGATGTGGAGCTTTCAGTGTGGGGTCTAGGTACGGCAAGAGTTCACAGGATTATTCTTCTTTGCATCAAACATCACTAATATGTTATTATGTGGCCAAAGGTTTGAAAGCCTACCTGACCCTCAGGAAATAAATTTTTCTTATCCTTTCCACAGAATATATCACATAAATTAAGGAGGACAGCTAACACTATCCATAGCCCATAGCCATATCCATTACATTTACTAGGGTTAATAACTAGTTTTTAGCAATCTTCCGCCACCCTAGACCTTCAGATACGCTATTTTCTTTTGACTTAATGCAGCCTTCTAAACACAGACTTAGCTCTGCAAGTTCAAAGTAGCTCCAAACTTTTCTTGGTTTCATGTGTTATGAAATAGATGCTTATTTATTCAGGTTCCATTCTACTCTTCTAATTATTACATTGTGTGTACTGTGGTTTCTATTTTTTTCTGTCTCAAACCAGTTGTCCCAATGTTATCCTGTAACAACATTTTGTTCATGATACAGAACAGGTGAAAAGCTGTGGAATTCATGAAGGGCTACAAAAACATTTTTCACCTTGAGGAAGGGTGAGCCAGCTTGATAATCTTTGGACAAATGACTAAACAACACTGTGGTGCTAATAGGTACTGAAGTATTTTATGATGTATTCACTATGACTCGAATGACATACTCAAGGCATGTCAATGATGCAACTGCATTTGGTTTTGTTCTTGAAGTCTGGACTGCTCCAGCAAAGACAGTGTTTGTTATTCCTGGGGGGCCAATTCCTACCTAGCTCTTCTGTGGGAAGGTAATCTCAGGAGACTGTATAGGATTTGGCCCAGTGCCAACACCTAAGGTAAAAGCTATACAGACCACAGAAATCTCATGTAGGATGTATTCGTCCTGCTATAGTATGTTACTTTATTTAGTGGCTTTGCTTAAGCAGAGGCTGAAAATAAATTCTATAGTAATGACAAGAAACAAAACACTGGGTTAAATTATGGGACTCCTTAACTGAGCAACATGAGTGGACTGAGGATTCAGATCTGAAATATTAATGTTCTTCCATGGAATACCAGAAAGAGAGGGGTAGAATAAGAGCAGGTTCTAGCTCTAGCAATGGAAAAAGGCCAAATCTGGTCAACTTTAAAGTGAGCTATGATTTAAAACAGAGTGTTTTGGTTTTAAAATCTTGAAGACAAAATTTTTCCCTTCCATTTTGAACTCTGAAAGGTAATTATTTTGTGTTATTGTGCCTGGACTGCTCATACAGAGAAGGCATCTCTGTCCTAAATAGCATTAAGAGGTACACCTCTTGACTGATAGGTCAGAAATTTAACCTCTTTAACAAAGGTACATTTGGAAACATGGAGGGAAATTTCAAAACAAAAAAAATGTACAAAATCATCCTGAACCGAGTTTCTGTACAAAGAAAAAAGAATTGGAAGTCAGTGTGATCCATGGTTGAGTGAAGCCTTTCCTCAGAGAAGACCTTCTGTTTTCCCCAGTTGAGCAAATGGGAGTTCTGCCCTGGGCTGCAGTGCATATCGCTACCAAATGATTTAAGCAGAACAGCAACAGAATAGTCTGGGTAGTATGTTAGGAGCATGGAGTGGGCACACTGCCTGTAAATGTTTAGTTTTTAAAAAACTCATTATTGAGCAAATGTGTAGAGTATTAAGAAAATTTGTAGAGTATGTCTGACCGTATGAGTGTGTGGGTGCTGTGCTGTGGTAAAAAGAGACTAATTGGTTTATGCAGTTTGTTTTGCATACTTTAGGCTCCTGTATGGGTTTTTTTAATTGATATTTATTTCTCAGCAGAGCTTAGAATAATTTTAAAGCTGTGTAACACATCATTTAATGAAATCTATTGTCAGCATCTGTGTAAACATGTGTTTACAAAACAAACTCTTGAATACTTGATATTTGGAAATAAAATATAGCATATCAAGTGTGGTTTATTTCTGACAAAAAAAGTGACAAAAATGATACGTGGGTCATTGTGCAATCATTCTGGATCAAGTAACCAAGTATTTGGTCTTTTAGTGTGTAGTCAGACAAAACCAAATATTTCCACTGAATTCAGTGACCACTGAAGAATTGATCGTGCAGAAATAAACTGTAAAATTCCATAGTTTCCTCTAGCACTAAATTTGATTGATATCAGTTATATGGTAAGAAATACAAATTTGTTTGAAATATATGTTGACCGTTGGAAAAAATACATTGGGTACAAGTCTCTGTGTACCTACATAGCTCAGTAAAAGAGAGCCGGGACATGAACCCAAGGACTGGACTCCAGAGGTCATCACTGCTTAGTGCTTAGTCCACTCTTTGGCTCTGGTTTGGACCACACCAGCAAATGCCTTAAAAAATATTCCTGTCCGGCTCCAGACCCTCTTCAGAAAGTAGATAACTATGTGCTGCCTTTCAAAAAGGACACACGTGTCATTATTTTGCAGATCAGAAAAAACCAAGAAGGTCCTCCCCTCGGCCCTCCCCTTGCCTGCTGTGAGGAGCGCTTGCCCATGGAGTCCGATTTAGGCATTTGGTTTCCTCCTGAGCCTGCAGCTGCCTGAAGCCTGTGAGAGCTTCCTGACAGTCACACCACGCGCTGCTCAGGGACTCGACTGCCTCAGCTACGGGACAAGATACTGTCCAGAAAGAAGTGCAAAACGCAATGGCATAGCATCGCACTGCTTAGGGCATCTCCTTAAGGATATGACAGATTTAGCCTCTTTCTTTTGGTCTGCTTTTATATTTGATGCATGTTTCCAGAGAGCAAGGATCAGAGCTTATTGTTCCTTGTACCTCTTAGCTACAGACTGAGTCTCTTTTATTTTTTTTTCCCCTCCACACTCCTATAAAAGAGCTATGAAGAAGGCTCTCAGCTAGTTTAGAAGATATGGCACTATCTAAGCTTCTGATAGTTTAGAAGATAAGACTGTCCTGGAAGAAGGAAGGTTGACCACTTTCAAGCTGAGGAAGATGTGATCTCTTCCATTTCCTGAGTATTTTAAACTCTCACATAGGAAGGAAGGACAAGTGGGGTGAAACGGTGGAGCACACTATTGCACCATTCCCTTCTCTATCTCCACCCACATGTTAAGAGAGGAGAAAGCATCTTGCTTGTTTCTTTCAAAGAAACGTACTTTCAAGCAATGAAGGGCACGTGGTTGGTACTGGACAATTCCCTGCACAAAGATATGAGTGAGGTAGTTGTACAGGACCTTGCTTCAACTTGCCTTTGTCCTTAAAGTTCTCCCAAACTTGCTGGCTCAGCCTGCTCAGCACCCTGTTTTGAAATACATCCTGTGTTTGCCAGCCTCCTTCCCAGGAGCAGACATCTCTCAGGGGACTATCTAGCATTGAAATGACTGATTTTTGAACACTTAGATTAACCATTGATCCCCTGTCCCGATTCCCAGAAACATCACCTATAACTTCATGTCTGCAGGAGCATCAGTGTCCAAGGACTGTGTAGAAGAAAGAAGAGTTCAAGAAGCATAGCTTCAGAGGCTGATTTTAGCTTGTGAAGCTAATCTTATTCACAGGCCATCGAAGAAACAGGGAGTGCAATTAAGAGAGAGTTTACCTCGAAACCTAAATTTGCTTTTCTGAAGACTCTTGTGCGAGGAGACACTTCTCCTGACTAGAGATCTGTGGTCTGGTTAAGCCCTGTGTGTCCAGCCTCCTGCGCTTTGCTGTCACAGAGAGAACTTTGCAGGGAGGAGGGACAGAGGCAAAGCAGGAGATGGCACCGTGTGACATTGCTTTACTTCTGGGAACCGCTGGTTGTGCAGCTCGGTGCATTGACTTCAAGGAAGAAAGGATCAGATGAATTGGGAATTAAAAAAACCAAAACAAAACACAGCATGTCTTAGAAATATATCTGATTCATAGTCTCTGAGAATAATTTATAACTAATAGAATGTAGAGTGTTATTTAGTTACCCATTGCTTGAGTGTGGATGGATTCTTCAAACTGAAACTATTAACATATTTTAAAAAGAAATCTTAATTAGGAGGAAAACTGGATCATCTGGACTTCTCTGAAGCAGGTAAAGTAAAACACTTTTTATTTCAAGAAATATTGCTTCTAGACTTTCCCGAAGCCAGAATTGTTCTATAAAAGTATCACAGAAATATTATACAAGATTTAAAAACACAGTCTGTATCCCAGTAACTTAAAACCTATGTACAAATAGCATCATTCATTACCATAAATACGTTTTTCTATCAATCAGCCCATGACACATACATCAGATAAAGAGCTAGTAATTTTAACATATGTACAGAGTCCATCGAAAAGACTGCTTCTTAAAATTATTAAAATCATACTAAAAGAATCTCCTTTTTAAAAAGTTTCAACTTAAAATACAATGCAATGAATGTAAGTTTAACCTGCAGTGCTTGCAATAGCCAAAAAATACTCACTACATTAAATAACATGTAACAGAAAGGAAACGCGCCCATGAATTGGACACTGTGGAATTACATCTGTTTGAGGTAATTCTCTTTTGTTGTTGTTGTGCTAATTATTTAGAAATTTATTACAAAAGCAAGGGAAGATATTAATTTTTGAGTAACAGAGATTTTCAAAGTCATTTTTGCATTATACTTTATAAAATTTAATATTTGGTAAAGTTCAAGAAAAATTTAGAATAGAACAACAAAAAATATCTAAACTACTATTTTTTACCTTGTGTGCCTTCTGTATCTAAAATAATGTAAATCTAATGTGATTTTTTCATTCCCTTTCATGCCTGTTCAAAAGAAAAAGAATTTAAATCTCAAAATGATAACAATTCTTTCAAGATATTGTTCAGGATAATAAAAATCAGATGTGACAAAAGCATGTATGTACTGCTGTAAACCTTTCTACCAGTACCAGAAAAAAAAAAAAAAAGTCAAAAAACCTCTTGGATTTGTAATACTGACGATATCAACATATAGGGAAACAATCCAATTTAAACAAATCCTCCTACAGTTAACAATCATTAGCCATACCTTTCTCAGAGAAAATTTAATTAAATCAAAGTAACAAAAACATGCAATATTTTTTCTAAAATAATATTCAATGTGTCTGTTTCCACAATCCATACTGATTACCTCTTCCCTGTCAATCCGTTTATTGGTTTCACAATTACATGAGACAATGAGCAAATTAAGAACATGTAAAGTGTTAGATTCATAAATGGCATGGCCTACAGATTTTAAAAGTGCATTTTACTCAAAAGCATGACATTAGGAATTTCCAGTGGTTAAAATAATTTATGAAAAAGACATTATGAACACAGATAGGGTGGACTGAAACTTTCATTCAATCTGGTATCATTTGGAAATAGAGAAAGTAACTTGAACATTCTCTTCGAAGAAGTAATTTTTAGCTTTCAGAGAATGTGCTACTGCATTTGGAAGTTAACACTGTTTCTTTTCATCAAAAACTGCAAATCTTGCTTCCCAGTGGGGAGAATTACTGTGAAAATATGTGCATGTGAATAAAACAAATGCGCACAGGGACAAATGATGAACTGGGCTCAATTTAGCTGCAAAACGTATTTACAATAAACATGGAATGTCAGTTGTCATGATTACCTTTATTAGTTTGCTAATAAGAAAAAGGAGAACTTGTCTAATGGTTGACAACTTGATCTAATCCAAGGAGAGTGGAGCTGAGGCACTGCCTTCTACGTTTAGGATTTGTGAAGTTTCCCCTGCAAGACCCTGTTCCGTTTTTTTCAAGAAAGTTTCTGTTTTCTGGATACTGATAGATGAATCCCTAATGGAGACGTTTACAGCCTGATGAATGAGGGGTTCATCGGACCTCACAGGAAGATATATTTGATCCTCAAATATATCTTCCACAGCATCACTGTCCTCATGAGTCTCTTTCTGAGGAATGCTGATGGGTTGTAGCATGAAGCTATGCCGGGACTCCAACTCTACCAAACCGTTTCCACTGAAATCCATATCAAAACGGTCTGATTCTTTATCTTCCATTGATTTTTCAGCTTGAGGATTATTTCTCCAGTGTGCATCATTCAAACTGCTTTTCTCAGGAATATCATTGTTTAATTCAAGTTTCCTTTCCTGACTTAAAGTCACCATGCTCGAAGCGAGGGCTGTGAAGTCTGTTGGCACAATAAGCCGCAACTCTTCTGCAGGCAGGCCACTTGATTCTTCAGCAGAAGTCATTTCCACCAAGGTAAGCGGTGTGGTTGATTCGTCCCTGTCGCTTCGAGCAGTGTTAGCCTTGTCTGTTTTATTTTGCTGGTAGTAACTGTTCAGCAGTGCAAACATTCTATCTACATCCTTCAAGTAATTAGTCCAGTCAGCCAGACTAAGTCTATAGTTGTATCTGTATTCATATGCACTTTCATTCACACTGTACAAGTCTTCCAGTCCTTGCCAGTTGATGTCGCCTGTGAAACTGGGCAGGTTAGCCTTCCCATCCATCCCATAACTGTCCTCTGTTGAAAGAAAGAATAAAGCCTAATGGTGAACACCAGTTTAAAAGTGGCAGCAAAGCTTCTACATGTGTTTCTACTCCAACTCGCCTGAAAGCACCACTATTCATAACATATGTAGCTCAATGTGGAAGATGCTTCACATCTTCTGTCATCATATTAATGATTCTGGCCTCAGGAGTGTTCAGAGCTCCGGCTGAACACACAGCAAGAAACTCCCTGTCTTCTGCCACATTTTTGGACTGCGTAGAAAAGAGCAAGATCTGGTCTAATGAGGCTTTGTGATGACAGCCAGAGATAAATCTTCCCTCTGATATTTCAAGGCAGGAAAGGTGTTTCAATACATGAATAATCAATTTGCCTTTCCTGAACACTCCACCAAAATATGTGATTTAAGAACAGCAGTTAAGTATAAAAGATGGGACCAAATCTGAAAAACATTAATGACCTGAATTTCAACAACGCTCAGAGGAATTTGGTGTCTGAATATCTCAAGACATATGGTCCATAAACCAACCAGCCACATTTTATTTAATAAATGATAGCCGAAGGTAATATTTTATTTACTTTGTAAACATTCATTTTCATTTACCTGGAGCAATCAGGAGAAATAAAAGCTGTAAAAACTTGGTGTGAATTAATTTATAGGACTGCACCACTCTGTAAAATGCTGTTAAAATATACATAGATATAGAACCTCCTAAGGTTTTCCATTTTTTTATTAAATTAAAAAAAGCTTTCAAAGAAAATGTCTAACAGCTTGACCAAATAAGTTTGAATAGAAGGTTTACATATGAGTCTATAAGTAGCAATGGAGCTGCATTTTATATTGATCACAGCCAGAGAAAGCGAAGACATGTAGGAAACCCATTTCCAACAGATTTTTAAAAGTCACGACAGTGACTATAGTGACTCAGATTATCAGATATAATGTGAAATTTTATACTGACAAGTAACACTGAAAACCACTGTTTCATTTAATTCGCTGTACAGATTGAGTTCAGATTTTACCAACCAAGTGGACTACAAGGAAAAACTAATCAGGTAATTCAAAAGTCTGTCAGGGAAAGTGGCAAATTTGTCCTTACTGAGATGACTTATTCTCTTTATGAAAATTGTACAAGCAGGTAGGCTAGTACAAATTACCTTGGAAATTCAAGTGTCTGCAGTCCAACAGTATGAACTGAGTACAAATATTTATCTATACTGAACACTTAGTTCTCTCAGTGGGTTCTTGGCATCTCCGTTAATTTGTTTGAATTTTAACTTGCCCTTTCTTATTGAGCAAGTAAAACAGAACATATAATTTATATCTATCGTAACTTATATTTGCTTCTTTACCAGATTGGGATTTCACAGTGGAAAGAATTTCTCCAATATATAGTCTGTGATATAGGAAGTCAGAAAAATACCATCATGGTCAGAAAAAAACTTGGTGTTTTCTTATGATTTGGGGCCTTATTCTACTCCCACCAAAGTGAGACCACTTCCCACACTTGGAAACACCTGAATCTTTGATCTTAATTGATACTTCTTCACTTAATACAACAGCTTTAAATTTTACAGTGTAAAATGTATATATATAGATATATATGCATTTTAAGTAAGTTCGAGAAGTGTTTGTTTGGCAAACTCCCTGTTACAGGAATCAACATAAGCTTTATGGATCTGATAGCACAGCTATGAGAGAGAGTTGCTTTTTTCTTTCCCTAAAGTAGACAAGAGAAATAAAATTGTGGCATGGCCACATGAGAGCCATCATTGTAAATTGAATTATGGATAATTTGTTTCCTGAAACAAAAAAATAAATAAATACTGCAGAGGTTTCAAGAAAGAAGTCTTACTGTTCCAGCACCTAGATGCATGAAGGGGCCTAGAAAACACCATAGGAAGAGATGCATTTTTGAGGAATTTAGTCACCAAACTCTCTAAGTGCAAATGTGATGATATTTAAATTTTTCTCTGTTATTATCTGCATTGATAAGTTTCATATTTCTTTTTTCTTTTGCCAAATCAGAGCCTGTACAGGAAAACAAACTGCTGCAGGAACAGCAAGTGGGCAAAGCAGTTTGGTATGTGATGGCAGACACTGAAACTGGAGCGCTGCCATTTGACCAGTCTGGGGATGGAGCAGGGCAGTGGGGGGCAAGGCAGGGGCCAGGAAGGTGCCCATGGGCCCAGAGAAGCCTCTGCGGCCCGTCCCAGGCAGCGGGATGGGGCGTCGAGCTGGGCAAGCCTGAGTGTCAGCAAAGAGGAGCAGGGTCTCCCATTAGCCTCAGTAGCAGGGCAACGGGGCTGTGCTGCAGAGAAGTGAGATCAACAAGGAGTTTGCTGTATTCCTACAAAACAGCTCAAAGGATGTCAGAGCTACACGGTCCTTCTATGTTTTCCCCTCTAAATGTGGCACTGTTTCTGCAGTCGCAGAGGAGTTTCACAGCTGGGAAGGCACTGGGAATTGTTTCATCATCTTCGTGTCAAGCAGAAAAAAAATAACTTGTTTAAACACATGGGACAGAGGTGACTTGCATTCATACATGTTAAACAAATAGGAAAGGAAAGTCTTAAGGTCCTACAGCTGGTTGTATGTTGGCTGACTGAGCGAGTCACCTCACAGCTTAATTCCACAAGTTAGCAGTAAGCACGAAAATTTTCCTGCTGAAATCAAAGCGTGGAGCAGGAAGGAGAGAGGAAAGAAGAGGTTTTCCCCTGTAAGAAATCTCATTACAAATAGGTGTGAAAGGGGAAAGATCAGATGAGTTGTGTTTGTGTAACAGCATGGCAGTGGTTTCCTCGAGCAATATTTTGGAATCTCCCAGCTATGTCATAGACCCAAAAGAGAGAAAAAATGTTGCTAAATGTTTACAGTAAAACATCTTCCAATTTTTAAAAATCAAGCATTAGCTAAGTTTCACTCTCCGATTATCATACCCTTGAGTCCCACGATGCCATCTGTGGCTGCATTATACCATACTGTCTCTTTCCTTACAGGGCTGTTGTCTCAATATGGTACTTGTAACACCTGTAGCACTGCACTAACTCAGGACATTTTGAACTGGAAACAGATCTGAGTGCATGAACTACAACATCTGAAGGAAGCCTAAGAGGTTGTTCAGACAACTTAGCAGCACAGGGCTTGGTTTCTCTGCAGGCATCAAGAAAATTATCATCTAAGAGACTGTTTTAATGATTCCTGATAAATGGGTTTTGTTCATTTATTTATTTTTTGTTCGTTTGTTTCAGCAAAGAAAATCGATTTCCACCAAGATGGGGCTTGAACCAAAGTGTTGAACCCAGGCACCTGTGTGTATTGAGAAACTGGCTGTCTGGAATGTAATAGCACATAGCGAGATTACTTGTATTGTACTACACCTGCTATTTATCCCAGTAGCATAATGTTATTGACTTGGTATCAGAAGTTAAAATGTTTTCTTTACTAAAGAGAGCAAGATATAATTTCAAGATTAATCCTGTGTGCTCTACTATTTCATGCAATCCTACAATCCAAAAAAGCCATTTCTGTTAGATCTGTAATTAAAATGAGAAACGCTTCCAAGGACATCTTCTAATGAAAGACTTAAAAGCATAATTACAGGAATTAATTTTTATCACTGTAGTAACCAGTTCCCAATAGGCTGCAATGAGCAATGCAAACAACTGGGATATAACCAAACAAAAGCTCATCATTTTCCTAGATCCCAAAACTCAAGTGAGAAAATAGAAAATTGGCTGCAAGGAAAAATTAGCTGCTTAAACTGGAGATCTATAAAACATTGAAACACGCTATCCTAATGATTCCTTGGCTACTGGGAGCTAATGACAAGATTCTTTTCAGAAGATCCTGTGAAAAAAGTGTTTATGTAGACTTGTATACTCCTGGGACCCAGTTTACATCTCAACTAAATAATGTGTATCAGGAGCTAATCCACCAAAGCTCATAGAGAAGAAAATGTATAAAACTGATATACTGTGTAAACGTATCAAGTCTAAATATGACACTTGACAGACTTTAATCAGTTTTTTACCCCGAGTACAAGTATTGCTCCATGAACAGCAAGTGCAGTACTGTTAAGACCTTAGTTTTTTTAGTCTTTTTTAGGCTTTTGCTTTAGGTTTGACAGGTTCCTCCACCAGGAGGAACTGGGTTCTGCACAATAAACATGGAGATAAGGTACATACACTTGCAAACATGTATATATATACTTGCAAACACTAGTCTTTCATGTATTCCTCAGGTTCAAGCATCAGGTGTGAAAAACCTCACCGATGCCTTTCCTCAGTTCAAATCTCACAATCTTTTTAAGAATTTTTTTTCATGCGTGTGTGATCTGGTCTGAAAGCATCAGCCTCCCTGCCCAAAGGGTCCTCATCTTTTTGCCATAGTTACACTGACCCGTCTCCTGCTGGATTCTGAGCCCACGCTGCTCACACTGAGCATTGCTTTTGTCTAAAGCAGCATTTGCCAACACTTCCTAAAGCCAGTGAGAAGATTTTACTTTACTTCCACAGGTTTGATTAGGCTCTTTGGACACATATTCTTCAGAAAGCTTTTCAAGCATATTTGCTTTACGTTTAAAAAGCAGCTGGACAGACTTCCTAAATAAAACCAGAAAAAAAAAACCCCAAGCATCCAAAATCAACCCAACAAGAGGAAAACAACCCAAAAGAGGTGATTCTTTTTGTGTCATTTTCCCTGTGTAAACAACGAAGAAATACAGGCATGGAATACGAGCTGCATGAAGTCTTGCTATGACAATGAGCTACGTTAAATGCAGAATGGTAGATCTAAAAAACAATGGCCAAGTTCAGTGTAGAGTAGTTAGAAAATACATGCATCAAAAGCTATGCTGTGTGCGACATGGCGGGATACAGGCATTAGTTGAAATGGACTGGAGTCATGCAATTATTTGGAAAGAAGCTGCTGAGGAGAATAAAAAAGTGTGGATACCTGTGTGGATCATAGCTTCCTCCATCTTTATTTCCTGATATAGGAAAATACAAGAGTAACTTTTGTTAGTGTTTAGAACTTGTAAAACCATTCACAATGTAGTTTTCCATGCACAGCATCTAATTCCTAAAAAGAAATGTACTGTGTTAAATAAAGGCAGAGCTGCAGTCCAACAAAGATTTCCTGGAAGTTTTATATAAAAGAAATGAAAAACCACAGTTTTTCAAAAATCATAAAACCCCCAAACAATTAGATATTGTAAAAAAAAAGAGAAACATTTGTAGGTGAAGAAAGAGATACAAAGATGCAGCAACACAAAATATGTAGAAAGAAACATTCCTGTAAAAAAAAAATCAAAATATTCCATCAATCACATTTAAGTGCAATGAATTTCAGAGTAATGAAGTATAAATACCAGCTATTTTTGTACTCAAAGACTCTCGTAAAGAAATATTGCTTTACTCAAAACCAGAGAGGATTACTGCTTGTTAGATGTTTGCAATGTTAAGTCTTATTTGTGCTGTAGAGCCTGAGATTGTTCATATAAACAGACAGCAATTGGAATGAACACAGGATTTAATACCTCACCTGCTACTGGGAGGCAGAACTAACCAAATAAACCTTGCAACAGAGAAGAGTTATGACTACGAAGATCTGCATATGCTTGTTATTTATTAGCTCAAATAATAACCTTTCTGTGGCATTTCTGTCAAATCTTGTCATTTGCCATCAATATCTGTCTAGAATAACCTGTGCAAACTTGCAAAGAAGCTTTCTGGTCATGCAATTGTGGTGGTGTATGTGGATCATTCCAAACTATCCAGAGCAACACTTTGGAGAGTGACAATTCATGGATACAATTAGTACTTAGGCAGATGAAAAAAAAAGGGGAAAAAAAAAGGAAATAAACAATTTTATTTTTCTTGTACCTGTTTCAAGTCCCTTTGGCCTTGGATTGCACTGCTTATAGCCTTGACAACTTCGCAGTTCCATTAGCTGTATGTGTAACTGATTCAAAATGCCTCTTTCCACTGTATGTACTGTATTTGTCAGCTAAGAAAAAGAGGAATGGAGGGACAAAAATTCTTGTTAACAGAAATAAAAAAATGCTAGAGGAATCTGGTGAAGAACATTTTGTAACAAGGAAAAAGGTTTACCTGATAGGGATCAATGTTCATATCAAAATATTCCAAGAAGCCAGTCGCAAATTCACAAAAGAGAAAATTGTGGGTGTCATTAACTGTTCGCAAACACCAGTAAGTATTGTTATTTGAGCTTGTGCAAGCACAGAAAGAGCCCACTGTAATTAAAGAAACAAGTTATTAGTTTTCAGTGACAAATAATATGCTTGTTTCTTCTACTAGTGAAACTTCTATAGGTTTTCATGTACTTAAATTCTAGATCAATTAAAAAGATCTTCTATTTGAACAATCTTAGATTCTCATCTAAAAGAGAATAAATGTTGCTAACATGTAGTTTTCACCAACATACATTTAATATTTAGCAGAAGATACTGAATCCTACAGTTAATGAGGCACATTCTGAGTTATATATGGTTTACTGGGACTGAGCAGAATTCAGACTTTACAAACAGCACAAATCCTGATCCTTAAGATCTGTATACAGGATTCCTTGGAATTGCTTACTATATATAAAGACATAATTTCCCCCAACAGTAAATAACTGTAACCTAGTAAATCCTCTGAGATGCAAGTACGACAGAAAACTACAGAATTGTGAGCACTTCAGAGGGAGGTCAAATTGCTCATTGATATCTTAAGTGAGAAGAAAATGGCACAGTTGTTAAGAAGAGGTGGGTTTGCAAGCCAGGAGCTTGCCTGGCACCTTGAATGCCAGAAAGATGGAAGAAGCAAGGTGAGAAGGAAGACCAATGGATGATCCTATGCCTCGCTTTAAGCAGTTCTCCCTTACTGGCTTGAGTTTTCCACTTTATTATCTTGAAGCGCAACCCCTCATTTCCTTTATTTGATACCCAAATAAGAGGGAAATTGAAGCACTCAGTCAAGCCTTTGCAGGACGATCTCAAGCAGTTTAACAGGATTACATCTTGTTTTCACATTTCAACCTGGGGAAACCCAAAGCAGGCTTCCACTCCAGACTGAAGACACCTGGATCCAGGTGTCACAGTGCTGAGAACAGCCACAGAGGAGACCTGGGTATATCTTGTCTAATCCTGTTCTGCCAGAGGAAAAAGGCTATAAGAAAGATCTCTCTCTTAATTTTCAAACAAACTGCTAACAAAGTTTTGCTGTAGAAAAATTTCTCTTTAATTCCAATACTGAAATATGAATATTGCCTTAGATTTTTATTTAGGTTCGCTATTAGTACTGTGACTAGTCATAACAGTATCAGTGTTTTGAAAAAAATTCATAAAAATAGTAATGGTATTGGAGCTTTTTATCTGTGTAACGTGAATCAATACATTAGCTCACCTTTAAGTTATGGACTGCATCAAAGCAACCTTTCAAGGTCCCTTCCAACTCAAAATATTTAATGATTCTATGACATTTTTTTACACCGTGACTGTTGCTAAAGCATTGCGAAAATGCTCAGCGATATGAAAAAACTTTTCATAACTGTTATTCCACGGTTAAAAAGTAATAAGCCAATTTGATTGTTGTTGTTAAAACAAAAATCATGCATATTACTGCTTAAAGAATATCTTAAAATGCAAAAAGCATATTAGCAGAAGTTCTAGTGTAATCAGAACAGATTATCACTAGGAGACAACTTCTTTCTCCAAATGAATAATAATTATTAGCAAATTTTCTGCTTGGAGTCAAATACATTGTCATTTAATCATCATTTGATCTTGAATTTTTTGAAAGTAAAGATTTAAATCACTTTTTTTCCTCCACCACCAAAGATGAGAAAGGTATTTTTTTGTTAATGTTGAACACTGAGAAATGTCGAAGCATATCTCAATAGGTTGGTTATCTATATACCCTGAAGTTTAAAGAAACATAAAGTATTTTCTAGCTCTAATATTTTGTTCTTATACACCAGGGGAGCATTACACAGTTGTGATTTTTAAATTCTTTTAGAATATTAAAAAATGGGAATAATGGAAAGAATTCATAAGGGATAGTATCTATATTTTCTTCATGATAAGGTCAGTTGTTTATGATACACTTTGAAATCAAAATGATAAAATTAATGTAAACTTTGTCTGTGCTGAAGTTTGTGACAATATTGAAGGTCAGGTCCCCAAAAGGATTTATGACAATTGGAAGAATATTGCTATTATTAATAACCCAAAACCCAATTCAAATTCCTATGAAATATTTGGTCATCTGAATCTTCGAGACATGACAGAAATCTCAGTGGTCGGTTATGAAAGTCTACATTTAGAGGCCAGCTCTCCTTTTTGTTTCTGTAGTGTTTAGCATCAAACCTCTAGTGATAATTTCGTGGGAATAAGAAATGCCACAATTACAGGCATACTCAAGTGACATTCTTCCTTCGCACTTCAAAAAAATGGCAGCAGCAGCATTACTAAGTGCCAGTTCTTCAAAATAACTCCCTGATTGCATGAAGTGGAAACCCTGTAAAAAAGCAGAGAATAATCCAGATCACATCTGCACATGGAGGTGAGACTTACAGTTCCAGAATGGTGCTGTTTGCCAGTGATTGTTGTCGTGAGTGAAACATGTCAGCCCAGGAAGGCTACACTCATCTCCTTTCTTCTGGCGCTTTTTCCCCTTCCTTTCCTTCTTCCTTCTCCGGTTCTCTTTGAACAGCTGCAGTTTGCCATCCACCTCCTGTGCTGCTTCTCTGTTCAGAAAGAAAGTTGGGCATGGCTGATAGAGAACAGTCTTTATTTGGTTAACAACAGCATTAGCAGTTTTTACATCTTTCTGGCTTTTTTAAAGATAAGAAGATGAGAATATGTCCCTCTCCTAGCTCAGTTTCCACCCCAGCTGTTATGACAAAGTGTTCTCCTCAGCAAGCATGAGAAATAACCCACTGTTGCACTTCGGTGTAACTGAATCTTTTTAACAATCATGAGGTCAATCAGCTTCCGAAATGACTAATTTAATCCATTTTCTATCAGTAGGTTTTAGAAATATTATGCATAGAGTTTCACAAGTCTGTACAAAACTAGTGAAGCTTTCTTGTGAGAAGTTGCTATTTGTGGCATTTCCTTCCTCTTGCCTCCTCCCTCCCCCTCTCCACAAAAAAAAATCCAGACTCCCAAAATTATATTTCTCCAGTCACCAAAAAAACAGCTGAGAGAGTTAGAGGATAATAACAGTCTTACTTGAAGGGATGAAGATGGCTTTTGAGTTTCTCTTGGGCCTTTACTCCTTTCTCTTTGTTGTAATAGCTACAGGGAAAATTATTAGGAATTATCAAGTCATGAAACAATTTTCAACACAAAAACAAACCAGAAACATACCATCCTTCACATTTTCTTAAAGAACTATAGAGAATGAATTACAATTTGCATTTCATTTAAAGAAGCTCTATCTGTGTGAGTGATCTTACGCTACATTAAAGCAAAACTGCAGCTGGGTTCAAATATATTTGTGAAATACAAACATACTTGATCTTAAAATTTTTACATTTGTCTTTTTTGATTCACAGTAGTTCCTGCTCTTGAAAGTGATCTAACTAAAATGAGTGCCTAAATATCAATAAAGCTTATGTTCTTTCTTTTCCATCTCAAAAAACTTGGAAAATATGTAAGCCTTAGCAATCTGTGTAACTTTCAGTGTTGAGTGTCACCTTTCTTACCTCTGTTTACTACAGTCACATTCATCTGGTTTTCTTCTTTTTAGGTGTCCTCTGACTTCCCTCAAATTCTTAATTTTGTCTTGGAGAGCTTCAATCTGCAGAGAATATTTCCAAGTTAGAATTATTCTTTGAAAAGGTAGCATTGCAAAGACTTCAATCAGATTTTAGAATACCGCTTACCTCCTTATCAATGTAAGCCTTGTGGTCCTTCCAGGCTCTGGCAGATTGGTACAGTTCTCTCTCACAGTGAATAGTGTCATTTGGAAGAATAAAACATCTGTAGACATGAGTTTAACAAACAGGAAAAAGAAGGTCAGTGGTTTCCCAATTTCCTACCTCCTTTTTTCTTTCTTCCAACATTTCTAATCAATTCTTTGTTATACTCCATTACAAAATAAGTAAACTCTACAAGTTATTCTCATGTTGACTTAATAATATCAATAAATACTTCAATCTGCTTTCTCTGCAAAATTAAAAAAAAAAAAATCCTCATCCATGGCAGATGCTCTGTGCCTGCTAAGCAAACATACAATGGCTCAGCCATCTTGGAGATTCTTAATCCAATCAGAAATGAAATTGAAAGTGAAATAAAAAGCTGTTCAAAGTTTAAAGCCTCTTAACCAAATGTGCCATTTCTTATTTAACCACCAACTGCTGAGAAATATATTCCTCTTGCCACATGAATGTGACTCATCTTCTAAGTATGCAAACCAGTTAAGATCAGAACGTACAGTAAATGGGCTAAAGATCAATGAGAATCAAAGTTAGAGCAAAGAGTTCCAATAAGTGGTTAAAAAAAAGCCAACAGAACACTCAAGTTAGAAAGTGATGCAACGACAAACATATTCATACCAGTGTTTGAAAAAACAGCTCTACCAAGAGAAAAAAAAGCATGTGGAAGGCCAAGGAGGTGAACTGAGATAGAAAATCCAGCAGACTACAGGTTGGACTTTCAAAGTCTCCATGTTGACAAACAGAAAGTAGTTAATGACAGAAATATTCCAATTTTATAGATACAAACTTTCTTCGATCCTGCTTCATCAGAACCCTTCTTTTAATTTTCAAAAATAGCAGAAAGGAAGATTTAGATGCTTATCTCTTCCCGTCAGCTTCATAGGCTGGTTAATCCATCATAAGATGCATGGTTTGATAAGGAGGATGAATTTCGTGCTGGAGATGCCTACTCCTCCTCAGAAATAAAACCTAAACTAGATGCCTTCCTTTAAAATACACATACTAAAGCTAAATGATTCCACCGAGTAATAAGAACAACTCAAGTTTACCTAAAATCTACAACGACAGTTTTAGGTTCTTAAATATTGTGACCATAAAATTGTAAAACAAAACAAACCAACCAACCAAACAAAAGCCCAGCACAGAAAAAGCAATAGTACTTGTGTGTCACTCTGACAGAGTTGGGTTGACCTATAGCATCAGTGCCATCAGCAATCATTGTGTCACCAGGAGCACCATCGGTTTCCCCTGCTTCTTCCTCATTTTCAGCATTGTGACGCTTCATGATACTTCTGGTCTTTAACACCTGCAATTCTTCTTCTTCCAGATTTATGTCATATATTTCACCTTCAAATTCCACAGACAAGGACCGGGTTTGGCGAGTATGAACAAATCGGGGTTTGTATTCTGAAGCGGAAGAAATAAACATTCCCAGTTACATATACATATCTACATGACCTGTGCCATGAACACAAAGCATACTCCAAAGAGCAAGAAAGCTGTTTAGTAAAAACAGCTTATTTTTTCTGTGGCTTTATAGAAACTTATTTAATGATTTTTGGTAAATGTGGGCCCATACTTTCATGAGTATAATGAAATTTTGATTGCTTCAAGGTTTGCATTTCATGGTAGTCTAACCTATACCACATTTAGCATTTACAGGGTGTTTCAAAAAGATGGACCCATTTGAAATCACTCCATCTGTGAAACTGGGTCCATCTTCTTGAAACACTCTGTATATCTCCAGATAAAATCAGTATCTTAGAAATCAGATATCTAGAAAGACATACTCAAAAACTCAGACCACAGGATTAGAAACCACTCTAGAAATTAAACCATTCAGGACTGTGAAACAGAATCACCACCTAGAAATTGGCAAGTGACATGTTTGACTTATTCTTTAGAATAAAAATGACTGTTTAAAAGGATAACACCTTTTCCTTTTTAAAGGTAGGGATTAAAAGGACAAGAATCCATGATATATCAGTGTGTATGTGTATATGCAGATGAATAAGAATGCTGTAAAGGAAAAAAACATAACAACTGGACTTTTTCTGATGCCCCCTTCAGATGTTTTCCAGACTTCCTCTCTTTCACTCCCCAAGTCACTTTCTCCCAGTTGCAGTTGCCATTCAGCCCTTGCTGGTGCCTTGGCAACACCTTCTCTTTCCAAGGTACATGACAGTTGTCTTCCCTTGAAAATATCGCTTAGGGGAACATTCCCCAGTTTGAGAATCACCCTGGCAGTCTGTGACATGTACACTGTGAAACTCCTTAGGTCATACTAAACAAATGGAAGACATTATATCAAGGCAGCTTCTAGTCTGAACCATGAGACAACTCGAGACAGACAACATTGTGGTTGAATGTACAAAGAATAGCAGGGATTCTTGCTCACATCCAGAGTGGGGGAGGCTTTAAATCAGGAAATTTTGAATTATACTGACATTATTTTATTATTTCATAGACATCTGCGCAGCATCTTCTAACTTCTGTGTTTCTCATACGACTTCACTATCTTCCTATTTCAAAGACCTATCTTTATTTCATTCCCCAGTCTAGTATTCTAGATAGAGAGCGGGAGAATACAGCTCTTGAATTAAGTCTGAAATCCAAGTCTGCATGTATTGCTGCAGCTACAGAACTTCGCTTTCATCCCTGGGCAGATAGATGAAAATACTTGTTCCATTTAAAATACTGGCTTCTTTAGATAGTCTTCTTTCGTAAAAATCAGTAGCAGAACCAAATCCAAGAACTGCTGTCCTAAAACCCTTCAGCCCATGCTCCACTAGAGGACACTGCAATCTCACTCGTGTCCCTGTGAGGATCCCAGTACTGACTTGCCGGAAAGTCACAGCCGAGCAGAATTGCCGTCCGACAGCAGTGACAGCACTCATGCAAATGACGGTTTTGGGATATCATCAAACAGTATGTGAAGTCAGTGTTAAGGAGGCAAGAAAACACTTGCACTGGCCGCGTTAGCAAATAACGGCACCGGTCGATCCGCAGATGCCACCGCGTTGTCACGGCCGCGCAGGGCGGTAGGTGGCACCAGAGCATCACCAGCACCACCATCACCGCCAGCGTCGGCACCAGCCGCAGGCTATGCCTCCCTGGGATCCAAACGATAAATATCGTTGTTGTTATTATTGTTATTACAGAGGCAAATATGTAGAACCCGACTGCCAATTACAGATGTATTCATTATACACGGAGGTGAAAACAAGAGTGTACCAGGAATCCAACACTCTGTTCCCCATTTCCCCCTGCACTTTGCCTCAGCGGTTCAAGAGATCAGGTAACACTTACTTTGCGCATTAGGGTTTCTCAAGAACTGTCTCTGATTTTTTCTTTGAGTCCTGCTGTTTCGGTAATCAGTGTCTCCACAGTTGCAGTCTTTGTCTTTACCGCTGTATCCCCGGGAGTGTATGCTGCGGGTCCTTTTCCTGATGGCGAGGATGTCACTAGGTACCTTACACTTGTGAATTCGAAGTTTGCCAGAAGCATCCTCAGTGCACTGCCACTTCTGTGAGAGAGAGAAATGAGGATGATGTCCCAGCAGCCTTCCAAACCCCTGCTGTTTCCAGATGGATCATAAAACAAGAGGGACAAATTTCTTTAAAAATTAAGCAGTCCCTTCAATAACAAACTGAGAAGGGAAACATTTTAAGGAACTAAATTCACTCACAATCTTTTCAACATCTCTCTCATGCTAGGCAAACATCAGCTAGAATGAACTAACTGCAAATCTGTATCAAAAATACAACCTAGCAAAAAAAAAGATATATAAATCAAGGATATCTAGACTAAACACATCTCTGAAAGCAGCAAGTAAAAAGTCTTGATTTACTGAGCCACAGAGTACAGCTGTCAGGGCTGTTTTCTCCAACACTTTTTTTTTGCTTTGAAAAAACAAACTTGGTTTCTTTGTTCTGTGACTTGGAATTTCTAACATGATTCAGATGAAAATGAAAAATCCCCACAGATGAAGAAGAACTGGTTCAGTTGTAGGGTTCTTTGGAAAGAGAAAGATGAATTGTGAATGTGATTTATCAAAAGATACATAAGCCAGTAACAACACGTAATTTATTTCCTTACTTGTGGCCAGAGTTAGGACCTGCACCCTAAGACATGTCCCTGTAAACCATGCCACTCAGACTGACAAACATTGCTTTTTTTTTATATTTTACATGAGAAGGGAGAAGCCTGAGAGCATGATACCCCCAGCCAATCTCCCTGCACCTCGCAGGTGCAAGCAGGGGAAGAACTTTAGGGACGGTAAACAAATAAATTAGCTTAGATTAACTCCTTTGGATATCCAGGTCTGGAGATTTGTACCAGACTTGGGAGAAAAAGGTGCAGTCTGGAAAGAGTACCTGTAAAAATCATTGTATGCATGCTGAATATCAGAGCAAGCGGAGGACAATGAGAGGAAACAGAGTTTTTTCCAGCTTGTCTGCACAATATCTGTCTGACTTGATTATCAACATTGCTGAACCAGATGGAAGATTCCAGGTGGATTTTTCCAGTGGATCCCACTCTCTTCACATTTCAAATTAAAAAGTACCTGGGACTTTAATTTCCTTTCCATATCAAACTGTCTTAAAAAATCTAGATGTCATTTAAAACAAAACAAAAGAAACACAAACAACACGGATAGGTGCTGACAGATCAGAGCTCCTTTGCCCATGCCCAAAGCTTGCCATATACGGCTTCTGGGTTATAGCTGGCACTTGTAACACCCATCATAGGCTAAGAAGCCTGTGGTGATTTTAAGTCAGTTGTAGTGTGAATAACAATAAGAAGAACTAGAAATAGCTATGTTTATTTGTAATTTGAATATAGCTATAAATGACTATTATCCGGTGAGTTTTGTTCACTTATGCATCTTAAGCCACAATGACCAGACTTTTTATACAAAGCAAATAAGTTTGGCTGGGTAGTGCAGAGAACAAAACTCAATAATGCTATTGGTAACTGGAACATTTTACTTGTAGTTTCAGCTAAGTTTCCCTGTAACGTGGCCTTTTTTGTTCCTGTGACAGAATAGTTTCTTTCTCTTGCCTCATTAATAATAGGAAGATGGATGCTGGTCCTAATGGGGTCCCCAAATTAATTTTTGAAATGGACACTAATATCAGAGCACACACATTTCTGCAAGTCTCTTCCATTAACTAACGGTTGCTCTGGACTGTTTTGGGAGGTGCCGTCAATCTGACTGAAGAATGAAGAAAGAAAATCAAGCCTCAGGTAGATTTGCTGACCTGATAACCCAAGGAGTGAGCTGATGTGGCTCTGAACTGCAGCTGTGTGAGAGCACATGTGAACTGAACTAAAAGCTGGATCCCAAGCCCAGAGCCCTTGCCTGTGGATCAGCATGACTTTGATCCCAGAACAGTAAATCATGTGTAAAAGGCCATGGACTTGCACAAGTCTGATGGCTGCCTGAGAAATTACACTCATGCCCAGAATTTCAGTGTAAACCTACACTTACAAGTGACAAGGTGACTTTCTACAAGTAAAGGTGTCTGAAAGCTCTGACACTTTGCAGGGTTTTATTCTGCAATAGTGTACGCACTCTTCCTACTGCAGCAAGAGAAGATTGTTACAGGATAAGAACTGACTGCACCACTATATTTCCTGTGTGTACACATGTACACATGTCCTGTGTGTACAAATGTAATGTACACATTACATTTATAAACATATGGCACTAGTTTTTAATGAGTTTCAAAAGCAACATTTGAAAGTAAACTAAGTATTCTCTTTGCCTAACTTTAATTATAGCAAGAGATTCCAGAAGTGGTTTCAATAGCCATTTAGATCACTTTTAACAGTATTATGACTAACATTGAAACAGAACTCTGTGTGTCTAGTGCAAGCCAATAATATTTCTCTATTTAAAACAGTGATTAAATATCATTCAGTTAGTCTTTTTTTTTCTTTTTTTTTTTTAATTTTACTTTAAAAAGTATTGTTATAAAGATGCTTCACAATTCTAAGATGGAATTTTTAGACTAACTTTCCTGAATCTCTGCCCATGCCAGCGTAATTGGGCACTGAGCACGTACTATGCAGTAAGTCATAATGGTCCTTCTGCTCCCCTTTAGATCTATAAAATGCATTAGCACACATAAAAGAAGATTCTGACTGATGTGCTGTCCCTTCCCCTACCCTGTTTTCTACTTTCCTTCCCACTATGAATACTAAACTACTCTTTGAAATCCAGGACTATTAGGTTCGGTTTCTAGGTCCCCATTTCTCCATCAGTAAAAAAATACTGGCACATACACAAATTAAATACGCCTTCATTAAGTTTTAATTAGTATATGTTTTCTGATTTTCCCCATGTTTATCTTCCTTCTCGTGGTGATGTTTCACAAGACACCTAAGCCGATTCACTGTTGCCATAGGAATATGGGATATTCCCTGCTTCTGGCTCCATGATGACTTAGGGACCCATGCACCGATTTATTTTTTCCCTCAGTAGGAGAAAAGAGGCCTAACTCAGAATTAAGAAAAACCAAAAAACCAAAAAAAACATACCAACAAAACCCAACAACTAGCGGGAGAAGAAAAGCAGGACCCTGCCATTTGTCTGCAACAAACTATTATATAATTTCAGTCATGATGTAAAACTTAACCTGTGTCAGCCTTTTTCCCTGTTGTTAACTCATCCTTTCTTTCTTTCATCTCATTTCGTCACCTACTCTCCAGCAATTATTTCGCTCTCACCTCAGCTCCCCACCTCCAGGTTTCCTTCCGCTTCAATTTAACTCCAGAGGAGAAGCAAACGTGGAAGAGGATCCTTAATACTCCCACACCAACAGAGTCCTGAAACTCTCCACCTGAGAGCTGGTGGGACAACCTTGCTGTGAGGGGCTTTGCTGGTTTTACAGCCACCCTGAACTGAGCAGGGCCTGTTCTGCAGATGCTCTTGGGGCTGGCTCCGTGTATGCTGGCTGCCAGCTATTCCCACACACCTCCCTGCCTCTGGCAACAAATTGCAGAAGCAGCTTAAGAGAGGCAAAGGTGTAAAAGGTTTGAGCATCCTATGAGGAGTGGCTGAGGAGTTTAGGTTTGTCTAGTTTGAGAAAAGGAGGCTGAGGGGTGACCTCATTGCTCTCTACAGCTTCCTGAGAAAGGGAAGTGGAGAGGGAGGTGCTGAGCTCTTCTCCCCGGTACCCAGTGATAGGACACATGGGAATCATCCAAAGCTGAGCCAGCGGAGGTTCAGACTGGACATTAGGAGTCATTTCTTTACTGAGAGGGTGACGAAACACTGGAATAGGCTTCCTAGAGAGGTGGTCGATGCCACAAGTCTGTCAGTGTTTAGAAGGCATTTGGACAGTGCCTGTAACAACAAGGTTTGACTTTTGGTCAGCCCTGAAGTGGTCAGGAAGTTGAAGTAGATGATTACCATAGGTCCCTTCTATCTGAAGTATTATTATTCTATTCTATTCTATTCTATTCTATTCTATTCTATTCTATTCTATTCTATTCTATTCTATTCTATTCTATTCTATTCTATTCTACTCTAATTCTATTCCATTCTGCTCTAATTCTATTCCATTCTATTCCATTCCATTCCATTCCATTCTATTCCATTCTATCCTATCCATTCAGAAGCTTAAGCTGTTTTAACCACTGCCAAACCTGAAGTTTAAATACATAAGTACATGTTCTTGCTCCATAGTGGGCAGGCAAGCACTGGACTGCAGCAGGACTGCAGCAAGAGCTTTTCCTCAGATGATGTCATTGGCATGATACATTTTCTTCTGGGGGTAGAAGTTTGCCCTTATAAAGTCATTTCCAAGGCAAAGGGGAGAAAATGGGATGGTTAAAAGGGTATTATTTGTATTGGTGGCTTTGCTTTGTGCTGCCACTGGCAGGGCTCCAGTTGCAACTTAGAGCTGTGTGAGCAAGACAACAGCATATGGCTTCAAAACTACCTTGGGTCTCGGTTTCCTGGTATTAATCAGTTTGTGCCACAGCCTTAAAATTAAGTAAGTCTATTTCATTAGTGAATGTAAATACAGCATAAAAATATATATTCAGTACGAATCATTGTGATGTGCCGCACTGTCAATATCCACTTAAGCAGGATTTCAAACCAAGTTTGTGACAGCTTTGAGAGAGTTGCTGCGCCCCTATATAGAGGGGAAATTAATAAGACAATTCATGAAAGGTGTCTTAACAGTAGGCAAGATGAGGGTTTCTATCAAATGTAATTACTCAGTATTTGCAGTAGACACTTCAATGTTAAATATCTTGTCAGATTTTATCACAAAAATACAAAACCCTGAAAAACATGCAACTGGAAATATAACATGGTGACAATATTTTTACAGATTTTTTTCATTTTGGTAATGTATGACTGACTTTGAGCATTATTGCTCACCCTAGGGAATGTCAAAGCATGAAAAGGAAGACTTCATGAATTTAAACATGTCCTCAAGATCTCATTTCCCTTTTTTCCTGTTTCAAAAGGTATGATTAAAATTTGAAAACAGTTTAGATGAAAATACCATCATGGGCTGCGTATGTGTGTACCATTTTCCTCCCTTAGCAGTAACCAGATCGGGGTGAGTGTCAGGGGACATGATGTGACAATACTGGTAAGGGAGACTAGTTTAGGTCTGTGCTGCCACAATAAGAACTGAGTCCTGTTTTCACTTTCTCTGTGCCATTTGAAGAGGGCATGTCACACAGCATATTGAAAAGTGCCACGTAATTAGTTGGCTATGGCAAACAGCACAGAGCAGCAGCAGTTTATTTCTGCTGAACTGGAGCTGAATACTGCGAAATGTTTACAGCCTAAGGCCGTGTCCTCTACATATTCCTGCAGAGCAGTCATGAACCCTGGTCCTGACTGAAGCTCCTAAATACTCCTGGAAATATTAATTTGTGTTGTTGCATCTCAGCAGTATTTGAATATTGCGTGTGATTGCAGCTGTTTAACAGAGATGGTGTGCTGGGTTCACTCAGGGGATATGGAATTGCTGCATTTTTGTGGAACAAAAATCTCTTCCTTCATTTTAGAGCTGGGTTGATGCTGACTAGTAAGGGAAGAACCCAATTTTTGCAGCACTCCCTCATAACTGGACCGCTTTCTGTTGAATCATGCACAGATACAAAGTCTACCAATGTGAATATATTCAAAGATGGTTATTTATATACAGCCTTACTCCCTGAGAAAGTGTTCCTGAAAAGTGCAATGGTCAGTGGTTCAACAGGTAGGGGAGCAATTTGTCCTATAATAACTGACGTAATATAGAGGGAAATGTATGGCAGACTTCAGAAATACATTCAGTTAAATGCACAGGGACAGAACTGGATGAAAAAAAAGAATGAAGAAATTAATCAGTGCATAACAGAAATAACTATATCAAAATTGCCAATTTTGAGCTATTTCACAGCGTTTAAGAAATGGAAGGGAGAGAAAATAGCCTAGGAAGTTTACAGACTACACAATTTCACATTCTTGACGTACAGACAAGATTGATTTTAAGTGTCATAGTTACAGCAGTTCTCTAGTTTATAAAAAATGCATGGACTGCATTGCCAGCTCTAGAAGTGTAGGCACTTAGGTCAAGACATCAAATATTTCACCTCCACCAAATCTATTAGGTTGTCTGCAGCTACCACTCAACATCAACAGATCTCTGTTATTATCCAATGAATATCCACTCTCAGGTGCAAACAAATAGGAACCAACGAAAAGGATAAATTTAGTCTTGCAGTTATAAATAGCAATAATGATCGTAAGCTGTTACTATTGGGTCATATACATTTAATTTGCAGAAGACTTAGTTTATACTATATTTCACTGGATACTTTAAAACAAAAACTATGTAAAAAAATAACTTCGAAGTACTACTACAGAAAGTGCTAGAAATGATTATTGCATAATCTATGTTTTCTGTCTAGACATATTTGGTACATAAAATTGCTTTTTAAGGCACTATTCTACGAAAAATCTTTCTGTTAGAGAACACTGGTAAGATGGCGGTAAAAATGCTGAACACAGTCATGCATTGAAAGAGATGAAACCAGAGA
Source organism: Caloenas nicobarica (assembly GCF_036013445.1). Taxonomy (NCBI): domain Eukaryota; kingdom Metazoa; phylum Chordata; class Aves; order Columbiformes; family Columbidae; genus Caloenas; species Caloenas nicobarica. The sequence continues at coordinate 130,179,344 of NC_088246.1, read as the reverse complement.
TCTTCCCGGACTGGAATATCTCTGGATTTTATCCAGAATAGGTCTGGTATTTTAGATTAAGAATTGCTTAAGTTTGAAGAATTTTCAAATCTGGGAATGCCTGCCCACTGTTTAATAGGAAACTTAAATATTTAGGCTGAAATGTGAAATATTTATGCTGAAATTTGAAGTAACATGCTTTGAAGCATTATTTTTAGAGATAAAGGAATTTATCTTCATATCTGGTTTTAACTTATAAGTAGAGTGGTATTTTAACAAGAAATATAATTTTTGGCAATTCCTATGAATTCTTGAGCAACTAAGTTGCAGGCATGCTTCTCTCAACTCTGAGGGATGACTCTGCAGGATTTAAAGTGAGCAATATCTGTAAGAACTGCTTGCGAAAGCACTGAGGTATGTACTTAGTTTTAAGCACATGACTGGTCCCAAACACATATGCTTCCAGTAAAACCTGCGTACAGATGCTCTGCTGAATTATTACTACGAAAAGGTGTTGTCAAGGGGCAGATGGTGAAGAAGAGCCAGCTTTGAACCAATGTTCTGGTAAAACAGGTTGATCGCCAGTGCCTTTCAGCTTCTGCAGGTGTCAGGGGGTTGTTCTGAAACCAGGAGGATCCATGAGTGACGTTTATATACTATATCATAATTTTAGTCGGGTTTTAGTGGGTGCTTGGGGTCTGGCTGTCAGTTGCTGGCCAGCCATCTGACATTTCTGGCCAGCTCTTACCAGCTTATGTGTTTTTATTCATACTCCACAGCTGGTCATAAAGCTGACCTTTACAAATGTATGGTCTGTGATATTTATTTTATGAGAACATAGATACTTGAGCCAAACCAGACTACACCTAATAAGCCCCACTCTAATTTCCTTTACAATATTATCTGTAAGCTGATTGATGGCAAGTGTTCTTTTAGCATTATAAATAGACATGCTTTCAACTGAATGCTGATATAATGTGATAAATATGAATAAGAACAATAAAATTAAATTCTTATGCTGAATTTTTAAATGATGAAGGATGTGCGGGAGACAACAAGTATGTATAGACCACATAACATGCTCTTTGGATCTGAGCCAGAAGAATCTTGCACATTTACCACGGAGCTGATGCTTGGATTCAGCAACATGTCTCCAGTGACTACCCGTAAAGCCTCAAATCACAGTAAAATATATTGAATCATAGAAGAGAATCACAGAATCACAGAATCATTTCAGTTGTAAGAGACACTCAGGATCATTGAGTCCAACCATTAATCTAACTCTAGCACTAAACCATGTCCCTAAGAATCTCATCTAAACACCTTTTAAACCCCTCCAGGGATGGTGACTCAACTACTTCCCTGGGCAGCCTGTTCCATTGCCTGACAACCCTTTCTGTGAAGAATTTTTTCCTAATATCCAATCTAAACCTCACCTGCCACAATTTTAGGCTATTTCCTCTTGTCCTATCACTTGCTACTCGGGAGAAGAGACCAACCCCCTCCATGCTACAACCTCCTTTCAGGTAGTTGCAGACAGCGATCAGGTCTCCCCTCAGCCTCCTTTTCTCCAGGCTGAACAGCCCCAGTTCCCTCAGCTGCTCCTCATCAGACTTGTGCTCCAGACCCCTCACCAGCTTTGTCGCTCTCCTCTGCACTCTCTTTAGAGAGAGACCTCTCTATTGAGTCCTAATCTAACTAAAATCTCAGTCTTCAGGCGTATTCTCCAAAAGGAACATTATTTCTTTAAGGTGGTTTTGGAATACACTTCCTCAGGAGGAAACACAATATTCTGCATCTCTAAAGCTGAAGTACATGAAAAAAGCACAAGGAAGGTTAGTGGCTAGAGCGTTATACCCGTCTATCTTGGCTTGAGTTCACAGGCCTGCACGTCATACAAACACGGGCAGCACGATGCATTTTTCTGTTCTGCCCACTGTCAGTGCTCGTTGGAGCTGGCATCAGAGTACAGATCTTTACAAGTTTCAGACCTTTGCTGTTCACAAACTGTCAGGTAGTGCTGAGCAGATGGTAGTAGATGTATGCCCATAAAACAAACAGCCCTGTGTCTGGGTTTCATTGCTGAGTCATTCAACCTAAGAGCTGCAATTTTAAGCACAAAGCTTCACAGTCCTCATTTGGGGAGGGTGGCTTTTTTTTTTTTTTTTTTTTTTTTTTTAACCCCTGTTGGGAAAATTTTAAAATAAGGTTGTAGTTTGTGTAATTTTTGTAAGAGGAAAAAAAATGCACGTTTGGCTATGGATTTGATACTGATTATAAATAATGGATTGAACAGTACACTGGAGACACCCAGCCTATCAGTCGCAAGACCTTGAAAGGTAACTGCTATCTGGGAAACAGTGCTAAGTCCCAGAAGTCAAAATTATGCCTCAGGAAAATTCCTATGACTCAGACTGGTAGAGAGAAAAAGAACAAATACTTATGAATTAACTCAACTCATTAATTACATATTTAGGTAAGGCAAGAGAGAAAGAAAAAGTAGAAATGAAAACACAGTTAACATATTTGCTAAGTATCCAGAAGAATTTCATGGGTGAGAAGATGGAGTGAGTTCAACAAAAATAACCTGCCAGAGGATTTAAGAGCAGCTTGCCTCTAAACCTCCTGAACTAACATATATTCTCATCTCAGGTTGTTTCAGTGGAAATGTGAGAGGAGATTTGTGTCATGATAAGGTTGTACTATCCAGAGAAACGTTTGTTCACATGCTATTATTTCTGCTCTATTGGAAAAATAACAAAGTTTTAGTTAAAAGTTTGTACTGATTGTTTCCCGTTTTAAAAGAACAGCAGGATTAGCAATGTTGCAGATGAATAGATATTTCTATACTGTGTACCTTATTACAGTAAAGCTAAGAGGGGAAATATGTATCCAGGAAATATAAATAAAACCTGAAAACCATTTAAGTGCTAAAACCCATCAATAGTCACTATTAAACCAACAGGGCTCAATCAGGTGACCTCAGTAAGTTACACAGCATAAACTGGTGACAAACTTGGCATATAAACTATGAAGGAAACCTCTTGTTCCCATCATAATTTCTTGAGCGATCTCTGCAATGTGCAAGAGGGACTGTAAAGGAAAATTCTATGCTGCCCCAAGCCCCAGAGCTGAGCAGAGAGCCCACCCTGCTGCTGCTCCCTTTGCAGGGGGAGTGAACCTGGCCTGGGTGTGATGGGACCGGCTGTGCTGTGGGTGAGCGCAGGTCAACAGCTGGGTCACGGCAGGAGCCGAAACCTAGTCTGTATCCAAATATGATATTGGCAAGTGACTCATAACTCACAAGATGGACAAAATTAACAGCACTTCCCAAGTTAACAAAGCTGAAGAGGAGAAAGAAAACATTAAACCCTCAAGTCCAGGTATTAAGCAAGCAAAGAATTAAGAGCATGAGCAGTTGCTGGAAGGAACATCTGGAGGTCATTTAGTCCAACCTCGTCCTCAAAGCAGGAACAACATTATTAGGTTTTGAAAGTACCCCTGGATGGACCTTCCACAGCCTCTTTGGGCTCCAGAGCTTAATTACTCTTAGGGTAACTTTTTTTTCTTTCCACACACCTAGTCAGACTTTCCCTTGCTGCAACTTGTCTGTTACTTACAGGCCTTTTGCTGTGCACCTCCAAGAAGTGCCTGGTTCTGTCTTCTCTCTAATTACCCATTAGTTAGTTGAAGGAAGCAATTAGATTCTCCCTTCCCCTTCCATTCTCCTGGCTAAACAAACCTCTGTCCCTCCTCGGTACTTCCTGACTGTCTCTGGAGTCCTCCACTGGACATGCTCCAGCCTGACAAAGTCCTTCTGCTACTGGAGGTCCCAGCCTGAACGCGGCACTCCAGCTGCAGCCCACAAGCACCCTGGAGAGGCCAAGACTCACTTCCTACTACCTGTTGGCTCTGCTCTTGCTAATGCACCTCAGCAGGCGCAGTCCTCTCCTCCGCAAGAGCTCACTGCTGATCCAAGGTGATGGCTACACGAACATAAATATGAACGTATCCGTGCAGTCATGCACATCTCTTCTGATATGCTCTCAGGGAGGTGAGGGAGCTTTTGGAAAGTGTTCTTCCATAAAGGGGTTAGGATAAAATAGCAAGGGGAGGGTGCCCTACAACAAAAGTAATGCAATCTGTCAATGGTGCTAAAAAATTTAAGTTAAAAAAAATCATGCTGAAAGTACATTAACTGAGTTTTGTATAGGCATTTACTAACTATTTTTTCATAATGAAACAAAACCTTTTTTTTTTTTTGGTAACCCATAAGCCTTACTGATTTGCAGCTAAATGTAATCTATAATCTAAATTTCCTATATCTCTTTGGCAAACAGTCACTTAGAACTTAAAAAAGATGGAATAATCATAGCAATTATACAGATGTCTAATATTTTCTTTTTTATATTGCTATATTTATAGATTTTTGGATAGACATTGGCTATAGAAAAAATTGAAATTTTGAAACTTTTAATTTAAAAAGGTGTCTTTACTATGTTCTTTATATTTTATTTTTTTTAATTGAGAAGTTACTTATTAAATAGAAAATAAGCTGAAACAACTATTTTCCTGAGTACCAAATCCCTGGAGATTTTGGAACTAGCAGGTCTCAGGATCACACCTCATTTTAATACAGGAAAACCAAATTTTCTTCTTTTTCAACTCCCAATTGTGTTCTCTGTTTCAAATGAACTAGTTATTGACTGAAGTAAATTAAAATGAAGAACAAGCTCTAAATGTACTAGACAGTACATTGGTGTATTAATTCACCAAATGCTTATTCTTAGTTTCAGACATTTAGCAGTAACTTCCCACAGACCAGTAATTTCATTATTTAAAAATCTATCAGCAATCACTCATTCTGTGAAGGCAATTTTAATTTAAGTGATGGTAACTGCAACCGATAAGAGTAGATGTAGGAAGTGTTATAAACCACCATAATTAAAATGAAGATTTTTTTTAATATATTCACCTACATAATTTAAATTAAAGATACTAATCTCAAAAGATAAAACAAAGTTAAGACACACATAACAATGTTTCCTTTTTCCCTCTTCCAAGAGGTGTAAAATGACTGGGAAAATTCTGCTGGAGGAGCCCCATATTAAACTGTGATTCCTCATATTGTACATCAGAAACAATCTGGGCGAAAATAAAATTATTTGGCCTATTAACTTTTAATTTTCTTTAAGAATGTTCCTACTTGGAAAAAATCCTGCAGGCACTTATTTCACACTGCAATGCCTTGTTGATGTTCATGTTATTTCCAATGCCATTTTTTAAATTCCCACCCTTTCTATTCTACGGTGACTCCTCTGTAGACACTGCACATCGCCCGTCCCTGAGAGAGAAACTGCCCTTCACTGGCTGATGGGAGGTTTCTGTAGAGAATCATAGAACAATTTCGTTTGGAAGAGACACTCAGGATCACTGAGTCCAAGCATAACCTAACCTAACTTTAGTACTAAACCATATCTCTAAGAAGCTCGTCTACGTGCCTTTTAAACACCTCCAGGGATGGTGACTCCACCGCTTCCCTGGGCAGCCTGTTCCAGGGCCTGACAACACTTTACATGAAGAATTTTTCCCTAATATCCAATCTAAACCTCCCCTGGTGCAACTTGAGGATATTTCCTCTCGTCCTATCACTTGCTACTTGGGAGAAGAGACCAGCTCCCTCCATGCTACAACTTCCTTTCGGGTGGTTGTAGACAGCGATAAGGTCTCCTCTCACCTCTCAGCCTCCTTTTCTCCAGGCTAAACAGGCCCAGCTCCCTAAGCCACCTCTCATAATACATGTGCTCCAGGCACAGTTAATTTTGGCATCCTGGCAAAAAGCCTTCTGGATGTTATAAGTATCAGAGACAACTTTGGTCTCTTTGTTTAAAAACATAATTTGTATACACTGATGGCTACGTCTGAAAACTGGTCTTAAAAAGGTCACTTAAGTCCTGCATTTCGTTCAGCCATGAAGGATGGTTACTAGGATCTGTGGAGCTGATGTATCTTCAGCATTTAAAGGACCTTGATGGGAGTTTGTAGGTGGGAGAGCCACTACTAAACACCATTGCTCTTGTAAGCTCTGTGCTGGCTCAAGGCCTTCTCCGCCTGCCCTTTGTTCAAACAGGATTCACCAATATGGGATGGAAAGAGAAGTCTACTGTGGTGGGTGGGCAACAGGGCTGTGAGCAATGTTTTCTACTGCTCCAGGTATGAGATCTGGTCAGGACACTTAACCTTTTCTATTCACGTGTAGAAAAGCAAAGTTAATCCAAACCTGGATTTTGGCATAAGAGGTAATAAATATAAGAAATAATTGCAAAGATAATATTTTTATATTTTAAAACTAAACATTTTAGCGTCTAACAGTCTAAATTACTCCATTGATCTCCTTTTGCTTCTATAAAAATGTTCAGTTTTTCACATTTAATCTGTGTTTACAATGGCAGTGTTTGAACCCCTGAAAACTTCGCCCTTGGGTGAGACTGCAATATTGTGTATACCCCTTCAAAAGTGGCTGCGTTTAAGGAGCGTGTGTGAGGTGAGAGCTGTGGCAGAGGACCTCACCGAGGATGTGCCAACCAAAACATATTCCAGTCAAATCTGGGATTAACCAAGATTTACTGCAACACTAGGCTCTAATGAAGGAGAAGGGGAAAGGTAGGGATGGAACATTTCTCTAAGTGACTGAGCTCTCCCCATCGCCCTCCAGTTCGCTGTGTGGACCTCTACCTGCCCTGGGCGAAGCACCATGGGTGGCTGCAGATGGGAGCGGAGCACAGTGGGTCTTTATGCTCCCGTGCAAAACAGCTCACCAATATTTCAGCGCCAGGCCTATGGCTGGCTGCAGTGGTCTGAGCAAACATCTGAGGGAAAGGTGAAAGCGCCTGCCTGGGAGAAATCGCCTCACACTCCTCAGGGAAGGTGTGTGGGGACAGGGATGGAGGCGGAGGACGGCAGAGCAGGCAGGAGCTGCCGCCTGGGGCCCCCAGCGTGTGCCTGCTTGGAGGTGGTGTCAGTGGGAAGACGTACAGCTCCTTTCCATATCTCCTCAGTAAATTCTTCTTCGTATGTTACTGTAGGTATGGCATTAATTCAGAGTGGATTGAAGAGAATTTAGAGTCAGACTCACTTTTTCTTATTAGCTCCCTTCCTGTACATGCACTACAGAGCTGCAGGTGTAAGAATACTAGTCAGGGGTGCAGTAACTTCTGGTTTTACGAGCAGGCAATTAGACCTTTGTATCAGAGTCAGGCATTATACTGAAATCATTAAGGCCAAGAGAAGAAAAACTAATGCTTCGGTGTGGATATAACTGTCTGAATCCTCACAGCAACCTGAAACAGCAAGTGCTTCTGGGCAAGGGGACCCTTCTGTTAAAGGTGTTTCAATAAGTAACACAGCACGATGATTACCAAGTGTGCTGTCCAGTTGTTCATCCCAGCAAATGAAATCATGTGCAACCATAGAACCAACCAATTTGCTTCAGTAATTCTGAATTAGCCCAGAGAGTACAAGCTTCCACTGTTCAAAAAGATCTCTCCATTATTCATAATTATAATTGAATTATCTTGTGTATTTAGCAATACACTGAATTAGAGAAAAAGTATTTATCTGATGTTATGTTTAAGCACGGGAGTTTTACCATAAGCCCTGTACTGAGACAGCAAACTAAGAAACAGCTCTCCAATGCCTTAAATTGGATCATTGCTTAGAGCACTTTGCATCCAGTTTTCTTTGCTCTGGAGATATTCAGAATAATGCCAAATTCTTCAAACTCTTTTGACCTCTAGTGAAAACTACGTATTTCCCTGTGGCACATACAAGACTGTAGTTGTTTGTGGCTTACCTGTCCAGGTTGTTCACAGGCTGTCTGGTATCTTGCTTGTTGGCATAATTCCTTTACTCTCTCATATTTTGGTAGTTGATTAGACTGCTGAGTGTTTTTATTGGTTTCCTCCTTCTTGCGTAGAAATTTGCTTTAAAAAAATACAGTTTAATATTTCAGACACATTCTTCTAAAATCTGGAGATTATGGATTCAACTAGAAAAGCAAAGCTACTTGAAGATTTAATGTCTTCTGGGGGAAAAAAAATCCCAACATTTTTGTTACTGACCTTCAGTGTAGGTCATGTAGTGAAAAAAAGGCTCAGGTGATTTGCTGGAAGTTACCCAAAGAGAAATAAAGGTTGCTGAAATATGTCTAACTGGTACAGTTCAGCACCATTCATACATAAATGTATGTTCTTTCACAAAGCAAAATGCTGAAGCAGTACTTGCCTGGTTGAAAAGTCCAGCTGAAAAGACTACAAGGCTTCCATGCTTATCCAGCACTAGCTTGGCCATATCTTATATATTACAATGTGTCTTATATGCACTGTTTTGTACTACATCACACAAGATTTCCATAATCTGTAAAGCCATACACTGCCACAAGGAAATTGCTGTAAAATTTTTCCCCAGAGGAAATTTTCACAGCAGTAATTGGCAAGGTGCAAGGGTGTAAAGAGGTATCAATGAAAAGAGGAGCAATTATAGTCATAAATCTCATTTACACATAAATCTTTTCTGAATTAGAATAAAAATGAAGAATGCTTCCAATATGTGATGGAAAATAGAAAATCATTTGATAAGAGTACTCTGCACAGCTGGATTTGAAACAGATATTTGGAAAGAAAATGAGTTAAATGATGATGTAAGTGGTCACAAGTACAAAGTTAGAGAAAAAGAAGGTATAGGCTACAAGAGCTGCCAGAAAAGCATGCTTCCAAGCATGAAGTAGAGACTGGGAAGCACAGCAGCTTGCAAAGCCAGTGGTGGGAAACTAAGAAACAAGTCAGGCCTGTAAGTTTGCTTGCAAAATTTACTACTTTGCTAGCCATAAAAAGGAAGAGGAAGGAGCAGAAAGGAGACCGTGTACAGGAGAATGTTCCCAGCAGGCAGGCTCTCCCCAGACTCTCTCACCCCTAATAATTACCCTCTTTCCACCAGAAATGTGTCACGCCAAATTTTGGTCTTCTTGTTTGTTCGAAACCTGAAAGCAAAATAATAATATTTACTGCTAGCACCTATGTATAGCACTGCTAGTATTAACAACTTATTTAAAAAAAACCCCAAACACCTCTCTGCTTATCTATACTTGCAATTTTATAGATATGCTATTTAAGAGACTCTTCCAATGTGAAAGCTGTTGTCGGCTTGACATAGATCACTTTCACAGAATCTCTTTTTCCACTCAGTTGTTGATTTACTTAGGTGTTTCCTTCTGAACTGGCTAAAAAAAAAAAAATGTTGGGACCCACCTGTTTCCTGGTCTTTCCAAGTCCAGAAGCTTTAGGACAGATTTGCCATCCATATCTGGAGGTGTGTCAAGTCCTGCTATATCCAGAATCGTTGGAGCAAGATCAATATTCAGCACTATCTGAGGCACTCTGCAAATCGGCAGAAAAGGTCATAGCTGTCATGTGTTCAATATGTAAGTCTTCACATTCTCTTGGAAATAGAATGGTAATTAATGTTTATCAGGGCTCTGAAGATGTAAAGCCGTACTGAAACACTAAGTTTAGAAAATCCTCTTTGAAACCTACAGTTCTGAGAATGACAGGCCAGTACTGCACACTGTCGTCACAAAGAAAAAGCAAAGCACAATAAAACAAGCAGGTGCAGTAGCCACACTACTCTTATCTCATTGACAATGAGAGCGTGATGCCATCCATTCTGCTAAACCAGAAGGTGAACAGTAAAAATGAACACCTACTTTCTAAAAGCAAACCCCAAAGCCTATCGCTATGCAGCTACATATTAAACAGCTTTCTCACTTGTGTTATAATTTACAATATGCAAAATTAAATATATGCCTCTTTTTTAGGAAGCATTGCTCTCTAATAATAGGGCATCCTTCATGAAATGAAACTAGACAGAGTGATAATTACATTTGCTTAGAAACATTTTACATTAGGCTCAACAGCTGTGCTAGAGACATAAGAGAACGTACACTGATCCCGGCTCTACACTTGGACCACGAATAAAGAAAGGAACTCGAATATCAAAGTCATATGGCATTGACTTCCCCTTGACCAGTCCGAACTGCCCGATATGGTAACCATGGTCAGCAGTGTAAATAATGTAGGTATTCTCCAGTTCTCCCATCTCTGCAAGCATTTGGTATAACTGCAACACAGCATAGGAAAACTCTGAATTAAATGTAGTAAAACATGTTTTGTGCATAACCATCATGTATAATGATTTATTTACACCCTTAAATTCACAGAACAAAACATGACATCAATGAGGTTGTTGAAATAGACATTCTGGGGATTGACATTTTTGAATCTCTTATCTACTGTGCTGCTGAAAAAATCAAGTTCAATTTCACATTTGACAGAGAGTAAAATTAAATAGGTCCAGAAAATTAGAATAGCAAAATATGATAATACTAGTGTAGTTGCTTTAGTATGTCCAAAAGTCATTGTGTACTGAAACACAGCTTGGGAAAAAAAAGTCTGCTACAGCTTTAGGGTAAATGGTACTCAGATTTGATTTACTGTGTTAGTCTACAACTTTCTCATTCCTTACAGTTGTGGGCTTGGGAAAAGATTGGGAATTTTTATTAAAGTTTAAAGAAATCTGTCTAGGAGAAGATCTTTGGTCATGGTGCTTGATAACAAAAAGTCATGCAAAGTACTGCTGATAGTTCATGTATCACGTTATCTATAATTAGCTGTACACTACATTGCCTAACTTCTGCACATACTAGCAGACCGACACCTGAGTTGCTGTGATTTGCCAATTCCCAGATTTCAATTGAAGGACAAACTGTGAAGGGAGTGCATCTATCCATGTGTACACGCAGGTGATGCATATTCTGTTAATACCAGGCTTTATATTAGACCCAGTGACTTTTCCCTTAAAAGAAAATCATCAGCTTATTCACTCAGTAATTAAGAGAAGCAATCAAGAAGCCTGGCACTATGTTGCAGAGAACCAGAATTCATTTCTACTGGGAATATGTGGATTAATTTTTTGTAGCCCAAGAGCTTTCCCCAGGCTGTGGTTGGTAAACCTAAAGAAGGAATTAATTTGGTTTTGTTACAGACTAATAAGATTGTATTCACAGTAGTTTCTTGGACTCACTCTTTCCATAGAGTCATCAACTGACATCAGGGTCTGAAGTCTTTTGCGCTGCAAGACGTTTGTAAACTCCATGTGGATAGGCAGCATGGGCCCCGTGTACTGCATGATCCAGTGCTTATCCATGTTTGGTGCATAGTTATAGCTGGGAGTGCTGGGAGGAAAAGAAATTATCTGAAAAGTTGTGCAGCATCACAGGCATCAGAGGAAGGTGGGAACTCCTCTAACACAGGAATAGCCAACAACCAGTTAAATCACAAATTCCATGTGGTATCTGGTATTTCTAATGGAACATTTCAAGGAACATCACTACAGTGGTTTCCAAGCTTCATCACTTTCTAAAAAAATTGTAACTACTTGCTTCCTGAGCTTTCTTTCAAGCTCAAAGACCACTACCAGATCCATGTTAATATTCGGGATATGCCAAAACGTATTCCTCAAACAAATCTAGAAAAATGAAGGCAGTCAGAGATCAAAGATAACTACTTCTCCTTAGTATTAAGGTAAATTGCCCTGATGCTTCCAGTGAGGACTTTCCCTTTATATCGGCACAAGTTAAATGAAACTCACAATAAAGATATTTTCCTGTGGGATGACGAAATGAGGTAGTCAGTACTAAGAACAGTAACAGTTGAGTTATCAGGTTTCAAGATACCCCAAAGAGCGAAAGCACTGACTTTTTTCCCTTCCCCCTCACTAAGGGTGAGCACAGGCACTGCAGGACCCCAAGTGCAGCCCCCCTGGGCCTGGCTGCCTGGTGCAGGGTCAGCTCTGACACCAGGCCACGTTGTGGCCTTGAAGGAGAGAGCTGAGAAAGTGCTGCAGCCAGCACCGTTGACTCCACCGCTTGCCCTTGGCCCTCACCTGAGGTACATCCCAGTGATGCCCAATGGTGTGGTAGGCAGGCAAATTCCACCCATACCAAAATAACATTTATTCATACACTAAATATCGTTGAGGTGTTATTTTTGCAATGTGAATGCAAAGCAGAACGCACTACCAGCATAACATGAACTATGACAACAATATTGACCTAATACCACTATGGATACTAGTACTAAGGAGAAGTATGGCACAGAGTCCTACTGAAGCAAAGAAAGATGCTTTAGGAGTTGGTACAAACATCAAAGGAAAGATTTAAGAGAGGTGTTCTATCCTCAGCCAGTAAATTTTTTGAAGGATATCATATAAGAAACAAGAATAGGTTCACAGATATATCACCTTTGAAGAAAAGGTACTGCAAAAAAATGACAGGCAAATTTGCTGTACAGATACACACAGTACAAAAGTTCTCCATCAATCTTGTTTTTATACTGACATAAGTGACACCTAAAATGTGAAGAGAAACCAAACAAAATTCTCTGACAGTTTCACCTATGTATGAGCAGTTTCCTTCTCTAACACTTGCAGATCTAGGCTTTGATGTTTTCATGAAGTTCTTCACGTTTTATTTTTTCTAATACACTGAAGTACATGATACATGTATTGTAGCATTACCTTTGAAAAATAAATGTAAACAGAAAATGAAAAAACCCTGTTGTGTAATTGGAGTAATTTGATTCCTATGGTTCTATTTTCAGTTTTTAATAAAAATGCAATCCAATATTAATTTACTGTTTAGATACTGATAATTTTAATATGTGTATTACCCAAAGGTATGTTTTTCCCACAGAAGTGTTCATGTGCAGTTGTCCTTTTGTAAGACGTAGCACTGGACAATATCAGAACATTGTATACTGGTAACTTGAAGTCGCACCTTTGATCAGTCCTTCATTTAGCCTTCATTTTTTCTTGATGTGCTTGTATGTGACCACAGAATGGTGGAAGCAGTGTTTTTTACTGAAGCAGTTGATTTTCCTGTATCAACTGTCATACATATAACCTATACCTATATATTCTGAGGATAAATTAATGGAGTCCACATTTTAACTGGAGACTGTTTTTGAGAATTCAGGTAGAATTTGAGAAATATGTATGCCTCTAGTATATAGACGGTTTTGACTAACCTACTTAACCATTAGTATCGAGGGAAAATGAAGTGAGACAATGATTTCACAGGATTTGTGGATCTCTGTTTGAGATTAAGAAGTATGGAAATGTTAGCTCCATACTAAGCAAAGGCGTCTTAGAACGCCATTCCATTTCTGCTGAAATTCTTTTATTTCATGTTGAAAAGTAAAAATTTTTGACATTTCCTATGCTTGAAGTTTGGTTTTTAAAAGGGATGTTTATCCTACCACAAAATTAATAGAGGAGCACAGCCCTCTATGTTGTTGGCTAGCTAGCAGACCTAGCAGATGGACCAATGGAGCCTTAAACCTTGAAGAAACAAGCCATAGGAGTTTTAGTCACCTATCAGGTATTAGGCACGTAGACAGAAAAGAAGGATACTTGCAGTGCAAACTTCCCTCTGTTTCCTTGGAAGTTTGTCAAACGAGATGTTTTCCCACGAAAGAGCTGAGTTTTGATTAATCAGCATTTTCCAGCAAAACCCTGCTTTTTTTCAGTGGACTCCTGAGTACCCCGGCGATGGAGGGATGAGGTGGCTGTGACAGCCTGCCGCTGTGCCAGGAAGGAGAGCCAGCTGCTGAAGCAGGCTCAGCTCTCATGTTCCCAGGCCATTGTCAGAAGCCTCCTCCACATAATGGATAGTCTTCAAAAGCAGCACTCAAGGGTTTAGAAGGGTGGTTAAAACCTTTCACAGACACTTTCCAAATGCATTTTGAATTTTCTGGGTGAGAAATGCAGTAGGCAGAGTAGAATTTTCCTTCCAGACAATTCAAGAAACAAGACCTTCTGTGAAATATCCAGTGCCAGTGGCTGATGGAAAAATGTGAAATGAGGGTCCAAAGTGGAGGCGAAAGAGTACTAGGGAAGAGACAGAAAGGAATCCAAAACCTGCACAGCTCATCTACGTTCCCTGACTACCCGTTTGTTGTGGCTTGCAGAAATCCACCAGAATGGCAGTGCTTGTCAGGTGCAAGATCTGACATTGCCCTCAGCTCTTCTGCCTTCTTTTGGGGAAAAAATCCCCAGACACAACAGAGGTGAAATCTGGGGAGAATATTGCTGATTTATGAAAACCTTTCCAAGTAAACAGACCTCTTAGCTGTCAGTGATAACTGTTTATCACAACGTTTTTTCTTGAAGCAGTCAGAGATATCAGCTAAACTTTCTGCTGTTATAAGCCTTTGAAAGTCATCATGGAACAGTCTGTCACTGTTTCTGTTCTTCCATTTTCAGGAAAGGTTTTGCTCTGTATTGACAAGCACCACTGGGAAGTGACACTGACATCTGCATTTCCTCAATTTCTCTCAGCACTGGGAATATAAGGTTGAAGATAGGTACCATGTGCTCTATTGCCTCTTCTCAGTCATGGAGGCTATCTTGTCTTGAGCACATTTGTTGATCCATGATCAGCAGACAGTGCCAGGTACTTCATTATTTTCAGGTTGTCCATGGCCTCTAAGTCTGGCAAGGAACTACTGCTCACCTGCCTGTCTGCCTTTGCTGGGCTGCCCTGAAGAGCTCAGATGCCACCCCAGGGTGCAGTAAGGAGGAGTTTCGGATTTCAAAGTCATTCTTGTTAGTTGATCATCAAATAGTAAAGCACTTCTGAATGTGTGCCCAGAGACTGACTGAAAGTTCATTTTACATGTTGCAAAAACAGATAACATGAAAAAGTGTTCCCCTTCATGTAGGTTGGTTCTAAAATGATCAGCAACATACTACATGAATATTAAAACTGCAGAGAGGGTAAGGATTGAGACAGAAAATGATTACTAAGAAAGGTGTAGTATTTGTCATTCTTGTAGCTATACTAGCTTGGGCAAATCTAGGTCACTCAGTTGCTTACTTACATTTGTCTAAGACATACTATGCAGAACTTAACTACGTAGAGACTTCCTGGCACTGATGACAGGTCTGTTCTGGCACTGGGCACGATACTGGAAGATGTGAGGTTCGTAAAATTTCAAATTGATACTCCTGGTTTAACCAACAAAAAAAAAACCAACCCAAATACTTAAAAATACCAAACACCAAACTCAGTCAGGCACTTTCCCATAAGCACATTCTCAGCATGAGAAAAAGAATTCACTCTGCGATTTCATAATCATTAACCTATGTGAATAAATTTACAGAGAAATTATCCCATTTTATGTGCACATTTGAAAAAAAAATAGTATTAGCCTTCTCTAGGCTTAGATTACAGTTTCCTCAGGAAGGGGGTGACTTGTGTGTTTTGGGTTCTGTTAGCACTTAATGTTTCTGCATCAATGTGCATTGTTTTGTTCATGCTACATCATGGAAATTGTATTCACTGGCTACTTACCACCTGTTAAACTGCAGCAGGAAAGCACACAGTGGTGATAACAAAGTGTTCTATAGGTTACAGAAGGAGTAAATATTTATAAGCACTAGTACACTTTTACCTTTTCTCTTTTGTTCATCATGAAATGTACTATTTATTTATACGTAAGCATCGGCTCAAATAGTTATGTTGAGAAGAAAGGAATGATATTAGCATTCGGTTTGTGGCACGAATCCAAAAGGCCTCAATAATCTTCAGTTACACGAACAATAAGCATTTTATGTCATACATTTTAATTGCTCTTACTGACGACATATTAACTATATATATTTAAATTTGAAGTTTAAAATGTATCTTATTTGGCTTCTAAGGTACCACAATAACTTGAAGTTAGACAAGAAATAAAAATCCCAGCAATTCAAAACGCCGGATGCTTGTACGTGAGGGCCTGTTGAAATGGAATCCTCAAATAGCAAATCATTCAGAAATGAATTACACTACCTTCTACTAGTAACTCAACTGCTTTTTTGTAATATTCAATGAAACAAATGGAATAAAGCCCTCTTGCAAGTCATTATTAAAAAAGTATTTTTTACAGGTTACGAAAAGAATGGGAAATTCACCTCGGCTAATGCTGTTTACACAGTTGTAGTATCTGTGTGGAAAAGAAATAAAGCAGAGTACAGCATGTTTTAAAAGCTCCCAGAATTCAGTGTAACTTTACCATTTGTTTTCTAAAAGTTTGTTCTAAATATATACATTACCATTTCAGATGGGTTAACAGGGAAAGAAACAAGCATGTTTACAAACATTTGTTCAATTGCTCATACTAAAAATCTGTCTTTGCCTCTATTTGCAACCTCCTAAATCCCTCCTGTTTTTATCCAACAAAATAAAATGATGTTCACAAAAATACCACCTAAAAATATTGATTGTGAATAATTCCACAGAGTTCTTGGGGGGTTTTATCCCAAAAGTGTTTGGCTAATCTTCTGTTTGGATTGGGAGTCCTCCAGTTAGTGAAAATAATACAGTACTTATATGCCCCAGGAACATTTTTGTTTCATAAAAATAAAAGTCAATAACATTTTAAAATAATACCTATGTTAAAACTCATTCTGAAAAATGAATAGTTTCTGTATAAAATTAGCACCTGTATTATTCTTTGAAATATAATTAGCAAGCATTGCATGAGTAGTCATGTTTCTTCAGAAAAAGAGTAAATAAACAAAGGAAGTAAATCCTTTGTTTCCAGGGAAAGCAGACCCACGTTTAGACACTGTTCTTGGAAAGCAGGCAGCCTAAGTTCTGGGCAAAACTGAAAGTCCAAAAATATAACCAGTGGCATGGTCAGTATTAATGTGAAGTTAAATTTCACCATTCTGGGTCTACTTTTGCTGCCTTTTAAAAAGAGAATGTTTTAAACTCAGAGATATTTATATATCTAGGTATGTGAGGTATGAAAGTTTCACTCCTGAAGTGTAACACAACTGCTGTATTTTGGAATAAAGAAGAAAAATGTTGTTACCCGCTAAATATAACACCTTTTTATTTTACGTTGCTGCTGCAGAAGTTAATTGGGTAACTAGCATCTTACCACATTATCACAGTATTTCTTCTAGTCCTGCTTAAAGTCCCACTCGCAATGATGTGTGTGATGATTTCGATTATTTATCCCTAAGTCAGGAGCCCAAGTGGGCCTCAGGCCAGCCGTGACAAGACACACTGACACATCAAGGTTTATTACTGATGCAAATGTATGATCCTACTCTAATGAGTGAGTATCCACATTATAAGAAATACCGCTGTAACTGGCAGGTGTTTGAGACTCAGCCTCAGTGACTAGAAGGCAGCCTGAATGCAGGCATCTTACACCCCAAATGCACAGTTAAGACTGTTCTGGGGATTTGGAGGTGCAATAGCATTGCTCTTCATGCTCCACTACTGCAAACACACGGCTACCACCAGACCCAGTCATTCAGAAACTTTCATATTATCTTTAAATGCAAATCTAGAGCTCTACCTTTCGTACCATCTACCTTTTCTCACATTACCTTGGAAAGCTTTCCCATTTCTTCCCAGATACCATTTCTAGCTGTCCCTCCTAAGATATTCAGCCTGGCAATAAGAATGCTTCCAGGTAACCATAAAATCTGGTTTTCTGTCCTCCTGCCAGCCCAAGGATCTTTAACTCAGCACAGCCAGCAGTGTTTCAGATTTCCATTTTTCACATTCTTCAGTAAACCTGTCTCCCACAGATTTTTGCTTTTAATGTTTGTTTACTTCACAGCTTATAAAAGCTTAGATCTGATTCACAGTTCCCTTAAGACTGGTTCACACTGGAAGGTAAGGTGAAGTTAAAGTGCCAGAGGCCCTGAGCGTAACTGAGAATTCAGGCTTTCATTAGACCATCCTTTGAGTCAGAGCTTTCCTGCTCAGCTGTCTGATGGAACAAGATTCTCCTGTGATGGCTGCCAGGGACACCTAGAGAGCCATCTCTTGTGTCATCACTTCATATTTAACAACAGCATTTCCAAAGGTCTAGCAATCCTGCTCCCCAACAGATGATGTTCGGTACAACAGCAAAAATCTATGTGTTGCTTTCATATAGTACGTCTTCTCCAGTCTCATTTTCTTCCACAGAAATAACTTCTGGACATAACTAGAGTACATGCATTAGTATGATTTATTTTCAGAAAATATCCCACTCATTGTGGTGATAGCAGCCAGCATAAAGTTTCAGAAATATTTTTAGATGTCAGAAATAGGACATATTTTAAAGAGAGGAGAGGTAGGAGTTTGGGAGGGAAATTGGATGCTTAAAACCAATAGACAGTGTCTGCTGCTTCCAGTATGATACAGTCTGTGTTTCAAGATAACTGGAGCTAATGAGAATTAACAGGGATCATTTTAAATTAATGATTAAACAGTCCACACATCATTACCTGCCTTGTCCTTGTAAGACTTTTCATGCCACTCCAGCAGGCTCTTTGTGCTGAGGAGGACAGCATTGTAAGGTAACGACAATTCTTCCTTTTCTTTTGGGCTTCGACGGGATTTTCACGAATCTTACAGGTGTTACTGCTGCATTCATTTGATTTTCTACTTTCTGTATTGTTAAGTGGGAAACAAGACCGATGGATGCCCACATTTGAGGGCAGAAGTCTCCCTGAACCGGAGTATTTCCTGAATGCAGCCGCCCCCTTCTTCATATGTGCAAGTGAAAAACTTCTAAACAAACTTCTTTTTTTTTTTTTTTTTTTTTTTTTTTTGTTAAATTTATAGAGGCAGTATTTCAATCAAAAGACAGGCACTTTACCAGCAAAGAAACATCATGTAATTTAAGGGTTTGCTTCAGCTACTGTTCTTTTAAGCCCAACTTCCCCTCACATGTGGTTGACAGGCCATCTTAATCCTTGGTTTGTAGGTATAACCTTCCATCTCAGTTTGTAAAGCCAGCAAGCAGCTTTTGACCTGGTTTCCCTTCTTTGTTGGAGGTAGGCGTTACAGTAACATGATATAGCAACTACATTTTTAAAAACAAAATCCAAGGTCAGATGGCTGTCACCCAAGGTCAGAAAGAAAGAGATTCAAATGGTGCTTGGCCACCAAGGAAGAAAACCTAAGGGTTAAACGTTCAACTTAAACAAACCTTGGCAGGAGGGATTTTATTGTTCTTGTGCTGTTTTCACATGGAGTACCTAATGCTTCTGTGAGAACTAAACTTCTTATATCTTTTAGAACACGTTGCTAACATTTTTGCTAGAGAAATCAGTTATTTGGAGACTTCAGCCACCCAAATTGGCAGTTTATCTTCAATTTGTCTATTTGTTAGTCTGCAGAGTGAACTCTAACACATGCCATCAGTCAGTCCAATAAGAAACACAAAACAACCGAGCAAGGATCTGTTGAGGTCACTAGAGAAAAAATTATTTGCAAGAAGGTTGCCAAGAAATCAATAAGACCAGAAGACAAGGAGAAGCACAGCTGAGTCTTGTATTCTGGGCTTTTTCACAAGTAGCCTAGCAGAGCAAGGTATTTAGACCTCAGGAGTCCATGCAAATAAAAATTATTTTACACAAGTACTCAAATGAAACTATGCCTGCAAACACATAATTAGGATCTTCACTTGATCTTTACAGGTGACATGCAACCTGTATGAGATGGAGAGGTGGTTATAATTTTGGAGACTAACTAAACCCATTGGTTCTAGCAGCACAAGTTAGAAAACAAGTAGGCTGAAAACACCGAGTAGTAGAAATGTGAAGAGCATGATAGACACTCTTTTATCAGAAGACAGTGAGCATGGAGCCTAAAATGATTTCCTTTGGCCTGGGGTGAGCTAGTGTGAGATACAATGATTCAGTGCTTTTCTTCCAAACATGGTCCCCACAGCTAAGCAGAAACAGTTTGAATCCTACTCTCCTGTATGATGGATTGTCCCTCAGCAGACAGGATGGCTTGCCTGAGGCCAAGCAATCTGTGCCACTAAGCAGGAAGCAATCTGTTGAACAGAGTGAGAACAAATAGATAAAACTCTCTTGCTACAAAAAGAGGTGATTGAAAGAAGACATGTGAGACATACATTAAATCTGATGCGATGACTACTCATTATTCCTAACAGGACGGGAAGTAGGGGACACTGGCAGCATGAGCAAGCTCCAGGTTTAGAAGGAAAGAAAAGGTGGTCTTTTGTCCCCAGTGCATGGGGTGACACTGGAACTTGTTGCTCCGTGATGGTGGGGCTGCCGCCACAGTTCAAAAACAGATCAGACCGATGCAAAGATGGGGCACAGTGGCCTGGATGCTTTACTTAAACTGGTGATTTTCAGAAGCTGGAAAAACAGGGAAAAGGAGTCTCTCTTGTTTGTGGGGGGTTTTTTTGTTTTGTTTTGGTGTGGGTGTTGTGGTTGTTTGTTTGGGGTTTTTTGTGTGTGTGTTTTGTTTTTGTTTTTGTTTTTTACCCTAAGCATTCCCTGCTGCTTTCTGCTGTAGCACATAATTCCAGATAACAAGTTAGAAAGATCTTTCATACAATCCAACATTCCATGTTTTTAAGTCTTCCTTATCTCACCTTTAGGACACAATAATATGACAGTTCCTCATGATGACAACTTCAGGATCAGCTATCTTTTCAACTGAATATTTACAAACTAAAATATCAACCTCATCACTACTCTATACAGGTAGGAATTACCCTGAATATCTAAATAATTATGAAACATTGCTGACTGGTTTGCATTACTTGTAAAGTCTAGTCTGAGGAATGTGGGATTGTTGAGAATGTAGAATAAGAAAAATAAAGTTAAGAATGTAAGGTCAGGGAAAGTGGCATATCTAGAAAGCAGCAGTCAGTAAGAGGATAAAAAAACTCCTGAAACTAAGAAATATTTAACCATGTGCCATGAACAGCAAATCTGTTTCTGGCCAAACTAATGATCAGTTTATGCATACAGTTTATGCAGCAGTTGCTACACCTTGCAATTTTAAACTAGTTAATGTAACTACCAAACACATCCTTGTATGTCATCCACTGCAGAGTGTTCAAAGTGCAATTTGTAGACCATAGAGCTTTTCCACAGTGTGATGAAACTGATTCCTCCACAATCCAGCTAAAATATTTTACTTTATTTTATTGTGTTTTGTTTTGGTTTTTTTTGTATGGAAGGAGGTGCAAAGACATTTTTTTAAGCACAAATGGGAAGAGTGATCCACATGCCTACAGTAGACAGAAGGGAGATGGAAAGCTCCCCTATCACATCGTTATGAGGAAATGGACCCAGAATATTGAAGTTATAAAGAAAGCTGTTAAATCCAGGACTGTCCTCAGATTTTTACTTGAAGTTGGCCTCAGTTCTAAAAACAGAATGAAGAGGTTTGTGTGTTTGTTGTGGTTTTGTTTCGGGGGTGGTTTTTTTGTTTTTTGTTTTTGTTTTGGTTTGGGGTTTTTTTGTTTTTTTGAATTATAGTATAATCACCAGAAAAGATTAAGCATGTTATTTAAAAATGCAGTCTAATAGGTTGGTTTGGGAATCGGCCAGTATCTAGTCTATAAACCAATGTGATGCACTCGAAGGCTACAAAAGGGTGTTTTTTCCTCTCAATGCACTCAGTTAATTAGAGCCCAGTAAACTCATATCTTAAGAGGAAGATGAAGGAAGTAATATCTTCCCAACAGATCCTGACCTGTGTCTACATATTTTCAGGGTATTGTAAGAAGCTGCCCTTACAAAGCCAAATAGTGACCTTTTAATCTCCCACAACTTCCCAGGAGGAAAAGAGCCTCTCTCTGTTTTAATAATGGTCAGAGCTGTCACTCTCCTCCCCGAAAGGAACAAGCACAGCAAAAGAAACAAGCAAACATTCACCACTTACTATAGGTTTCTTATATTTTAATTCTCTGTCCCTACAATGTCTCCATAAACAAATACCTCACAAGAAGCAGACACAAGGAGTAGGTCCGGTAGGGTGTGATTTTGACTTACATATGCTGTGAAGCGTTGGGGTAGAGCTCTGAGAACTGCGGTGCCGAATCTTCGGGGCCATGGGGCGCAGCGTGGCTGATGACCATCATTATGGGCCTATGGGGATATATCCTCTTAGACATTCTGAAGTAATTAATGCTCTCATTAGTGATTAGGTCTGTGAAGTAGTCCTGGAACATACGGTTAACACAAAGCAAAAGTTACAAAGTGCATGATTAATTAGATCACATACGATCATGTTATTATGTTATTCTCAAGTCCTCGTTAAAGCTCAGATCAGGAAGTAAAAACATACCATCAAAGAGATGTATGATTCCAGGGAGCATAGGGGAGACTGAGCAGTAATTATTTTCTTAAGCAGGCGAGGCCATATAAAATGAGGCAGTATTTTGCAAATCAGATACAACAGAAGGCATTAAGTAAATATGATTACCAGATTTTGTAATATAATGCTAAGCAACATTTAAAATGACAGACTATACTGATAAATGCATGCTTCTTGAAGTAATATATGCTTCACAAGGTAATGGCTCCTAACCGCAAGAAATCATTGACTCTTAGGTTGGTTTTCTGTTTACATAAACAATTCTTGCATGCTCTTTGTTCAGAGTATACTTTTGCATATCTACAAAGTGGAAGAAAGCTCCAACAGGCAACAAATTGCAAAAATCTTTATCAAAGAAATTGCAAATGAGAATGCAGAGAGCAGTTGAATTCCTGCAGGCTCTGTTCATTTAATTGTGCAACTTTAAGCAGTGCAGCTGCTGAGATTAAGGTTGTGACTTGCTAATAAACTGGCTTCACCCACAGCCAAGGTGGCAAATGGAAGCATACAAGAGGAAGGGAGGAAATGGAACTAAGAAAAAAGATGAAAACTTAAATTAAACCACCTGCCACCTTGGAGCATTCACTATTGGCCTGGAGGTCTAGTGCGAGCTTCATTGAGAAAGTGCTGAGACAATGTTAGTAATTTCAAGCACTTCCAGGCATGACTAATCATATGTTGTGGATTCGAGGCCCCGAACAGCTGCAAAAGCAGAGCCTGAGGGACCAGGTCTGTGTCTCATGTCGGTGCTAGGACAAGCCCACCAGCTGTGACCTCCTTGCCCGCTCCCTGTCCCCCCTGCCCCCTCCCCTCTCCTGTAGCGTGCTTGGAGCACACATGGCAGGCCTGGCTGCTACAACCCCTGCAAGGATACAGAAGAGTCAGCCAGTGACCTTTTGGTTTACAAAATGGGTAATAAGCGCAAGGCACCAGGGTTGTGATAATTTTCGGGTTTGTGGCCTGTTCAAGTGAAATGCCTCTATGACTGCTGTCCCAAAACATCCACTCGTCTCCTATTTCCCTATTTATTCTAGCTACACATGCAGGGTGTGTAAGGAATGTATAACTAACCAATATTCTTTCTTTTCTTTTTTTTTTGACTCTCTATAAATATATAATCAGTATCATGTAATTTCTACGGGTGGGGAAATCAGAAACAGGCATCGTGAGCTTCCAATGAAACCTCATTACACGGGTCAGAAACCACAGCTGCAACATCTGTATCATCTTCCGTGAGCTACAGTCTGAGGAAATTCCAGATTGCTTTCTGCAGGCTGGAAAGTCTGCAATCTGCGCTCCTAAGCCTTTCCGAGAAACTTCACGGCGGTGGGCAGATCACCTTGGCATACTTTCCAAACTTTGTCAAGAGCACAAACAAGCTCTCAAGTTTTCCAACAACTGTGTTCTTGTGCTTATCTATTCTCATAGTCATATCCGGAGTCTGACACCACAGGCACACAGCCTTTTTCTGGTGTGCACAGTATAACAGAAACCAGCATTAACTAAAGTTTCTTTTGTGGGTAATAGCTCTCAACACCCAACTAACTTTAAAGTTTGGCAGCATAAAGGTCAGAAGTATTTTGGGGAATGGCCTTTATGTACTACTTGCTTCTGCCACCGAACCATCCCTTTCTAGCAGAGTGAGAGGGAGGGAGGAATCACCAGGCCGCACTGAAGAGCCCTTGGAAACTTTCTTCCACTGAGTGATTAATATTCTTACGCAGAAATTGATCTGCAATGCTCTGGAGAGAAAATGACACCTCCATTTCTTGGTTGTAGTTGGTTAATTAATTAATTATCTGATTAATTAATTATCTGAAAATGATTTTTGTATGGATTAATGATGCAGCATTTATGTGTCTGGAAAATACCTTTGCATAATCAAATCCATGCTTCTCTTTGTTACCATTGCGAGAAATGGTGTAATTATAGAAGCGAGAGTTCTTCACTAATCCAACCCACTCTCTCCACCCAGGAGGGATGTAGCTGCCATTGTATTCATTGAGGTATTTCCCAAAAAAAGCTGTAAAGGTAAAAAAAAAAAAAAAAAGAACATACACACACATGAAGCTTTGCAATCCAAGCCTTTTAGTCTGAGTCAAAAGCATGCATGAATGAAGACAAAATGTGTTAGAATGAGTCAGAAATTAAAATAAGTTATTTCCAGAGGTTTTGTGAAAGTTGAAAGCCTTTGTGACTTTAAGTTTTCTTCTTAATTATTTAGAATCTAGTGCTCACTTTTTTTTTTCCTTTTTTTCAGAATGAGTGTGTTTCTCTTGGTTTCCACTTGAAAACAGAATAAAAACACTCCCCAGAGGAAACATCTGAGAAGCACCTTGTGGTTTTAAGCAAGTCCTGTGATATTTTGGAGATTGGCTCCTGACTTTTGAAAGTTTGGGCTTGGCAACCTGACTGTGTCTGCTGGTTAGATAAAAGGTCTGGGAAGTCCAGATCTCCATCCCACAGGGCCAAGTTTGGGTAGAGCAAGAGGGAATCCTTGTCCTGCTTTGCTACTACAGCTTCTCTAAGGTGAAACTAAAGGAGAGACAAAGACCTGGAGGTCAACTACCTCTACCTGGCCTGCCAAACTAAGTGTATTTTTTTCCATTCGCTCCAGGTGACGAGTCAGAACCCACTCAGACTGAAACTTTCAGCCTTTGCTGTCAGGCCCAGGAGGGTTTGCAGGTTCTCGTGCCAATTCCTCTGCACGGAAGTAAAATGAAAAACAATCTCACAATGCAGCGAGCTCCCAGCTACCCGGGAGTTTTGAATTGCTTGTGCCAAAGATAAACAGACACCAAAAGCTGGCCAAATGTCTTTGGGAGGGCAAATTAATGCTGGCATGGCACTCTGGTACATGCAGCCATGTTGCTTCTAGGGACAGATGGAAGCTCTTTAGCTGCTTGTGTATGGTCTTTGGCCTGGATAAAAACATCGGTTTTGGATGGCTCTGCCCTGCTTTTCCACTGCCTGGGAAGTGCAGTGACCAAACACCTCACTGGGCCTGCAACTTGGATTTTTAGGCATTTGTTAGCTCCGGTTCAGCCCCAGCAAGTTATTGAGGTATCTGAGTAACTTCACTATTTGCATTTTTAATTTTCTTGAGGTTTACAAGCCCTTGGAGGGTCACCTGCGCCAGCATGTCTGCCGCCCGTGTCCCCAGCAGCCAGCACAAAGCTACTCCCACTGCTCACAAAATGAGACACCCCCGAAGAGGAAAGACAGAGTCATCTCCCTTTCCAAGGACAGAGCTCCTCTGGGCAACAGCTGTCCACCTCACTGCACCTGCTGGTGGTGAGCAGCCCCTGCCCTCACTGCCAGCCCAGCTCCTCCAGCCAGGCCTGCCCACAGAGAGCTGCTGCCCAGCACCATTGCCTCAGCTGGGCTTCGGGACACACGTCAAACCCCCACACTTGTTTCCTACTAGGAAATGAAGTCACTTTGGAAAACCTCACATTCAACCTAGACACATTCAATCTAACCGAAAAAAAAGCACATTTGTGGAAGGGCATAAATAATTCAGATCTGATTGATGTGGGCATGGTGAACTTCCTGGGAAAACTGGTGGAAAAAATCAAAATGTTCATAATTAAGACTTGTCTGAGGCAACATAAATATGGTGCAATCAAATCATATAATTGCCAAATGTCACTAACCAGAGGTTAGTCATACATAATGTTGCTTTCCTATACCATGTGGAATGTGACATATAAACAAATCCTACAGACACTAGATCAGGCTTCCAGCTCTTCCTCCCACAGCCACCAAGAAAGCAACCCAGATTCTCTTATTTTTTCCTCCCAGGGCCAAACAGAAGTTAAGAAGCTTGAGGTGCAGAAGGGGACCATGGGGAGGGAATAAATGCTCAGCACCACTGCCTCCTGGAATGTACACCACACCTCTTCTCTAAGGCAGCCAAACTGTGTTAAACTCTCAGACAGTCAGATGTCCAGGGAAAGTGTAAGGGTAAAGGCTGAAATACTGTGGGAAGTGAAGCCAAGGAAAGAGAAGAAGTGGAAGAGAAGTCAGAGAGAGACAACAGCGAAGAAAAGTATGGGAGAGTGATGTGACTGAAAGGAAGCATTACTGAGCCAAGCAAAATCAAGGACAGTCTGTGGTTACAGGGGAGATCTGAGGTCAGTCCTCCTGAATGCCATCCCAGATCCACCAGCAGCTACTGCGTGACCTTGGGCAACATCTGCGTGCTACACTCATCTGTAAAGGACTTCACTGCCAACCTGCCTCCCACAAAGATCAGAGGCTTCCAAGCTATGAAATGGAAGTTATGGCAATTTATCATGTAGGATGGTTTGATAGCCCCACCTATAATTAAGATTGACTAATACTGAGACCTGAACTCTGCTATTCACGGTCTTGCCAAACTTCAATCATTAGGGATGATAGTTTCTATCTGACTCAGGCTGCGTTTTACTCTATGGAATATTTTAGCCAAACAGTTCAGCATTTTCCAAGGAAAAGGCTAGGGAAAAATAAATGCATTTGCCCATTTAAAAATCATTGGCAAGCTTTACTCTAAGAGGTTCTAGTGTTTGTAGGTTTTGAGGTAGTACATTTGTAAATAACAGAGGTGGCTATGAAAATCTGACTCAAAATGGCCAAGAAGAAGAATTTCTGGAATCCATGCCTCAGTCTTTGCTACAAGGAGCCTAGGGAAAAGGAACTTCTCTAACGCTCTGAAAAACTGTAGCGCATAGATGATCAGGAAAGACTTACTACAGCTTCTCAGTTTAATGTCACCATAGGGCGTTCCTTTATGGACCTGAGAAAGCCCCTAGGGTTTCAGTTTGGCACTAGAACAAAGAACATTCAGCTTCTTTTTCTCTTTCTCTCCTCTCGCTTTTGATATTCAGGCATTACCTGAAAGAAAGCCACTAGCATAAAATGCAGAGAAGAAATGACCTGGGGCATAAGGATGAGAAAAGAGAAACTGAATTTAGAAAAGGAAAGGGAGGCTTGGAGCTGGCAGGGGCCAGTTCATCTTGGAATTTCCTTGCTTTAGATTGCTTAATTTTCTAGCTTTAATAATGTTTTGTTAGCTCCCTCTTGGCCCCCTGAACCCCATATTTCAGTGCATGTTATGAGACTTTGGATTGACAGCCTGAACCATTCACCTTTCTGTTGGCAATGATTTAGTGTTTTATCATAAAAATAATCTCAGAGCTGTCAAGTTTTAAGCAGCTCCTTGAGTGACAGTTTGCAGAAATAGATGTTTCCCCCTGTTGTAGAATACAATTCTCATGTCAAATGTATAGCGAAGCCCTGAATACTAGTAGAAACAGCAGTAGCCATGATAATGGATTGCATTTGCCAAACTGCAGTAACCAAGAGTGGTTTGTTGGTCAAAAGCGCAGGAGGATATGAGTAATTAGACACATGAAGGGAAAAGACAGGCTTTTACTGAAACACAAGAGTTCAGTCCCTTCACCGGGGGGTTTTCTGAGTACCACTCAGTATAAGATAGGGCAAGTGAGTCAGAGCTGGTGCCCAGCGCCAGTAGTTAGTGTCTGGCTCTTCACGCTCTGAATGAAGACAAGTGCCAGAGTAAAATGAAAGCACAGTAGTGTCCATGGGGCCAAATAATAATCAGATAGTAATCAAGACAGGTGTCCTTGTTGGTTTTTGTTAATCAGATGATCGTAAGCAATTAAAGCACCATGAGACATGCCACAGAGCTGCCCGGGAGCTGACATTGACATGATGTACTCGGTCTTCACATGCTTGGCTTGTAGAGTCAACACACACCCTTAACCAAGTTCGAGCCTGACACTTGCTGAATCGCCCAAGTCTGAGTACTGACTGGGAACGCTCAGCTTTAGAAGCCGCTTGCGCTCAGCAGTGACAGGGTTTAGGAAGCCATTTCTGCTTGTAATTAATAAAATGGAGATTATGACTCAATGGGTAAAAGCCTCATTAAAAAGTAATGCCATTTCAAGGGACATCTTTTCATTATTGCATGTAATAGCCCCCACAGGGATAACAGGAAAGATAAATGCTGATTTTTGCATTTTAATAAGACAGTTTTTATCTGCATTCTGGCAGTTTTGCTAACTGTTCCCTGGACACATTGTTATTTTTTAATCACATGTAGAGTAGCTTAGTATATCAGAATAATTGCATTCTGTGTATGTTCAATTAAGTTTACGCAAACAACACCACATGGCATGGTGAACAGTTATACGGATACCTATGTGTCTCAGGAGTGGATGCAGGATATACATGTTGGTACCTAACATGAATAGATGCCTTAATACAGGTTTTTGTTTTCCCCTTAGGAATTAGCTAATGAGTCTTGAATGGGACCAAGAGATTGAGGGGGCTGCAAAGGGTGCAAGACAAGGAAAATTTGGCCCAGAGGATGTCTGGATGTTGAAGACAGGATATTTATAGCTGAATGTGATTTGAATTCTCATAATTCCCAGTATTCTTTTCCCCAGTATTTTTTACAAGCATTTATGACTAACGTTTATAGTATTACACAATAGAATTAGTCTCCTAACTCCTGTCAGCATTAATGGATTAGTGTACAGGTGAACTGGGCTACATTTACTGGCGAGACATCTCTGCACTTCCAAGGATCAAAGGACGTATATTATGTTCCACGCCCTTGTTATTTGTTGAGGCTTATGAGAATGTTTCCGATTTAAAACAAACCCAAACCTTTAAAAAGGCATGCTGCAGTAAGGTTTAGTCACCGTGACCCAGACAAGAGCTTTAAGTAGACAGCCCACTTCCTTTAACAAAGTCAGGAAACCATTTACAGGAGCCGTGAAGCACTGTTTATATGACATTTCAGGGCTGACACACAGTGAATCTGTGCTTCTGGGGACAGAGCCCAGCAAAACTGCAACTTCCGGATTATTCCAGTAAATTCCTCCTTGCTTTCTTCCCATTATGCAAGTGGTAGATTCAAACCCGAGAAGTCTGATTTTTCCTTTCTGTTGAAAAATTACAGAGGTTAAGTGTATCACGTCATTAAAGTGCAGAAAGCCAGGTCAGTGTGCCAGCTCTGCCTAGGAAATAAAATACGCACTGTCTTAAAAATGTGGTGAGGAAACTGAGGCACCAAGAGGTTAACCTTCAACCAGACCTAAGTCACGCAGGAAGCCTGTGGCATTGCCAAGAATATTGTTCAGATTTCACAGTTTCCAGTCTTGTAACTTAACCACAGCAGAAAAACCTCAGGTTTTCTACTTCTTCTCCAGCTTTGTGGGTCTTTCCCAGCTGCTGCCAGGTTTACCATTGCAACCAAAAAGAGCATTAAAGATTTTATAACTCAGCAGTTGCGAAAGGCATTAGCCTATAACTTGATATAGCAATCGTTAGCCTGGGTGATGTCTTTAACAAAGCCTGCATTATGGGCCAAGCTGGTAGCACTTTCCGATATTGATGTTGTCTGACACTTCTCATTATAATACCCTGTTTTCAGTCGCTTATAACTTTCTCATATTTGGACTGAAATTTTCCACACTGGATGTCTGCCTCAGGCTGAATTCTTTGAAACTTCTTAGCCCGAACAGTAGCCATCTTTGAGAACCGCAGTAATGGAAAAGGAATTACATCTAACATCTGAAAAAAATTATGTGAGCTTTCACATGATAGCACTTTCATGCTCTGCACTGCGAGCACTAACTCTGTCAAAGACATGATGGACTTTCTGTCAAGAAGGCATCTTTATCAACCTGGTGAAAACCTGTCCAAAGTTTGTTCAGTTTTGAAAAAAACCCTACAGTTTGCATGTGCTGGAAATCTGGGCACCTCAGGACTTTATTCCCTGTCCACCTGTGAGTGGTGTCTGTAGGTGGGAGAAAGTTAATTGAAATGCAGAGGCCAGGAGGTGACCAGATAAGGACAAGCAGTTTGGGGAATGGCAGGAGATCCGGCAAAGCTGCTGAGAGCAGGGGGAAAGAAGTGGGGATTTGGGGCCCAGGACTGTCAATGTCAACCAAGAAACTGGACAGTGAGTGCAGAAAGGAGAAAAAAGCTGACTGACAAGGCAAGGGGCTGGGAGAAGCAGAATTTTTGATCAGGGTGGGAGAGGAGATTGCTAATGGTAAGCAGTGGGAACAGGACATGTCTGTCAAGGATTTGCTGGACCCAGGAGGGGAGAAGAGTGAGAATGACTTGAGGACAGAGAGGCAGGGGGACCAGGCTCAGAGCAGAGGCTGAGGTGAGGTCTTGCAGAGCCAGAAAACTGGGATGAGAAAACTGAAGAGTGGAGACTGCTCCACCTAAGGGGTTTGGATGAAGGGATCCAGAAGTGCTTTTGGACCGTGGGGAGGACACAACAATGCCTGAAAGGACTCCTGAGTCTCACTGGTACCTTCCTTTCAGCAGCCATCTGAAAACCTGTAGTTGCACAGACAATGTTCTACCCAGCTTTTACTAAATGAAACACTTGAATGCATAAACTTGCTAAAAATCTTTTAGTGTATGGTTTTCTGTGCAATATTGAATAGCATAGAATTCTGTTTTTAAGCGTAAGTAGGCAGACATTCTGTGGTTTTTGATGAGATCCTGGATAGAATCCAAAAAGCTTCACTTCATATGATACCATGGAACTAGAAAATCCTGCATATTATAATTTTCAGCTTTTTCCATCTTCTAGATTTCACTTTTTGTGGTCTATTTGAATATATTCAGCGTACTCATTTTTATTTACACATTCTTAGTTTGACTGAAACTGCAATTTAGTCTGAAAAGTGAGGCATATTTTTAATTATTTAAAATATTTACAAGTTACATTATGTTTGATGCTCCCCAGCCTCTTTCATACCAATTAAGAAAGAACCTGACAGCTTGGATATCTCTCTCTCTCTCTCTTTCTTTATTTTAATTTAGAAACATTCTGAAAACTGAAAACCACGAGTCATTCCCTGCACACTCATTCCCACCCCTGTATCATATTCTGCCACCCTCTCTGTTTTGAAAGGGTGCATGAGGCAGGATACAAATTAAGTCACTGAAATGATGCAGATTAAAAATAGGGTGTGCTGGCAGTGAATTGTACTGTAAGGCTGTGAACAGGAAACTCACTGGTTTTGCCTCCAGAGGAAACATGTTGTCTGCCCGCTGTTGCAGGAGACAAAGCTTTCGCACCCTCTATGAAAGATTAACTTGTCTCTGTGTGTTGGAAGGGAATGGCGCACAGTTTAAATACTCCTTAGCTTTCGGTCTCCTGTCATCTCAGCATTTTATTAGTCCTTTGGTCACTACACTAAGAAACGTAACTGGCAGTGACAGATGTCAACTGACATGCGTCAGAGGCTGATGTGAACTGTTGAACATATTAACTAGATGTCAAGCTAGTGACCATCTCTGTTCATCACTACACAGAGGTCTGTGACTAATGTCAAAACATGCCAGACAGTGACAACTTGATGTCCAGTCACTTCCTGAGTTTTGAATTTTATAAATGCAAACATTTAGAAATTAACGTTCGATTTGCTTAACTTTACTGTGTTACAGTTTTTGTCCCGTGAGAGTCTGACAGTGCCATCAGGACACTTGCATGCATGAATCCTGAATATTATTCTGATCACTTGATACTTCTGAGCAAGAAACAAAATATTGGGAAACACATCTTCCCAAAGACAATTTTAAAAAAATGTAAGCAAATAACTGCCTAATTTGGTGATCTCTTCTTTCGAGTGGAACTCCATATGGAGAGAGTTTCGCATGCTGCTGTGAGGCTGTCAGTGGTCGCTGAGCCAGGACAGACTCCTGTTCTCTCCTGCACAGTTACTCTCGCTGTGAAGGGCTGAGAGGAGTGAAGATTAGAAGGTAACTATTTTTTAAAGTAATACTAAGCCAAGAGGGCTTTGAATGCATACACATGTTAAGTCAGGGTGAGAATCTTAAACTTACATTTCTCTTCATATTTGCAAAGGGATGAAACTTCATTCGGCAAAAATGTAAAATTCCACAGTATACAATGTGTGACACACTATTTAACAATAAAATGACTTCTGCATTGATGTCTCCTGGATATTGGTGGTGCTGCTGTTACAGCTCTCTGTTCTAAAATACTAAGATAATGCTTGGCTACTGCTCGGTTCTTAAATTGTAGCACAATCTTCCTTTCCTACTGGAGGAAGCCAGGGTTGGGGTAGCACACTTCTGGAGTTTTGTTTTGTGTTTGTAGATTAATGGCAGTGTGAACTGACAACACCGAAGGGCACATCTGAGAGGGAAGGCTATGTACTGTAGGGCTGGGACAAAAGAGTAGAAGGTAAAGAAAGTAATGGACTTGAACAGTGCTGCAGGGAGGACTGAAAGAACAGCAACTAAGCAGCCAATACTTTGGAAAGCACAAAGCAAAACCTCTAACTCCAGCATCTAATAATCTTACAAATAAAATTTCTGCATCCAAATAGCTGAAGATATGTCTACTGACATTAAAAACTACAAGATGAATGAAAACTTTTCAGCCTTTTCTCACAATTTCCACAGAATTTGAGTGATTACAGAATGACCCTTTTTCCTCCTCAGTATGAGCAGCTGGAGCCTATGTAATTAAAACAAATATCGCATTTCTCTGAAGCTCTCCAGAGTAGCTTTGTTTTCTCTTTCTACCTGTTTAGTGTGTCTTCCCCACTATTTTCTACAAATTCTAGTTTAATATTACCAATTTTGTGGACTTTCAGCAATGGGGAAGCTATCTACTTGACTCATTGCTGCATTAGCATACAGCTTGTGAGTAAGAGAAACTGTAAACATTGAAACATCCTTAATTGTTTGGGGATTTTTTAATTTAATGATAATTAGAAGCAAAAGTGACTTTGGTTTGGCAGTGTTGTTTCTGAATACTGTCTGCCTTGCCAGCATCCAGCACAGTTCCTGCCCATGATTTAGCACTGGTGTATAATCTTCAAAAAGGGATGTTTCCATGAAATGCAACATTGCCATTAGGTCACATCAGGGGAGAATAGGAGTAGAAGAGTAAAGCAGAAAAAGGAAAGAAAAAAACATTCTGTTCTTTGCCAGGTTTCCCAAGTGGCCTGTAATTAAGACTGCAGTTTATCAGAGCACATTTCAGACCTCTCTTTAAATGGCCTGCTGTGCTTGCGTGGATTTCTCATGGCTTCAGCAGGACTCCCCTCATAAGCAGCCTCCCACATGCGATCAATTGCAATATAGAGGGTTTAGTTATTACTGTGGCAGGTTTAGACAGCAGATGCTTTATAGATGTCAGAAACTACTCGGAGTGAACAGAATTAAGGGCATTATATAAACATTCCCCCACCCGCTTATTTCCACCAGCTTATATAATAATTCGATCCAATGCAAAAAGTGAGAGCTATATCCTCATAATTTTGGACAGAGAACCAGGTTGGAGGTTTTGGACATTGCCTTAGCAGGACCAGTCCCTTATCAGGTCCACCACTTGGGTCACTCACTTCTTTTTCTCTGCCTCAGTTTCCCATTGAGGAGGACACTAATTTCCTCTCAAAACGTGTAGAAACACACTGGGTAAATACCCACAGTGTCTGCAATATCAGCAGAGTCACAACTAACCTCTGTGGCATGTGGCCACTCTCTCTTCTCAGTTTCCTATTTTTAACTCCCAATTATTCTTGACTCCCAGGTATTCTTGAGGCATTACAATTTTACTAAACTTTCTAGCTGTGAAGTGTAGATTATTAGTTAGTTAGTGGAATTTTGATGACTTTTTAATGAGGCAATACTGTCCTTGAAAAATTTATTATAAGCTCTGCTGTTAATTAATCTGCCACTTCAAAAAATAACTGTGGGGTAATTAGAAGGTAGGCTCATCTTACAAGGAGTGAATGGATAACTTCTTTAGCGCCATATTATTATAGGGTCAAATAATTACCTTGGTCAGAATTGGACTTTCATACAAGTATTTTCATTTGTTTCCATTTCCTTTTACTCCTTCCTGCCTGTGGTTAGAACTCAGCTACCATGACAGTGTTGGGACTGGTTTTCTTTCTGCCTGCCTTTGGAAAGGGTTTTTTTCCTTGTCTTTTTCTTTTGTCCCCTTTTTCTTTCCCATTTAATAGGGCCAAATCTGCATTTAGTAGACATCTCCATGTGCCTTCATGATACACGACAGTGCAGAAGATGCACCCAAAGCAGAGTGTTTACTCCCAGACGGGCAGACCGGGCTAGTGACAGAGCTGTTCAGTTTATGCAGGAGGCATTTGTTTAGTTGTGCAAGTACTAGATTAGAAATCAATAAGAGTAAATTTTTTAAGAACAGGAAAGCCAGGTCCTACACGAAGCAGCCATCAAACAAGCAGAAAGGATTTCTGAGACATAAGCCATGAGAGAACGCTTATATTTTAGGGTGAATACAGCACCTTGTCCAGAAGTGAATGTCAGTTCTCTCTCCCCTCTTTTTCTCCACCAAAGCCTCGACACTGACCCTTACTCAGGTTTAGCAGCACTGTACTCAGATGGCAACTTCACTGAAAACAGCTTAATAGAGACTGAAGTACTATTCAGTGCATATGTCAGGGCAAACACCAGGTCCAAAGAAGTTAAATATTTGTCTGTTTTTGCTTTTTTACACAGAATGCAGAATGTCTCCAGAACTACAGATGTAGAGAGACAGAAGAAAAAATAGTCAGCTGTCTGTGTGATCAAAAAAAGATGGCAAACAAGCAGATAAATTTAAAGCTTTGGATATAGCAGCATTAAGAGAATTAGGAGAAGCTGAGACCCTGAAGACATTTCCCTGCTATATGTTTTGAAAGCAATCCATTCTTGTGCCTAAACCCCTGGTAGAGACAAATTTCTTTGCTGCCAATTATATTGTAAGGAACGCAGCTGGCACCGAGATCTGTGTCTCATTGGTTCTGTAAAGGAGAGTCTTTGTAGTCGAACGACACTTCTGGACAAATTGCACCCTGATGACCTTGCACAACTCCTGTACCTTGCGAAGGGGAAGTCAGGCTGGAGCCTAACGTGTCTACAGCTTGAATCTTAGGGGATAGGTGATGCAGAAATGAATCAGGTTTTACATCAGCCTGAAGCATAGATGAGAGGAATAAGAAGAGCTCTTTGTAGACAGGAAAGGGATCTCCTGACTGCGGAAAACCACCAGGAATTTACAAGAAAACTAGCAAATCTTATTGGTGTACAGCAGAACAATCC
The DNA here is from genome assembly GCF_036013445.1 of Caloenas nicobarica. Lineage (NCBI taxonomy): Eukaryota > Metazoa > Chordata > Aves > Columbiformes > Columbidae > Caloenas > Caloenas nicobarica. Next base: position 130,143,973 of record NC_088246.1, on the reverse strand, counting down.
TTCTTAAAGGCATGTTTCTACTCCTTTTCAGAAAATGCAAATGAAATATCGCCCCATGGCAAAGTTTAAATTATACCATTCACGTTGTTTCACTCCCATGACAGGCACTTGGCTCCTGTGAGGTCTCTGGCACCAGTCCCCCGCCTGGCCCTGACATCTTCTTCCACAACTGTTAGCAGCTGTCCACAAGCAGGCCGTAATACTGACCATAATCACGGCTGGAACTGCCAGTTCGGACCCATAATGCCACTAAAATGAGCCTCTTTTGCACTAGGTATAACTGCCCAACAGCTCATTTCCCACCTGGGACATTCAAATGTGAAAATATGCTGCTCCATTACAAGTGAGTTTCTTTATGTGGCCGTTAGCTGCGGATCTGGACCAGCAAGCAGTCCTACCCTCCCACTTTGTAACACGACACCTCTGCTCTGTAAAGCCAATTTGGGACAATAGTCACTTCATTTTAGGCAGATCCAGTGCTGAATATCTGTCATCTTCACTTTAAACAAAGAACTACCGTTGATTTGTCTCTTACCTGTTCTATAGCCAGTGTTATTGAGATACACAGCGAAGGTACGTGGCTCGTGAGTAGCCTGCCATGAGGGAGAAGAGCAGTTTTCGTTGTTGGTGTATACGTTGTGGTTGTGCACATACTTCCCAGTCAGCATGGAGGAACGTGATGGGCAGCACATCGGGGTGGTCACAAATGCATTGATAAAAGAGGCCCCTCCATTCTCCATAATCCTTCTTGTTTTATTCATCACTTGCAAGGACCCTGTAATAAGAGGTACTGATCATCACCGTGCTGCAAAAATTAGTTAGAATATATTGGCTGTTGTTCTGCTGTTAAAAGTAAAGTATCGGTGATTAGCTTGCCTTTGGACATCAGTTTGTTCTGCTCTGTAGCTGAGGTAATTTTAGGAGAAAATATAAGTTGTTTATTATGTCACCCAAAATATTTTTCAAGATTCAACAAACACAGAGGGTTTCTGGTTTTTTGGTTTTTCTGTTGGTTGATTGGTTTTGTTTTGTAGGACAACACTATATTACTCAAACTGCATCCTTAGTCAATGTGCCAGTAAAATATGTAAAGTGCTGAGATTATCAATGGATTTGTTACAATTCTTTCCATTTTGTCAGATAATCAGAGAGAAAGAGTGAGAGAGAGGAAGCAAGTAAAGGAGGGAGTGAGAGATGGGAGGAGGAGAGAGAATTCAGTAACAGCTTTTCTAGAGGAAAGTTTCTGTGGACACAGGATCAGCATGTCTGGCTCGGATAGTAAAGCACCGTGCTCAAAATCAGTTTCTGGGGATAAATCTGTATGCAAAAAATATTGCCAAAATTCAGCATCTTTCTCAAGAAATTGCACTGATCCAGTTTCAAAAACAAAGACTTTTTTTCATCCTTCAAAACATCTTCATGAACAACAAAGTGAGACAGGCAGAGCTGGCAGATTTCTGATTGCAGAAAGACTGAGCAGCTCCTGGTAGGTTCTGTCAGTATTTACTGACAGCTGTCAAACTTTGCTCTTTCTGTTATTCGACAGAGCAGAGATGGAAGGGTGAGAGTGAACTGTGGATATGCCAGTATGTGCCCATGAAACAAGTCTGTGAATTATAATACTTGCACAATTTTGGTGGTAAAAAGAGGTTTCTGGAATTCTGCTTTTTTTTTTTTTTTTTTTTTTTTTTTTTTTAATTTGGTTGCAGGTTTAGATTTAAATCCATTGATTCCACTGATACAATAAGAGTTTTGCTTGGTGGTTTTGTTTGGGGCGCTTGAAAATCAAAGAAATGTTTCAAAACAATGGAAGACATGGCTATAAAACCACAAAACTGCCAAGCAGGCTCAACTTCAGGTGTAAGCAATAAAATCTTACAAATTAGCTTACTAGTTAAAGTTAAGCATGCTCAGTTTTGCTTCTGGGCTAAGGAGTCACTGCTGAATACAAAATCTTTTGCATCAAAATTATTTGGTTTAAAAAAGGAAGAGACAGGTAGCTTTTCATCTTTTCCTTGTACAGTGCCAATGTCTGTGTCTTTAAGGATACCTTTAATACCCTGCATATAAGTCACCATCAATTTGGACTCTTCCTTTTCACAGCTGTTCTTTTCTAAATGCAGAGCGTCTGAATTTTTGCTTTTCTGAACTCAATACAGATAAAATCCATGTGTTTAGAGAGATGAAGAAGTAGGAGAGTAACTGAGAGGTCCCTGAACAAAAAAAAGGTCTCCATTTGTATGAGTGGGAGCACGTCACTGAGTTGTTGAGTAAAAGTCAAGAGAAAGATCACCCTTGTTCTACATGTCTTTTTCTTAGACCCCAGGCTGGCTTTTTCTTTTTAGTATTTGTTTTGTTTTTGCCATATCTCTCCCGTTTTTGAAATGTCACTGTTTGTTATGGAGAGCTCAGCTATAAAAGGGCTTCGAGGTCCTCAGATGGAAAGTGCACCGTTCAGGTACGCAAATGCAGGGTAACAGCAGCAGAGCTGATGTGCACTTTCATGCCTCTATGCATTATAAATGAGGAGCTGTTAGAGCGCTTCCTCATTCCTCTTTTGGGTCAGCCCTCTGCTCTTGCAAACCTGCTTTTTGTAAGTTTTTCCTCCAGGTATGCACTTACTGACACTGATAATAGATTTAGCCACTCTGGAAATTCTGGAATAGGCACTTCAAAGCAGGCGAGACTTCCTCATTTGGAAAACAAAACATAAGTAGGAGATAAAACTTGCTGCTATAAGTTATAATACTTTGCTGTCTGTAGCTGTCACAGCAGCTTGTGCTTTTTACCATCTGGCCCACAGTCTTCAGGGCACATGTACTCAGGCACTGTCTGACAGCAGGACCCTCACGCTCTACGCAACCAGTTGGGGAGCACCTGAGGGGAACCAGATAACTGGGAACAGCCACTTTGGACACGGAAGTTAGCAAGTTTTGTCAGGCAAGAAATTCAGTGTCACTTCTCAGTCTATTCTCATATATCAAGAAATATGTTTCATAACCAAGGTTTTGTGACAAGACTTGAAGTTGCTATGGATTTTCATCCAGGTGTATCACAGGTGGGCAAGTCTACAAAGGGGTAGCTAGAGTCACCTTGTCTTTATATATGGTTGTATGCAAGACCCCAGGAAAGCAGTGGACTTTCTAAGATCTCAGCACATATCCCCATTTTTTCAGCTTATGTTTTTTAGTGGTTTAGTTCTAGTGGAGATGGAAAGCAAACCAGGCAAATTATGCCTGATGTGATGTATCCAGCTGATGCTGTGATCTCTTCACCGAGTGCTGCACTCAGTGGATGGTTTATATGGGTCTCACTGGGTGGTGCATTAGGCTGTAAACAATGGTACAGAAAAAAGTAATTGTCTCAAATGAATTTTTTACTCTTCTTTTTTTTTTTCTCCCAACCTTTTCCCACTTCTCTGACATCTCAAAGGCCTGTCTGTTAGAAGCACTGGAACTACCAATGTGTTCACTAATTTTGACTCTTTTCTGACATTGTGCAAGATATTATTTACAGTGAGGACTATAAGAGTGATTGGGGGGGGTCATTGTTTGAGGTACTGATGTGTGCAAGTGATAGAGAGTCTGGAGGACAGAGGAAGAGACTAAAGAGCGAGCAAAATTTGGAAATACCTGTACTCATGGCTGAACAGAGTACAGACCTGACCCCAGTGGGAGCTGAGGCCAGTGCCCCGAAGAGCATCAGCAGATTGTCTCCAGGAGGGGCATAGTTCTGGGCAGTTATGGGTTCTGGGAGCTTGTGCTTTGTCTTGAGCAAGATGTTCATTTGCCTCTGTGTTGGGCAGTTTTTTCTCTGCCCTCAGGATATTGGCAGGGGAAAGGAAGTGCACAGAGGCACAATTTATCCAGTCATTTCCCAGCTTCTGGGCCCAAATAATTGCCAAGTTTCTTTAAGAGCTGTGGGCCAGGCTGCTTCACACCACTTAAGTTGCCATCCACCAGCTGATCTGTAATATCCTTCCTCTGTAATACATTCCTCCCAGCATAAATAGGAATGGACTGAAGCTGTGGAGCAATTTGTGGGTTTCATCTGATAAGCTGAATAAGACAGCAGCTCTGCTGAACTTCTTTGCATTCAGAATGCAAAACTCAGGGGGATGGTGCAGATCAATAGGAAGATGTGCATACTCTTATGCTTTGAGCACTGACTAAATGCAAGCTCCCTGCCTCCTGCAAATTTTACTTTGGATAACTCCCCTGTATATCATTTGCACCCAGGCAGCTGAATATTTTGGTTCAATGCTTATACATGCTCTGGAGACAACTCCTTCCTGATTGAAGTCTACGACGTACCTTATATGCTCTTATGTTAAAGCATCCATTTAGAACAGCTTTTAGAAATGTTCATGCTAGGAATACAACAGCAAATAATCCATACTGAGAGACTACCCAGTTCTGTGATTTTTGGATACCAATGCCAAAGTTTTATTCTGTTTGTGGCAGAAAGTGTTACTTCACATTGACCTTTGGAAAATTTGAGATTTTTCTCAAGAATCACTGAAGGGTGAGGGGATAATTCACACATGGAAAACAGTCTGGCTTTACTTTTCAAATAAGCAGAATGATTTATTAGCAGAAGTGCAAATAATGCAGTATAGTAAGTCTTGGGGCTGAATCCTGTTTCCTGTGAAATGATCTATGAAAAGGGGAAACCTGTGTCTTCATTCAATGCAGAGGGAATGCACATGCATCCAGGCTATTGCTCAGCTGCCTGCTAATCAGAGCCAGAGTGCCCTGCAAACTGGCAAGGCAGAGCAGCTTTCAAAGAGAGGAGCTCCACAACAAGAACAAAGTGGCTTCACACATCCTTCCTCCTCTTTCACCACTTGCAAACCCTCTTGCAAGACTGAAGACAGCAAGTTGGTAACTTCATCCAGAGACATGTGTCTGCTGACCTACCTTCCCCAGTGCCCTGGAGAAAGTAGGCTCTTGCAGACCACAAAAAGGAAGATATGCCTTGACCCTTTAAACAAAATTTTCAGAATGACTCTATCAAGAAGAAATGCATTGCTACTGTAATAGCGGTATTTTAGGCCAAAAAATAAAGATGGAAACAGCCATTCATTATGCAACATGGCTAAAGAAAGCAGACGTTTGAAAGAGTGAGGAATAAAAAAGATAAGATGTGCTCAGGTCTAAAGGCCCAGTCTTGGAGCTCTGCTGCATAAAAGTACTAACTCTCAGTCACAAAATGCACTTTATTAATAATGTTCTCAGAATCCTGAAGGAGTGTGCGAATTATTATTGCATCATGACAAATATAAAAATGCCAGCAACTAAATAACTGCTTTTAGATCTAGATCACTTTTTGTCTACAACTTTTTGGCTGAAAGCATGTGATCTTAGAAAAAATGAATTACTTTGTTACAAGTTTTCTGGGATTAAGCATTTTGTTTTTTCAATGTCATATGGCATTTTGTTTAGAAATTGACTATACTATTATTAAAAACATGTCTTTCATTAAAAAAACACTAAGAATGCAAGATTTCATTCCAAATTGATTTGCCAATTTTTCACCTTTTTGATCTTACCTCCCACCCCCAAAATAAAATATTTGCTTAGGGGTAACCTAAAATGATCCTCTTTCTCTCCTTGATTTTTCACTTCAGGCAGTGAACCAAAAAATCAGTTATATGCATAGCTACCATTAATATCTTTCTAACTTATTTAATGGAAAACATTCAAAGGCCTCCTGGAACATCATCCAAGTGTTTTAACTTTTTCCACACTAAGAAAAATATGTGAAAACTACTTCTGGCTGGTATGTCCAAGTTGTGCTCACATATTTAGTATATTTATGAAAGCAAAATTATCCTCCTTTTTATACATATAGCATAGTTTTAAAGCAGATGGATTTTAAACACTTTATTAATTCATAGAAATATTAAGCTTATGTCCTGAAACCAGGCCAGTTTGTCTGTGTGCATAAACATGTCAGATGACACACATGCACGTGAAAAATATGTGGAGAATATAGATGCTCACTTATGCAGCACTGAGGAAAAGGTTAATCTCATAAAGCTCAAATTTTTAAATGCTACAGAAAGTCACAAAGTGAAAAAGGGCTTTTGATGCAAGTTTTTTTACCTGTATGTCCTTGCATGCATTATTAACTCCTTTTATGGTGGTGATTAAAGCCTTCCATGGCAGATTTTGATAAACATGTATTTTCTATAGTCTGTAATTAAATCTGATGAATGCTATTAAATAATACTTGTTAACTCATTTTCCAAACTTGTCCCACATTCTGATTGTGCTCCAGGACCAGTACCTTCTCTGAATTTAGAGTATTTTCTGCTTGGCAGAAATTACTGAAAGACACGTCACAAAATGAAGTAGCAAATAAAAATTATTTCTCACCTAGCTCCACATCTTGATCATCTGTGAGCACAAGGATGATATTTGGTCTGATATTTTTTCGCTCCTGCTGCACACGTCCTCTGAACCTTGGGGACTTGATGGTGGAACAGTGACTTGTCAGCAATTCAGTACTGAGCACTGCCAAGATAAGTGCAAACCAAGAAGACTTCATAGTAGTTCCAGTATTTAAATGAAAAGACTGATCCAGAAGTGCCTGAGCTCTAGGTTTCAAGACCTGTAGGGAGGAAAAGAAATGTTGTTCAAGCACTAAATAAACTTCCAGTCACACAGTGAAAGGATGACACGTAGGGAAGTCAAACCTGACATATCCCATTTAACATGATTATAAGCCATATCGTGGAATAAGTGCTTTATTCTGTAATTTTCTAAGAATAAACTCGGTCATTCTGCAACTACACTTTCTCAAATAATTTTTGCTTGAAGTCGTGCCACTGCCTGCATTTTGTACAGGCATGACTTCTAGTATACTTCTCACAGCACTCCTTCTCCTACACCCCACGCTTCTTTTATGCAGCTTGTTCCTTACATTCAGTACCTGGGTGCAGTATAAAATTGCTGGGATGCAGACGTGTTCAGAACATCTGTAGGAGGAGCCCTGTAAGAAGGTGAAAGCAGAAGACATGTCAGTCAAAGACCTCAGTACTGTGGCTGTGCTTCAAAGTCTCCAGAACTGTCCGTTACAGCTTCTTTCTTCGTCCTGAAAGAAAAGAGTTGAAAAAATTTGCATTGCCCCCAGCTCTCCTACTTAATTTGATACCATCCCTACGTAGTGGTTAGATGCCACCTTGGATGCTAGAGATATAAGAAATATATCTCATATCATCAAACGCAGGTGCTTTTCCAACATTAATAGCCAGCCTGAGATTCTGAGAACAAGAGTTAATCCCAGCGTATGGCACCTGGCAAGCAATAAAGCTATTTTAGGTTAACTCACCTGCATGGGCGACTAAACCCTGACTTAGCAGAGGAGAGAGCATGGCTGTCATTTGCAATCTGCATTGGATCACTATGTGAAAGTCATCTTCCCACAGACAAGAAAGCTCATATTAAGTGACAGTCCAGATGATCTTACCCAGCATTGTGAAAGAGCGTAACTGTCCCTCAATCAATCAACGACAGACCTGAGTGCCTCATCCATAATGCACAGTACCTCTGGCACAGCCTCATCCTCGACACTCTGCTTCCAGACTCAGCTCAGTACGTTATCAGAACCCCCTCTCTGTGCCTGTCAGTCAAACAGCTTTGCTTTTGTAAGACCTGATGCAAGCAAAGAGGCTTGGCTTTGCTGCAGCAGACTTAAACCTGTGACTGAAAATGACTGATTGGCCTGGGGAGGAACGAAGAGCCACTTACACTTTAACATTTTTGGCATTACTGACTGAAGCTCTGCAAAACCATCCTGTTATACAAGGAAAGGGAGGGGATATCTGGGGGCAAAAAGGAAAGGGGTGGGAAAGAAACCCTAGAGTCATGCCTGCTCCCTCCAGGGTATTGACCTGCCACATACATTCTTTCTGGTTTTATTTTGGGACTATGGATATCGGTCAATAAAAAAATTCCACAAAACCACCCAAGCCCAAGAACATTCAAGGTCTGCCCAAGTGGAAGCCTGCATGGGAGCTGGGGTGCACAGGAGACAATTAGACTGGAGCATAATTCACGAGGAGATCTGTGCACCCACACCTGAGATTTCATATTCAAACATGCAACGTGAACTACAAGCAGATTAATAAGAAGAAATAATTTAATGAGAGCAACACAGAAGAGAAATAGGGCCCCGTCACTCACCTAAAATTGTTAATAGGAAGGTGCTCTAAATTTTGGGGGAAAAAGCCACAGGAGAGGGAGGGGATGGGACTTGGTGCTGGACTGCTAGAAAAAGGATCATGTTCTTGTTTTCACATACACCTTTTATTTTAAGCTTCGCAAGCTAAACAGTTTCATGCTCCTCACTCTGGCAGGCTGTAATTACACCAGAAGAGTGTGAACGTCTTTAAAAGGAAAATCCAAGTGTCTGTTGTGTGGAAATCTTGTCTTTCATTGTCTCTGCACCAACAAACAGTCCAGGCTCCGACTAACATTAGAGCACTGCAAAGCCAATACAGGGGATCAGGATTTAACGTTAAATGCCATTTCGGTGATTACACAACATTCAGATAAGTAGACTGGAAGCCTGTAATTAGTCTGGACTGACTTTTAAAAATACTTCAATTTCCATCTATTTGTTCTAAGTCACATAAAAGCTGACAAAAACCCGGAAGACCAGGGTTACCGGAGAAGTCAGCCTTCTTCTGATACCAGACACCACACGGTCTTGGTGCAAAAACAGAAATACAATTTCTCTAAATGTCTGATCTTTAAATAGCAAAACTTTGACTCACCTCACAAAGCATAAAAGGCTCTGTGAAGTGAGATTCCGTGTTTAGTATCTTACCTCAGTTGTACCATGCAGCAAACTTTTTCAGACAATGTTGACCCAGAAAGCGCAGTCATCCTGACTGCACTGAGCAAACATTGGCACCAACATGTTTGAATAAACCCCCACAGTACGAAACTGCAAGTTCCTGACAATTACACCTCAGTGGTAATAAAATTTGCACTAATCCCAACGAACATTAACAAGTATTCTTCATTTCACTTTCTTTGGTCTATATTAGTTTTTAAAAAATCCTTTTACTTTAGCAAGTTAGGGCCACCTTGGACAATTCTTTTCTAGGAAAAAAGAGTATGAAGCGTTTCTTTTCCAACTCTGATTTTTTCTCCTTGGTGGATAAAGGAAAATATCAGAACTGATCTAGGTGTATAAAATTAATGATCCAAGTTTATTTGTATGGTTCTTGCATAAGATCACAGTAATGCCACCTTTTGTTGCTTCTGACTATTTCAGCTTTGTGTACAACAAATCTTTATTAAAAGGCAATCTTTGACAACTTGTCTTTTTACAGCATGTTTTCCAGTTCTAGAAAGAAATAAGGTAAAGAAAACTGTCAAAATACAGGCTTGATAGGGAAGACAAGGCTGCAATGTTTGTGTTGGATATCAGCTGGTAGTATACAAGTGCCCTACAGACAGTGTGATTTGTCTTGAGAAATAGATAAAAATAGGATAAATTCTAAAAGTGACCTTTTCAAATTCACACGGGGAAGTAAACATAAATTCTTTTGTGTTGTGTTCAGAAATCAAGACAGTACTATAAAATGCTTTTCTCTAGCCAAGTAAGCAAGTGCTGATCACAATTTCTCCATATGTTATTTGGAAAATTTAAATATTATTTTTTCTATAGAACATACCTATGACAACTGAAAGGTAGTCAGTAAATAAATGAAACCAGAGAAATGCAAAGAAACTATATTTTCTCATGTGAATGTAATTTTTTCTTTCAGTCATTTCCCGCCTCCCCCCCCCGCCCCAACAGGAGCACAAATTCATAGTTTGTACTCACCTTTCATAGTATAAAATCCGAAAGCTTGGATCTTTATTTTTTTTCTATGCTGCTAGTATTATAACAGGCAGTTCAAGGACTTGTTGGCATGGAGAATTAATTACCCGTGAAACTTGAATTACATTGCCAAGGCACTGCAAAGAAGGGCTACAGGGCCACTTCTTGTGATGTGGAATAAAAACTAGGAGGATTTTATTTCTAGGTCTCTTAAGAGAATATCTTTCAGTGGCCAGGAAGAAAAGTAAAAGGTAGAATAGTATATTTTGAAACCGTTTGTAGATTTTATATTCAGTTTGGCTCAGAAATACTTAAGATTTTTCAGTGCACTGGCTGAAAGTTCTTAATTTGGAACACAACAAAAGACAGACAGTTTTAAAAAAGAGCATTTTCCCTTTGAAAATCCACTTCGTTTTCATGTCCACATTTTTTACTATGCTCAAAGTGCCATTTTTTGTTTAGCCAATAAAAAACTGTCCAGTATCATACACGTTTATGAAACAGGGCACTGAGTATCCACAAGCATACTTCATTATAAGCTTTAAGGATGTATTGACTTCTTCATAATTAATATTCTACAAATGTGGCTTCCACATATCCTTGCATATAGAACCTGGCTTACATGAACCGATTTCTTTCTTGTTTGTAAATCTGAAATCGAATGTGGGGATAATGAGTAAGGGTACTGGACATATGTCTGTCCCCAACACCATAGGCATTGCCCCACAGCAGTAATTCATGACCAAGTGGTAACAAAGGGCCAACGACTTTGTCTTCTCTGCACCAAAGTGTTGATGTTTCCTTTTGAGCATGAGCAGTGAGGACATCACATCATCCAAAGTCATAGATCAAGGCCTGCTGTTCTAGTGGCCTTTGCTTCCAAAAAAAAAGGATCAACTGATCAACTCTGGCCAATAAAGGAAACAGCAGTAATAATACTAGTAATAATGTGCACTGTGATTGTGGAGCTTCAGAACCAGAATTCTGGTTTCAGTTCCTGTGATATTAGCAATAAATGTGCCCAGTGAATTGAGAATATAAGGTACTGCAGGGATCCTAAATCAAGACACTCCTAATGTGGTAGCAATTTTGTGGTTTAGTGTGTTGTTCCTTATTACTATCCAGTATCCCACCAATTATTTCTCTGTACTCAGATTTCCCTGCCTCCAAAAATTGACATAGTTGTGTTTAATTAAGATACGGTCCACAAACAAACGTTTTACTACTTAGGACATTTTGAGATTCACTGACAAGTGCTAGGAACTTGCGCAAAAATATATCAAAAGCATGGAAAAGAAGCAGAAGAACTCGTCATTGCAAGTGATAGATTGCTTCATTTCCTTTATGAAAAAGACCATCTTGGATAATTTCTTCCTACAGATATCTCTGATAAATAAATGAATAAGGCCTCTCAAACAAACAAAACCTCAGATATCAATCACCACAAGTAAATGAGCTTTCCTTCCTTGCCCCAAGCAGAGGAGCATTATCTTCCCATATATTTTACCTATGACCTACCGACTTGACGGTTTTGGCTTTGATAAACATTTTTCACAGCAATATGACTCCAGTGTTGTCTGTTTCCTTAAAATCAGGTTTTCCATAGGAAAAATGGAAAGGCAAAGGACAACAAGGAGAATTCTCATCATGCATAAAAAACAGAGTAGCGATTCTGCTGTTGACAGTGTTTTGTAGTTTCAAATACAACCTTGCTGGTTAGTCACAACGGTGGGCACCTAGTGAGCATAATTTCAAAAACCTGCCAGTCTGCCTGTAATGCCAGAAATCACTGGCACTGGCATCATTTTAACTGGAGTTAGCTTCAGCCACCAGTGCCCCCATGAATGTCAGATTCAGTGGTTTATGCCTACCATTTTCAGTTCTTTGCTTTAAGGTGAAATGTGTCCACCTAGCAATGCTGCTGTACTCATGAATATTTTGCGTACATGGAAACTTCAAGGTGAAAGGGAGTGAAAGGGGTTTTCTCAGTCACACATATACGGTTTCTGTGAACCTTTGCTGTTTATTTCAAAGGGTGGATGGACCTCTCAAAGTCTCACAAAGTCTGAATCATAGCAGGTGTGCTGTTAGAGAACCAACAAAATTAGTAATTTCATGAGATTAGTAATCGTGTGAAGATTGTTCAGACAGGTTGAAATACACAATAAAAGGTCAGGGAGGTGAGATGTTCATCTGCACCAAAGCAGCCAAGCGGTGCAGAAGTCTTAAATCTCTCCTTAAATCATATTGCCTTGATGACTGGGGGGTTGTAACACCTTCCAACAACAATAACAACTCTGAGTTTCGCTAATACAGTAAAGTACTTAAGTGAAAAAAGCTGTTGACAGATGACTGATTTAAATTTAGTAATGTTAATGCTCTTCTCACATCTTACACTTCTATCTTGTATTTAAAAGGCAAACACCGCAATTTCAGACAACCAGGCACGACCGCGGAAATCTGCGGGTCAGGTTCCTGTGGGAATATCGAGTCTGCAGCCATGAGAAACACACTTACAGTACAGCAGGAGTCAGGAAAAAGCAAGACCTACCATCTCTTCCTAAAGGTTAATCCCCTAATCTTAGTTGTAAAATATAGGATTTACAGTGAACACAAAGAATGTAGTTCCTATCTGGGTCTAATCTAACTATCATCTATTGGATTTCCAACACACTTTACAAATCAATAAGTTATCTGCTCACCTTCCAAACGTAATCTGTGTATTATAATGATGTATCATCAGAGCCTGAGGCTAGTTTAATTTAAAGTAACTATGATTTAAAGTAATTGCAGGCAGGGAGAATCATAACCTTATATTATGTGTTTACATTGCAATTTTGCGAACAGTTACAGACAGGAAAGGAAAAAGTCTGCAGTGACTTGAAAGTAAAATCTACACTTGCTAACCCACTTTTATAACTTTGTACAGGGTAAGGGATATTCTTAGTAGGCAAAAGTTTCCAACACTTCATATGTCAGAGTAAAACGACAAACTCCAACATTTTAAAAATGCATAACTGTAGAAGAAATGATCTGTCTTTAAAAATGGAAAATACATCTTTGATGTTAATGCTGTTAATATAGTTGACCAAACCATTAAAGAAAATTAAAAATAATATTTTTATATCAACTTCAAATCTGTGAAAGTTCTAAAAGAAAATTCCTCCATATTTTTCAGTTAGAAGAGTGCCTGCTGCTAAGTTACAAACTTCTAATAACATACAGTTACTTAAGTTTATTTCTCACCATCTGATTTACTTTCTTTTAGAATTTCATATTTCAACACAGCCAAGAAATGCACTTGTCATACAAAAGAGCCTGCTATAATTGAGCCAGATGACATGTCCCACAAGTAAAATCAGCCATTCATGAAAGCTGGTCACTAGAGGCCATTTCAAACAATGCACATTTCAAAGTAATCTAAAGTAATCCCTTTTCTCTACTGATTTGGTTTCCAGGCAGTCTTAAGCACATGTGTGCAGCAAACAGGAGGCTTATTAAAACCTGATGTTATATTGGAAGTTATAATGCCATTGCCTTGTGATTGAATTCTGTGTCTGTTAGTCTTCAAAGAGAGGGAAAAAAATCAATTAAATTTATATGCTTATTAAACATGAGTGTCATGATATGTGCAGTTTATTAGCACTTGCTAAATAATTAAGACTGAGAAAGATAATTAGATGTGTACTAGGCTCCAAGGAGGCTTCTGAAATCTGATTTTTTTTATCTTTAATGAAAGTGGCTGTCCAGCTACCAGGTAATATAATTGCTAAAAGACGTCAAGTGTTCTTCAAATATAAAGAGTAAAATCCGTGTGAGAAGGAATTCGGGGTAACTTTTAAATTCCATTTTAAAACCACATATCTTTGCTATATCCCTACTCACTTCAGCTGTGTGGGGCCTTATGAAAACACACCACACAATAACACACTGACTATTCAGTGATCCAGTAAGTAGTCTTGAGTTGGGAGATCATATCACAAGGGTGAACAACAGTGACACAGTTTGCACATTTCTTTAAGTTCCTATTTAAGTCCACTGGTTTTAGACACTGTGCAAGAGCACAGGTGTCTGTGTCTCCTTTAGATAGAAAACTCTTTCAATTTAAAAAGCTTCCTTCCTAGATACGTTTACTTCTCCTCAAAGGTCTGCAACTGTCTTTGAAAGTGGGATTTTTTTTTTTTAATTTGGTAAACAGTTTGCTTTCCTAAATAAATGTACATGATTAACTTGAGTATGAACATAGCATCTTTAGCACAGAATATCTATGGATCTACTTATATAGGAGAAGACAGGAAACATGCCCGTTTCCTCATGGTAATGTACACACTTCCATTATCACAGGGAGAGGTTTAGGTAGGTTTTGCCATCACATGGCTGGGTGGTCTTGGGTAGAAGCTGAGCCTAATGCAGTGTTGCCTAATGCCCTGGCTGTTCTCCTTGCTGACTGCACAGGGGAAGAAACAGGAGCTCATGGGGACCAGAGGAGTCTACATAAGGACTGAAGCATGAGGAATTGGCAGTACAAATCTATAGAAGCGTATGGATGTAAACAGGTAGAGCACCTGTACTCCTAGGAGAGGATCTCAGGTGTACTTTTAACTATAACGCAGAAGGATGGACTTCTCACAGACACCACAGGAATTTAGACAGGTGCCATCCCCTTGCTAACCAGAAGAGTCAGACAGTTCCTGTAAGTGCTTTGGAAAAACTTACTCTCTTATACCTCAGTGCAGAAAGTGAACTTATTCATAGCATTAGTACTTTGCGTGCTTACATGCACAGGGAGTGTGCTTACATGCACGTAGATCCACTATAGACTACATATGGTGTCTGTTGACTTTGTCTTTCACTTCCAGGTCTGGAGACCAAGCCTAATTTTTTTTTTTTTCTTTTGAGTAGTACCATTATATTAAAATGAGTTTTACTGTCAATAGATTTAAACTGAATTTAACAGGACTACAAAAATAGACTCAATGGATCTGGTCCTGAGTGCCATTTTTAAAGCAAGATCTACCTCACCAGGTTGCTTCTCTTTGCCAAGCAGCTTTTCTATTCTCAGCACAGTATAAATTTTACCTTCACTGATATACATGTAAAAGCTCCTTAACAGACCAAGAAATGTGTTTTTAAATAAGTTCCTTCCTGAGAAACCTGTACTATAGAGAAATCAGCTTTTTAATAATAGTAAACAGACAGTCAAACCAAACAAAACAATCTGTTACAAAAAGCAGATGCTTCCTATCCTTTTCCGTAAAGACTAGTCAGTGAGGAAGTTGCACTGACTTGCAGTACTGCCAAGAAACATATCATCTATCTCACTTTTAATTGACTTTGTAATAAGGAGGCTCCTGGTGTTCCCCAAGCTGCATTGCCTGGGGGGGCACAAGGTACAACCCCAGCCCAGGAACATGGGGGACACAGTAATCCTTGCAGTCCTCTCACCTCCTGTCACCTCGCTGTCCCACTGTCCCCACTCAAGCACACACCTGCGATGCCTGGGGAGGATTCCTGTGGTGACCTGTAGCTGACCCACCATGGTGGAACTCAGAAAGTCATCTCTGCATGGCCATGTCCCACCAGGAGAAAAAATTTTGCATGGGAATGACATCAAATATGAACAAGGAATATGACTGATGGATTTTACTGCCAAATCACGTGTCCAGGTCCTTACTTAGAACCCGATACATGTGTTCTGCTGTGCAAAATAAATATGTCTGCCGGGTTCAATGGGACTGCTTAACTCCTTAAAACAACTTCCTGCAGGTTTTTCAGTAAATCCCTGGTGCATGGATGCTTCAAGATCTTTGCTGAATATTTCAAAAGACGCTAACCATCAGTGGCACGTAAGGAAAGGTCAAAATATGCGAAGCATCTGGATACTGAATTTCATCTTAAAATTAGTATTCCTATGAAAAAAGCCTGAAATTAGAGTCACACTTGCCTGTTCAAGGACAGAATATACCATACACAGCTTATCTGTCTGACGAATACCAATTCTCTCAGCCTAAATTCTGGAAATCTCTTCTCAAAGAGCTGTTTGAAAATAATCTTTGGTCTGAGATCTAAGAGACTCAAGGATGACTTGTTGAAATTATTCTATGAATAACTTTATCTCAGAAAGCATTTTGAAAGGGTAGCAAATATAAATGCACCTTCATTTTCCAAGTGAAAATGCCTGCAGAAAGACTTTCTTCAGCTTTCAAGTGCACATACAGGTACTTTTCAATTTCACAGTCCTGGCTTGTGTAGATGAGAGAGCAGTTTTAAAGCATGGAAGATGAAGCTGAATACATTCAAGCACACATATTTTTATTCCCAATGCACTTCTCGTTAAGCAAAGTTCCTATTTAGCAATGAAGAGATATGACTTTATATCATCTTTATAAATTAGATACGTATCTTGTACCTTTATAGATAGTTAATTGTAAGCCTGCTCATAAGCCAAGATTGTACTAAGATGCCTGACATGGCACATACTAAATTATTTTCTCTAGGAGTGATGGAGCAGGCAGTCAATCTTATGTCCCAGGACCTGACAGTGCATTATGCACAGAGAGAGAAGACAGGAATGGAAATTGGTAATCTTAAGGTAGAAGCTTCTGAATAATACAGAATGGATCAGGAATGGGAAAGGTCAGGTTGCATTTGATTCACTCCCAGATAATGGAGAGGATATAGAAGAGTAAAGGGCAGAACTGTAGTGCTTTTCTTCATTTTGCGTAGGAAGGAATTTGGGAGGTACTCCAGGTTACAGTGATTATTGTGGGGAAACCATCAATGCTTGCTTTACTGGATGTTTTTTTTCCTAAATGTAGATGAGATGTTCTTATATGAAAGGTGTCTCATAAACTGTGTCAATGACCCAATTCAGGAATGCTTAGACCAACATATAGAGAATTCACTTCTTTGTGCCTAGCAGGCTCAGCTGTGAGGTCAGACCGGGCTGCTCAGGGCTTTACCAAGTCAAGCCTTGAAAACCCCCAAGGATGGACACTGCCCAAATATTTTGAGGCCCTCTTCCACTGCTTGACTGTCCTGAGGGTGAAATTTGTTTTTTCTTATAGCCAGTCTGAACCTCTTTTGTTTCAATTTATGTCTATTGTCTCTTGTCCTCCTGCTGCACATGACTTCCAATAATGGGGCTGAATCTTCTCAGTGACTTCCCTGTAGGCACTGGGAGGCTCCTGTTAGACCTTCCAAAGCTGTCTCTGCTCCATGCTGAACAACCCACCTCCCACAGCCTATTCACACAGGGCAAAGGCCCCAACCTCCAACCATCTTGATGGCCATCTGCTGAACACGCTCCAGTTTATTCATGTCTTTCCCATACTGGGGACCCAGAACTGAACATTTAGATTCTGTCTAGCAAGTATTGTGTCAGATCCATTTAAATACTTGTTTAAAGAGGTATTGCTATTAGGGAAAAGTGAGCTGAACTAAATGAAACAAACATTTCACAGAGCCTTTCTTTGCAAAGTGAATGAATCAATGAAGATTTTCAAGAAGTTGGATTGACTGAAAACATGATTTTTCTATTTCTGAACTTTTTGTGTTATTTTCAGCACCAAAAATGAATAGTGTCATAAAAAAGCTAGTTTTGTTATAGTTACAGGCTGACCAAAGTCCTTTGAACTGGGGAGAAGCCTCCCAATTATTTCAGTGGTCACTGTTTCAGAAGAAATGAAAACTGATTTGTGTGTGTGTGTATTGTCATCGTTGTTGTTGTTAAAGGAACAGAGTGATTAAAGCAGTCAGGATTTGGAAAAGGAGTGAAACTTTATATATGAGAAAAGAGAGATTTAAAATCCCCTCTGTCCCAGGCCCCACATAAATGTAAAGAGCGCAGCTGGAATGAAACAAATGTTCTGACTGCTTTCTGATGAGCTGGGTGGTGTAAATGTTTCACACTAACCACACTGTACACTCATAATATAGGAGCTAATTCATCTGCCATGAATACATTCCTGTGTATGTTGTCCTTTAAAATAAACAAGCAAAATGAGTAATTTATCAGGAGTTAAATGAATACTTTTCCAGAGGGACCCCTTCTGTCCCATATGGCTGATTTTAAAGTCTAAATGCAGGTAGTTTAAATGCTACATCCTCTGTCACACTATGTGAAACAGTTATTGCTTTAAAATCTGGCTTTTCAAATTTTTAGCCCTGTCAACAAGTTTCAATTGTTCCTTAAAATATTATTCCGGCTGCTTGTTATTTTCTTAGAAGACTGCAAAACTCTAAACACAGAGCTGCAGACAGTCAATAATGATAATTTTCCAAATTCTATATTTGCAATGGCATCGCATTTGCAAAATATGTTTGTTTCTAGATTTAATTCAAGAATTTTGACATAAGGTCAAAACCAAAAACCAAACAAAAAACCAACAACAAAAACCAACAACAACAGAAATCAAAACAAAACCAACCAAAACCAAACCAAACCAAACTAAACCAAACCAAACCCCAAAACAAAACAACCCACAAACAATAAAAAAACCCTAGTTTTATAGGAAAAACCTCCTGGAAAAAAAGGCTTATCATAACCAGCCCTGCCTGTTTTAAATGTTACAAATCCTTTTTATTTCTTAATAACCCAAAATCTATAAACCCTCAGATTATTTTTGAAGGTATCATTATGATCTATTAACATCGTGATGATTAATGTTTTTCCCAGAGTGTTTCTATAGTAGGAATGAAGTTATTAACTTGCATTTCTTCTTGTAGAATCTTCCCTCTTAGAAATAGTCTTTGAGACTGTAGGTCACAGGTTACTTTACTTAGACTACCACAGACTCCGGAAGACTTCCCTTCAAAATTAGAGGTGCTTTCTGTGCCTTACAGTGATGAGCAAATGCCTCTTGGACAGAAGATTCTGAAAAACTCTACAAGGAGGTTTGTGGCACAATCTCCTCCTGTTTTCTTCCCAAATATTTTCCTTTATGGCAGAACAACTCAACACTGAATGTTAACATGGAAAAACTTCCAGTCTGAAAATGCTCTGTTATTTCTGTGTAGTGTCCTGAGGCATATCTGGAAACGGTAACTTGTACCCAAAGAAATGCATGAACACTATTTGAAAAACCCTCTTACTGTGTTGGTGTTGCTAAACAGAGTGGCAGTGCAAAAGCCTTCCAAGCTACAGAAAGGAGAATACTCTGAAAATATAACATTTTCCTAACTCTGTTCTTTTATTCAATTTTATACTGGGCTTTTATAAAACTCTTAACTGTCCTTAGCATCTCCTTTAAAAGTAGATGGTTTGAAGCAGATGTTACGACCTAAATCCCCTCCCCATACCTGCAGTACGGGGATCACAGCACCCATATAGCACATAGCATGATCTACCGCTCGGTCACCCTCTCAGGTTACCCCACCTTCTTGTTTTTCCATTTTACTGAAAGCTCCTACAAACTTACTTCTACAGCTGGTAAAGTATCTTTAGATTATAGACATGTTAAAATTTGGACAAAAATATACCAAACATTTCAGGAAGAGAAAGGATCTGAAATGAAAAATGCATTATGCTAAAGTATCATATGGCACTGGATTATGTTTCCACTATCTCCTACACTTAAAACCATGTTGATTCCTCATCAGAGGCATTTATCTTAACATTGCAGCTATTTGTAAGACTCTTCCATGTTTCTTTGCATTATTTTCTCTCTCAAGACTAGGCCTTTATTACAACGTTGAGTTACATATTCAGCTTTTCACAGAATAGATCTGGGAAAGAAATATAGCAAAATGTCTGAGTGCTGGCGTGTGTTTCCTACATTCACTAATGTAAATTTTATGCATCTGCAAATGAAATCCTCCTGTGTTTCACGAAACACCTATAACCGCATTTTCAGGGCGCAGCATGAGCCCTGTGGGCCAAGGCCAGGAGTAGCAGGGCAGGGTTTGGCTGGCTGTCCTGTCCCGCTCCCCATACGGAGAGCAGGGCATGGGGGGGGCACTGGGGAGCTTAAACGGAGTCCTGGGCTGTGGGCAGGTTGTGGGGAGCCCCAGAGGGCTGGAACGGGGTCCTGGGCTGTAGGAAGGGAGGTGAAGGCCCCAGGGAGTGGGCAGGGCTTGACGGTGCCTCACGGCCATGACATGCAGGGACAGCAACAGCATCAGTTGTAAATGAGTGAAAAAAGTATCTGTCCAGCTGAATGAGATTCAAAGCCCATTATTTATAACTGCAGAAAAGTTGCCCTAAAAGTTGCAATGGACAAGTACATTTCAGCAGGAAACTGTTATAGATAAATCCACAGATTCGGCTGTTCTGTGGGAAAGGGTACGAACAACAACAACCGAAAAACAATTGCCGAGCATGTCAGAAATCATCGCCTTTACTAGTATGATAAAGGGGGATCTATTTATTATAAATTATCCTATCTTCTATGGTTTAACACTCAGTTCAGCAGTTTATACAAAATATTTTTCAACTCTTAACAGTTAAATGCTACAAGTTTTAGCTTACGGGTGAGGACACAGTGCGAAGGCAATTTTAGGAAGCAAATAACCATAACCAAATAGCAAAAAGCTTTTGCTAATACATTTTCTTTTTAGCGTGAAATTGCTTAAAACCAAGGCAGCCGATTGAGTAGTGTGAATCATATGCGTCTCCTAGACAGTGTGATGAATGTCACAAGTTAGCATCTAATACCTGCTTAAGGCTGATTGCTGAAAACCCACTCCTTGTGCCATATGTTATGGAAATATCCTGTTGAATAGGGCTTTTGGACAAATTTTTAATGTGTCATTCTCTGTTTGCAAACTATATGTTTGATGTAACGCTTTCAGTATATTTGCATGTTTCTTACATCTTTCATCTATGTTCTTTGGTTCAGCATGTAAGCCATTAGCTAATTCAATATCACTGGTATCAGCAAAATAACATCAAAACTAAAATAGAGAAGGATCAGCTCGATTGCTCTGAGTCTAGGCTAAGCTTTCTGCTTATCCCCAGACTTGAGGCTAAGATGGAAAACCTTAACTTTTCAATCTGAAATTAAATTAAAATACAATTTTGTGTTGTGGAAAGAAAAGCTAAAAACACTGGAAGTGTTTTGTCTTCATTGCAGTGTGAAATGAAAAAAAAACCTGAATTCTTGAAAGGTGAACTGTCATCCTCTGGCCAGCTCTACCTTTAATGAAAGACATAGCACAGGTCATACCTCCTGATGATATTAAACGACAACAGTTGTAAGTACAAGGCTTCCCTTAAAACCCGATGATATTACTAATGAGGATGTTATGCCAGAAGGACTTTCCAAAACTAACACCATTCTGCAATTTATTACAGACAATGACATGTCAAGCTAGACTGGACCATGAGCTTGGATCCTTAATGAACATCTAGGTAAGACTCCTCAGAGAGGTATTCCTGACTTGTGTCCATTCATCAGCCTTACATTTGAGCTATGACTGTCTTAACACTAATTCATTTCTTGTAAACTGATCACACGCTATTCAGATATTATTAAGGGAAGCAATAAGTTGACAGTGCCATATTTGAGTCAATGTTCAAAGTAAAACCATGGTATTTCTTACTGTTCTATACTGTAGGAATATAAGACAGACTGTATTTCTTCAGTAAGGTGCGTGTTACTGTAGGAGCTAAGTAAGGGAACTAGAAAGTTTTACTGATATTTACTTATTTACCAATATAAAATTTTCAGATTGGTTCATGATACAGTATTCATCTATGTTATGGTTCTTTGCCATATATAAATATGTAACCATCAGACATTCTACATTTAAATGCTCCTCAACACCATACCTGTTCTCTCTTTGAGGACATTTAAATTACATAATCTGCATGGCATTCAGACTTTGGTAATGACAATACCAGTGGAGAATAAAATATGATACATAACTTGCTGCTGTGTTGTGGACTATCATGGCAGACGCATTATCTGTTAACTGGGCATGTCATCCATTGCAGCGAGTGCAGCAGATCTTGAACTACCATAACTTAGCACAGTTATGCCAGTAAATGAACTTGCTGATCGCATGGTCAAGCTATTGTTATTATCCTGATACTTTGTTCACATGGCCCTAGACTCTGTGCTCTCACAGAAAATAAGTCCTCACAACATGCTTGTGCCTCAAGGAAGAGCATTTCCCGGCAAATGAACAGCAGTCATCATCTGTTGATGTTATAGTTCATTAATAGCACAGACACAGGTAAGAGGTTCTCTTCTATCCACCATTACTAGAATTGTTTTTGAATCTATCTAACTGTATCAACTGACATCTGAACCTATTTTTTATTCAAGCACCTTTCCCCTGTCCTAGCAGCAGAAAAGGAACTTCAGCATAGAGGCAAGGTTCCTTACCAGACAGGAAGCCATACTGCAGATGGGAGGAGCCGGGAATTACTCTTCTACTGAAAATGTTTGTTAAGTATCTTTTTCCCAAGTCTTTTCCATATATATAACACCCTGAAACTTCAGTAAAAGGAAACTTTTATGATCTAGTAATCAAAGTTTTCTCTGTTTCTACAGCCAACTATTACTGCTGCTGTCAGCTGTGCTGTCAATGAAGTATCTCCCTATCACTTCTGGGAATTATTCTGCATCTTGCAATAACCAGTGGTTTCAATTAATGTATTATTCTTATTAACCAGCTTTCTAGGAAAGGACATTGACAGTTGAAGATGGGATATAGCCATTAATAAGCACACAGCATTTTTTATTTACAACTGTTTCCTGAATGCCACAATCTTTCTCTGATGCTCAGTGGTTATGCATTCAGTGAATATTTCCTGCATTTTCCCTTCCTCCAAGAAAATCACATAATCTAAGCACATAAAAGCAGTTGGCTATAAGGAATTAGCAAGTGATCACCCTGTGGAGGGTCTTCCAGTCTATGAATACTACTAATAAGGCAATAAGTATGAGAGTTTCCTCAACATGTAATTGCTTACTCTTCATCTCAGCAGGATTTTCTTTACTTAATCATCAGCAAAATAACCCATGTAAATCACAAAATAGTCCAGTTGTTTGATCATTCCCTCTTTCTTTGTGCTAGCTCTTTGATATTTAACCTCCCATTTCAGTCATCTTTACAAGGTTGTTTTCCAGCGAAGCAGTATGTCTCATTTGATGCTATATTAATCATTTGAATAGAACATGTATGTTGCTAAGTTGGCAGTAAGTGTATGCATATGAAAGCAGGCCCAGTCGTGGGCCACAATGAGTTCCTTCTGCAACAGACCAAGAGCCCTTCATCTTCATTGACCTAGGGAGCAGGTCAGATATGGCTGCTATAACAAAGACCTCTCTTGAATACAAAAATGCCTTTGCAGTTACACCAGCTAATCAGTCTGAAAATCTCAGTTTTATTTGGCTTTAAAATACTTCAAGATAACAGCACAACACGACTGACATGCTAGAAGAAATGTTAATACTTAATCTTTTCCAAGCCAGGACGGACATGCAAATTAACATCTGACTGGAGATGGTAAGCTTTTTGGCAAAGTCTAGGTATCTTTTCACCTACTAACTACAGCAACAACTAACTCCAGCAGAAAGTAATTTCACCAGGTAAATAAACCACTTGTGTCTCTATTACAAAAAAAAAAAAAAAAATCTTTGCAGTAAGCAATGGACTATGTTATGCCTGTTTTGCTCTGCAAACATTTTTCCTTTCACCCAGCTTGTGAGAGAGCAAGCAAACTGCTTGCTACCTATAGCATATTTACCGGCCATTATCTACGATCGAGCAGATGGCGGTGAACTGCATGCAAGAGAATGCTGAAAAGTAGTAACTTAGGATCCACCTGGATCCAAGTAAAGGGTAGAAACTTTCACATGAAGCACGAAAAGAGAAGGATAATACTTTCACCTTTCTCCTGTCCTGTGTCATCTTACTCAGCCTGACCTGAAGAATAAAACTTCTAAGGCCTTCATAATGGAAAATGAATACTCTTACACATATGTATGCATTACATTGGAGGTAAAAACTTAATAATACTTAAAATAACATTTAAATGAAATTTTGTATGACAGTTTCAAAAGAAGGAAAGTCTAAGAGGATTGGTACTCTTTTCAACAACAGAATGAGCTCTTACCCATAGACATACACAACACTCTGTAAAACTACTCAGAGTTTAAGGTATGTAAGTTAGGTGGCAAATATTGTAGGGATCTTAGTTTCTATCCTGTTTCATGGGATGAAAAGGAGCATTTAACTACTTGGTTCCTGCTGCTCTTGAATGAAAATACAATGCTTCATTAATATTTATCTCTTTTTCTTCTAACCCTACTATACATGCTCTCTTTCTGAGTTTCAGGAAAACCAGAAATTATCACATCAAAGGTCATCGGTCCACCAGGGAAACTTCAATCCTTAACTGGTGGGGAATTGCTGCCGCTTTTGCAAACATCTCAGATCAGGCGAGCAACTGTTTTCCCTCCTCCCTTCCCTCCCGTGACTCTTGTTGGTTTTATTTAATCAGCTTAGAAGACCTTCTTAGTTTTCCTGTGATGCCATACACTATCCTAGACATCAAAAAGATTTTCATGCTGCTGTTATATTTATACAGAGGTAATAAAAGTATAACAAGGATTTAACCATGCTGCACAATAGGTCATCTGAAACAATCTCAAGGACTTTGCTTAAATTTCCCAAAATATATTTTTGTTAAGCTCTGTTCTGAAGTTATTGGCAACACTCTCACTTATTTCAACAGTAACAGTAGCATTAAAGAAAGGTGATACGTGCAGATGAAAATGACATAGATGTTCAAGTTACTGAACAGCAGAAATCAGAACCATTGAAAAATGAAGAGAATCTACTCCTGCCAACAGCAAGCATTAAATAAAAAAGGTATGAGTCAAACCCCCAAGAATAATCAAGAAACTGTTTTCAAAATACTGGTATTTTTTAAAATAATAAATGCTGTGTTCATGTTACTTATCTTTTGGCTTCATAGCCTCTATGGTTGTGCATTTTGAAAGTTTTTTTGGCAATCCCAAATCCTAAAGAACATTTATATTTTCTTCCAAAGGAAGAGATAAGTTTTCCTATAATCATATGATGCCAAAAATGAGATGTATGATAAAGCAGAGAGAGTTGCCAGTGCTAAAAAGTGTGTTTTCTTTAGGACTGAAGATGACAGTTCTGGTGATATTCAATAGGAAGGGCACTACACTCACCTGTGTTTCCAGTGTCACTGGAGAATAGATGACCAAACATTATTAATACTGAGTATTGCTTCCTTTGGCTCTTGTACCTTTGCACAATTAATTTATTTAGGTATGTAAGGATCTTGATGCTAATCAAAACATGATTTTGGTGTCATGTAGCCTGCTAGATTGGAGCAGGTTACCTCCACTAGAACAAAGTATCATTCAGTGCTTAAAAAAATCCTTAAAATAAATTAACAAATTTGGCAGAACTGTCAGAGAATACTGCTCCACTTTGTCTGAAGTATTATTTCTTTCTGACTGCTATTTCTGGCTCTGATCCTTTGCAAAACTCCTGTGGCTAACTCACATTAAATAAGAATCTTTCCTATTTTATGCGTGAAGCTATGCTGGGAATTTGCCTTCACAATATCATAAAACAAAACCGAATAATTTTATCCAACTTAGCACTTTAATGTAATTAATTGATTTGATTTAATAATTTAATCCATGCTCCCTAGTGCCTTCTTTAAAGAGAGACAGTAGGTAGGGAACACTCCTACGTACTAAGCCAAGCCAGCTATATGTTTCTGAAGCATGGTTTTCATTTTGATAGAATTACAAATGTGTTTCTCTTCTTGACAATAAACTAATCTCACTCCTGTAAGGGTGGGGACCAATCTAAGAAGCCACAGAACCATACGAAGCTGAAACTTCAGCCCTTATCCCCCCTAGAATTAACTAGGAACAATTTTGTATAGAAATGGACTTTGTTAAAAAGTGATGTGAAAGGTTAGACAATTGGTTTGTTCAAATAGCCGAAGTGACTGAACATTTGAGCTTGACTTTGAAACACGAAAATTCTCACAGCAAAATACAGTGTGCAGAGGAATTTTGCCTAAGGCTATGGTATGAATGAACCCAATCATCCCCTGAAAAAGACATTTCTTCAATCTTCAAATGAGCATGTAAAATATGGGAACTGGTATAGTATAGCAAACAAGTTGTCATTCGAGTAGTAAAATTTTTCCGTTTTGCTGTATTATTAGTACATTCAGCCACACTGATATTATCAGTTTCTTAATTCCTGCTTACTGCTCTGGTTTTAGCTCTGTTAATTTTGTTACAGTTCAGTTAGGTTTGAAAAGCACAGCAGAAAGCATCCATGGAAGCAGCTGAAAGAGTTCCACTCAGGTGCACTGAAAGTCCACTCAGGAGAGCTGAAAGGATCTCCCTGGGTAGGGAAGCCTTGCCAGCAGACAAAGGACATGTCACAGGTCTGCCATGTGAAAGCCAAGTGTGCTGAACTGCCCTTAAATTAAATTAGATCCTTTAAAGTGAAAATAACAGCAAAGACCACAAAGGCTTTTTTTTAAGGTTTCTGTTATAAAAACAGTGAGACCATTCATATTGGATAAAAACCTACTATTGATATCAAAACCTTTCTCCCATTGACACTCAGTTACAGTACTACAGCTTGCATGGCTACGAGTTGTTAGAAAGACACTAAGGTTGTCAAACTGCTGCAGAAGGAGGAGAGTTACAGGACAGAAATGATGCATCAACAAAAGCTGCTCTGGTTAGCACTTTCTGGGCTGTATAATAAGCACTGACTTTCATCTACAAAGAAATGGTTCTGAGCATTGTACCCAACAGACCACATCTTTTCCTGAATTACGGTTCTGCAATGGGGACACTTTGAAGATAGATTAGTTTACCTGCTGGATAGGCTTAAAGTTTCTGAAGCAAGTTTAAGGAACAGAGAATAGGCAGGGTGCTTGTGGCATGGGGACTTCTGCAGTCTGGGCTTTCTTTTTCCAACAGGCCGAGAAAAGTCAGTTGAATAATACAGCAGCAGGATTACATTACTGGAAGGAAAGAGGCTGTACGAAATACATTTGGTATTGCATTTTAATTAATTTATAGTATGTCGGTAGGCTAGCACAACCACAGAGACACAAAAAAGAAACGCTCCTCAAGCTTCATGTGAGATACGGCATTCTTACTTATCGTCCTCCGGCACTGCATATTGTAAGACTTCTGCTTGTCTAGATACAATTCTGTGACTAACTGATGATTAATTAGCTTAACTTATGCTCTTGTTAAACTCACTACTTTCATAAGTAATTCCTTAAATGACTCAGCTCATGTAGACAAACTCAGGCAATTATTGACATAGTTCAAATTATTCAACACTTCTAGCAGAAAGGCTCAAAGAAATACAAGCAGACTGAAGTCTTACCAAATGTCCTTAAAGAAGTTTTCTCTGGGGTCACAGGCAATAGATACTTTTAGCTTCACAGAGCTTTCAGAATCTATTCCAAATGGCATGTCTTGGGTCCTTGTTTTGATAAGAAAAGATTAAGGTACTTGCCCAGGCAAATAGCAAGACATGGTTGGAACTACCTGTATTTATGGGAGTTCCCAATGCCTTTAACAGACAATACCGATAGTAGTTCGCTTCTCAGTTAGGCAGTGTCTTAATTTTGCTCCTGCTTGCATTAAATGTCTAAGAAGGTTTGGCCAGAATCTTGTCTACAATTATAATGTATAATTAGTTGCTGTATGTGATTGTTCCCGTCTGGATCAACAGGGCCATATGCTGTCAAGTATCAATCAAAAATGGTCCAGTGGTTAGCATGGATCCACAAATTGATCAGTATTCCGGTGATAAACAGGACCATCCCAGTATAACTCTTATTTACCTTTCAAACTGTGAGGCTCAATTAATTCATATTTTTACAAAGTTCTTGATGATAAGTTGCTATAGAAAATAAAAATATTTGAAGCCCACATAAACTTCTGCTTCAGCACGATTAACATGTTCTTCTTCTTATGTTTGCTCTAATTATCTTTCAGTCTTGTCTGTGGATCTTAGTTTTCCATTGTCTAAAAGCATGTTTGAGGTTTCTGGATTTCACTCATACACCAGCTAACTTTATTGTTTCAGAAGATCCACTACTTGAAATAGGACTTTTGAAAAGTGAAAAAAAAAAGCAATGAATATAAAATCATAAAGAAATGGGTGAATGTCGTAAAATTTTATTGCCCAGATTTCTCTGCTTTTTGGCAAGGCAAAATCAAGGGCAGCTAAGACCAACTTCATTTGGAAGTGCCCCCGTCAGGTTTGGAAATCACATGCTTCAACTGCAGCAACATTCACAGCCATCATAAAACACACAGACTTCAAAAAATCTGAGGTTAGGTTTTCAATATTACTCTAGCATATTTGTGTCTCACCGTCATATGAAGAAAGTTAGTGTGTATGAATGTTAAAATTTTGGATAAACAGAAAGAATCAGTGCTGGAGTGCTATTTTATGCCATACGTTTTCAAGAGCTGCTCAGGTCATAGTGTGAGCGTTAGTCTAGGACTGATGCATTAGAGTCTCCTGATGTGAAGTATGGTTTAGAGATGAATATACATCCTTAAAATCAATCTTTTATTGACAACTTAAAAACATCTATCCTACTAAACCTAAGTTTATATTAATCTATAAATATCCAGAGTGGGTTTTGGAACACATGGACCACTCTGACTGAAGATAGGTCGGTGCAACTCCTGGCACTTCAGAAAGACATGTTAGTTAAAATAAAAAAAACCTAAACAAACTATCTGAAAACTTGTGGTACTATGCCTCTACTAATAAATTGCAAACTCCTTTTCCAGAAAAATGGACCGTGGTGCAGAAGCAACTGGTTCATTCCCCTCATCCTTTGTCACCTGTCAGCTTCACGGTTGCCACCAAAGCCAGCTCCACTATGGGCTTGACAGCGCAGCATTGAGCCCAAACTAATAAAGCCCAGCTGGATACAGGCTGGCACCATCAAGAGCCTCTGTGTTTCCCAGGGAACTGGCTTACCATGGAGCCAGATAAGATTCAGATGGGCTTATTAACTCCAGCTCTGTGTAATGCAAAAGCAGCTGTACTGATTATGGAGTTGAGATGCTCCTGGAAGCAGTGTAGCCACATTCACGTGGCTCTGAGCTTCAGCTAATATCTGTGACATGAATAATCTGCAACACATGGATAATCCAGCACTGACTGTATCCTGCTTCTGAATGGGTGCAAACCCCACATATCTAGTGAGGTAGCGCTGAGACAGAAGAATTTAAGAGCTCTGATTCTAAAAGCAAATCAAACCCTTCTTTATATCTAGACTGTCAGCAACTTGTTTTGCACAGAAAAATAAGTCTGAATCTTATTATTTAAAGGAAGACATTTTATTACTTATAGTCAGATTCACCTTCATGCACAGGATCAAGCACAAAAATCTATGAATCACTTCAGGTCTGTTCTGATGACTTGTCAGTGCTTCTTAGGTCTTAGACTGAGCCTCTCTCGAGGTATGAACAAGCCCCTGAGGACTTCACTCTGCTTAGTGCTAAACAACTTTTGAGCGTGATAAGTGCTCTTACTTTATGGTATTAATCATTATTTGGAATCTTTCGGATTCTACAGGACTAGCTCTTCAACTTCTGGTTTTAATATTTTCATTGGAAATGAATAAGTGTAATTGAGTTATGTAATGCTCAACAGGAGTTAGCATTACTAAATGCTTACTGAGCATCCTGAGTATTTTAATCATCAGAAGGATAGTCTAGAGTTACTTGCCTCATGAATACAGGCCTATATCTCCATTTTGTGATAGGCAAATGCACATAAAAGTAAGTTAGCTATACATTGGATTTTAATTACCCCTGAGGGCCACGTAACAGAATAGGTTAGAATTTATTCATGTTAAAATCACAACAGTTCAAATCCAATCACTGTCTTTACTTCACACATACATACAGTGGGTGTGATTCACCTTCATATTGCAGGCACCTAGATTTAACTCTCAAAATGTCACTGTCTCTACATGAGGTAAATGTCTAAGCTCCCATGACAGTCAGAGGGGAATCCAGTCTGTACAGTCAGGGGAACCTGAAAACTCTTTTGCTGTCCAGGTGCAGCACTCCAAGCCCCACTGGCTGTATTGACTCAAATGCTTTTGTCTATAACGGGACATCAGATGTTCACACACTAACACTACATCTGGGCCTCTGAATCCCACATAGTAGATCAGGTAATTGGTGTCATTTCTGAACTATCGCTTAATCCATTTTACTGAAAAGATATTGAAAAGAAGAAGTTTGATAGAATTTTAGGATATAATCAACCTACTGTATGTACATGGACTAAAATCTGCCTGGAGATGCTTCTTCAAGTTGTACTTAAAGGTACAACCATTGTACAACGACAAAAGGTATAGAGAAAAGAGGAAGAGGATGAAAAAGTCACATTAGGGAGAGTTTCTTAAATTTTCACGATTTCTCAGCTTGTGTCTGGGGAGACTATGATCGTCACAACAAAACAAGGCTAGAGATTATATCCGTGTTTATCTATATCTACCTACAGGCACACACACACACACACATATATATGCACTGTTTTCATTTTTTATACACGCATTTGAAACTCAGTACACTTATTTCCTCATAAGGTTAGAGAAAGCATATTACTGTCCTATAATTTGCAGTTGGGAGGAAAAAAAGAGACTTGTGTTCAGAAGCATCAATTGTAATCCTGAATTTTAACAATATAAGCCAATATAATACTGTTGCCTTTGGAAGAGTGACACTGACACAAGACTTTCCTTGCAACACTAAAAATATTCTCTTACTGCTTTTCCTTACGCTTTAGAAAAGTTGTGTTTGAGTACCTAGTGCAACTGGGTGGGAAAGCCTGGCACAATTTTGCCCTCTAATGCTTTTTTACTTTCTCCTGAAACCTAATGCAACATCATACTTGACAGTGCCCTGTTCTCCTTTCTCTGCTCAGCTGTGCTAAGCAAGCTAAGGAAGCTTGCTTCCCAGATTTTGCTGTGAAGAGCTTGAGGGCAAATTATATTGCATTTTCAGATGATATTTAGTTTCCTTTTCAGTCTGCCATTTTTACATCTTCCACAGCTTTCTACAGAGATAAAAAGGCAACTGAAAAGAGAATAAAAAGGCGAAGGTTGGGGGAAGTGTTTAAAGTTAGGGAAACTTTGATAAGGAAAAATGTGATGACAAGAAAGGGAGAAGGGAGGCAATGAAACAAATGGCACAGATGTGAGAAATGCATGTCCATATACAAGTCTGTGCTGATTAAGATAAACAGGTTCAGTTAAACCCCTGCATGGACACCTCTGGGAACTGTGACACATATGCAAACAAATGAACAATCTGTTACAATACGTGGGTCACTCTAGCATGAACCAATGTGTTTTTCACAAGCATTTAACAAATCACACCAGTGCCCTTTCAGAGAAACTTAGGAGCTTAACTTCAGAAGAGCAATTAAAATAATCCATACCTATCATGCTGCACAATTTGAGATACCTAAAGTTCCTTGGGGACCTAATGCTAGGCTTCTGGGTCTGCTCAGTTGTCACTCCGTCTTTGTTGCAATAATTGCCTAAGATCCTGCCTTTTAGCTAAAACTGTTCGGGAGATGCAAAACAGGGATAATTCTCCAGAGCACCCCAATTTGTGAGGCACACATTGGACATGGAAAATTCATGGGACGTTGAGGATCCACCAGGAAACTGAAAGTCTGAGATTCAAGCCCTCCTTCTTCCATCGACATCTGGAGCTCCAGCTTCAATCCCAGGAGAGTTCCTCGGTCACCAGGCAGTGGTGGCAAAAGGTTCAGTCTACCTTTCCTAAGAAAGTTGCTCCAGGCAAGATCCATACACGGGGGAGGAGGAGAAGGGGGCACTCAGTTCTGCAGGCTAGATCACTTGATGTGGGGACGCAGTGCTGGCATTTTTGAGACCTTTCTGCTCTTTATCAAATGTCAATTTTGGGATAATGTGTCTAGGAGCAAGTGCTGAGATGGAGGACAAGACTTCAGGCTCCAAGCATCTGCTTCCCAGAGAAGCCTGACCTAAGTTTCTGCATTTATGCAAGAGACCCTTTGCCATCCGCTATAATCTGTTTCCATTATTTCCTCTTGCTCGGATCCCAGTCTAGGAGAAAATCTACTACACAGATAGTAGGTATCTGATAACACTTAGCAAATACTATTCCCAGACCTTCACAAGCTTAACTCCCTTTGTTGCCTCTTGCCTTTAAAGAGCAAAACTTTTCTTTGAGCATTTCTCACCACTAAAATGTACAGGAGAAGCCATGTGTAGTCTGTGACTGTTCAGGAAATGTCAGGCTCCCATTTGAGCGGCTTCATGCATTTTCTGATTCCCCATTAAAGACGACCCATAGCATTGTATAAATCTTGGTATAGTCACATGACTTTATTAATCACTGAACAAGTCAGGAAGGAGCCAGGAAAGCAGAACTTCAGCTCTGCTCCTGAATTTCAGCTATTCGATCAGGCTTCCTTCCCTAGGACTGATGCTTGCAAAGTTTCACAGAGGCCATTGTTCTTCATAACTGCAGTTGTAAGGCTAGTTTGATCTACTGTACCTAAATATATTTAAACAAAAAATGTGCTCAAAACTCGAGAAATATATAAATCATTCTTTCTGTTTCTTTTTATGATCAAGAAGAAATTTGCTGCCTAGGTAAAGTCAGCTTCAAAATTGTTTGCTATTTAGCTAAAGGCATAAAAATTCCTTTGGGAGGTCTGAACTAAATGAAGCTATAGATTTCAGAGCTGGAGGTTTAATAATTCCCTCTGCTCGATGCTCAAGGGCACAAAGCCCTCTTGGGCAGAGGCTACATTTTGCTGAATTCGTTGAATGAATGCTAAAAAGACCCTGATCCACTCAAACACAGAAGCAACTTGTCATTACTTGCACTGTCAATATCTGAAAACATGTGACCTTTGCTGCTGGCAGAGTAACATCTTATAGCCCAGAGGTACATTAAATGAGCTTAACGCAGAATGAGTTTGACACTAACATTAATCTAGGGCATGTGGACTTCGGAGAATCACAAATCGTCTTTTATAGCTTGAAGCGGGTCAAACATCTCCCTTTATAGAAACAGCATTATTATTTAAAATAAACATCTCTAAGATATATATGAAATATTTTAATTAAGTAGCTGCATTCTACCCTGCTTAGCTTTTCTCTGCAGTTTTAGCAGCACATATCGTTCTGCTCCTCACTAAACTCTTGTTTAGTTTGCTAGCACCAAAATAACTCCACATCCCTGAAATGGCTGCAATTCATTGATGGGTGAAATGATCTCTCTTATTTTCTTCATACAGCGAAGTAACAGTGCTACTTGAAAATCTATTTCTTTATTATTATATCTTATAGAAAAGACATAAGTCTGCAGAAAGAAAAAAGAAAGTCAGTGAAGCTTAAGGGCCAGAAATCCCTTATATTCTTACTTACACAGAAGGCAGACACCTTTCAAGTCTGTATTTTAAAACCCTGATCTATACACTGAAGTGTATTGTTGCTATTCAATATACTCATCAAGAATGCACATAGAAGTGTCCTGCACTGAAAAGTTAGCTTGCAAAGTGACAACTTCCTATTCAGCAATCTTTGCTTAGTGAATAACAAACTTCAGAATTACTTCAACAGAAAAAAATATAAAATACAATTTTAGTCTTTTTATTTTTCCCTTTTCATCTCTTTCTGGCCAATGATGTTAAAAATTTAAACAGGATTATATGTTACCTTGTGTATTAACTCAATAGTGAACTGTCAGATACAGTGGAGAAAGTCCTCCAGAGGCAAACAGCTTGTTCAGATGTTGTAATGGTGACAGTCTAATTAGTAACTGTGCACAGGGCATCTCAAGTTTGTCACTAGAAAATCTTTGCTAAAGGAAAATGTCTAATGTAGCCTGTATACCTTTAGTACTGGTGATTTGTAAGATAGAAGTTATGTTTGTGAAATTGCTTGCTGGACAGCACAAACTGTATTACTTTAATACATTCACTGCAACCATCAGGAATAACAGAAGACATGGGAACCTCATGGTATTGGTCTTATGACATAGCTGCACTTCCATAAAAATCACCAGAAATTTTTCAGAAGTCTGAAATCGCGATGATAACAGCTCTACTTGTTCTTGGAATGAGACAGATCTTCTCAGATCTCTGTCGTCACATATTTTTCCAACAAACACACATAAGCATCCCTGTGCTGTCTATTCTAGTTAATATCCTTCAAGTTAATAGTTAGATCTTTGTTGCTGTTGTATTTCAGCATTATGCTTCACCTTCACCTCTGCATCACCCCCCTTTATTTTTATCTCAGCTTGTGACCTATGTGTGATACAATGTTCAGACTAGGAGAAAAGTCTCTCAGCAGAGACCCAGCAGAAAGTTTTGGTACATGCAAGAATCAGACATGCATTCGGATGGTGGTACAACAACACACGGTAGCGACTAGAAGGGAAATCACAGGAAAAAGACAAAACCCACCACCATCACCCCAGATGGTTCTCGAAATACTTCCTTCTTTCAAAAGGTTAAAAATTTATCATGATCCAGCTGAGCACCTTGATATGTAAATGTCATCTGCTATGTTTGTTGTAAGCATCACAGAATATAATTCTTCTAGAATATTAAGCGTAACCTAAGCAGGAGGTTCTGCAAACACAGTTCACCACTTCCATGGCATCATGACCTCTAGTCGGGACACAAATTTATTGAAATCACAACCTAAATTCAAAATCCAAGTTTTCATAGAGAAACTGCATACTTTTGTTGTCTTATGGTATTCTGGATGATTTCATTTGTTCTGAATAGTTTTAAATATTCAGGAACACACAGTATACATGATGGTTTAATTTGGTACAATTTAAACCATGAAAAACTTTGGGGAAGGCCTCCTATCTAAAATTAAAAGTTAATGTGTGCATAAGAATCTAAAAATGTAGGTGAAGAATGTTTTTGTTTCAGTTACAATTACTGTGTCATCATATCTTTATTTGCTTTCAATTAGTTGCATGGTTGAACACCGTCACTCAGTCATGTCTCCAGCTATTTATAAATATAGAATTAATGGCTATAAAGGCCTGCTTTGTTAATCAGTTGTTATATTTTATTGCTTTAGTCATCTTAATTTACACCTCACAAGATTTCAAAATCTCATGGAAGCTCTGGACCTGATCACCGAAGGATCTGAAAATGCTTTCAGTGGGAACCAGAATGGCATTCAGCTTCCAGGATCAGTTCCTAGAGATAAACAGTGCCCACTGTGCGACACACAGCTGCTGAGCCGTGACGCCTGGGATTTCTCTATGGCATTTATGAGCATCCCATTATTGCATTATCCAAGCACTCCGTAATCTTACATGTATCCATTTCCGCAGCTCTCCTGTGAGATGGCAAAGCAATGTTCTCCCTGTGGCACTGACTGTAGCGCTGTAAAAGTCTTCACTGGAGCAAGGATTTGAGACTAAATTCCTCTAAATACCAGGTTAATCAACTAACTAGGGTACCAGCTTTCTCACTGCAGCATGGCACCAAAGGAGCTGAGAAGGGGGTGATGACTTACTTAGAGAATCTCTCATGTACACCTCATCTCTACACACTCCTATATATTAAAAACTGCAAACCTGGCTGGAAACCCATGCATTTTTCTTCCACATGATGAATAAAGTGTAAAACATGGTTGAATTTTTCCCCAGAAGTAATATCCTCACTCTAAACATTTCTTTAGGTGCAAGCCTGCACTTCATTAGTACATAATCTGGTTGCTTGTCAAGACCAAATCCTACCAGGCCCTCATGTGACACAGAAAAGAGGACATTTTTCTTCCTTCTGGGAACAGATTGAGAAGGCAGTAAGGAAAATTATTATAACTTGAGGCAACAATGAGCAAAGAAATATTGTCTTAGATCTGTAAATGTGCAAGGCAACAACAAATGCTGGAAAGTTTTCCCATTAGTGTTTCTTGGCCCCAAGTCAGTAATCTGCTTCATTGCTATGTCAATAGCACATATACATATATAAACACACGTCCAACTGCTTTTCTCACTGCAAGTAGATTTAAGCAGTTGCAGATATGTCCTTTTTTTCCTAGATGACCAAAAAAGTCCTCTGTGAATAAATGTTAATCTTATCCATATACTTCACTCAAAAAGCATTTACAGTTTAAATATTACTGTACCTCACCACCGATGTCACATTAGGCAGTTGTGTTTGTATGGTTTTGCTTTAGCTGTTTCCTTTTTTCCTTCTGGTCTTAATACCTAAAGCCAGAAAAGAATTTTCTTACTAAGTATGCTTTTTTTTTTTCCATTCCCTGACTGTATCATTACGATCCTAATGATTCTATAGGTCTACTTCCTGATGAAGATGTTTTTCATTTTTTCAAGAAAAACAGTCAGATAATTCTGGATCAAGTTACTAGCAGTAGAAGTGTGGGGCTGAAAAAAATCTCCATTCCT
Source organism: Caloenas nicobarica (assembly GCF_036013445.1). Classification (NCBI taxonomy): domain Eukaryota; kingdom Metazoa; phylum Chordata; class Aves; order Columbiformes; family Columbidae; genus Caloenas; species Caloenas nicobarica. The sequence continues at coordinate 130,107,668 of NC_088246.1, read as the reverse complement.
CTTACACATTCAACTGAACCGAAATGTTTGGAAGGGGTAAAGAAAATAATGACATATACAAAAAATTTACAAAATTCACTTTAAAAAACATTTCTTACATGAAATATTAGAAGTATTTTTATCAGAGTATGCATGTCTTATTTATGTCCTTGCATAGCACCAAACCTGCACTAAGGCATGATGTTGTGGTTTAACTCCAGCTGGCAATTAAGCACCACTCAGCCAGTCAACCACTCCCCATCCCAGCAGGATGAGCCAAAAGAATTGGAAAGGTAAAAGTGAGAAAACTCATGGGCTGAGATAAGAATAGTTTCACAGCTGAAATTAAAAAAGAAACAAACAAACAAACTAGTGAAAAGGAAAATAAGAAAGAGAGAGAAATAAAACCCAAGAAAGACAAGCAATGGAAAGGAAAACAGTTGCACACCACCAAGCAAACAGTGCCCAGCCAGGCCCTGAGCAGTGGCCCCCTGGCCAGCCTTCCCCTAATTTGTTGCTGAGTATGATGCCATATGATGTGGAATATCCCTTTGGTCAGTTGGGATCAGGTGTCCCAGCTGTGCCTCCTCCCAGCTTTTTGTGCACCCCCAGCCCACTCACTGGTGGGGTGGTGTGAGAAGTAGAAAAGGCCTTGGATCTGTGTGAGCTCTGCTCAGCAGTAACTAAAATATCCCTGTACTACCAACACTATTTCCAGCACAAATCCAAAACATAGTCCCATACTGGCTACTATGAAGAAAATTAACTCTACTCCAGCCAAAACCAGCATACACGGTAACATGACTGATACTGGATAGGAAGTGACTTGGATCTTACAGGAAAATAACACCACCTAAATGTTGGAAAAGGTCCATTAATACTTCCAGAGACTGGCATTTTGAAAGCTTGATCTCGAAATCTTAAGAATACACTTATATAAAAGCTCTTGCCTTCAGTTTGGTGCAGAGTGGGGAGGAAGATTTTTGGACCTGTTTTTCTCTTGCCCATCTCCCTTTTCCTGAGCACACTCTCAGCACCCTGCCCACCAAACTGCTGGCCACCTGTTCCTCATTAAGGCACTCAATGAGGAGAAACATGCCGGTAAGAAAACCAATGAAGCAATCTAATCAGCAGCTGAGAACCCCTTCCACTAAGTAGCAGGAGGAAACGAAGAAAAACCTCATACTTCCTCTTTGGAGCTCTACTGGTGTGAACTAATTTAATAGGGATGAGCTGCCACAAAGGCGAGCAATTGCTTGTTGCTTCATATGAGTGACATGTGGTAGGTTACGGATATACTAAAAGTGAATCCCAGAATCTTCATTTTTACAGCTTCTGGAGTTAAAACTCCAAGATCACAGACTTTATACTGTATTGACAGGCTGTAAAAAACTCCCTCTGGAACTTTATCAGTGGCGTATATACAAAAAGATAAAAAAGGTTTATGTGTGAGGGAGTGATGGAAAAGAAAACCAAATGGAAAGGGCAGTTGTTTACAAAGTTAGATCAGAAATGTACTGTGGGCAAGAAAGTCACAAAATAAAGAGGAAATGAAAGGTCACAGTTGTGTCTGCTTGGAATATCTCATTTTATCTGCTATAACTATTGTGGTTAAAAGCTGTATTTAGGGAGAAAACCCTATTATCTTTCAGCTAATAATCCTCTTCTTCGTAATCCTCTTTTCCAAACCAAGAAATTTGACAGCATGAGAGGCAAAAAGAGTTGAGAATGAGTAAGTTTTATTTCCAAAAGTGGAATATACTAATGAGATGGAACTAAGGTCGCTGATGGCAGAGATCACTTGGGAGGGATGCAGAAGCAAATAGTTTAGTACATACTTCTTAGCAGATAATCTTTGTGTCTGAACATGTATGTGTTTGCAACACAGAGGTGTACCTCCCTGTTAGAGGATTTTTCCCACGGGACTTCCTTATTTTTGGTGGGTATTTCCTTGTGACCTTTTAGCAGGAGAGGAAGAAAAAGCCTCTAAGCAAGGAGATGAAAAGTCTTGATGAGATCCTGGCTGGAGAAAGGCTGCCTGATTACAGATTCAGCATGACTTGGTTGCGTTCTGTGTGGACAACTAATAATAATGAAATATCACAGCACAGAAGGAGGAACTCTACAAAAAGAATGTAGTTCTGCTGTACACCTTCTAGGAGGGTGCTCAGCAATGCCTTCTGCTGATAGACCAGTGACTGTGCCCTCAATCTCCATACAGTAAAATGATGGGTGATGTATTGAACTGTAAAAAATTGTTACTTGCACTTACTGCATGTCTCTGTTCCTCAGCTTCCCAGCATCTCCTAACAATCTACCTGTTGGGATTTTTCCAAGTTATTCTGTGAGACCCATCTGACCATCTACCCAGGTTTTGTCCTGGGAGACACCACTGGTCAGCCCAGTACTCTTGATCTAGAGATCCCTCATGAAGATTCACGGTCTGAAGCCCTGTAAGCTGGAGTGAAATGCCATAATGCGAGCCTTTCTGGTTCTTGTTTCAAGATCACGCTCATTTCAGTTGAAGTGAAACGGGTTTTTCAAGCTCTTACACTTCTCAAAAATAAATGGAGATACAAAAGCGTGTTTGGAAATGGGACTGGAATATATGTGTGTGCAGTAATAAAACTGTATTTCTAAAAAACCTGACCCCAAAAGTTGAGTTGTATTTGACTTAATTAACTGAAGTTGGCTTTTGGAATGTCAGCGGATAATGTGCCAAGAAAGTCTTTGCACTGAGAGTGTCATTAATAGATTATATACATAAGAGACATGATTTTTAAGCTTCAGGTCAAAAAGCCACCTTTTCATTTTTCTTGGAACTTTCTAACGATTTTATCCATGGTGCAAGTGACAACACTTTATTTCATAATAAATACTCTGAAGGCATTCCTAATACTGACAAATATGAATTACATTTATGCATTCTTCACAGTTATAGATTCATTGTACAAGATACCATGACCCTAAATCTATAGAGAAAAAGTATGTTTATAAATTTTTCTTGAGAAATGTCTCTACAACAGCACATGATGTAGTCAATTAAGAGAGAACCTCTGAAGTGTCAGGTTAGATAAACAATGTCCAAACTTCTTCTAAAAAAAATACTAGATTTTTAAAAACATTTTGGAGCTGCAAAAAAAATGCTTGGAAATCTTCCAATATAAAGTCCCTCATAAGACTCTGCTTCCTGCCTTTGGTAGACTGGGAACATCACCAAAATGATCACTTGTCATTTCACTGAATAGAACTGGAATGCATTGCAAATAGTAATCCAATTCGCTCTCTTCAACAAAAGCAAGATCACTTGTCTGAATCATGTCATTTCATAACTTTCACTTCTGTGGAAATCTAAGACATGCATTTTCTTGGCCCTACTCTAGTTAACCTCTTTAAGAGCAACTTAGGAAAAATATAGATAAACCTGAGAAAAATTTAGATAAAGGTGGGAGAGTCCATTAAGCTGGAACTGGAGATAATGTATAGGACAGCCTGGATACCATGATATGCTATCTGCAAGCAAACAATATGTGCTTTATATGGGACCAATATACAGCCGCACATCTGGAGGGAAAATAAAGCAGATTGAATAATTTTGTATTCATTCTAACTGCTACAAAATGTTATCTGAAGATTTGGTAATTTAAATATTCTATAATTAACATAAACTATGAGCTAACATGTCAAATAGTAACTGGTTCCAAACAAAATTCCATAAAGGTTCGCATGTGAAATAAAGTTGATGTGTACCAGCTGCCTTTCATTGCTAGTGATGTCTTAATTTTAAATGCAAATTTACCTCTGCCACATATATATATGCTATTAAATCACATGCAATTGCAAATTGTTTAACCAGAAATATTTTATGTAAATTAGATGAAAGAATATAACATAGGTGAGGGGAAAAATTAATCTCGGAGCATTTCAAGCTTGCTGCTTTGTGGTCTGTCATGTGGCTTTATATTGTTATTTGTTAAGTTGAGACATATGATTGGATACTCAGCTGAGTGCCATAATTCCCACATCACAAGGTCACCACACAACTTGCTGTGACCTCCTAATCCCACCTAAAAGTCAGCCAGGCCTTGAAAGCACTAGTGCAGATCTTTTTGAATTGCTTTGGCAGAGTCGCATAAAACAGCTTGCATAGTGCTTTTCTTTACCATAACCAGCTGCATACAGTGAGATTATCTTCAAGTTATCATAATCCTCATGTTCACATAAACAAGGGAAAATTCCAGACCATTACTTTTTGCTTAATGTGTATCTTTCCCTGCAGGAAAAGTGCGCTTTTATCTTGACATAACTCAAACCGATAAAATATTCCTTTTCCTAAGCTCAAGAAAGGCATACATTTTGTTCACAGGGTATTCAACAACCACAAAACATATAATTTCTGGGTGCCTTAAAAAACAGAAAGTTAATAGTAGCAAACCTTGGATTAAGCAGCTATCTGTGTAATCATTTACTGGCTCACTGACATGCTAAGGGTCCTTGGGTTAGTCTTGAGCCTTTAAAGTTTGGCAGGATAGAACCCCCAGAAGATTTACTACCACTTAATTATTGACCTGACATAATACTGTTATGTAGCACATGTTGATGAGTTGTTTGGTTTAATTAATTACTGAATAAGCATTTTATTTTTGTACCTTTTGAGATTTCCTGCAGTTAATGTGCCTTGGTTAATTTTCATAGCATTGGACAGAAATCTGTGTGCCTTGCTCAGTGATTTTATTATAGGCAAAACCTGCAAAAAAGGGGAAAACACATTAATACTTATAGCTGCTCAAAATCATACATTCTATTTGTAACACTGGCTCTGTTCATACTGGATTTAGAATTTGTTTGCAAAACTAAACTTATTAATTCCTATTTACTTTGATGAATCACCCTGCAGATCCAAGTTTGTCCTTGTCTAATTACCTTGCTTACAAGTCAGCAAGCTGCCGTAGTTAAAATAATTGAAGTGTTAGAGAGCATACATTAATTTTTAAAGATCCTGACTTCCTTGTGTTTTGTTCATTATTAAAGTACGTACTTTTTAAGTGCCTTAATACAGCTGAGAAAATTTAGGGCAGGTGTTCTTCCACATGCAAACAAATAAATAAATAGAGTGCTTTCCTTTTATATTCTCTGTGGGAAAGTTCTATCAAATTTAACAGAAAAGTGTATCTTCAAGTTAAGTGTAGCCTTATTTTTTGGTGAAAAAAATTTTTACATCTCCAGCTTCAGATTTAATGGGTGGTTCAAATAGCTCGATGGCCATCACTAAGTTCTGTAACTTGTCAGGATATTTTCTGAAAATATTTCTAATATTTTAATAAACCTTCAGTTTTGGAGAGATTTGCCTTGGCTTTTGTAATCATTCATTTGCTCTATAAAATGATGTAATATTAAAATAATTTATTAATTAGCACGCATGAGACCATTTTGGTTTTAGGCAACTGAAATGTAACTACCACGATCTACTATATTAATCTAAATTCCTCACTCATCTTCTTCCTTTGATAAGAACCAGTTCATATCTACTTTCTCCTTGTCTGGGCTGACCTGCTATTAAGATGCAAGATCTCATAGGTGACTCTACTCAGGAGAAAGTTTCGTGATAGAAGAAGAGCTCTGTTTCATTTACATTTGTGAACACAGGAAATATTTTGTTAACATGAGCTGTAGTTTCACATTCCCTTTGCCTCAACTAGTCACAAGCTTCTGACAGAAGAGACACCACCTTCCCCTCCTGTCCTGGTGGCATGTCTCTCCAATGTGTGCCAGCACACATGCTCTTGATGTTGAGCGGAGCCAGGCGAAAGAACTAATCTGACCAAGTCTTAATCCTGCCAGCCCAAAGCATGCCAGTGAACAGGTTAGTTTTCAGATGTGTCAGCTCTGTCATCTGGCTCCCTGTGTTGTCACACCATTGCCAGTGCTGTCACAAGAAAAGAGCAGAACTGGGGGTCACCACCCCAGCAGTCAACACATACATCATGCAACCCTCGCCTCGGACATAGAGGGTGCTAAAACCACTAGAAAGGGCTGTCCTGTCTAAGCCAGCCCGTCAGCTGAAACAGCCTCTCTCTAGGCTTGAGTCCCCTCTGTTGTGAAGTCATCTTCTCTGTCAGTCTGTCTGCTCCCCTTCTTCAGGATCTCTGCCCATCTGGCACACCACCTTTCTGGAAGGGCCAGCCGAAGCCTGGCTGCCTAATGGTTTCGCACTCCTGAACAGCTCTGGGGTTTGACTTTGGTTTTGGAACAAGCGTGCTTTACTGTTTCTTACAGCTGTTTTACAAGGGCAGTGGCAAGGAAGTCTATCGTTTTGAGGATAATGAACGCAGTTAGATTCTTGATTTGAGAACTTCTGAAAGGTCAAACCCAGCCTTATTAGGAAATCTCTGGTGACTTGCACAGACACCAGCAACAGAAACAATGAACACATATGGGGAGCATTATTTCATGCACAGCTGGGTACCTGGGACAAAAAAAAAAAATCCCAGGAAAATATTGGGCATTTATAGATTCCAGTGAATGGAATGGAAGGGAAAAAAAAAAAAAGAACCCTTCCTTCAACAAACCCAAAATGGTGATAGTGTAAATCAAGGAACCTAAAGTACATACACCCCTAATATGCTGCAACAAAATGAAATGTAACCTTTGCTTCTCTGATGCAGAACAGGTCAGTGCAGTGGCATATACAGTGCCTGGCAGTGTTGTCTCAGTTAATTGTCTCAGTTAATCAGAAAGGACTGTGAATTTTAAATCAGTGGCTTTCAGGTGGCCAAGACTGTGAAGGTCTGAATAATTTTATATAAAAAGCTGCCAGCATTTGGGAACTTAACAGATTATCTCCTAGTTATTATTATGCTATAAATAAGTTCTTGCAATATTACAGTCCTCTAAATCTTACCTTTTTCTTATGCAAGAAAGAAATACGGTCATTATTTTTCCATTCTTCCTCAGTTCAGCCTTTTTTTTCTGTAGTAAATAAACCAACAGAAAGTTATAACAATTTCTAAGCAATAAATTTAATAATATTTTTAAAGAAAAAAATCACTTGAGTTTATCTATATATTATTTATAATAATATAACCCAGTACAATAAGAAAGACATTGTATAGAACAGGGGTGTCAAACTCATTTTCACTGGTGGGGGGGTGCACATCAGCCTCACGGTTGCCTTCAAAGGGTTGAATGTAATTTTAGGACTGTATAAATGTAGGAGTAGTTACATAATATATAGATAAGCTCAAGTGTAGGAGTAGTTACATTTATATGGTCCTAAAATTACATTCAGCCCTTTGAAGGCAACCATGAGGCTTGCACGGCCCCCAGTGAAAATGAGTTTGACTACCCTGGCATAGAGTAATGTTTTTTTGAGATGTTCCATATGCCTCAGTGGCTCATTGCTTCTAATTTCAGCAGGGAAGGGTTACAGAAAAATACACTGCTACTGCAATTTTCCTCATCATTTATCAACAATTCTCTTTCTTTTTTAATTCTTTTTTTGAGAAGGTCATGCTGATAGCGTACAGTATCTACAGAGGGCAGTAGCTCTTTAAAGCTGCTTCTGCAGGTGCAAAGCAGAAATCCATCCAAACTTATTTAGATTCCAGCCAGTAAGTTCAGTTAAACCTGATTCCTAATAAATCAAAAAAACAAACCAAGGAGCTGTTAGGTTTTCAAGTTGGTAGTGGCTGTGAAAACCAATAGGTCTTCTGAGATTTCTCCTTGAAAATTTAAGCCCAGAGTCCAGATTGAATACTCTTAATGTAGAACAAAAATACATAGGTATGAGGTAATTTGAGACGTGAAAAACAATGTTATTATTGTATTACCTAATACAAGGTTTTGGCTCTCTTTCTTTGAGAGATTGGTCCCTCCAGCTTTTAATAACTTATTTTTTGTTGATCAGATTCCAATTTTTTAGCAATGCTGTAATAGCTAGGATAAACAGACTGAAGGGTTCTTTGTGATTCTCACTAGCTACCATTGAAACTTTTTGTTCGCCATTAGTGTCACATAAAGTTATGGGCAACTAATGAAGACTTGTCTTTCTCTCTGGATATCCTCAGCACTCTTGAGCATGTATATCGCTTGGGCCAAGAGCCTAGGAATTAAAAAAAGCACTCAACACGACTAATCTGTACCAGTGGTCACAGAAGGCCTCCACGTCATAGGAGTCAGCAACACCCTACCACCCTTCTGAGTACAATAACTCCCAGGTGATGGGGATGGATGAGTACACCAGGGATGGATGAGTACACCAGGCCCCTTCCCACAGGAGCTGGCTGAACATACAGTGGTGTTACATCAGTTTTTTCCCCTAACAATATCTGTGATATAATGAAAAGCCAAGAAGTCACAACTGATGTGGTTTTTCCACTTACTGTATTAACTAGACCAAGTCTCAAGCACATGATGCAATGAAAGATTGGCTACCAGGCACAGTATGAGAGCATGTAAAGACGATTAATCAAATTATTCCACTTTGAAACATAAATGAAGTCCTACTATGTTTTGTTACAGTTACTTGTTGTAGTTATGTGGAGGGGTGGGCTGGGATGCACAGGCCAGATTTTTAGCTTCAGTTACGTGAGTGCAAATCCCACTGAAAGGATGACTGCATGTAAGTACCAAAGGATGGATTTTGGCCCTTAACTTGCTATAAAAAAGGTATTTTTTTCCTATTATTGTTGTTATGGGAAACAAATTGGGCAAAGAACTTTTGGAAAGAAAGTGTTTTCTAATGGCCAAGAATGTAATAGCAAAGAAAATAAAAAAAACAAATCATCATGATGAAAATAAGCTAATGAAGAAAACAATGGTTAGAACAGCAATCAGAGGCAAGATGCTTAAAAAACAATCCTCAGATCATCCCTGTTCACCATCACTAAGCTGACTGCAAACAAAAGTACAACTGTACTGTACAACAAAAGTTCTTTTCTCCCCTGTCTAAAATACACCCTTCTTTCATTGTGAGACATCCATGATTTTTTTTACCTCTCCCTTCTTGCTCTCCACTGCATTTAAGATGCTAGTTTCAAGTACGTGTGATAAGGCAAATCAAGAATCACCTAATAGCACCAACTGGAGTGAAACACTGGGTTTAGGAATCTCTTTATCTACACATACAAAAGGGTAAAATTATGGATGATGAAGCAGAGTGACAATGACATAAGCTATTGGATGATATAGAGAAAAATGAATCCAATAACAATGGAATCAACAGGAACTTTTATTTTAGTGGGCATTGAACAAGTCCATTACAGAGCAGAAAAAGTCACATGGAGATGGTGGTTACTATTGTCAAAGTTTCCAGATCCCTGTTTTCCACATTCATGAACATATGAAAATATAATACTAGCCAGTAGGTGCACAAATGAGTTCATTATGACTTAACATTAGAAAGGATGTTATACCATAATTTTATTCTACGGAAAAAGGACCCATTATTTTCTTAAAATGCTGCTGTGTTTAAATAAATTGCAGGAGCATTTTCATTTTTCTCCTTCCTTCCTCTCTTCCTTTCTTTTTTTCTTCTTCAGGTTTCTGTGCACCATTTACTATCTCAATTCTGAATATAGCCTTAGTCAGAAACCTTTCCACAACACATTTCCAATCTGTGGTACAGATGGAGACTTAACAGCGTCCCACGATGAGAAAGGCTTACAGCATGCTGTAATGCAAGATTAGTGTTTACTGCTCTGCCTCTGAACAGCAGGTGTTTAGATACTGCTGCATGGCACATTATTTGGGAATCTTGGGGAATGTAGGTGTATGTGTGACAGTGAGAGAAATCCTTCCTATATAACACCGACAACCAATAATACATAGGAGCAATATCTCCTGGGTAGAGGTACCATTTGCAGGACTTTTTCCATACATGGAACAAATTGATAATAAACACTTTCCAAATCATTCCAGAAGTGGTAATACATAACTGTTGCCATGTTCTGGGGCCGCAATGATCTTATTTAAGCTCACAAAAGAAACACAGTCACAAAGCCTCCAAGGGAGACCCAAGGGACTGCAGGGATTGTTGTGTGTGATTCACTCCATCTCTGAGTCAGTCCTGAATTTACGTACACAGTTTCATGCCAGAAGGGAGGTCTTTCAGAAAACAGGAAAATACTAGACCCACATATTTCTACAGACTCAGCCAGAGACATGTTCATTCTTTAGACCAATGCTGTATAATGTCCTTATGCAGCAGCTTCCCATTTCACCCAGAAACAACTTTATTCCAGTGGAGAATGCAGTGATTTTTTGTGTGCATAAAGTGCTTTTGCATTTCCAGGGTTTCAATATTCTATACACAGTTACAAACCTGAAAAACATTCTGGTGGCTGACATACCCAATGCCAATAAACAGACAAGAAAACCCAGTTTCAATTATTCAATACTATTTTCACTGAGGCATCTATAGGAATGACACGAATTTATCTGCGTGTGTGTGTGTGTGTGTGTATGTTCAATTATTCTCCTACCTTGTATTTCTCATTTCTTATTTCTTCATTCAGTAGGCACTGAACAAAAGTATTTCTGAATAAGGATATATTCTAACATTTCTCAGAACTGCAGCTCCATTCTAGACACATAAGGGAGCTCCAGCGCACACAGGGCTCTCCCACCGCCTGACACTGTTATCATACTGTCGAGCCTTGATCACAATAGAGTCAGAAGACAGAGTGAGTAAAAAGGCACCAAATGCCAGCAAATTATGAACATATCTGACTTCACCACTTGTGCAGCAGTATTGTCATAAACAATGGAAACATCTATTGTTTAAAAAAACAATGGTTCAGCCTATGCAGATAAATATAACATCTATTTCTATTTGCAAAACAGTGACAGTTAAAACTGATCTCACATGCTTCTAGATATTCTTAACTCAGTGGAATTATCTCAGTAGACTAGTTTCTAAATGGCTTCTAGCACTTACTACTAAGGATTTCTAGCTGAAAAGACTTCCATCATCAATATACTGGACATGCAAAGGGCAATTCAGCACCAGACATAAAATGAGCCCTGCCTCCCATTTCTGGGTGAAACAATGTAGAAGAAAACTTCTTGGTGTCACCTTTTTGAAATGTGAAATATTGCTGTTAACTGTCATGAGCAAAACTCTTAAATTAAATAAGACTCATCTACATACATTTTTCCCCCTCTGAGAAAGCAGACTCTGTTCATTTAGTTTTTTGTCATGATTTTGGTGGCTTTATCTAAAAAATTGCCACAGTATTTGATCCTCTGTTTGGAAAAATGTGTTAGCCTGATGCATGTATCTAGTTTGCAACATTGTACAAACGCACTGGCTATAGGATTCAAGTCTGCTTCCAAGTGCTTAGCTAGCCAGCAAGCGACAAAACTGGACACAACTCTTGACACTCCAGAAGAATAAAGGGTAATTCTGCTTTCTAAATTACAAGTAGACAGGCAAACTAAGAATTTGATCATTAAGTGACATGAAGTAAAAATACAATAAAGCCAAAGTAGTGTACAATAAAAATATAATAAATATTCTAAAATAAAAGATTCAAGTCAGCTCTGACATAGCAAACTACTTTACAGTTAACCTGCAATTTTTCCTACTTTCATTTTACCAAAAGGTTTGATTTGGTAAGCTTACCAATACTGAATAGATGCATGGGCTTGTGGGATATTCGCATTTTCATTATTCCAGTGGAATTAATCACTGAGGAAAGTGGAAGCAAATATGACTGGTCTTAGAAACAGCAAAAAGGTGGCAGAATCTTCTTGAAACAGACTGAACGTCACAGGCACTTAATCCTCAAAAATGACTTTTATACAAACTGTTACAACTCCTAAGGGTCTACGGTATTCCGGTGTTTCTGCTGTGCAATTGTGGAAGAAGAAAACAAATAATTTGCACTTAAAAGGATATCTATCTCAGTTTAGGTATTTGAGAGACTCTAGCAGCCCCAAAATAGACTTAAAATGTTACCTGATACTCAAAATACGTGAAAGGGGAGGTGGAGCAGGAAATTTCTTAGATGTGACTTGATGAGGGTTAATGAGTCCCCAGTTATGTGTATGCTTTCTTAGTTGATAAAATATCAAAATCTCCCTTTGCCTTACTGGAAGATTTGTTTTTTCATCAGTCAAATACAGCCTTTAGTTTAGCAAGAAACACAAATTACAGACAACATTGCTTCAAAGAGTAAAATAACTCAGGGGTTTAATAAAGCAGACTTTTCCTATATTTCAGCACTTAAAATAACAAAGTCACTGGAACTTGAAACCTGACTACTCCTTATCACCTTCTGAACATAAAGAACAATGTCATTACAATCAATGGATCAAAAAGCAATATGACCTTAATTTAAATATTTAAAGAGCAATTTAGGAAAGTGAAATGTGAAGACAGGGAAGGAGGCAAGGAGGAATACTTGCTGGAAACTTTGACTCTCTAATTTTGAGAACACACAATTTATTTGATAAAGAAAATAATTCTAAGTAATAAATATTTTGTGTTATTACTGTCTTTTTTTTTTTTTTTTTTTGAGAAATGTGGAACCATTCTATAGACACAACTGAGCTCTGCCTTCTGTTAAGGGTTGCAGCACCATTGAAGTTTGAACTCATTTAAGCACTTCTGTTGTGCTTTTAATTCCCCCTGCCTTCTTATTTTCTTCCAGTGGATTGAAATGTGACCAAATAGCAGCATGACTACGAAGGGAAAAGATAATTCTCACACAACATTTTTAGTGCTTTGGGGAAAACACACACATACAAACACATTTGCTCATGTCTGATTCAAGATGTGAAAAAAAATAATAAGGTAAATCTATGAGAATTTTTTCTGAAATTGAAAACACACTGAAAAACTCTCCTATGTATTTGTTTTGTTTAGACTACTTAAGACTTCTGCATTATGTTACCACAACAGATACTAAATATGTGCAATATATTTACTGAGATTAAAGGAATTATGGGATGAATTATCCTTAGGCAATACTGCTTTAGTAATTGTTTGGAATATATTTTTATCAATATCAGTCAAAAAGGTGACTTGTCAGTCTAACCAGAGACAGTTTGCATCCTCAGTAGATTATATAACACAGAATGCCACTAAAGTTTGTTGAAATCTTGTATCACCATATTGGTGTAGTGGGATTAAAGATGGAAGCAAAAGAACTTGTGAATTGGCTGGGAGGTCTAGTTTGCACTGCTTCATTCATATCTGTGTTATTTGTTATACTAATGGATGTCCTTATACTGAACTGAAAAATGGGCAATTCCTGAAGTAAAATATGTCCAAAAGAGTGAGAACGAAGTTAAATATTCTAATGCTAGGGATATAAGGATTTACCTGTGTTGTCGTCCCCTCCCCACACACCCCCAAAAAAACATTCACTTCCCTTATTATAACATGATGGTAGAACTAGTTCTTACCAAGACTATCTTTTTCCGTGTCCTGCTCACAAAATCTAAATTAGATTAGAGTCAAACTTCAGCTACATTGTCTCCTCTTCCAAGGAGATTTTTTTTAAGACATATATCTTTTGAGTTTCTCCAGCAATATGAAGGACTGTGAAAGCTCTTAGTTATAAAAGCTATTTTAGATCTTAAAAACTTGAAAAAACTTCTTTCATTCAGCTTTTGTATTGTGCATTGTTAACTTTTCCTGAAGCGTAAAAGCCAGAAAATTGGTATCAGCACTCTTCCTTTAATATCACAGTGTACAGGATAGCACAATATCAAGACACCAGTAAAACTCAAGGCAGTGATGCACAATTTTGGAAATTTGTACTCGGTTAAATTGAGAAGCTAATTCTTCCAGTTCTTCCATTTTCTATATCCCCATCTCTGGCCAAGGTAACTGACCCTCTAACAGAGAGAGCAGAATAGGAGGTGTGTGCCGATGGGAGAGCTCCCCAGTGCTTCTTGTTTATAGTGGGGCATATTAACTACCATTTTAAAATGGCTACTTCAATTTACATCAAGATGCGGGATAGCTGAGGAGATGCTATGGGGCACCTTCGTCTTTATTTGCAATGGGACCTCTAATCTCCAGGAGATTAACAGAGCGACAGATGTGATTCTGAAATCTCTCTGAGGCATCTGAAATCATGGATCAGTGCAGAAAAAAGATCCATGTCGAAGCCCCAAGCTTCAAGTGAGTAATCTATGACTTTGTTTCAAACCCATTGCCCTGTTAAGCAAAGGGTAGACCTAGCTAGCTAGCAAGAAGGAAAACTCTGGCTTCCCAGAGCTTGGGCATCTAAATTATCCTGCTCAAGAACAGACAGTTCATTCTCTCGAGGAGGTCCTAGGAGGTGCACAACCATTACATGGTCTTGTGGTTGAAACAGCACTGTCAAAAAAACTAGAAACACGATGAGAGTAGTCACGCACATCTGTTCTACCTGAGTACCTTTACCGCACAGCTGCAAAGCTGGTGTGGGTCCAGTGTTACATTTATTTGAAGAATGCTGAACCAATTTTGATGCATCTATACAAGCAGGTTTGCACGGATTTTAAAAGTTAATAAATGTCATTGTAGATAAGCTCTAAGTTTCAGAGACATTTACAGGTTTGTGGTGATGACTGCTATCACATATTGGTTACCTATGAGAAGCTGTAAGGTGATGGATAGCGAGAAGGGTGGATAAAAACTGAATCAGACTATGCTTGCTAGCAAGTCAATTAAGTGAAAAGGTCAAAAATAGCAGGACAGTAATCAGGTTTTGAGAAGTAAATGTTACTAAAGTTTAGGTTATTTTGAGTATTTTCAATGCTAAACCTTACAAACAAGTACCAGAAACAAGTTTTCCCCTTTACTGTAAACCTATAAAAATCTATGAAAGTTCCTTTCTCTTTATTTCTCTGAAACTCTGACAAAGAAAGCTCAGATGTGGACCGAACTTCAGGAAATATGTTTTCCACTCTAAATACTCAGGAATTGGCTGAATGGTGCAGATGGTCACATCACTTGCGCAATGTACAAGTCAGCAGTTGATCTCCTTTCTTACATGCCAACCAACCTTCCCACTAAAAGAGTGGTTCCGATATTTTGCCCCAAAACTATGACAGGAGAAATTAAAATTATGTGTAGTACCAGAGGCTGGTAGAAGTGATGCGTTCCTAACTAATGCTTGGCATTGAATGAATTGAATGTTCAGTGCCATTCACAAAGTTCTTAAGCTCAGACAGCAGAGAGCTTTTTAAGAGGGCAGCTGAGAGCAAACTCAGGTAGAAATTAGACAGGCTGACTGGGAAATCAAATTACCCAGAATAATCACTGAACTAAGATGTCTTTGGACTTCGTGTGTTTTAAATTCATAAAATTCAGCTCTGTTGGTTAACTCCTTATCCAGCAACAAATAGAATTTTTAATTAACTTTATAAGGACAATTCACACATCAATATGATATTCATGTTGGACTAAAATTGGATTGGTTTACTTAGTAGTTCTAAAGTTACAGAGGCATATAAGAATGACCATTACTGGGAATTAACAATGAAGTTATGGGAGGAACCTCAAGCAATGTGAAGATGAGGGAAGGCAGCATTGCCAGAGCAGCAAGTAAATCAGAGGAAACAATACCACTGAGGAAGAGATGCAATATTTTGAAGGTTGCTTTCAGGCATCCAGACCGTGGGCTGCAGTTGTTTGAAACTGATCTATTTCAGGAGTCACAAAGTTCAGTTAAAGTTCTCTCAAACCTCTGAAAAAGGCAATAAAAATCCATAACTGAAAATAAAGCTTAAACTCAAACCAAAAATCTTGCGTGATTTTAGCTTACCTATTTTAAATAGTAGTTTTCAACACTATGTTTAGTTGGGATGCACAGAAACTTGTTGAATTTGGAAGAGATTATTTGAAAGAGATCTTCTTAAAGATATCTGCTGTGATAGACCCAGCCAAAACCAGGAAGAGGGCCATCCCGTGTGAATGTATTTTTGAGAAATATCCCCATGTCCTTGTGACTGGAAGAGCTATTTAAAGGTAAATTAAAAACAACTGCATATATCAAGAACAAACTGGAATGGAGGGTTGCTTTAATACACTGGTTTTTATAAATACCCAGTCTACTCAGAGATACTGAGAACCCAGTAGAAAAATCAAGAATAAAACTTAATTCAAAGTAAATAATGAAAACAGCAGCTTGAGGGAAAGTGTTTTAAGCAAAATAAGCACCTGTCATCAGGTTTGAGGATGACACCAAACTGAAGGGAGCAGTGGATCAGCTCAAGAGAGGGCTGCTGTTGAGAGAGACCTAGGTGGCCTGGAGCAATGGGCCAGCAGGAACCTCGTGAAATTCAGTGAGGACAGATGCTAAGTCCTGAATCTGGGAAGGAAGAGCCTCTTATAATGATACAGGCTGGGCATGGACTGGCTGGGGAGCAGCTCAGCTGAAAAGGACCTGGGGCTCATGTTAGACAGCAAGCTGAATCCAAGTCTGAAGTGGGCCCAGGGGACACAGAAGGCCAACAGCAACCTGGGCTGTATTAGCAGCCACATAATGAGTAGATTGACAGAAGCTATCATCCCCCTTTGCTCAGAGCTCATTAGATGACACCTAGAGTACCGTGCCCACTTTTTGGGCCCACAGTACAAGAACAGCAAAGATAAACAAGAACAACTTCAGTGGGGGGCCATCAAGATAGTCAGGGGATGGAGCACTTGTCCTGCAGTGAGAACCTGGGGTAACTCATCTTGTTCAGCCTGGAGATGAGCTGGCTTTGGGGGGACCTCACAGCAACTGTCCAGTGCCTGTAATGAGGTTATAAAGGACATAGAGCCAGGCTCGTTCAGGGCACAGCGGTGCATGGCAGTAGTGTAAGAGATAATGGGCATAAACTGAAACAAAAGAGAGTCAAACTGGATATAAATAAAAGCAAGCTTCCTACCTGTGAAAACAGTCAAGTAGCAGAACAAGTTGCCCAAGAAATTCTGCAGTCTCTATCTTTTGACGTTTTCAAGATCAACTGGATCAAGCCCTGAGCAACTGGACCTGATCTCATTGCTGAGCTTAGTTTGAGCAGGACCTGAGACCTCCTGAGGTCCTTTCCGATCTGAATTTTCCTGTCATCATTCTGTGAGTGTATTAAATGTTTAATATGCTTGTGAGGAGTCTGGTTGAGAGTGTCTTCACAGGAAAGGGTAACTTTCCTTATTCTTGACAGAGGGATAAAAGATTGACTTGAACATCCCTATTCAGATTATTTATGGAAGAACATAGTGCTAATCATACGATTGTGTTTTGTGGCAGGGGAATAAGTGGCTTGATTAAATTGAGAACTAAACCGAAATTAAATTTGAGGTTAAAGAATGGTTGGTTCTTTCCCTGCACTACACAGTCAGCTCTCACACTGTCTCTGCAATTTGTAGTGTCTCATAACAAAGCTCTATGGAACATAATTTGATGTGGCATAACAAATGGAGACTTCCCAAACTGCAAAATTCTGCAATGGTAACTACTGGGACTAAGGGCAAGAGAGAGGTTCAGATCTAGCTATTGTCTTCTCAAGAGTATGACAACTGAAGAACACAGCAACCTTTCCATTAAAAGCAGCAGTGTCCTGAGGACATAGATCCTGCTCTCTCTGAAATTCTTTAGAAGAAGACTGCCAAAGTATGTTGGAGAGAGTGCACCAAGGACCAGGAACAGCCCGTTCACTAGCCAAGAGCACTCTGTCTCACTCTGTGTATGTTACAGTAGGCACAAAAGATGCGCAGACAGAGAACAAAAACATGGTAACATTTCTAGGTTTTTGCAGAAGCAATGCGCTCAGTATTCACAAACTGCAAATGTAGCAATTCTTTACATTTGTTCTTAATGCAAATAAAGAAGATGCTTGGGAGGAATCCATTAACAAAACCAAGGTTTGTTACTGAGATTTTTTTAATCTCCAGCAAGAAGACTGGCAAAATCATCACTAGCAAAACAGATCTGGAGACGTGAAAGAGGAAGACTTGATACTTCATCATCATTGCCACAAGATATTAATTTCTCTATGAAAATCCAGTTTAACAAATTTGATTTGAGAAAGATGAATGTCCATAGCAGGGAAAGTAAACTGAGCTATGGAAAGTCTGTCTGCTTAACCTGGGAAGGCTGCAGCCAAGATTACACCACTTAACCTTCATCAAGGAAAAGGCCAAAAAAGGCCAAAAAAGGCCAATGTGTTTAAGCAGGGCACAGGATGGGACAGAAGAAAACTTCCTATGAAAAAGGTTAAGTTCACATTCTTTTGGTTTTCATTAAAACTATTCCACATCACTCCACACTTTCATTTAAAGCAGTTTCCTGACAGCATTGAACACAAGATCTTAAAGCATGAAAGTCAAAATATAAAGGCGTAAATGGAAAGCAGTTCATGTACTGTATACAAAATGGGGAAAAACATGAAGGACACATAAGAAATGGCAAAACAGAAATAATACCTTCAGTCTTTGCAAATTATATAATACATGGTGCCCAAGGTGATCTTCCATCCCATGTACTTCCACATACATGTACTTTAAGCTGAACAGTTCCTAGGGCATCTGTGGCTTTAACAAGGTAGAAGATTTTTGTTTTATATGAGGCTTCTAAGGAAGAAAGAATTTTCTTCCAACACTACAAAAACAGAAGACCAAAATTTAGCAAGATCTCCAGGTGTGTTATTTCCAAACTGCTGAGAAAACAGATGAGCTCCTGTTTGACACTACCACCTCCCAATGTCCATTAGAGCAACTAAAAGAGGCATTGGACAATAGTGTATGATAGATGGTAAACACCCTAGAAGTGTTTGATTATGGAACACTGCACTCAGGATTTATCCTGGAAGAAGAGGTAAGTATACCTCTGAGCAAGCTCATATGCAGATGGATCAAGAGGTATATGCAAGAAGCACACTGAAACACCACGAAGAGAGGGAGAGAATGTATTTTCTTTTCATCCTCTACACACAGTATCTGGTCTATATTCCTTCAGGAGATCTATCAGCCATGATTCAAACTCCTGTCCTGTCTGTTTTGGAAGCTGACTGTTCACCCAGGCTTATTTGTGATGCCTGTATCTATTATGTCAGCATGGCAGTTTATTGCCCGCCTGAATTTTCATCCTCCATTGTTCAGTAACATTGTTCCTATTGAGTGTAGATGTCAATGATTCATGATGAAGTGGGGAAAAGAATTTCTTCAAACAATGAAAGTGGCCCACACAGAGCTTTGAAGATAAGGACTGAGACATGGGCTCCTCATTTCATACCAGATGTGACTCAGTAAGGTGGCTGGGAGAGGTGAGGCATTCTTGGAAACTTGCTCTGCCCTGTGTTTTGTTCTCATCCAAACAAACTGCCACACCTTTTCTAAAGATGAGTTGTTCGACAGGAAGGTATGACTTAAAAAAACACCAGACCCATAAATATATGTATTATTGAGATCAATTCCAAACTGAAATGTCCAGCATATTCTTTTATTGCAGGCAGGGAAAAGTGGCAGTTTTGGCAGCTATAGGTGGTTGGAGACTGAAAAACCCTGAATAGTTCAAATAGCTACCAGATTCAACACACTGGTGTTCCACATGTCTGTGTCTCTTTTCCACTGTCATGGTAGCACTAGTGTCACAGTGCAGGCTTCATTATCCAGCTGTATTAGTGTGGCAAATGTAGAATGGCTGAATCACTGTTGGCTCATTATCTGTCTCCGACTGAAGGGCATATATTCCTGAATTAAAGTAAAAACTTGCTCTGTGCTGGACTTTGCACTGGAGCTCCTGAGATGTGTGCATGCACTCCATTAGTAATCTCCAGAAGAGGAGTGAAGCAGACAGGTCACAGCATTAGCGTCACTCATCCCAACTAGAGCTGCTGATGCTCATGTCAATGACCTCAGTAAATGTGCAGACTGTGCAGAAAACAGCTTTATTTAAAGCAACCTTGAACGAGTACCCAAAGCGAGAACCTACAGAAAGTCAGCAGTGTAGTAGGGTTACTCCTGAGTTTGATCACAGAACTCATTCAACACAGGGATACGTTCAAGCTCCTCAGCAAATGATTCTCTCCCATAAGCCTATAGGTTCCTGAGATCAAAGATTCTTACACAACACACAAAAGGAGGAATACACAACGTACACATGATATTCTCACACTACTCACACTGTACAGCTGCCAGAAAGAGCAGTGAATTCTCCAGGCTTACAGACAAGGTAGACAGAGTTCCTCAAAATGGACAATGTCAAGATATGGTTGCACAATGCCACTTTTCCAGGACAGTGTGGACAACTGTTCTAACTAGCCATGCCGTTCTTTTACCTAGTTTTTGCAGATCATGCTGGCAACTCTTCTCCACTCTAAAGGACTCACAGGATTTGATAGACTTCTTTTTTTGTGTTAAAGGTATCCATGGTACCCAAGACAAAACCAAGTATCTGCAACACAGACCTATTTCTTGAGATATGGTTATATTGCATCTCAAGTTGCTGAGGTGCAAAAAGGTGCAACATTCGTGGAAAGGAAAAGTTTTCAGACCAATTTAGTGAAAGGGAAAATTCAATGTGAGCTACATAGGATGGAAAAGACCTAAAAAGGTACATACATGTTTCAACACCTCTTTGTGGCTGCACACCTTACTATAATATGTTGAACTATGTTTGGGTTTTTTAGTTTGTTTTTTGTCATGGGGTTTTTTGGGTGTGTGTGGGGTTTGGGGTTTTTTTATTTGGTTGGATTTTTTTGTTTGTTTCTTTGGTTTGTTTTGGTTTGGTTTTTTGAGGAGTCTGGTGATCCCTGGCTATGCATACCTCAAAGTCTTTTCATTTTACCCTTCCTCACTTCAGAGGATCCATGCTTTAGACAAATTCTCCATAGCAAGCAAAAGGAAACAAAAAAACTAACTCAGTGGCCTTTGGCGCTTAGGAGTTGAGTTGCAAAGCAGTAGGGCACTGGAAGCCTTCCCTTGTGAGCCTATATACCAGCAACGGACTGAAATTTACTGTGAGACAAGAAATGCAGACCCTCTGCTGATGTAAAAGAAACTACTGGAATGCCTGTCTGATAAACTAGCATTAACTTTGGAACATTTCTATTGCTCTGACTATGATAATGGTGTCCCTAAATCCTACACGATGGTGGCCAAGTAAATAGTGTTACAGTCCAAATTCATAAATTGGCTCTAGATGTGAAATAGATAACAAGGTAAATTCACATATGCTTTACTAGGGACACATTCAGGAATTTGGGTATTACAGCTACTCTCTTTAACAAAATAGTGGGGAATGACACCAAGGGAATCTTTGCTAAAAATTACTATGAAGGTTGGCTTAATGCATACTTCTTTATTGCTACCAAGTTACCAAAACCCAAATATTATTCTACAATCTACTGTTGTTAGCATTTTTGCAGTCCTTGGGAAAAGTTATAGTTAAAAGGTATCCTGTGCTGATTTATAACATGCTCAGTTTATTATTGCACTACTGTTCTCTAATTTGTGACTGGCATGCCCTGAGGCAGCCAAGTCAGTGGGAGAAAATCCTCAAAAGATTTAGCATAGCTAAATCCATAAACACAGGTACTGAATCTTTTACAATTCTGCCTTTCTTCCATTCTTTGTCCAACATCATACCCCTGTAAGATCATCCATTATTCCTCACCAGACCTTTAGTGCTCGCAGGCACCAACAACAGCTGTGATCCCCCTAAGCTTTATCTGCCCCATTGGCCTTTGAGACATTCCTTCAAGTAACAACAGTGGGTGATGTTTAAAACATTTTCCTGTAACTTATATAATTTACAAAGAAAAGGCATTTTTCTTGTCAGTATAACCCAGCACTGAAAAGGATGAGACTTCAAAGGACTAGAGTATTCCATTTCTGCAGTCAGTACCACAACTACATATAATCTAAAATCAGCATCATAGTCTCTTCAAGTGAACTGCAATTCCTGTTGTTCAAATGAAAGACCTGCTTCGTGCTTTCTTGTGTGGAAAGTATAGGAGACACCTTAAGGAGCTGTGCAGGAATTACCTCACAGCTGTTCAAATACAGACAGTGTTTATCCATGGCATTGCTCATCTGTGGGCCAACCGAGAAAGTCAAGATGATATCAAGCCCCTTCAGCTTAAACTCCTTAGCAATCCTTATGAAGCAAGCGGGTAAGCTCCATCCCTACATGTGCAACTGAAAGAGGCAGGTGCCTTTGAAGGTTTCCAGGAGGAAATCCTGCCTGCCTAACCAAAATGCCTGGAGGCCTTCAGAGGGACTCTCTTCACTGATCAGAGAGAGAACATACCTTTAGGTAGCTGCTGTATAAGGATTTAAGACACAGGGGCATCTCAGATGCCTTGGCTATTCAGACTGGATACCACACTCAGAATCTCATTCAGTTTTTTTAAAGTAGCAGCTCAAGGGTCACTTGTGTTTCTTCCCTCTTTTCTCCCCATACTTCTTATTAGCTTCTCTCCAAAGCTTATTTGTCTATTTAAGAAGTCAGAAACAGTAAGTAGGGCCTTTCCATATTCTGAGTGAAGCTGCAGCAATACTCTCTGCAAAAACACATACACTTTTGTTAAGTGCGCACATTTAGCCTTCTGCTCATGGCGACGCTGGCACAGTTGCACATGTCTATTATCACACCTTCTCCTGTAGACACACACAGTGCCTTGGTTCACAGAGTGAGGTGTCACCAGGTAGTTGAGTGATCTTACAGCTTATATCCCCCTAACAGGGTTGCCCCATCTTCCCCCTCACCCTCAACCTACCAGCTCCAACCACTTCCCTTGCACCATGTGGAGCTTCTGTCCACTTACTGAGCTGAACCAGCTCACCAGGCCTGCAGCCAATGCAGCTTCCTGGTGTTCCAGTGAGCTTCTTCAGCATGCCAGGAGCTGAGCTGAGAGCCAAGTCTGGCATGAGGGAGGAGATGGCAACACGCTGCTAGAGGCAGAGGATGGGAGGATCAAGGATGGGTTTCTCCGGGGCAGCAAGCTACTCCACTGGCTGAGCAGAGTCAAGGACTCACCCTCTGCTGTAATAAAACATCTTTAACAAAATGGGAGTTATCAGAGAAATGATCAAGGGAGTTGATTATGGTAAACCTCAGGAAAAAAGTTTTTTTTTTTTAATTGCCAGGCATGACATATACAAACCCACCTTATTCACAAGGTCTGCATGCATTTACATCGTGAGATTTGGGATTTCCGTTAGTTTCCTTCATGTTTCTGGAGCTGTATGCAAGTCTGCTTCCTCAGCAACCAGGAGGATTAGGTTTAAAAAAACAGAAAGGAGAGATCTGAACTTCTCACATTATATCTTGCCTCTAACACTTCAAGCTTTACAAAGGAGGCTAAATGTCATGAGACTACTGATAAAAGTCAGGAGAGTTGGCAGCTCTGCAAACATTTATAGGCTTGGTAACACATTTTTCTGTTTTTAAGTGAAAACAGACAAAACAGTGCACATGCTACAATAATGAACATCTTGACACATTGCAATTACAATACCGGAACAGACCACTATTCCGTTTTTTATGGATGCTTTTAAGAAAAAAAAATCCCTATGTTCAGCTCCCTGTTACATTTATTCTCCAAAATTCTAGTGCCAAAGACTTCCCTGTCTTCTCTGTGGGCTTTCCAAGCAGAATTCACCTCCTGTGAAGCATCACAAAAATACAGCTGCTGTGGAGCAGCTCCTCTTCTTGCTAAGATGAGTTAGTCGCATCATAGAGAAATGGCAACATGCAATGCCACTATTACACTCAAACAGCATCAGGAGCTTTTAAACAAACAAACAAACCCCCATAAAATTATTGACTTTCAGTGTTTTGCTCCCATTTAGAATCTCCGTGAAAAGAATCTGTGGATAATCTAGCACTGATCTACAAAACAGTCTGGATTTCCATAGCACTGTACCAAACCTAGCTATCTTCCAGAATGTGATGATGGCATCATCATGCTAACCTGTGATAAAATTGTTGAAAAAGAGTATTTTTGTTTGCATTTCCAGCAATATTATTAACTTTACAGGGAGCTATAAAACTTACAATGTAGAATTACAGTTAATTGTAAGTTAATTTTTGCTATAAAACAACTAAAACCAAAATGTTAAGAAAGCCATGAGAAAATCTTAGTTGAAAAGGTCAACTACTACAAAAATATTTGGCTGTAACCATATCACCAGTGATGGTTAAGGCTGAGAAGGCTCAGAGCTCCAGGATTAATAAAGCACACCCAGTAACAAAGGCTTACCAAACCTTTTAAGCAGATTCTGAAGGCACAAATTCAAGTTCTGGGAAATCACTGACAGTGCTGTGTGCAATGCATAAACCAGAAGATGAAATAAGTGTTATTTTTCGCAGAAAATGAAAGTCTTAAGATACCAAAAATTAAAAAGAAATTATTCTTATCAGTTAACAATAAATTTTGAGCATGAACAAGCAATACTAAAGCAAAGATCTTGCACAGGCTCTCAAAAGGAGTCTCTGGCATCACTGAAATATGCAAAAATAATTCAGCTAAAAAGAGTCTAGTTTGGCAAATCATATATTACTGTGTTGCATTCTGAGGTGACACTGGTGAAGGCCTTGAGTCTTTCCACTTTAGAGTATCCTCTACAAACACATGACAGTGTTGAAGGCACCCTACTTGGTAAGAACAAGAGGAGAGTTACTGTGCTCTGATGATTTGGAAAAGGTGAATTAGTGTCGGAGCAAGAAAACTGAAAGACAAATAAAAAGATGGGGTTGGGGAGAATGTTAGGTTGCTGGCGTAGCTGGGAAGGCAGAGTGATGCTTTGGGACTTGTTAAGGGGACAAGCAGGCTGACTCGCTGCCACTACAGGGGCACAGCAAGTGGATTGTATCACCTGCCACTCCCTTCTCCCACTGCTTTTCATACCTGTAACCGCAGAGGGACAAGGTCTGCAGGTAATTGCAGTGCAGGGACAGCTGCAACTCAAGTATTCACTGTGTACATACACCCTCAGTCCCCCTACTCCATCTGTAGCCCCCTTACAGCAGCTCTACCTGTGATGGAGGTGTTAGGAAACTCTAGTGTGAGAAAGACAACTGCTGGGTGACACGTGTGTCACGTAGCTCTCTTGTGAGCTGTGCTATTCAGTGCCTTCTAATTTAGTATCCTCAAAATCTCCTAAAACAGCAGTTAAAATTTAAACAGGCAATCTGAAAGCACACTCTTGATCCCATTATCAGTATCGTGGATGGGATTACAATGAGGGTGGTAAGGGTGGAAATTTTTTAGGAGAGATCTAGTATCAACAGCAGGAGTGGCCACTAATTGGATTCTTTCTGTGTCACCACAGAGTTGTCACGGGACCCTTGTTCTCTGTTGAACACTGCAGCTCTCAAGGCACTCAGAAAGGAGCTTTCTCAATTGTTATCGCATCAGTCTGCCTTCCCACTTAAACGCAAATCCCCCAAAGCCCTTTCTAAAGCTAAGGAAATCATGGAACCCATGTCTCCCATGACATCCACGACAAGTGTCCAGCCTCGTCTGGGTAAGAATGAGTCCTGCCATTACACAAGGCTCAAACTCTCTGATCGTGCATGAACAAACATGTAACACCAAGTGCAGTAAGTTAAACAAAGCTAGATAATAAACTGCAAACCGTCAAAACAGTCTGCAACAAAGTGATCTAGGCAGAACAGAGTTTGCAAATCTTTCAAAATGTGTTTTTTCATAGCTGTCTAACTTCCACTGAGTGTGGGTTTTATAATGGCTTCCACATTTGGAAACACTGTGCCCAGCATCACAACACTTTTAATAAAAGGTTTTTATCAGTTCCTGACTGGAATAGGAGCTGTTCAATAATTTTCACACTGATACCTGCCATCTCTAAGATACTTCTGGGTTCCTACATGCTTTTTTTCCCTAATGACCTCTCATTTAGCCTACTTTTTGAAGATGTATTTACATGCTGTTTGGAAATTCACCAAGGTGTTGGTATTATTTTTTTTTTGGCAATGTGAAATTACACCAATCATAATTAATGTTTTTTTCTTCTGAAATGGAGACAAAAATCAATGAAAGGCCAAGGAGATATGCCAAGCAACAGAAATTGAAATTGCATATTATAATGAGACAAGCTCACCCACCTCGATTATAAAGTGCTAAGAAGAGGAAGCCCCTGACAAGCAATAAACTGACACATAATTAAGACAATTCAGGGCAGAATGCAACCTGGCTGAAAAACATTTTCCTGAGCTCTGTCTCACTGCTCAGAGCAATGAAGAAGGAAGGAAAAAAAAAAAAAAAAGGAAAAAAAAGAAAAAAAGAAGAAGTGACTCTTTGAAAACAACTCTATGAAGACAATCACTGTACCACCTAGTCTTAATTAGCTGCGGGAAAAAGAAACCCACCAGCTTTTTGTGCAGGGCAGATTCCCTCACATCACAAACACAGTTGATAGTACAGACATGCCTGGTATGTTCAGCATTCCATATCAAGCAAAGATGAATTAGCCGCAACAAAAATGTAATACAGCTTTCATGCAGCAGTTTATGGATCTTTTTGTACTTCTGGAATTTTTCACCTTGAGCGTATCATGGATCTACTGAGGTTTGTATTGGTCTCAGATCTTTTCCTCAGATTATTTTTATCTCACTGTGAGGAACATCTTTGTGAGTTCTGAACACTTTTACAGCTGCTAGGATGCTAATGGGAACTTCATGTGTGTACCCAGTACAAGTGCTCTCAGGGAAAAAAAAGCCAATGTCAAAGGAAGGTATGTAGAAGTCACCATAAATATGTCTTTGAATGTTTACCATCTGGAACAGTAGATTACATTTTGACAAGAAGCTGGACTGCCCCGTGGGCATTGTCTTTTAAGCAGCCCCATCATTATAAAGGAAGGAAAAACATGATTTGCTGTTCCTGGCAGTGCTAGAGAAACTAGGGTTTTTTTCCTAGTGAAACAATAACAAGCTGGGCAACTGTAGTTAGCTATGCGGTTTCTTGAAAAATATGTTTTCTTATAGATCATCTGATCTGTGCTCTGATGATACCCACAGAGAGGGTTGCGTTTCAGTCAGACTGTGACAGCAAAGGGTTGCACAGCTCACAGTGCTGCACCTCAGCTTTACTGGAAGACTAAGCCTCTGTGCACCAAAGTTGGCTTACTGGGCTTCTCACAGGACAGACTGGGAAGAGCAAAGAGGAGAAATCCATTGTACAAAGCATATGAGGTTTTAACATAGGGTCATAGCAAGGGTTTTCTTTGGGTTTGTTATTAATTTTTAAGCTAATAAAAGTTTCCATCACTTTTTACAATGAGAAAGAATAGACTGAGAGAAAAATCAAATGGTCAAATTTATTCGCATAAGTCGTGGTCTGGTCATGCAGTCAAGTTAGAGATTTAGCTAATTCTCAGTTTGAAATTGGTGTACCTCACTTCCAAGGACACATTCTTACAGAAAAGTGTGTTTGAAAATACAAGCTGAGGACAACCTGTCGACAGGATGAACAGCTCACTTAAAAAAAAAAAAAAAAAGTTGGTTTGAGGCAAAAATATATGTGCAACCTGAAACGTGGTTTTATGGGTATCGTTACACAGCTGAATGCCAAAATCACAAAACACCAGCTATAAATCCCCTTGCTCAGCCTGCTAAACAGATCTTATTTCAGAACACGTTATATACAGTATTATTTATAGAATATCTCACCTGTAAATGGTGAGGACAGTATTAGATTTCTTTCACAGGTAGGAGGCAAATAATTCATAAGCACCACAGGTATGTGA
The DNA here is from genome assembly GCF_036013445.1 of Caloenas nicobarica. Taxonomy (NCBI): domain Eukaryota; kingdom Metazoa; phylum Chordata; class Aves; order Columbiformes; family Columbidae; genus Caloenas; species Caloenas nicobarica. The sequence goes on along the minus strand of NC_088246.1, from coordinate 130,079,992 downwards.
GAGTTAGTGTGAAGATCTGTTATAGTGTGAAAGAAACAAATCATTTTGTTACTCTGCAGAGGAAGAGAATATATATATATACACAGTAAATCTTCAATTTTTAAAAAAATGGAAAATAACCCATCCTCCAGCTTCTCCATTTAGATCATTTAGAGTAAAACAATGAGAACATCTTAATTCTCTGATAAGCTAACATACTGTAATTAGTGATAAAATTTCTTACTCCTTAGTTAATTTGCTGGGCTTCCCCCATTCCAGACATCAATGAGCTTAATAGTAGAATTAAATGAAAATTACAGCAGAGTACTTCCATAACTAATTTCTAATTACATTTCTGCCTCCCTTCCTAAACGTTTTTGCTTACTTTTAATTAACACTTCAGATCGCTAGTTTAGGATCTATAAATATAGCGAGACTTTAATGATCCATTATAGTGATGCTACTTAGTTTTCAATGACTTGTAAAACTTTCACAAACAGATCTGCAAATGAATTACATCCATCTGCTCTGGTGCAGCTGCAAGAGCAACATTACGTTGTACGGCTGCCTTTCCCTTCTCTCCTGATTTTCTCTTAACTTTAAGCCCATGTGTAAGCCAAACCATCCCCATACCGATCATCAGAAGCCCAGCCAGGTCTCTATAAAGGAGTCTTCAAACTTTACAGACATCTCAAACGCACTTTCAAAACCTTCTGGTTTGCTTCACAGCTGAGCCCCAGACAGGCTGCATACTGCTCAAGCATCCTCCTCAAAACCTAGGAAATACTCTGCCGCGACTCCTTCCCCCGCCCGACCACGCAGTTTCCACGGCTGGATGGAGACACGGAGGCATTTGTACCCGCGGACACCGCGACCGAGCCGACCCGGCTGCCGCGTCCCCTGCGCCGGGGGTCCGGGCACAGCACGTGTGTGCGGGAGCGGCGAGCAAAGCCCGCGGGAGGGCGAGCGCAGGCACCCGCGGCGGGGAGAGCCACGGCTCCAGAGGAGATTTTCTGATCTACGCCTTCAAAAGCGTGACCTTAGCTGCGTTAAGAGTGTTAGCTCGCTCGAGACAGCAAGCATCAGGCTGCGCTCGCTGTTATCTGTCAGCCGTACAATAGCAGCATTGATAAGGCTGCAGCAACTGGCTTTGACAAGTGTGCTGTGCTAGCATTCTTCTGGAAACAGGGAAGGAAAAAGAAAGAGAGAGAGAGGCATGAGGTGCCTTTTACTTTACCTGAACAAAGTGTGGGGTTTTATTTTTCCCTCTGAGCTGCTGGAAACGATTCCTCCCTCTTCTCCCCCAAAGCTAGGTAGTTCTTCTTTTGCTTGCAGCTCACACTTGGGGAAGACCACACAGCTCCAGCAAGGCTGCCTCTCTCCCCTAATCCCCACTCGAGTGTGATGACACACACTAACCCCAACCATCTGTTGAAACACGTCCTCAAGCACTCAGCACAGTGGTGTGTCAGGACGGGCTGCCCAATCCAATCGCTGGGGCTGGGTGGCTCTTAAGGAGCTGGAGGCAGAGACAAGGGCAGAAACTATAGGGCTGAGAACTCTTTAGCAAAGTAACCTGAGATTTTGAGAAAGGGCTGCTATTGAAAAAAAGAGCAGAAGGGGGAGGTACTAGCGGGAAGGTAGAGGGAGTGGATTAGTCTGGTGGCCAGTTGTGTTACTTCTCACAACTCCTTGTATTCCCGAGGGACCACTGGGATCCCCTCACAGCGGGATGCGCAGAAGCACAAGAGCAACACTAAAATCCTTTTTTTTTTTTTTTATGGCGGGTCTATTGAGGGCAATCTCCTCCGAGAGACGCTTTTCTAAAAGAGATAAAAGATGCAGTTTGAAATCCTGATAAAGTGCTAATGTGGGAGTCGTTTGCACTGCAATGTGACATTTGCATCCCGAAATCTCAACTTCTTACAGTGCCGTGATCACCTCGTGGCTGCTTCCAGCCTTCCCGGGGGAACGGCGGAGAGAGGCAGGAGGAAAACCGCGGAGCAAGGCGGGGAGAAAAGTGAGGGATCCAAAAGGCAAATATTTCTGCTTCAGCCCAGAAATCTGCAAGTCCTTCCCACGAGCCTGCGCATCCCCCGACTCGGTGTAAACGCCTGGGCTCCCCGGCGTGCCCAGCGGCGTTGCTGTGACAGCTCCGGCCGCCGCGCCGCGCCCCGGCCCTGCGCCGGGCTCCCCGCCCCGGGCTCGGCACCGGGCTCGGCACCGGGCTCCCCGCCCCGGGCTCCCCGCGCCTCCCTCCGGGAAACGGTGCCATCAGCCTGTTGCTTCCCCCCTTCCCGACCGCTTCCGCCACCGCCGCGCCCCCTCGGACTTTCTTGCGGGATGCAGCTCAAGAGTTTAAGGCTCCTCGCCCTTCCCCTCGGGACCCGGCACCCGACAAACCCCCCGCCAAGCCGGGGCTGGGGGCTCTGGGCAAGTGCTTTGGCAGGTCTCGACTGTGTCGAGACTGAACCTCAGTTTCCCTCGGCCACAAAGCAAGCATTATCACACCTTCCTCGCTCTGAGAGCCACTGCCAGGAAAATACGTTAATTTACAAAAGATGTCCGGGAAGGATAGATAAGGGACACAGAAAAGCTGCTAAGTGCCAAAGAAACAGTTCTTTCCCCTCCCTGTAATAGGATAGTGTGGACGAGAGACTTAAAATCTCCAGGGTTTTTACCTCGTTACCAAGTGCCTGACTTGACACTTGCATTAAATCTCCATTTCACATTATGACAGATGTTGTGTTTTCTTTGAACTGAAAGGGAGGAACGTCGTTCTGGCATTAAAAGTTACTCTGAAAGTGTTAACATCCAACTTGAAGAAAGCTTTGCAATTGTGAAAAGACACACTCTACCCAGCTATATGAAAGCCATATGAGAGTCTTGAAATGTTGATTTGGCTTACTTGTTCTTTAACACCTTACACAAGGCTATTTTTGAATCACTAGTGGCAAAGTGAATACTTAATGAAAAGTGAGATTAAAGAGTCGTGGTTTGTGCTCCGTTAGCTGTTATCAGAACTAACCTGGAGAAGAAAGGAAAAAGAAGAAACTGCAGTCACAATTGCGTTTGCTCAAATTCTTCCCAAAAGTGATTGTATGGTGTTTGTTTCAGCCTATTAAACCGAAGCTGCTTTCAAAGATGTTGGGTATTTACTAAAACCTTACACCCTAATCCGCTAATTCCAGATAAATGAACAACGAAACAATATTTTTGACAATAATATGTGGTGAAGTAGGGATGCAACTACTGCCCCTGGGGTATTGTAAAATTCTTAACAGTGCCAATTATGTCTTCAGGGCAAGGGTTTGGTTTGATTTTGTTTCACTCTAGCAGATTGTGGTCTGTAAACAGGATGGATAACCTTACACACTTGGAAAGCCCTGGAGACGTTATTAAACCAATTTACATTCTCTTTAGCTGTAATTCTTACTAGTATTGTATTAGTAACTCTGCATTAAAAATACGTAGTGATCAGAGATGTGGAATATCAAAAAGCCTCCCAAAATTGTGCTGTATCATCCTGTGTACTGACTCATTGCCTAAAACGCAGCTCAGCTCATGACTGCTCTGTTTGATATTGGTCAGATGAGATGCAAACTCAACAGCATTTAACCTCTAGATACTGCTAACCAACATGAATAACAGTTATGTGCAGTACAATTATTTTATGTTGTGCTGTGTGTATGCTTACACGTCATGTATTCTATCTGTGTATAAATATACATAAAGAAGATCCTGAGCATTCATATGATGTATGGGCCCAGTTCTGTTACTTTTTATGCCTGCATATAAGTCAGAGATGCCTCTGTTGATGCCCGTCAAGTCACAATAGTGTAAAATTGACACGGTTAAAAGGACCCCTAATTGCGTGTTTTGTACACAGACACACATGCACATATACACATCTTCAAAGACTCTTCAAGGACTTGAAATACAAACTTTCATCACCAAAACCAACGTTAGCAATAGCCCTCAAACATTGCACATGACCATGTTTTCACATAAAAGCTACTGCTGATGTTGTGGGATAATTTAACCACTACTCTTATGACTGGAGCCAGATATAGTTTGCTATGACACTTTATAACAGTCTTTTCCGCTGCTTCTCCTCTATCCACAATGCCATCTGCAAAGAGTTTAGGTTTTAAAGGCTGAAATGAAAGCTGCACTGAAAGAGTTGTACCTGAAGTACTGTTGTAATAACGCATCATAAAATAGGTTTTCAAGCTGACTTTCAAACTTGTTAACTGCTAAGGTCAGACTGACCCCACTCAGCTAAGACTTCTAACAAAGTGAATAATGCTTTACACAAGTAATTCAAGACAATCCTAATATGCAAGATTAATAGGAAGTAATTGTGATATTGAGAAATAATCATTCCTGTTTTGTTCCCACAGTTAGCGTGTCTCTTACTTATTAGCTCCAATTAGTTTCCCTGGTAGCCAGCAGCATCTTTAAGCCAGGGCACTGAGCTTCACTCAGCCTTGCCCAGACTAAACTCTCCATCTTTCCTCCAGCACAGATGGCCTTGGCAGTTTTATGTGTCTATGCAAACGTACGTACACATTTGCACACGTGCACTTCTACTCAAGAACCTCATGTAATTCTCAACTCTGGCATTTTCAGCTCTTGAAAGTAATTAAAGGGGATTTTTCATGGTTCCTGCAGCAACCTCAGTCTATCTCCACTGTCAATACGAATAGTCTCCTTTTTTATTTCCTTGAATCATTTTAAGTCTACCCTGGATCCCATTAATTTTGAAGAGTTTATATAGGAACAGGAGAGGTCCTAGAACATGACTATAAATCCACAGAAAAGCCCACGGTCAAATTCTAGTCTAAAATGTATCCATGCAGCGGCTCATGTTGAGCTTGGGTGATATACTAATGAAAGAGATGAATAAAAAGGCCTCTAAAATCCTGAGTGGCAAAGAAAAAGTAAATAAGGAAATATCAACAAATGTTTCTCCCTAAAGATCCCAGCAAATGGCAGGTTCCAAATGGCAAGTTTCTGTGCTTTCTGTGCAGCACAGAAAGATACACTTCTTCCTATGTAGCACGGTGAAGACTTGGAACTCCTTGCTGCAGGATGCAGTGGAGGAAAAAAATTACATGCACTCAAGTGTTTGGGTGAGTTCATGGAAAAAAAAATCTACTCACAGCAATTAAATACAAGTACAGAACTTCTGGTACAGGGAATCCATGAACTGCCTGGAGAGAATCCTGGACAAGCATCATTCTGTGCTTGTCCTATTCTTACACTTTACCCCAAGCATCTACTGTTTTCCATCATTGGAGTGTGCCCAGCCTAGTATACCCATGATTTAGTGTAGTACAGCTGTTGTTTCTTTCTTAAAGAATTTAGCTATTGGTAGGTTTTTGGGCCTCATCATGGGTAGTAAAAGAGGGATGAATTCCTTTTAAGAACTTCAGCCAAGATTTTTAAAGGTTGGCTCATAAATTCATATTCAGGAGCCTAAGCAAAAATGGTCTGATCAAAAGTATTTAGTACACAGCAGCTGCTACTGAAGTCAGCAGTTAATTTTATTTTTCTCCACATGTAGGCATTCCAATGTCAGACATGGGCTCATGTAAAATTTGGGTGCTAAATCCCAAACCATATTCTGTGCAAAAATATGCTCAGCTGGTTCCTAACCTGGAGTCACCTAAATTCCACAGATACATGGTCTTCTAAAAGCATTCTCCTGGCACCTCTGTGCATTCCCTCATGTTGAAAGCCCATGCCCAAGGCCAAACATGATTCAGGAGTCAGACATTCCTTCACTTCAGTCCTCTGAATTGCTTTACTGGGCTCTCAGAGTGCACCTATCAAACTTGGAGAGCTTTGAGTGGTGTAGTTAAAGATCAACTCTTCTAAAACCTGTCTGGAGGAGGAAGAAATAGATGACTTTAGGACATGCAACCAAATATGTGCTGGAGTAGCTTTCTCCTTATTTTGTCTGTTCAAATCCATTCATTTGAACATAATATTCCAACAGAGATTATTCTGTGTAAAAATACTATAAGGTAAATGTGCAAAAAATACTGAAAGATTCAGTGAGTTACATACAGTGCAAGTACAGGAAAATGCAGGGTTCTGTATCACAGAAGCGTGGATGCTAGTTTGGGTGTCCCAGAACAATTTCCATGTTTTCTGGGGTAATGTATATGGACATATACATGTGCTCTTTCATTATTAATCCGTACATATGCTAGGTACAAAAGGGCTGTTTCAGAAATGCATTAAGAGTGCGTTTCCAGACTCACAATTACACCTGCCTGTGCATAGATGTGGGATGGAAGAGTTTAGCCTTCTTAAATTTTTAAAGGAAGCTCTCCTGCCCTCCTCCATCTTCTCTGCAACAGAATCAGATGGTATGGAAGTTGTACCCAACTACAATTTATCTCAGGTCTGCAATGCTAAAAATTGTTCCCCTGAGGGGTAACTAGAACAGAGGATAAAGTGTAGGTGAGACAGACAAAAGTTCATAATTGACCCAGTTCATCACAGGACTTCAGAATTTTTCAGATTGTTGTCATCACTATCACTTGCCCCCAGAAGATTTATGGTTGCAATGATCATCAGTCCCAAATTTGTGTTGCTTCACTTACAACCCCTCCAAAAACATTAATTCTCCTCAGTTGCTCCTTCTTCTAAGGTAGCTCCCTTAGAAGTGATTGCATAGTAATTCAGTACCAAGCAAGGCCGTTGCAATAACGAAAAAAAGACGTTTCTTACCCTAGCAGGAGAGCTGTTTAGATTTGTCATAGCTAAACAGGGTTGTGTTGGTGGCTTTTTCTTTTGGTTTATTTTGGTTTGGTTTTGGTTTTGTTGTTGTTGTTGTTTGTTATGGGGTTTGTTTGTTTGTTGTGGGGGTTTTTTAAGTATACCAAAATAAAAAAGAAGAAGAAAAAACCTCCAACAACAAATGAAAACCTTGCATATTTGTCATGTCATGCTTAGGGAAAAAGAAAACAAAGCCAGCAAAAGTTTTTCCAAGCTAGAGCCTAATATGACAATTTAATACACTGAGAAGCTGCGGTTCTTCCCTTCTCAGCTGCCAGTTGGCAAAGAGTTCCAACTCCAGCACAGTAAACAAGTGATCAGTGAGTCTGGGAAGAGCTCAACACACCAGACAGTTGGAAAATAGAGGCAAATAAAGGCAAGAAAATCAACAGACTTACCCAGTCAGCACAACATCAGTGATCCCATGCTCAGCAGAAGGGAAAGCGCTAAAGGGAGAGTATATATGGAGTCTATAAGGCTTTAAAGTGTGAGAACTCAGTGAGCAATGTGCTCTCAGAACTTGTGCTGACTTCACATTTTTGGACAGAGTTCAATTTCATTACTGAAAAAGTTTGAGGTAAACCATCCAATACTTAACAAAAATGGAAAAAATGCCAACAATTTAAAAGACAGAATGTCTCATAACTTTTAATGATAATTATTAGTAAACTGATGACCAATGGTCATCTTAAAGTCCCTCCCTCTTACATGATTCTCATCTTAGCCCTTATTGAAAATTTCCAGCCTGAAAAAATTGCAGTGACAAGGACCGTAGGACTTGAATGACTCCTAGGTTAAACTCACCAAAATCAGTAAAACTTTAATCATGACAGTTCAGTCTTACCATTTCCCTCTTTGACTATGCCTCTATGTTGCTTATAGTCCAGGTACCACTTTCTTAAAAAAACAACTACGTTCATGATGTTGTTCTGGACAGAGCGTGGGAATACACACTGTTTAACATACGGATTCATTTTCTCTAGCGAGTGAAGGAAGCAACAGCTCCTGTAGCCCTTTTATTTTTATAACAACAAAGCATCAGCAAATCCCATAACACTTTAGGAAAGTATTTCTTTTAACTCCTTTGTGATCTCATCTCAGACATAATGATGAGAATATTTAGGAACAGAAATACATTGCAGGACCAGCTATACCTCTGCATAGCAATTTTTATATGGTAACAGGGCCTTTTCAGTCTCACTTCTTCTGTTCTCACTAAGAAAACAGGCCAATATGCTTAGGTTGCCTCATATATAATTAACTTTGGAGCTGCACCTGCTAAGACAATTAACCTCAAAGAAATTGGCACCTAAGGTAACAAGTAAATAGGTAGGCTCATACAGCTGTAATAGCTGGCAGACTCACTCAAGGCCCTCTTGACCATAAATCTTGATGTAGTCATAATGCCTAAGGTAAGCACATATTGAAGTCATGATACAGCCCCAAGTCACTGAAAGAATGATAAGGTGGTATTTATTGCATGGGAGAATATATTTGCTGGAGACAAGTTCTCCTCCTAGCACTGTCTTGGGTGCCACTAGTACCTTCTCCTACACAGGAGAATGACTTAAATACCAATATCGATCCCTAAAAAAGTATGTGTAGACATGTCTAGATAGTATCTACATCTAAATCCTTGTTGCTGGGCCTAAATCAAGGACATCATAGACTGAAAAATGAATATAAACCTCATAAAATGGTAAGTTTATAAACATGACCTTTAGATAACAATTCAAATGTAGCCAGCTACTTTAAGAAAAAAGAAAAAAGAAAGTAAATATAAACATCCCACTGACCCAAACCACTTGTCATTCCCTTTCTAGGTGCCAAAAGCCCAGAATGTCCTCAGTCTACTGCCAAAACCTCTAGTTCACCTCCTGAAAACATCTCACATCTTGTGTCAGTAAAAAAAAAACAAACAAAAAAGTGAGGACAGAGTAAAAATTGAAAAGTAATATTGAAAAAGACCAAAAGGGGACTGTTAACGTGGGGTGGAGAGTTGCTGGATGACATCATGATTACTTTGCAGGTCAGAACAATCCCTCTGGGTGTATAAAAAGTCCTAAGAATAGGTGTGGGTCCTGTATTGATGTTGATGGGGGTCTTCAGTGACAAAAAAGAAGAGAGAGGTAATTTCTTTCCAGGCAGAGCTAGTTTAGGCAGGCATGAGTGATGCCATTTGAGAGGCCTATTGAGCAGCAGGTTGTGCAGTTGTCTGGACTAGATGTAATTGTGTTGACCCAAGGCTGAAGAAAGGATAGGCAAATTTCAGTGTTGTAGTGGTGGTAGAAAAATTAGGGCTAGAAATAGTGGAAAAAGTCATGGTCCTTTAGAGAACAGGAAGGTATTAGTTAAATTTTAGGAAAGGAAAAGTGATTGAGGACATTCAGGCTGGGCTGTGGCATTTCTGAAAGGCTGCAGGTGAGAAAAGAGATTCCTGACCCTTCTGACAGTCTGCCCATCTTTGCACTTTCTCTTCAACTCCTGTAGCACAGGAGGATCTTGTTCCTCGTCTTCAGGGCTTCCCTCTTTGCCTCTTGGTATCCACGGTGCTCCCCCGCTGCCCTCTAACACAGCAGTCACCTGCCCTGCCTCTGCTTAGGTAGCCCCTTGCAACTTCCCAGACTGTGACCACTAAAGGGGAAGGGACGCAGGAGAGAAGAGAGGGGCAGGACTGAAAGGGGCGAAGTGGAAGTCTGGCTGGAACAATGTTTGCTGCTCCTGGTGCCACCATGGGCCAGAGTAGCCCTTCACCTCTTCTCTCTCCTCCTCTCTTCTCTCTGTCCAAGCAAAACCTACTACAGCAGCAAAAGGAAACTCCCAACAGATAGTCCCATCTGCTGTCCTCAGGCTGACACTTACCCAAAACCTCCCCTTATGGCAAATATAATTATTATTTACTTTCAGTGGCAATTTGGGGCACTGAATCTTTTCCAAGCTTGTGTCAGTGAAGATGAATTTTAAAAGGACTGGAGCAGGAAGTTGTAATATTTGCCTGGCTGGTTTATTTTGGTTTTATTTGAATACCACATTTGGTTGAAGGGAGGGAAAAATATTTTTCCTCTTCCTTCATTCTGATATCGATCAGTGGGAAGGTAGAACCTGGTCAGTTAGACATGTATAAAAGTCAGAGCCATTCTCACTTCTGTACAGTCCTAAGGAATTCAGAATATTTTTATAGTTGGCTCATTCTCCTCCCAAGTCTGTACACATGGTTCTAAAAAAAGGACAGAAATGCCATTTTGCAACTAGTTTTGAAATTTGTTTTCCTTCCACACTTGAATAAATCCAAGGCCTTTCTGACATTTTCTTCAAACTGAATGCTATCAGAGAGTCACTTTTACACCAAAAAATCAGAATTTGCAAAAGAACTGTAGTAAGGGCTGTGGTCTAACATGCAGTCCAACACCAGCTCCACAGAGGCAGCTGGAAGCAGCACTCCAGCTGCAGATGGTGCAGTTTCAGAGGGCAGGTTCACATCCAGCAAATACAACTGGAAGCCACACTCCATCCTTTTCCCCTGCTCTGTTCCTCCCTGTTCTTGTTCCTGCTGACGTCTTTACATAAACATTAGCTGACCACTTTTTTTTTTTTTTTTTTGGTGGGTAAATTTCAGTCAGGTTTAATCAGACCAAAAGCTATGAAAATGCTAGTGTGGACACAAGAAAAGGCACAGAAACGTACAGCCAAGTGAGAAAAGGAAGAAAACACATCTCCTTTCAGAAACAGTCTCACCTTAAATGAGCTTAAGCTGATCTTAAAATCAAATTTTGGCACTCACACAAACTCCAGGCGAGTCACATTGGAGAAGCTTTACAACCATAATCTGCGGAAGGGTAGCACTAGGGACAGAAAGTGCTCTACTAATGAGCAATTGTCCTACTACAGGAGATGAGACCTGTCCCTGAGATGCCGAATGCCCTCAAAAGGCAATCACCAGAAAACAAGCACTTTTTTTAGGCATTAGCCGAGGTGCTATTTAAACCAGTCTCATTGACAACAAAGAAGTATTCAGTGGAGTTGATTTTGATTTCCTCATAGTGGTAGAGTTAGACTGAAGTTAGTATTTCTGTCATGTTTGTCTGAGAAACATGAAGAGTCTGACCTTTCTTGTCAGGAAGATAGCCTGATACAGGAACACCATAAATAGCCTTGGCTTGTGCTGGAGATATATTCTGCCAAAGAATGCCCTTTCAAAATCGCCTTTTTGAGTCTCAAGAAGGCCAAGATGGTATTTTCCAGATAAATGAATATAGATGTTTTTAAGCCTGCTGTAAGGGCTTTTAAACCTGACTACACCCACTATGTGTTACCATGACTTTGCTTTGTAAGTGGTAAAATGGTCTACCTGAACTTTCTGAGAAGGAAAAGAAATTATAGTTTATATATATGTCAATATATGTATACATATACACACCATCTTTTATTGCATTTAAGATTCTCCCTTTTATTTAAGAGTCTCTGAGCAAAAGAAAAAACCTTTTGACCCGTAGCCTTTCCAGAAGCAGCTGCCAGCCTGAACCAAGCTCCGTGCTTTTGCAGCCTGGCCCTGCAGTGGGACCAAGTAGACAGAACATTTCACTTAAATGAATCGAATTTACCCTTCTACAAAATATCCTTTCACACAAATGAATCCACAGCTAGGTTTTAAGACAGCAGCACCTGAATGACACATAGTGATGTGTGATAGCAGATCAGTAGCTGTGTCTCAGCACTAACAATAAAGACCAGTTAACAAACCAGGCATTAGAGCTAACTGCACATCTTGATACCTGCCTGTCTCATGTGCTGATGTAAAATCCCAACAAGCGAAAGTCGCTGAGTTCGTCGGCTATTTTAGAGGCAGTCTGAGCTAAAGATCTGATCTGCTCTCTTGTGATCCTTAACTTAAGAAAATCAGGAGAGAGATATTTTATCACTGAATGACAGTAATAGTTGACATATCATCAGTCATTTTTAACAATAAACTTTCCACTTGTGGTGAGTTACTTATTAAAGTAAAAATTGATCATTTTTATTGGGACAGCATCGTTTTCTGCAGACTTTTTCCCATTCAAGTGTTATTCCTGAAATTAGCACAACCTAAGACAGCTTGTGTTAACTCTTTCTTATGCTAAACAGCCCTTGTTAGTTTAACAGAACAAAAGCTTTGATTGTAAGTGCAAATATGTGTGAGAATCCAGAGTCAAAGCACATTGGTGGCTTTTTTCTGAATGACTTGCTTTGGTGTAAGTTTCCAAATAAAGATTTAATTGCACCCACTTGCATCAATTACAATATCAAAGTGCAGAAGTTATAAAAACAGAAGGTGCGTACACAATGGCTATTTCACAGTCTGTTTTGAAAACAGATTAAACGCAGTCATGATGATCATTTCTTCAAAAGAATGTAGAGATTATCAGAAACAGAACAGAGCGTGGATTTTAATTGAAAACTCAGTTTGAATTCATTGTAGCCCTCCACCCCAGCCTGGTCTCCTTCACAGCATTCAACAGAATAGTTAATGAGTGGTTTTAACAGGGGAAGATTTCAAACCAGGAGATAAATACAGTTGCAGTACCCAGTTCTTAATATTGCAGTGCCTGTGGTACCTTTGAGTGATCTCATTTCCTACACTCATGCTGTGATGTAATAACACTTAACACCTGTACATATAATTTAGCAATTCATTCCAACAAACCAGACACTTTTTGCAGGCCCTTCAGATTTGAAAATAACTATATTTACATTTCCAAACAGAAATCTGACTCCCAAGTACGTGAAAGCCCTTTGTGGCTCTGAAATTTCAATCTCTCTCTCTCGCTCTCATCAAATAATAATAAAAAACCAATAATACAAAAAGAACAGAGCATCTTTTTATATTTTGAATATTAATAATCACAAAGACCTTTGTTTGGACCACAAAAAAATCCCTGGAAAGTTTGCTCATACACATTGTACAATACAGTACATATTAAAAAGAAGTTATGTCAATAATATTTTTGAGAAACATGGGCCTAAATTGGTACCTCACTTAAGCAAATTGAAAATTAATACAGCTCAATAGTTATTAGATCCAAATATTAACATATATAAGTTCCACTATATATTGATTGGTGAAAAGTCAGGAATACATGGAAAAATGTAGAGAAAGTTGCTATAATGATGTCAGAAAAAATACTTTTATGAACATAATGCATTGGCTAGGTAATTTAATCTTTTTTACTCAATGATTGTATTTTCTGAGCTTCTTCGTTTCCACAAGCAGAATGACATTACAGACCTCCCAGGAAAAAGCCCTTCATATATGGGGTTTTCTGAAGGCTGTTTTACTGGAGTTTAATTCTGATCATTTTTCCAAAGCAGCAGTCACTGCTGAGGCTGCTTTCCATCCCAAATTAAGGCTCACGTCTTGTCCACAGGGTGAGAACTGGGCCCCTTTGAATCTTCCTAAACATGTGGATGCAGTCTCTCAGTTGTCCCCAGCACCAGGTCGGGGCTCACCACTGCTTTGCTGTCACAATCTTTTCAGCTCTTGGCTGGGGACCCCACTCCTGGGGCACCCCAGTTTTATGAATGCATAAGACATCCTCCCATAACAGTATAGCACTTGCATTGTATTTTTCTCTGCGAAGGATCTGTCCCAATGTTTTAGGAGAGCGAAAAAAACCTTTTTGTAAAAATTGCTGCCTCCTAAATTTACTCGGCTTTTTACTCTCCTAAATCTTAAAGCTGAATTCTAACAGTGGTTTAAATAATTGTAAATTTCTCCGAGGGGATTAGGCATTTTAATCACACTGACATGAAAAATATCTGGTGATATATCCATGGCATAATTGAAAATAAAAATTAGAATTTTCTAAAAATATTAGCTAATTTAGAGTATCAAGGACATCAGTGAAGGACATTGAAGGATTAGCAACTGCAGCCAAAGACAGCCAGGTGGCCAGTTCAAACACATTACAAAACCTTTCTAAAAAGTAGAAAACCGCCGTGATTTTACATCAGATTGTATTTCTGTGCTGTTCTATCACTGTCTCCTTTTATATTGCAAGCAGTCTCGGAAACAAATTTAGTGATCACCCACATCTCCCGCAAGTTCAAGTGCTGGCCTGACAGGTGCTCTGATGGACGTCCTCGCCGCGGTCCCTGTGGAGCTGCCTTGCATCCTCGGCCGGCAGAGCCGGTGCGGGGAGATGGGCCACCTCTCACAGCCAACGTTACTGCAGGAGAGACAGGCAGAAATCCTCTCGTGTGCACAGGATTGTAACTGTGACATATTTTGTTTGTGATAGACTTATCCCCGGCGACTAGCAACAGCTGTTGGGTTTCAGGCGAAAAAATATCTCCCTATATAATCCTAATTCACCTGCTGTCGCACAGGAGAAGCCCATGAGGTACCCTAGATGATAAGGCCCTGACGACATCTAGCAATTTCTCCTAACTTCGGTGCATGGCAGGGAATATAAACGGGTCTTGGACATGGGGTGGTGTAGGGAACAAGGTGCCTGTGACACTGGTGTCCTGCCCTCCGGGGGGCAAACGCCCTATGTCCAGCCTTACCACTGAGATCACAACTAATGATTTCCCTTCACTTCCATACTCTCCCCAAAGCATCTCACTATTGTTTTCCTTGTTTTAGATGCATATGCATTAGCCTCGAAATAACAGACACTGGGAGAAGGATACACAGGTTTAGGGATGAGGTGATTGAATAACTCAGAAACCTTTGAACTAAAGAGCAGAATTTCCATGAAATGGTCTATATTTTTTAATCACCTGGTATTCTGGGGCCGAGAGATGTTTTGAAGTCAAATGACTATAATGAGTCTTTAAAATCCATATTTAGATAGATAAACAAATAGTGCTGAGCACTGCTGTTGCCTTCACCCTCCAAGGGATGAGAAACTGACTTCCAAGAGATCTGCAAGAGCAATGAAAACTGTGTTCCCCCCACCAGCTAATGCTTGATTTCTTCTTTAAAACATAGAACTAATGAAACTTGAAGGAAAACTATCTGAATTAATAAAGGCTATTGGCAGAAGAAGGAGAATGTTTCTGGGCTGCAGCAAAATAGAAATGAGTACAGAGACATTTTGCTAAGCAAATAGTACAGCTAACCTCAGGGGCAGAAAAGTGAGGTGCTACACTTAGAAAAATGTGTTGTAGAGGTTTTCTCATTTTACACATCTCAGGACAAACCCAGCAGGACGACGCTGGTGTGCGGCCAGGAGATTTACTCTGAATTCACACCAGCGCCACACTGCAGAATTAGCTCCGTAGTCTCTGGGGAACAGCTCCCTTTTGGTCCAAGTATTTTACAGATAGGTTGCCAGGAACTGAAATCCAGTGGAAACAGCAGTTCCCAAACTAGGACTCACCCTCTGGGAAAGAAAGGGGGGTACGAGAGATACTGGCTGCAAGCTGATATGAGCAGCTGTAGTCCTGAATGCTGGATGAGCTGGGGAGGAAAGGGGGAGAGAAGGGTCACAGACCATAGAGTTCACTTGGGAGAGGGGCACGGGAAAAATAGTTCGGGAAATGCTGTGGCAGAAGCCTTTTTTTTTTTTTTTTCCAAATCCCTTCTTTTCCATTGTTACTTGCTTGAACAAAAGCAGCCCGTGCAAAGACAAAAGCTTAAGACTAAAAGGCCTGACACATATTTCCTCATCTCAGTATCAAATATCTCCTGCGATATTTGCAATTCTTACACTAGAAATACAAATGCTTGAACGCAGAGCTCATTTCCTGATTTCTCAGAAAATGACATCCTCTTCCTACTTGCCAGTTTCCCACATCTCTCCGTGCCCAGCGCTGGTGGCCTGCCTTTCCCCACCATTGTGGTGGTTGTTCTCTTTTCCAGCAGCCACAGCCTCACATGCAGTAACCTTTGCCCTTCCATTCGATTAGAGCCAAAATGCCACCTTTAGAGAGCTAATGTACCAGAGAAAATGGAAATATGAAGCTGGACAACCCAACGTGCTGTTATCTTACCCTGATTATCACTAAGGTTTATTTTCTGGAATTCACCTGTGGGTTTTAAATTCAGAAAATACTTTCTATAGGAACCGGAGCATCTGAGGATTCGGGATGTCCTTACCACACAACCCCCTTTAAAACTGCACCTCTACCAATGTGGTAAATTTGAGGCAGAACAAATATTTACGGAAAAAGAATAGTACTTTACCTGCAGGCTTCCTTGAAGTCTTCTTGTCATTACTAGAAATTTCATTGAATTATCTTGCCATCCCCGAAATCAGCTTTCTGCTGACACAAGAGAGCTTCACCTTCTTTTTGATCCTACAAGTGAAACCATGTGGAAATGATTGAGAGTGACGTCATGAGTTCAGCATTATGATTTAAATTTGGGATCAAGCAGGAGGAGGGGAAAAAAATTACACGCATCCATGATTACTTGTGTTTGGGTCATTCAGATGCAGGCCTAGAAAAATAAGGTCTTGTCTCAGTGAATATGAAAAGTACCATGGGATCTTTTAATAGGAACTATTACTTGCCCTCATATGTTTATCCAAAACTTTAGTTTTTCCCCAGTCTTTCATTGTTTATGTGACTTTTTGATCGCTTTTGTCAGCACCAGAGATAACTGTGTTTGGTGATGCTGTACGTAAACAAGTTTTAGACATTTCAAAAAGAGAAGCATGTGTTTTCATAAGATCCAGGCCCCTTCTGGCCTCTCAAGTTGAGTATTCAGAGCATGAAACGCTCAAAACCACTGAGTATAAAACACTTATCCAGGATTATTATTAATTGTAGTAAATTTCAGGCAAGTGACCGGAAGGTGACATTTTTAGAAAGGACATCTACTTACAGAAAAAGTCGAACAAATAAATCAAGGATCAGCGAAAGCAGCTTGCAGGGAAAAACTTAACTCTACCTCCTTAGTTCATTACAGCAGAAGACTAAGAGGAGACTGGCCAATTTTGCACCACCAGGAAGAAAGCTGCTCAGTTCCCTGGCAGAATCAGGAGCTGTGCCAGAGGCTGATGCTGGAGGCGAAATGGCAAGGTGCTACACACGTGTTTTCTGAGTTGAAGTACTACTCCACTGGAACTCACCACCAAGGAAATACCATCTCCTCACATCATAAAGAACATGAGTAGCCCCTTTCAGGAGACTTGCTTTAGCCAGTCTCGGATTCTGCTTATTCTGTGCTTTCTACTGCATTCAGATCAGAGGAAGCCGGGAAGAATGGGATACACAGGATTGTTAGTTCACTTTGAATTGTATAAATCTAGAAAGGCCTTGGGAATTTGTTGTTGTTTTTTAAACCAGTGGTCATTGGAATGTGCAGAAGAGTTTTCCTGCAAGAGTTTTATGGCAATGCGAGCAGTGAGGGTTGAGGACAGAGCAGGGCCTGTGATAAGGTATGAGAGGACATCGAGGAGCATTATAGTGGGCACAAAAGTGACCTGGTATCTACACAGAGAATTCAGTTCTTTGAGCTTTCAAGCAAGACAGTAGATACATATGTTTTCTTGAATAGAGGTAGATATCTTTTACCACCAATGAATAATGTTCATCTCCAACCTCTGATTCAACAGCAAGCTCATACTAAAAGTATATAAATATTTGTCTGTATGTGAATACCTAGATTCATATACAGTCTCTGACTTGCAGTATTCATTAAATCTCCTTTATGCCACACACACACACTACCAGCAAATAAATGAATGAGACAAGAACTTTCAGTCCCAAGCCTCATTTCAATGTTTAAGCTTTTCCTTGCTCCTCCAGGGATATTCATGTCAATGTCTTAATAAGGCAAGGACAGCCATTTCCATGCCTGAAAACACATGTTCAAACTCAGGAAACCGTGCATGGAGTGGGATAGGAGTAAAATGTTTTCTCAGAGGGAAAAAGTGGAGTAGTTCTCTATTGCGTGGCACAAGCCTCAGTCCACAGTTAGCTTTAACGAAAGCATCACCATGATCAATTCACGTAAACAACAACAACAAAAAACAGCCAAAAAGACAAACATATTACAAAATAATTATGTGACTTTGGAAGTACCTGTTATACCAATTCACAGCTGATATTATTGCTACTGTGGAAAAGCTTCCTCAGAGATGTCTGCTGTAGAGCACAAGATGCTTCCAACTCCAAAGGTGATTTACAGTTAAGATCCTGGTTAATCCATGTGACTGCAAGTGTTTACTGTCTTCCCCACATAGGCCCTTAACTTGAGCATTAAAAAAGAACCTAAACTGAGATGTGGTCTTAATGAAAGCAGTGCTTCCAAATGGAGTCATTTGGGAAGTTATACAATAATCACAAGTTTTCAAAAATAAAGACAAGTATTATGTTTGATATATGAAAAATAACGTGGATATTTGCATTAGTCTCACATTCTAGCAAATATAAAAGATCGCATGCAAATTTATTTTTGGAAAAATGTCACAATTTCCAGAAGGACGACAAGGTTAATAACAATTATAATGTTTGGATGACTATCCATATCACCGGTTTTATTTATCTGTTAACTGAATTGATTCTCTTTATAAATTGCTCTCCATGGTGTAACATGGCAAAGAACTACTGCTCACCATGGAGGTGAATATTTGTCCTCACATTGTAAGCATGGCTTTCACATTACGGTGTTAAATATAATTTGCTGAGTGAAACACACTTGAAACCCAGAGCTACTGTCTAAGCAAAGACCTGCAGGGAAATCTGTCTAGGAGTCACTGCCCTGAAGGAGAGATGAAACTGCCTCCTCCACCCAGGAATTTCCAGGGCAAAGGCAGAGAACTGGCATCACAGGCAGCTGCCTTGGCAGCAGCCAGCAAGGAGAAACCACAGTGGGACCATGCTTCATCTGCTCAGCTTACAGTCCCATGTAGGAGGGAAAGTTCGCTTTCGTCATGGTCTTGGGCTAATATGTTAAATCACTGTCACCATGTTCTTGGCATAATATGCTGGATTAGGACTAATTCCTCATTCATTATTCCAACAACCTTAGATCCAAATAGCAAAAGTGGGAAGAAGCTATTTCCAGCAGACGTGGAGAGCAGGCAGTCACAGGGTAGCATCTTAGCAGGCTGCAGCTAGGTTCTCTGTCCTGAAGGCATTACAAATTCTAGCTATATCCAGCTTCCCTGCAAGATATTCATGACAGTGGAGAGCAGCTGGGAGAACATGACGAACATCTTCCCTTTCCAGGCACCTCTTGGTACTCTTAGGTAGAGGGATGACAACCTGTCAGTCTTCAGGGCCAAAAGCCGGCCAAAGGATGAAGTCTCTTCTTATCCTTTGCTAAGCAAATGGAAACACTTGTCTGGCTGGAGTTGCAGTAACCTTTCAGTGAGCATTTTCGTACAGCTTCAGCCCAACACACAGTATATACTGCCTGTAGTTGCTTCTGCACAATGGGAGGTTTTCTAGACGTCTAAGTCCAGGGCCATCCTTGCATTGCTTCTAGATCACCACAATGGCACCCAAGTTTCCTTCCTTGCTGCCAGTTTTCTTCCACATCTACCCTGGCTTTCTTAAGCTTCCCAGACCATATGGCTTTGATGGACCTACCCAGTCATAAATTCCACCAGTCCCCAGTCTGTAGCCCCTGAACTTAACTGCTGTGGCAAGTTAATTTGAGCCATATACTTTCTGGGACAGTAATTCCGTACTTCTTTAAAGTGATCCAGTGAAAAGGAACTCTCTGAACTTAGATGCTGACTTCAATGAGAATTTTGCCTCCGTATGCACAGCAGAACTGAGCTATTAACTGCTGATAAAGGACTGGCTCTTTGAAATAAGTTTTGTACTTTGATGTTTTTATAAAGAAGGAAGTTAAAAGAAGTTAAAAGAACATTAGATTCAATGATCAAGATTCAAAGTACTTAGAAGTTCTCAAATTAAGGTGTCATTTAATAAGACATGGGTCACATACAAATTTAAGTCTATAGCTGGGTTATATACAAGAGAATCCTGAAGTTTCTCAGATTATCATAATTCTGGCTGAAGACACTGGCCTGAGATTTTATGTGGTTTTAATTGTTTTAGTAACATCTATATTTTTTTTTGCCCATTTTTGGAAAAAAAAAAAAAAAGGAAAATTGAAAAACTGACACCACCTTGATGTTCCCCAGTAGAAGTCTATAGGAGATTTGAGTTCTCTGCTTTTTGAAAAAAATGAAGTAGGATATCATGCACTTTGTAGACCAGCTACTAAGGGATGGAGAAGAGAAATACACTCTGATGGTTCCTACACAGGGCTGGAATGTTCATAGCTATTCCATTTTTAAATCCACTCTTCTATTTCTAAGCTACCCACTGTCCTTTGACTGGTATAAATTTCATTTATCTACATGCCTGTTTTGCATATTTATTCCTGCCTCTCTCAAAATCTGCAGCTTTCTGTATTACTGAGGTTGTTTTCTTCCTCCTTCTGTTTTATGGCAAACAATATGTTAAATTCATACACAATCTGTTTTCCAGTCTAGTAAATATTAAGTAATGTCAAGGGAGACTCATACCTCTCTTGCAGCTCTGGGAAGGTACATGATTGACCCAGCTGACATATCAGAGCTGTGTCAGGACGGAGCATGTTCAGTGCACTGGAATTTTTTGCAACTCTGCACTTTTCAAATAGATATGCTTCAGCCAGTTGTAGATAGATTTTCAAAAGGATGTCAAGGAATAATACATTTTTATTCTCCATTGCCAAGTTTTTAGTCTCTTATTGGGAATATTCTATTTTGTATAAATAATTAAACATCCAAGCCAAAGCAAGACTGTTTTTACAGCCCCAATGGTTATTGCATTTCTCTGGTCTATTGTTCATATCCCTGTTTCAAATTTGACAGCATAGCAATTTTTAATCTGGTGTTCTAGATTTCAGGTAAATGATGTAACCAGCAGGCTTTCCTCACATTTCCATGAAAACAATTCCAGGAGATCATTTGTTTGTTCTAAAGTCGACCAAACAAATTTTCATTTCTTGGCCACATGTAGCTTTGAAAAGTGTGCCTTCTATAAATACACCTGGTACAGAATAATAATAGTAGGAATAGTTTGAAATAGTTCTTATCAACTTACAAGAAGAAATAAACAGTCTTTCCTCCCTAAATGTCTGAAGACATAAATTAAAATCCTTGTTTCACAAACACTTGTATATCTGGGGCTTTAATCTGCACCTGTTAAACTTTGTTTTTCTTTTTTTCTTTTTCTTTTTTTCTTTTTTATTTTTCCACTGCTGCACACATCAAGCTTCAAGTTCATTATAGAAGATCAGTATGCTATGTTACTATTCTACAGCCATCTGTGTTTGCTCCATGTTAAACAGGAGGACATTTTTAACCAAGACTTTTGTGATTCAAAGGAAACTCTCATCTGAAAACATGATTTGTCTCCTGATGCTCTGCTGATGACCGACCTTTCTTCTCTTTTGGATGCATACAGAAGCCATCTGTGATGCTCTGCTAGTCACCTCATTTTCCTTCTGCATTTAGACTCCTGTGTAAGGGGGAAATCAAGAGCAATGATCACCTGAGAAATGGCTGCACTATGTGTGGTGTCACTATCACTGTGCATTTTGGGGACAAGCTGACTGAGCTCTCATAGCCTATGGATTTGTCAGATGACATCAAGCATGGAAAGAAGCTGGCATTTGGAAGGGGAACCTTCTAGTCCTGCTTAACTTAGTTGAAGTTAAACTCTCCAAAAGCTGGGGAAGAGAGGAAGGAGGGGAAGAGAGAAGGAGAAAATGAATGTTATACCTCCCATTTCAGTTTTACCATTTGTTTCATAAAATGATTTTGAAGTACAAGTCATTTGATTTTACAATTTTTGTACCGCACATTCTTTGGGGAAAACACTGCGAGATCTAGAAGCTTTTGGTAATATATAGCATAATCTGGAGAAAAGTTGGTGTGTTTATGCTGTGTTTTGTAACTGACCACTAATTCCTTAAATTAGCTTGTACTTAACTCTCTCTTTGTGTAACTGTGTAATGGGCTGCTGAGTCAAATATTTTACTGACTTCAATTTGTGATAAGTATGCTAGTCAAATTCTGTGGTGATGTGCATTAAATGAGTTGTAAGGCAATGACTGAGTTATGCCGTCTTCCCAATGGAGCGCTAATAAAAACCTTTATACCTTACAAACCATCATAACTGTGTATATGCCACATGAAATAAGGTATTAAAATGTTTTAGAGAGCTTTAAAAGTTTTATTGGTACTTTTTTGGTATTGCTCCACCTATAAAGTTGGACTTCCTTAATTAGTAAGGACCTAGGCTCAGGAAAAAAAAAGACTGGGAAATACTGGACCCTTTAAATTTTAAGTACTCCAGCTATAGTCGGTGTTGCTGTCATACAGTTAATGAAGTGTGCTTAGACCAATTGGTTGTCCATCCTAGGCAGAGCATTCACACAGATTAGTCAGCACATTCATTTGGGGTTTCTGATTCAATTTTAAAGTGAGCTAAGTTCTTGGTTTGGGGGAATTATTTTGTTCTTCCCAGGATCTTGCTGCTTATTAAAAGATCACTGCACACAGAAGAGTCATTGGCTGTTCTATACGTCATAGCAGTATCCAGTCAAAGCGGTCCTAGCTCCAGATGGATGAGTCAGCAACGTTCTTGTCAGAAACCATTTCTTATGAAAGGAAGCAGTTGGACATTCCAACTAATTTTAAACTCACAGAGGAGCATATGAATCCTGGGTCCCAGAAAAATCAGGAGGTCACATTTTTTGCAAATGCTGGCTTCCCCTCCTTGGTGGTTTGTCTGACGGACATGTGCTTGCACACTTCCCAATAAGGCGTGGAGCCACAGAGGTCTGTGGTGATCTGCAGTTTAACCCTTTCTTGCAGCTGAATTTTTCTGCCTTGACGAGTATACAGATTGCATAAGTTATACCAGGGACTTCGTTAAGCTTACCCTAATGCACAAAATTTATGACCCAGAAGACCTCCATAAAAGAGTTTCTGCTTTACAGGTCTGTCAGTGGAGTCAGGAGAGGGCAAACAGCAGTACCAGCCCTCGCTGAGGAGGGGGCAGCTGACTGGGGTGAGGCTGTTGAATAATGGAGAAAGCATAGCAAGGACCACCGCCCACCACAACACCCTAACCCCACTCAAGCACTGTTGTAGAAGGTTCTGTTGGCTCTGACCCCAAAGAGCTGTGCCATGGTTAGGGCTGAGATGTTACACAGACTCTGAAGCATCACCCAGACTTACCAACAGCGTGCCATCCGGAAGGCATCCAGGCAAATGCAGAGGATGATTTCTTGCTTAGGATACCACTGCAGTGCAAACTACTCCAAGGAAAAGCTACTAGGGCAGTGGGAGCAGGACTTTAAACAGGCCCATCGGAAGCTACATCTGCGCTCCAGCTGGAGGTTCAACTGCAGAATACTGAATAAGTTTAAAGTCACTGGTGAGAGGGGGATGGTGCTCACTGTTGCAAATGAGACACCAGGACTTTGCAACCAGCGGTACTCCCCAGTTACCAGGACCTGAGATTAACTCTAGCTCTACTATATGTATGTATCTTTGATTGCAATGTGGCTAGTAAGTAAATGGCAGGACCCGAGAGTGGTTTAGCACTAGTCTACTGCTCTCTGAATATCTCTGTAGGAAAAGAGAACCAGCAAGTTTCTGTGGAGATTATGGTGGAAGCTAGTGAGCTTTTCCATCCACTAGATCTACGGAGAAGGATCTTTAGCCTAGTGTACCTGAAACTGTCAAATTTAACCCTTAAGGTCTCATAGTCTTTTACATCTGTAAGCAAGTCTTGCTAATAGCTACAAATTAGGGCCTGGCAATAACGACCACACAATGACTTTGTGCATAACTCATGGTATGAGAACATAAGAAAAGCATTTTTAATCGTAACTGAAATACCAATATGTGTTTTTAAGATTTGGTGACTACGCCATAAGGATGTCAATATAATCCCTCTATCCAGGACTTTGCACTTCAGTTGCTGCTTATCCAATATACATTTGTGGAATGTAAATATGATTTGAAACATCTGCATCACACTTGTGGAGTGTCGGCTGGACATTTAGACTTTTCCGTAGGCAGTTCATAAGTTTTCCCCTGCAGCCTCTTTCAGGGACCATCTTTAAGTCAGAACATGAAAAGGACAACATGGTAGCTTCAAAAAGAGTTAGGAATGGGTGTCTTAGTCCATAGCAAGGCAATAAGCAGCATATCATGTAATTCTGTAAAAACAAAAATATCCCTTACTCAGATAAACACCCACATCCTGTCTGCAGGACGAACCAAAATTTCCTTTTTCTTTGTCCCTGATCCAAATTACTCATCTTTTTGGAAAAAAACCCCAACATTATTAAAGTACAAGTGTTCCCAACCAGTGGTAGATTTTTAAGGGGCTCTTTTTTCAGGTCAATGAAGCTGGGCAGAGCATTGTGTGGTGGTAGTCCTTTGCCTCCAGCACACGTTTCCACTGTGGTCTCGTGTGCTAAGCTGACATCACCTCCTGCTTGCTCTCCTTTGCTCCTCTCCTTTCCAATTCTGTCCTTCTGCTTCTTTCCTTCCTTGTCTCTCGCCTTCCTCCCACACTTGCCTTGTGGCAGAGTCCATTTAGCTGAGAGATTTAACTCACCAAAACCAGAAGAGAATTGCCCGTGGTTTTGCTGCCTTTCCTGTCAGCTTGGGGAGTTGAGCTGGCTCATGGAGAGTGGTGTGAAAATCAAGCTGTGGGATTTTACATGCATGCTGGATTTTACATACCTTATGCTCTAATTTGTTAACCAAGACAAGATCTCTGTTTCAACAAGTAGCTGCTAACTATAGTTACTCTTTAAGTGCCCAGGAAGCAACACAATTTATTTCTTTCAATATTCCCTCTAGAGTCATTAGCTATTTCACAGTGGCTCCATGGAGTAATAATAGTATCTAGACAAAACATCCTAGATTTTTAAGCGCATACCTGGGAGCAATTATGTCCACCTTCCCTTCTAAGTTTCCTCAACACGCCAAGTCTTTCTAGCTGCTTTGCTATTAGCTGCCAGTGTCACAGGCAGCTAATAGAATTATAGGTGTCACGTGGTATGTGATGAACTTACCACTACCTCCCATTTTTAACTCTGGAAATTTGAAATGACCACCATCATTGCTGAACAACATTTGGGAAGCCAATGCACAGTTAACTTAAGTGATTAACCAAGTCTGTGGTAAAGCAGGAAATCTAAGCCTGTGTCATCTAAAATCCTAATTACATGTTTACTGCACAAGTGCATATGGCAGAAGTGTAGATACCAGGTTACGCAGCATGTATTCATAAATTCCAAACTTAACCCTAAACCATAGTTACCCCTGCTCTTGCAAAACATAAAACAAGAATGATAATCCTCTCTGTTCTCTTCCTTGCAAGCCGTGAGGTACTTTGGGAAAGAAAGTGGTGAACTACTTTTATTCTACTTAAAATGCACCACACAGTGCCATAGATACTTACTAGGAGAAAATCCCAAATGGAGAAAAAATAATTTGGAAATCTTTTACAATGGGATTTGTTATAGGAGTGTAAAAAGATTGCCACTTAACAACCCTCAGTTATAAAAATATGATGGCTTAAAGTTTGATAGTCAGCTGCAAAATTACTTCAGTGCTTTTTGTGTAGCCCAGCAGTCCATAAACAGGATACATAGATGCTTAGGCACCTCAGCATCTTCAGGTATCCTCTGATACAGTCTAAAGGACTCATTTCATGCAAGATCGCCTTTCTTACGTTAGACAAACTTACCATCTTTCTGCAACTCAGAGTTCCGTTTTTCAAGGCCATTGGATATTTGGAGATCCTGTCGACATCTCCAACTCTTCAGCACCGCCTGTCACCACATCTTACTCCCATTGTGGAGCTGTCAGAATGGCTCTGACCCTCTGTCGAGTTATGCAGAGGAACCACAGGCTAAGTGGGTAGCACTGACAGATATGCATTGATGTGGATATTGCTGGCAGAGTTAAGAACTATTTTTGGCTTTTTATTTTTAATATCCACAAATCAGCAAGAAGTGAACTGGAAAGTGAATAGCCTTCTCCAGTAACATTAAGAGGTTATACTCCTTAAAATGTTTCTTTTTTTGGAAATGTGAGTACATATAATTGGATGACTTAGCTCATAATAACCCATATGTGAACTCAAAGTTGAGAGCATTGGTAAAACCATTGTCCATTAAAACTGTCTGAGTGCTTTCTTGCTTTCTCTTGGCAACTGTCCTAAAATAAAGTACCTTACCTCAAAACAACCTCCTTTTTACTCATGGGGACCACCACATTTGCTGGGAGGATGGAGTCATTTGGTGGTACCAAAGCCTTAAAACCTATTTGTATATTTGCATATTTAGGCAGAGAAAGGAATGGAAAGCATTCCCCCACCTCCCTTTTCGGTGGCTGTCATTTTGACCATGGCTAGAGGTAGGATGAGGTTAAAAGTTCAGGAAAGAGAGAGAACACAGAACAACATCCCATGCATTCACTGTAACTGTGACAAGGGGCTTAAAACCCTTCCCACGTATTGCAATATACAGTACTCACTGCAAGTGGTCCTCGATCCTGTCTGACTGTGATTACAGTACATTTCTCTGCCAGGAGCGAGGCAGGACAGTCCGGAGCCCAGGCAGGTGGCGGTGATTTCAGCAGGCTCTGCTCGAGGGTTGAGACCCGGCATTCCCAATGAGGGCAGCCGCACTGTGGCATTGCCACGCAACCCAGCTCCCTCCTGCAGCCCCGCTCCACTGCCATGGCAGCTCCACGGTGAGGATTGTGCTCCCTGCCCTGTATTTGTGTGCAATAACCACGAGAAAACGTATATTTATTTTCTGTACATTCTCTCCTCCTCACCGGGAAGTGCAGATTGAGATTTCTGTACAGCACTGTATTGAAAAGGATGAAGAGGGACTGCTGGTTTCTCCCAGGCTTGTGAGCTGTCCTCAGAAAGCAGCACTTCAAAATGGAAGGGGCAAGTGAGACCCCGTCAGCCGACAGCAAGCAGACTGCCCTGGGGAGGCAGAAGGTATTTGAGAGTGCTTGTAGTGGAAGAGGGTTCCGCTTTTACTTTGTTAGGTGTAGACTCATCCTTTATTCTGATTTAGACAGAGTATATTTAATAATGATCATCAAAAATGACAAATGATTCACGCAGCAAGTTTTGTTTGTGGCTGGATGACATTGAAACACAGGATTAGACAAATTAGCTTGTCCCAGATTTGCTAGCCTTGAATTTCTGAGGTTAGAAATAAAACAATTAGAATACATTGGAAGTGAGGAAGGCCAGAGCATAGACTTTCTATTCCTGTGTTTCACCATTCCCACTTCCAACAGCACAAACAATAATCCCACAGAACCCTGCCTTTTATTTCTGCTTAATCTGTATGGGGGCGAATAATTTTTTATTTCAGTAGTTGTTGGGGATTTGTACAGTATCTTAATTCACCGGCTGAATCTAACCCTTATCTCAAAACTTTCCACAGTAGTATTTAGCTACTGCCACTCAAAGCCTTCTTTCAGCTATCAAGAAAACTGCTTTGGGCTAATGCATATCAGCAGCTTTGTGGGAAACTGTGAGGAGCCTCATATTCCAGAGAAATCTGTTAAAAATAATTTGATCACTTTCATCTCCAGCTCCCCACCTGCAACTTGCCACATTTTACTGGGCACGTTATCTGTTATGCTGCTCCCTGACATCTTTACCACAGTAGGGAATCTGCCAGCATTTTTTTTTTTTTAGTCAATATTATCTAGAGTTTTGTTCATTGATAAGTGGAGATTTGCCGTAGTGAAATAACAACAGAAAGCTTCTAACAGGTGCTGTGATAATTGTTCCTTCTAGCAAAGATCTAATTCATATGATAATCTGTCATCGTCTGGCAATTCATCCTAACTGATTTTTAATGCTATATTGATCTCAGCTTCCATAATTGGCTTCTTCAAATAGTTCACGTTCTTCTTCTCATAGAAAGGGGAATTGCAGGGTTTGTTTCTTTTAGCCTCTATTACTAACTGGTAAATGCTGCCATGGAATTTAATTCTCTATAACATGTGTTTTTTAAAAGTAGAATCAACATTTCTGGAACCTAAATAAAATATTGTCAACTTGCATGTGATCTTGAAATCTTTATGTAAGCCAAGATTTCTCACATGAGAAAAGAAACGATAACTAATGAAATTGAATGGTTGGAATTTCTCTGTCTTTAAAAAGCAATGATTTGGTTGCTTCACACACAAAGAGCGTCACTCCTCATAATATCTCAGCTGGAAAAAAAAAAAGAAAAGAAAAGAAAAAAGAATTTTTAATTAAAAAAATAAAAAAAGAGATGCTTGCAGGCTATTGTGGATATCTTTCTGAACTGTTGTATTCTAACCTATATAAATCAGCAGCCACAGATGCAGTAGCTAAGCTAACAAAGAACTATGGTGCTCTGTGACCCTCATCATCCCTGTGCATCTGAAAACAGAACTCAGAACTATAAGGTTACTGTGAATGTGGAAAGTGGCAGTCAGTCAGCTCTTTCACCAGGTTTATCAAAATCATAAGAATAAACAAAAAGAGAAGTAAAAACACGTAATCAGTTCTTTGCAGAAGGAAGGGGGAGAGGGCAGAATTTTAGGTCATCTAACAGCCAGTGTAAACTACAGGGTGGATTCCTTCCAGAGCTAAGCTCGTGATTACATTAATCACATACACCGGAGCTAATGCTATACATTACACTTCGAGGATTTCAATAGCGTGTTAGAGCTACAAAGGAGGGAAACAGTCCCCAATATTGGGCACACCATTGATAGAAATAAAGAACAGGAAAATAATTGCTGAAACAGCTAGTCGGCTGAATACTGAGGAAACAGTGAGTGAGCAATTATCGGTTTGTAATCAATGTGACCATTACTCTCTTCTATAGTCTCTTTTTGAGCACATCTTTTGCACCTGGCACTTCAGCGAAACAGCAGCTGAAAGAGGACTCTGTAACGTGTCCACAATAGGCGGCTCCCCTGCCTTCAGGAGCAAGTGGCCATTTCAATGGCTGCAGATGTGAGTGTAAGAATGGACACTGCTAGGTACCATTCTCTAGTCATAATGCCAAAGTCCTTGTAGTCAACAGTTGGAGCTCTTTAATTCATGATACAGTCTTTATTCTAAAAGGTCTCAAGGAAACACTGATAGCTTCTGCTTCAGATGTTCTCAGCAGACTGTGTAAATGATGTGTTAGTTTAGAAGGTCTCATAGACATCCTATATTTACTTACAGTAAAGACCTTCATTGGATTTTGCTGATGCCATCTACCTAAATGGATATGCATGTCAGCTGTTTAGCTTGCTGAATCCTGAACACAGAAAAAAACCCCAACTATGTTATAGCTGGTTCTCATTAAACTGCTAAATGGAATACTAAAAGGTAGCTTAAAATCAGGTGTGTTTAATAAAGCTGTATTTGAATTGGCACACATACAGGTCCCATGTGTTTTTGAGTTCGCTAGTTTTGCAAGTTTATCATCTATAGTACCTATGCTTAAATGTTACTTCACTCTAATAAAAACAGGCTTCATTTGCAATTTCTATCAAACATTGCTAAGTAAGTCCATGACCAGATTTCTTAGCTAATCATTTGAGGCAGCATAACACACCCATTGAATTTACTGTATCTTGGAAAGCGATTAATGTATTTATATTAAACATGAGTTTAGAGGATTAAAAAACAACAACAAAAAACCAACACAAGAGCATGAAGAGGGAATTTTCTGTAGAAGAGATACATTTTTAGTTTGAACGGAACTATACAGAGCATTCACTCCCCATGCTTCACTTTCCTTGTTAAACCTGTGGAACTCCCAGAAAATAAGTCACAGGGAGGAGTTTCATCAGTGCAATTACACAAAAATTCCGTGTTGAAGAAAGCTGTGTGATGGGAAAGAGCGTTTTCCTGTTTCTTCACCAAAATTTCTTTACAGGGAGAGAGCAGGGGGACCTGCATGGCAAACCTCTCCTGAGGGCTCCCTGCCCAGCCCAGGGGGTCTGACATTCTTCCAGCTCTGGCCGCTTCTGCCTCTTCAGATCCGCTGTTAGGACTCAGACAAAGGCAAGTCCTGACTCCGACCCAGATCCCAAAAAAGATCAGTGTCCCCACAAGACTGTGTAACACGCGTTCATAGCCAGAGTGCCCGAACTAACCTTGGCCATAGGAATTTGGTGTCCTTGCAACTCTGGAGACATTACATTCCTCAGATGTGATAAATTTGATGAAACACGAAGAGTAGTTTTACAGATTTGCCTCAAAGCGCCTTTCACATTCACATTCACAGTCATAGACGCCACTCCTCTGATTTGGGCCTCCACCATACCTCCACAGTACTTTGTTTGGTTGCTTACATGGAAACACAACAGTAGGAAACTATTTTATGTAATTTAGCAGTGAGAAAGAGAGTGAAGGAGCCAGCATCGTGTGATCATCCAGCTCTCTGGACCACCATTGGGCCATGCATAGAACAAAATTCGGTCATCTCTGCTTTACAGCAGCACCAAACTGCAACAGGTTTCTACCTGTCTTTTTTTCAGATTATGAAGCTGAAATAACTAATTAGAAAAAAGAAACTGACTTTTAATTAATAATAATGCCCATGGTAAGATAAATTTATGCTTGCAAAGGCTTCAACAGATGTTTTTCATTGTAATGGCTGAGATCCAGAATCTTTTTACATTCTTATTTTCTTTCCTCAAACTAAAATAAAACCAGAGGTCACTCCAAATTTGTGTGTGTGTGTGTGTGCGTGTGTGTGTGTGCATGAAGAAAGTGGACATATGTAGGGAAAAAAAAGAGCCCTCTAAATAGGACAAATGAATCAGAAATACCACAAATCAGGATAAACTCAGATTTTCTGAGTGATGCAGACATTTGGAAATAAAAGCCATCTGAAACATTAACTTAAAAAACATCACAACTTCTTTTGAAGTGAGATTTCTCAATGAGGAAAGCAACTTCTTTGGCTCAAGGAAGGTGCAGTGGCACCATGAAGCTCATGCAACTTTCCCAAATACTTCGGAAACCCATATAAACTCATCCAAACCAAAAAGGAAAATATAAAACAAGATATTTGACTCAGAAACTAGCCACTAAAATGTCAACTGGTTACAGAGTGCTCCACCTGCCAAGGCTGAAATCTAGGACAAAGATCCCAGAGGGGTCAAAATCCTGTAATCTTTACTCAGATCAAAGTCCTATGAGCTCTAAAACTTCCCTAAAAATGAGAGAAAATACCTATATTACACAATGAAACTAGAGTTAAATGTTTTTTATGGAAGCAACATGCTTGTGGAAGGTGCCAGGCTGCTTGTCCCAGAAAACAGCAGGCAGCTATAGCTGAGGCAGAAGTAGGACTTGCTTGTTCATCAACCTGCCGTGACCTGAGGCAGGACAAAGAGTTCAGTCTCCCTGCCTGCTTCAATCCTTGGCTTGGGAGCTTTCGTAGTCAGCAAGGGTGCTAATTAGAGTCAACTGTGGTGTTGACACATGTGTACTGGGAGCTGGGAGGAGACCAACTCCATTTTTACAACAGCATTGCACAGAAAGAAGTTTTGGTTGGTTTGATTTAATGGCTTGATTTGAGCCGATAATTTACAAGGGGTAGGTGTTGTATCCCACTGCCAGTCTTCCAAACCAGACAGCTTTGTACAGGATCATATTTATGTAACAGTCCAGACTCAGCAGTGACATAAATAAGGGTATAAATTTCATGCCAAGTGTAAATGAGTAATAAAGTAGTTACAAAGTAGTGTGCCTGTACGCTGATTTGGCATTCCATGTGTGTGCAGAAGCAATTTGGTATGCTATGGGGACAAAATTCAGCCCTGGAATAAATCAATGGGAGTCACACCTATTGAACACCAGAACTGAAACAGGACTCAAAATCATTTTAGACAGCGTAGGAATTAGTGATGGGAGGGATATGTGAAGGGCATATGGAAGAGGAACAGCACAGAAGGGGAAAAGAGCAGCAAAAATGCAAGAAGAGAGGAGGATAGAAGGTGAGAAGGACTTTCTCTGTTCTTTTTACTGTTGCTATTCTTCAACTGGAACTTGATTTTTTTTTTTTTTTTTTTTTTTTTTTTTTTTTGAGCCCAACTGTGCGATAAATTGGGGAACACCTTGGAAACACTTAAAAGCCTTTTAATGATCAGTTACACCTGATGAGTAACAATCATTCAGGTCAGTTCTGAATAAGGTCCAGAGACCTCTGCAGAATTTCCATCTGCTCACCACAAACAGCTTCAGGGGAATTTGGCCACCAAATATGCTTGAATCCATAGTGCTACAGTCGAGGTGAACTGAGCCCAACATATACAGTTTTCTAGACATAGTTTCCCACAACAAAGGGACCCAGAGTGATAAAACTACAGGAATACAAACAACTAGACACATGGAAAGAAGGATGTTGCAAGTCTGTGTGAAAATAGTGAATTATTATTATGATGTAAGACTGGTAGCTGAAAGCAGGTGTGGTTTTACCAGGTGGCTAAGGGAGTTCAATTGTGACTCATTTTATCAGGCACACTTGCATCGCAAAAATTGGAGGAGAGCTGCATGTCTCTGTTGCTCCCCTGTATAAACTGAAGTATTCCTTCCAGGGTTTATTATTGTACTGTGCAAGCCTAGAGGAACCCAGCAAACAATGGTATATGGTATTGCCTAACAGGTTCCAGATTATCCAAATAGTTGGTAAGTGGGCATGCGGGAGCAATGCAGAAGTTCTGCAAATTGTCACCATACATTTCAGACATTTATAAGCTCTCAGGTGTTGATCACAGGGGTTTATTTATATAGTCTGTGCACAGTGCTAAGGTCCTCAGCACTAACGGAGAACAGAAAGCAGCTTTTTGCCATTTTTTGGTTAGATATTTTTCAGACTGAGCACTTCTTACCAGTTTCAGACAGCAGGTTTTGATATCTTAGTAAAAACTTATACTGATGCCACTTTTGAGCAAACTTCCACTATGCAAATCTCTACAGACATTATAGGCATGGGCATTTGTCTCATTGTTATGTATAAATGCACTTGGATAATCAAAATACTCTCTGATACATTTCCTGAGGCTTCCCAGAGCAGGAAACAATAAAATTCAGGATAAGGTATGGGTATATGAAATCTCCATCATCAGCAAGCTGTGTGATTTCACTACATCTTTTTTGTGCATGTCACCTGCATTTTGTTACCAAATGCAGTAGAATCTACTTAACCGTATTCAAATCACATTTAAATTAAGTGGCACAGTTTCTGAAAATGTTTCTTCGCAACATACTTAAAGGATGCTAACAATTGATGGGGTAAGTGTAATTTTATTACAATTATTCACCTATTTGATCAACATACTGTCACTCCTTGCTGGAAGTTTCATTCATATACACTTTCAGAAACACATTGAAAACTACAAAATGCTGTCATGTTTTGCCCCAGTGCAAAAGTTCTTTTCTTCTACACTACTGTAGCAAATTGTAGAATAAAAATTGCTCTTGGCTTCTTAAAAAAGCTCAGGCCTATGCTTCCAAAGGCTACCAGAAACATCAACAAATACACATCACAGCACATCACCACCACCCACCAAAACACTGCTCAATGAGAATTATGAATACTTCCATGGCAACGGGTAAAAAATAATAACAGATAGGGAAATGAGGATAAATACTTTCCCATTGGTATATAGACCCATCGGAATTTTTTTCAGATCCTTTCCTGAGAACAGAGAGGATGGAAACTCCAGGGGAAGCTCGTCTCTCTTGTGGTCTATGCTAACCAGAATAAGGCTGATGATGTTGCCTTTGATTAAACTCAGAACATTTTCCAGCCAGCTTCAAATAACATCCAGTGTATCTAGCTCCTGGCTAGACTCCATCAGAGGGCAAAGGCTGGGTTAAATGGCAGGTTATCTAACTACCTGCTTGAATTAGACAGATCTAGGTTAAAACATGCACTACAGTGATCACAAGCTTTTAGTTCATTAGCGTCTAAGGCAAGGCTTATGCATGGAATCACAGCAAAGCATGTGCACTGTCAGAGCTGGGCTAGGAAACGTTGCAGGACTGCCTTGACTCTCAGAAGGCTCCAGACATTCTTGACCTTTCTGGCATTGAGCGACCTAAGGAGTCACACTGATTCGCAGAGCCAGAGGTAATTGGGACAGGAGAAAGATCCCACAGGATCCCTGACAGGCTCAGTTCTGCACAGCACAAGTTTTCCTGTGCAAGAGCAGACATGACCCGCCTGCCAGTCTCAAAGGAAGTATTAAAGTTTAGTCATAATGGATAGAACAGAGGACAAGAACAAATTGATTGGCATATAATTATATTAATTGTGGCACCCACTTCATTCAAGATTGAAGCTCAGCAGCTGTATAAATTAGATGTTTGAAAAGAAAAGAATTTGGTCTCTAACATTGAATCTGCTGTCCTGAAGCAAACTGAGATTTACTTATCAAAGGCACACTATCATTTGTTAGAGAATGTCATAAAAAGGTGAGAATTCAATATTTTAAAGCCCTTGTGTAGCATCTTAATAAAATATTCTGCCAATCATGCAGGAAATTTCAAGCATCCTCTTTAGATCATACTGGATTTACCCAAGGCTAACAGTTGATTAATTTTCCTTCACCAAACAAATTTATGTGCTACAGCTCTCTGGAAGCAACTTCCTGGATCGTCAGCTTAGTCACCTGCTCCCAGGTCATCAAATTCCCTCATGTACACACCGTCCCTAAAATCAGAGATATTTTTTCCCTCTGCCCCTCACTCCCCACCTTACTGCAACTGAAAGTTTGCTCCAGAAGCTGACTGCTCAGGTTTACATCGGACCTGTCCACACCCGACAGAAAGCACTGAAGGAGTGGACATACCAGAATCAGTTCAGGTTTAGAGAGCATAAAACTATGCCACTGGCAACTGGGACTCACCGCATAAGACAGCACAACTGTTGTGCGTGAAATAGCTGCAAAAATGGTGAAAATCCTTTTCTTGCTACTGTCTCATACAGTATCCTTGTGAAAATCACAGGACAGATGAGCTGTGGTATCCAGGTTTTCATTACCGCAGTGGGGCATAGTTTGTCGAAGTCTCCCAGGAATCCCTGACTTAGTTTCCCAGGAGCAATCAGTAGCGTGTTCCAGAGAAAATCTTCTAATCTGCTGCTGGCTAGCTAACATCAAGCTGAGGAACAGATGGTATGATCCTTTAGGAAAATGGAAATAAATGGGCTGAGGTGAATTAGACCATTTGGACCTATTTATCTGATGAGAAATGAAGCCCTGAACTGGCACCACCTTTTCCTGAGGTGGCAGGGACAGCAGCAGATGTGAAGATGAGCAGGCGAGGTGATATCAGAAGGCACCTGGTGCTGAGATGTACATCTCCTTTACAGCAAACTGTCTAACTGAAATGAGCACCTTCTCGAGGCTTAGCTATCAAAGCAGGAAGCTAGGTAAGAATGGGCGATGCTGACAGAAGAGGGAGAACTCTTCTGTTAGAGTACATTTCCAGGGATTATCCACTAGCAGGGTTTTGTTAATATTTTTTTGGACTCTTGCCTGTAGCCACAGCAACTGAGAAACCACCGCTTTCTCCTGTGACCAGGCAAAATACTGTTACCTCTTTGTCAACAGAGGTCTGGCAACAGCCTTTATGATTTGATTATTTTGATTCCTACTGTCCTGGAATATTCGGCCTCCCTGAAAAAGCTCCAGTGAATAAGTAAGTAACAGGCTGGTTGAGGTGTTCCCAAAATCATCTTTACCCTTTGAAGTGCCTATACAAGAGGTCTTCAAAGACCTCTGCAGAACTGGTCCTTAGTGACTGTGGTAGGTGTTATATAGAGAGGCTCCTCAGGTGATTCCTGTGTCTTTGTCCTGGTGAGGCAGGAGTGAGTGGGTACAGGATGGGACCTTGGAGGCTGCACAGCAGCCGTGCTCCTTCAGAGCTAAGTAGCCCTGTAGAGCGTTGCACCAGCAAAGCTCCTGCCAGCCTCTGAACCAACGTGTGCGCCTGGGCTTGGGACTGCACCTTGCTCTTGCATTCATACGGATTTAGCTGTGCCCATGAGAAGGGCGGGGGGGACACACTGGATCAGGCCCTGTCTGTCTGCTTTGCTCTAGGAACTTTCCTTTTCTTCTTGCCCAGCTGGGTAAATGGGGAAGGAAAATGCAGGGGCAGAGGCAGGATTCTCCCAAACAGTCTCACTCCTCTCCTCATTTGTATGGAGAAATAAAACAATTTAAAAAAAAAAAAAAAAAAAAAGGAGGAGGAGAAAAAAAAGCAGTTGTCTTCTCCCCACAGCAGGAATCACAGTGTGAACAGCTACTGAGTGACAGAGTAAGAGTAGGAGGTTGGGCTTCGCTGCCTTTATTCCTCGGTGCATGTGGCTCACAACAAAGGCCATATGCCCTGATCCTAGACATCTTTGGTCTTTTATGCAGTCTTCAGCATGCAAGTAGCTCTATTAAGCAGTATTAATTATTACAGCATATGGTTGTAAAGAGAAAAATGAGAAATATCTTATCGGTCCTTTAATTAAAATAGCTATACAGCTAATCTCTTACACAATGTTTGTAGACAGGAAGAAAAGATAAATTAATAGTCTTTTTTGCTGTCTGAGTTATTTGCAAGGCACTCCCAATTTCTGCACAAGCATTTAATCTTCACAGAGATTGAAAAAAAAAAAAAAAAAAGAAAAACAGTTTAGAATAATACCTGTCAAAGTATGAGGTTGTCTGTGAACTGTTCATTTTGACCATTCACTATCAATGACATGCAATTTGTCCCATGAAATATTCTCTGCTATCTCAATGGGTGAGATAGCTTTATACAAGAAAAACAGCTGAAGAAGGCTAGGACAGGGTTATGAATGCCACCAAGAGAACTGCTATTCAACAAAAGACATGAGATAGATTCTGCTCCTATTACTCTTGTATTTCTAAGGGACTATTCAATGTAAGATTGATCAAGTTGTCAGTTACAAATGACATCAAACAAAAACTTGTGTGGCTTATTGATGAGTTTATTTGCAATGCTGCGTTTTCTGTTCTTTGCACTTTCTGCAAACCAAAGCATATTGAATTAGCTCGACATAATGAAGCTGATTCTTTATCTGCCATATTCTGGTACTGAGCAATTTTATATATATTTACAAATAAAGCTCTAAGGTATAGTTCATTTCCCATTTTTCTTCCTCCCAAACAGTGGAAGTCTGCCTGCTTCTTAGAATTGTCATACCACTGAGCAACAGAAACTTTTGATGGGATCTTTTCCATTTAAGTGAGATAGTGGCTCAAGAAACAAACCCTTGAAGTAGAAAAATAATTTTATTCTGCATATACATTTTGACACAGGCAGCCCAGTTGATTAACAAAACCAGTTGCTTAAAATATTAATCTTATTAGTAAAAATAAAGGAAACTCTATTACTTGTTATCCTTGCACTTTAAGAAAACTGCTTACTTTAATACTAGAAGACAGAGACTTGAATATTTCAGTAGAAGCAAAAGATAAAAAAGCAAGCCCCATTTTGAAATGTGCCTCAAATTTTGGAAAGAAAATACAGCTGTACCCTCTTCAGTGTAGTCCATTAACCAACCTCATCAGGTTGAAATCCAGCCCTTTCCTATAAGCACCAGGCTTTTGTAGTGTTTTCTCGACCCACACACAGCCGCCCAGAGTACTAAGTGCTTGCATATGCATAAACAGAACAAGCCATCCTTCCCCTGTCTGCCCCTGAAAGCCTCAAATGCAGAAGGGGAACCTTTTAAGCAGGGTTTTAATTAGCACCCATTGTTCCTTGGCTGGCAGGACAGGCAGAAAGGCCCGGTGATTTGAAAACTGCCGTCACAGTGGGAATCTAACTTTGCAATTGAATCAATCTGCAAACTCCACAGGACTTGTACACTGAAAATAAAAAAAAGAGCGAGTAGACCAGGGCATTAATTATAGTGGTGTACTCATACTGCTACATTTATGGGTCTGTGAGCATTTCTCTCGTATATTTTAAAAGGAAAATAGAATCATATAAATCCACTAGAGAATGAGACCTGGTCATACAAGTCTAAACATAAAAGTGAAATTCAGCATTAAGTCTACCACTTGAACTTTAACTTGTAGCATCTGTACTACAGATGGTTATTTCTGAAAATGTCTGAAATGGCTAACTGGGAAAAAGGGATTTCAGGAGGAAGATATTCTTTGGCTTTAGTGGGCTTGGTATATAATAAGCAGGGGTTTAAGTTTAACAAAAACTCCTCGGTCTTCAGGAGAGGGTTGCATGTGTGATGATGCATGACATGATGCAGCTGTTTCAAGAAAACCAGGCTGCAATAGTTGACTTGAATACCCCAGATGAGAACTCTGAAGGCTATCTTTTCTAATTTGAACAGGTAAAACCTGACTTTTTTGTGGTTCTGCCGCAGCCAAGGCAGGGCTCACCCCCAGTCATTCTGGCTGCCCCTATGGCAGGCAGGCAATTCACCTCGGCATATCAGCTACAGCTATTTCTGCAGAGAGCTTCTCCTTGCCTTTTCAGGGACCAATGAGAAGCATATCTTTGACTCTTACTTAAAAAAATGATGGAAAATAAGCAAGACAGTCAAAGCAAACTGTACTCAAGCTCACTTATCAATACTGTATATTTTATAGCTATACGGAGAGCGCAATTATTTCTATCTAAATAGAAAGTAGAAAAAAATGACACAAAATAACATCTCACCTTCATTATAGTTACGTTTTTGAAAGACTTTCTGCACATATGTTTTATTTCTTTGCTATGTTTTAGCAATGATAGGTCCTCTATTTCGTATGAGAGGATGCATCATGAACAGTACTGTTTTCAGGACAATGGTAGCAGTAACTTGGAGACAAGAGGACACCCCACTTTAACTTAAACTTTGGAATTAATAACAGAATTTTGAATACTAAGATAAAAAGTGGTGGAGAATAAAAAATATTCTTCAAAAGTCTGTTTTATGTTAACTTAAGCAGTCAGTTCTAGGAGGAATTGTATCTACTTTCAGTGCCAAAAAATAAAACAAGGTTTTCTTATCAGCAGAAGTTTTCTTACTGATGGCAGCTGAAATTCCCTGACATCAAGATGGGGGAGCAGTGAAAAGGCCTCCTCTGAGGAACAGATATATTTAGGGACCATTTTCAGCTGCCTAGA
Organism: Caloenas nicobarica; assembly: GCF_036013445.1. Taxonomy (NCBI): domain Eukaryota; kingdom Metazoa; phylum Chordata; class Aves; order Columbiformes; family Columbidae; genus Caloenas; species Caloenas nicobarica. The sequence goes on along the minus strand of NC_088246.1, from coordinate 130,041,082 downwards.
ATCTGATCTGAATCAAAACATAGATGTAGCCAGGAGCAATTTGGGAGCTACATGCAAAGCAAACCTCCTGCTGATTTGAAGAATGCTCTTTTAATTGCATGTTAAATATATCTTAAAAGTCCAAGAGAGCTGGCAAGGCAAGCTTTCAGAAGCTGAGAAGTATCAGAAGTAAAATTAACTAAGTAAAAGCAAAGCTAAAAAGTAAAATCAGCTTTTTGTCTCCGTTCCTCTCTTCTCGTTCAATGCACAGGATGGGTAGAGTTCAAATAATGAGCAGCTATGCAATATTTGTGCCTGTAGGCCTTATTTGCTATACACAATTCATATCCTGCTCTGAAGAGAGAGTCATTAAATTCCCCATGAACTTTTTCATAGCTCTACTAAAAAATTGTATCTATGGGCTTTGTGAACAAAATGAATGTATTTTTATAGCATGTTTCTGAGGACAGGGACACATTGCAAAAGGCAAGTGTTATCGTAATTTCATGAGGGGGCACTTAAGGTCAAAAGGCCAAACGTATTTTGGGCATGTAATTTAAAGAACCAGGACCTGATGTTTTTGAGAATACTTCACATTAAGAAGAGCTTCATCTTTCACCTATTTAAAACATGAATAATTTAGTTTACTTCAGTCCAAGACCGTGTTTTTTTTCGCTACAAATCTGCCCATATCCCTCAAGAAAGGCAGGCCAAAAATGAGTGATCATCTGAAAAATTTTGGCCTCATTGAATGGCCACAAATCGCAGAGCAACACAAAGTTCAATGACAAGGTTCATTTCTTCCATTCCTACCCAATTTGCCCTTAGCAAACAGGATTTCCACAAACAGAAGTGTCTTTGTTAAATAACTTTGATAATTTCTCAGAAAAGGTCTAGCTTTTCTATTTAGTGAGGATAATGTCCTGTGGGATCACAGCAGAGTCAAGGTCATCTGGATGCCTTCACACTTAAGCATCTACCTTAAGGTTATGAACCAAGCTCCTGCCTAGTCAAGGAAGAGAGGTAGGTCCCTCCAAAGAGCAACTCTGAGCACCTCAGTGGGGTGGATGGCTCGTGTCAGTCAGCATGACTCCCCCTGGATGCCCCTATGAGCCCCTTGAATGTGAGAAGGATGGGGACGTATAGGCAAGATGCCAGGGTATGGTGCACAAGAGAAAGAAGTTTTGCAGGCAAACTACCTTCTGGCATTTTTTTTTTTGGTCTTTCTTTGCTTAGCTTTGCAACATTATATTCTCCCAAGCTGATATTTAAAAAAGAAAACACCTTGGGAATTTACTCACAAAAGTCTTGATTGGCTTGAAGGCTTCCCTTCTGTTCTCATATCAAAACCTGTGCTGGACATCCCCAGAGCTGGAAGGCTCAGCGCCCTTGCAATAACTTCTGATTCTCGTGGGCGTGGAAACCTGCTTGCTGCGATGGGATCTGCACAAGCTGGAGCATATCCGGCACAGGCAGCTGTGCTGTGGGGTATAAGAGATCACAGAATCACAGAATGTTAGGGATTAGAAGGGACCTTAAAAGATCCAATCCCCCTGCTGGAGCAGGAACACCCAGATGAGGTTACACAGGAAGGCGTCCAGGCGGGTTTTGAATGTCTCCAGAGAAGGAGACTCCACAACCTCCCTGGGCAGCCTGTTCCAGTGTTCTGTTACTCTCGCTGAGAAGAAGTGTCTTCTCAAATTTAAGTGGAACCTCTTGTGTTCCAGTTTGAACCCGTTACCCCTTGTCCTATCATTGGTTGTCACCGAGAAGAGCCTGGCTCCATCCTCGTGACACTCATCCTTTATATATTTATAAACATTAATGATGTCTCCCCTCAGTCTACTCTAAGTTAAAAAGACCCAGCTCCCTCAGCCTTTCCTCATAATGGGAGACGTTCCACTCCCTGAATCATCTTTGTTGCCCTGCGCTGGACTCTCTCCAGCAGTTCCTGCCTGCAGAAAAGTGAGACTCAGAAGCACCATGATCTTTTCTTATCCTCTAGAGAAAGCTGGCTGGGGCATCCACAGATCTCTGTCTATTCACCACCCTCTTATCTACACTGTATCCCGGTCAGACCCAAGTTACCTTTGGTCCAAATCCCCTTCCAACCCCAATTCCTCTTGCAGTATGATTTTCCAACCAGTCTCTTTCCCTCTTTAATTCCTATTTCCACCTCTTTCTAGTTTTCCTGTTGCTGCTGAGCTGTACAAGCCTTGTTTCTTTTTCATTCCAATACAACACCTTCTTTTTCCATGTTGCCAAGACTTGGCAGGAAATCCTTAAGCACATGGCTAAACGGATTTGATAGCCTGAACAGCCAAAAACAGTCTATTCAGTTACACATCCAAGTCAAATATAAAAGTATTCTCGGAAACAGAATTGTCAAAAACTTACAAAGTTTCAACCAAGTCAGTTCAAACTACAGCTTAAGGAAAGGCTTTAAAATGGGCCAGATTTGAGTAACAGAATAGCAGAGCCCTCTTCTGACACAAGGCTAGCCTGAGTCACTCCCACCCTGTGTCAGAAATGCACGTCCTTTTGTATTATACAGGATGGGATAATTTCATACAGACAACTGAGGAGTGTTTTCCTCAGAATATCCTGTATGAGAAGCATAATTGCTCTAGCAAGGCAGAAAACTTCTAGCTGAAGAACATCTCATCGTTAACGTTTGGTGGCTGGGACTTTGCTCTAGAAAATGGTGCATATATATATTAAAATCCTCTGGAGGATCAGAAAGTTGATTCCAGCTTTCCAGTTCTGGAAGAAGGAATTAGCCAGTAGGCTCCCTGGAATAAAAAATGGGAAGTTACCCACCTTTAACTTTCTTAAAATTCCCCTTCATTGACCTTCATTTTCTTGAAATCTTTATCCAATTAAATACTAAGAAGTTTTTTCCTTTCCTTTTTCCCCTCTTCCCTGGCAATTTGAACCTTGGGGATCTCTACGATTGCTCACAAGAGGTGATATCTGGCTGCAAACCTGATTCGTACGGTACACGAGAGCCTTGAGCAGCAGTTCCAGTGAATATGATTTGGAAAATGGTTTCTAACTCAATACTTGAGAACCTTGAAAAAAGGGAGGTGGAGAGAATTTTATAAAAAGCAAATACTTCAGGCACAAAAAATTTGTTAAAAATCTCTTTTCCATAGAAAAACAGTATCAATGGAAAGTGTTTAAACCATCCTAATAACTACCCTAGTAAATAATGACTTAACATTGACTTTGACTTTTCACACCTTAAACACAAATGCACCTCTTTTCTTTCTGTCTTATTTTTAATTAAATAGAATTTTCCTACCACATTGTCCAAAAGTAGAGGAAATCACATAACACTCCTACCTTTCCTTTGGGAGAAAAAATGCTAAGGAGTTTTTCATCTTTACCTCTCTTTTACTACAGATGGCAAAACATGGTTTTACAAGCCAAGGTCACTTTTAGCTAGTTGTCATGCTGAATGAAAACACATGGGAAATCAGGCATATAGCATTTAGTTTGGCTCTCTAGGAGAAGAAACATACAAGAAACCCTGTCACGAAGAGACTCTTTAACCAGCCTTTGTTACCTTTAACAGTCATCTCTTTGGCACTCACGTTTAAACAGAGTAATGAACCTTTTCCTCTCCTCAGCTGTAAATCAATACCACCTATGTGTCCCTTAAGAAAAACATTAACAAATTGTATTAAATGCCTGACCAGTCAATAGAAGGATTTTCATTTCAATTGTCTATGGAAAGAAAAGAAACTCTTTTTATAACACATTCAGAGCAAATTCTGGTTGTGCATTGCAACCATTTTCAAGATAAATACTTCAAAACACCTAACTGACTCAGTGCTAAATGTTTATTGGGAAAAGTGCTGATCATATATGTATCTATGAGCTCTTAATGACTACTTCCTCCAAAGCAGAAATTGAAAAAATCTGAAAAAAATATGGAAAATGCATTTTCAAAAAAAAAATTTCTTCTGAGTATGTTGAAAGAGTATCTGAGAAAAGTTTTCTTAACAAAGTAGCTGAACTACTGTAAATGAGGTTCTCCTAGAGGAACTCGTCTGGCAACTGCCCATTCTAGGTACAAATTAAAAAGCTGGCCTGGAGAGCACAGGAGTAGCCATTTGAGGAAAGAGCAGTGATCGGCATCAGCGGAGGAAAGACCAATATATGGTTGTTGTTCGAGCTTTCTCTAGAAGCTAAAAACCATTTGAAGACAACTTAAATTGGAAAGCAAGACAGTTTCACTAGTGGAGAAAAAGAACAAGTTGCTTAAAAAAACCCCAGAAGAGTGCAATTTTTATAGAGCTGTGCTGCAGTTCACAGCAAAATCCTTTCAAATCAGGATATTTTGAGTGGAAATGATGTAATCTATCACTTTTGATCACTAGTGGAATCACCTAATACCAAGTCTAAATCTAGCTTGGAATGATACCAGGTGCTTGGATGTGCTTTGTCCTGGATAAGAATATCACCAGCTCTTCCCTCTGTCCTAGCCCGTCCCTGTGCTAACATTTACATACACTCCTACAGAAGTCTGGGCTTAGCAGTTCAAAACTTTCCACTGAAAACCTGGCTGTATTTATTGAAAAATCAAGCAGTGATGTCACCTCCATGGCTTACCCTTTTTGTAAAGGGAACATGCTCTTAGGAAAGAAAGACTAGAATTTATTTCCTGTTAGGTAATGAGAGAGAAGTAGAATCAGAAAAAAAAAAACCTAAACAAAACAACAAAAACATAAAACTAACACTTGAATATCTACTTCAGGTTACATGTCCATTTTGCCCAACCACTCTGAGTCAGAAGGATTCCCTCACTCCCATATCCTCTTCCCAAATCCTCCCATTTTGCCCCCTGTCCCCAAGGAAGAAGTGCATTCCAGCTCTATGAGGAGGATGGCTCCTTCCAACTCCCTTTTGCACTTTGTTTTGTCCCCTGCTGTTTAAAAAACAGTGATTTAAGGGATAACAACATGATATCTATGTAGGGACATGGATGGGATAAAGGGACCCTGATTATTGTTAGTGCCTCTCAAAAAAATAAAACTCAACATTCCTTGATGGAGCAAAACACAGAACAAATTGAGAAAGTGGAATAGAAAAGCAAACACCAAGCTGCAGTTTATGAGGAGACTGATTCAGAAAATACTACTTTCTAATGCAGGCTCACATTTATGTATATATCTTAGTATTTTTATATAGAAGTGATGAATCCTATTTTTTTTCCTGGTTGCATGGAGTGCCATGATTGACCTATGGCTGTGCAAGAGAAATAACAAAGCTGGTGTTCATGAATTCCTTGAGCATGCAGAGGGACAGTGTAAAGAATGAGTGGGTTTAAATGATAACATCTAGTGACCCCAGAGATCCCTAAGCAGAAAGAAAAAAAAAAAAAGTGAGAAGAAGGGTTTCTAACAGTAGTGGCAAATTCCTTATTAATGTGTGCAGACAACCTCACGTGCAGTAGTGATTTTGGTGCACTGCTTTCTGATAGCTCACGCCAAAGCCATTTTGTAGTGTTAAAAGGCTAAGTAGTCAATAGGAGGGAGAAGGGAGACAAGCAGACTATTATAATTCATATTAGCCTTGTAACACTTTCTATCATGTGCTGTTCATAAATCACAAACGAAAAAGTGTGTCACATTGTCCGATGTTATATGACTGCTCAGAGACAAACTCTTATCAGATGTATAAGCACAGAGGGTAGCCCATTGGCTGCTGCTGGAAACAACTACATACACCTCCTGGTTTGGATATGCTGGACATATCAAGAGTCAGGGTCAGGATACCTCAGGAACCTTTATTTTGTGCCTAATACATGTAACACTACATAGCTACTACATATATCAATATTACAGAAAATGCAGGAAAAAAATCCTGTATGCAAAGACAAAAAGAACAATTCATTTTTTCTAAACTGTAAAAATCCTCTCTCTTTCCTCATTTTTATTACGATGAAGTAATGACAAAGCAGAGACAGAGAAATTATTACAACTCTGCCCACGTGGTGTTCAAGCAAGGGCCCAGATTCTCCAAGGACAATGTTCTTCAGATGTTTAAGTGTGACAAGAGGACATAGCCCCAATATTAATTGCATGTCCTAAGTGACTACTTCTTCCAGCAGCTGCAAAAGGAGATGGTTAAGCCTCATTAGCTAAATCCCGGCTCGATTTTGGATGCTAATAAAGGACGTGGAATAGCTGTCAGACAGTAATTCTTCCTCTTTGGAATCAATACAACATAAATTGCCCAACACTGGGGCTCCGGGCTTAGGGGAAAGTCTTTAGAGGTGAAGCATGAGATCAGTGCACAACTTTTCATCTTTCATCTCAGCAATACTATTTCTATATTGTACTTTCAGCTATAGGTCATGGAAGATATCTCAAAAACCATCAAGGGAAAAAAACTAACAGAATTTGTGTGAAAATGGAGCTGAGATGAAGACTTTGTGGAGGAGACAAGAACCTGAGGATAACATGAGCAATGAATCTGAGAACATAGGATAGGGAACACAAATCATGGACGGACAAGCACAGTTGTGGAAGAACCAGCAGCTGTACTGGGTTTAAATATACATGTGTAAAGAAACCAAAGTACGTAACTTTCCCTTTCCTAAGTGGAAATCTCAAACACTTAATCATAAAAATTCTTTACTGAATGGGCATGTTTCTGGTCACATTAGCAGGAAGCCAAAATCCAATCACTGTTTTTATTCGGAATTTGAAAATGCAAAGTATTGCAGATAAAATTTGCACATAAAACCAATGTTAGCATATGGTAATGAAGACAGAGCATGTGTACAAAGTGATCTCAACTGCTGGATAAGATAATTTTTTCAAAAGACAAAATTGCTATGCGTTTTGGCTGTTGCAGACTTAAAAACCTGTGGCATATGTTAGAATGGAATTCTGAAATGTATTTAGAGTAGTATCTTGAAAAGCAACCTTTCTGAAATGATTTTGGGTCAAAGCAGGCAAGCAATAGAACATAAGCTTCCACTATGATGCTGTGGCCACAGGGCTAATATAATCCATGGGTGTATAAACGTAGGAAAAAAGGATGATGACCTCATTTTTCTTTATAGCAAAGATGAATTCAATAGAAAGGTAGGTATACTGGAAAAAATTTGAGCTCTTAAAAGCAGAGTCACAGACTTGTTGAAGAGCCATAGAAAATACCCTACTAGGAGAGACTTAAATACTTCAACAGATTTAGTCCATTAAAAGAAAATTGAGAGTCACTTCACTACGGTGCATAAGAACATTTATGAGAAGAAGATAGAGGGCCTGTTAACAGTCAAGAAGGTATGATAATGGTTGAATGCTGAAGCTAGACATATTCATATAAGAAATTATGCAATTATTGGGTTTTCATACAGAGTGGGTGATCAACCTCTGAAACAAGAGAAGTTTGAGAAAGTTTAGTTGTTTGAAATCCTCATGTCAAAATGGGGTGTTTTTCTGAGGGGTATGATTTTGCCATGTGTGTGTCATGGGCTAAGTCTAGAACAAAGAAAACGGACATGCCATTTTCACAGATAAACCAAAATACAATACACCTAGCCAAAGCTGAAAAACTGGGGAAAACTGCACTTCGATTTTAATTGTTCCCTCTATTTTTAAAACTTAAGTAAGGTAGATCTGACCCAAAGCTATAAAGCTTCTGTCAGCTGAATAGCATCTTTTGTTTCATGTATTGCTTTACCAACATGTTTTGTCTAGCTCTGTTCAGCTCAGAGGTAATACTGTGAGATATAATGGCTTTGATTTACAGATCTGATGATACAATCAAATGATCTTGCCAGAACTTAAAGCCTATAAATCTATCAATTTACTCTTATTAACAAAAGAACTTTGTATGCTGATGCTTATCTACTGCAGTTTAATAACTTCTTTTCCTAGCAATAATCAATGAATATGTTCTCTCATACATTTCACTTCATTAAAAAAAATATTTATCTGCTTATCTGAACTGCTGGAAAAGCACATCCATTCATGCAAAAGCTATTAAATGTTTATGTTTAAATTAGCATCCCATGATCTGCTCCTGATGATTCCCTGTCTTCCCCATAAGCGACTTGAATTGTGATACTGGGTAGTGTGCACTAGTCTTTCAATGACACTGCACCCTTTGAAGCAAAAATAGTTGACGAAAGCATCACCAGAGTTGTGGGTACCCTGGCAGCAAATACTGATGATTCTCATGAGAAATTTTCTTAGGAACCTGAAAAACAACAGGAAGAATTTGAAAGTTGGGGGGTGGCACGCTAAGCACTTGGCAAAGTTCTCTTTTTATACTTAAATTCTGTTCTTCAACATATCCCTCTGTCAGACAATGCAGGCGTCAGACTTCACTGTCTGTTATTGGGAAAACGGACTGCCTAATCTGTATAGGCAGAAGACAGAGCAGAGACACAGAGTTTCTATGGAGATGGGAATTGGTGAGGAAGAGCATTTTTTCCCAATTCATTCAGTCTTCCTGATCTTGTAAGGGGCCATTTATCTCTCTCTGAAGAAATGATGACATCTTTGGGAGCAATTGCAAAAGTAAGGTTAAGTTTGGCCTCAAACAAGGGTATCATCTGGTATGTTTTCACCAGGTCCAGTATGTGACAAATATAGATAAGCTAGTAGGCTGGTTTTGACACTCAGTAAGAGGTAACAGAGAATAAGAAGCATTTCTCAAGTAACAGTCATCTCATTAATAGTAGCCATGCTATCAAACAATTGTACACTACTCAAACTTTCTGCAGGCCAAGCCTGCTGAACACCACTGGATCTTTGACAAGCATGTGTAGGTGCCAACTGAGTTACTAACTAGCACACGTAAGCAGGAACATTAGAGGTGCTTTATATCATCATCTGTACACCTGAGAGATGCCTGGAAAATTAGATTTCTCCACTTCCACAATACATAGGGTTACACAAACTCTGTTTATCTCCCTGTCTCCTCTGCTTCTTTCAGGGAAGTTTTTTTAGGAGGTGAAATTTATAACTTGAAAAGGAAATTGTTTGCAGGAAGAGAGAGTTACAAGGCTGTATTTTTCTTTTTAAGCCACTTGTTTGGCTTCTGTTACTTTGCATGGGTTTGAGGCTGCTCCCTTATCTACACTTGAATCTTTTGAGAGGCTGAAGGACTGGGGAGAGGAGTTAAAACATACCTGATGGAGTCATCAAAGAGAAATATATGTCTGGTTTCAATTTAGCTCCGTTCAGGGACATAATGTATGTGGCGGGTGACACTCATTTTCAAGGGCTCCTAAAGAACTATGCTTTCCAACTTGTATTCTTATGCAAAAGAAAAGTTTTTCCTTTCAAATCTCTAAAGACCAGATATTTCTCCAGGCTTTGTAACACAAGATGAAGAGGTTGAAGGGACCCCTATGCCTTTCTCCCCCCACACTCTCCCTCATCGGTGGTGCATCACAGCAGTACGTGAGGCTGACCAGGTACCTGTCCTCCCCTGGGGAGCACCACCGCTGCCTCACGCACCTCCAGGCTCCATTATTAGCACTGCCAGCTTTGCAAGCACGTTTCGATACATGTTTGAATCTAAGCTTGATTTATTTAATACAATAGGCTTTCTAGAAGAAAATGTGAAAGTCTCAGGGGGAAGGAGGGAGGCGAGAGGAGGAAGCCCACAGAATTGTAAATTCTGGTCCACCGCTCTGAAAACTCTCACAGGAGCTCAGGGAAGGTAAAGGGTCATCACATAAAACAAGTTCCTCAAAAACCAGGAGGAGTGAGGAGTAGGAATTTCCCTAAAACCACGTAAATCTTGCGAACAGGAATACATATGTGTATATATATACATACCTCACGATGACAGATAACCTGATCACAACAGTTTCTTCTGAGCTTATTCTTAACTTGCAGATCTCCTTTGGTTTTAACCTTTTGCAGTTTTGTTTCATTCCTGATAGAAGCAGGGTTGTAAAACTAGTGTTTAGATAATGCAAAAAAATCCATATACATATTTCAAGGAATATAATTTACTTCAGCATAGAGAAAAAATATAAAATTACGGAGCATTCAGCTCACACCAGCAGCAACTAATACTTCATTACAATTTTCAGTAAAACAGATACTTCTTTTTTTTAATGTAGAAAAACATTTATGTACTGAGGCATTTTCAAAAGCAGAAAAGAAACAAAGAATATGGCTAGTGATCTCACTACTAGTTCATGGGTTCAGAAGATATTTGCAGTGTAATACTCAGTGTGTCCTGTAACATACGTAATAAATCACTTATTATTTACTAATTAAATTATTTTTCTTTTTGGATATACTTGCCTCAGATTTTTAGAATTATTCAGGAGATTTTGAAGCTTTTCTAAATTAGATTTTGGTACCTTTCTCTTCTTTTTAGTAAATGAGAGACGTATCAACTGTGGTAGACACACTGATTTGTTTGCCAGATTCCTCTCCTCTCCTCTCCTCTCCTCTCCTCTCCTCTCCTCTCCTCTCCTCTCCTCTCCTCTCCTCTCCTCTCCTCTCCTCTCCTCTCCTCTCCTCGCCTCGCCTCGCCTCGCCTCTCCTCTCCTCGCCTCTCCTCGCCTCTCCTCTCCTCTCCTCTCCTCTCCTCTCCTCTCCTCTCCTCTCCTCTCCTCTCCTCTCCTCTCCTCTCCTCTCCTCTCCTCTCCTCTCCTCTCCTCTCCTCCAAACCTATTCCTCAGTTTGCTTGCCAGGACAATTCAGGAGCCACATTCTCCTTGTGCAATGTGTATCACCTCAGATTTTTTTGTGCTTATACACATTTTACAAACTAAAAGATGTCACCATCAGAAGTTTTTTCTTGTGAAACAGGGACAGCAGTACTAAGCTTATTACAAGTTATACAAAAATAAACAGGTCAGCAGGAGAAAAAAAGAGTATGCAGGAAAATGTGGTCATTAGTAGATACAGACTGCCGCATTTTAATCTTTTCCAACACAGATATTCACAGTAATATCACAACACCTTGAAGGAAGAGCACAAGGGGTTTCCTTTAAAGAAAACAAGGCGTCACTGTGGTCTTCAAAAGTTGCTTTTGCAACCCACATGCCTCACGTTTTTGGCAGCTCTTGTTTGCCACAGTGCATGTGGGAGAGGGCTGAGGGACAAGCACAGTCCTTTTCCAGATCTGCTGTCCGCTCCCTGGGGGGAGCTGCAGCTGTGGGGCAGTTGAGGGCAGAAAGTGGTGGAAGAAGGTAAGGGAAGAGAAGCCCAGAACAAGGCAGAAGATGGATATTGCACATGACAGAGCTGTATGATGGTGCCTAGTAATCCTGGCATCAGATGATACCATACCCTTTTAGAATCATCTTACTTATTATAACAGGTCTCAGTATACAGATGCATACACATTGCTGCCTTCTAGTTTTCACATGAAATACTGAAAAAAAAAAAAAAGACTAATGCTGGATCTTGACACAGCAGCCAAAACAAATGTCACTAATCTCAATTTATAATCAGATTGAAGGAGCTGGAGGGTGCAGTAGTAATTATTACTGCCAATAATTTCTTCATGGTGTGACACTAGATAAGCCAAAGCAATAACAATTCTTCTACATGCAGGAACCATCAATGGAGAAAAAAATTAAACTAGTCCATACTTCAGTCTTATTAAAGATGTATGGCATATGAAAACGTACTGTAAATAAGCCAAACACTGCTATGCATGACTAAGTGCAGTAAAATTGACATGTCTTAACTATACATGTAAATATTTGTAACAAGAGCTAAACGTCACCAAGTTCTGAGTTTCTGCTACAGTGTCAGTTTTAGAAGACAGAGTAGCTCATTCTTTTGTGATGAGCAAACTCTTCAGGCAACTGCTGTCCTTTACATCTTCCTCAACTCCACCAGACTAGAGGAGGGTTTCTAAGAACTAGCAAAGATGAACAAGAAGAGCAGATGAAAGGAGGGACTGCAGCTCTGGATGTAGCAGAGGCTGGTTCCTGAGGCTCAGCAAGGTATTTCTGCTACCTGTGAGCAAGAGGAGTGTCTTCTGGGTCCCCTTCCAGGAAGGTATCAGGGGAAACCCAGAGAGAAGCCAAAAAGCTTCAGCCAAACACAGAAAGAAGCAGAAGCAGCCTAAGCAAGGGATACACACTATACAACTTTCCACGGTTATGCTCAGGCTTTCCAGTTCCCTTCTGATTGTGTAAGTGAAGATCAGGTTCATGACCACTTGAGGAACCTGAACATACATAAGTCCATGGGACCTAATAAGGTGAATCCCAGAGTCCTGAGGGAATTGGCTGATGTACTTGCCAAGCCACTCTCCATGGTATTTGAAAAGTCATGGTGACTGGAAAAAGAGAAACATCACACACATTTTTAAAAAGGGTAGAAAGGAGGACCCTAGGAACAACCAACCTGCCAGCCTCACCTCTGTGCCTGGAAAGATCATGGAACAGATCCTCCTAGAAGCTATGCTAAGGGACATGGAAGACAAGGTGGTGATTCAAGACAGCCAGCATGGCTTCACCAAGGGCAAGTCCTGCCTGACCAAACAAGTGGCCTCTTACGATGGAGTAACAACATAAGTGGACAAAGAAAGGGCTACAGACGTTGTCTATCTGGGCTTCTGTAAAACCTTTGACACGGTCCCCCCACAACATCCTTCTCTCTAAATTGGATAGGTATGGATTTGATGGGTGGACTGTTTGGTGGATGAGGAACTGGCTAGATGGTTGCATGCAGAGAATAGTGGTCAATGGCTCTAATGTTTGGGTGGACACCGGTAACAAGTGGTGTCCCTCAGAGATTCATACTGGGACCAGTACTGTTTAATATCTTCATCAATGACATAGACAGTGAACCTCACCAAGTTTGAGGATGACACCAAGCTGAGTGGTGCACTTGACAACCTGAAGGATGGGATGCCATTCAGAGGGACCTGGACAAGCTCAGGAAGTGGGCCCATGCCAGTCGGATGAGTTTCAAAAAGGCCAAGTGCAAGGTCCTGCTCATGGGTCAGAAATTTTTTACAATGAGGGTGGTGAAACACTGGCACAGGTTGCCCAGAGAGGTGTTAGATGTCCCATCCCTGGAAACATTCCAGGCCAGGCTGGATGGGGCTCTGAGCAACCTGATCTAGTTGAAGATGTCCCTGCTGATTGCAGGGGGGTTGCACTAGATGACCTTTGAAGGGCCCTTCCAACCCAAACTATTCCGTGATTCTCTGACTGTCTCTTTCTTCCCTCTCTTCTTTCTCAGTCAGATCTGTTAACAGCTTTCCCATCCGCCTTCCGTTTTTTATTTCTCTTTGCTTTTTTTGTGCCCTTACCCTGCCTCACCCTTCCGTTTGTGTATTCTCCTTACAATCTGTCACTCCTTCTTCACCACCCCTCCAAATATGACCGAAGACTCTTGACATCACCTTTCTGTCCCCTTCACTTTGCCATTAAACCTCTTCTCTGACAGCTCTCTATTCTGTGTAGTTAGCAAGCTCCTCAGGAGAAAACCACTGGGTGTTCTGAGACCATATTGCTGTGAAAACTGACACCAGACCCATGAGCAGTAAAGATCTGACCCAGAAGAAGTCATGCAACAGCATTTTGAGAGCAGCTGATCTAGGGTTTATGCTGACTCAACGCCACTGCTGAGAAAAGAGGCTGCAGTTGGTTTGGTACAACGTTGGATGGCTGGAGAAGATGATACCAAAGCTGGCATAAAGCCAAGCAATATACAGCTAAATTACTAACATTAAAAAATACAGCTTAATTTGCAGAATTATTTCGTACAGAGTCAGCATTTTGGCTCATGTGGCTTTGGTGCTTTTGATCCAGTAGTGGGAGCCCAGAAGCAGGATTTATTGTGTTCTTGAATGACAGCCCAAAGTTGCAGAGCACCTAGCAAGACGAAGGTTACCTTAGCTACCTCCTTAGGCGTTTTTGGAAGAAGAACTATTTTATTATTAATAGTAATAATAGTAATAACTACTCTGTGCATTAAGCCAACAGCCTTTCAGGTGGTTCGTAAGTTATTGAAAATAACCTGGAAACCCAAATAACTTGAACCATTCTCTCCGCTTTCTGGAGAGAAAGGCTTCTACCTCCAGCATGGTGCTAAAGAAGGTGAATTCTCTTTGCCAGGGTTGCTTTTATCTACTGAAGACTCTTGAAGGGAGCAGGGCCACTCTCACATGGAAATCATGCAGGCCACATATTTGTCCCAACATGCCTGGAAATTGACAGGAAAATGAAGGTAGAAGATTGCTCCCTGTCTGGAGCTGCAGTCTGTTGATCAAAACTTCACCATCATTTCTCTGCAATAAATACAAAAAGCCTATAAAATGCTCCAAACATTGCATAACGGGAATAAACTTGAACTGCAAGATTAGCTGGACTGATACTGTGCTTGGAAATCAAGCTCCTGACTAGGTGACAGAGCGTCCTGTGTTTTCAGCCTGTTGGGATTTGATATTTGCTGTCTGAACACACAGCTGACCACATAGCTTTCTGCTTTCAGCGCACCTTCTTTCCCCTAGGGTCCTGTACCTCTGCCCAGGGTCACCCAACAGGGCTGTACCTGCAAGGTCTGCAATGCACTTGTGGTCCTTGCAATCTACAGCTGGTCCATGATAAGCAATGGTGTTAGCTAAAAGACCTTGACAGAGGGCCGAAGTATCTTTTTTTTCCATTCATACAGTATTTCTAAGCAAGGGAAAAAAAAAAAAGATTGTACACAGGGTAGCCCTAATTCTACAAGTCTAACCTGCTGTTGTGTCAAAGATAGCACAGAGTGCTGAATGCAAATGGGCTTAACTGTTCTCAGCACATAAAATCAGGCCTTTCCTATGACTCAGAAATGAGTTGCTTAACCACAGACCCCAGAATCCATGGCAGTTCAAGCACAGTCAGTTTTTATATGTCTGAGTTCTTAGACAACAGGGACTTGGCTGTGCTGTGCTGTGGGTAAAATTAATTGTAGTCCTTCGTCATCTTAACTTTGCTGAGGGATAACCTCCTCCTCAGAGGGTGAAAGAGCCAACTTGAAAGAATGAGCTATGGCATAGCTCGGAGCCACAACAAATTCTTATTAACCATGGAGCTTTTTCTAGCAGATACCTGCATCTGGACTGTGGTGTGGAGTACAATGAGATTTAATAAGTGCCATTAAAACTGGCAGACAGCCCTGCTCCTAGAGAGGGGCCACATATTTAAGAACTATGCAAAATATTATGTAGTATGCATGTGACCAAATTCTTTGTAGAGGAAAATCCCTGGGACTGTGTTAAATTAAATAGGATTATGGCTTTCACTAATCTGTATCCAGTGTGACCATACAAGGGTATTAGTTTGATAATATTTAAGGACTTAGCTCTACAGCAGCAGTGATCAGCTGTCTAGCTCAGCAACTGTGTTGTCGGTGAAAATGTGAACTATTAAAGAGACTGTTATTTACATTGCTTGAATTAAACATGTGACGCTCACCAGCTGGCAAATTAAGCACAAGAAAGTTATGCATAATTCAAGGCATTTTTTACTTTTGGAATAAGTAGAAGGAGTGAATTGTTGGATGTGACTTCTGCAAGCAGCACTGTGGAGCCCTGCTCTTCTGAAGCAGTGGGTAGTGCTCCCATCAGCTTCAGTGGGTGGAGGAAAACTGGTATGATGCCATCAAAACATTCACCCTTGTGCCTGAAGTCTTCTCCCTGAGTGACACGAACAGATTGTTGGGTAATTCAGCAATATAGCATGGTACCTAAGCTGGGAGAATTCCTTGTGAACCCGGCATTTGTTTACCAGGAGTTATTCAGGTAGTGGTATCACGATGCTACAGCATCTCCAGTTGCTGAAATCAGAGGTAACTCTGTGGCATACACTGGCAAACTCTGACATTCTAATGGCTCTCTCCGAAAAGGCAAATAGATGATGCTCTTTGAGCCTGTTTCTGCACAGACACACATACACACGTGTGTATAAATATATATATGCTCAACTGGAAAACTTTAGGAACTTTCTTAAATGCAAGTCTAGTGATGTAATATGAAAAACATTCAATGCAGAAAAAGGATGTAAGGCACAACTCAGTTTAAAATTCATAGAAATTTTCCTACTGATTTCAGTGAAACAAAGATTTTCATTACCTGTATTGAAAGTAGTAAGTGGATGACATAATCAGACTATTTTTGTATCTTTTTTTCCATATTTTATAATTTTAAAGCAATAAAAACATCTTCAGTTACCTTATATGCACAGAACTTTTACCAAAAGTAAAAAAACTCTGATAATAATCTTGGTGAAAGAGGACTTTAACTCCAAGAATGAATTATATGAAACTGACACTTTATCCATTATCATTCTGTTCTCAAGGTATTCAATTTGTATATTTTTAATAGGAGGGAAAACATTTTTAATACTTCAATTACATGTTCTAGAGTCAGCACAACTAAAATAAAACAATAAGTTTAGCATCTTCTCAAATCTCTAACACTGAAAGAAGACTCTACCTGAAGGCCATATTTTTCAAAGAGACATCTATACAAATCATATTGAGGGCAACTGTGTTGTAGAGTGTGGCAGAGCATAATGATCTGAAAATAAAGTATGATTATAGTGTGGGCTGTAGAATGATCCCTTATAAGAATATAGAGCATGAGATGTAGTGGGTTGATTCTTAGCTCCCATACAAGTCTTGCAGGGCTGCCAGGACAAAATATCCTTTGTGTTTAAATAAAACAGCCGTGCACCAGAGGTCACCCAGGGACATAAGCGTAGGAGAAGCCTAGCGCAGCCTTCCAGTCCCTCAGATTGGGTCTGTTCTTTGCTTAGCCCCATCAAGGCAGACCTAATCTGTCCCATTATATTAAAATCCTCATACATGAGCAGCTGGTGATGTCATGTTAACAGGAAAGACACGATGTCCAAAGCAGCCTTACACATTGGGGACCTCAGACATCCTCTTCAAGATGAAGATTCTCTGCAATGGAGGGTGATTTTTGATCACCTCGCTATCACATCACCTCACTTTTAAGTGCACATGCAATTAGAAGATTTTTCACGTGCAAATATAGCTGTGATTCATCCAGTTACTCTCCACATGCTTCATGATCATGGAAGGAGGGGCTGACCACTTGGGAAGAATATAAGGCTGTTGTCAGAGGATGTAGGGAGGCAACTAGGAAAGCTAAGGCCTCCTTAGAATTAAACCTGGCGAGAGGGATCAAGGACAACAGAAAGAACTTGTCAAATACATGGCAGATAAAACTAACACCAGAGGCAATGTAGGCCCACTGATGAATGGGGTGGGTGCCCTGTTGACAGAAGATACAGAGAAGGCAGAATTACTGAATGCCTTCTTTGTCTCTGTCTACTCTGCCGGAGGCTGTCCTGAGGAGCCCCGTACCCCTGAGGCCCCAGAGGAAGACAGGGCAATGGAGGAGTTTGCCTCGGTTGATGAGGACTGGGTTAGGGAGCAATTAAACAATCTGGACATCCATAAATCCATGGGTCCAGATGGGATGCACCTGTGGGTGCTGAGGGAGCTGGCTGAAGTCATTGGTGGACCACTCTCCATTATCTTTGCCAAGTCCTGGGAAACGGGAGAGGTACCTGAGGACTGGAGGAAAGCAAATGTCACTCCGGTCTTCAAAAAGGGGAAGAAGGAGGACCCGGGCAACTATAGACCGGTCAGCCTCACCTCCATCCCTGGGAAAGTGATGGAACACCTTATCCTTGGTGCCATCTCAAGGCATATCAAGGATAAGAAGATCATTAGGGGCAGTCAACATGGCTTCACCAAGGGGAAGTCGTGCTTGACCAACCTCATAGCCTTTTATGAAGACATAACGAGGTGGATAGATGATGGCAGAGCAGTGGATGTGGTCTACCTTGACTTCAGTAAAGCATTTGACACAGTCTCCCACAGCATGCTCACGGCTAAACTGAGGAACTGTGGTCTGGACGATCAGGTAGTGAGGTGGACTGTGAACTGGCTGAAGGAAAGAAGCCAGAGAGTCGTGGTCAATGGGACAGAGTCTAGTTGGAGGCCTGTATCTAGTGGAGTGCCTCAAGGGTTGGTACTGGGGCCAGTATTATTCAATATCTTCATCAATGACTTGGATGAGGGAATTGAGTGTACTATCAACAAGTCTGCTGATGACACCAAGCTGGGAGGAGTGGCTGACACACCAGAGGGCTGTGCTGGCATCCAGCGAGACCTGGACAGACTGTAGAGTTGGGCGGGGAAAAATTTAATGAAATATGACAAGGGAAAGTGTAGAGTCTTACATCTGGGCAGGAACAACCCCAGGTTCCAGTATAGGTTGGGGAATGACCTAGTAGAGAGCAGTGTAGGGGAAAGGGACCTGGGGGTCCTGGTGGACAGCAGGATGACCATGAGCCAGCACTGTGCCCTTGTGGCCAAGAAGGCCACTGGCATCCTGGGGTGTATTAGAAGGGGGATGGTTAGTAGGTCGAGAGAGGTTCTCCTTCCCCTCTACTCTGCCCTGGTGAGACCTCATCTGGAATATTGTGTCCAGTTCTGGGCCCCTCAGTTCAAGAAGGACAGGGAGAGAGTCCAGCATAGGGCAACAAAGATGATTAAGGGAGTGGAGCATCTCCCTTATGAGGAAAGGCTGAGGGAGCTGGGTCTCTTTAGTTTGGAGAAGAGGAGACTGAGGGGTGACCACATTAATGTACAGTGACAACCAACTGTAAGACAAGGGGTGATGGGTTCAAACTGGAACACAAGAGGTTCCACTTAAATTTGAGAAGAAACTTCTTCTCAGTGAGGGTAACAGAACACTGGAACAGGCTGCCCAGGGGGGCTGTGGAGTCTCCTCTGGAGACATTCAAAACCTGTCTGGATGCCTTCCTGTGTAACCTCACCTAGGTGTTCCTGCTCTGGCAAGGGGATTGGACTAGATGATCTTTTGAGGCCCCTTCCAATCCCTAACATTCTGTGATTCTGTTATTCTGTGATAAGATTACAGTGAATTTTTAATGATTAAAATCCAGTTTATTAATTTTCTTATTTAAAACATTTTGTTATTGTCTTATTAGCTTGACTGAGATGATTGGTTTGCTATGCGATTGAGTGACAATGATTAAATATCAAGGAAATTTCTCAGGATACCCCAGCTGATTTTTTTCTGATTTAGTCAACCAGCCAGCATTTTAAACAAAAGAGGTTAAAGAAACACAAATATGAGTTGGAGTCTTACCAAATATCCTTAGACAGTTTCTCCCAGAATCGTCAGGAACACTGTTTATGCTTCCTTGGCTTTCAATATGCTTTCCAGATGCGTGTTTTGGGATCCCAACTTTGTAAGCAAACCCATCCAACTGCAATAAATATGTGCCTGGACAGGTTCTTCATTGTAGCCTGGAGCCACCTGAACTTGTGGCAATTCCCAAGGATTCACACAGCTAGGCCAATGCTAAGGCTCTTCTACAGGAGACCCACAAGCTGTGTCTGCTCTTGTCTTATTTTTTGTATTAAAACCCAGGGAAAATTCTAGCCTAGACGGCACAATTTTAAGCTAGAAATACTTTATTATCACATCTACAATAATATCAAACAGTCAAACGCTAAACTACTTTTCATTTAAAATAAGAATCGGCAAGCTACTTGGAAGCCCATCAAAGTTCATTTCACTACATTTTTAAACATGAAGAGATGTCTTCTAAAGGCCTGATCCTGACTGACATCACCAAAGCATCTGCCTCCTAAGTAAATTACCACACCATTGCAATGGCACATCAGTAACAGTAATTACTAATGAGAGCGGTTTCCAGAGCTGTGTGCTGCAGTTGTGGGAAAGAGCAATGGGCAAGAGCTTCTCTCCCAGCGAGGAGGGATGCCTAGATATTGCAAAATCTTCATCTAGTCCTTGAATCACTGTAATGGTGCGAAGGTTTACAGTAGGTCTCAGGGCAAACAAATACCACTGAGACACAAAATGTTTTCCCAAGTGTCAATCTTTCTTAAGTTCTCTGAATTCAGAGGAGACAGTTTGGATAACTCCAATTGGTGCTGGGTATTGATGTATATTCTCCAGCAACTACTTTATCTGGGGAAAGAAAGCTTACATTTAATTAAGACAATTAGAAAATCCTCTGTCTCCTGTGCCTGAGAATCTAAACATAAACAGAATCATCTATTTATGTTAAAAAATATTATCCTTCCATCAGATCATTTGCAGTGCTGTCGGTTACCTGAACAGGAGCAGGGTAGAGATTATCTCTGCATGCCTCTTTCTAATTGTTTTTATACATTGAGCATGTTGCCAAAAAACACCAGTGTGTTTTGGCTTAATTTTTTATCTTTATGAGGTTTCTGAAATACCAAGAGAAAAAAAAAAAGAGCTTTAGATGAATCTGTGACCTCCCATTCAATGTGTCAAAGCAAATGCTGAAGACATGATGCTAGCTCATAACTCATTGTGAACATGGAATAAAAGGCATACAGTGGTACCCATAAACATACACCATTAAAGTGTAAAAACAGTCCCTGCAGTGCTTTCATCTTGGACCAGCTTGAATTCTCCTGGCAATTACTCGGCAGAGTCTGGGAGCTGGCACATGGCACATGACATAGACAGGCAGTTTGCAGGTGGTCATTTCTCAGAAAATAATGTAATCGGGTGGATGTACGATGCTCCATGCCAGCCTCTTCAGTGCCAGAGAACATTCACTGGTGCTTTAAAATTTGCTAGCATAACTATAAGCCATGTGTTCTCTTTTGTCTTTCTCAAGAGAATAGGATGCAGAAAGTTAAAAACAACTATACATGTTAATATATCAACTTATACTGAGTTTTAAGGTGCAAGGGGAAAAGAGGCTGGTAATCATATTGTTATAGACACAGTTTAAAGGCTAATTTCATCCTTGTTCTAAATTCACTGACCTTTATTTGTATGTCAGATCAATGATAATAAAATAAGTAATATGAAATACATTTCTTACAACCTTTCAGCAATGCTTTGTCATCCAAAAAGTTAGGTTAAAATTGAAGAGCTTTGAGAATCATGAGTCCTCTTAAGATGGATAGGCATGTCAGAATTCAGCTCCCACAATATAATGTAGCTGTTTACTTCATTCGTAAAAAATGGCAACATAAACTTTCCCAGTGAAAATTAATTCTTGAGACATTAAAAAAATCAATTACCAACCATACAGCTTTTTTTCTAATGATGTTACATACTGAAAATTCAATATGGATCACAGGATTATGGAGAGGGCTCCTTCTAGATTTATGTGTGTACCATTTAGATGTTTTGCAGGTAACTATCTGCTCAGTTTCACTGAAAACAACGCTACAGAACAGAATCTGCCTCTGTAAGCACCACTTGGGTATGAAAAAGAAAATGAAGCCCACTTCACTTTTCAATCATTATATTCCTTCCCCACTGGTATATCTATCATTCACATTAACAGCTGTAACTCCACAGAATGGTAAAAACCTCTCTGTTAGAAAGCCATTTATAAATCATAATTTTTCTGACTTGAACAATTTTTTTCTATAGAAGATTCTTACTCTAGCTGTGAATTCCCAGCTATCTGAAGGCAGTTTTACTTCCAAGTTGAATGTCATGTGTTACTTAAAGAATTTGTTGAATATTCAAAAGACCAAAACTCACTAGAAGTGATTTATAAGCACAATATTTATCATGCAAAATTACACAAAGAAACCACAGAATGAAAGATGTTATTGAAACCTCATTCTTTTGCAACGTGACTTTGAATTTTTGGAGGTGCATATAGAAAGCAATTCTTCATAGGAATTCCATCAGAACATAAACTGAAAGGATTTCAAAGGCTGTGTCAATTGCAAGTCGTTGTAAGTAATTTTTACTTGCACCATGAAGCATGGTTTCACTGAGCTATCTCCACTGGTAGGGCCTCTCTAAATCACAGTGTACTGGCTTTTCCCCCAGTGAAACTAAATAAAGTACCCTGTGTTCCAGTGTGAACATGATTCAAACAGTTTTCTGGACCTAAGGACACATTATCGAATTGACGCACCAAGAAAATGTGAAAAATTATCAGACATCACAGCAAACAGTGGTATTTGTGAAACAATAAATTCTTCTCAGACAATGTTTATAAACAATACATTGTTAAGCTGAATACTTCAGCAGTGACCTAACATTTACAGAACAGAGATATAAATACTAACTCATCTCTATGCCACAAAATACATCTGTTACCTACTGATCTTACTGAAGTGAACCCTTTGGCTCTTCTATGCTCTCAAAAGACTACAAATTTACAAGGATATGGGATAATAATGAGTGATTAAACACAGAAATGAAAGACTGAAGTTTTAGATAAACGACTTAAGAATTTTGAAATTCTGGGGGAAAAAAAAAGGAAGATGGTTAAGCTAAAACCAAAATGACTGTCTGAAACTTAAGTCAATTATTAGAAAAAAGTAATTTTACTAAGTCTCTGTACTGCAAGACTGCAATAGTTCTACTAAAAGTCAACTTAAATCCAGTGTAGAGGAGTCTTAGTTGAGACTAAGAGGAAGACTAATGTGCCATCATTACATTATCAAATTCTATTAAAATAGTTAATTGCCCACACTTACAGTGATTTCATAATCTCCCATTATGGCAGCTGCAGGAAGGAGAGCGAGCAGGAGGACTTGTGAATTCTTGGCACTGAAATCACAGAATCTATGTTGAAGGCTTATTAAGACTATTTAATCTCCCTCCCTGCTGATTCTGGATTGTTCCCCATTGTACACTTCCTAGTGTTTTGTCTAACCTAGTTTTAAATGTCCCAAGCAATGGGAATGTCTTCAGTTCCCTTAGGAGATTACTTCAAGGCTAATGGATTTCACTGGCAAAGACGCTTTTTGATATCCTGCCCACATTTGCCCTTACTTTATTCCTTTTCATTAAGAAACTTTCTTGCCTTCTCTTTTTTGTGTTGAAGGTATGAGATACCCCATTAATATTAGAAATTCCACCCTCTGCCTCATTGTTACACTTGTAGGCAGTTTTCATGGGAAGGATCTAGAGGATTTCCATCCAGATAAAGCCAGTAGCAAGCCACCAGCAGTATTAACCATCAGTATAGTCATACTTACTTCTCTGGCTGCTGATGTGCCACTGACAGTGGTTTCCACACACAGTCTTCAGCCAGCTACTTGTCACCACCCTCTTCCTAGGGGTTATACGCACCCTCCCACTCCTGATTTTCTGGCTCAGGTCTTGCTAGAATTGCTGCTTGAAATGAGCCAACTTAGGTAAAACCTGTTTAAACTGCGAATTATTGTTTACCCGTCTCTTTCTGGCTGACTGGTGCTAGATAACGCTCCCAGTCACTTCTCATCCACCTGATGGCATATGGGGTAACCCCCAGGAAGGTAGTGGTAACCTTTGCTGCAGCAGAAGGGGAAATGCAAATGCAAGCATTCACATTTGCCTCCCTGCTCCTGATGTTCTGTGGAAACTGGGATCGACCAGTAACAAGAGAAATCTAGAGACCACGAGGAGACAGGCTGAACTTTTTTCCAGACTGAAGGTGCCCAATTAAACCAGGCCTACCTGAGCTTTGCACAAACATCACCATGGTAGTTTTTGCAAAAACCATCAGCTACTTCCCTTACTTCGATAAGACTGCTTGAAGTAAAAATACATTCTTTTGAAAAAAATGCCATTTTTGGTTCTCTACAGGTGCTGACAGTATCTCCAAAAAGGAGGATACAGGCACGGTTAGATGGTGAGGTCCCAGTAACCATGGTTGTACACACCATCCTTCCAGCCTAGCCTGCCTGAGGATTCCAGCCCAACAGAAGAGGCAGACAGTCACTTAAAGAATTATGTTTCTGTACAGCAACTAAACTGTATCTACTAGAAAAGACACTAGACACCTTAGCAACAGAAATTGGTAAGAATTAGGAACCAGTAACACAGTATCCCTCTCACTGAAATCAGAATTTCTGTCTATAAAGTTTAAACATTATCAGAAAGTTAAGGATTCAGGACTCTTTAATGCATTACAAATGGCTGAGGATGGGGTGATAAATGCATTGTTTTGGTTTTTTTTCCTAGGCCTGTTCTAAATTATAATGTTTTGCCAACATAGCTATGTCAGTTCCCAGTGTGAAAAATTCACGTCCCCAGCAGATATTGCTATGTTTGCAGAACTCCTGGTGTGGATGCAGCTTTGGCAGAAGGGGAGAGCTTATGTTGGCTCAACTTACCTCACTTAGGAGGTGGTGTAACTATGCCAGAAAAACTCCTTCTGCCAGTTTGAACAGTGATTTCAGAGCTACTGCGTGCTCTGCCAGGTACAGCGATGGTGGAGCTGTGGGGTAAGCAAGGCTGCAATCACTGTTGCTTCATACATTCACTTTTAATTTGGATATTAATCAACATGCCACATTTGAGAAATGCATCTCATGAAAGACTGCTGCATTTATTGACATCCTCAGTCTGCATGTCTGTTAATATATCAGAACTGCTGCTTTGATGCCTGTCTTGAAACAAGAAACCATGTGCTACTCAAATGTGTATTCTTGGAAACCAGACAGCTAAATTATGACCTCCCTAGGTGTGTTGGCATCTTTGCTGCAGTCATATAATTTTATGTTTTGTTTCCATGCTTGGCATCTACTAGCCTCCAGACCTGTATTTTGGAAGTACAGCTCGTCCAATCTCTTATGACTCTGTCAAAGATAATTCTGGATTTATCATGATCAAATTTTAAGTGACAAATCTTTTTTATTAAAAAAAAAGGTTTCAGTAATTTCTCTAAAGTGTCCTTGATGCCCTTTTCTCCAAAATACTTCATCAACTGCTTTCACATGACTCTGAGTGATACTCATGCCTGAAATGTATATAGATAGATACGGATTTCAGCAGCTGTTTTCGGTATCAGCTGGTTCCTTGCTTTGGTTAGACCCGTGCCCAGCAGTTCTTTCCAGTGCTGTGTGACCTCCATGTTTATGTCTAATATCCTGTCTCCATTTACCGCAGCGCTGTAATATCATGTACATTTGGTAACATTAATGAAATGTGTATGTTGTGCTCTATACTAAAAAAAATCAAAAATAAAATATTAGTAAATGGGAGGGATTTTTTTTTAAATGAGTGAATACATATTTTATATGGTTTGTCCTAAAAAGTGCAAACTAAAATTCAGTAAAGTCAGTAAGATATTTCCCATGCAATACAAGCAATAGAAGTATCGCTTAAGGAAGCAATAGAAAGGAAAACCTTCAGAGTACTGCCGTGGGAGTGTTTACCCTAAGCTCTTTTATACTAGCTCTGTCTACCATAATTGGTTGCTTTGCCTCTACTTTCCATAACTGTGACAGAATGAGTTGCAAAAATTTGACCTGAAGAGAAGTACATGTCTCTGTAGAAAACTGAAGTGGTGCCTGGCCTCTAGGAGAACATGAGAGACATCTATCGTAGTTGCTATTATTATTGAATTTGAAAGTCCAACAGGAATCTGGACACCACCTTAAGAGCAGGAAAGCTGATACCTATGACAGGAGCTGGAGCCAGCACCTGGCAAATTCCTGACAGTTCATTTCTCTTTAGATAATATCATACCAGTGGTTTTGAGCTGGTAGCTTTTCCTTTCCCCGTGCTTCTCTCTTTCTATCTGCAGTGTCATCTCTGTGACACCACTGGCTGTTGAGAAACATATAAAGGAGGATATCCTGAACCCCAAAAGTATCACTGAATCCCATGTGTCTCAGCAACATGTGTACCAACAGGTGTGGACTGAGAATGGGTGAAGCACAATTTAGTTGACCTTCACATGTCTGGCAAGCAAGCAAGAAAAGCAATACTATGTTAGATACATATGGCATTAGCACTAGTTATTAGCATGTATAAAGATGTTCCACTAGCAGTGGATGCATTCCGAATGAACAGAAAATACTATGATATTTGTGATCAGCTATCTGGAAAAAGATAAGAATTTTTTTCTGGTCTGTAAACCACTCAAGGGATCTGCTGAACAGCATCCCTAAACCAATAAGTTAATGTGCATTTACATAGTTGATAATTTCAAAATAAGTTGCACAAATATTAGATTCAAATTAATGAAGACAAAAATTCTAGGTTAGAATTAATGCAGAAAAAACCCATCCTGAAAGCAAATTGGGAGGAAACTTCCAGTTTCACTGTGCATGAACATCAGCAAAAGGAGCCTCTAATTTCTTTGAATGGTGGAAAGAAACAAGATCACTTTCCTGCTCTTCTTTTACAGCCATTTCATTTCCTGAGTGTACAGCTCGCTTTAAAAGTTTGCTAATAACTTAATTAATTAACAAGCTTAGACCCTGAGGCACTTACTCCTGCCAGTCTCTGCTTTACACAGATATGGCTGGTTTAAATTGGCTTTGTCACAGACCTTTTCCCTTTTCCCCCCATCCCCACGGTATGACACAATTTTAGTTCACAGGCAAATTTGGAAATGTCATTTAAAACTTGGTCACGAGATGCCCCTCTAAGTCTTAATTATTACGAGCCACAATGCAGAAAGATATTGAAGGAGTTTAAGGATGAATAAATCTTTTAACCTACATAAAGGTTTCCAATATATAAAATGAAACAAATACCAGAACTCTTTCCCATGCAGAAAAGGTGACAGTGCAGGCAGGCCACCAACTTACTGAGCTATTCTCACTGAGCAGGACTGCTACATTTCAGAGTACAAGGGTATTTGGAAAGAATAGCTGGATCAGCCAATTTGTTAACCTCTTTGCTAATACTGCCAATTGTGGCGATGTTTGTAATTTGGGCACCTGTTCAAAAACGAGCAGAACAGAGACAACTCCCTTTACACAAACTTTTCCATTTTGTGAACCACATCTTAAAGGAGACCACATCCCTCCCATACGGACTGTGGGCCACCTCCCATCCCACCAGTAACCAGCTAATATTTCTGTAATAGTTACGATAACTGAGTTCATGAACTCAGCTGAGAAGTGAAAAAAAAACCAACCATAAACAGACGGGAATGGGAGTTTTCAACTTCTTTTGATTCTATTTACCATCTAGAACTGAGACAGCGACAGGTCTCTCCAGCTGACTAATGTTCTCTGTCTGACACCTGTCAGACTGGGAGATACTTAGTGCATCAGCGATAACCACTATCCATAGTGGACACTGAATCACAAAAGCTGGGATAGATGTCACCTGAGTGAGGACATCAAACTGCAGTGCCTGCGTTAGGGAGCAGGCTCCCTGTATGACTATCAGAGACAGTGAGCCACCTCCAGAACTAGATCTTGAGGGAAAGTCACACTTGGATTTGTCTGTTGTTTCCATCAACTGTCAAGGAACCCAGCCAGGCACCTTACTTTTACTCACCTCCTGCATTTGGCACAAGTCAGGTGCCTAAAATCTGGCCAGCTTTAGCTATCAGCCAGTACTGCAACCTGTGTGTCAAAGGGGAAGTACAAGGAATCATCAAGTTGCCTTGCAAAAGCTGAAGATGCTCTGGGGAACTGTCCCAGGGTGAACTTGGTGTGGGGAGTGCAGCTCCGGGAATTCCTGCTCTGACACGCAAACATGTGATTTACTGTATTTGTTGCAGTTCTAAGTTTAAAATGTTTACTGCACTCCTAATGTTTTATACGCTCCAAAAATAGATATTTTCCAACAAACAGAGTGTTGGGCTGTGGCTAACTTCATAAAATATCTGTTGGTGGCTTAACTTGGAAAAGAATAAATAAACAAACAAACAAACAAAAGAGCAGAAACATTTCATTTCCTCCACAATGAAGGTTAATTCTGCCAGTTCTTTAAGACTCCCTCAGTGCTCACTCTCTCTCCCATCCCCTCTCTTTTCCCCATCATAAGCATTATTTTAAGCTCATTTTTGGTTGGGCAATTAATAACAAGTTAACATCATTGGGGTTTGTTTTTTTGTTTTGTTTTGGGGTTTTGCCTGGGCATTTCCTCAAGAAAAATACAACAACTGCGCGCTGGAATCGTCCCAATTGGGTTCACAAACACAAGATGTCCCCAGGAGGGACCGGTGCTGCTGCTGCTGTGGCAGGAACGCTCCTCCCGGTGTTTCACCCAGATCGTGGGGCCCACGGAGGAAGGCGCAGGCAGCCTCACCTCGGGCCGGCTGCGTGGCAGAGGGAGGCAGGAGGCAGGAGCTGGGCCAGGAAGGGCAGCGGGGAATCACAGAGTCATGTAGGCTGGAAGAGAACCTCTCGATCATCGAGTCCAACTATAAACTAACTCTAGCACTAAACCATGTCCCTAAGAATCTCAGCCTATTCCAGTGCTTCACAACCCTTTCCGTGAAGAATTTTTTCCTAATATCCAATCTGAACCTTCCCTGGTGCAACTTGAGTCCATTTCCTCTCATCCTATCGCTTGCTACTTGGGAGAAGGGACAAACACCCTCCATGCTACAACCGCCTTTGTGATAGTTGTAGAGAGCGATAAGGTCTTCCCTCAGTCTACTTTTCTCCAGGACAAACAGCACCAGCTCCCTCAGCTGCTCCTTATAAGAGCAGGGATGATTGTGGTGAGGCTGGCAGTGAAGTGGAGGCAAACTTCTGTTGGGGCATCTCCCACTCTCCATGGGACTTTCTGCCCCCCCACCCATGGCCCTCGCTGCCAGCAGTGACCCCCTGGGCCACCCCCCGGCCACCAGGGAATGCTGGATGAAGGCAGCGCAGGGTGTGGGGTGCATCGCAGCAGCCCCAGCATCCCCTCCGCCACATCCCCTGTGGAGCGGAGGTGATGTGGGCTGGGAGGCAGGTGCAGTGGGCCAGGCCTTCTGTGGAAGTATAAAGCAAGGAGAGGCTTCTCCCAAAGCAGATAATCCAGGCTGGGAAGGACTCTGGTCAGCCCCCAGCAGGTTGGGCAAAGGTTTCACAGGGCTGAGCTTCCCCACTGCCCAAAGCAGCACTCCCCATCCGTGTCCTGCCTGCCACCTGCAGCATTGGACAGTTAGCCTATAATAGCATTTGGTCTTTTACTTCTAAAGCATCATGGTGGATCTTGCGGAAATTTTGCAGAAATATGATAGCTTCCCTAAAATTACACAATTTCAGATGAGTTTGTTTAGTCTAAGTGGATTTTTAAATTATTTAACCAGATTTGTTTTAAAAAGCTGTTTTGTCCCGATCACCTTCATATCGTCTTTGGGAAATCTTTGGTAGAGTACAAGGCCTACCACCCCCTGATGCATCTCTTCAAAAACATCAGTGTGGTTGATACTGTTGG
Source organism: Caloenas nicobarica (assembly GCF_036013445.1). Classification (NCBI taxonomy): domain Eukaryota; kingdom Metazoa; phylum Chordata; class Aves; order Columbiformes; family Columbidae; genus Caloenas; species Caloenas nicobarica. The sequence continues at coordinate 130,011,955 of NC_088246.1, read as the reverse complement.
CTTTAGCTTTATAGAAAACACAAAGACACTCTCCAGCTTCAGAAGAGGGAACTGTAGCCTTCACCAAGAAAACTGCACGTACTTTATTTCTAGGAGGTTACAGCAGTGATGAACATAGATGTTTTACTAAGAAATTCAGCCTACAGCTGCACTATAGAAGCCAGAAATGTTTAGCAAATATGTTTTTACAGTTGATTTGCTTTTATAAATAGCTTATATAGCTTTTCCAATTGCAAATCTTCACCAGTCTTGACATTTTATTTCAGCCATTGGAAGACAATATTCATTAAAAGAACCACAGCTGCTCTGCATGCAGTCTCAACTCATTATTTATAATTAATATCCTTCTATATGCAGGCATATAAAAATCTTTTCTCTTTGTCCTTGTGTTTGTGACACTGATGTGCCAGATTGCTAGTAAATTTGAAACTTGAAGAGGTTTTTTTTAGAGTTTCCAGTGGAGATCAAAGTTACAGTAGTCACTTTCTCACTGAAAACTTTTGCCTGTATCAGGCTTACTGGTAGGGTTGTTACCATAAATACTGAGCAATATCTTTTTCACGAAGGTTGGACTTTTATAACAGCAAAATAAATTAATGCTCTCCAAAAATAAGACAGAAAAATTTCACCATACTGAAGACCAATATACTTCAGCAACCACTGGTTGAAAAACAAATAAATGTTCTCTTTCCCCAGCTCCTGCAGAAATGGTTTTCCTCTGATACCTTGGAAAAGAAGCAGAACTACGGCTGTTTCTTGACTTCTAGGACTTCAGAGGGATCATTGTCTTTCAGTAAGCTAAACCTTTCTGAACAGCACTTATTCACATACACAACTCACACACAGTCATTAGCACAATATTTAAGCATGCCATTGGCTTGACTATGAGTGTCACCCTTACACATCTGGGAGCTTGATTTTCCACCTACACCAGTCTAACACTGCTGTACTTCAGTGGACCCCTGGACTTTAGGGAGAGCATACAGAAAAAGGCTAGAGATGTTCAGAATATGTCCACCATGAACCATCATCCCCATTGTGAATGTGTGATCACAGCAATGCTTTGTAAAAAATTCAGCATAGATAAAAAGGTACCCATTTGAAAGGCTCCAAGCCACCCTTGCACTTCCTAATCTTTCCCACTTCATCAAAATTGTTCTAAACCTTCCTCACTTTCTAAAGCTAGAGGACAAACATCTTTTGAAAGCCTTTCAGACATCTTTATATGATATTTCTAATAAACATAATAAAATGCTGATTAAAGCATAATAAAGCATCATCCATATGTGCAAAGCATCTGCCTTTGGTCTGTGAAAGTCTTCCCTTCTGAAGATGTATATACTTTCATCTTTAATTATTTATGTGGAAGTTTTTGACAGGAAGTTAATGAGATAATTGTGACAGTTTTATATTAATTCTGACCTGTTCCAAAAACACTCCAGAGGACATTCCACACTGCTGGGACAGGATGCTGATAAATAACAGTAAATCTCCAATTCCGATTTGGCTTACATGTGCAAAGCCTCTTGTCTCTCATGTCTGCTACCCAACCACAGCACCTGCTGCAGTAGAGTCCTGTGAGCTGCACCAAATATTTCCCAGTATCATACCAGGTCGTCCTGTGACTCTGAAACACATCTCTGATGTTGGCAGAAGGCCACATTGCTTTTAAAGCCCTCTCATTTCTCCCAACCCTGGAAAAAATGTGCTTGAAAAAAATGTTAAGAGCTGCAGAGTTTTCCATTTTATTTTCAATCAATGCTGGGTCCATGCGCTCAGTCTCTATTTAAGGGGGTGTAAAATACTCCCAAGTCAATGCCCCCATCAGTTGACTCTTCTTGGATTTCAGTTATGCCATTGGAGACTGTAGGGCTGGGCACAAGGAGGAGCAGAGGAATGACCGAATGAAACAGACCCACTGGACCTCTTCCAAGGCTGGCGGGAAAGATGCAAAATATCTTGACATGCTTTGTCTTCTCCTGCTAGTCGAAGGACACGTAGAGTTCTCTGCCAGTGGCAGACGTTCCTTCCATAAATTTTATAAAGCCTTTCTTAAGACTTTATTTTTCTGTACCAGCCTGGCCATCTTCTCACACTAATGCTGCCAAATAATGCTATGCAATTGCTGGATTTATGTGGTGCTAAAAGAGTCTATAAACAAGTTTATCAAATAAAAAGTGCTGCTCAGTTATACATTCTTCTTTTTTTTTTTTTTTTGCAGAGGAACTACTCAAAATCATAACTATTTATTACTAAATCTAAAGAATTTACTTATATGCTGTTGTCAATCTGCTGAATATGACAGAGCACATTATGTATGGACATGAGTTTAAGACAGCATTTTATGATCCCTGCTTATTCCATTCCTAAGACACATAAGAAATATATGAAAGCCTCCCCAGCCTGCTGGTTGAGAGGCTGCTCTTCACCTTGCTTTCCCTACCTACCTGACATAAAATAAGTACAGGAGATTAAAAAAAGTTTTAGTTATTTCTAACTTTTAGCTGTAATTATGGGTTATTTGACAGGAAAAAAGGCTGGTGGAAATACTGAATCTCTTTTTCCCAAGTGGGTTTTATATAGCTATAACATAATGAAAGACAAAATTATTTACAAGATTGAAACAAAGTTTGAAATATGTTTGGTGCTGGGTGAGTTGGCACTAATTTATGATGGGAAAATGACCTGTTACTTCATTATAATGCTATTCTGGGTCAATTTTGCAGATTACAGATATGACACAGCAGAATTTATAAATAAAATTAACTGATTTTACAGCTTCGCCTTGTCATTCTTCCACAGAAATCTCATCTAGTAGAAATCAACTACAGATGGCCGAATTTCCAGACCTTGTAACAGGAGCCTTTTCATCATTAGGCCTTCAGCATTATCAAAATGACCACAGGTGACAATGTGGAAAAAAAGCAACATGTGTGCACATGTATGTGTGTGTATGCTTGCATTATGCATGTGTGCATATATAGGCATCTGTACATTGCTGCTGTAACTTCTCAGACCTTGGGGCTTTCCTTCAGCTGTTTTAAGGTAACCAGAAGTTAACAGTTAACTATTGCTTTGCTTGTTGCTTGCTGCTCCTAAATATTTTCCTTTGATTTCTTCCATTATTTCTCTCTACCTGTTAATCAGATGTAAGTTTCTCCTTGATTTTAGCAGACTTCTTGATGCGGCCCTTATGAGACCCCAAGTACTTTTGTGCTCTAACATCTGAACCTGTTCCTTATGTTCAAAACTGTTCCACGCCCTATCCTATGCCCCTGCTGAAGCTGGAATATTCTCCCCTTTAGGCTTCTTCCTCTAAATCCCTACTTGTCCTGAGACATTGCTACAACCAACAGACCATGTTGACAAATTACCATAAGCAGTTAGAGTTAATTCCTTTTTTTTTGTTTCCAGTGTTATTGATTTTTCTCCTTTTATGTAGATATAGCATATGGTTAAATGCCACCAGATCCAATTGATATTTTACCATCATAGTGCTCTGGAAGCATATTTAGTCCTTTAGTGACTACCTAAGCTTTGCCTCGAAAGAGTCAGAGATGCCTTTTTGGTTCAACTTAGAATACAATGAAATGTCAGCATTTTACATTGGGGAGAAGAAACTGGCCAGTGCTGCTCTTGATTATGTAGATGCTTGCTTTTTTAAACTGGCAGTTTCAATACATAAGGCTGATAAAATGCACAATAAATTGATAACAAGTCCTTATACCAAGGAAACATCCATGTAGAGTATGTATTATTTTGCTTTGTCCTAAGATATTTCTGCTTATATCTAAAGCACACTTTCGATTTATCTCTTACAGAAATGCACATCCAAAATTAAAGGACAATGTACTGTTTTGTCATCTTTGAATAACTTGTTGCATTACAATGACCAGGCATCTGTAGTTTTGCAAAGAGGTTCCTGGCTGACCCAAAGGCTATATGTTTTATCTTTGCTGGTCTCCAAGAGCTTAGCCAGGTAAAGTAGTGCAGCTTGAGTTACTTCATCCACAAAACTCCTTTTGAAGTCTTGCCAACTGCCTCCTTTTGTTTTGAATGATTTGGCAGATGTTAGGGAAAAAATAAAATCTTGGCTATGCCGCGGAACACATCCACCTCTTCTTTGCTGTAAGAATGCTGTCCCTGTCACTTGTGTTAAAGAAAACTGCTAACACTGCACTTCTTATAAACTTGCTATGCTGAGATTTTCTGGGTGGTATTCAGTTAGCATTGTTGACTGGATCCATGAGGCATCAGGTCAGTGGAAAATCTGCTTAGGATCTTAGAAAAACTTGGACTCAGTCTTCAAGGAACCGAGGAAGTACATCGTTCATTGCAACAGTGTGCATTATATCTGTATTAAATTGTAACCTCCATTTTGTCTTGTAAACTCCACTGCAGTTTAGGACTTTCATTTTGGATTTTATCCTGAGATTATGTCTAAATTCTGTGACTGCATTTCTTCTGTTGATATTGTATAATCTTGATAAAATAATGAGTGACATATTAAAGCCTGATCATAACAACGTTTCTTTCAATGTGTTCATCAGCAACACTAATGCCAGTAACAGGATAAAATAAAACTGAAATAGGATAGCATACAGAAACCTCACGGGGACAGCAGACCATACACCTTCCCTTTGGAAATGCCCTCTCCAGCAGCTATCTACTGACTACATCATCTGCTGAGCACAGAGCTGGCAGGGGCAGGGGAGGAGAAGCATCAATGACTGTATAGACCTCCCAGGTAATCTTTGACAACAAAACACAGATGTCACCTGTCAACCACTGATGGTGCTATAGCAGTTATGAAATAGAAAAGGGAAGAGCAAATTAATCCCTTGAGGTTAATTTTATTCTGGTAGCTTCTGCCCAAAGATGGACTTTGCATGGAGATGGAGACAACAGAGGCTGTTGGATACAGAAGAAAAGAGGCAGAATAGGAAGTAAAAATGTGAGCAAACAATTAAATCTGCACACAGATTTGTAAGTAAATATTTCAGCAAGTTGGAATTTTTTTTGCCTCATTTTACAATCAAGAATCCAGGCACAAAGTTTAGTGCTAGTTTAAATTCCCAGTTCCATAATTCTCTACTGATAGAAGTGCCTGATAAGAGATGTCAGAGGTGCAGAAAAGCTTCCGTATGAAGAGTGATTGAAACAGCCTGGGACTTCTTTATTTAGAATGGAGAGAAGTAGGAGAGGCTCAATTGGAGAGATCCAAAATAATGATTGGCTAAATGGATGCAGACAGAGCCAAGAGAGTTCCCATTGCCATGGATGAAGAAAGCATACTTTGAAAGTAAATTAAAAAACTCTCAAAATTAGTAAAAATAATTACATTTCTATAGGTCAAACTGTCAGGCACTAGAGATTATTACTACAAAGTACCATTAAGGTAAAAGACTTGGGAGAATTCAAAAGAGAAAGATAGATTAAAGACTTCTCGACTTAAACTCAAAAGAATAGGAAAAAACAAGCCTACCCACTAGGAAATAAAACTTCTGCTTGAAAACAGACACTGAACTTTCACCTAATGTCTACAGGAAGAAATAAATAAAGCTGTGCTATTTAGTATCTGTCTATCACAAGGTCCTTTGTTACAGCCAGCCATTGACATTAGCTACAGTTAGAAACAAGGGTCTTGCTTAATAGACGACTCCATAACCTTGCTTGTGTTACACCTCCCCAGACGATGAACTAGATTTTGTAATTCAGAAAAGACTTTATTTTTCTGGAAAGTAGTCATTCCATATTTGCCCTGTGCTGGGAAAGGGATGGTCAGTTACGTGATATGGGAACAACTTTCCTGATGGCTGTTCTGGTGAGCTGTTATTTCATCCCAATAAGTCTGCTGTCTTTTAAATGTTCCTGTCTTCTTTACAGTCTTTCTACTATTCACAGGTAACTCCTTTGCTCCTAGCTGACTCTTTATGGATCCTTCCTCCTTTCTAACCACAGCTTAAAAGAACCGTTTCTGGCATGCCTCAGTCAAAAGGATTAACATCGTATTAAACATTGTTTGATCTGTGTTTCATCCCATTTTTTAAAAACAAAAAGTTTCCTGCCCTTTTACTCACTCACGCACTCAGCTGCAGTGAGTGACTTCTTTGTGCAAGCTCAGAATGTCAACTGGTCACCAAATAAAGCAAATTAAATGTCTCGCTAATAAGTTGGGGGAGATGGGGGTGCTTCTAGCTATTGTTTTTTGCTAAAGTCCAAAGAAGATATTGAAACTATCTTGGGACATTGGCAAACCACTAGGATGAAAATAAAGTGCTATTCCTAAGCTTTCTTCTTCAGGTGAGAAATAATAGACAGAGGGAGATAAGAAAGAAGAGTATGTCCCTACTATGTTTGGGAATTTTGTGTGTGTGTACAACTCTATGAACTGCAGAGAGTCACACAAGCAGAAGCTAATCACAGATAAATAAAATTACTCCCCAAAATTACCCATAAGAAACTGTTCACGACTTCAAACAAAATGCAGACTTTGAATTCTTATTTATTATTAATATAACAGGGATATTTCAGACATTCAGTGCAGATTGTATTACTATGTTCATCATTTACTCTTTAGCTCTTTGCGGTGTCTATGAAATCATCTATCATTAGCCATAAACACTCAAACATTTCCTAGAGAGCTTATCATTGTATCAGTTCTAGTGCCCCACTTGAAAAGGCAGAACATTTGAGATCTCTCTAAATGTACGAGAAATACAAGAAGCATGAGTGACCTGAGATTTCCAGATCCCACTACATTATAAATGACAAAAAGCACCATTTGGAGAAAATCACAGGTTGTCTTGAACTGTGCCTTCTTTGTTGAAATCCACAATTTTCCTTCCTCCTAGCATTTATCATTTAGCAGTGTGCTTGACACCTACCATTTAAATTAAGTTCCTTGAGAAATGGCATTTTCTAGGCATTTACAAAGCAGCTGTTAAAAACTATTTTAATTCTTCGTATTACTTTCACAATCCAACTTAATTATGAGTGATGCTGTAGCAGTACATTGTAATAAACTAGTTGTTTTCATAATGTTGAAGGTATGTAGTGATACAAGCTAAAATCCCCATAAAATGAATTTCTACTTACATTCCTGTACTGTCAAATTCTAACACCCTCCATCCTGTCAAGGAAGCACTCATCTGCAGGCTAAAATAGAGGCCTTCCCAGGTGTCTTTTTAAAAAAAAAAAAAAAAAAAATTTATTGTATTTTGGTTAGCTAGTGATATCTCACTGTTCTTCAACCTTCACATCTTCTAGGAAACGTGGAGATAACAGCTATAATTCCTAATGAAATAAATGAGTCCTAGTAGTCTCTTGATATTTTATATCTCAAAGAGGAGAGAAGTGAATCTGGTGTTACAACACCGCAAAATTCCCGTATGAAGTGTCAGATACCCAAATCCAATAAGCTACACAGTTCTGTTGCTAGAAGAATATTTCTCCTTTCTTCTCCTCCAGGTCTTCTCCAAAACATATCACAGAATCACAGAATGACTGGGGTTGGAAGGGACCTCTGGAGATCATCTAGTCCAACCCACCTGCTAAAGCAGGTTCACCAGAGCAGATCGCACAGGAAGGCGTCCAGGCGGGTTTTGAAAAATGTCTCCAGAGAAGGAGACTCCACAACCTCTCTGGGCAGCCTGTTGCAGTGCTCTGGCACCCTCAAGGTAAAGAAGTTTCTCCTCATGTTTAGATGGAACCTCGTATGCTTCAGTCTGTGCGATAGTGTATATTGTCCATAACGACACTTGGATTCTAGTCTCTTAGCTTTCCCGAATACTATCTTAAGTCAGTTGTTTTTTTTCTGCATACTTGGCCATTTTCACATTTTTCAGTGTAGATACAAAGATATTTGACAGCTCTACCCTGCTAGATGACAGTCACATTCATGAACATGAAATTGGTATTTAAAAAGACTGGGTTATTTTTTATGACTAACTTTTACTGGATACATTTTAGAAGTTTCTTTGGAGAGATAGGTCTTGGTAAATGCTACTTTCTTTTTCTTGCGTGCTTTTCTTTGTAGATGTTTTATTTTTTCTATTGCTTTACAACTTTTCACAGCCTTTTGTGCTTTAACCTTGGATTTACACCTCCAGATAATGTTTTAAATTTTCCTTTTCTTCCTAATCATAACTGATAGCTGAAGCTGGGGTGGGGTGGGGGTGGGGAGAAGGAAATGGTAATTAATTTCTATATAAAGAGTAGATATGTTAATTAACATTTCCCCCTGAGGGAAAGATGTGTTTTCACAACCATCCAAATATCATTCTGTGGCCAGCTTACAATTCCAGAGTTCAGCAGATCCAGTTTTCATTCAATAATGCAGAAGGTATTTCAGAAAACCTTAAGTTTTGCTTTTATAAATCCTTTACTACTTATATTTTGCTAATTATGTATGTTTGCTACCACATAACATGAACAGAAAAAGGAATAAATGTTTATGACAATAACTTATTCTCTGAATGGTAAATTGTTGACCTTTCTGTAGTTTTCCTAAGTCAATCAAAAAATCTCTTGCAGAGGGTGTATTGCTCAGTCTTTTATTGCTCTCTCACTGATATCAAACAGAATGGAGTTATACAAAGTGATGTTATGCAGTGAGAGACAGGGATTTATTCAGTGACTATGTATGAGAAACAGGAAATTATATAGCTTCATAAATATCTAAGATTTTGTTGCCTGGCTGGAACACTTTCTGAACCTCACTTTCTTTACTAGTATCCACTGTTGCATCTAGTGATCAGGTGAAAGAAACCTTGACAAATATTACTGCAAAACACTGTTATCTCAATATTTTCCACTCCATTTGAAAATATTTTTTTTCATCTTTTATGCTCTAACATTACAAAAAATTTCCTAAGGTTCAGATGGTAATTTTCAGATTATAAACATAATTCTTAGTGTGCAATTAGTCATAGAGTACAAACATTATAAATGCCTCTATTGGAGAGTAAAATATAGAAAAATATTGCAACGGCAACTTAAGCCTTTCATATACAAGAAATTGCTTGTTACTTCAAATAACTACTCACTTTTTTTTTCCTGTAAGTGTCAACAACTTTTATTTCTGTGCCAAGACATTTTTCTTTAGTTTTAGCAGAGGAAATAGGTTCATTTGAAACTACACCAGAGCATAAAAACTCTAGCAATTTGCAAAGTACCTACATGGTTTGAAGCCAAAAATTAAATGGTCAGGGACACGTTTTCAAGGAACAACTGACTGTAAAATTATTGCTTGAATGGAAGTTATTTTTATTGGTTAAAAGTTTCTATTACTTTTAGTTTCTTATTTTTAAAGTCAACATACATCTCATGAGAAGTGCCAAATTAAGAGGCTTAGAGACTGAAATTTTGCATTATCCAAGGAATCAGGACAATACAGTACAAGACTCCACACATGGCTTCATTAATGTGTTTTATATCTGAAACAAAGGTCATTAATCCAGACTGCTTCCATGTGCTTTTAGAACTGGACATCTCTCTTTTAAGGAAGTTTGCCCTAAAAAACGCACAAAAATTTTAGGAGATGGGCAAAGGATATGTGTATATCCAGTCATTTGATGAGGATACTTATTTGCAGTTATTAAGAAGTTTCACAATGTCGGTGTTGACTTGGACTCAGTCCCTCCAATCCAAGTTATGTTTCTTATTGTCATAAGTTGCACTCCAGCATCTTAGACCAAGCTGTGATGTTCCTTTCTGAGATCTGCTTACCTTTTAAGTAAAATAGAGTAAAAAAACTCACTTTGGCTGATCCATATTTTCTTTCAGCTTATGAATAGGCACAACTGGAGTTTCTTTTTGTAAGTTTAAGTTACCCAGGACCCACTTCTGCAAAGACTGACTTGTTCCCTCAAACTATGATCATCTGGGATAATGGGTTTCTGGTCTTGAGGACTTAACTTGTGCTGATTCAGAAGAAGATTCCTGGTAGAACTCAGCCAAAATTTATGCCAAAATTCTTTTGTTATTATATTCTTTTCAAGAAATAAAAACTAGCTGAACACGAAATGTTCTATGAAATTGTCCCAGTATAATGGATTTTCTGCAGTGAAGGAATATAAATTTAATTGCTGAGTCTGATCTCACTGGTTTCTATTGTCATCTTTTTTTTTTTTTTTTTAGTTTTTCAAGAATACATTCATTTTTTTTTACTTTCTTTCAGTTTCAATTTTTAATCTCAATACTCGACTCAGAAAAAAAAAAAATCTGTTTTTGTCAGGGAGAAGGTATGCTTAACTGGAATGGAAACACAATAATTACATGATATAAATAGCAACCACACAACAACCAAAACTAGTAATATCAAAACAAGAATGATCATCTTTTCCAGTTAAGCTAGATGTAATTATTTCCTTTAATTGTCAGTGACTCTGATGTGACCAGCCATGACTCAAATGATTTAGAAATTTCTAATTCTCAATATTGGACTGTAAATGCTGGGATTCCCTCACACTAGCAGTACATCAAAGCAATTCTCACAGCTTTTAAGATACGACTTGATTGTCCAGGCTGTTTTCTTGAAGAATGTAGGAAACCCTCTGGAAACTGGTTCTTTCCCCAGAGACAGAGAAAACATCTGAGACAAATTAATACATCAGGAACATTTGTTTGGGAACTTGATAAAAAGGGAATTTTTAATGCTATCTTTAGAAGCAGGATTTTGCTGTCATGAAGTAACCTTAGCTGTAGCAAATTAATTGTAGTTAATTATTAATATCTTACCTTCTACGATAAATAGTGTAGCAATAGTACAGTTACAGTACTTTCAGATTTTGTTGTAAGTAGTTTTAAATGGCAAAAAGCTAACAGAGAGAACATGTTAGATCTTTTATTGATATCTGTGGCACCTCAAATGTTGTTGGACCCACATAATACTTTGTCATATTGTAAATCACAATGTTTAGGAATGTTGGCCATGCTCTAAAGGTAAACATGAAACTTTTACTAACAGAAAATGTTTAAACTTCATGGGTGTTAGTTTCACTTGTTTCTGAAGCAATGCCTCACTTACACTCACTGTTGATTTGCTTTTTGAACTATTTCAATTCGATAGGCTAGTAGAGTGAAAAATAAGATTATGTTTTTAGAGTCTGATTCTAAGCCAGTGAACTGAACGAGTTAAATCCCTTTTTCTTAAGCTTGATTTAGGTTGGACCCTCATATCTAGTAATAAACGGTACTAATAAAATCTTAATCTTGTCTACTGCTTGCCTTCTTTTCTTTATGCTTTCTGTTGCAAATTAAATCCCCATATCTCTTCTCACTGCTCTTTAAGCTATGAGTCTGAGGTAATTGAAATCAATGGGAAAAAAGGACCTTTTGACATTGTACCATTCATAATGTTGCCAACATAATTAAACTAGTCTTAGAAGATACAAAAATATGGGTCCAATAGACCATGCTAGGTTCAGTGGGCATCTTACACAGGAAAGACAAGGGTACATTGAAGGCAGTACACATGGGCTCATAAGGGAAAACCAAGCCCATTGTGGGAAGAGGGTGGTCATATGGGAGGCACAGGGAGCTGAGCAATTATTGAACTAAAGACAGTGGAGAAGAGTTGTGTCTGAAAGATCCTGGCACCCTCAGATACCCTTCTACCTTATCTGGGCTTCAGTTTTGCCCCTGGAGGCTGTCAGAATTAAGCTGAATTTCTGCATTTGCCTTCAGGACATGCTGAGCCTTGAGTCCTGCAAATGGATTTAACTAAAACAATAACACATTTCTTAACCTTGTCTCCCAGGCAAATTAATTTTTGCCTGACACAGTTTCCTCTTCATTATGTAAATGTATTTTTTTAGTATCCTACCCAACTGGCTGGACATCTCTCATTATATTTTTTTGTTGACTCTAAATAAATTTATGTATGCTATGCAAACATGCCTTTTCCTGGCAGATATAATGGTGGTGGCAGGTTGCACTGCCTCTGCATACTTGTGAGCCTAAGTATGTAACTATACAACATGACTTCTGAAATGTCATCATAAAACATAAATGAAAGCAACTAATGTGACTTATTAGCGTGTCTTAAAAGAAATTATGTAAAAAAGATTGTTGCAACCAGGCAAATTATCCTGGGAATAGAGGGCACAAATCAAATACTTTTAGATTTGCTGACTTCAAAGGAATATGTTTGTAAAAGGAAGTAAACAAAGTTTCTCTTGGATACACTAAATTCTCATGTCAAGATAATTTAAGAAAATACAGTATTTGCTTATTTTCCTTGCTAGATCTTTTTGTTCTGCTTACATAGCGAAAACACTTAGGTCCAATAAAATGTATTTCACCCACGGATTAATGCACACCTTGTCTTTCCATGCTTGAAAACTAGCCAGTGTGAAGGGCAGTTGGTGTGTCCAGTAGGAATGAAAGAAGACAGACATCCATAATCCCAGAAAATCTATTTCATCTCTGCTCTTCATGGTAAGGATCAACCAGATGCAGCTGGAATAGGCCCTTGAAGTCTGCGCCAAGTTGTTGAACAAGGCAGTAGGTATGTTGAAGTGGTTAGCAATCTCCCTGCTGGGAAAAAAACCCAAACAAACAAACAAACAAAAACCACACAAAAACACACCACCAACCTTTTACCTCCTCTAATCCTCTGGAGCGGAGCCAATTTTAAGCAACAGTAATTATCTACTGTTTTAGCACCGAGCAATACAAACATAGGTATCATCTCATGTGAAGACTTTCACATTATATTTAGATTCAGTATTTTCATTTAAGAGTTGCTTCTAGAATAAGAGAGTCAGCAAGTACTAAAATAAAGATGAACATAAACAAATTAAGAAAAACAGACATGATGAAATATATATCATTTAGACATGAGGTCTCCTTGAAAGAAGGAACAGATACTATTCACAAAGGACAGTATATTGTATTTTTCTATTACGAATGATTTTTATATGCTTTTATAGGTCTCACATGCCTGCGTGAAATTTGGTCAGACATAGTGTCTTCATCGTTAAACTATCACAAAATGCATCACAAAAGGACAGGATGAACTGTGGTTCCTGTAACATCCAAGAGTAACAGAGCAACTATTATATGACCTCATTAACAACTTATGCATAACCTTAGCCATTACAAGTTTCATGAACTTTTAGCAAATGTGCGGTACAAATTCCCATCTTATTCCTTGCTGGAGAGCTGTCAAGAGTAAGCAGGAGAGACCATAAGTTCAATCCTTATACCAATGACACACCCTCTAACATAGAGCGCTACTCTGTGTGAGCATGCACAAGCAAAATCTCCATTTACAAATGCTACAGGAAGTTTTCATTTCATTTTTTAATTTGTTTTAAACTGTCTGCAAACAATGGCAAACAACTGGTTTGTATTGTTCTATTTGTGTCACATTATCTGACAAAAATGTTGATGAGATCAAGTTTTGGGACACTATTGTAATGCTCAGTCTGGATTTAAGGACAATATCTATTTATATGCCCCTTCATATGCACTTGTGAATAATACTTGAGGATTCCATGATGAGTTATGTAAGTCCTGAATGTAAGTGGTGCTCATTAAAAAATTACCACATTTAAAAAAAAAAAACGCACCACATTTTCCTGGCTCTGCCCTACTAGTTACATCTGTGTTCAGCTGGTTGGATGAACCATTTGTGAAGCCATTTACCAGGAAGGCAGATTTATCATGCAGGCCTAAATCCTATGTAATAGTCCATTAGATGAGAGACCATCAGCCGCACGTTGGAACGCACTGCAGTGGTGATTAAAAGCAACATGGACCCAGTCCTAATGGTGTAAGTCTGAAGACAGGCTAACACATTGGTACTGCATTCCAGCAGTTAGAAATAAAAGAGTTAAAATGTGATAAGGAGCTGGTAGCACTGTAGGTCCTGATTTTACTGACATATAGAGCTGACTTCCCCCAGATATTCAGTAGTTGCCCACTTTAAGGGTATGAACTGTTCCACTAAGATCAGATGTTTTCAAGTGTGATAGAGGAAGAGTAGACACAGTGTGCTGCAACTAGATAAGAGGAAAATGATAATGACTGTCTGAAGAGAAGCATCTTTGCAGATAACATCACTGTTCATCTCATTGCTATTATCTAAAGGAGTACTTGTTTCTTTTTTTACTGAGCTGGAGAAGGATCAGTGTGTAAGAACACTGATTACTAGATGATTATGAGCCATTTATTGTAGCTACAGAAAGCAAGTACAATCAAAGGTGTACTAGGGAGATATTAGCAGTGTGTGGAGTTTAGTAAGCTTTGCACAGTGGAACATTCTACCTCCTTTCTTTCAGATGTAGACACCGTAACAACAACCTGTTGCAGGACTCAGGTGGTGAGCAGCACACAGACCAGCAGCTTCTGTGGGGCAAAATCTGGTCCCTGCCTTATTAAGATGTCTCTCATTAGCTATGTCAATTTGTCTTTCATGAACCTGCCTGTTAGTTTCTAGTTTTTCACTACAAAAAACCAGCTTCAGTCTTGGGAGTTGAAGGAAGGGTGATGTCAGAGTGTGGTGTATATTCTGCTAGTGTGAAGAATTAATTTATCTGGGTTTACATTTCTGCTGGGGCAGTGTTATCAATGGGTAATTGCTGAGGACTCCTAATTTATTATTATAGCTGTTTAAAAAATTGTCAAGGATGACCAAAGATTGGAAAAAAAGTTATTTTATTTAAGATAGTATAATAGTAATTTCATAATTAAATATGTACATTTTTAGCCAGTAATATCTTTTTTCTCCTGGGATTATTTCAGTTCTCCTTTTGAATACAATTGTCCATGGGTATGTTGGCTGAGTGAATTACCTATAGATATAGACCTCCATATACCATACTGTTTGGAAACTAGGCAACTCATTGAGTTAATATTTTAATTTTTCTTTGGAATTTTGCATCCTGACTAAATCCTTAAACCCAGAAAAAATGTACACCTGTCTTAAAATTATTGTATTTGATTAGTGAGTTGGAATACATCTTAAATAAACTTAGAAAAGAAAAGCTACAGAGTACTAAAATATAATCAAATTATCCAGAATGTCAGAAAGTCTCCTCCATGATCAGAGGAAATAACTCTGTCCATTCAGCTCTTCTCTGATGAGAAATCTGAGTAAATAAATGGCCTTTGTAACATGACCAAAAGTCAACAACATTCAAGCTCACTCTCAAACCCAGCAATGTTTGTGCCTAGGAGGGCATGGTTAGGGCAGTTACTTGATTAAACAGCCAGTCCATTTTGTTTATTTGCAACACTCCTCAAAAGAGCACAGTTCACTCTCATGGGACCACTTGTGTATCCAGTAAATAGAAGCAGGTTAATTACGTGCCTTAAAATCACAGGACAGAAAATGCTCTCCCTTTGTCTTCTGCTCACCCACAAGCAGGAGCAGAGCTGGAAAAAGGTAGGAAATGTCTGGTGTGCCTGGTTGTGGGCCCTATGTGGCTATAAAGCTGCATAGCTCTGCCGAGGAGGATGTAGCTCTCTTGCACAGTTGTGGACAGATTTGCACCATAAGAATATTATGAGACAGGTATAGCATTTATTTATGACAGTTAAACATTATTATTGCTTATTGCTTTCGAGAGGTAGCAGGAAGAAGTGTTTATTCTATCTCAAAATATCTGCCACTTTTATTGGTATTTACATACCTTCCCCCCTCCCCCCTCACCCCTGCGTCAGATTAATTTGTCTTAAAATAAGATTTACTTTCATTTCGGGTTATTTTGTCCGTCTGTTTTTACTTTTAAAAATCCCTTATTGTTTAAACCACATTTCTGGCAATCAGCACCCAACACAAATACTTTCTCTAGAGGGGTTTGGATGATTTTTTTTCAGGTTCATGTTACCAGGGTCTTTGGCTTTGTCAGTATCAGTCTTAGAGACTAGTCTCCAATAAGCCAAAAGCACGGCATATTTCCAGCTCTGCTTGCCTCCAGTTTACACAGCCAGCTCCTAGGTAGCAGGTACAAAGGGTTAGGTTATGGTTGGACTCAATGATATGGAGGTTCTCTTCCAACCTGAGCGATTCTATGATTCTGTGTAACTAAAATGAGGGTAGCTGTCTGATCTTTTTCTGACTTCACCTACAACAATACTATGACTACTGGTTTATATATGAGTCTTGTCTGAAGTCCTAGCAAAATGAAGTTTTTGTTACTCCATTTTCCCTAGATCTTACATTAAAGTGACCTGTAGCAAGACTGTTAACAGCCAGTGGCAGTAAAATATTGGTATTAATCCAAAATCAGGTATCTCAAAGTCTAAATTGAGTGTGATTAGTGTAAATCCATAAATCACTGAAATATTTGGAAGAAAAGAAGAATGTTAAAACAAGTTTATATGTGGCTGTGATATATTTATTTCAATGTTCAAACTTATGTTTTCAGAGACGCAGAAAAAGGAAATGCATAATTCCTTTCTTTAGCATAGAAGCAAGAACCTCTTCTCCAAGTGAGAAAAGAGTGGATCTGGGTGATTCACAGTTTTTATTTGACACCTGTTACTATGCTGGAATTATTCTCTCTGACATTCGTATTAAGGTATATCACACAGTGTCAGTGTCCTCTGCCCATGCTAAGTAAATCTGATGCTTCTGTCTTATTTTTCAAATATAGAGTGGGGGGTACATGCATAACATATTAGATGTGATCCACCTGTGTTTTGACTGTGGAGGTTCTTTCTGAACAGGGCTAGCATTGAAGACAGAACAGTGTTCAACCTTCTTAAACAACTTGACTGCAAGATGAGACGTAAGGAAGGAAGCAGAGGTGATACAAGAGCAGGTCTTCATTTAGATAAATTCCCCCTAACCCAGTGTGTTGCCTACATTCAGGGGGTTGGATTTTTTTTTTTGTAAACTTAGAAAAATGAGGAGGGAATTAGGTGTGCCCTGTCTGCTTCTGTTTTTCTACTTTGCTGTTAAATGCAAGTGTCCTACATTAACTTGCATTTTCTCATTGACACTTTCCTTTTCTGTTAGGAAATTGTTCAGTTTTCATTAGCAGAAAGGTGACTCTAATGTCTTTCCATCCCAATATTTCTCCACAATTGCAGTACTTTGGATCCAATAACAATACCTGCTCTGTTGTTTCACTCAGAATTTTAGTAATTCATTAATTCTTCAACATAACTATACAATTGTCTTAATAGCATCCGTCTTTACTGACTGCAGGAAATACTTCATACTGAAAGTGAATATTGTACTTTATTCACTTAGATCTGTAAGTATACTGGTAGAAGCAAGACAATGCTCAGGATTAAAAGTGGTGCAAAAAGCAGGACCAATATGATTGTATTTACTCAGTTATCTTTTTTTTGGTCCTATGTTCAGCTTTATTTTGTAGAACCTTGAAACTCTTTCCTTCCTGGTCCTTTCAGCCTTTTCAGTTTAGGAGGTGTATTTTCTCCTGGAAAAGAGTAGACAGGAAAAAAAAATGAATGGCAAGTTGTAAAGCAGCAAAAAAGTACCGTGAGCTGACAGACCAGTAGCTCTTCAGGACAGCCCTGAATAGTTACAAAATCTCACCACGTCACTGTATATCCAGCCATTCAGATGCTTTGATAAAAAGGAGAAAATTGTCACAGAATGTCTTCTGTCTAAAAAAAAATAAAATGGCCAATCATTAGTCAAAGAACAAGAATTAATTAAATCAGTAAATTAAAAATTGCTTGGTCTTACTAAACAGGTATATTCCCATTTAAGTTGTGGGCAGACCCTCAATTGCAATAAAACTTTTTACCCAAGGGTAAGACTCTATGCAGGAGAAAAGAGATTTTCAGCTCTGTTGCCAGACAGTGAAATGAACTCCCACAGGAGCTAGGAGCTGTCATTTCTTTGACCTTGTTCTATTTAACACAAGCACATTGCAGCATGTACATATGATGAAATAAAATTTACTAGACAAAACAATTTTACTTCATGAACAATTTCTACTTTGGAAAGATGATAAGAAAAAAATATCCATGTGACAGATGCCACTCATGTCTCCTGCAGTATTACTGGCAGGCACTGAGAAACCATGTTAATGAAAGCACAATTGTAACGCATATACAAAGGTCTAGACAAGAAATACCTGTCTGATAATAAAAGCTACTAGACACCAAAGCAGCTGATTGCCAGTGCCTTAAAAAGAGACTTCTCTCATTAGAGCTTGCGATGATCAAGTCTCACTGTTTTCTGGTGTTTAAGAGAAGGCAAACCCCAGCACAATGTGAGTAGAACCTGCTCACCCACCCCTTCTTGTCCTTTTCCATAGAACCACCAGAATGTTAGTCTTTGGCTAATGCTGTTCTGTATTTTAGTGTATCTATCAAACACATTTCTTGGATGAAGTAGTTGCTGTTATTTAGTCTAAAGACTTGCTTTTGTGAACTTCTGTTTCCCATACAGGAGTTGTTGGCCAGGCCAGAACACCTTGAAGATGTTTTGGAGCTGGTTCTCGGGCTGCACAGCTTCCCTGGTGATCAGGTATCCGAAACATTCCCAATGTTTAACTGTAAAAACTATACTCTTCTTGACTCTACCTGCCTTTGGTGTTTTGATACTGTGTAAGCAAGTGTTGGTAAATCTCCCTGTTTCTTTAAAATCTTTAATATTTAGGAGAGTGCTATAAAAGAGGTGGGAGCAGGTGTACCTTTGCAGCACTGGGTAGCAGGCCAACCTTCAGCATTTATTTCTTTCCTCACATTGTGTTGTCTGAGACTGTGTTCACTGTTGATATTCTGGCTTCTCCGAGCTGGGGAAATGTAAAAGGCACTTAAAATGGAAGAGACCGAGGTGGCAGGAAAGGAGTTAACTCGTGCGTCCAGTTTCTGCAGGTTTCCCTGTTGCTGTTGGGCTCTGTGGTCCAGGTCATATTTGCACTGCAGCATTACAAGCATTCCTGACTCTGCCAGTTTTCCTTCTCATTCAGTACAATGGTATTAATGACCATCGTGCTATCCTTTGACATCTTCATGGAAATATTTCATGTCTTGCTTGTGGACAGTAAAGTCTTTAAACACACAAAAAACCTCTCCATCTGCCAGTGGTCTCTGACATTTGCAAACATGGCAGTAAGTAATGTTAAATACTTTTCGATCTCCATGTTTTCTTTATTACTCCAGAGCACATCTGTCTCCAGTTTTACTCACTTGAAATGGAAGAAAGCTTCTTTTAATTTAGTGCTAGGTGCCATGTGGTATTCTAGGGAAGGCTGAGGGACAAAAAAGGGACATGTATGATATACACGTGTAAAAGAAACGAATTCTAGGAAGTTGAAAGAAACCATGCAAAGATGCGATTTCCATTCCACAACTGTGAGAAGAGCCCTCTAGCAGTGAGAAAATTGTGCATTTTGGATTTTCCAAACAGAAAGATAGGAGTCTGATCATCCCAAGTCTTCTGTAAACCTTTTTTTTTTTTTTTTTTTTTTCAGATTAAGCACTTGGATATTCTAAATGTTACAGTCCTCAGTACTGGCAGCTAAAAAGAGTAAAAAGAGTTTCACATGTAAGTTACATATGTTATCTTTTTCATGTCTTTTGTAGTGTTTTTTTTCTTAGGCTTGGGAGCTATCAAATGGACAAATACTCTCTTACCCATACAAGAGTGTACAACTGTATAGAGTTATGAAATTGTGAGGTGCTTTGCAATGTGAAGACTGTCTGAATTGCATTTTGTTCCTGTAGGCCTGGCAGAAGGCATTTTGCATGCAAAATTATTTGCTCTTGACAGACTTACATGTCGTAGTTGAGATGGAGAAACGACATAGACCAAGTTCTTAAGTACAAACAGCAGTCTCCATTTATTGCCACAAACGCCTT
This sequence comes from Caloenas nicobarica, assembly GCF_036013445.1. Taxonomy (NCBI): domain Eukaryota; kingdom Metazoa; phylum Chordata; class Aves; order Columbiformes; family Columbidae; genus Caloenas; species Caloenas nicobarica. The sequence continues at coordinate 129,992,158 of NC_088246.1, read as the reverse complement.
TTTATGTAGTCTTTACCAGCTCGAGTGTCTTTTTGCTATTGGTTACGAGTTGCAGTAGTAACATCTCACTGGCTAATTTTGCTATCATCAATGTTACTCTTTTACTCCCTTCTCTCATGGGTACACCTTAATTATCTCCAGATACTCCTTTACTCCCATCTTTCTCATGGATAGGCCTTAATATCTTCAAGGCTAATTTCTGTTCCCATGCCCTCCGTCAGGGAATCCACAGACCCACCGTAGTCCCCCACACTTACATACACATATACACATCATATACACGTAGACCTAGTATTCATCATTAATAAGTTTAAACACGGATATTAATTGTATTTCTAAAGAGAAGGAAACATCATCTCTGATAGCACTGTTAAAGGATACTGATTTGTTAATGATTCCCGCTACTTTCAAAGCCTGAGTGTTGACTCCCTTCTATATTTGTTGTTTGAAAAATACTTTTAGGAATAGGTCAAGTGCAGTAAAACTGGCTGAAATTAAGGTTTGGGCATTACTGTGGTTTTGGTGTTACTGTGGAAAATTTCACAAATATGAAATGCATTTCATCCAAACATTTTTTAGGAAAGCTTTTAAGTGTTCTGGATTTTCTTTACCCTCACCACTGATTTCTAAGGAATACATGTGTAAAATAAAACAAATCTGTTTCTTCTCTTGCTTTAGCTATTTCCTGGTGCTGCATTGGCTCTGTTTCATGATGAGCTGTTGATACTGCAAAATCTGGATTGTGGTGTGCAAAATAATTCAGTTAAAGAAGCTAAATGATTCAAAAATCCCAATACTCAGCAAAGTGGAGGAAACTGAGAGACTTGTTTAAAATAACTTGCTGAAGTTTCAGAAAGTTGTTACTTGTTAAAGCTCCCTGAACTTTTTTTCTGAAGATCTGAGTTACTGAGAAGAATTAGTAATATATCTGCTTTAAGAAAACAGGTTTGTTTTGTTTTGTGTTTTTCTTCAGTTTTTGGAAGACTTTCAGTTTTTGATGTAGTTATATTTTTATAGTTGATGTAGTTATATTTTTAAAATAAAGTGTTTTTCTTCATTATCTTCTGCTAGGAATATGTGCTCAATGGGAATGGGAAGATACACTTTTCACATCATCAGGAGGTGTAATACGCCCAGAAAGATGGCTCTAGAAAAAGCATGATGTTCTCCCTGGAGGGTCTATTTGGTAGCATTTTAATATCCCAAGAGTTAGGATTCGTTATTATGTAGGCAAAATGAAAGTAAAATCTATGTGACTGTCTCTGTTTAGACACTTGGATGAAAAATGCTGCTATGGTAATGGACAGAATTGCCATCTGGAAAGTTTGCTGTATTAGGAAAAAGATAATAAAGCTGTCCTGTGTTTCATACCTTTAATAAGGATAGGCAGACTGTCAATACATCTATGAAATAAGGATCAGGGAGGAAAAATAATAGATTTATTTAAATAAAATGAAAGAAAACTTCAATTTCAAAGAGAGAAATTAATTTTAATTTAGAGATGGTACCAGGTCACAGTGTAAAACAAAAAAATCAACAGTGATGTTCCCACTTGCCATAGAGCATCCACTAAGGTAAGTTACCTGATCTTCACACTCAATTGTCTGGAGAAGCTGGAGGCTGTAAAGTCAAGCTGAGGCCATGCTACATTGCAGCTGGAACTTCACGACAAGGAAGAAACCAACACATAGACTAGTTAGGAATATAATTATTGTTCTACTATGATATACTATTTAACTATAGCATATGACTTTAATAGTTCATCTCTAGGAATTTAAACATGATTGTTTTAGCTTTCCAAAGAGTATTATGGATTACTGTGCAAGTAAAATATTTCAGTATTTTAGATTTATTTGAATTAGAGTATCCAAGTGACACTGGGTAAATCTGTCTTTTTGGCCTAGGGAGAGAAAATTAGTTAAAGCTTGGTAAAATTAGCTGATAGTTGAGTTAATTGTCTCTGATTTTGTTATAAAACAAGTTTTTCAAGGTAAAATACACTCAAACCGGGTTGTGTAGAACTTGATGAGATGAAGTTAATCAATTCCTTTTTTATTGAGCACAACACTTGGAGAACAACTTTCATCTGGCTGTGGTACACATACACAGCTGCCCAAAGAGAGCAGAGATGCAGCTACATCAGTTAGTACTACTGTAATCCTTAAAGACTCTACAGAAACATAATCTAACAAACTCCTTTTGCATTAGCAGTAGTCTATGAGCTGCATAGGCAGTTACTTAACATAAACACTGCACTCACCAGCTTGTGCAGGAAGTATCTGTGTACAGTCTGATAGTCAATAAAAGTGGAGCTAAGGGAGAGATGGGTAGGCAACACTGTTCGTTTAGGATTGGAGCATATGTCTAATAGGGCTGTCCTTGTAGTGGCTGTGTTCATGCTTCTTAGGTCTAAAGATATCATTGCACCTCAGGCTCAAATGAATAAAATATTCCTGCTAATTAGGTTAAAATATGACCATTTAAAAAAATCAGCAGTATAGATTTCATATATGTTGCTTTTCTCAGTTTATTTTGTATACGTTCTTAAGCCTGAATTATGTGCCCACTGGTACATGGAATTTCTATGAGCCTTTGATATTTGTCATCTCTAGGATAAATCATTTGTTTTTGTTGACTTTCTCCATGATTTAAGCTGAACCTTAATTATTATTAGTGTGATGTCTAGAATGACAGAACATGATGTAGGTCCACAAATATTCACATTTAAAGCGATCAAGAAGTTAGACATGATCAGGACCAGCTCCCAAATTGTCAATAATACTCTGGGGAAAATTCAGTCCAGAATAACAACTCCATTTCTTGGTGTCAGGTAACACAGTAACATGCTTGGTTGATTAACTAAAACAATCTAAATAAATATTGGAAAAGTTCCATTTTGCCCTTAAAAAATAATTTAAAATCAAAAATAAACTTGTGAAGATAGATAATCTAGGATTCTCACTTTGGATGCCTTCCATTGACTTCTTGCATAACAACAGCTTATTGTTGCTGCTGACAAGTACAGGAGAGTATGTGAGAAGGAGGAGTTGGAGAAAAGTGAGAAATTCAATTTCTTATTTCTCATTAATGTCTGGGTACATCTTTATGTGATAGTGTCTGTTCTGCATACATCTCAGCAAAGGTGACAGAGAAACAGATTTGACCAATTCTCTGTTAGGTGAAACCTAAAGAAACTGGATTTCACATCCTGTGTTTCCCACAGAAATATTTGTTATGTTCATGAGCTGTTCTAAAAACCCCAGCACAGAATTCAATTACATGCATTATTTACTAAGTAGATTTGTAAATACTGCTGTTATTCAGTAAAATAAAACAAGCTTTCTAAAAATGATCAGTAAAATTTTTGCATGAAAGATACCACTCTACTCTGAAAACAAAATAAATATACAATTACAGGAAAATGGAAAAATGTAATTTAGTTTTCTGCAGAATGCAGAAGTTATATGCTTCTCAGCTATGTATGTTTTTACCCACCCATTTTTTTTCCAGTGTGAACCTATGTACTATTTAAAGATTTTTTATCAGAGCTTTGTTTTTTAGACAGAACAAATTCAGCAAAAGGACAATTTAGTTTTGAGAAATGTTGTGCCGTGATGGATTTCTGTGAATGAACAATTGTACTACTTAAAGATAGCACACTGGATGTAATAATTAAATGACTGTGGTCTGGAAATATGGTTGTTAATATGAAGTAGATTTTTAAATAATTGTCAGTTTTAAGTACTTTATCTCCAAATGAATTCGGAGATACATGTCATATGCCTGTGCTGCCTGAATCATATTATCAGATTTTTTTCTCACTTATAAGTCTTAATAAAAACCAATCATACTTGTTTTGTTTAAAGGGGGAAAAAAAAAGTAAAAATAAATATCCAATAGCTGCATTGCATATTCCCATTTGACCTGTCAAGGAGGAAATGAAAGAAAGCCACAATATATAAAGTTTACTGAAGTGTGAAGAGCTTTTAATAAACCTGTTAAACAACCAGTGCTTGAAATTAAGTTCTCAAAGTCCTTTTCCACTTAGTCATATCATAGCAGGTTAAACTTTTGTATTACATTGTAAGACACATTTACTTCTTTGCTAATTCTTCTGGGAAATAGTGCATAATGAAGACATTCTGAATAAACTATATTCATTCTAATTTTGCTGAAATTAAGTTATAATAAGCCCACATCTAAATAGATACAGTTATTTTTCTCTAAAACACATTAAATAATGGTATTCTTCAATCAATTATGCACACTAGAAATACTTTTCCTGCCCTGCCATCTGCCAAAATAGAGTTGAATGTGATTTCCCTGGCTGCAGTGGAATAAGAAGAAATCGTCATAAATTGAGACTTATCTTCCATTATTGATCAAAGATTTGCAGCTATACCTGTCAAAGCAGTCTCTATGCTCTCCAGTAGTATCTATAGCCCACTGAATGTCAGATCAGTATTCTTGTCAGACTCCTTGGAAAAAAAAAATCTTTAGCTGGGATACTGAGATCCAAATAGCAGACATAATTCACACACCCCAGTCATATTCATGTGCACTGAGGAAAAGAGCCCTTTCTATGTTTCATCATTAATCTCTGTAGAGGACATTGTGTCTAATGTACCTCTAAAATATCTGTAATATGACTCAGGTAATGGCAATCCATGCCTTGTTTCCTCTTGTCAAGAATACTGAAATACATTAATTTTGTACCATCTGGGTTATCCAGAGGCTCTGCATGGGAATTATGAAGGCTAACCAAGCAGTGTTTCACTCTCTCATTCAGCATTATTTCCCTCTGCTGAAGCCTCTGCACCGATCACTTCTGAATGGAATTCTTAATTAGAAAATAGTCAGAGAAAAGAGTTTCCAGGCAGTATCCGATGTAACTCTTAAGAATGGCCGGAGGAGCGTTCCCTTTGTTCCTTAGGTCTAGAGTGGTTTTGATCCCTAGGTCAGAAATTCACAGCATTTAGGACATTTTTGGATCTCCACATTTTGGTTGCATGTTGGGCATTTCAGAGCCTTGTTCTTCCCCTTTATGCTTTATACGAAACTCAGGTCCTGTGTAAGCCACTAAAGGCATGTGCAAAGCAAATAAGCTCACCAGAAATTCCATTTATACCAAACAGAATAAAAATATGTTTAAGTTAAGAACTCTCTCCCTGGACTGGGTTCACTTAAGGAAGCCTAAATTTATGCCTCAAATCAGTAGGATTCTGTGCAGATACTCTTAGTTACTCAGAATCTACAAAAAGTGTTTTAAAAGAAAATCTATCAGAGCTTAGAGTTTTTAGATCTTAGTATTTTCCTGTCCTTGTAATGTAATTTCATTATGAGAAAAATTTACATCTGCACCGTAACTGCTTCCTCTGAAATGGCAAATGCCCTAATTAAAAAAAAAAAAAAAGTAAAAAAATAGTTTTAATAATAACTTCTTATGTTTGACCTTCAGAAATAAGTACTTAATCAGATTTTTATTATATGTATTTGCTCTTACTGATCCTAAATGTCGTTTTACAATCCAATACTAGAAGCCAGCCACATTTCTCCACATAAATCCCAATAATCTTGTCTATTTTTATGCTACAGATAAGGAAAAAGAGAATGCATATTTATCTTTCCATTAAAGTGTGCTGGCAAACCAAGTGAGCTTTTAACTTGTTGAAAGAGCAAGTTTTTCAGAAATATAGATAGAAAGCAGTTGAAACAGTAAATAGTAGCCTGCCAGAGAAGGTCAAAAGAATCATCACCTGTGTTTTTGTACCAAACAACCTAGAGTTTTCGTATGAGAGCTTTCTTCCCACTTTTTCCTAGAGAATGTAGTGCAGACCACAGGAAATGAAAAAAATGTTTATTAAGCTGTCTCCAATAGCAACTAGATGCTGCCAGGGAAGATATATAATAAATCCCCACATTCACTGAGGGAAGAGGAGAAAGGTAATACTTTTCTATCCTCGGGCAAAGTACAAAAACAATGAGAGAAAAGTCTTTCTTAAGCTATTCCTGATGCAGTGAAGTGATGCAGTGCTACCAAAACTGAGCTCGGGAACTTGTCACACCAGGATCGTCGATACATTTAGTTCTAGCCAAATTTAACACAAAACTGACTATACTGGTAAAGAGACAGGAGTTCAAGAACAAATGTTAGGGATGCACTCTGAATCCAGACACAATCCAGTGCCAAATTTCCTCTGTGATAGGCTAGGATAATTCTGGCTCCAAGTAAGAATTCCACTTCTTTCTGCTATGTTCTGGACTCCTGTCCATTTGAATTCAAAGCAGGGTGCTGTGAAATACTTCAGACAGCTTTTCTGTCGAGGAAGAATGTTTCAGAGCTACAGTGAATGGCAAAACCATACAGAGGGAGAGGGAATTTGCATTTAATTGAAGAACCAAACAGTATAACTTGTATACCTACAGGTCCTCAGTCTGGATGTATGGAAAAAGGAGACAGAGGAGTGAGATGACGTTTAGAAGGTGCTACTTTAAGCATGCCATTGCTTCATAAGAATTTGCCAGGAGGAGACAAGCAAAGAAGAACTTCACCTAGCCTGAAATGCTGGTTTTGGAAAGATGGAGAATAGGTCAATCGAGGCTCTGCCTTAGGGCTTATATGTTTTTCCAGAGCCCTCTGACTCATCTGTGGCTTTTTAAGACCAAAGTGACTATGGTTAAGAAATTATTTGGCTGAGGTTATATTCATTGCTTGCTTGCCAAATTGTGCTTGAAGATGTTAAGCCAGAGGCCAGAGTTCCTAGAGTTGGATGGAAATCAGAGGAAAACATCTGAGCCACTGCAAGACCTGAGAAACCTGAGGCCCAGGCCTGAGCACTCAGGAGTCCTGTGCCTCAAGGAAAAGATAGGAAACTACTGCTCTGTTTAGTACCCTACAGACCTTGCACTAGAACGAGGTCACTTCCATTGGCATATGGGTCTGAGCACTTTGGTACACTTACAAAAGACTGAAAGCCCTATTGAAAAAAAATGATAGGATCTTTACTAAAAAGATGTGTTAGGCCATCACACTTTATTTTTTACTAAGAGAAAGAGGTATTTTCTGTCTGTTCTGAGGAAATACCATCAGCACATTGGCCTTCTTCGACCATTACAAGAAAGGAAATGGTGTAGCTCTGTGTTTATTCATTCATCCTATTTCAGCCATTTTCCATCTGCCTACAATGTAGTAGGAGGCTGAAGAAGCAGTAAATGAAGACGCTATCTTTAGAAACAGGACCTGTGTAGCCACAACTGCACAGGTGATTTGAGAGTACTCATTCACCTTTACGGAAGTCCAGTTGAAAGACATCATCTAGTTCTTGGTTTCCTTCTGCATTGCAGAGCCTCGTGCTTCTGGCAAGAGCAGGCTTGATAGGTCTCTGCTCAGACCCTTCTAGCCCCAGCTAGAATGAGCAGAGTAGCATAACTCAAAAGCAGTGTACAGCCTGCCAGGGACCGTCTCTGTCTCTCCACCACATTGAGTGACATTTACCTGGGTCCAAGTCAAGGACTTGCACTCAGGTTCCAAAACCTGTGGTGTGTACTGATTGTTCCCATCTCTTCTATTTGTAACCATTCCACACCAGTGACCCCACAACATGTTCTTCCAACCATTGGCATACATGATTTTGTCATTTTTAACTGCTGAATTCATTGCATAAATATTAATAAGGAGGAGTGTTACAAGACATCAAAGTGATATGTCATTCGCTAAATCATTTTACTACGAAGTACTTTATAAATGATGCATTAATTCCATTAGGATGCAGCCCTTCAGCATGGCTCGTTAAGTCTGGCAGTTGCTTACTTTTCTTTTGATCTTCTGCGTAGGGAAAGGAAATAAAAGCCATTTTTATCTCCACAAGAGCATCCCCTACCACCTGCGCTGAAAAAGAACAAACAACATTTTCCATTTGAAGGGTACTTTTTTTCCCTATTACCTGAGAAGTTCTCACATCGGAGAGTTTACAAGAAGTATGATTATAAATTTATAGGCTTTTGGCATTACTCTTTCTCTAAATCAAACTACACTGAGCCATAATGGTCATCAGTAGGCCTGAAGGACACTTAAAATTATCCCAAACAGGTAGCTGGGATTTTTTTCGAAAGAGAACAGTCTGGTTAACGTAAAGCTCAGTCTCCACCTGAGAAGTCTTTCACAGCAGGTGAGGACCTGAACCATCCGATTAGAGCTGCATTTTACACTCTTGACAAGAAGAGCAAGCACTGGTAAGAGGATATGAATAAGTGCAGTTAGTTATTTTTACACAATAGATCAGCTGTAACTGCTGCTGTACAGAAACTATTAAAAGGTCATGTGCATGATAATTTAGAAGTGCTTTCACTTCAAACTTGGTCAAATGAATTTTCCAAGTAGAATAGACTGTGTCTCCAGTGACAGTTCTATTATTTTTCAACGCTGCTCTTTGATAAGATCTTAACAAGTGGTGCTCCAAATGACAGCAGAAGAAAGCTGCACTGACTTCTGGTCACATGTGGACAGGCTGAGCCCAGTCGAGTGAAGCGTTCCTCTGCTGATGACTAGTGGATGCAGGTGTCAGAAATGCATCATTATCTCCGAGTGCTTCCCCCATGGACTGGTTGGGTTTCCTGCAACTGTCTCTGCATTGTCTCATCAAATCCCCTTTCCAAGTGACAGACCAAATAGCAAGGCTAGAAAATGACAGCTAGGTTTATGAGCATCTTGCTGTTGTCTGGGTGTAGTGCTGCATGGCAGTTTGAGAATCATCCTGGGGGGTTCCTCTTTCAGTTACACAAACCCAAGTGATGGAATGTTTGGCTCTGTTGAAGCAGGTCTAGGTACACTGGATGCTACTGTGCAATAAACTAGCTCTTCGAAGGTGATGACATAGGGAGGTAGGTCAAATGTCAAATTTTAGACTCCAAAAATTGTAAAAGGAAGCTTGGTGACACTATGAGAGTTTCAAAAAACACTACAGAAAAGGAAAATTGATGAATGTATGTTACTAATGTCCAGGTGATGAGCATAAACATCTATATCTAGAGTAAACTAGGTAGAGCCAATACTAGGCTTGAGTTCTAAAAATACGATCTATAATCATTGCAGTATGCTATATTTAGAGTATGATCATTATAAATACTCACCAAGAGGGTGTAAAAAGAGCTATATTATTGACAAATATGTAAGTCTAAACTACATCACTTCCATGCTAAGCAGCATGTTTTCAGGATTGCTAAAACTGTTCTCAGATTTCCAAGAGATTTTCATTCACTTTTTTTCCCTTTTTTTGCATTAATTCTTACATATAAGTACATCCATTTATATACATATAGAAAAAAAAATAGATGAATCTAAATGAAGTTCTGCCTGTAAAATATTCTCAGAAATGACAAGTATGTTGAAAAATTTTTAGAATCAAGAATATTAGTTATATTAGTCATGGTGAAAATTAATCTTACACTGGTCAATTTGAAGCAGAGTGCTGTTAACTCTCACTCAAGATTCATCACAGAATATGTGATTAGTCACAACTGCTAAGTTTCAGCTACAAGTAGCTTTGGATTGTGGACAATAAATAATTAAGATATAATTATCTAATTAAGATGTCATAAAATAGCAAGCTTAGCTAATTCAGTGAGTTCTTTTAAAATGTGATCCTGAACAGGTGCTTTTAAACAAAAATGTGAAGGGCCTGTTTTTAATCATGTTCCATCCTGCCTAGCATTTTTTGTGCCACATGCCAGGAACTGTGGGTAATGAGGTTTTTGAGCTGTCTTTTTTTTTTTTTTTATTGGACCACTAGCTGTTGGTTCCACTAGATAACCAGTACAGAAAATGATAAACCTTGTATTTGTTTGAGAAAATGTGCATTCAATGTCTTTGTTCCTGTTTTTCTTTTTCTAGAAGCATCAGATCTATTTAAGGATCTTTTTAACAGATGTTGTCTATCCTACACTGTGACAAAAAGAGGAAAATATTTTCTAACACCTGTAACACAGTCATTATGTGATGAATAATCATGCCTAAGAAGCAAGGCCTATGCTGCATATATGTAGCTGCAGTACTCAAATATGCCTCCAGCACAGTTATCCCCAGTGTTCAATACATTCACACTGGAGTCCACTGCCAAACCTCATCCACCGTTCACACCACAAGTATATTCCACCATGGACAGCCACAGCTGTTCCTTCATAGGCAAAGTGTGGTATTGCATAGCTCGCACTGACTGGGTTTATCTTTGTACTACAGCAGCACAGGCAATAACCATAAAATATATTTTAATTTTCCTTTAGCTTAATAGATAAAAACTTTCATTAATGCAAGTCATCAGGTAGACTCTCCAATCACAGAATTTTTGTAAAATGTATGCAGCACTGTATTAATATGGAAAAGACCCTCATCAATAATAGAATACTACCTTGGGAGACATTTATAGCTGCCTGTTAAACAAACATTTTGTAAAACAACAGCTAAATGGGATTAAAACAATCTCTCAATGTACTTCGATGCCTTTTATTTTTTTCCCCAGGGTGAGCAAAACACTTTCCCCTGTCATGAAAAAGACAAATCATGATCAGTCTGTCACATATAATTTGACAATTTGCAATGCTTGGACTGCAGGAGGCCAAGACATATATTTCAAACATTGCTATTGATAGAAGAGTTTTACAGTAGCTCCCAATTTCTATGCTGGATAAATGTCCCGGTCAAAACCGGTGGTATAACAGATAGCCATAAAGGCTTGGTGCACTGGAACCAAAGGAGCTGCCTGATTAGTTTTGGTCTTCAAGCTGATAATTTTTTAAACAGGCGTGGGAAATCAACTTCTGTGCTCCAAGGATCAAGCAAACTAACAGGTGTAGATCTTGGCAACTACAAATGGTGTGTCAAAAAAGGAGAACTTTTATGTTCAAATTGCTAGCTATGGCTTTAAGGAAATGGATGGCAACCTGTGTCTGATATTTGAATGTTAAAATAGGATGTAAAGCTTGCATCTTCTTTTGAAATTTCTCAAAGGTACTTAACAAAGTATACTGTCTCCTTTTCTTGGAGAAAATGGCCATCTTCAAAGTCAAAATTGCTAAATACTATTGAAAATGCATTTATTGCACCTATGGGTAGACATGTGATAAATAAACATCTTTCCACTGAGTCATCATTTTATATTTCTTGACATACAGAAAAGATGAAAAGAAAAAAGGAGATAAATAAGACCAAAACTCTTCCCACCCATATAATGCCAAAAAAACCCCAAAACAAAACCTGAGTGCATCATAAAACCTGTAGCTTAAAAATACTGAGAAAACAGTAAAAGAGTTGCTGTTAAAGAGGATAAGGCAAAGGTACAGTCAATCTTCTCCTAATTAATATAAATTGTGCTTTTATTCTGAAAACCATAGCATGGGATTTCACACTGATTATCTCCCCATAATTTCCACACAAAGTTTGTTCAGCTTGCAAGTAAACAGGTTTGGGGTTTATTTCTCTTCCTGCAAATCCCTGGAAGCACAGCCTGCCCTCTGAAATGCAAGCTAAGTCTCCTGTTTCTTATGAATAATCACCAGTTAAAGGCTCAGCCTGCTTTGTCACACGTATTCACCAGCACTGCATGTGAGAAGTTGACTGGAACAATTGTATTTGCAATGAAACAGAAGGATGAATTAAATCTCCTTCATTTCCTTCCAATTAGCTGCAGTGCAGCTCCCACCTAACTTGGTTTTGTGGGGCTTGAGGAGCAGGAAAAACAAGAATTAGAACTGATTCTTTCAAGGAAGGAAGCAGCTGAGAGTGTATACCAGTCAGCACATTTGTAAAGGATACCATTTTTACAAAGAATGACAGCATGTTGGATATAGGAAGAAATGGTGGAGGAGCCGACTAGGAGAGGTGCGCTGCTGGATCTCGTCCTCGCTAACAAGGAGGGTCTGGTTGAAGCAGTAAAGGTGGGGGGCTGCCTTGGTTGCAGTGACCATGAGATGGTGGAGTTCAGAATCTCCTGTGGTGGGAGCAGAATACCGAGCAGAATTGCAACCCTGGACTTCAGCAGGGCCGACTTCGGCCTTTTCAAACAGTTGCTGGAGGAAATCCCATGGGCAAGGCTGCTTGAAGGTAAAGTGGCCCAAGATAGTTGGTTAGCATTCAGGGACTGCTTCTACCAAGCTCAAGATCAGTGCATCCCGACGCGCAGGAAGTCAAGGAGGGGAGCCAGGAGACCTGCGTGGTTAAACAGGGAACTGCTGGGCAAACTCAAGTGGAAGAGGAGGGTTTACAAATCATGGAAGGAGGGGCTGGCCACTTGGGAAGAATATAAGGCTGTTGTCAGAGGATGTAGGGAGGCAACTAGGAAAGCTAAGGCCTCCTTAGAGTTAAACCTGGCGAGAGGGGTCAAGGACAACAGGAAGAGGTTCTTCAAATACATGGCAGATAAAACTAACACCAGAGGCAATGTAGGCCCACTGATGAACGGGGTAGGTGCCCTGGTGACAGAAGATACAGAGAAGGCAGAATTACTGAATGCCTTCTTTGTCTCTGTCTACTCTGCCGGAGGCTGTCCTGAGGAGCCCCGTACCCCTGAGGCCCCAGAGGAAGGCAGGGCAATGGAGGAGTTTGCCTCAGTTGATGAGGACTGGGTTAGGGACCAGTTAAGCAATCTGGACATCCATAAATCCATGGGTCCAGATGGGATGCACCTGCGGGTGCTGAGGGAGCTGGCTGAAGTCATTGGTGGACCACTCTCCATCATCTTTGCCAAGTCTTGGGAAATGGGAGAGGTGCCTGAGGACTGGAGGAAAGCAAATGTCACTCCGGTCTTCAAAAAGGGCAAGAAGGAGGACCCGGGCAACTATAGACCGGTCAGCCTCACCTCCATCCCTGGGAAAGTGATGGAACACCTTATCCTTGGTGCCATCTTAAGACATATCAAGGATAAGAGGGTCATCAGGGACAGTCAACATGGCTTCACCAAGGGGAAGTCGTGTTTGACCAACCTCATAGCCCTTTATGAAGACGTAACAAGGTGGATTGACGATGGCAGAGCGGTGGATGTGGTCTACCTTGACTTCAGCAAAGCATTTGACACCGTCTCCCACAGCATCCTCATGGCAAAACTGAGGAAGTGTGGACTGGATGATCGGGTAGTGAGGTGGACTGTAAACTGGCTGAAGGAGAGAAGCCAGAGAGTCGTGATCAATGGGGCAGAGTCTAGTTGGAGGCCTGTATCTAGTGGAGTGCCTCAAGGGTCAGTTCTGGGACCAATACTATTCAATATATTCATCAATGACTTGGATGAGGGAATTGAGTGTACTATCAGCAAGTTTGCTGATGACACCAAGCTGGGAGGAGTGGCTGACACGCCAGAGGGCTGTGCTGCCATCCAGCGAGATCTGGACAGGCTGGAGAATTGGGCAGGGAAAAATTTAATGAAATATAACAAGGGAAAATGTAGAGTCTTGCATCTGGGCAGGAACAACCCCAGGTTCCAGTACAGGTTGGGGAATGACCTAGTAGAGAGCAGTGTAGGGGAAAGGGACCTGGGGGTCCTGGTGGACAGCAGGATGACCATGAGCCAGCACTGTGCCCTTGTGGCCAAGAAGGCCAATGGCATCCTGGGGTGTATTAGAAGGGGGGTGGTTAGTAGGTCGAGAGAGGTTCTCCTTCCCCTCTACTCTGCCCTGGTGAGACCTCATCTGGAATATTGTGTCCAGTTCTGGGCCCCTCAGTTCAAGAAGGACAGGGAACTGCTGGAGAGAGTCCAGCGCAGGGCCACAAAGATGATGGAGCGAGTGGAGCATCTCCCTTATGAGGAAAGGCTGAGGGAGCTGGGTCTCTTTAGCTTGGAGAAGAGGGGACTGAGGGGTGACCTCATCAATGTTTATAAATATATAAAGGGTGGGTGTCACGAGGATGGAGCCAGGCTCTTCTCGGTGACAACCAACAGTAAGACAAGGGGTAATGGGTTCAAGCTGGAACACAAGAGGTTCCACTTAAATTTGAGAAGAAACTTCTTCTCAGTGAGGGTGACAGAACACTGGAACAGGCTGCCCAGGGAGGTTGTGGATTCTCCTTCTCTGGAGACATTCAAAACCCGCCTGGACGCCTTCCTGTGTAACCTCACCTAGGTGTTCCTGCTCCGGCAGGGGGATTGGACTAGATGATCTTTTGAGGTCCCTTCCAATCCCTAACATTCTGTGATTCTGTGATTCTGTGAAATCTTATTTGGTCATTGCTCCCAGACCCTGTTGAAATGCCTTGCAATAGTCTTGAGACCAATTTCTGAATTTATCAAAACCAAATTTGAAAAGAGGTTGTGTTGCTGGTTTTGTGCTGCATCTTCAGGCAGCTTCAGCTACCTGCCTGTGCGACAGTCAGGAAGGAAATAATCCTTTTTTTCTTCTTGATACATAGCTTGCAGAAGATCTATGGTCACATCAGCACATGAACTTGTGTGAATCAGACAAGAGCATGTTTCCTCTGCAAGTTCCAAAGCTGAACTAACCCTTTCCAGCTTTTAGCAGACTTAATATAACAACAGAGAAGTATCAGGTCAAAACAAAACTCTACATTGCCCAACTGATGCTGGCAGTAGGGAAGACTGGAAAAGTGTAAGATCAGGTCAGGCTTTAACGATGCTTCTCCAGGATGCTTCTCCAGGATACTCCAGGATACTCTCCAGCAGCTGACAGCTCAGAGGTTTTCTGAGCCAGGCCTGGCAGCATCCTGAGACAAGGAGATATGCAGCTTGACTGCACGCTACTGGTGAACCAGCCTCTCTTGTTCATGTGTAGAACCTGCCACATTCTAGCTTCATTTAATATCCTTTTTCTTTTCTTGGAAGAAACAGTAAGCAATTGATCCATACTCTTCTTCCCTTTGTTTCATATATATCTATGATGTCCTTCCTCAATCATCTCTTGCCAGGCTGAAGAGCTGTGTCCTAACTCATTGCACCTTTCATGGATAGATGCCTTTCCAAATCCCTGAGCATCCTTTCCCAAACATTTACTTGTTGCTACATTATCCTTCTTGACATGGAGGAGGGGGAAACAGGATGGCACACAAGTGTTCAAAATGTGTGTACATCAGGGGTTTATGGAGTGGCATAAAAAAGATTCCTCGTCTATACCTCATCATCAGAAGGTCTCAGAGGAGAGCTGCCTGACTGAAGCGCCTTGGCTCTTCTGACTGTGTAGAATTGGCTGGGTTTCAGGGTGTTATTAAAAGCCAGATTTCTAAATCTTAGGCCCTTTTGCTGGACTACTGTTACTATTTGAGAAATAAGAATTTTAGCAGAAAATAAAGTAGGATTGCAGCCCTCAAACTTTGGAGTATGTTTGAGAATAAAATAGATATGGAAAGGAGAAAGAAAAGCCATTACATTTTTGTTAAGTTAGAAGGTTTATGATTTAGCCAGTATTCGAGGAAATACAGGAATGATGGGTGAATAATGGATTCCGTTTTCCAGGCAGTACATACAGATATAATACAGACATAATCATGTATTATTCTCCTTAATACATTTACTGACTTCCATCTTGAAACCACAGAGGAGTTTTTAACAGCTATTTATGATATGAGAAGACTCAGCTAGAAATCTTCTGATGATTAAGAATCTCCCATCCTACGTGAATTATAAGCCATTTTACACCCAAATATTTTGATACCAGCTGCATTCTTCAGTTTACATAGCCTTTTTCTCTTTCCTGATAGAGAAAAACATGCTTTCTCATCAGTCATTTCCTTTCACAGAAAAACAAGCCAAGCTTTTTTTTTTGCCTTCTCTTACATGCTCAACTCTTCATTATTTTGATCTGCTGGTAGCTTTCCTCTGCTCTCTTTGCAGCTTGAATTAGTCTAAAGATAGACAAGCAAAAGAGTGCACAGCTATATCAGGCTGGGAGGCTCTTCTGAAGTTCCCCTTACTCAGAAAGCTCTCTGATAACAGCATTACTATATCAGATCTACTGGAAATATTTCACAAGATACCTCCTAAGATTACAACTGTTTTTTTCAAATTTCCTAGCTTCACATGATACTTCACGATACAGGATCCTGCAGTGGGAAAGAATGTAGTTTTGCTTGTGCCACTGAACTCCAGGAGATTTTTAAAATTATTAAAGAAGGATCTTGGACATGCAACATGCCCATAGTATGGGAAGTTTTTGTCTCTATAGAAGAAGGTCATTAGCTGCTGATTCTTCCATTTGTACTCTCTCCTTTAAAAAGCAAGAGGATGACATCTTCTTGGTTCCTTCTTCAGACAAAGAAAAACTCAGAAGTCTTAGATTAAGAAAAATATAAATAATAAGCAAAAAACATATTCAACAGAGAGAAATCGTCTTTCCTTGTTTTTTAGGAGTCTCTCAAAATCTCTGCCCTAGGCACCACGTACAACAAAGCCCATGAATTCTTGTTTGTTTTTTTTCTTTATTTATGTGCAAAAGACCCAGGCCTAATTGTGAGAAACCTGAAAACAGTCCTTATTACATTCTAATGGACCTTTCTACCAGCAGAATACCATCATAAAAATATTGACACTGTCCAAATTTATCTCGGATAAGCCCTTTATCCGTGAAAAGTTTTAGGATCCTGACTATGTGAGAAGCATTGTCTTCTATAGAGGCAGAATAAAATTTGCATTAGATAACTATTCGTGTCGCTTTTAGTTCTTAATAATGTAAACTGGATGTAGCCAGAGGAAGGGAACTAGCCCTAAGATACTGCTAAAAGAATATCAGATCTGTCCAATAATGCTTGTGATCTTTCATATGGTCGACTTCGTCACCCTTTATTTTTTTAGGTTGACACACTTCGTAATTGAGGGATAATATAAGACAATTGTAATTTAATTATTCAATAACCTTTTTTTTTGTTATTTACACATATGATTTTCTATACCCTTATACTCTTCTGACTTTGTGTTACATACCTTCACAAGATTTTACTGGTCATGTAGTGACGTTTAATTGTATATACCAGAAGCTGTCACTCTTTCAGAATTAATTATGACACAAGCTGAATACATTGTTAAAATCTGAGGGGACTGTGAATTGAAAGCACGTCAGCAATGTGACTCCTTGTGAACCAGGAGGAAAATAAAAAACCACAAGGTTTTTTTCAATGTCATTATCCGTACATTATGAAGTTTTTCTTACAGCAGCTTTGATATTTTCTCTCACTCCTTTTTCTTGGTGTTTTGAACATCACCTTCATCACTGAATTAAAGTGATCTAACTGGAGTTTTATCACACTTATTTTCTCACTGTGTCAGGAACACTTGGTGCTGGCACGTATGGTAATACATGGGAGGAAAGACTTATTTTAACAACCTCATTGACTTTTCAGCCTCCCTGTTACCACAGCCATCAAATTCTAATTTACTCTTCTGCGGGCCCTTATCATTCCTCAGTCCAAGGTAGACAAAAAGAAAAATAATTTTGTCACTTAACAGCGAGAAAGTCTATATTCCCAAAAGAAAATCTGTCAGATGGCTACCTTAAAATTAACAGGCTCCATTGACTGACTCCTTACCTCTCTTCCCTGACTCCACTCTTCCCTCTGCCTCCCGTTTCTCCCCCTGTCGTCACCATCCTATCCTTCTCTGGTGGCTTTTCAACAGTCCAGCGACAGAATCTTGTGGATACAGATTAACAAGAGGTCAAACAATCCTCTTTTATTCTGTTTTTTTAGTATTATTTTGCCCAGAGATCAGGAACTGAGGAAGGGAAGTAATATTTGAGACCAGCCCATAAGAAAACAAAAGGATATTAAGAGTGACAAAAGCTCATTCTCACAGTCCATCCCTTTAAAAAAGTTAATGCTCTACCTTAACCTACGTGTTTTGTCTACCGAAAACAAGTACAAAACCAAAGAAGTTACCTGGCAACCAAAATCATTAATTCAAGTACTAATAGGATGTTAAGTCATTAAGTTGACCTGCCATGCTTTACAGGGATCTTAGGTCATAGATTCATAGTTAATTTCTGTAAATATTTTAAAGAACATAAAAGTGCAAATGAAACAACAGCTTTTGCTAGACATGTCATGCAACAATTATTGCTAGGGAAAAAATAAAAACACTATTTTAAAATACTTCTTTCTGACATGGTCATTTTTCAGCCAAGCCCAGACATTCACATTTGAATTAATTCCCTACATTTTTGTCTTCATAAACAAGCTTTCTTGTCAATTTGCTTTTACTCTCTTTTGCTTTTTTGTGAGTGGGAGAAAAATGCATTACATTTTTTCTGCCACTGGACATTATTAAGAAGCACTACATAGATTTTGTTTTCTTTTACTATCTATAACAAATACGTGGTAGAAAAGAATATTTTAAAATGAATAGTCTTTCAACAACAAAAAAAAATCATGAAGTTCAGATTTAATTTTGAACTTCCCTAATCTGCACTCTTTTAATTTAATACTCGATAGCGCTTTGCCAATTTAGGAGATTTAAAAATCCCATGTGTCACAAGACCTAGGTACAATACCTTCTTAAGAAAGAAATTCCACTCATTAATATTTTAAAATTCTCAATTTAGTCTATGTAAACCATCCCTATGTAAGCCATCCTTTAGCTTTACTTTCACTCACCAAAAATTATTATAAAAAACCCCTCTGATCAAGAAAAAAGTCTCCTTTTTGAAGCTAAAAGCAGCTGACATCTTATATCTTGGTAGCTTTCTATGATGTCTGATTTCTTTCTAAGATGAAAATGCACCTTTAAAAACATTTAAAACATATGCATAATAAATTGGTGAGCTAAAATCTCTTGAAGACATATTTTGGCTTCATATCATCCTATCCCATATTAAGCAATTATGGAAAAGAACACTGACTACACCACAGATGTTTCCTAATTAAGTGGATCAAGGAAAACACAGAGGTTAATGACACTTTATTTTTTAAATAAATATGTGTTATTAATAATCTGTTCTGTTGTATATATACTAAGACTGTAAAGAACAAATCTAAATTCAACTCCCCTAAGAAACAGTTTGTTTATAAAAAATTGCTTGAAACGCTATGTTTCAACACCATAATTTAACATAGACTAGATTTGTGTTTTAAAGAGTCAGCTCCTGGTCTTCAGTTCTATGTTCCTTCCTTAATGTTTTGCTTCTTACTAATTAATATCTACTGGTTTGGGTTTTTTTCTGGACTTTTCCTTTCTCAGTGTTTTGATTTCAATGTCCTTCTACTTTGTAATGGTGTTTCAATGCAGGAGTAGTTGTTCACTTGTGCCATTCAGGTAAATGTTACAACTTTTGCTTTTTTTGTTTTGGGTTTTTGTTGTTGTTGTGTAGGTTTGTTTAGGTTGGGGATTTTTTTTGGTTTTTGGTTTTCATTTTGTGTGTGTGTGTTGTCTGCTTCCATCTGTTGACAATATTTGCCAGACACTCTTACAAAATTTCTTCTAATATCCTCAGACCTTTTCCTGACCCAGATAATGAAGTTATGGGTGCATTTCAGTTTGAACTGGAGTGCACTTCGAAACTGATGTCCCAGTTTTCCCCACTTACCATCACTGAGTCATCTTGGAGTGCACAAATTCAATTTCTTTAAATGAAACTAAACTGAAATACCAGGAGTACTTTTAATTTGCTCTGGCCACAAATGGTCACTCAATCCACAAGACGAAACTAGCACTAGCCCAAAATGAAATCTCCAAATCTTATGCAGTGGTGCCTTTAGGTCCTCAGCCTCATTTCATTCCATAAACCCACTCTTCTGGGCCTCCCTGCCTGGCAGTGTAAAGCTGAACTATGTCACACAACAAATGCTGGGGATGGAGTTGTCTTTCATCCCAGTACTACCTTCTGGTTTTGAGTAAACATTCATGGTAAGTGTTGTATAAAGAAAGGGTTGTTCTTTGAATTATAGTATTATAGTATTATAGGAAAACTCTGAAAATGCTGGAGGTGATCCATTTAATCAGTGTAAAAAGGAAGGAAAAGCCCAGCTGGGATTTTGAAAACTTCATCTGAGGAGCCATGTGCACAGATGAAGGGCAGATATAAAGAGATGTAAAGAGAAGCTCCAAGGAGAGCAGTATGATTCTGCAGGAAGAATGAAAAGACTCCTACTGAATAAACAGGCTGTCCTAAATATGACCAGGGACGTCCTTGAGGACAATGGACATGTCACAGAAGTACTTAAACTCTGAAGGTGCAATTTCTTCAGATAGAGATGAAGTCAGTAGAAAAGCTCTCCATTGGTTTAATTATGTGTGAACCAAACTCTGTTAGGCATTCTAACAAGATGTTGGCATAAGCATTTTGTGATAAAGGTTGATTCATGCTTAGGAGTTGTCAGCCCAGCCCTGCTGAACTCCCTTGAGTTTATGTTGTTGGTTCCAATGCATCTTGGAACTTCAGCTGTGTTGACTATAACTAAATTAGAAAATTAGACGGTGCCAGGGTACTGGTAATCTAAATGACTAAATTCATAGAGTGTTCACTGCTATTATTTTTGCTTGGATCAGCTTTTACCAGCCCAAATATTTCCCAAGGAGAGTCTGGGAGTAAGATCAGTGCTAGAGGTATTGTGAACTGTCAACTCTCCACTGCTTTAGGTACCAGAGTATTATGATACAGTATGATCATGACCAGAATATGCCAGTGATCCAGGCTGAGAATAAAGATCCTGGCAGTATTTAATTTCCTAATACAGTTTAGCTGTTGAGTTGAAGAATGTGCATTATGCTTCATCTGGCTCATTGTAATGAAGTGGCCCTAGAGGGACAGGGTATAAGAATTAACCCTTCCAATCTTTAAGTACTATCACTTGAACTGGGAGAACAAACTGTGATAATAGACAATATCTTGGTTGATAGAGATGTATGTAACAAAGAAAAGGTCGACATGATTTCCCTGATAGTTTATACAAAGAAACTTGGCATTTTTTTTCTACAAAGATGTCCCTATGTTTAAAGATTTTACAAACTGAGAGGAGTTCTATTTGAATGTGTAGATAACAGTGGAAGTAAAGTGGCTGGACTATCATGGCACAAACTCCACTCCTTTAAAATCGTAATTCAAAATTAAGTGCTAGTTTGAAAGATGCAGGTAATTAAGGAGGTTTGTACCGCCACAAATCTGTTTCAATCAAAAATATCCAAAAGATTTGTGAATACATGAAAGTGATTTACTGATAGGTAATTTTCTGCTCTAAAACCTTTATAGTCCATCTGAGACTGGACTCAACAAAAAACATGACAAGAGAATGATATGTGTCGTATGCTAATGACAGAGGGCAGAGGTGAATTTTACAGAACCAGATGGTGTTAATAAGCTCTGGAGATCACAAACACTAAATATGCTTGAAGGCAGAACATTGTAGTGCAAAAAAGAGTATCATGCATACAGGAATCTCAGAAGGGAATTCATGGAGAACCCAGAGTCCTGGGTGGTCTCCTTTTATTTTGTTTCTTGGAAAAAATGACTCAGGTTAAGGCTGAAAGAATCATCTCTTTGCAATCCTCCAAGTAAGTCTTCAGTGTTCAGTGATGGGTTGGCCAAGGAATTCTTAGGAACTCACAGCTCAGCGGTGGAGTGCAGTTTGGCTTGTCCATTCTTGAATAATGAATCCTCCATGCCCAAGCAAACGGCATGTCTACCATGTCAGATCCTTGAGTTATGTAAAAATATAAAGGTAAAATGATATAGGTATTGAAACCATAGATGTATGTTAGAATAATGTAATGAAAGGAAAACATTCTTAAGGTTGTGCTTGAGAGTAAGAATCCTCACTAGCAGATATACTTTCTCCAGTAGTTTCTGAGGCTGGGTAACAAGACTCTGCAATCTCCTCCAGAGCACGCTTTAAAGAGTTTTAAAGCCGCTTCATTCTTGCTTCTATTTTGACGGAGAATGACTGTAACTCTCCACAGCTGTTTGTTGTTGATCTATTCCTTTTCTAGACCCACCTTGGCAGAACCCCCAGTAAGTCCTTGTATTTAGGTAGTGGAAAATCACAAGGGAGAGTGCCATTTTATCATCTCCAATATTGTGCTTCAGCGTCTTGATTTTTACAGTACAGCTTGGTTACCATGTTCTCAACAGTTGCCTTGCTTACAAGTTTCTTCAATATAGTGGCATGTTTTTATAAGTGCAATACCATGAAAAGCATCAAATTTACAAGCTCCTTCTGATTTATATTTAGCTTGTCATGTGCTTTGCAGAGAAGCTATACATGGCACAGCATATGACCAACCTGAGAAAAGATGCAACCTTTCCCTTCCCCCAGCCACTGCACATACTTTGATAGATTTACAGAAACCTTGCAGAGCCCTGTCACCAGGACTAACAGCAAGGAAAAACTACCAGAAATCTGTTGGTGAGCGGCATCCAGAGAGGGGAAAAAAGAAGATCTAAACGTGCCATTTTATTACAGAAGCATGAGCCACCTATTCGGTGCAGCAAATGCAATCCAAGATTCAGTAGAAGATATATTCCTGGTAAGAGTAATGTCACATTGATGGCTATTCATTGATGGATATTCATAACAATGTTAATGGTAAAGAAGTACCAGTGCCACTATACAAGACAAAAGGCAGTAATTCTGATCATCTGCACCCAAGCAAATCAATTCTGAGAAGAATTCCAGAAAAGAGGTGGGGAACACTCAACACAGAACTTCTTGAGCAAAGGCAGGAGGAGCCTGGCTTAGTTAGCTTAGTTCAACGCTCCTCAACATCCGATTACACAATATTTTGAAAGGGGTCTCAAAATATTAGAAGTAGTCAGTGGCATCTCAGTCATCCCCAGGGCACTACCAGTTTAATTATTATGGCAGTAATTATTGGCTGAAACTACCTTGGCTATGTTAGGAACTGATCATTTAATTGTTGGCAGCACCAAATATACACCACACACAGAGAAATCAGGTTATGAAACTGTCTTGCAATAGGAAGGAGGGAACAAAAGAAAATTGCGTCTGGATACCCATCATCTAGACTTATTTATAATGATTTTCCCTGCATTATATGACAGTCATGTGACAAGGAGACTGCTCTAGTGACCCAGGAGGTCTCATGCTGTAATATATCAAAACCAAAGCATTTGCTTCTCCTTTAATGCACAGTTTAACTCCACCATGGCTACTTTTTTTTTTAACTTGTAATTTTAAATATTTATTTTAGATTCTTTTCTGCCTATGACCTAGCTTTCACTACTAATCAAATAAAAGATCCCTTCAACGTTTACCCTTTGATCCATGCCACATCTTCTGAGCAGGATGAACTCCCAATATTAAACCTCTCTTTTATGTTTACCACTGCCACTGCCACTTGTCCTACGAGTTCTTTTGACATCTAATATGATGTGCCTCTCCCTTCTTATTTTATAACACTCTTACACGAAATGTTATCTTAGTCTGTTGTTTCCCCTTTGGTGTGTTGATTGTCATCCCTCTGGGGCTCTGGCCGCCTTAGTCTATGTTTAGGTTTGTATAAAGCATAGTAAATGCAATTCCTGACAACTCAGGTTGCTGCTACAGTACAAAGAAATAGCAGTTTCAGCAAAAACACTGGTGAATGGCAAAACTAAGCACTTAGAGTTAAGAAATACAGGAATTAGTATCTCCTGACTCTTTAATTAGGCTTATCTTACAGTATAGGTGCTACATGTCCATTTTTTTGTGTTTAATTTTGTACACTTCTACTTTATTTAGTATGCAGTTCTGCTATGACTACCTCAGACTTGTGCTGCAAAAGAATATTCTTTCCTCAGGCACTCTGCCTTGTTACAGATTTGGAAAGCAAGCTTGGAATTAGGCAGAAGATTGGCAAGTGGTAGTGAGGTGAATACAGAGGCATACCTTTGCTAAAAAAAACAGGAGGAATGAGAAATGGGGAATCCACTATTCTCTCAACTTTCCAAACCATTCAAGCAGAAAAAACCACCACATTACTGTGCAAGTTTACTAGAGCTCTCAGCTTTGAATACTGCATCTTGGCCAGCAGAAGGAGCAGAACAAAAGCTTCCATTGAGCCTCATTAAGTGTGCAGAGAAAAAGCATAGTAGCCTGGGCTAAGCTCTAGAGTTTGGGAGTTAGCATGAGTGCCAGCACATGCTGTCACTGGGCTATGACACATAATAATACTCCCAGGCTATGGCCAGACATAAGAATTTGGGGGTGTTTCTGAACTCTCCAGTCTGAGGCGTGCTCCAGCTTTATCTCAGCTTTCAATTGGGGAATGAATGTGTGTGCATCCTCTGAACACATTTAGTTCCCTGAGAAGGGGTCAGAGGGTTGGCACAGACAGGAGCTGTAACATCTTCTGGCAGGGTCCCAGTGTGCACCACTGGGAAACCAGCAGGTCATTACAGGCGCAGGTTCAGTCACCCACCCAAGGTTGTACTGAAAGTCAATGGCAGAACAAAGAATTGCATGAAGGTATTTTAAGCCCTAGCTTAAAATCGTAAATACCAAACCGTCCTAGAAAAATTACATATGTCAATCACTGCCTCACAATTAAAAACAGCATTTAATGAATACTATTGTCCCTGAAAATTGCACTGAGTATGCTGACTGTGTAATTAGAAATTATGGTGTAGCTTATCCAACCTAGATAGTATTCATCTTTGTCAAGAAAACTTCATTATGATCTGTTTCGTCTTAAATTTGCCTTTAGGATCTCTGTTATGAGCTCTAGGGTTATCTTACAAGCAGATTAATTTGCAATATTCCAAAGCAGGAAATACTCCCTTTCAGTCATGAAAATTATTCCAACCATGCAATCATAGTGTTGTCAAAACTGCAACATAAACACCCACCACCTCTCTCCAGAAATTCAATGGCATAAAATAAGGGAAACTGGTGAGAAAAAAAGAAAGACTGAAGAAAATATTCCACCTTCTTGAGATTCTGGATGAGTCTAGTGTGATCAAAACAAGTAACAGTTATGCTGGTTTTAAGCTACTGGAAGTAGAGGACAATCACACACATAAACTGCATTGCTGGTGAACTGGATGCAACAAGATAAAGCTACATGTAATCTTCCTTTGCTGAAACTGAAACAGAAGCCATCGTATGAAAGACCCAAACCAAAAAAACAAACTCCAGATATTAATATACATAGATCTTTATTCTAGTGTACTCCTATATTTGATGACCTTACACATTTTTATGAAGAGCAATTTCATACCGCTGTGTTGTGGGAATATGCAATGCCTTTATCTTCTGCTTAGAATATTCTTTCTGATGCTCAAGGATCATGTGTTTAATGAGTCTTCCTGTATTATCTATTCACTGTAAGAGGTAGGGTAAAAGCTTTATGGAAAAGATTTTATTTGATCTAATATATGTATTTTCATATGCT
Source organism: Caloenas nicobarica (assembly GCF_036013445.1). Lineage (NCBI taxonomy): Eukaryota > Metazoa > Chordata > Aves > Columbiformes > Columbidae > Caloenas > Caloenas nicobarica. The sequence continues at coordinate 129,966,854 of NC_088246.1, read as the reverse complement.
ATTATGAATTCCATATTATGCCTTTTGATGTAAATTCCCATATGTGGTCCTTATGGAGCCCTTTATAATTATTTCATTATGGTGATAAATCATTCCCAATCAACAGATAGGAATTATGATCTTAAAAAATATGATTTAGGCACTTCAGAATGCAGGAAAGAAAAACACAAAAATCAAACAGCCATATTTATTTGGATGTATGAGGAACGCAAAAATTACACAAAAATCACATTATTAACATTTAATAAATGAGAGGGAGGAAAATGTTGATTTTGAAGCAGTTGGGAATCTCAGCACCCCTTTGCACTGCTGCAAATCAGCTATAATCAGTTGCCTTGCTAGTGCTGAACTGAAAGTATCTAGCTTTGTATTGTAAGCCTGCAGTAATCCAGACTTGTAGAATTGATCTGTTCAAACATGATTTGAAAATTACGGTTATAGTACCTCTGGCTGTAGTATTTTTTCCTTGCATTGAAAAACAAGTAATTAAAATCATTATTTATATTTATTTATACATACACAAATGCATTCAAAGATTATAACTCCGGGAGATCAGTTCTGCTTCTAGGTACAGGGAACTTTTATAATTGTGGTTTGAAATATACCATTCATCACTTGCCTATAAAATGTTCATTTCGTTCTCCTAAACAGTGGAGAGATTTCCTGACCAGCTAATTATATTTTAGTCTTTCAGCCTATCCCAGTCTGTATGTGATAATAATAATTATTGTATCTCTCTAGATGACACAAGGTATCACAAGGTATCTTTCTCTCTTTCTCTTTTTCTCTGTTTCTGTCTCTCTTCCTTCTAATCTTTAGAGATGAAACTTTGCATCCTTATCATGGGTATCAACTTTGTTATGGAGTATGATATGTTTCGCGAAAATGCTGCACTGAAGAAGAGCTGTTTGTTTACATTTTGTTCTCTGACACTCTTGTGAGCTGAGCAGTGTAGATCTTCCTGCAAGCAATTTGCCAGGAGCTCCTTAGCACACTGTATGTCCTCAGTGATTTTGTGCTTGATGGAATTTCAGGGGATAGCATTGAATCAAATGATTCCTTAAGCCATTCCCATGGAAGTCTTTGAAAATAAAATCTGAGAGGATCATAGAATCATTTTTGTTGGAAAAGATCTTTAAGATCATCGAGTCCAGCCAATAACGTAACACTACCAACTCCACCACTAAACTAGGTCTCCCCTCAGCCTCCTTTTCTCCAGGCTAAATAGCCCCAGTTCCCTCAGCCACTTCTCATCAGACTTGTGCTCCAGACCCTTCAGCGGCTTTGTTGCCCTTTTCTGCACTTTCTCCAGCACCTCAGTGTCCTTCCTGTAGTGAGGGGCGCAAAACTGAACACAGGATTCGAGGTAGGGCCTCACCAGTGCCAAGTACAGGGGGATGATCACATCCCTAATCCTGCTGCAAGAGAGTGTAATTTTTTCATGAAGACACTGATAACATTAGAAGGCAACTTGGATGTGTTTTTCACCAACCTTGGAGTCTGAGAAGGACCGTTTGGCTGGGATATTTTTAGACATTTCATATCTAAGAAGAGATAATTACTACAATTTCATCCTGGCATGACAGTTGGTCAGCAAGTCTGAGTTTAGAGGAAAGAGATTCTTACACACGGTGCATCTGGAAAGCAACACTTTTGGCAACTACAGCAATTTGAACATTGAAGAAGCAGAAAGGTGTCCAAACGAATCTTCCCAAGGAGGATGTGCTCTTACAGGCAGAGGATGCTGCATAAGGCACCTTTGTAAATATATTTCATTCTTCCTAGCAACGTCACCTGACGTCCCAAAGTTACTTCCATCCATATGTTCTTATGCAGTTGCTGATCCCAATCAAGCATTAGGACAGCTGTGACACTGCTCTGTTTGAATTGAATCTTAATTTTGCTGAAAGGACAAATATTTCAGGATATCATTGCTATTTTATTCCACAATGACTTTTCTACTGTAATTTCAAATAAATGTTGGATAGGGAAGAAGGGAGGGTTATTTGGTAGATGAACCTTTGAGGGTATAAAAAGAACCTTGCAAAACTGGGGTCTGATCTAAATGACCAAGGGCATCTCCTGTGAGCCCGCCAATCTTTACCATACCTTCAGAGAACATCTGACTGATGGCTGAAAAATACTGCACACAGGCCTAGCACCAGGAATATGAATACGATCATGAGAAATGTTACAGATTTGACAGTGTCCTTAGTTTCCTGCCCTTGAATAAAAAACTGAATGAATGCTTCATGCTTCCATGCCAGTCAGGTCTGGAAAGTATCCAAACTGTTTCAAACTCTAGGCTTTGTATGAATAATTTCTGGGCCCTTGTCTTAGGATTTGAGACTGTGTATTTCAATTGCCTTAACTCCTGAAATAAGCACTTTGACCACCTTTTCTTTGTTGCCTATAAGGCTAGAATTTAATTTCTAGGAACGACTCGAATTCCTGTCTAGGCATTTGAAGCCATGAGATATGCTTCATAGGGGACAATTTGGACATGAATTTTGAAAATTTTGGAGGGAAATTATTTTAGAATCATAGCTAATTTAGTGCCCAGGTACAGAAAAGTCACAGATCTTTCAATGGACACTCTTTCAACCTACGTTCATCCTTTTTTAATGTGAGTAATTAGGTCCAACCTACCTCTCAAGGTGAACAGGCATAGCTGAGTTACCCCTTTCCATCACATTCCTGATTGCCTGGCATGTTTGTGCCATAAGAAAATGCAGCAAACTGAGAGCAGATAATAAGCCTTTGGTAATTTTTTGTGGGACACACCAGTCAGCTTCACATCTTAGCCAGTCTCCTAGCCACTCTGAAGAGATGCTTCATTTAGTTCAGCTACTCTCTCTGGAAACTTGGCTTCTGAGCAGGCAGTTTAAATGTCCCTGCATCACATTTCCCAGTTGCTGTGGTAGTGCAGTTAGAGCCAGATGAGATACCTCTGCCCTGAAATATTGGGTTTTATAAATGAGCTAACTCTTGGACATTCACTTTCGTAGTATTCACAGCCCTAGAAAATCACACTAAGAAATCAAAGCTGTTTGTTGATCACAGGTAGTGCGCTCCACCTATCTCCAATTCCGTTTCTTAATAGTGGTTCTTAAGCTGTCTGGGGAAAGTCCCTTTTTAATCCAAATCTGTATAGACCTAGTCCTGCCACTAACAGACTTTTCAGTGAGTGCTGAGCATCTCTCTGTTAGTTTTAATCAGGATGCAGCATCACTGGAGGACCTGGAGATGACTTGACATATTTGATCACTGGGTTGCTCTCATCAGGCCTCTAAGACTTCAAACGTAAGGCCATAAATTGCTGAATTGGAGAAGTGTGCTTGCACATTCTCTCTTAACTTGACACTTTTCTATCCGATAATGCCCAATATTGATACTCATTCTTGGAGACAGAAGACTTACATATGTTATCAGGAAAAAAAAAAAAGGCATTTTTGAGGGAAGAAAACTCATTTTCATTTTCAAGTATAAGGAATGTTATACTATGCAGGAACCTGTAGCAGTAATGATAGTGAATAAAAGTATGTCTTCTGGACCTTGAGGTTACAGTGTGACTTAAGTTCCTCAATGTCCAAGCTAATGCCTTATTTTTTGGTCACAAATGTAAGATCTTCAGTTCACTCTAGGCTACGTAATTCAGCAGAACGATATTGAAAGAATTCTAAGAAGTTTTTCTCCTGTGAATAAATTAACACTTGCACTCCCAAAATAAACAGGTACCTTCTAACTACGCAACAGATAAGTCTATAACAAATGAGACACTGCAGAAACTGCCTGCAAAGCTGTTGAAGTTATATTCAGGACAGGGTTCCAGCATGAAAAAACAAATGTCAATGTTAATGGTTTATTTCGACTCCAGTAAGTGGAACCGTTGGAGTTCTGGATGATTGATGATGTTTCTGTGAATCATAAAAGTCCTCCTAGAAATTACCTGTTTCATTTAAATCAAGTACTTAGTTTTAGACTGCTACAAAGACACAAAGTATTTGATATACAGCTGCTTTCGAAGTACAACGGTTTTGCCATGCAGACAATTTGCTCTGGAAATTTTTAAAATTCTAATTATCTTTGACAGTAAATGCATGTTAGTTTCTTGATACATGCCAATAACTAAAATTTTCATTTATTGAAGTTTTCACCTACAAAACTTCTCATACAGTTTTATGGCAAAACTAAAGTAAATACTTAGCAATTTTTAAAGTATGTGAACAAGCAAGCAGGGATGTAAGGGGTATTGCTTATTCAAATAACATATATGAGTTTAATAGGTTAATATGTTGATTTTGTTCAGGTTTTATGTGTGTAAAGGAAGTACATATTAAAAAAAAAGTCTCACTGTTATTGCAATGATATTTTGGATTACTATCGAACCCTTGAACTGATTAGATTGCTATTTTTTGAGCAAATTTCTTTGAGAACTTTACAAAACATACAAAAGGCAAAAGTTACTGTATTAGATTCCACCTCATAAAGAACATGCCATTTTTTCTCCTGATTATTAGCTTTTAGAAATCATATTAATTAATAAATGTCAGAAATTTTGCTGTGTAATTTGATTTTAGTTTTAAAAAGCTACACTTAAGCTTGAAAATGCAATTAGATAATTTTTCTAGTTGCCATAGTAATGTTATCTATGGTCTTCACAGAGGGTTATGCTTTTTTCTTAGATGTATTCCTGAAAAGCTGACTGAGAACTTGTAGAACAATATAACTGTGAGTTATACTCCATCATAAGTAATATTTGTTAAACTTTTGTGTTAATAAACTGGCTACATGACCATATATGTGTGTTTATCTGTCTGTGTGTATATGTATGTATATGTTTATATATGTATATGTGTAAGTATACGTCCAGGTACGTGTACATGTCTATATGTGTCACGTGCATGCATATAGTTATAGATTCTTACACTTTGGAACTTATTTCTGTTTTTCAGTGCTAATTTTATTTTTTCTTCTGAATTTATACAGTCAATACTGATATCTATTAGTAGATTTGTGTGCTACTGAAAGAATGCTGAGATCTGATTCAACCACAAATAGCATGTCCTCCTGTTGTTTTGCAACTTTTTCCATCTGTGGCAGTTGCACATCCCCCTGAGATCTGGAGCCTTCAATGGGGCCGTTGATGGCTCTTTAGCACCTTTTGTGCCCCACTGTGCCTGTCCCCACATACTCACCTAGGGTGGTACCAAAGTGCTGACAGTCACATCCTCCCCTACCCCAGGACAGGGTGACTTCACCTCCACCAGCTGGTGGGACAGGAGGGGTGGGACCCTCGGTCAGTTGACAGGGTCCATAACAGTAACCTGAGTCAATTGACAGGGTCGTTAACAAAGGAGGTGCCCAGAGTAGCTGCAAAATTTCTGGACCATGTTGTAACACCCACAGCCAGATCTGACCAGGCTATAAAATGGGGTTCCCGCTGAAGACCCCCTTTGAATGGTCTTCTCGGAGCAGCAGGTCTGTGAACTGGAGCCCTCCCCTCAGACTGGGACGCTGTCTAAGGAGATCTCCCGGGATTGAGAGCTCCTCACCTCCTTGTTTGGGTGAGTGGCTATTTACTGGATACATCCTTGAATGAGTCCTCGCCTAACCCAGGCAAGTGATTATTTCTTGTGGGGACCCTGGAGTGAGAGGCCTCCAGTTTTGTTTCTCGTGAGTGTGTGCATGCACGTTGTGGATCCTCATTATTCTTATGTTGTCGTACCCCAATAATCTCCTCAACTGATATCTGAACCTGTATTTTATTTTGCCAGAGTGCTAACTAATTGTATAAACCCTGTTTCTAGTCAGTTTATTGGCTACACTTTTCTGGCTAGAATAAAGTCTGTTTTGGAACATGTTGTCTGCCTAAAACTGACTTTGGGGTGCCTCCGTGATACCATCCTACTCTCACAAGCATGAGCATCAGCAATTAATTTATCAATTGTACTTTATTCTCTATAGATGACTTAATAAATTAGACTCTAGTTAATAGGAAATCGTCTGGCAATGTGTGATTTTACACAGTTTTAACCTAAATGTAAATATAACATCCATGAAAACTTGGTGTAGATTTGAGACATTCCCTGGATGCATAAACCAATGAATGGACGACATTCATTAATATATGTGCAATTCTTAGATGATAGTTTAAATACAAATACAATCAAGCAAAACAAGTTACAACCAATGTGGAAAACATTCTTCATTTTAGTTATTTCTCAATGTTTTTTGCAAGAACACAATTGAATAGAAGTTGTGCTTGCCAAATAGAAGGGAGTTTTCCAGCATTTTGCAGCATGCCTCAGAGTATTTATGGCTCTATGTAGCTACAACATGCCTTTCTTATCACTTACCCACAGGCTTCATGAAACCTACCTGGCTCCTTTTGGTATTTAACCCATTAGTGACTGTTTGAGAGAAAGTGAAACACAGAAACCGTTAAGTATTTTGGGTTTTTTGCTACACAATGCCTGGGATTCTTCAAACAAGTGGCAGTACACAGGAAAAAAAGGCCATTCTAATGTAAGAGAGGTATCTATTGTAACAGACAATATAGGGAAAAGGAGAAAAGTTAGAACAGATTCATTGAAGTTTAACTAAAAAAACCACCCAATACACCATTAGACTCACAACAATATCCTGAGTGGTGGCGGTCTGCCACGTGTTCCACCTCTGTGGAGTTCACTATAGACTTGGAGATTACATCTGTTGCCTTAGAACAGAACCAAGTATTGATTTATCCAGGATAAAATGCATTTTAGCTCTCTAAAATTTATTTGTACAGTCCTAGAAAGTAATCTGGGCCCCTCTGTCAGTCTGAAGAGATGTAGGTATCTCCAGAGGGCATTTCATTCCATCCTAAGAAAGAAGATGTCTAAAATAAGCAGGACATCATTGTGTACAGAGGGAGTGCAAATGCTGAATACCCCTTAATGTTTAAAAATTCATGTAGAGTCACCCCGATATGTAACAGCTTAATCATTTTTTACAAAAATGGAAAAAAAATAAATACAAACAAGAAAATAGGCATTAATTACCAGGACCAATACCTATAGAGTTGTTATGAAATTTTCATAGCTTTGGTGTTAGAGTAATTGTGTGTAAAATAACATAGTATGTTTTATTCTACAAATGCACATTTCACTTTACCTGAAATAGAGGTTTGAAGCACAGAATGTCTGTTTTCATCAGGATATTTCATTTACTACTGTAGTGTTTTTAATTTTGGTGAGTTATGCTCCATTTCAATTAACAGCCTGACCCCATGTCTTCCTAGGTATTTTTGCATGATGCTCTACCATAGAACACTTACTCCTCTACTCTAATAATCAGACATCTAGCTGACAGCACAAGCTGCCAGACAGGAAGCTGTTATCCAAATCTACCTCCAGACCTGTAATAACAAAAACATTTCTCTCAGCCTGTGTCTCCATTAACATGCTTTCCTTATTGCTTTTGCTTCTGGTGTTTATATTATCTCAAATGGAAGGGGGTTTTTTTTGTGATGTAGTAGGTACTAACCCAAAATGCTTATTTAAAATATTCAGTGCTGTAGTGTGCATCCCTGTGGTTTTGATTCAGAACCCCCTAGAGGTACTTATGCCCTGTAGCAGTCCTAGATGGCATGCACTCAGGACCTTCTAACTCAGTCTTCAGAGAAAAAGTAATTAGAAAAGTCTCAGTCTGGAGTAATATCAGTTGGTTTTTTTTCCATTTGGTCTTATAATGAGACCATAGGAAAAGTAAATTTGCCACAAACCACCCAAATGCAGGGCCCACATGCACTTGGAAAGCTGAGAACACCTTGAGAACTGTGTTATCCAGGCCATTTCAAATAGGGTGGCTGCACCAGAGTTCTGAGTTTGTTTGGTTCTGTACAGAGTGCAAGAGACACATAATTGCTGTTTCTTTGACTTTTTTTTTTAAAAAAATGAATTTCTGCGAATGCATGTGAACCCAGCAGCTGTGTGTGTAACAAACATTCCGTGGACATCATTACAACTAATTTATTTTACATTGTTTCTCTGGAATTTCCAAGTCCCACCAGAAGCTGTAGCTTATTAGAGTCACTTAGCATAGGCTTATGTAAACTATATTCAACGAGCTCTCTGTCTGGAATGAGGAAGATGTCCTCGTGGCCTGTGGGACTGCCTCATGTGCTCTTCCATTTTGCAAATTACAATTGAATATGTTTATTTAGGACACTTCTTAAATATTGAATATGGAATACTATTAAAAATGTTTTTCAAGTCACCTGAAAGGGCTTTCTTTTCAAGTAGCCTTCAAAAAGTTAAAATCACAGTCCTCAATACCATTCTTCCTTGGTTATTTTTTACCACAAATGCAGCAGAAAATTTACTTAAAAGTTTCTTAACTGTGTATCTAGCACTGGGAGAAAAAAAATATTTCTAGTGTAGATGAAAGAAGAGCGTGTTCTTAACATTCCTCTTAACATTAACATAAAAAGACAACATACTTTTTTTTTTCTTTTTTTTCTTTTCTGATGTCCAATGGAATAGTGGACTAGGGGAGATTTTGCTGGGTATGAGACCCAGTTCCACAGACTGAGGTGTCCTAGTGGGTGATGACATCAACATTGACTTCTGGGCATGCATATTCTCACAGGCAGCTACAGCACTCCTGCAGCTCATGGGAAAGAGGTCAGGCACAAAGTGTCAGGGTTTGTTCAAACGACAGATAAGTGCACCACTGAGGGCACACAGGAAACACTCAAGGTCCTCCTCCACAGACAAGATTGGCAGAGATGTTCCAGACAGTAAGCAGTAGGTAAAATTGGTGAGTTTGCATGACTTTCTCAATTCAAACAGTTAGGCAGCCAATAAAAGAAATACTGTTATTCATGAACTTAATTTGTAGCTGACTTCTGGTTCCAGAAGTTCTGCTGTGGAAAAGAAACTCAGGAAAACTGAAGTGTTATTTAACAGCCCAATAAGAAATGGGATACATAGCTGTCACAAAGGAGGACTTAATAGAGACATATTTCAATTCCTTCCTATATAGTATTTTATTATATGGGTTTTCTTTTCTATATTTGATTCCTTTTCATACTTTTTTCTGTCATATCTTTAATACATTTTTTCTATCTGGTCATTTTTGTAACTAGATATCACAATTCAGAGCTGCTGAAAATATTTCAGATCCATCCAAGTTCAGATCAAATTGGCCATCCCAAGGAGAACAGCCTAGTATAGCTTAGTCCTGCCTCAGCTTTGAACTCAGCTGAGGGAAACCAAACAGTTTTATAACCCATGCTGTTTTCTTGGAGCAACAATGCCTGGCTGAAAACAAGAGCATTTTTAGTAAAAGTTCTAAAAACTAAAGCTGGATTTTCTGGACATTCTGTGTTAAACTTTTAGTAAGTATAATCGCAGAACTTCACTGTTTATATTAGAGTATGACCCTTTCCCATATTTTACTTTATAGTGCCATACTACCTTGCCATGTGAGCCCGTGTTCTATACATACATATACAGTGGTCTGTGTTCATTGTGATAGGTTTGGAAGTTTTTCAAAATAATAAATGATTGGTTATGCAAACTTTCACGTTTTTCTGTATCTCATCTGATTATTTCCCATAAGTACATTCTGTCCTTTGTTGAAGACCACACATGAAAAATGTTATACTCAATACTTTTGTTTCATAAAACTGAGATACAAAAGAGTTTGGGTTTTCAAAATCAAATGTGAAAACGGATTATAACTATAAATATGGAATTGCTACCGCAGTGTCATAAAACAGTATAAAAGACTGTCAAACTTTCAGCACTTGAAAAGAAAGTCTTATTTTAAAAAATATTTCCATATGTTAATCAGATGTTCACACTACTTTACATATTTTGATGTTAAATCCACCCAGAGACAGATATTATTATGTTCAACCACCATGAAGTGGCATCAACTTTCTGGAAAAAACTGAAAGGGTACAAATGTGTCTTCATTATGTATGTGCTGAACGGAGGTTTGCTTTGTTAAACTGGCTTGGAACAGTTACAGTGCCAAGTGAGAGCCACATGAAGAAAGATGAATATGAGCAAAAATAAAACTAGAACAGAACTAAACCTAGTTCAGGGACTTTCAGAGGTTTTTCCAAATCTTGCAGAAGATTAATTCACTGATTAATAGCTAGTCAATAAGGGAGAAGGACAAGGGAAAAGTAATAGACATCAAAACAAAGAACAATAAAATAATTCCTTTTGTCCTATGACACTTCAGAGTGAAGATTTTCATACTAGAATTCTGCATCGAAGCCGCCCTCTAGTTTAAACTTATCCTTTTCATAGCTCCTACATTGTTGCTTTAATTTAAAATTCACTTTTCAAGAGGCATGTGGTCAAGGTCTACAGACAGAGATTACATACACTTTCCAGTACTATAAACCAGCAGAATTTTCTTCAAAACAGTAGAATATTCTTCAAGTGGAATCAGATATTCACAGGCATGGTCAAAACACGAAACACTTGTATCCTTACCTCAACGTCCTCTGCCGACCACTTTTGAGCAATAAACGGGTTAGAATCTGTCCAGTGTCTTTTTGCTGGGCTCTGTTTCTCCACAACATGGAGCCTCTCATCTTGGCTTTTTCTCCAGTTTTGTTTTGCTCTGAAGTTGGTGGAGTCCCTTTGATTTATAATGATAAGTGCCTTTCTTCTTCTTTCTGACTCCAAAGTCCTTTTATATGTGACTAACTTGGTCAATATGTCTTTAAAGTTCTTTGCTTTCCCACTGAGAACAATGTAATTGAGACAAACCCTACACTGCTGAAGACAACTTACAGAAAGATTAGTTTCTTGAGGTATTCCTCTGTTGGACATGGGCCCACTATACACTTATCTACTAATATCTCTTAGTAATAAATATACAGACATGGGTCACACTTTTCACCTATTGTAATGCAGGGAGTTTGGGGAGAAACACAGCAGCCAGTATAGTAGTTGTTAAAGATGCTTTAGTCTCAACTGCAGTTCAAAAGCTGTGCATATGTGGATTCCCCAGGCTGAAGCATCTTGTGCTACAAAAATGAACCCAGTGCTGCAGCCTTTGTCTATTGTTTGAATGTGGAAAAGGATAACATTGCTCCATGCTCTCCCTGGTTCGATATTACATACTTCAAGTAGTACTCTGTGTAGTAGTTTCTCCAGCTTTTCCTCACAGTTGCCAGATAGGAGTCATGCCATAGAGAAACTGGTGAAGGAGAGGGAGATAATAGTGAGTTGAGTGCTGCTTCCTAAGGAATGGAGAAATTCAAAACTGAACTTGCCTAAGGGTTGGAGTTTGGCTAAGAACAAAATCCATTTATATAAAAATCATGGTGCAAGACCTTTTTCAATTACCCGGAGGAACTAAGTGCATAATTTTGGGAAAATGATGTGGTCTCTTGGAGCTAAAAAGTTTTGGAGGTGTTGTAGACAAGTTCATGGGGCAGATTTAGCTTAACTGGCTTGCTGGGAATTTTCCATCTCTAAAGTCTGGCTGGACTACCACTTAGCTCCACCTCTACCCAGCTGTCAGAATAGCTCTTTGTGGCTATGGGGTGATATCAGTGTGAAATTAATGTGAAATGAAGAAGAGCAATAACTGAGCCTTTTCAGGCAGCTTGCCTAGTCCAAAGCAAGGGGAAGACATTAAAAAGGTTGCTAGGAACAGCAAGAATACCACACCCCAAACTATTTGTTTGCACTTTGAACCAGAGCATTACAGAGTAAATGCATGACTTATGCTGTAGCTTCATGTTGTCTCTAGGAAACCTTTCATAAAGTTAATGGATACAGCTGTCACCCTTCAAGACAAAGTGATCTTCTGAGTTTAACAGGAAGGCTATGGCTATCGCATTCAGCTTGAGTTCAGATTTTTAAAACAGTTCAAGCATCTTATTCCCAAATCCATTTTGCTGGACAGTAACATAAGCAGAAAGTATGAAACGGCTTCTGGAGCTAATGTCCAGATAGGCACTGTAACACAGTTAAAAACACAAAGAAACGTGGGTCCCAAACCCCAGTACATCAGGGAACAGTGAGGATAGAAGCTCGTGTGTTATGCATAAATTAGTGCTTTTACCTTATGAAATACGAACTACAAATTCATATTCTGAATGCAGACATATTTATCATTAGCAATAACACTAAAACCTTGAGTGGATCTTGCCCATTATAAATTCCTTTTTCTCTAGCAAGTTATCAGCTCTCACTCTCTCCAGCAAGGAAAACCCACTTGAAAAAAATGCGCTGTGTTTTGTTGTTTTGTGGGGGTTTTGTGGTTTTGTCTTTTTTTTTTTTTCATTTCAGGTGGTCTAACATGCAACATTCCTTCTTAGAAAAAAACCTTGCCTCACAACTAAAAGAGCGAATCAAGCAGGCTTATTTCCTCAGATCTTCACAGCTGTAGTGACTTTACTAATACAGCATGATTTCTAATTGTGATGGTGCTTTCAACAGAGAGGAGAAATTTCAGTCTGCTAGACTGGTTAGGGATACTACAGGGAATAGGAAAAAAGAGGAAGGTTTACTTCATGACCATCCCATCCCCAACACACACAATTATATCAGTTTCTAAATCTAAATTACTTTGTAAATCTTGAGTCTGGCTTTAGGGCTTGTTGCTGTAGGGATTCTTTTTTCTTAGCAGAATTTCTGATCCTTATCAGCATTCAACATTTCTGAGTAAAAGTCATTTTTCTTGAATGGGTCATGCAGCTTCACGGCTGCTTCTCAACCTGACAATAAGTAGAAATACTGAATGTTCTCTCTTTTCTCTTTTTTATGCTCAAAATGCTGAATGGAGGAATAGAGCTCCTTGTCAGTAAAAATGCAGTGGAACATACACACCACCTTGCACCTCAAATCAATTAAAACCATTTATTTTTTTTCTTAATGAAACTCCAGAAGTCTTCATTTAAAACTGACTAATCCAGCCTTCTTTTATGAATTAGCAACAATGTTTTTTAAAAGTTCAGTTCAGATTTTAATATTATTCACTTAAGGCGGATCTGAGACAATGAAGAAGCAAAGGAGATAACGTGTAGAGGAAATACCGTTCACTGGGATGAGCCGGGGTGGCAAAAGGAATAGGGTGAGAACTGCAGCAGTGAAAATGGTGGCTAAATGATACTGGTGTACAATTTAACTTGAAAACCCTCTCTCTAACACCATTTATTATTGTGTTCGGTTTTACATATAAAATAGGATTGTGCAGTTAGAGACTTCTTATCTGACCAGATACATCTACTGACAAAACAAGCAGAAACTGAGCAAATTGACAGCTGCTATTGTGGTTACTGGAACTTGTGAGCAATTTCCTCTTGTGAGGTAAGGTATTTTCATAGCACATAAAGTGAAATTACACTCACAGAAAAGAAATTGAGTTTAAGTTGACTATTACAATAAATGCTCATAGTTCTGAGGAAAGGTGACAGCACAATTTTCCTTTAAATACTTGTTTGTTATTTTGTTCATTGACCACATAACTATGGATATCTACCATCTGAAGAATTAGGAGTATTTACTGGGATTTCATAATCATTTAAATCCATCCTTAACAATAGTGTATAGTATCATAGTGACTAAATTCAAGGAGATCATTATGCTAATGTAAATCCAATTCCATGCAATGAATCCTACCATGTACTTAAAAGGCATCACTGACAACCTCTTCTAAAACTTCTTTGTATCTGCACAGTCTCAGTCTTCTCTTGGTATTCCTCCTCTTCTCTTTTTTGCTTCCTGTATTTTTCTTCAGCGTACAAAATCTAAGGACACTTGATATTCTTCCCTAAAGCCAGCGACAGATGAAGGCAGCTGCCGATAAAATGACTTGCTGAAACATCAGCTGTAGCCAGCAGTTGCAGCTTGTTGGAACACCACCATCTATACGCTTGAGAGACTTTTTGGAACTATACAGGACTATAGATGACTGCTAGGGGAGTCATAACATAAGACATGCAGATGTTCCGCCTTACTCCACCCAGTCACAGTTTATTTAGTACACTGAGTTATCTTAGCTTCTTAAGGAAGCAAGAAGTGATAATAAGCATTAAAATGCCATGAACCACTAGTTCACGACATGTGCTTCCCTCTTGGAGCAAAAATCCTGATGCCAGAAGGGCAAATGAACCACCAAGGTCCTACTTCAATGCAACATCTCAAAGAAAGAATACACAAGAGACTTTCTGTCCCTCAGAAAAGTGTTTATATCAAAGGAGAGTTAAAAAACCAAAACAACTGTGAATGACTAGCAAGAAACTGTTCACTGAAGTTATAGGAGGCCTGAAGGGCCTATGGAAAGTTTTACACATTACAGAAGCCATCATTTTATGTCCCCTAGCACAGTGGAACCGGAATATACTAACGGGGTAGAACATGTAAGGTGGATACATAGGAATGCTAGATTTTAAATATTGAAATAGGAATGCTGGACTCCACTCTCCTTCTCTTCTGCTGTAGCACTGCAAATGCCTACGTTCTCAGAGCTGCAGCCTGGGAAAAACAGAAGCCAAACAAGAAAAATATGGGAAAAATTATCTCTTGTGTGTTTTTTATAAAGGGCACAGAGTTTGAAGGCACAATAGAGAAAATCCAATATTATAAGGGAGGTCTGGAAAGCCTGTGTCTGTGTGAAGTTTGCCTTTTTGCAGTTCCCCAAATTAGACGATGGACAAATCTCTAGAATAGCAGTTCCCAGCTTCACCAAAAGTAGGTGGAAGGTAAAGCTGTTCAGCTCTATCGGGCTCCTCAGCTTGACATTGTGCATTCATCATCAGGAGTGAAGGAATAGTTTATTGCAACATCAAGTCATCAAGAGGCCCAAGACATTTCCCTTGGGAAGGGTCAAACTAATAGAATCTCAGGAGTACATAGGCAAAATGCAAAGGAATTGAGACATCCAAAAGAGTCCTTATTTCAGCACAAGATTGACTCACTCACCTCCGTGTATTAAAATACATCCATTTCCCGTTCAAACATCCCCTGCTTCAGATGGCAATTAATACTGGGAGCTAGACGCAAAAAAAATCAAAGGAATCTGAAATACTAGGAATCAAGTACCAAGAGCCAAAACTGCATCTTGAACCTGTTTAATCAAGTGCTACCTCATCTACCTCAACTTCATGAACACCACACTGTGACCCTTCAGTACCTGAGAAGCTCAGAGTGACAGAAACCACTATGGCATTCTAAAAGGACTCAGCGGTCAGAGTGTTTTCTCCCCAGCATCTCTGCTGTGGTCACCTGAAAATTGTTCAGGAGGCACTTTCAGGACCTCTGTAGTTGTAACTACCTTTCTAAAAGGGTCCACAGGGATTTCTTCTCTTCCTCCTTTTTTCACAAAATAGACAAGTGGCAATTAGAAAACCAAAGATAAGCCATTGTGCAGGTATCAGTGTCAGTTCTACATCTGTCATGTTAGAGAGAGAGGGTGACAGAGAGCAGGAATGAGTGCCCAGCATCAGAGATTAGGTGCTATGTGGTAGGACTAGGTGCCCAGTCTCATGATCATCTGCTGTTGGATAAGGGACTTACCTGGAGGACAGCCTGGATCTCTCACTTTGTGGAGAGAAATGGGTTAACCAGTGTAGAGCCAGATCAGTGGTTTATGTGACAAAAAGAGAAAGATATTCCAGATATCTTTTAGCAGAGCTTGATCCTTTTGGAAAGTGGTTACAAATTCTTACATTTTGTATAAGGATTCAGCAGCAGATATGAAGTGCCTACAAGTAAGGCACATAAAAGTACTAGCCTTAGACAGCTGTTATATATTTCTAGCATGCTGAGTTCCTCTTCTTTGTGCCAGGCTGACCTCCTACATTAATTCTAGCCTGATGTTTACTGTGCGCATTAGGTCATGTGTCTGTAAACAGACCTGTTATAAACTGCTGAAGTCATCACAGCTGAACAAATTAGCTGTCTAAACCAGTGTCCTCCATATTGCAACATTACTGAAATTCACTCAGATACTTTTTAACTGCCCTGTAATTAGAACATCGTCTGGTATGAAGAACATGGGAAAGTTAGCGATCAAGACATCCGCCACTGCAAAACTAAAACCATTAAATTGTGTCTGTTCTGCATAAAGTAAGCTTGCTTGAGTCTGCTCTCATGCTATTGACCACAAAGTGAGATCTGGGCTCAGATGTTTAGTGTAGGAACTGGATCAATTGTTTGAATTCCCAAAAGACCACAAGAGACAGAAGTGTCTCACAGAGAGACTTGGTTAAAATAGATCAGTCTTAATCAAAATTTTTGCATTGACAGGGTCATTGACAGGCCCACAGAATCACCTGCACAACCTGAGTAAATTTGGAGAAGGAAAAGACATGAAAATGAAAATAGCAATAAAACTAAAAAGCCTGAACTGGCAACTTAGTTGTACACAAATCAAATAAAGTACATCAATAACAAGCTTCTGGGATGGTTTGCAATAATTAGAACTAATGCTAAACTTATTTAGATTGCTGACACACACATGTCCTTACACAACATAGGCAGCAAGTGAATAGTTCAGAAGAGTATAGTGTGGGGAAGATTGTCCCTAGCACAAGAGTGTGGATGTAGATGTATAGAGCACTGCTGATAGTCTTTATATCATCAGTGCCAGCACACTTGGGTGACTGTTGTTCCCTCATGACCTATGGTTACCAGATGTGCAATAATTGTCTCATGGTAACCTTCCATCTCTGTCTTTGAACTGTTATTAATCATAAGTTTATTTTGAAAAGGTAGCTGATGAAACAGACAGGTTTCTCCTTCAAGATCAGCTAACCTCATGCAGATAGCTCTGCCAAGTGCCTTTTTCCTTTCACAAAAAATGCATCTAATTCATTCTTAAGATAGGAATATTTTCATGTTTTCTGGTCTTTAAATAAAAAGAAATTTTTCAATGTTCTATTACTTTCTTACTTTCCTGCTATTTTTCCTCCAATGCCATGTACATCGGTATTCTTTCCTCTCTAACCCTTTCAGTCAGTACCCTAAACCACTTCCATCCCAGTCCAGCGCCAAATGTTGGAGTAAAAATAGCTCAAAGTCCCTTTTGTCATGCAGGCAACAATGTCCATCAATTCTCTGACTTTACAGTTCAGTGTAGCCAACTGTTGGGCAGGCCTGAATCTAAATGCAAGTTTCACTGACTTCTCAGGATTTGGTAATAGTGTACCAAAATCAGACAGTCTTGAGTTTCTATTGTTGCCTTATCTCCTTCAGAGTTCAGCACAAAGGTGGCCTTGGTCACTAACAGGAACCAGATGACCTTCCCCTTTCACTGGTCTCTTATTGTGTTACTCTTTTGCAGTAAGGTCTCCATAAAAATGGCTGGAAAGACTATCCATAAAAGCCATATAATATGTAATGCCTAGTCCACAGATGCAGGCTATTGCAGCACTGTGTGGCTTTACAGGCTCTGATCTAACAAAATTCACATCATTTTGCAAGACTCATTCAAGGCCTCAACTTGAAGAAACTTTCCTTGGTAGGAGGGTTATTTTTTTTTTTGTGGTTTGGAATGAAAGACTTTCAGCTCCATCTGGCTATGGTCATTCTTTTCATCTTCTCATCTGGATAGTTTTTACAGTACAGGACAATGTGGTAGTTACTTTTTACATTTTAGTACTATGAATGCACATGATCCTGAGGATTTCTCTCTTTCAGCTTCTTTTCCCTTTCCATGAACATCTGTACCTGCATACTCAACAATGACACTGTATTTACACAGCCAGAATACAAACACATTTCATAACTGAAAACACTGTAAAAAGTGTTTCTGAGCAAAGCTGTGATTTATGTAAATGAAACTTAAGAAGTAATTTTCCCTTTCCCTGCTGATTAGTGCTTTTGTCTTGAAGCCTTCTGGCTTTGGGGCTTACATTCTGGTGTCAGCCTTCTGGGCTCTGAAAACAGCTGAATGGTTTCAGAACTTCAGTCAGGAAAAAAAAAATACAAACCCAAAGCCAAATCTCCACCCTATGCTTATTAAAACAATAAAATCAATGATAATGCAGAAATAAAGTGTTTACAGATTTTTTGCTGTATTACATTACCAGTCTTAAACATAAGCCTTTAATGAAGAAATACCACATTAATACGGCATCAGGAACCACTGAGGGATCAAAATGATGCAAGCACTCCTGGCACGGTCAAATCTTCCTTTAGAAAAGCAGCCTCAGTAGCTTAAATCTTGCAGTGCTTCCCTTCACAACCCATCACAGGTTCCATAATAAGTATGTACAACTAGCAACATAACCACAGCAGTGGAGAGACTGTGAAAGCTGAAGGAAGAATTCAGTCTGTTGGGGGGGTTAAGTAGATGTCATGAAAACCTCACAGAAAGGGTTATGGTTTTAGATGCCATAAATGAATTGTTCTATGAAAAATAAATTAAAGAATACATAAAGGATGAAATAATTCTTGAATTCATCCTCAGGTATATGTGACTTAGTCTAATATGCAATTATTAAATTACACTGGAAACCTTATTAATGGAAATTTATTAGGGATAGTCAAAAGGTGTGGAGACATAAGGCAACAGAGGCTTTGAATAAACATTCTATCAAGCCAAATCCTTGAAAAGAGGAATATAACAATATCAAGGTTAAATGTAATAGTAAAGGAGGCTAATATGACAGCCAGCCCACAGAAACAAAAACCATGTCCAACTAGAACAAAAAGAAATTTGCCTTGACTCTGGCAAGTTAGGTCTAAAACCATAACAACTGAAAAAGTATTTAAAAGAAGAAAAGCATGGACACTAGTAACAAAACTTCATACCTTTGCTCTCCTTCAATCTGCATGCTAGCTGGTGAGTTTTCATTTTCTGATAGATTCTAAGATGCCTTGAAAACAGACAAAATCATAATATGAAACAAATATGTATTTTGTATTATTCACCCTGTAATGAAACTTTCATATGATACAAAAAAATCAGATTAGTTCAAAACTATCCTGACTGAAAGTACTGCAAGAGGAGTTAACAATATTAGACACTAAACAACAGATGAAAACCAGGGTCAATACGAAGAAATGCACATGAGCAAAAGCAGATTTAATTGTATCTACACAATGAGAGGTTCTGAATTTATTGTGACCATATGACAGGCCTTCATCTACCCACAGCTATTGGATTATTGTACGTAATCCTCTGAAAATATCAACTCCATATTGAGGTCCAGTCAAAAAGGCAAATAGACTAGGACAAATATACTACTGAAGGACTAAGGAACATAGTAAACCTGCCTGTGCACTTCATTAATCTTCAGTGCACTCTCCTGAAAAGCACATGCAGTTCTGGTTGCACCAAAATCTGGTTACATCTGGTCCCTACCAAAAAGGACACAGTAAAATGTAGAAGTGCCAATGTTTTCTTTATAAGGAATGACTTCTCTGTTTGGAAAAGGGAGAACTAGTAGAGGGTGTGGTACAAGAACATAGGAAAAATTGGTTCAGAAGAGAGCTTAGGAAGTCTCTAGTCCAACCACCTATTCGAAGAGGATAACTTCTGGGGTTTATCCAGTCGGATCTTGAAAAACCTCCAATTATGGAAACTGCACAGCCTCTCTGGGCAGCCTCTCACACTGATCCACTGTCCTCATGGTATAAAAGCTTTTCCTTATTTCTCATGTGACAATTTCTTGTTTCACCATATGTCCATCCCCTCTTGTTCTCCAGTTGTGAAGAGCCTGGCTCTGTCTTCTTGATCACCACTTCTTAGGTATTGGAAGGTGGCTATTCAGATATACCTGAAACCTCATGTTCAGTCTTGGGTCAGTAAAATGTCTTCTTGGTGAAGACAGATAATGATCACCATGTTTTTCTCATAATACGAAAGGCAGCAAAAACATTTTTTTAAAGTTTAAACAAAAAGCTTATAAAAAAAAGATTAGCCACTTTTTTTCTCACCAGAAAATATATAGCTGTAGATGATGTATAATTGTAGACAATTTCAGACTTTGCAGAATTAAATGCCGTGTGATTTTGTTTCCTATAATAGAAATAGGCTTTTGAACCCACAATTCATGATGAAAGTCTATAGGAGCTTTAAACATGTCTTTGCAACATTTAGTTTAGGAATAACCTTTTTAAAAGACTACTAAATTCTGGGAAGGTTTGCAAGAGGAACTATCAGCCTAGACTTCCACGATCCTTGTATACTTTCCTGAATTATCTGTTATTTGTCATTGTTAAAAAGAGGGTGGTACTCTAACTCCAGACAGCAAGTCTCATGATACTCTCTGCCGCTACACATAGCAGTCAGAGCTGACAGACTTTAGAAAAATTGGCATAGGCTCACAGCCTGGGTCAACGCTCTACTCTACACTGAGTCCCTGTCAATGCCTGTCGGTTATTCACTCTTCCTTCTACTGAAGCAGCTTCTGGCTTCTGCTGGATTTTCCCCTCAAATATACACCCTTGAGCAGCTTAATGGGAAAATGGTAAACAACAACAGCTTGACTGTGTAAATAGAGAAATGAATGTTTAAAGAACACATCACTGCATTGGATCAACTGCAATGAAAATGCAGGGGTGAGCAGGAAATAAACTCGTTTTATGAGCTTTTGTTGTCGTCACGGATGCAGGGAAACACTCAAGTGTGCAAAAAGACGGAGTGCTTCTCTGAGAGACATTATATTTCCATATATAGTTGTATTTATTCGTTTGTCCTTAAGCCACCCACAGGAGTTTTTCAAAACAGAGGTCTGTTTCCATTCATGTTTCAGTGTTGTCTGCAGACAGCAGTGGAGTTACACTTTGTGACAGACAAACTTCAAAAGCTTTGGAGGTTCAAAGCTTGTATGGGCTTATCTGAATCTCTCAGGTCTGCAAATCTCATGGTATCAGCCTACATCTTGGTACTTCAAGCACTTCCTAGTGAAATGCCAGATGGAAACAGAGACATAGTTTGACTTCAGAGGGCCCAGGCGAAGATATGGATTCAAGCTCCTGATAGATTTAAGAGGGGGTTGGAGATGCGGTGAATGTTGGCAAAACCCATAGCCAGACACACACACAAGCTTTTTTGATTCTTCATGAGGATCCCAGAGTAGAAAAACATAGAAACTCAATTTCCACACATTAAAAAAAAAAAAAAAAGACGACATTTTATGTTCTTTTATTATTCTAATCCACTCCAAAATTCAACAATTTGGACAGATAACATTTGCAGTATTGCTTTTTTTACACAAAGAACAATGAAATAAACAGGAATATCACGAAACTCAATGCACTCTATCTCCCTCATCAGTGACTGGTGTTTCCTTATGTCATGAACTGCATTTTGCCAAGGAGATCTCTGCTTTCTTTCTGTTTATGTCATGCTCAACTATTCTGCAGTTGTTCTCCCATGTGCACATACCTATAACCTCCTAAACAATGTAGCATGACAGTAATGACCTGATGAAATGCCACTGCTTTAGCTTCTGGGTACCTCTTGAGCAGTATGAAACTTGGAGAAAAGTAAAACCAGTGGTGGTGATTATTTTGTCAAATGTAATCACTTCCATACTGACAGCTTAGCAATGAAACGTGCCTGTCTTAATAAAGTGTATTAGTTAAAGCCTTCTCTTTGATGAACAACAGCATAGAAACTTTGACTTACTAGTTCATGGTAATTTCTGGTTTCTCTGTTTTATAATTTTATCTTGCATAAATAACTTGTTGCAGCAACTAAGAAGATATTTTGTATATAAACGATTGCTAATTGAAAATCGATTGCAACATAACATCTAACATACCAGCTCCTTTAAGTAGATTTGGTATTGTAAATGACATATAGGATTTGGATAAAGTTAGTCTCAAACTTCATGATCGTCCCTCTTACTTCAGATTTTGACAGTGGTGGAGCTGCACTTGAAGCAAGTCTTGGCCAGTTCAGCAAGAGAATGTGTATTTTGGTATCTGTAATTCCCATGACATAGTTGTTTTGGACCCCTTTCATGTCACTTTGAATATGCTGAAGACTATGGTACAGATTTTATTAGTGATTAAAATAACTTTGCTGTGATGTAGATAAAATAGACACTTTCTACTTAATAACAATTTTTTCTAATATTTTTGTGTAGACGCAATTCTGTTGTCACTAACCATACTTCTAGCTGAAACTATTTTATCTATCATGCAATAAGTACAACAGGAATGTCTCCCTAATACCACATTTCTTCCCACTTAGTGGGCAAAGGTGGCAAAATATTAACTAAGCATACCATAAAAACATTTCTGTGGAGGTAAGGTGAGGAGATAATTTGTCTGAAAAGGGGGACTAGCATTTGGGTATCTGAAGAAAAGCAGACTTTTGAAATACTTAACTACAAAAAATTTACTAAAAAAACTTCAGTAAGACATTCTTGAAAGAAAATGTATATATATATTTGCAATAAAAATTATGTTTTTTCTTACATTAACAGTACAAGTTAAATTGCCAATAATAGAAAAATCAGAATTATGCAAGTAGACATAATTGAGTCAGCCTGTTTCAACAAGCCAAGCATACTCAGGTGATTCAGTGCGCTCTTCATACTTCCAGAAGAAGTATGGCTTTTCATTTCACAAATTTGTTTGGAGCCATCTTACACTATGACTGCTCACCATCAAAAAAAATGACAGAAAGCATGGCAGATTCAGTACACATTTCATCTTAAGCTCAGGGACCACAGCACAGAATGCATTAATCTAGCTCGTTTCCCAAAGACTGTACATAATATGCAGTTCATCTGACTCTCAGTAAAACACAATTTTGAGAGTTTGCCAGCTTCAGAATGTTCCTGGGAATAGTTTATCACTGGTGTTCTCCATTTCCTTTCTTGATCCTCTCCTTGAGATTCAGCCAAGCAAATGTTGGATAAATATATGATTGTTTCTAGTCCCAGCAACTAATCAGAAATAACTGGACCAGCTCTTGAAGAAATAAAACCCAGTGTCTGGCTCTTAATGTGTGGTTCTTAAACATAGAACTTTATCTTTAATAAACAGGCCAAGGGAATGTTTTTGTAGTTCATTTAGAGTACTTTTGTTGTTTTTTTATAAATATACATGCAATTAAGAAGCACCGTACTGGTTGTTTCCCCCCCACCCCACCCCCCCATATGCTAAATATTAATCTTCTTATTCCATAAAGGAGATACAGGCTATAATATATAATTTTTCAATTTTGAACAACCTTAGGATGCCTTTTATTCTGATGAGTAATGGAAATAGTAGGAAAAAAATGCTGAACAAAACAACCTAGTTCATATTTAATGCCTTAATATACCCCAGATTTTGATTCTACATAAGATGAAGCATAAAGAATACTTTCTTTTCATTAAAAAAAACATTGAAAATCCAAATCCAGGTTGTATTCTGTTTTTCGCTTTGACTGTCATCATACTTACTAATGTGAGCAGCATTCCCTAGCTGGCAGGGACTTTTAAACACAAATGTACTCTTGTGAGCTATACTGGTATCCTGGAAAGTAGAGTATATTATTTCTCTATTAAACAGTTGCAGCAGCATTGGAGGCACCGACAGTCAGTGTGCTTCTACCCTCAAGACCACCAGGAACAGAGAAAGAAATAAAAGGCATTTTCTGGAGTTATCTGTCTATTAAACTGCTACAGGACTGAACTTTCTGACTCCTCCTGAAGTGAGTGGCCTGCACTAAAGGCTTCTTTGGTTAAAGTCACTGACATAATATTAAAATGTTGTTAATTCAGAGTCCTTTCTCGTGATCACAATTTCAGTGACTAGCATCTTGCCTCGCTGGATAAAACTACATACCTTCTAGAAGTGTTCCTTCAGGGATCTTCTCATGGCACTTGTCCTCTAGAGAAGAGCGAGAGGAACAAACAGTTGACCATGTATTATTCCAAATAAAACATGTCTGAATGAACGCCACCCTTTTTCTCTTATTTACATGTCAATAATATAAAACTGTAGTAGATTCATTACACCTTTGTCCTTAATTTCTCTAGAAGCTGACTCAAACAACTTACAGTTGTATTGCCAATTAAATTATGCTCTTCATTGCAATAGTAAAAACCTGTGATGCAGTACTAGCAATCTTAACACCTTAGAGTGAAGAAATACTAAAGAAATTGTGCAAGTTTGCATTTCTATGGCTTTTAGGTGGATGAGGTAGATTCTGCTTGACAGTAACTCCCTGCATAGGTGATTGGTGGTCAAGTATGCACTCACTGATCCTTCAGGATCTCGTGGCTAGTGCTGGTTTGTAATATAGCTGATGGTACAAACATGCAACATTCTTGGGCTTTCCTTGTTCTGCTCCACTGTCAAAAGCTCTTGTCTCCCTTCTACTACCCCCAGGTTACGTTATTTAACAATAAAATGGCCAGGTATTTTCAAGTTTTCTTTCTCGGACTGAAATTTGTTTACCAAAGCATGTAATTAACTCAATGCCCTTTTCAAATATTCACATAACAAAAAAGCAGTGCATGCCTCTGTGGATTTCCTTGTGGTTACATTACACTCAGAGCCCTAGTAGAATTGTGGGCACTATGATAAAATGGAAATTTACTGAAAATGACAACTAAATGTTGGGTACATCCTACCCCCATGGCAACTTCTGTAAAGTGATTTCTAAATATTTTGTTATGCAGAGTTATTTATGGAGATTTCCACAGGATCTAGTACATGTCAGAGCAGAAGAGCTTGTAAATCAGTAATATTACGGCTGACCGTCTAGTTTTTCCTTCAGTATGTGCTCTTAGTATGTGTGTCAATTAGATTAAGCCTCATCTATTTGGACTTGACTACAACAAGTGACAGGAAAAAGTAAAGTTGCTGAGGTTTAATTTGAACAGACAGTAAAATAAAAGGAAAATAGAACTAATCCCAGGCATAACAATATAGCATATTACATATTTGCCTTGACTGTCCAATCAAGCCATGAAGCATGCACAAGATTCCTCTGACTTCCATTGCTCAGACTAATTTTACCCTCAGTTGTATTCAGAGGTTATTTGTTTTTTTGATACAGCGTGTCCCTGTTTGGAGAGCTTGTACAACTAGCCTCAAAGTCAGTATTATTATACTTTTTAAAGTTGAATGCATATATGGAAAACAGTCTCTCATAAGTGGTGCTGCAGTCTTTCAAGATTTTATGGCAAGTTTCATAACATTTCGCTGTTAACCTGAATCTCTTGTTGTGAGAGTCTTGGGATTCTAGAATAATCTTGTCCTTTTTTTTAATGATGTTTTCAGTCTGTAATGATTGCACAGAAAAACTTCAAAATGTAACCTGTTATTACAAAACACAAAAACTCAAAAATAGCCTCACCATAAAAATAAAAATATTTTTAGATATACAGTGTGCATTTCTTTAAAAAAATTATATATATAAAACTATTAAGTCAGATTCAAACCAGTCATTCTGAGCATTTGAGTTTGGCAATGTTGCAAATATTTCAATAGTAAAGTCAATATTTTTATCTAAACTTGATCCTTTATTACATCATTCCACTGGCTTCACGCTATATAATATGCTGGTTTCATACAGTGTCAGTTAGTTTATATCAGTTAACTAGGTGTTTATTATACACTCACTACCATAGTATCATTCTGAATACCAATGCACGCAGTGAAAGTTGCCATATTCTGGCATCCTTGCTTAGTTTTTCTGGTTCCTGTGCATTTCACTTTATAAAAACATATCAATAGGTGAAATTAAGGTCTGGTCTAAGCAAACATAAAGTCATTTTAGGATCAACAGGACAGTGGAATAGGACCTGTTTGCACCAAGGTGTAACCTTTTCTAATGTATTTATTTAAAATGAAAGTAATAGTAATGATACAAACTAGGAGTATCACAACCTTTGTCTTTCAAACTGCTTTGGTGACATTAATTACAGGAAGTAAAAATTAAGTGAA
The DNA here is from genome assembly GCF_036013445.1 of Caloenas nicobarica. Taxonomy (NCBI): domain Eukaryota; kingdom Metazoa; phylum Chordata; class Aves; order Columbiformes; family Columbidae; genus Caloenas; species Caloenas nicobarica. The sequence goes on along the minus strand of NC_088246.1, from coordinate 129,940,989 downwards.
TGTAATTCGGGGTATACAATCTGCAACTGAAAATAATATTTCACCACATAGAAATACATTCCACCACACAACGTTTCTTGGAATAGAAAACTTTAAATGTTAAACTTTTTTTTTCTGTCTTCATTGTAGTGGAGATATGATCTTCATTACAATTACTACTGCAGGCATTCGTGAAACAGCTCAAAAAGTATTAATATGTAAAAGTGGTAAAAAATAAATGTTATCATAGATTTACTTACCTCAGACTGAAAATGTTCAAGTCATCTAAAGACAAAGCCAGAATATACTGCCATTTAAAGTAAATAATAGTAATTTTTAAAAAAACATTTTAGCTTGTCAAACTAGCCACAAGACTCAGGAGACTACTGCTACTGCTTAGTGTATGCAACACATTAAATACATTTTTAAAATTATCCTTTTTATGAGCAAACTAAATGTCACAAATGTCCTCCTATAATTTGCTTGGTTTTATCTCTTACTCTCTACGGGTGCTTAAGGCTGGTTTTTAGCCTATCTCCTTTCATGACCCTTGAGACTCTTTATTTGCCTTACTGCAATAGAATCCTTCAAGATGAGAATCATAGATTATTCCTTCTTCTCTTGCCAGCTCTTCACCAATACCGTGGTGTTACTTTATTGGAGTTTCAGCTGCCACATTTACTGCTGCTTTACAAGTCACTCTCTGCACTGTGCTTAATCTCAGGTGTTCAGATGTCTTGCAAACGTACCACTGTCACCTCAGAAAGCTGCTTGTTTTGCTCCTGTTTTCCGTCTACCACTTCCCATATTTGCACCAAATACCAACGTTGTTATCCACCTTGTTTTCAAAAGTCACTCCCTCACTATCAGCTAATGCTTTCTCACTTTTCTCCCTCATACTCTCAACACTTTCCAGGACTCCCGATGCAGCATTGTGCCAAAATGCTTACCACTGTGCCTCACTCATCTATCCCCTAATGCATTTTTTTAAATGGCTGTCAAAGATTATTTATTTGCTTGCTTTCTTTCTCCCTATCTCCCTTGATTCTTTGCAGCTTTTCAGGCATATCTCCTTGTCTGTCGTCTTCCCCTTTACTCATTACATGTTCCTAAGTGGAAAGGGATCTTTAAAAACTTTAACTCCCAGAGTCCGCTCAAATTTCCTTTACCATTGTGCTGTAGAATTCGCTGCTTTCACAGTATTACCTAACCTACTCCAAAGTTCCTTTTCTCAGAAATTTTTCTTCCCACCTTACAATTACTTTAACTCTATTTCAGTTATTGTTAGCATGTTCTAATACTTCATTTTCTGAACTGATTAGATATATTTGCTTTTCAAATTGAGTGGCCAAGTTGTGATTGACTATTAAAATTGTAAGACTGTTGCTTCTGCCTTTCGTGATCATGTAAATGAAGAATCATCTCCAGTTCTAATACTTGTGCCCACTGCTTAAAAAATATCTAGTATCCACTAACTTCTTGACAGTTAAATTGTGTCATTAGCAGTGAAAAAAAGGTTGTAAGATTGGTTTAAGTGATTGATTATTTTTAAATTTGCTTTTATCTGTCCATGTCTAATAACATAGATGACAACATTCAATTCATATGTTGAAAAATTAGCTGAATTTTTAAGTGAAAATACTGCAGTACTGTATCTGAAAGACAAAATGTCATATTAATATAGAGAATGTTGAACAGATGTGAACAATTTCTCAACACTCAATGTAACTTTTAATTCCTCACATAGGAATTGACTGTTGCTAAGGCTTGGCAACATTATCCTGCCTCACAGTGTTCTGTCACAATGCACCATAAACCACAGTTTGGCACTACATTGCAGTGGTTTGCAATTATACATTTATCATGAAAGTGGTGTTTTGCTGTTGCTTTGGGTTTGCCTGTCTCATTCCACACTGCTCCATGGCTGTGAGGAGTATTCAGAAGTGAATAGATTTGCCTCAGCAGTGGAATGAAAACTCACTTTTTAATGACATTCTTTCATGCTCCAACTTGGCTTTGTTTGAGAATATCTGATACTTCCAGATGCATGTTAAAATGACACATGGGATACCATTTCAGCTGCGAACTAACAGCAAAATACAAGAAAGGTTCTCTGACTCTTGTTTAGAAGTTTAGAGAAATAATAGTTTGTCAATGGGGAATATCTATTATAGAACTAGTTAAGTAACGTGGTCTTATTTTGTAGACACACAAAAACTATAGGTGTCCAACAACTCCCCGCCTGTAGTAAAGTCACTGCTCTTTCAAATCAGATCCAGTGTTTATAAAAGTATTTTGGGGGCATAATAAAGCAAGGGTCAGCCATGTCAGATATTTTATTGCAGGGGCTGTCTGTCTTCAGTCAAGAAAAACAGCAATGCAAAACAGACACAAAGAAGCACGGTGCCGAAGCTGCAAGAAGTTTCTCAGATACAATGAATGCACAACTCACTCTTGTGCTAAAGAATTGAAGGATATTGTTAAAACTCCTTCAATTTGCATAAATCTGTGTAGCCATGTCAGTTAATTCATTGGATCCATTTCTCACTGCAGTACCAGTCAGTTCAAATGGCTCTCAACTTTCTTTGTAAACAAAATACAAACAGTAAATCTTTGAGCCACTGATCAGCTACAGAACTAGGAAAGCCACTCACATTTGCAATGTGTGCTCACAGACCAGAAAGCCAATTCTATCTTGGCCTGCATCAAACCAAGTGTGGTCAGAAGGTCAAGGGAGGTGACTGCCCGGCTCTGGTGAGACCTCACCTGGAGTTCTGCATCCAGCTCTGGAGTCCTCAGCACAGGAAAGACATGGACCTGTTGTGGAGGGTCCAGAGGAGGCCACCAAGATGATCAGAGGGCTGGAACACCTCTCCTACAAGGAAAGGCTGGGAGAGATGGGGCTGTTCAGCCTGGAGAAGAGAAAGGACACCTTATTGCAGCCTTTCTGTACTTAAAAAGGGGCCTATAAAAATGATGGGGACAGACTTTTTAGCAGAGCCTGTTGTGATAGGACAAGGGGTAATGGTTTTAAAGTAAAAGAGGGGAGATTCAGACTAGACATGAGGAAGAAATTTTTTACAATGAGGGTGGTGAAACACCGGCACAGGTTGCCCAGAGAGGTGGTAGATGCCCCATTCCTGGAAACATTCCAGGCCAGGCTGGACGGGGCTCTGAGCAACCTGATCTAGCTGAAGACGTCCCTGCCTATTGCAGGGGGGTTGGACAGAGACAGCCTTAGAAGGTACCTTCCAATCCAAACTATTCTATGATTCTATCTGACATAGAGGAATTTGAAATGACCACTGAAAGAGAAGCCTAAATTACCTAGCTTATTGCTTTTGAGAGCTGCTCTTGCTTCTTACAACTAATGGACTTGAGAAAAGAACATCTAAATGATAATTGACACTTAGTAATGCTTCCTTCAAAACCACAGAGAACTATCTACCACCCTATTCATCTGACAGAAGCATTCCACACCGAGATCTGTCCACCTACAGAGCCATCGCACAGCTTTTAGCCTTCCTTGGAGGAGAATGCTAAAAGGTACTTTTTCAAGTTCAATAGCTTGGATCTCTCGCAGTCAAGCCCAGACAAGATACAGTTCTGCTGGAATATACAGTCAACATTTTCTTGGCTTTGAACAAAAAAGTGTTTGTAGGCTGATACTATAAGATATCCTTGCAGGCTTTTTTCCAGCGAGTTTGCCATACTGTTGTCGCACATGCTAAATCTTATCAGCAAAATGGATTTTCATTCATCTGGATCAACTCACTTAGTAGCAGTCGAAGTCTGTCTCCCATCAACTTACCCAGCATTTCTTGCTCCCCAAACTGTCTAGCAGCCCAGCAGACTCCCTGGGATCACATACTCAAACACGCCTACTTTCCATAGCACATTTTGACTTCTGGAGTGTTCTTTAATAGCATGCTCTGCTTAGTGCTTTCCCCATACCATTGACTGCTGGTTTCTGCTAACATGTTTTTAATAACAGTACAGTATTCCATATTCTGGAACAGAAATACCACAACAATACAATACAAGTCAAAATCAAATGGTTCGTCAAGAGGCAATTTTGAGTTAAAAGCAGAGGCATACTGGCCTTTTCCTCTCAGCCTACTTGGGTGGCATCTTCCAGAGCCAAGGAGGCAGCCTGCTTTCCATTCAGGTAAAGAAATTCTCCTGCCGGCTTGAAAATTAAGAGATTCTTTGCAGTCTGGGCACCCAAGTGCATGACAGGATTATGAGATACCCAGCCACCCACATTGTCACAGAGTGGTTTTGTTTTTAAAAGACACAAACACTAGGATGAATTTTAAGGTGGAGAAGCACTGCACTTAAGTGGAAATGCACAAGGGGTTCTTTGCACACAAACACATATCCCACCAAAAAACAGCAACAAAATAAAGGCAGATGTAATTTTTTTTGGTCGTGTATAGTACAAGTATTTCCAAAACAAATAACCAATCATTAGTCCTCTCCACTCAGCTTCTGTATGTGTTGTCCGGCAGGGATAAGAATATCTAGTTACAATCTCACAGTCTGCAAGAATTTACTGGGGGGCGGAGGAGGACACAAAGCCAGCAAGGTGGCCCATTTTCTTCTCACGGTCTTTTTGCAAACTGAGCTCACAGAGCTGCCCATACTCACTTAAACAGTGGTGACAAATTGTGATGAAGTTGCACTTACATCTAAATCTACAGATTTCTCTCTGTTGCTTAAAATATTTATAGGTTCGTTCTTGTTGAGAGCTTGTCTCCAGGAAAGCAGAGACTCAGTTAAGAAACTGGCTAGTCTTGCTCCAAGACTTAAACTTCTTGCTGCTCCCAAGAACCTGAAACTGCCCCCTGGGCTTGACGATGCAATTTCCCAACTATCTGTATTTTAAAATGAAAATATGTTTGACTCATAGTCTGGGAAAAGGCCACATATGCCAAGGTGTCATACAGTCAGGGCAGGCTAAACCTTCCTTTCCTTCTCCCTCTTTCCTCTCTGCTCCCACTTCACACAACTCCTTCTCAGATAATGGTGGAGGTTGCTGAAGGTCCAGAAGCAGAAAAACTACCTTCAGCCTGGTAAAGAAACAGAAGAGAGATTCTAGTCCTGGAGCACTTCACCTCCTGAGGTCCTGTCATTCAGGAGCAGGTACTGTGCAGGCACCATTTCAAGCTGGCTTCAAACTTAATGGAACAATTATCTTATTGAAATTATTAAATTGTAACCAACTATGTCACCTTTCTGTAAAGTTCTACAGTTAGTTATTTCTTTGTACGAGTTATATTGTTGGACAGCTTTAAAATCAAGTTAAAAATAAAGACATCAGTAATGCTTAAATCATGATTTTGTATAATGGAAAATAAGAAAAAAATATTTTATTGTTTTATTTTAACTCAAAGCAGTAACATAGTTTCTTGGAAAATCAAAGACAGATTTTAAGAAACGATTAATGTCGAAGCTCATTACTTGGAGAACAATTAATAATTTCCTTGCATCAAATGAAATATTTAAATGAAATGAATGATTATGGGAAATCTCTTGACTAAACTGAAATATTGCCATCTGGTCTTCATTCTCCATATACTGTTTGTCAGTAAAAAAACCCAAAAAACCTCTCATACAGTGGAATAAAGCAGTGGTAAGTTGCTGATATTTATGTTAATCTTCTCCCTCTCAGGAATGTATGTACTTAGAACACAGCATCTTCTCATATATGTTCAGGCATCTCTTGTAACCTTCTTGGCACTTCAGGAACATTTTAGTGTAACAGAGCCAAAAGAAAGTTGTTTTTTTTATTTCAAAAGGAAAACAATTCAGATTCTCTGCTGTCACTGGTTCTATAAAACAGACAAAAGTATTTGTAGCATTGAATTGCACCACATCTTGGAATGTGTGTGCACAGAGAAAAGAGAGGTTTTAAACAAGAGGATGTCTCTGATAATTTGTCAGAGATCTCATGATGTGTGTAAAGAGGAGACAACTTTGCCATTCTGGGGGTCACATGCACACAGTATAAGCATGCACTCCCTCAGTAAAACATACTGGTAAATATATCCAGAATTACTGCATTATCCTTATTTAAACCATTTGTTTATGTAGTGTCTTAAATACAGAGTGCAAGGCACAAAGCTACATTTCACATCAACTGTTTCCTCGTTTCTTAGGATTCCATTTTAAAACTAAAGAAGCCCAACCTGGGCAGCTGTTCTGCTGTATTAGCTATGGTCACTGAGTGAGATCATCAGCTCTTTTCGGCAAGACAATGATAATGCAAGACATAACCATGACTAATTGTACCAAAAGGATGGTAGCCATGTTTCGAAACACTGACTAAAATGTACAGAGGAAGAAGCGTTGCCCAGAAAATAAGCCCTGGTAAGAGCATGAGACTGTCAGGTGAGACTTCGCAGGGTGCTGCTGGGTTTGTAGCATCTCTGAGGAATCTGCCTCATGTCTGCTCTGAATTGTAACTTCCTGTAAGCTTTTCTTGGAGAGCAAACTTTTCGCAATGGGAGCAGCATTTTTTTTCCCTATCATTTTATACAGCCCTTTCAGACCTCTCTCTCAGCTGCAAACAACACCCGGTGGTTTGCTAGGATATGTCGCAGCCTCTTTCCACGTCCCAGCTACAGACCCCTAGACTCTACACACCTGATGTGGTCAGGTCCCAGAGCAGAAGTGGGGCTACAGCAATGCTCAGTGGCCATGGGACAGACCACATTTCCCACCAGCCCTCGTGTCTCCACCGCTCTCCAGCATGGGGCTCCATGCTGTGACCCACCTCACCTGACACACAGGAGCATTTCAGTCATGGAGACATCAGTAGGCAGTGTTTCTTTATCACTTAAACCAATGCAGAGAACCTCATACATTCATTAAAAAAATGAAATTGAGATGTCTTATAAGCCGTCAGGTGACCCTCTGAATTGAAACCTGAAGGTTTAATATGACTTGTTTTCCTGGCCACAAATCCACCGAATTTAGTCTTTGGGAAGAGAAAATCTTGTCTTTGGAACTGGTGTCAAACCTGCTGTCAAAACTGTAGTAACTTCTGGGCACAACAAAGTAGAAACTTCTGGAGAGAAGAATATTAGCTGATATAGCTTGAGGTAAAGGGTGAAAAATCTGCAACAAGGATCTGCAATACCCAAAATCCCCTGAGGACCAGAAAAAGAAGAAACCTTACCACACACATCTGCATGCACACATACAGGCCCAACTTCAGGAATTAAATCTAACTGGTAACCTCCAAAAAGAAAGAAATGACCTTCTATATGTGAATTAGAGTTAGCTCCAGGTTCAGGTGGTAGCACACATTACCTGTGAGACAAGCACAAAGGGGAGCTGCAATAAACTCGAGTCTGTCAGACTTCACCTTTGGATTCACTCTTCTGTGAATGTTTCAGGACTTCCTGTTTTCCTTGTTTTACTATACATAAACCAGCCATTTGCATTTGTGTGTGTGTTTGTAGACTAAATGCGCTTCATTAAATTTATAGGCATAGTGTGCTTTTCAGTTTTTGTTCTTTATAGAGAGTCTGCTTATTAGAGGTAACAATAGTAAACCACTGCCTCCAAAATTGTGCTACAGAACGTTATTACAAAGCCTATTACTGTTCTGTTATTTATAGTCTCTAATTTACTGCTTTTTGACTAAGCAACCATCAACTAACTGTACTCTTAAATCTTGCTCTTTTGCTGAGATGTTTAGACTACCATTTTTATTGTTACATGCTTTGCTTTTATTCTCCAGTTCATTCCACATGGGCTGTTTAGGTGATTTGTTTCCTGCCTATGTGCACTGACAGCCCAGATGTTGAGAACTGGATTAATAGGAAAAAATTAATGAGTTGGTCTTATGACTGAAAGTCCCATAAATGAGATTTTGATCGCACATATAAAATGCTGCTACACAAAGGAGTAGTTTTATCTGTGATCTGAGACCCATGACTACATGTTCATACTGTTCATACTATCTACCTAAATTGTCACAACAATTTTTACTTCCACCTTTTTTTTACACTGTCTTTGTTCAAGAGTGCCAAATCTAGGAATCCTTACATAACTCTAAAACAGATCATTTCCCAAAAGAAAATGAGAAAATACAACTGGAAGGCACAAAACAGAGCCACAAATTCTCCATTCATCCTCAAATAGCACACACAAGGATGGAGCAATTCTGAGGTTACAAAAAAAGAGTAGACCACTGCTATCATATAATTCTCTGAGTGCCTGTCTGAAAATTATAAATTATCATGGGTTTTTTCAAAAGGAAACAAACAGTTTCCCATTCCAGTGAGGTGGGAACCTTAGTAATTTTCCATGCCAATACTAGCTGATTAAAAACAGACACAAATTATTCCTCCCATAGTCTACAATAAAAGAAAAACAAACTTAGTAATAAAATATGAGGAAATCCTCCTATTTAACCTTAAATGTCAGCCAATGCTTTGTTCCTCTGTCATGATTTTAAAGGTCAATTATGGAAAAAATGTTCTGGAGAAATTGTAAGTACTGAGGTTTTTCTAACAAGAATATGATATCTGGAATTTGTAACATTCATGTTTATGAATTTCTGCTGAATTGCTCATTTGCTAGTTAACTTCCAGAGTCAGCAATGGAAGCCTTACTTAAGTGTAACCTAAAACCTATTTGTGGACTGAACAATGTCAATACAAAGCTTAATTCCTTACAGAAGCTTCTTTAAGAAGTGGAAATAAAAGTATTATAGCCTATAAGCTGAAATGAAGCCTCTTATTTATAATTTCTATGCACCATTTTCCCACCAATTAATCCTTCAGATCACTTAGGAATGTCAATAAATAGGTTTTTGTTCTAATTCAGTTCAACAATATTCTCAATATAATTTCTTCCTTTTTGCACAGAATGAATCAAACTGCAGCATTGTTCTCGCTTATTGGTGCAGGAGTAAACTCAGCAAGCAGCTGTACTATAAAAGGCAAATTAGTAGAGTTAGTAAATTACTGACTTTAGAGGCAGTTTTTCAAAAACACTTCAGAAAAACATAAAGAGTCATGAGATGGATTGTCAGCACTAGAACTAGTCACTTGGGTGAAGTGGCACGAAACACCTAAAATAATGGTGCTTATAAGCAGGGTTTGCTTCTTCCTTTCTTCATAGTTTCTGATTCTTTTCTTATCTGTCTCTCCAGAAGTCTGACAGAATGTCTAGTTAGTTGTTTTTGTTTGATTATTTGGTCATAATCCAAGCATGCTCAATCAAAATACAAGGTAGCTCAATGTGGTACTTTCATGAGTAAATTTTCCAGAGTACAATTGAATGCAAAATAATAAATTATAAACAAAGTTATGATACTTCATGACTTTGTAGAGAATCACAGACATAAGTCCAAGGAACAGAACAATTCGTGCTATTGACAGTGGTAACCAGAAAATTCACCTCAACTTTAGAAAGATTTGTCAGAAACAGGGAGACAGCAACAAGGGATTAGATGGGAGAAAGAATTATGGCAGTGCTTGATAATTCTACAATACACATTCTCGTATGTCCTGTATGACTTAGGTTTCCTATATATCCTTCGTATACCCTAACTACATAATGGAAGTGTACAACAGATTTATTTATTTCAGGAAACATCCATATTGATGCCACTGAAGATAAAACCAAATAAAGACATATGCAGCTATATCAGAAAAAGCCCAAAGCAGACACATTTCCACTAGCAGGAAGACTTCCAAGTATCAGTTTTCAAATACTTAAGAACTATATTGTGATGGTAGTCTTTCTAATATGAGGATTTCAGGAAGAAAAATTGAGGAAAGAACATACCACTGATGGTAGTTAGATTGCATGAACAGGCCTGGGGAGATCAGTGTAGGTGTACTTGCATATCTATTTAATTTCTGTGATAGTTATGACATAGGTTACCTATAAGATTTTTTGTTCCTAAATGCTGTTAACTAGAAGCTGAGTTATATCCTGAAACATAAGGTTTCATATCACTTTCAAAAACATTAGCATTACACTATCTCATGTCAAAACTATGGTTAATGTATTTAACTATATAAACAGCAGTTCTCTATATTTCTTTAATCCTACTAAGTTTGTGGTCTTTTTTTTTTTCAGAATGTACACAGAAACTTCTTTAAACCATGAATTATTTTATATGACTTTATTGGGTCTCCTCATTTTTCAATTAAATAGCCCCTGTCAGAATCCAAAGTTAGGATACACATTTAATAGTGTAAAAACCGTTGTCTTCGAATATAAAAATCTTTCGTCTTTCTTACTTTTAAAATCACAGAATCACAGAATGGTTAAGATTGGAAGGGACCTCTGGAGATCATCTAGTTCAACCCACCTGCTAAAGCAGGTTCACCTAGAGCAGAACGCACAGGAATGTGTCCTGGCAGGTTTTGAATGTCTCCAGAGAAGAAGACTCCACAACCTCTCTGGGCAGCCTGTACCAGTGCTCTGGCACCCTCAAAGTAAAGAAGTTTCTACTAATGTTTAGATGGAACCTCCTAAGCTTCAGTCTGTGCCTGTTAACCTTCATCCTATCGTTGGGCACCACTGAAAAGAGTCTCATCCCATCCTCTTGACATCCACGCTTGAGATATTTTCAAGCACTGGTAAGATCCCTTCTCAGCCTTCTCTTCTCCAGGCTGAACAGACCCAGCTGAAACAAAACAAAAGAAGATTCATGATACCGAGTTAGGTGTTAAACATACCTTTTTTTCATTATAATGAATAATGAGCATTAAAACCCCAGCTCTAAGGATGCTCTCATTTAACATTAAACCAAAAATCTGGAGACAGGATTATCACTGTCAAAAACTTCTCAGCACCCACACTGACCTACCACTGCTGTGCCATTCACTTCTTCTAGTGGGAAAAGTAAAATGAGTGTGGATGGATACATAATTTATTAATAATTAGAAGACATATTTTTCACATATTTGTTATAGTTACTTGTCATTCAGATATGTTCTTTTTCAACAAGTCCTTGTTTGGGTTTGATTGTCAATGAAACAAATGTAATTTTTTTTTTCTTATTCTCCGAAGTAAAAGAAAACAAAATCACTCCTAAGAGAAGGAATCTAGATGGCTGGAGTCACCATTAGTAAAGGAAACACAAATTATAGGTTTGATTTCTTATATTGTATTAACTTCTTAAAGTCAGTACAATCTGAATTGTTTTATATAGTGAGCCTGCATTCTCCCTGCATTTCTCCTGAACTAATTGATTCAGACTAAGTGATACAGTCATAGGCAGTAGAACAATGAAATATGACTTAATTTCCTACAAGGAAAAGTATTTCAAGCCAAAAATTTTGATCAGTAGTTGCATGTAGATTACACCATTGCTGAGTTTAGGTTTATTTTGGGAGTCACCATAAGCAAAGTGTCAGCTAAGTATTGCCAACAAGCTTACTAAAGTGAGCAATTGCAAAAACATTTAGAATACTTCATGATGTATAGAAGTTCCAATATATTCAGGTCAACCCAAGTTTCAGGCTCTTTATTAGCCTGGTATATCTTTCAGTACTACATAGTGGGTAAAGTTAGCATTTTTCTTAAGCTATCTGGTCTTTTCTAGCTTTAAGTAAATTAATAAAAATCATGTCTGTGGAAAATTTGGTCAGTCTCTAACAGCCACTACAGACCATGTGATGCATTCAAAACTTAATTACTGTTATAACTTCAAAGCGAACATAATTTTAATTGCAGTATTAGCAGCAGGCATTATCCAATTCATATATTTTCACTTGTTTAGAACTATTATAGGACTTCTGTTCCTATAACCGCATGGTAACTATGTTTTGTATATTGATGTCTTTTACATTCTGATATCTGTCCCAAAAAGAAGAATTCATTTCTTTCCTTCAATAACAGTTCTTAGTCAACCATAGAGCTATGGTGAGAATGGAAACTCTTCAATGACCTTTCGTGGGCTTAGCCATGCGAGTAGGACTAACCTGATGAAAGTCATACATGCACCATCTCATAACTACTGCACTCGTTTCCAAAGGATGTTGTACTGTATTATCTCTTCATTGACATGAAAACACTGCAGAAATTCTCTTTGTGCATCTCACTGAAATATAAGTGATGGTATTAACTCTTACCATCTGATGGAGAAGGTTTGATTTCAAAGCTAAAACCAGAGACTGCTTTGCAGGAGCATACTGATTATCTAACTGTGAGGACCATGGACAGATCTTACTAATTTCATGTACTGCCATGAGCTCTGAGTTAAAAAGCTGGTTATAGCTAACATAAGATGTGAAGTCCTTCTGTATTAAGAGGACATACCTGGGAACATGAATGAGAGAATGATGCACCCTACCAGGTTTCTGTATGTACACATGATTTTAAAGGTCTTACCTTTCTACAGTACACTTGTCTCAGGCAAAATGAAGGACACAGTAGTCCAACAAAACAAATATTCTTTCATTTAACACTACCTTTGTTCAGATCCTGACTTCACAAGAGAGAAGTTGGTCATTATGAATTTTTCCAGTGATTTTTCCTACTGTATATCTTCCCAAATCTTCAATGGTACTTTTCAACAGACCTAGCAAAGCCCATGTAGCAGTGGAAGAAATGAGAGTAGTGTGTCCATGCTGTCATTCACTTCAGAAAAAAGAATAGGATTTTTTTTTTCCATTAAGGAAAATTGTACAAGTTCTTGTGGAAATTAAAACAGTTCTCCAAAAACTACGGATCGTATTATATCTCAGAATTTCCCATAACTCTCCAAAATTACCTCAGAATTATCTCAGCAAAATCCCTCAGAAGGCACTACTGTAGGAGGCTGCAGTATGTACCGTAGAGGAAATATCTAAAAGGAAGACATCACAATATGGAAAAGCACGAAGGAGATATTAATAAAACAACAGTGCAGCTATACTGAACAAAGTGCATTTGTTGCTGGTGCTTTCACTGAAGTAACTCCTGTGCCTTCTTAAAAGCAGACCTTTATTCTAGAAGACACATAACTGCAACATAAACAAATGACTGCAATCCCCTATTCAGCTGGCCTCATATGTTGTAAGACTTCTGTTGTTTTTTCTTTAAGCAGATTGAAATACAGCTTTGTCATGTCTACATGCCTAATACACCACATTCCCTTATGGTTCCAGATATCTCAACCTATACTACTCTATTAATTATGGAGCACTTATTTTATATGCAAATCCTGCACTAGAATGGCTGTAAAGAGAACTGGCAGAGCTACCCTCCTACAGTCTCCTTTTCTACAAAATGACATCATCCAACCTGACTGGTCCAGCTCCCACATAATTACAATTTTCACAGCTCAAGCCAGGAGACTAAGGTGATGGCATTTTTAATGCTTGCATTTTGCTGGTTTATGAGTTAAGGTAGGTGGCCAGGTGCTATTTCATAGGCTCATCTGTCAGTCTAATGCTGAATTTGGCATACCATGAGACTAAGTGAAAATGTTGTGAGCACTTCTTTATGCTGGAAATATAAATGTTTTCTTTTCTGGAAAAGGCTGCTGCCTAGTGTAACAGGAAGTGATCTAATATGTCATGTAATAGCCTTATTATTGCTAAAAGGTCTGAATTTAACTTTGGTAGTCAGCATCTCGTGACATTCTCTCCTTCAATGGTAGTATTTGACAGCGTGGTAGAAAAGAAAAGGAAGAGAATACTAACTCACTTCTGTCACTTCTCATTATGTTAAAAGACAAGTTGGCAATGGGGCAGCAAAGCTTTTTGAATGATGGGGTAAGGACTGAGGAGAGATTTGGCATGAAGATCTTCAATTTTGAAGATCTAGGATCAAATGCCATTTTATTGCCACATAATCCCTGATTATATGATGACAGACACCAAAATGGAGAGCTAAACCACAAGCAGTGGAGAATTTAGAATCATATTCCAACATTTGAAGATATAAAAATTATGCAAAACAGAAAAGAAAATTAGTAGTCTTTTCATTATATAAGTCATACCTTCCAGACGCATGCAAGGGCAAAGTGCTAGCCTCAGAAGTTACATGGTCACTCAGGTAGGTTGTAGGTTCCAGTTTCACAAAGATAACCTGGAACAAGTAACCCCAATAGGAAAATATGTCAGTAAACACTTTGCTTTTGTCCTGAAAGTTCTCCTGAAAGTTTTAAGTCTTTGAATTCAGAATCCCACAAAAGCAGTGTGGGGTATGTTGCATTTTTTTTTCCCATGTTGAACAAGAATAGGCCTTTTTCTCAGCTCAGCTCCCCCGTAGTCCAAAGAGGCAGCTTTGCTCCTGGTGGACTCTCATTCACATTCCCCAGTTTCCAGGTATTCAGTCAAGGGTCACTTTCAGGTTTCCCTTTTGAATCCTCTTACCACTAGGCTATTAGGCAAGCTGTGTATGGAAGACTGCTCTTTTCTCCTCCTTTCTCAGTTGTGTTTTGAAGAGATAGCTAGATGCCAACCTACCAAGAATGAGACTCTGTTCTAGACAGTGACAGTGGAATCACATGATGTGCAAGATTTAATGACATAGAAATTAAATCATGTTCTTATATTCGTAGGGGCACATCATGTAAGCTAGCTCTAAATAGCTTCACAATGAGGAATCAAATCCTCTCCAGTGCTATGAATTGCTCTTTGAAGGTAATTCATTTTGTCTCAAGAAGATGCATGCTGCCTAGGCACCTAATACAAACTCTCTGAACCACCTCGCTGTGAGCTGTTGCACTTATTTTGGTGTTGCTATTCTCATGTTTGAGACTCCCGCACAATTTGTTCAGATCTTGCCCAAATAACTATCAAGTTATATCCAGCAGAGGGCAATGAATAGTACACAAATGGACCAGCAAAAGAGACATTGGTCACTGATGGGCTTAAGTGTGCTTACCTCTGTTTAGTCATGATTCCCTAGTCCATTCCAAGGAAAATAAGAAAGATCAGTTTGAGTTGTGTTAGGAAATCAGGCAATGTAAGTGTCCACGATAACATTTCTTGTATACTATTGAGTTGATTGCGGTACAGAAGAGATTATGGGAATTTGGTAGAATTATAGGATGCATAACCAGCTTTTGGACAAATATCTTTGTGTAGGGAGAAATACTAATTGTAGTATGCACATGCCTAAAGGCAGAACAATGTTTCTCTTAAAAACACTTAAAGCATAGTCAATCAATCTACCAAGTTTCTGATCAGATGCATGCAATTGACCAAGATATGTATGGACATCTCATAAAAAATCATGACACAACTCCAGATGAAAATAACAGTGATATTTACATGCAAAGGCGCCTTCACAGCCTGGTTAAATGAGATATTGACACAAGCGAACAGCTTTTAAGTAAGAGACAAATAGGACTTCATAGTCACGACAATGAGGAAACACTGAAATAATGCAGAAACCTGATAAATTGTAACAACGGCATCTCACAGAAAAGAAGGTGAAATTACCAGCCAATGCATGTCTTTAGAAGTCAAATATTACTTTCAAAGTAAAGGAAAAAAGAAATCTATCTCCCAAAATGACATAATTTGATCTTCTCTGGTTTTGAATGAAGAGGAGAGCCACTAAATTTCTAAGAAAGCCAGTTGTCCAAAAATATTTTAGGTAAAATGTAAATAAGTTGAGACAGTTGTTTAGACAAAATACAAAGTTCCATTCATTGTCTCTGTGAACCTTAGCTCATGTTTCTTTGTGGTTTTCATGAGTGTGAGCAAAATTAACTACAGTCATCACTACGTAATAGTTGTGTCTACCTAAAGTAAGCAATATATGTATATTTTTTCAACAGCTCTGAAGTAAACAGTGTTGATACGAGTGTGGACCCATATTTTCCACCTCAAGAGTATCTCAGATTATACTTTTCTGCACAGGAGAACCTTCATCTTCTTACTTGCCATATAATGTACAATTTAGCAAAAAAGACTTATGGCAGGCTGAAAGGTTTCAAATCTCAGTACTTTGGACATTGTGGAGAAATAGTCAGCTCAGAAGAAAATGTCACCTTTTGGTCTTGTTACCAACCAATAGTACTTTCAGTTTTGACTGACAAAACTTGGTATTGTAAGTAATTCACAGAATGTCTGGTATTTTAAAGAATTTCACAAGTTTTCTCCAAATTAGATAACAGCAAAAGTAGTCACAAACAGTTTAGTCAGCTTCCTAAACCAGCCCAAAATGAAGGTGTGGTCATCACATCTGATAATCTGATTAACTCTTAAAAAAGATGAATTGCAAAATCCATAAAGCATTTTTTCCCTCCCTGTTTAGGGGAGCATTTTGAATTTATTGTTCTACCCAATATATACATTTCTCTCTATAATGAAAAAAGATCAGTCCAGGAAAGAGTATTAAGGACATGAGGCAGCAGAGAGTTCTAAATCTTTTCAGTGTTATTGCAGTACCTACTTATAACCAAGATGAAACTGCATTATTTCTTGAATACATATATGGATAGAGTTGATAAGTTCTACTTGTTATTATGACTGGGGTTTGGCAAACCAAGCTAGATAATCTTTAAATGTGAAATGCACAAAAAATACGTAAGTGGCCAGAATCAGTTAAAGATTTCTGAGCTGGTCTTAGAGGTAAGAAGTAAGTTATTCTGAGACATAATTACTCTTGCCACATTGTATCAGTGGACACATCAAGACCTGCTAAGCTGCTTTAGACATCATAGGACTTCATCGCCATATTATTGCTATATTTTTACTGATGAAGAGCTGGTGCACTGGTAATCAACAACAAAAAGCTAGACAGAAAGCAGGTATCATTTTCTGGAAGACTCTAACCATGTAACCAGCAATAAATGGATCACATATGGTCTTCATCAGTAGAAAATATACCATTTGCTTTACTTGGCTGCATTTTAATGCCTTATTTTAGGTGGAGAGATATGAAGGATCTTGACAGCTTGACAGGAACCTCATGAGGTTCAAGAACAGTGTAAGCATTGCCAGTAGATATTTCTTCCCCTCTGTTCAGCACTTGAGAGACTGCATTTGGAGTATTTTGTCCAGTTCTGAGCTCCTGATACAAGGCTGAATCAAGTCTCATGGAAGGCCAACAGATAGGCACCTGCAGAATACAGCAAATAGGGAGAGTCTTGAGAAAAGAAGGCTAAGGACTTGGAAGTTGTAGAAAAAACAGAACCAGACTCCTCTTCTTTGTATGCAGTGATAGGACAAAAGGGCACGGGCATGACATGCAGCAATGAAAATACTAATTTGGTATCAGGGAAAGAAAATTTAAGTCATGAGAGCACTCCATGATTAGAACAAGGTTCCCAAGATGCCCAGAGAGATTGTGGAATCTCCAGCCTTGGAGATACTCAAGACTGAACCAGACATGACCCTCAGCAAACTGGAATAAGCTGGACCTGTTTAGAGCTGAGGGTTTGGTCAAAAGACCTAAGAGGTGTCTTCCAGCCTTATATATGCTAGGACTCTATGATAATTTACTGGCTTCAGTCTACCTGCTGTCATTATGTAATGACTAAATGATATGCTTACAAGATTGAGGGATGGGAATAGTTTAATCAAACAGGAACAGAAGCGAGCTACAAAAGACTAGAAGTGGTTTAGTGAACTGTGCTGGTAATGCTGGTGCTAGGAAAGGCTAGCACTACATAGTTGTCAGCTTCAGGGTCCACCAATTATTTCACAAGCTTGTTCTAAAGCTCCATTTCAAATAGATGTAAGGTTGCACTGAATAATAAGTGAAACAAAACCTAAACCCAAATGTTTCATATCACTTGACAGATGCCCACTGAGTTTAGACAACAACCATCAAGTAGTTCACTGCTCCACTTTTTTTTCTATCAAAGTAAGCTTACTAATGCATAGCAACTGTTTTCACAGAATTCCCCTCCCCTTCATGTGCACAAATTGCCCATGAGCTGCTTACAATTTTGAGGATTTTTTTCTTCATTATTCAAAATTATTCATTCCAAAATTTTAGCAAACAAGCAGTGGTCTGTAGTTTGTGAATGAGCTGTTTGTTGCCAGTATGCAGCATGGACTTCATCCAAAGCCTATTGAAGTTGATGGAAAATCTCCCACTGACTTAAAATAGGCTTTGGATTGGCCCTGAGTGGTAGTATTCGTTTTGATTGGAATTACAAGTCACATGGCATTTTTCTGCAATATTCAGTGTTTCTGCCAACTTGCTGGACAATAAGAGCATTTGTCTGAATTTTGACACAAAGAAAATACAGAACAGCCATTAATACAACCAGAATGAATTTGTTAAAAAACCTTAGCTATTCATGGAAAAGAAAATGGTAGATCTGCCCAGACATAGTTCTTTCGAACTCACATGAAGGAGAGTTTCATGTGATTAGGGGATTAATGATTACAGAAAAGTGTACCCCAAGTATTTTTGTGCTGAATACTTGTGTGTGTGTTCCCTCCCTTACTGTTTTTAAAAAATAACATTGCGAATTAACATGGATAGAGCTTATTTTGATAAGGATCAAAGAAAATGCAGGATTTTTCTTTCCATATTGGTCAATAAACAGAAGTCTTTCCGACTCTGTAGGTAAAAAGATTTAGCATATCTTTTCAGATTACTAGACCTGAACATGCTGTACGAATAAACTAGGTGGCTGGTAAATCTAAGATATCCCAAATATAGGCTTCAATTCCTTAAATATGCAATATTATATGCTTCATTTCACTTTTAGATCCTCGCATAAAAAACCTGCTGCTTATGTACTCAGCTAGGTAAATAGCACAATAGATCATGTTTTTTTCTTGGTGTTCTGATGACTGAACACACAGCTTAAGTCCAACTGCACAACATCAGGTACTTTTACAAGAAAAGAAAAAAAAAGAAAAAAATTAAGAGCTCATGTCAGCTAAAATATTAAATGTTTTGTTTACACTGAAAAGCAATGCTTAAATAGCTTACTCTAAAACATACTGCATGATTTGCAATAACTTGTCGGAGAAGACCTCCCTTTCCTAAAGGGAGCTTTAGAAAAATTCAGAGATTCACAATGCTTGGGAACTGGGTTTCCTTATGAAGAATTTAGGCCCAAATTCACAAAAGGCAGATACCTGAAGTTGGTGGTAGGCAACAGTTCTATGCCTGTTTCCTAAAGCATTATACTGAAATCCGCCAATAACCTCTGGTGTGTTTAAAGGCTGTAGGCAGGAGAGTTTTTGACATAAAGATACTTAAGCGCCTCAGCTTCTGCTTCACTTCATGCTTCAGCAATTTCCACCCTGGAGGGCAGAGCAGCTGGGTTTCTTCCTCTCGTGAAATCCTAATTTGGTGTTCCTCCTGCCTACCTACAGCACAAGTTCCATTTGAGCTTATGTCTGTATAACTAAGAGATGCCTACAAGTCTTTATTCCTACCTCTTCTTTCACATGACCACTAGCTGAAAGCCAGTTCTGGGAAATGATCTGGCTGAAACCTTAAAAAGACACTCACAGTTTTGACTGGATCAATTCCTAGAACAACTGACATAGTCACTTGCATGAGGACCAGTTCAGGCATGAAAGAAGGGACAACATCCCAGTGGGACTTGGAGTGGAGCGCAGAGGAGAGTGAGACAACAGCATAACCAGATTGAACCGGTTTGTTTTGCTAAGGAAGTGCAAAGAAAACAGAGAGCTGGGTTTTCATTGTGTGGTTGTCAAGACAAGACGATGTATATAAAAAACCCCGTAAAAGTAAAACCAGTCAGAAGAGGAAACAGTGGCTCCCATGAAAGAGTGGTTTGCTGAGCTCAAAGGTGTTCAGATCTACAGGTCTCATTCAAGAGAGAACATTTGGGTGGCAACTGCCATGGTCGGTGTGTGGAATGGGGAGCCATTTTCTCATTGTGTACTGAAAAAAAAAAAAAAAAAAAAAAAGAAAAAAAGGACCATAGCATTCTTGTCCCAGAGAAACCCACCTGCAAGGGAGAAGGTTTCAGTTCTCCCTGTGACAGTAAGCTCACCCATACCAGGGAGCGTTCCCAGGCACCAGAGCTGGAGTGTCCACACTGTTGTACTGTCAGAGCATGCTCTGGGATGGTTTTGGCACTAGCAAATTTGGTCTCCTCCAAACAGATCCTTGACACAGTTTGGAAGTTAATGTGTGCCAGGAACAATTCCCACAAGGCAGTTTGGATGTGGCTACCCTGTTTTGGAGGGGAATCACAGAAGAGTATTTAGTAGCATGAACAAGTAGTAGTAGTAGTATTTAGTAGTATGAATATGGGCCATTCTGTGCCATTTGGCCTCTGTGTCAGTGAACGGTTCCAGGCACATCTAATTTCCTAGAATAGACACTGCCTGTGGCTCTTATTTCTGCTCCATGAAATGTTTGTCCATTTTATTCAATGGTTGTTTATTGCAAAATAAATATTAAGAAATCCTTGAAGTGGGGATCAGAATTAAAGTCTTCTTGCTATCAGTCAAGCCACAAATAAAAAATCCAAATTTTCTCTCTTTTCGGGCCCTGAGAATCTTATGTATCTTTCTGTATAGTAACAGGTACAGAAAATAAAACCCAGCTAAGGAAATATAATATTTTATAGGGAAAACTGGGTTGGAATTTGAGTTACTGGTTTGCAGTGAACAGGTAGAGTCAGGTGAGAAGGGAAGGTCCCACCACTCTTTGGTTTCAACTACTTGTATGCTCACCCTAAAACCATCCCCTGAGAGGAGACTCCCAGAGAAGGATTCCAGTTGTTAGTGTGGCTGCCATGTGCCTAAATTTTACAAGTGTGTCATACAGCTGCACTGCACCAGTATTCCTCTACAGAGCTGACCTTGAGTTTCTGGAGTGGCTTCATGCTAGTTAGCTATTCTGTCAACTCGAATCTCCCAGCATGGTCAGACAAATATACAATATATTCTGCCCTTCCTAAATTCATAAAATAATATACATTTCTCTGGTTTTTAGAGTACGTTTTCATGCTTTACTGATATTTGTTAAAACCAAGGTCCTTTCAGGTATTTATTTATACAGCATCTCACCTACCAGATGTTCTCTGTTGAGTCACTAGGGACACATTCATCTTCATGTGCTTCTAAACTTCTCTTATGATTCATGCTGCATTTCAATCCAGCCCATTTTTTTTCTTGAAATATAAACATTCCCTTAGGTGCCCCAGTTCATGTAATTTCAATATAACCATATAAACTGCAATAAACCATGTGCTGCACAAATATAGAATAAATAGTCCATTTTAAAAGTGAACTGCCAAAAAAACTTTAAATTATATTTTTAAAAGATTTTCTACAAAAGCAAATGTTTTCCAGGTTTGATAATTGGTCGATTTTTCATCAGCATTTTTCAAAGTAGGAATTTTTCAATCTGCAGATGTCTTTTTCAAAAGAGAGAGAGAAAGAAGGAAGGAAGGAAGGAAGGAAGGAAGGAAGGAAGGAAGGAAGGAAGGAAGGAAGGAAGGGAGGAAGGAAGGAAGGAAGGGAGGAAGAGAGGGAGGGAGGGAAAGCAAGAATGTAAGCAAGAAAGTTTAATAGCCTGCTAGATCCCCAAGTACTCAAGAACCAAATTATTTTAAAGACACTTTTTTTCATCAGTATAGCACAGTTCATCTTTGAACTGACTGCACTGTATATTCTTCCCACACCCATAATAGATGTTGTACACCTCAAAAAACAGCTTAAAGCTTTATCTGCTTCTAGCTATATAGAACCAATTTTCATATATTTCCTTTCACCTCAACCTCTAAATAAACACAAAAATTGTAAGCCTAGTTTCATAGCACGTGATACCTAAAGACAGGACATTTTATAGTGGACAAATGCCCAGTTCTGGAGAACAATGTCCATCTTAGATAACTCATGGTTTCTTACAACAAGAGACGATGTATCTTTATTGCTTGTTCTTTACATCTGGGATTTTTGGCCAAATGTGCTGGTTTTCTGGCTCATGAAAGAGCACAATTTGAAAACACAGGGTAGCAGTTACACTCAGTGGTTTCATCTCTCTGTCTCTCCCCTTTCTCCCTAGGTCCTCCACTTCAGTGGCCTTTCTAAGATGATGATGCACTTAGCGAGGCTACCAGAGGGTCCTGATGCAATTAATTGCTAAATCTGCAGTACTCCCACCCTTTCAGATGGATGGAGGCTGTTGCCACCTGGCAAGATGAACTGCTTCTCCCTGGCTGTGCTCTGAGCAGGAGATGGCAGCAGAGGCAGCTTGAAGGAACTGAAGTGGAAGGATGAGTTGAAGAGGGCTACCCAGTTACTCAAATATTTCACAATTATTTGGGGAAGTGCTGATACTTAATTGTGTAATATTGTGATTACTCAGGTCTATCAAAAAGATACAACATATTCATTTGCCTTTTTGTGAATAGGCAACACATGAAAATCATCCCAAGCAAATCCTAGAAAGTAAGAGAAGCAAGGTCTCTCTCTACAGAAAGGAGTAAATCATATCATTTGACAGTAAAGGGAGAAAAACTGTAGAGGCTGTATTGCCCATTGTGCTCGCACATCTATATGCAGCCTTTCTTATATCCTTGAAACAACCTGCAAATAAAATATTTATTTTGGAATTCAAAAAGTGAGATTTATCTGGCTTAGAGAAAGCGAAAGCAAGACTCAACCAACTGTAAGAAGACAAGGGACCCAAAGCTGAATAAAGCAGTGGAGGAGTGATCAGTACATGGAATAACATCTAATAGCACCTCTTCAATATCTCTACTGAGCTTTGTCTGAGGGAGAGATACATGCAGTATTCCAACTACATTTTGATAGATATTGCAAAATAAATTGAGAAAACTTAGCACACCAATTCACATTCCGTTTAGACCTTCTAATTAAACACTTTCTAAATTAGTGCTAGAGTAAGACATTTGACTGTTGGACAAGCCCTGGTAAGTGAACTGGCACTGAAACACCTCATTCAGGTATCTGAAGTCAGATTGTTCATTCCCTTAAAGATTCATTAAGGTCATATAGAACCTATGAATAATACAAAATTAAATGCTGTAAGTCTTAAGATACATTTAATTTAAAATCTTTCTGAGATGGGCATAACAATTTAATTGTTATAATCTCTGAGCAGGGGGAAATATAGAATAAAAGAGAGAACTAATGCCACAGCAAGTGGTAAGCTGTTGGCAGAAGAAAGGTGCCGGTGAGCGCATCTGACAAGATGACCTGACTACTCACATAAACATTTTCTGGTGCAGATTTGTTTGTCAGCCACACTTATAACCTCTAATAACCTCTTATTTACAGAAATAATCTAATTGGTCTGAGCTATTAATCTAACAGCATGCCAGCCTCCAGCTCATTGGAACCACTGTTAGCTGTCATCACGAAGTGCAGCTCTGAAAACACCTTGCAGGTCAACAGACTTTTAACACTCACACTTACTCCAGTTATGTGTTGCTTGCATGTCATCACATTAACTTGGTGCTCAACATCTCAACTTCTTCAATCAGATCTACACTTGGAGTAGTTGTTGGTTAGACAATACTCTAATGGGAAACTTTGCACTTTGAAACTTTGAAAAATGAAGAACACATGGGCAGTTGAGATGACTCAGAGCTCCTTATTTTGTAGGAATTAGAGGAACATGGAGGGATCGAGGAACTAGATATGGAAAGGTCACATTGAAAGTTTAGTGCCTCAGTCCAGACCATTTCACAAAGAATGCCCTAGCACTAAGACTATGGCTGTTTGGGGGGGGTTAAGGAATTACTGTAATAAAAAAAACAAATGACATCTTCCCACCCACCCCCTCCAAATTACTAAAGTTTGAAATAACTGCCTGAAATCCTAATTTCTTTGGTAAAATAAGAAAGAATTGCTTTGGTTTTTAACACATATTTTACTTAAAGTGTTGGCTTGGACTATGTCAAACTTAGCAGAACTTAGTTATTGTTTTCTTGACTTTTAATGGCATTAATGGTCGTCATAAACATGTAAACTTTTTTAATGCAGCACTAACTCCTGAACAGAAATTTCACAAAGGAAAGACAGAAATATTGTCAATTTTACATCTATCTGTTAGTGTCTAGGTACCTCGGACATCAGTAATATCTGGTAACGGCAGCCTCAGGAATTAATGTAATAATCAGGCAAGAAAAATGGACTATGTCATTCTCTGAAACTCTGACATCACACTTGACTCACAGCCAGAGGATTTTATTGCTTGCCATTATTACTTTATTGACACATCAAATCACTTCAATTTCTAATTGCACAACCCTGTATATTCACATTCACATTTTTAATACACAGTGGAATTCTCCTGACTGACAACCTGTATAGTGAATAAGAGTGTGGTTTACTGCATACATACTGCCCTATACATACTGCTAGTAAGTAAAATGGGAAAAGAATTGATGCTTTCATTTTCTTTGGAAGACACAGAAACCAGAAAAAATCTCCTCCTGACTTTCATACTCAAATAGTGCCTATTCTTTACTTAGTAGAAACGTGGCACAACGTACACTTTCAGTAGAAAATCAGTCCTTTGTAATGGTACTTCTCCACTCCAAACTATGCTATTTTACAGTTGAGACATTATTTGTTAGATAAGAAATAACAAAGCAAAGAATATAGCCATAAGCTGAGTTGCAGGAGAGAAATGCAGAGTGATGCAGTTTGGTTTTACTCCACTAGTTATAAGAAAGAGACAACTTCAATGAATGGCAACTTTTCCTCCCAGCAACCTGCCAATGCAGACTAGTACTTCCATTCCTAAAAATTAAAATCCTGGAGCACTTTTTCCAGCAGATGATCAATAAATAAGATGTTTTTTCACAATCCTAGTATTTTCAGGATTTAATATTTTTACTAAATCAAATTTAACATTTTATTATGGATGCACTCAACTCCCCCCAGCCAAACCTGCAGCAGCCGGGTCCAGGCTCCAAAGGAGGTGAAGACCTGAGCTGCAGCCGGGCCAAGAACTCCTTTTAGAAAACCCACAAGGAAGCAGAACGACACAGTGAACACCAATAATTTGTGGGTACAAGGAGTCTCGTGCATACTTTTCTCACTGGATGCGATTTGACTATGAGACAACCACTTTATTCTATAAATACGACAGCCTGGGGGAGCACACTTTGTGCTCTCTCTGCTAAACAAGCTGGCTGTATGGTGATGATTTTTACTACTCACAGATCAGTGGATGAGCCCAATTCATGTTTCATATCAATCATTTAGCTTAAGTAAATGCGTACTAAATAGAATGAATCACTTAGAATTATAAGATTGTTTGATTTTTAATATACTGTCTGTTTCATGTTACTTAGCTGAATTTGCTGAAATCTTAAGCTATATGCTGTAAAGTTCTGCTCATATTTACTAAACTCGCATCTACTTAATATAAACAAAACTGCTATAGTGAACATCTGTGAGATAAACTCTGTTTTGCACTTTGCTGGGAAGAACAGAATTGACTGGGAAGAAAATAATATCTTTGAGGCTAACACGAAAACATTATGGACATCTGTGAGATAAGGACTGTTTTGCACTTTGCTGGGAAGAAATAGGCTTCATTCAGACAAAATGACACCTTCAAGGCTATGAACTATAAACAGTATCTACAGTTAAACAAAACAAAGGCTGAGATCAGTGAAAAAGATCCAATGCAAAGAAATAAGACCCCAGACTCAAATATGGCTATTTGACTGAATCATGGTGTGAGGGATGGGTAAATAATGTGTAAAGGTATAAAACCCCAGGGATTCTTATGCTTGGCTGGGACCTCTGTGAAGGCACCCAGCTCAAGCCAACTCTGTACTACTCCATTAAATTATTTATTTCTACAAACCCTGATGCCTGAGAGTTTGCTTCAAGAGACTTAGGATCCAAACTCGCTACCCATGAATTTCAATGCCTGAGAGCCTACTTCGAGAAACCTGGGATCCAGACTTTGGAGCGGCATGACACCAGGCCTCTGGAAAGGAGGTAAGCAGGTTGAGTGTGGGTTTGTGGGTTGTGTGGGGCAAACGTAAAATATTTCTGTACTAATTTCCTAATAAAAAAATCTGGTCCTTGTCATCAGGAATAAAAAATAAAATAAAATAAAATAAAATAAAATAAAATAAAATAAAATAAAATAAAATAAAATAAAATAAAATAAAATAAAATAAAATAAAATAAAATAAAATAAATAAAAGCAAGCTGCGGTCTCTGTTATACATTCCCCATGAAGTTTTTCTCAAACTCACCAATGTGCTGGGAAGCTGCAGACACCTGTGGAGATGTATCTTTGTCTCATAGCAGTCCCGCCATAAGTAAGTGTTATTCCAATATGTTGTGATATGACTTTAGATGAAGTAGCTTAGGACAAAGCTCTGGATTGCAATGAAGGGCCTCCAGGAGAAAAGACAAAAAGAAGAGGTGAAAGTTCAGAATTTCTCATCATAACATAGGAAAAATCAAGTTGGAAGGGACCTCAAGAGGTCTTCAGTTCAACCGTCTGCTCAAAGTGCGGCCGACACTGAACTGAGACCAGGTTGCTCCAGCTGGGACTAGAACACCTCCACAAACAGAAGCACTACGGCCTCTCCAGGCAGCATGTTTCAATGGTTCTTCATCCTCATAGTGAAAAAATATTGCTGTATATCCAGCTGGAATCTCCCCCATTTTGATTTATGATCATTGGCTCTCATATTCACATTATCAGCCAAAATCAGGCCCCTTTAATGGAACCGTTGATCATACCTTAGATATACCTTGATGGTACTGACATGCTATTTAGAGGACAGGAGTATTGCAGGGTAACTTCCCTGAATTTTAGGATATATGAATTTTAATTGCTCCACTTCCTGCAATGATCAGATACCAGTCAAGCCATAAATATCAGCCTGGATTAAAATTTTCTACTTTTCTGGAAAATAACATATACAATTACCAGTCCACAGAGCAGATGTGTGTAAAATCTAATTAGTGTGGAACAAAATTTAAAACTACTTGAAACTCAAGAATTTTGCTAAGCTAGAATGGAAGAACAAATTCTAGATCTATATCAAACCAGCTCAGAGATGTCTGTGCCTGTGATGCTAGCTTACCCCTTCAAAGGCTTGATATCATATAAGCAATTGTTCTTCTGTTTAAATGTGCTCTCAAGCTATAAATCATGGTATTTATCATGAAATTTTATCTTCCCTGCCTCTGTCCATTTGCTTCTCTATCCCTTTGCCTCAGTACTGCATCACAAATGACGCATACATGTCTGTAAAGGTAGAAATATTCTGCTGTAAAGGAGGAAGGGAGCAAATACTATGCCTGGAACTGGAAGGGAGCATGTCAACATGTAAAAGTGGAAGCTAGCCACCCCTAAAGAGCTGAACCCAAGCTTTCTCAGCATTCAAACACTGAAAATTAGTTAAAACTTTTTCCATTACTGTTGCACTGCAACCACAGGTCCCGGTCAGGATGCAGCCTTATTTTGCTGTCTACTGTTACTATCGCCACAGCTGCTACTGATACCATACAACATTGTTTCAATTAAGATGTGACAAATAAATGTAATGAAAGTAGAGAAGGTGGGCAGGATAAAGAAGAGTGATGGTAACAAGGTTGTGTTAACACCCAAATCAATCTGCCAGTCTTTGTCATTCCAGCCCAAATGTCTTATTACCTATCCACAAACGTTTGTTTTCTTTCTGGAAGGTATCAGATCACAACTTCGAGGAGTGATCTATACAGTGAAAGAAAGGATGTGATTAATTCAGCTAATTAGGAAGGGGGAAGTTGTGAAAATGAGAGAGTTACAATTTTGAATCCAGCTATCTGCATGTAGGGACAACTGAAGACAAGGATTTGAGGAAGCTAAAATGGCTAGGGAAATTGTATAATATGAAAACAAATTCTTTTTGTGCATATGAAAGAAGAGGGAGCTGCTATAATTGTGACAAAAGGTAAGGTCCCAGTCAGAATAATTAACAATGCAAACAACACAAGGAAGGTCAACTTTCCAGCACTGTGGTGTTCTGCTTAAAAATGTGCATGAAGAAGAGATGGTTCCAATTAACTGCTCAGAGTGATAAAGCAAGACAGAAAAATTGCCAGTACCTGCAGCACCAACAGAGACATCAGCCTCAGCTCTTCTTAAGGTGAAATTAAGATGCAAGCAGTACAAAACAAGTGACTTGAGCCAGATCAAGTTTTAGGCTTCAGGTTTCTCTTCCCTTGCATTTATTACCCTCTGTCAGCTTTGCTGAGGAAGATCAGCCATGATTAATATTTCCCAGTAGAAGAAATTTATAAGCCTCCAACTGTAAAAGTATATGGTGAATTCAATGCCTACATTTTATAGCTTTCCATATAATTGTTTTATTGTTGAAATATAACCAGCATTTTCAGTTAGCTGGCAGTTCACTCGTCACTTAATTCTTCGTTTCTTTTCCTCCCAGAGAATAAAACACTGCAGAAAATATATATTCTGTTTTATGCTGGTGATAGGATTCCTTATTTTCTATGTGTCTACACAGGTCACAGTTGAAGATGGGTAGAAAGAAAAATCCTGCCTGTAAACTAACAGATACCCAAAATGTCACCAAAGGATATGTTTTGATCAGGTCAGTTACTAATTTATATTAGTAAATTGGGACAAACTGCATGACAGACTGCTAGATACAGTCAAGTTGCCTTTGAGTGCTCCTGCTCTATATTCCTGAGTAAAGCTGCGATACTTCTCCAGATGAGCACCGGCACTGCCTGAGCTCTGCAGATAGTAATTCTCCATTTGTCACTCGTTCAATCACTACTTTAAATGTGTCATGGGCAGTTATCTGGTCATCTCTTTAAATGGGTTGAAACAATTCTGTGCTCTAGCTTATTTTGAATGCTTATTATTACTGCAGGGGTAGCAGAGAATGTATTCTCAGTGTCTGGCCTTGTGAGCTCAATAAGGAAATGCATACGTCTCTTCATGTTCAGGTGAGAGGAGTAATCAATACTAATCAGCAGAGGGACCAGCAGCAAGATTACCCTGGCGAGTTTGTTGGCAGGAACAGCGCTAGATGCAATCCTGATCCAGACTGAAGGGGGAAGGGCAGAAAAGGTTATATTTTTAGGTCTATGGGTAATTCCACTGCCTCTACGCTAAGAATTGAACCTAACAAGTTCTGATTTGTGCATTGTGCCTGATATTGTGCATAAATAACAAGAGAAGTTGACTTATTAAACAGAAATTCAGCAATGGGAACATTCTCACTTTATGTGTTAGATTTTCCAATAGATGTGTGCCTGATCTAGGGGACTTTGAAAGGTTTAAAAATCCAGGGACACCTGAGAGAAATATTAAGTTAGCAACAAATTGGCATTCATATAATACGAAAGCATTCTCACATAGCTTCTTTTCCATCTAAAAGTATAAGAGTGCTTAATGGGGCTTCAGAGAGGATGGTGAGTATTGTTCTGTTGTGTAGGCAGGGTACTGAGGCAAACACTAAATAGCTCAAGACAGACCATGCAGCAAGATGGGGACACAGGCTATGTAGAACACCAGAGGCTCAGATCTCAACTTTTCTGCTTTACCTCTGAAGTCAACTGGTCTAAACAGTTGTTTCTTAGCTGCAAAATAAATCCTACAGACTTCAAGCATCCTCACTTCCCCCCAGACAGTCTGTGTATTCAGTCAGTTTAAACTGCCTGCACCAAATTTGGAGGTGTTCCACATCCCACCCATCTGTGAATCTTCCCACTGACTGAAGCTAGAAATGGGAAAAAATGACATGTCTCTGCACATGACCAGTCCGAATGAAGTTATTCATAGCAGAAGAGAAGCTGTTTAAGCTGCTACCACTCTATCATTCTAGCAGCTACATCAGTCCTTTCAGGTAGATTTCCTGCTCCATTTCAAAGTAAAAGTAGAAAACACAACCTTTTTCCCATGATCAGGGTAACAGGGATGAACAGGATTTGGCCATGCCAAAATTGATGGAATCAAGTCATGAAGTAATTCCTCAGGGGATTTTCAACTTGGGTTAATTTTTAAGTGCTAGCAAAAAGGGTCCTAGAAATTTTGATTTAAATTTAGCGAATGGAAGACATATCTCCCTCTCCCCAACAATTTGGTAGTATTTTTTTTTTTAAGGTGCCAGCTCTTGCACTTGAGTTAACATCTCCTCACTGCCTGTTGGGTAAGTTGTCTGTGAACAGCTTTTTGATTTGTGGTACTATTATGCAGAAGATCAGTCCCTCGGTTGCTTTGCTGATCTGCTCTTCTTCATCTTGCTTCTTTCTGGTCTGGTGAATGTTAATTTGTAGGTTTTTGAAAGCCATGTCTACCCAAGCAGTGCTTGTGAGTGCCACTCAGTCCTTGGTGTCACTGCTGTCATGAAACATGATGTGAACAACTGCAAAGGGACTCTCCACTTACCCTCTGCCTTCTCCTCCAAAGCTTTCAAATTTTGTGTTATATACAAAAAATGATTTAAACAGCTTCAGTGAGGTATTTCAGAGTCTGAATACAGATTACTTTATTTTGACATATACCAAAGTAAAAGTTATATACTTCGGCCGTTACAAAAACTTTCATCAGTACTCTATAACAGTAAAATGTATAGTAGTATACAATCTGTGACGCAATATTATTTAAGAAAATAAACACCCTTCGTCTCTTACAACCTTTCAAAATATTTTAATCTTGCTTTTGTACTATATTTTAAATTCAAAAGGTGTTAGCTTCATTTGTATTTCTTTTTTGGCCTGCAGATTAGGAACATCATTAGAAAAATTAATTTTAAAAAAGGCAAAAAACAAACCCCAAATGTATGGGGTAGTCTTTTCATTTTGTTATAGTCAAGAGTAATTTCATCTGATTACATCTGATTCAAACTTCACTAAAGGACATAAACTGTTCAATGGCACAGTATTTGCTTTGGTGGTATAACAGGTCACTCTATTTTTAGTCCTGAGATCACCCACCAGCATGATAGGAGCACTTAATAAAGGTTAAAAAGGTCACATGCTTGCATACTTAATTCAGTAACATTAAACTTGATAAAGTGCTGCACTGTGACTGAGTAAACAATAAAGATACATATTTTCCTCAACATACAATGGACCCACATGTGAATAATGGAGGCACTTATGCTGTCCAGAGGGTGAATAATGAGGGCACTTATCCCATCTGTGGAGCACCGCTTCATTGCAGCACTCCCATCTGGGAACCCCGTGCCTTGGTTCGGTGCATACATCACAGGTCTGCCCTCGGCACCCAGCCAGCCCCTAATCGTGCAGGTGCTCTGCATTGTTATCCAACAACATCACACCCTGTCAGCCAGGCCAGGGATATGATGTGCCAGTGCTTGAGCAGCCATGGGATGGCTCAGTGCTGACCAAGCCAAAACAGTCCTGGGGAAGGACAGGTAGGGGGAAGGTGTTTGAAATACACAAACGTATTTTCTGCTTTTGATTTCCTGCAGTTTAGTCTTTTGGGGAGTTTTTGGCTCCAGAAACATAAAATATGAAAGACAATGGCTTGAAATCACTGCCTCTTATGCCCAGACTGAATAAAACAGCCAGGTTTACTTCACTGATTACTCACTATTTCTTTCATACATACAGTCCTGCGAAAGTTTCGTGACTCTAGCAGAATATGTGTGTGATAAATGGTCACATATTTTGTTCTGCCATACACAGATCACCATGGCTGTTGCATGGACATTTTAAAGATTTTCATGGCCTTTCAGTTAGAGTAAGTCAGCTGGAGTTCTCCAGTGCCTAAAGAAGTTTGTGTTTCTTGATACAGAATCAAGTGCCCCGCTTATCATGTCCAGGTGGCTATCTTGGAAAAGAGAAGTCAGTTTTAAACTGCTGAAGTTAGAGTTGAGTGTCGATTCCATCCTTGGAGTGAAAATCCACAGTGAAAATGTCCACTGATTTAAATTCTGTTAAGACTTCATCCCACGTACTGTCTTAAATGCAAGAAAAGGTAAAAGCTAACGAAGAATAAAAGGGCAAATGATTTGCAACAGGATTTATGTTCTGCCGTCCTTTGGCCCCTTATGGTGCACTGGAGGGATGGCAGGAAAGCCGTCACACCATTTTTTTTTTTCTTTCAGTTGGCTGCAAGTCATCAGTCAGGTTTGCAGGGACACAAAGGCCGGTTTGCTAGATCCACCTGCCAGCCTTCACCCAGGCTTATTCGGATTGTAGTTTTATACAAACAGAACCGCACTATTCCCCATCTGTGCACCCTAATAATAAAATACTTTTCCTTCTCTAATCTGGCAAAGACTCCCTCTTTGTCCTGTTTCTTTGAATGCTGAGTTTGCAAAGGAATCTAAGCCCAGAAGCTGCTGACCATGTCTTGGAAGTCTTCGCTAAGATCCGGTGCCTGAATATGTGGCAGGAATTTTAGCAGTGCTTACTTAGGCAAATATGGTATTTAGTATCTCATTCAGGAATAGTTAAGTATATAGTTGTCCAAATACAAGCACAGTAACATTTGTAATAAATATGGATGTGTATTTAATATTCATAGCTTTTGGGTGCTAAGGTGAAAAGCCCACTGAAAAAAGCATTACCTTAAGGGTTATATTTTTCATGCTGAACACACAAGAGTCACTGCAGAAAGCTAAACTATTATCTATAGAGCCATTTTTTGTTATTTTTCTCTGCCATACATTGTGGCTGAAAACAGTTACAGCTACAAGTACTCAGAGACTACAGTAGTATTTGGGTTGTATTACTCAAGTAGTATGTCAATGACTACAAACTGGGTTTTAAAGTGTGATGGAGAATAATGTGTTTATGTGTGCACCATTGCACCATTTCGCAAGTCAAGGACACATGCAAAGTCCTGCATCTGGGGTGGATTAACAGCATACAACAGTAAAAAATTGGCATTGATGGGAGAGAAAGCTTTGAAGAAAAGGAGCTAGGTGTCTTGGTGAACAAGACCCAGCAGTATACCTCTGCAGGGGTGAAGGACAGTCACTTACTGGGTTGCATTAGCAAGAGGAGAGTTTGTTCTCCGATTTCAGCACTAGTGAGACCACATTTGGAATAACGCCTCCAGCTTTGGGCAAACTGGAGCAAGTCTGGTGGAGGGCCACCAAGATGATGAGAGGGCTAGAGCGTATGGTATATGAAAAGGAACTGACAGAATGGGTGCTGTTCAGTCCAAAGTGTAGAAAACTAGAGGTGAGAATATTGTTGTCACCTTCAACTATCTGCCAAGTGGTTACAGAGAAGGTGGTGCCAGAGACACACAGTGACATTACAAGAGGCAACAGACACCACATGCAGCAAGGGAAAAACAGCAGGTTGCCTAAGAAAGGCTGTAGAATTTCCATTCTTGGAGATATTCAAAACTTTGCTGGATAAGCAACCTTGCCTGTGAAGCTATGACCTCTAGAGATTTCAAAATTACTCTGCTTTCACCCTTCCCTTCCCATCTCCGCACACCTCCTTCCCCCTGAAAAGCAACCAGGAACTTCAGTTCATCAGCTCTGTACCCTCATTTTACAAAGGAAAATATGTCCATTCAAGCATGTTATAGCACTTGAAAAATATTCTTGATCACAACCCTTCCATGAAGTAGAGATGCTAATGTTTCCACATCACGAAAGAAAAGATAAACCAGCAGCTAGGTGCCATGGTGACACTGCTACTTACTGACGTTTATTGGAAACTTACAATGAAAAGGGGTTCATTCTGAAAAACATAGTCATCAAAACTTTGTGATATTAGGTCATTCAGGCAAGCTTTTGATGAAAAATTAGTTCTATTAGAAACTTTGTCTAAATTCTTGTCAGCTGACCTATTGGGCTCCTAGCATTTCCCTGTCTGCAACAGGAGCACTCATGCCACAGGTGCACCAGTGGATGGGCAGAACTGGGAATCTTGCTCCAAGCCCTGCAGCTGACCATTGCCACCTTGCACCCAAATATGCTGTAGGAAACAAGGCTGAGTGAACAACCCAAACTCAGCATTGTTTCAGCTTCACAGAGCAAAACATTCCTGCTGGAAATAGGAAGAAAATCCCCATGCATTCTGCCTAAATAGTCATTCCTATAGAATTCTTCATTAAAAGAAACTTTGACTTTGTATCAGCTGTCTTTGATTTCAGACACGAGTTTACACAGATTTACTGTGTGTGTAGCTCTAGTCTTTGAGCCAGCTGTGAGTGAGAAGGTTGTGAATTACATGTCTCCCAGACATTTTACTTGGGAAATTTTCTTTTTTTTGTGGAAAATTTTTTAAGTTTTGTGGGAAACCTTTTAAGTGACATGATAAGCATCATGATTGATTTACACTGTCCAGCAATTGCCAGGAAGGGCAAGGGAAAGAAAAGAAAGTTAAGACTAGCCTTAACGTTTTCAGGATTCAAAGCTGCAAACATATTGGGCACAAGGGCAAATGTCTTTACTTAGGATCTGAAGTGAAACTTGACATTCCTTCAATCCGCTAAACCTTACTTGTCAATAGCATTGCTTTCCCATTAAACTTCTCTGTTATTGAAAGATTAACTTTCAGACTGAGGACATCCACAAGTAAATGAAAAATGTCTTCCTTTGCTTTGTGAAATCATTCCCTTGTCTTCATGGGCTACAGCCAAGGACTGTTTGTGATAGAGTTGATTAATGCAGAAATCAAGTCTAATGTGAAAAGCCCTGGGAACAGTTACTTCATCTTTCAGCTTTTACTTTCAGTTGCATCAGGAAAGGCATACACATATTTCTTCCCATTGGAACCAAAGTCCATAAACTGTTACAGTAAATTCCTTACTGCTGGGGAGCTTAGATGGACAAACCTCACACAGTATCAACTGGTTCATTACTCAAAGCTTTCAGCTGACTGGGATTATAGTGCCTCAAAAAAGCCCAACGATGGTCTTTTTCTTTCCTTAAGTATCATTCAGTTCAAAAAGGATGACCACCATTTTGGTAAGAATTTCTCTTTCACTATACTAAAATAGTGCTTTTACTCCCCACTGTACGCCTTTGAATAATGCTCTATTACCTTGATCTTGCAGCTTCTTACACTGAAAGCAATAACTGTTCTAGTCATTTATTATTAACGATGATAAAAGCTTTATTCTCCTCATGACAGGTAAAAAAAGTTGCAGTTGTTCATGACTTTGTCCATGTTTCTTTAGCTTCATGGTTCCAAGGAGAGTGGGTCTTTGGAATCTCAGTCCTTAGGTCAGAACAGTTTGTAGGTCTGCTAAAACAAATAATAATTAGAAAATAATTCCTCTGCTGTCTATCACTCCTGGCTACAAAAAGCTTCTGAAAACAGACTGCAAGAACCATGTATCAGGAATTAAAGAGCCTGACATCCTTTTTCTGATCCCGCAATTGCCCAATCCATTGCATTTTATGCTATTTACAGACATGACATTGCAAGCTATTTGAGTAGATTTAGTCTTTTGAGAGTGGAATTGTGAATCTGAACTTCTAATGGCAGCAGGGGTAATTTAAGGTAACTCTTCAAACTTCTACTCTGCCTTCTTACCACAAAGATTCCACTTGAGGCTGTGTTAATCTTTGACTTCCCCTTTGGGAGAAAAGTAATACTTGTTTCTTGTATTATATATTATTATTTATTATATATTATGTCATAATAGAAACATTAAAAGGAACAGTTCAACATACTTTATTGGGAAATTCAGAATAAAATTTAATGTATTATTTATGGATCTGGTTAATTGAGTAGGTTTGTACAGAGAAAATTATCTGGTACTTAACAACTGCTTTTAAAACTAAATCACACAAAATCACATATACACACGGCTCAGTTTGCTTTGCATATTTGCATACAAGCAATAAATGCCACTAAGCAGAAAGGCTGAGGCTCATCCATAGCTTTAAACTTATGCTACTGTAGTGTTCCTGACTGTAGGTTTGTCAACACCACAGAAGGCATCTAAGAAATGGGATTTTCTCCTGCCTGGCTCTTGAGCCTGTTACCCCTGTCAGTTATAACAGTTGAAGTGCTTATGCCTCTGTGGGAATGAATGGGTAAGAAAGCAATTGCAGTAGAGCTGGAGAGAGGGGGAAAAAACCAACAAACCCACCACAAACAAAACAAAATGCTCCCCCCCAACCAAACCTGTCTTTTCTAACGATACCACTAAATGTGAATAAGAATAATTGCAGCTTTAACATCTAATTAGTCATAAAGAAGCCCATCTTCCATTGACAAAATATTGATACACTGTCTTTCACACCATTGCCATTATGGAAGGGAAAGGACTTGTTGACATGAGTTTTCTCAAAGTCTTATAGAAGCATTTTTAGACACATCTGCAGATTACCTCTCATTGCTACCTTTTTGACAAACACTTTATTATGCTAAAACTCTAGTACATATTGGATTTACATGATGCTGACTACCTGAGTTCTTTCACTCTGTTTCCTAAACATTAATTAATGCACTACTAGAAGCTAGTGAAAAGAGTCTATTGTTAGCTAACAGAAGATAATTTATGTGAAACAGCTTGCTTTGAATTCTTCCTGGATATTACCCTTCGAGAAATTATGTTGTTGATGGAACATCTAAAGTACAAAAGGGAAGATAACTTACAAATAATGCTCTTTTCAAACACTTTTTAAAACCTCAGTTTCCACTTGACTCATGTTTGCAACATGCTTCTCCAGATGTTTGGTTTGCACAAATATTTTAACAAACCAGTTCACTGGGAGGAATGCTTCATTACATTGACTTTCAAGAAAAATTTAAAAATTATAGAAGGAACAAATAGAAATGGGAAATACTATCTCTTTCATTACAGTGTCAATAAAAAATATTCAGTGTTTACCCTTTTCAATGAGAAGGAAATATTCTATGCTGCAAGGTCAGTACAGTCACACCAAATGCTCAGTTTCCAATGGAGTTTCTTGATAGGCAAGCTATATAGCTGATGAGTATCTATTTGCAACAAT
The DNA here is from genome assembly GCF_036013445.1 of Caloenas nicobarica. Classification (NCBI taxonomy): domain Eukaryota; kingdom Metazoa; phylum Chordata; class Aves; order Columbiformes; family Columbidae; genus Caloenas; species Caloenas nicobarica. The sequence continues at coordinate 129,904,214 of NC_088246.1, read as the reverse complement.
TTGGAGCCACAGACGAAAAATTAAGAACACTTTGTTCTATTCAAGAATAAAATGTGAACAGGAAGGGAACAAATTCTGAGTTTCAAGTGACCCTTTTCCCAGTGATAAACACATCACAGTTTTAAAAGTTATCATCAGCAAATGTCAAGCCTTCTGAAGACAATTATAGTCACAGTTTTCCTTTCTGACACCAGGTCAGGATTGTTCCATTAGAAATCTGTGCCAAACTAATGTGCTGATTTGCATATTTAGCAGCATTAAAAACAGCTGATGTTTTACTGCAGAGTTAGGTGTCTGTGTATGAAATCCACACTAAATTAATACTAAATTATTTTCAATGACCATATGTCTGATATTCATTTTCTTGATTAACTTCTACTGTACCTGGGCACTATATAGTACCAATAAAGTTATTGAAATTGAATTAACTTCATCTTTCATGGCACATTTCATGGCACATTTGATGACTCTAGATCATGGTTTGATTTAATGCTCTTAGTGATCAGACACTAAAATTTAAAGAACACCATATGTGATGAGAGTTGAGGAAGACTTTAGGAGGTACTTTTGTTAACAAAATAAAAGCCTTGCAATTTCAATCCATCCTAAAACATAATAATAATTAAAAAATCTGGAGAAGGACATCTTTTCCATTTTACCTTAGGAAGGCACTCAAGTACTAATATTTCCTTTGCGGATTATTAATTTTTCAGTAAAAATCTCATTTTTATTTCCATGTGTTTCCATATTTCTGATGGAGTCGCTTTCAAGGAAAAAAAATGCAGGTTGTTGAGGCAAAATACAAGTGAAACTTTTGCCATTTGTCACTATTGAGGAAAGGTAGAGGAAGCTCTGAGTTTTCAGTCCTTTAGCTTCAGGCAAACTGTAGCTTTGTTTTTGGTTTTTTTAAGCTGTTTTCATTAAGTGAATACTTCTACTCCCGTTATACCCCCCAAAAAATATTTATGGCATTGCAAACTAGGATAAGGAATCAAAAGCCAGCAATTCTCCCTCTATGTGGTCCAAAATTCTGCCTTCTGGTAACAATTTTATTTTTAAAAAAGGCTACAAAAATTAGTTGTACTAACGTTTAATGTGCTTTAGCATGTGGTAAAGCCCTTTCTGCCTTCAGAATCTTGTATGATTTCTCACTGTGAAAAAGCATTAGTATTCCATAATACAGGACAAAACCTTATTTTCAACTCTTTGGAGTCATATTCGTATGACGAAGATAAACAACAGATGGTAAATAGCAGATAATGCATGTTGAAGACTTCTGAAAAAAACAGAAAAGTCATTTAATTGCTTAATTACAGATTTAAGAGCAAGATTTTCAGGCTTCCCTGCCTGGAAGAGTATGCATTTACACATGCAAATTAAATGTTTGTTTTCAAATAGATACATGGTGGATAGGAAGATGCATTATGCTTGTACTAGAGGACAATTTAATTTGTAAAAATTATGTCACGTTAAATGGAGCATCTGACCTAAGTTTCAGTGATAAAGTGGGAAGGTGATGCATTCTGATTATATATGTTCTTTGACTCTCTAAAGCTTTAAAGAGTTACAGATTTTTACCTTTTCCCTTCTTGTATGACAGGAGACTGTAAACTAATATAGGCTACTTCTGTATTTAAGAATTTTAGATTAAATATTTAACTAAGTACTAGTTACTGAGCAGTAAGAAACACATAAAAAACCTGCAGATTTTAATGTGTGCCAAATGTGGCGTATGGTATGCAATTAAATAAAATAGTTGCTTAACATTTACAGTTTTAAGGACACTTAAAATTTTATTACTCTACAGTTGTTTTTTTTCCTTGGAGAAGGGGGATGTGGAATTCAGTCAAATTCAACTTTCAGCTAACCAGCTACTTTGCTAGAAAGTCTCTTGTTCCCTTTGAACCGTATTGGAAAAAAATCTGGTGATGCCTATATTTATGAACTAATCTTCCAGCTATTCGAATTATGGGAGGAACAGAGGAACAAAAGACAAGAATACTTCAGTGAAAATTGATTGGATGGAGAAGGTGAAATTCTAGCCACACTGGCCATGGCTATGCTAATCTGTGCTGATTGCCAGAAGTTCTGTAATCCCTTTTTAGCAGGGCCCGTTATGACAGGACGAGGGGTAATGGTTTTAAACTAAAGGAGGAGAGATTCAAGCTAGACATGAGGAAGACATTTTTTACGATGAGGGTGGTGAAACACTGGCCCAGGTTGCCCAGAAAGGTGGTAGATGCCCCATTCCTGGAAACATTCAAGGCCAGGCCGGATGGGGCTCTGAGCAACCTGATCTAGTTGAAGATGTCCCTGCTCATTGCAGAGGGGTTGGACTAGATGACCTCTGAAGGTCCCTTCCAACCCAAAGTATTCCATAACTCTATGATTCTTAAAGTCCTTAGCATGACTTTAGCCTAGGCCGATCACTCCTCTCCCACAGGAGTCCTCCGGAGGGCTCAGGAGGTGGCATGAAGCTAGTCCCAGTAGGCAACTTGAGTGCAGCAGTGCAAAGAAGAGTCCCAGGCATTTTTTATTTACTGGTACAGTCAAAGCTATTGAAGTCAGTGATTAAATTCCCATTAAATTCCGGGTAGCCAGGATTTTATCCGGAACTTTTTGTTTCTAAGGAGCAAATCTATGTTACAGAGCTCTATATCTTCATAAATTAACTCTTCTTTGTGGCTTGTCTCTGTAAACTACAGTATTTATTGTATATATTTCCTTACTACCCACAGAAAGACATTATAAATAACTGTTTTATTTACTGTCTCAGAACTTCTGAAACTTCAGTGAAAAAAATTCAGTTTTAAGCCCTAAAATAGCATAGTGAATTGTTGTTGTTTGGTTTTAGGTTTTGTTTTTGTTTTTAAAGGAAGTGTTGTACCTTAGAATAGAATTATTTTTAATTACATGTCAGGAATCATATTTTGAAATGTTTGTCAGCTTTTTAAAATGTGCTATTGAATCTTATTAAGCTGTCAAAAGTATGACTAATATGTTAACAAGTAACATAATCTTGCTGTAAATCAGTATTTCAGAGTAACAGATCTTACAGTCAGGAGAAGAGGGAAGAAAAACAATTGTTTGCAAACCTTTTGCTCTGACATTTTGTCCTCTCTGCCTCCTCTGCATCTCACTGCTCTGAGAGGCATTTAAATGCTTTACAGACAGTGTAATCTGACCTCAGAAGCTGGACACAGAAGTAAGTGGGGATGGGAAGAATGGAGAAAGTATTTTCAAGGTAGCACTTTTGGTTTTCCGGCAATTTCAACTAAGAATCAATATTTTCTATAGGAAACAGTGTGATTCACAGAAGAGTCATTCAATCAAAAACCAATGTGTTCTTAATAGTTTTGCCTGAAGACTTTCAGTAAACCCCGACATTAAGTTAAATGATATCAGGAAGGATGAACTTGTACCAAGATTAAAGCTTTCGCCTCCAAATATGCAGAGGTAGTCATTGCTGGAAGGGACACAGGAGAATATTCTTTGACTACAGACGGAATCACAGTTTAATTTTTGTCTAAATTAGGAAAAAAACCTCTCAGGTTTATTTTCGTTAGGAGTGAAATTGCTTGTCAGATATATTAAGATGGAATATGGGGTCATACTTATGTATGTTTTTTATTGATCAAATAACCTACCTTCCACTTGGTCATGCATTCCCAATGGGAAAGAACAACTGACATCTGGAACAGTTTTTAAACTATTTGATGTAACCATTTTCAAAAGAATACTGGCTGAATAAAATAATTATTCAATCAATTGAAATTGGAGTTTATTAGTAACAGCTGAGTCTTGTATTTCTGACTTAGCTGGAAGCAGTTCTGTAATCCCTGCTACCTAATGATTTTCAATGAATGCCCATAAACACAAAACATATATTATTTGTAAACAGCCTGACCCTTGCTGTTTTGAATATTTAAATAGTTTTTCTACTAACAGGTCTACTAAAGGTTAGACTACTTGCTAACTTGTTTTATTTCCCTGTATCCCTCCAAGAAGGGAGTAAGCACAGCTGGCAATCTTGGCAGCACCTAGACTGAGTGGGTCATGGCTTGGACCACGGCTTGGCTGGGAAAAGGGTGATGGACACTGCAGAGTCCTTCTAGCAAGAGTCTCTGGGTTTTCTTTCTCCAGAAACCCTGGAGTGAGCTGGTGCACAGTAGGGTCTCACCAAGGACTCGGGAGCCTGGAAAGCCCCATCCAGCCATTTTGATGTAGGCACCACTAGCTCCTTAACTTACAGGGCTGCTGTTAAGCAGAGGCATGGAAGACTTACGTTTTTCAGATGCTACAGAGAGAGGAGCCAAGTAAGAAGTGAAAGGGAAAAAGTACATGTTAGGCAGGAAACAGCGTACTGTTCTGAAGGAATGTTCATAATTTACTACTCCTAATGTCACTTTATGCAATTTATTTCAAAAGATAGAAATATAATAATCCCAAACTACTTCATGTGAAGAGTCTTCAAATTATTGCTTGAGATTTCCTCCCATGGACCTCCCACAGGTACACAGAAATTATAGACAGTACCAATTCCTTCCTCTAGCCAACCTATTCATCACATACTCAGCCAAGCACACCAGGGTAATTTGGGGACTTGGCTAAATAAAGGAAAATCAAGCTGGATGCTTCATATGAATGAGTCAGTTTTTCTGACTATGTGACCATCTCAGAAAGCCCTGATCGTGGTCAGTTAACTCTGCAAAGTATCTTGTGTGCTTGAATGTCTATTTACCTTTCAAACACTGGGCCAATATCATGAAACCAGATGGAAATTCTTTGAAAACTGAGTACAGGATGGGGTTACTCCAAAGACAGTGCCCAATGAGATAGCAGTTCAGGAAAAAGAGAACCAGTAGAATTCCATTTTTCCAGATTCAGTATTCCTCACAAAATTAATTCAATATTTCATCTTGTCACCATATACATGCTCTTTCTATTTTCTAACTTCTATTAATTAGAAGCAAACAACTAACTTGTCAACCCATAATAAAAAACCCCAACATTTTACATTGCCTACTTCTTCTTACATAATATTAGTTTTTCATACTTACTTCATTATCAAAACACAACAATATACAATGTTCTGCTTGGAAAAAAGAAGTATCAATACTTGATAATCATGTTATCTCCTTTCCTTAATTTATACTCTATAATGTTTATATTTTCTGATCAACCTGTATTTCTTAAAACTTTTTAATGAGAAAATCTTTAGCTAGTATAATTTACTAACTAAGCACTTCACTAACATTTAATAATTATGTACATGTATTATTCTTTCTTTTGATACTCCTTACATCATTTTTATGGTAACAAGATCTGTACAAAAGTATCAGCTGAGGCATTAGGTAAACCTCTCTTCTGGTTTTCGTTCAGGCTGTTGTGTTCATTTCTGTGTTTTTAATATAAACCAAAGATGGGTGAAATATGAGATTTGTGGTTTTTGATGTCTGTATATAAGATCTAGTGCTATATGAAATCACTAGATGAATAGCTATTCTAGTAGATGCGTTATTAGGCAAAATAAACTTGCCTATTGCTAACAGGCAAGTCTGTCTCCATGGTCTATCAGAACACATAAGCAAATGCTTGTTTTTATGCACTGAAGACAACAAAACAAGGAGCAAGCCTATAATAAAGCTTATGGCATTACTATGGTCCTTCGACATGAAGAAATTTGAAACGTGAACTTCAGGTATGTGCAATAGGCATTATGGACAATATATGGAGATTATCTTCATATATATTGATATGATTCTCACATTACTGCTGTATGTAGGAAAGGTAAGAGGCACAATGACCAGCTGTGCTAAGAAAAGTGGATGAATAGAAAAAACACATGTCACTAAGCAATATATTAAATCAGTACTGCCATTCTGTAGGGCAATTTGGAGCTGGACTGTAACTCTAGGTATTCCAAACAGACTTTTACAGGAGCTAATACAAGCCTTTAGCCTACCTTGCCTGCACCTGGTCTTTGTGAATACATTCCTTCTTATTCATTAAAGTAATTCCTTTACCAGATTACCTTGCAACTTTATTGACATCGTTGATTCTAGCCACTGGAGTGCATTTGTGGCCATCTCCAATGGACTCCCCTTTGCTTCTGAAGTAGATATATAACATGTACTGATGATGTGTGTCTGAAGTCTGCAACTTTCTTGTGACTTTTGGCAACAGTACTAGTGTTCAAACATTATAAATCTGTGTGCTAGACTTTACAGAACAGAATGTTCAAAAATGATCACAGTAACTTGGGCCAATTTCAGCTATGGTTTTGATTAAAAGTTTGATAGAAACCTCAGAAAAATGACAACATGCTTCCATAGATAAGCTCTGCAACATTTATATTCCACTTCACTGCACTGGCTTGATTCAGAGTGTATTTGCTTTTCCTGGCCACAGTTTAAGTGCTCAATAAAATTACATTCTATTATTAAGTACTGACTCTTTTTCTCCAGATTAATGGGGTTTGGTTGTCCAGAGAGATGAAGTCTTTTGAAGAGGATGAAATATAGTGAACTGAGTAACATCACAGATACTGGGCTTTTGCCCATTTATGGTATAAAGAATGCCAAAATAGAAAGCACTTCCCAGATCAGTGGCCTAAGTTTATTTCATTCTTTGTGCAATTTCTTATGAGCTTTCAGGAAAAATCAGAGCACTTTTCCCAGTGAAGATTATGAATGTGCCTTTCATAAATGCCCATGAAGTAGACTTGACACTGTAACTTGACCCAGTAATGAAAATGAAAGGCCAGCTTGGAGAGTTCTGCATTGACAAAGAGCTGAACAAATTCAATTTTCCTTACCCTATCATTTAGCAAATTTTGTGATTCCTAAATGATTAAATGATTTCATGTATTCATTGTGTTCTGTTTCACTGATCACATATTATTAACAAACTATGAATCAAACATGCAAGACCTAGCTATTTATATTGTCACTGTAGCAGGATTCTGAGCAGTACATCGCATATTAAATAGCTTGAGAGCAGACTACTTAGATGTCCAATTTCTATTCACTACCATTACGTGACTATCTTAGTGTCACCTGAACATATTAGAAATGGTAGAATAACAATATTATACCTGAGGCTTCATCACTGCACGCTCTTTGCATATTTATTTATCATTTATCCATTTAAAAATCATAATAGAGTCAATACTCCCATTGCACATTTCAGCCAGACATTGGACATTATGCTTTTCTTTCTTTCTTTCTTTAACAAGAGGAATTGCATATAAATATAAAACAGACACTACTGCAAGAATACTGGCAGAACAGCAAATATGAGTCCATATTTGGAGAAAATCTCAATAAGGAAATATACATGTTGGCAATATTGTTTGATCTACATTTTAAATGTGGGCTTGAGGATACACAGTCAGTGTAAACATAACTATCATGCAGGAATGTTCTCAGAAATAAATCTGTAAGTCATGTCCTATTCTCTTTCTCAATATTCTGGTCAAATACTGGACATTTCCGGAAGATGAAGTGCCCGCCCAATAAATATCTCCCAAAAGGCTAGAAGAACTAAGGATAAATATTTCAGGTATACATACCTACAAAATGAAATTATTAGCAAGAAAATATCTGCCATTCTTGCATGAGATACACCATGATGAAGCCTTGAGCACCCACCTACTAGTCAGAAGACTGAACAGTCACAGGTTAGTACTAAAGAAGAGTATGAGGACATCCTACTCACAGAGAAACCAGCATACACTATGTCCTGCACCATTGCCATAGTAGCTTGCTTTCAGGAGCAAGAGCATTTGCAACCAGCTATATATACTGTACAGTACAGCAGGTGCTTGGTAAGCACAGTGTACATATTGTAGTCCAAACTATTGAAAGAATGACCTCTACTCCTTCCACCTTGACCTCTCCTCCTTGCCTTGACCTTTTACCTTGTTCCTATATCTATCCTAGCCCTACCTGCAGTAAGAAAAATACACCTCTTCCAGTTTCATGTTGCAGTCTTCCTGTGTCCCAAGAAATTGGGACTGACAGCCTGTCTCAGCGAATTAAATAGCAAAATCTCCATTTACTTCAATGAAGCTGGGGCTTTTCTATTGGGAGTAGATCCTCATTTGCAAATATCTCAGTTCACTTCAAGGTAACCATTGTACCAGTTGAGGATCTGTCCTGACATGTCTTTCCAGCAAAAGAAAACTGTCACTGTCCCATTTCACTGTGCCTGCTGGGTCTTGAACTGCAGCAGTATGGCAATGGGAAGGCTAACTGCAATCACCCACCCACATTTACTACCATTATAGAATTCAGCACTAACTTCACTCATTTGCTGAACATGATCCTTTCCACTCTCTTTTGACTTTTCAACTGGAGACACGGTTCTGCAGAAATGGGTACTTTGGGCATGCTGAGGGAGTTTGCAGCTCAGAGCTGACAAAGGGGAAAACATCTAGTTCATTTGCAGTAAAGTGGGGGTTGTGCTACCAAGGCTAGATAAAAGAGATTATCACCAGTAACCAGCAATTTTAAGTCCACAAATGGGTAAGAGCAGCATTAGTGGACACTGTAAATTGAATTTCCAAGTCAGAAGGACCCTGCGATGGGGTGACTGTGAGAAGTTTCACAGGCTGGAGGGCATACGGATTCCAGACCAAACATCTGCACTTGTATACATACACGATTGCTGCTTCGATAGTGGGACATGTTATATGGTAATGACTTTCCTACAGGGTAGGAGGAGGATCTCATTGACAGAAATCTGTAGCAAAAACCAGCAACCTTTGTCTCCTTGCTTTGTTATTGTGTCCTGAGAGTCAGTGTGAAACCATAAAGAACTGAAAGCTGATTTATCTTGGAGGAAAACACACTGCACAATATGAGGCAGTGTTTCTCCACATTCTTTGGTCAATTTGGTTGCTTGTTTTAACTGTCCTTCTTCATCCTTAGCTTTATCGCTGCAGACTGAAGGAAGAAGGTGTTCACAGCTCAGCCCTCAGACCCTTGCCAGACTGGTTCACTGGATAATTTATTCTAGTTCAAATCCTCCCACTGTATACGTTTGTGCTTTTTGAGGGCCAGTAAATTTGGTCCTCGGCAGTCATCAATTTTCCCAGGTTACCTTTCCCCTGGGTGTTTGGCTTCATCAAATACAGGCCTGCTGAAGTGTACTCTGTCCCTACAAAAGGGATCAGTGTTTCTTCTGCAAATCAAAGCTAGAGCTCTTCACACCAGCTCTAGCTCCTGTTGGCACAGCCTCTCTCCCAGAAGATGCAGACAGTATGTCCATGGTCCGTCTTCACACAGATACTTCCACATGGAACAAATCCCACAATTATATTTATATGGTCCCTCCGTTATCATACTGCAGGGAGAATACACCAGTCCAGAAAGAAGACAATCACATGGATCTTAATCCAAAAAACATGAAAATTTTGGGGGTCATCAGAAAGAGAACTTTGATACCCTGGGGTTTCTGAAAGCTCTCTTCTGAGCAGCGTGGGGTGATCTGGAAGAGAGTCTTTGCAGAGCCCAGGTACAATGATGTGAGCCTCAGCCATGATAAATACTTTGCCTCAAATTCCCAATGGCCTAATATGTCATATTTCCGTCTGAATAACATGAGACTTGTGTCTTCATGTTTCTAATCCCCTAATCAAATTTCATTCTTTTTGTCTGGATCATATTGTAACATTTTGGTCTACAACAAACACACTTCTCAGTAACAGTAAACTTACTTCAGACACATTTGTGGGGCCCCAGGCTGGCTGAAGAATTGGTCTACAGTTACAGCAAATGTGATTGTACCTGTGCTTGCTCCTGTGGAAAGGTTTAACAAGGTGGATTGAAAATATTATTGGAGAATGTGGGCTGTAATGATTTTTACCTGGTGGGGAGTTATTCATCTGAATGTTGTTTTATCATTTCAAATGTTACTTGTGGGAAGGGAATGCCACAGCTCGCCAAGAGCTACATTATGTCAGCTGCCATGCTCTATAAACAGATTACACACACCTTATATAAACAAACTCTGGTTAGCTAATTATCCTGAACAAAAATACACACACAGAGAAGAAAATTCATTTCAAAATGATTAATTATATAAATTTTAGTTTCACTTCAGCAACATATTTCCAATATCCCCGTGTGTAGCTGCAGCTTAATAAAACCCCCATAAGATTACCACCATTTAGTTGGATTCACAAGTTCAGATTGTTGTAGAGAATTGTGCCATGTTGTGAATTCAGTACTAACCACATTGTAAACTATGACCTAACTTGGCAGAGAGGATGTATATATTGTAAATAGATATTATGACAGGTGTATCAGCTAGCGCCTACAATCAACTTTTTAAAAAATATATAGTATCAAATGTTTATGGCCATAAATAGGCTGGAAAAATTGTAAATGGCTTATTAAAATATTCAGGAAAAATGTTTTATTCAGAGGGTAATTTCTCATTACACATATCATCAGGTAACAAATTAGAAGTAAAATGCTAAGTCAAGCCAATGCATTTTACTCATTCTTTCCAGAAATTATATGTAATGCATAGTAATAGATTCTTATGGGTGGGAAAAAAAAAAGGCTTAAGAGCGCTATAATTACTTTTTGTCAAATAAGAGAGTTCAATAAAAAACAGCGCATCTTTGCCTTGTGTATGTCTTCTTCTCATGAGCATCTTAAGCTTTCAAAGTCTGTTTTGACAATGTGGAGGTTGAAGCAAAGATCACAGTAACAAAAAACAAACAAAAAAAGACATCCAAGTAAGATGGTAGAATTTTCTCTAAAAACAGGTTCAAAGTATGAGTGACTGGACAGTGAAATGCTTCAAAATTCAGAAGGACCAAGGTGTTCAAAGGAAGAGATGAAGAGATTAACTAGCAAAGTTAATGATTTTAAATACATACTTCCTAGTGCTAACGTACAGCACTAAATACAGCAAACAACTTAACTGATGTTGATATAGCCTACGAATGGTTCCCATATGTGGTTCCCAACTATGTGTATACTGGGTAGTATATATACTCCAGTGGTAAATAAAATCTTAATTCAGCAACCCGGTGGTTTACCAATAGGGCATGTGTGAATATCCAGCTTTTAAGAAAAACATTCTTAGTGGTATTCATAACCACATTACAAAATCCCACAGACAGAAAGTCCCTCATGAATTTCCATTGGAATTCCAGCCTAATATGGAACTCATGGGATATAATAAGGATTTGATTTTGTGACATCTAAGGCAAAGCACTGGTTATGAACTGCTAGAATTTTCACAAGCAAGTAAAGAATTGACATCTTCAGTGTATTCTCCAGTATACTAGCAGTACATAGTGGTCAGACACTCCACAAATTTAGTGTAGTGTCACGTGTTAAAACTAATTGTAGCAAGAAAAATTTCAACATAGCACACTAAGATCTTATTTTATTCCAGTTAAAGTTGCTAAACAATGCTCCATTTCCACTTCTGCCTCAAGTCTCATGAAAGCATTACGCAGGACAACTGAAACAGTAAATATGAGTTAGTGGAGATATTCTCAGTTCTAAGAGTTTGTTTCATATTGTTATACAAGAAAATATTTACAAATATGTGAGAAAACATGGGAGAATTAAAACAGAACATTTCCTTTAACTTCCAAAGTCATACTTAATTTAGCAAGCCTCTTGAAAAAGAAGATAAACTGGTAAAAGAAAATTCACGACAAAAAAAATTTAAAGTTGCAACAATTAAGAGAACTGAAAGGTAAGACTGTCCCTGTAGCTGTAAGCTAGTATCCTTCTGCACATTCAAGAGACCGCGAAATTAAAGGCTATAATATACTATTTTTTTCTTCAGGGCTTCTGTCCAATTGACTGAGCAGAGTAGACCATTACCCAGGACTAATTTGAATGTAGGTACTTATGGCTCGCAAGACCTCTGCTCACTGCAGAAGTTGAAAGAAACACAAGGCGTGGTAAAGTATTGTGAAAGACTGTGCTCATGGTAAGTTACATATGAATGCTTGAATTAACCAGATTCAACCTCTCCCAAAGGTCCTAGGTCTTGCTCAGCGAGGTATGTGATTCACATTGATCATAGCTGTTCACTTGGTAAAAGCTGCTTCTCACTTTCTGTTATGAGCCTGGAACTGGATATCCAAAATGAATGGACTACTTTTAAAAAAATCCACCTTAGCATTTTAAAGTTTGGATTCATACTTTCTAGAAAGTCTTGATGAAATTAATGCTTTGTCTCACAGGAACAAGAAAAAGATTTTTTTTTTTAAAGTGCTTTAAAAATAAAACCCTAAGTGACAACTCCATGAAATTACTAGAGTGGTTTTTATAGCAAAGCTGTATACAGCAAGGGTAGGAGAAACACAAAGAAGAGAAAATATTAAGTAGTTGTTCATTAAATAAGTAGTCTCTACACTAAATGAGGAAGGGATCTTACAGGAAAGAAGTACATGACCACTGAAGTTCCAGATAATTTACAAGTAAATCAATGCAGGATTAAATTAATTTTGGAAAACAAACCAATCAAGCAAACACACAAACAAACACCCTTAGTTCTGGTATTTTCTAGCTTATAACTGCGTGAATTCGCACCCAAAGGCAGTCTCATGTATGTGATTTACCCGCCGTGGGCAAGGGGAGCTGTTAAATTTACAAAAGAAATAATAAAACTTTCCTGTGAGTTCTTAAAAAATATATTATCAGGATAAGAATTCTTTGGTCCACAGCACGAACTATCTGAGCTGCAGCTGGTAACACTAGAGGGTTGTTAGTTTTTATGTATACCAGAGGAGACAAAACCTGAAGTTTGATCAAGAAGTGGTTGAGCTGTCTGCTGTCAGCAGAGGAGTAGGGAGAATGGGGAAACCCATGTACTTCCCGGCACCTGGGCAAGTTCACTAGATGCGACAGGCCTTTTTTTCCTGCTGTTCCCAGACCTGCCCCAGATTTCACTACTACTTGTTCCACATTCTCCTTGTAGATTGCTCTTTTATGCCTACTTCAACTAACTAGATATTCATTCTTCTGCCTCATCAAAGACTTTCAGTTGTTGCTCAGGTGGTTTCCCAATGGAGAAGAGTTGCAGAGGGCACAAACACCCAATAAAATGAAGGCTTCGTATCATTTTTTCCACAGCAGTTTATACAATAGTTTTGGGTTCATTCCCAGATGTACTGGAGATCCCAGTTTCTCCTTTCGCTTCCCCTCGGCTGTGGAGCCCGCAATAACTCCAGGAAGCACTCACAAGGCTCCCACACTCAAGTTACCCCCTATCAGTTGCTCCCCAGCCTTTTGCTGCCCGACAGCAAGATAACGTGATGCACGTAGGGCTGAAAGTACCTGAAGTCATCTTCTGTCTTGGTGAAGAGGAACAAAAGAGTGAACTATAAGAAGTAGGGAAAAAAATACACACGTTATGAACTTGGGAGACAAATGAAAAATGGTGGATATGCAGCTAAAATTCTACAGAGAACAGGTTTGGAGGTTCAGGAAAAGAACAGGAGAGATAGGTGGTGAGTGTGTGGTTCAAGATGTGTGACAGAAGGGTGGAGGACATACAGCTGATGATAGAGCAGTGGACTGGTTGTACAGCAAGTTACCTGTAAACTTTACTTGGAGTCTTGTGTCTATTTACATCAATAAACAACTTCATGTTAATATATACTTCAACACAAAGACAAACACTAACTGATAACTACAACTTGTCAGTAGATACACTAAATAATACACTGGTTGTCGTCAGTTCCTCCAGCAAGGCAGGCAAAGAATTTCGTGCCCTGCTTCTCTGTGGAGAAAGTCAGGGAGACAAAGCCATGCTATGGGAGGATTTCAGCTCAGGCATGCCTGACTCCCAAACATACTCCTTCTCACCCCTGTGTGCTTCTGCTTTTCATTTAGCATATTCTATATACTGGGGCCTTTCCAGCTAAACTGTTTCATGAGGCTCCGATCATGCATTATCAAGCCAAGTCAATCTGCCAGATGCACCGTGTAGCATGTCGCTCCTTTCTGGAAGAAAGGAGAAAAAGGGCTTGAAATGGTTTTCTGTGAAAGGTAGATACTACTTTGTGTGTGTCAGCATGCTATATGTTGGTCTTGTCCTGCAAGCTTTTCTCACCTAGCTGCTACATATACATACAGTACTAATATGTAAGTCTATTTAAGTTTATTTAAGTACAGAGTAGATAAACGTCATTAATATAACCTCCTGCACAATGGGCCATACTAAATCCTGCATCTTGTCATGTGTTCACATTTCTCAAAGCTTTGCCTTGCTAAAGCATGCTTCCCTTCTCCAGCTGTTAAATTTCTACTGTAGACATATAGCGTGATTTCTAAGGTTTTCCAGGAGTTGTTTAAGGGTTAAACTACAACTTTGTCTTCTCTGTAAAAACAAGGAAATCTCTAAGCAACTGACAAAAATCTTCTTAGGAATTGTTGTGTTCAGCAGCAACAGCTGAAAGCATTTAGTTTATGAGCCAGTATTCATCTTCAAAGACTTCATTCTGCCCAGAAAAGAAAGAACAAGAGATCAATTAAGATCTCATCCAGCGTGCTAGTAACAGTGGGAAACATACCTCACACAAGTCACATAATCTTGGAATACATCCTAAGAAAACCAAAGTCTGATTTTCACTTTCTTACCTTTCATAGACCAAACAGATGCTGCTTCAGGCTGAGAAGACCAATTTTGGGAAATGTGAACAAAAAAAACTTCGGGGAGCTCAGTTCTGAAAAAGTAAATTATATACAAGGTACCAGGTTTGACGTTAGTTAGTACGCATTATCCAGGTGATAGATCACCAGTCTTTTTATTTAGTGTGATGTCATTCCCATGTAAAATCTGTAGTGCATAGAGCAGGAAAACTGCATGTGGTACATTTCCCTATTTAGTCCTCAAAGCAACTCCATCAAACTGTCATTTTTATATTAAACATGGAATTAATTATAAGATTATGAGATTTCATAGCAAGGGTTATAAAACTACTGTTTATTCATCTGAAAATGCTTAATTAGGTTTATTTATAATAGGTTTTCATATTTTGTTTAGAATATTTCATTATGTTCCATGAAGAAATGCAGCTCCCTTAGACATGGGCCTAAGCATAAATCTGGGAGCCGTGCTTGAATTTTCCTGAAGATGAAAGTTTCTCACATCTCAAGCCAGCTTGGCTCTCTAAAAAGGTACAGATGAAGACTCTTACAGTGGGGAGAATTTCTTCTAATGTATAAAGAGTGTTGGTGTAAGCATGTCACTAATTTTAATGGTAGTCAGGAGCTGGTTTTCTGCATGGAGAACAATGGGAACAGCCTTTCATCCCACTGGTTTTCTACGTCAAATTCAGAACATTTGCAAAGGTGGATAGTATTTTGTGGTGGTCCATTTTATGGCCACTGTAAATTCTCTGTTTTGAGGTCTTGAGACCAAAAGGACTGATGCAAGAAAACATATAGCTTGTAACAGTGGTCCTTATAAATCTTAACTGCACACAAAAGAGCAAAGAAAATAAAGAGACAGTGAACAGACTTTAAGACCAGCGGAATAAAAGAAAGTTTATTTAGAGGAGACTCACTACCAGACTGGTTTGACTTGAATGATATTTGTAATCTGTAAAGAGGCCGTGTTCTGTGAGATGAATACAGAGTAATATTCCTCAAGGGGGAGAGAAAATTTTGTAGGACTTCCTCGTGAGTCTAAAAGTACCACTTTCTGTGGAGTAAGCCTTATAGCACTGAATCACAATTCCAAAGTGCCTAAGAGTGACAGTAAATAGCCCAGTAGAGCACAATTCACTAACATGCATATCAGGTTAACTATGCTTGCTTGCAGATTATTTTATTATTTTAAACTAGTGAATAAGTGCACCTTTACCCTGTCTGGTTCACTCACATGCTTTTGCTCAAACAAGGCTAGGGAAAAAGAGGGCAAAAGTGGCTGGACAAGACTATTTTTCAACCCTAGTATACTCAGTGGGTTCCAGCAGCTCAAAATATAGCTCCAGCTACCACAATAATCTCATTTTGAATCCAGCCTTTGATTTTTCTTTTATAGCAATGATTCAGACACAGCATAGTTAATAAGCAACATAAATGTCTCCATACCATTTTCAGTTATGTTCTTCCATAGATTTTAGGAGAAAGATACCTGCAGATATATACTTGAAATAATTTTGAGAATACTCTTTGCAGTTCTCACAATGCAAGCCAGATCCTTTGCAGTAATTCAGTTCAGACAATCTGGAAAGCAGTATCTCACAAAAGCTTCCTACGGAATAAAGTCATAAGCTCATTTTGAAGGAAAAAAAAATAATTGCACAAAGGATTGGTTTGAACTACATTAGTTAACAGAAAGTTAATTCCAGAGCCATGGATTTTGCAAGTGTACTTAGAGCTAAGTTTGGTTTTAGAAATCTGGAAAGTGGTTAACTGTTCCCAGCTGGACTTAGAAAACAAGGTCACCTTCAAAAGAAACTTCCACTAGGAAACTTTTGAAAGAAGTGACACCCATAATTCTTACTTGAGCAATTCTTCTGCAAGAGACCACCATTGCACCTTATGTATAAGTGCATACAAAATTGTGGGTTTGCTTTGTTATGAACATGTTTACACAAAGGCATGAAGATTTCAGGGAATTACGGATGTGAAAGTCCCACTCAGTGCAGGTGTGTAACAGTCATGTCTTTTTTTTGTAGTAGCATGATTCATATCTTTTAAGACATAGAAATGAAGACAAAAACCACAGGCACTGGTGTGCTACATTTCAGTATCCTGTGTATAATCACTACAGGAAGAATGTGTGCTGAGTTTACAAAACATTTGTCTTTTTTATCCATTCTAAACTTCCTGAGTGTAATTTTATTAAATATGAACAACTCCCAAAGAATTATTTCCCTGACCATATGCAACCTTTTTTCTTCCCCAAAAAGCAGATTGAGAAAAAACTCTACTTGCACATCCAGCTTCAAAAGCCACCAGGCGTTTCAGCATGCGGGATAGGCTGTTGTTAGCAGGATACATTTCATTCTTATTGTAAATTGTAGACAAAGGCAACAGCACCTTGAAATGGACAAGCTGTTAATATTTGTGGCAGCTATGTGTATGGTATTTCATTAGTACATGGTGGGGACAGACTCAAATTATTGACTTGAACAATTTGGTATGTAGATAATGAGAACCGGTGGCTGGATAATGTAACACGGTAGTGCCAAGAATAAGCATTATAATGTGTCAGCAGCTTTTTATTGAATTAAAACATGATTTTTAGGTACCAAGTACAGCACAGTTCAGTGCTACTACTTTATGCATTCTCTGAGAGCTTTTCATATCAAAAGTTCTAAAAAAACAAAATATAAGTGAGATACAGAATATTCTTTACCTCTGGAGCGAAACTGAGCAGCTGTTTAACATCACATACAACAGCACAGTTTAGGGCAGCAGTTGCTAATGTGGGAAAACATACCCAGATGTTGACTCCTTGTCAATTTAGGATCACATCTTGCTTAGATATTCATTCTCAGAAGACCGAACTCTTTCATGCCTTTGAAAGTTCTCTTTTCCCCTCAAATTCAAATATGAGAGGAAACTCTTATTTTTTCCCCATATAAAAGCAAGATGTATATATGGCTTCACTGACATTTCTCAAAGCCCCTGGTCTCAAGGCTTTGCTTTCTTCTACTTCAGAACTGTGGTAACACATGCGTGAACACTTGCATCTCAAAACGGATTGGAAAGGAGGAGGAGAAAGGACTTACTGCCCTTACTTCCAGACAAGGCTCATGAAAAATCAGAAAGGGTTCTCACAAGGCTCACATAGACATCCTTAAGGATTGATAGCTATTTTTAACAGCCACATTAAAGGTTGTCTCAAGACCGGAAACTGATTTTTCAGGCTAAAGCAATTTGAAATCCCCAAACCGTTCTCTGACTTAAGTTCTTTAAAATTTTGGTTTTATGGGGTTTTTATGGTCAAAGCTATTTTGAGTCACGTAGCCACATTTATGTATGGAAGAAAGTCCAACACGGCTGCCCAGGACTGGTGTGTTCCAATAGGTGACAGAAGTGAGGGATTCACAGCAACAAAATGCTCCCAAGTGATCTGCCTAACTCAGAAGTCCAAAACCTGCTGGTTTAGATCTATAAAAATGTATGCATATATATATATATATATGTAAAATATATTTTGCATGCCAACCCAACCACCATGCACACAGCTAGCAACAAGGTCATGAGAGTGCTGTGCTTAAGAAGTGCCACTCTAGACTAGGCAGCAACTGGCTTGGTCCTTCTCAACAACCAGTTCATTCAGGCTGCCCAAAGATGATCTTCAACTCATGCTGAAGCGCTATGCTTGGATTTAAGATTTTCCACAGGGGACTGATTCAGAGCTCAGCGCAAGCCTATATAGTTAGGCAGCAACCAGTTTGTTGAATGTAAGCAAGTCTGTCCATGGGCACATAGTTAATCTAGTGCCTGACTATGTCACAGAACAGGTCAGACAGGTAATAAACACAAAGCAAATTTATTCTAACCAAAATCATTCAGCAGAAAAGCAACTAGAAACAGGCTTTATCCAAAATTATTCAATACTTTGACAACATTGTAAACCACAGATTCGGAATACTAAGAGGAACCCAATTATTACATGGTCAACACGGGCTCAGTTTGGAATGATAATTCAAAATACACACTCACTCACTCATAAGGTGTGGACTATCAAGGGCAGCCCAGAATACACAATCACTCACCGATAGAGCAAGGGGTCTGCAGAGTAACCCAGAATGTAGTCACTCACCAGTAAGGAAAGGGCCTCGGTCCTCAAGGAACCTTCCTTGGGCAGCATCCCAAACCAAAGGGAGAGTCCCCAACTGCAGATCTGCTACCCTGAGGAGAACCAACTCAAACTGAGGTCCCAGGCAAGGCTTCATTTATACCCTAGTCAAATCTGATCTGCAGTCATATACAGTCAGTGGTCTAGAAACTTCTGTCTGCTGAGGTGTTTTGTTGGCTGAGGGCCCTGTCTGTCAAACAAGAGACATGTACATGACCATACTGGTCCACTGCTCCAGAAGTTTCTGATGTTTTTGAGAGCAGGTTGTGTGTGTGTGTGCACCTGACACAGAATGACCAGGTAAATATAACTTGGATATGCCCTCAGTTTTCAGCTGGAACAACACAGAATAAATATGACTACAGGGTAAGCTTAAAATAAGTAAGTTTTCCCTCTGTCACAATGTTCTGCAAGTACAAAGTGTTACTTTATTGGGAGAAAGTGGGGGAAATTTATTGCAATGTCTAATTTAGACATCCATTTTGACACATACTTTTGATATTGTGCCACACTTCTCCAAAGCCCAGACACTAAAAGTTCAGTTTTACATTTACCAGTTCTAGCTAATCTCTTGTCCATGGGTTGCATTAGCAAGGCAACAACACGTCAATTGATAATGACTTACCAGCACTGTCCCAGAACAGATGTTACAAGCAGATCATGCATCAGGCATTGGCTTTGGGAGTTTCCAGCCAGAGCACATAACAGAGGACTGATCCCATGAGCCTGAGAAACAGATGATTATTAATGGGACTTATATGACAAAGTTTTTGGCTCAGTCCTGTAGAGTTCAAGAACTGAAACAAATCTGGAAGAAGTTCACCACAATGACTGCCAGGAGGACAGCTGCTTAGGGAAAAAGAAAAAAGCAGTGACCTACACTTCATGGTGGAAATGGGTGGAGTTCAGTCAATAGGCAAAATGCAGATAAAAAATGAACTCAAAACCCTGCTACTAAGTAGCTGTGAAGTTTCAATATAGAGGTGATTCTGAAGGTCTAAACAAGGCAAAATGTCTTAGGAAAAACTACCTGCAAGAACCAAAAGGATATGATGTCCCTAATGACATCCCATAAAAATGTTTTTGTTTATGGTAATGGTTTAAATCTGAGCCTTGGTGATGATATTTTAACCAAAGTTAACTAAAACAGTTAACTACAGATACAGACCACATAGAAACCAAGGTAACCAGAGCTTTCGGTGGAAAGGGGCAGGTTTGACCTCTCCTCAGCAAGACAAGAAATGACAAAACTTTTTTGAAGAATAATTTTTTTAAAGTCACATCAATGATTTTATATTCAACATAGAAACCTTTAAAAAAAAAAAAAAAAAGCAGAAAAATCAAAGATCTAACTAAATAAAAGTAAAAATAGTCAACAATACCAGAGCAATTCCTTCAGGTAGCCTGGGAGAGACCGTGATGATCCAAACAGTCTTATCTCCATTCTTCTTGCTAGACTAGCCAGAAGATTGAAAGGAAGATAACAGGGTTAGAAGGGGGATATCACATCTTTTTGCTGCATCACATCTCCAGAAAAGAGCAACAAAAATGGTTAGAGATTAGAAAACACAAAGACAAAAATAGCTGGCTGGTAAAGGAGAGAAAGATCATAGCATCCTTCAGTTACATGAAAAGCTCTTGTCAAGAAGAAGAAAATCATCTGTTCTATTTGCTCATGGTGGAAAGAACTAGTAGTGACAGCATCAAAGGCTAAACATTAAGAAAGAATTTTGGAATAAATTTCCTGGGAAGGTCACAGAATTTCCATTACTGGAAAAGGTTAGACAAACATCTTTCAGGAAAAAAAATAGGTATAACTGATCTTAGTTTAGGGACTTCATAACCTCTTGAGGTCTTTTCCAGGACTCTTTTCTATGAGTTGACAATTTAAGCAGTGATGACAAACTTTATAGACTTTCCTTTGAACTCATCAGATGTCACTAAGATTATTCAGAACTTTTATTCTAACAATTACCTATTACATAGATAATGAAGGCAAAGTTTGCAGGAAGAGATAACATCCTTTATTTTTCCAACTACTTCTGTCTAAAAAGGTAGTATTTGGTGCACATGTGCCTTTCTGAGAATAGCGGACAGGAAAGTAAATCATTCCCATTGTTTTAAAGGATGGAATTGCTAGTTGGAGAAGAATGGGTGTACTTTGCACTAGCTTTTAATACAAGGTCATGATGTTTGTTACATCATTCTTGTGGAAACAGTGAAAGTTAACATGCTGAAGCCCCATATTTAATACCAGAAACAAATTCTTGTCTAGTTAGCATCTTCACTGTTCCAGTTAAAAATGTACATTTACCTCCAAGGTTGCTATATTTCATACGGAAAAGGAAGACATAAGGCTTCAGGGGATAAAGTTCACTCCTGTGAGCTGCATTATGATTTTTTCCCCTATCATTAAATGGGAAATAATATAATGGTCAAATAAGAATATTGGTGAGAATTCAAGTATCATCCTTAACATGTGGTCAAGTACTCCAGTGACATCAAGAGATAAGCACTAGCCTAGCCTGATCACATGGTTGCTGATCATCCTTCTGTAGGACAGCCTCTTGTGCGTGCACTTGTTGTGACAACTACTCATTGTCTGCCCATCCCTCAAGAAGAGAACAGCAAGGTCTGGCTTGCAAAAACAATTCTTCATTCCTATCCAAGTCCCCAGATGAGGCTGTCAATGAAAGGGAGAAAACAAAGACTTGGAAGGTTTGTTCATGAAACCATTTCTGGAAAAAGAAAGTCATTACAGGGGTGTGCTATGCAGAAAAAAATACTCGTAGGCAATTTTTACAGGTGGTTATATATAACCTTTCTTCTTAGCAGAAGTATAACCACTTCAGCCATAAGACAGACAACAGTGCTGTTGCACGGTACTGTACCTTCCACTTTACTCAAAATAAAACTAGATGCCATCAACATAAGTTAATGCACGCAGCCTTCTTTACAAATCTTGTATTTCCTTTACATTGTACCTTATTGAATAATCAGACCTGTTCTCCAGCCTAGTTCTGTATTTTCTGTTTACCTCTACAATGATCAATGAAAAAAATGCAGGAGACCTTGCTAGAAACAGTATTCTACAAACTTTACACTCCTATTGAGGCTGAATTTACCTTATTCCTGCTAGAATAAGCTTTCCAGATATTTTCTTATTTTCAGGAAAACTTCTGTTTCTATTCTAATTCTATTCTATTCTATTCTATTCCATTCTATTCCATTCTAATGCCTTTACCCTCATTTCTGTCTCCCAGTTTTACACGGCCTTTATTTGCCTCGGTATATACATAGCAGGTAACTTTAGAAATATGACATCAGGCAATATTTACACCACTAGACACTAATTAAATGACATCATTGCAGGCCAGTCTACTAGATCAAAATTTAACTAGCCTTTTTCCTCCATTGCAAGAACTGGTGTTGCCATTGAAATCCCATTTATATGCAAATCAACAAGTCTGTCTAAGCACAAACAAACATAATTTGAGTTGTTAGCTATAGCCTAGAGACTCTGCTTGTAACATTTGGACAAACAGAAGCAGAGGCTTTTCCCTGGTGATCTTCTCTTTTACATAGATCAAAGACTTTCTAGCCTTTTATTTGAGCCAGTTTAGGAATTAAAAGATGACTTGGACTTATTCAAACATCAGACTTCCATAATACTTGGAATGGAAATAGAAATCCTTAACAAAGCCTGTGGTTTAGAATTTGCACTTCTTCAAGCTTAGAATCAAATCATATTTTCAATGTTAACTGTGTTTAAAAAAAAAAGCTCGTCTGCTAGCTAATAAAAACTTGCAGACATCTTAGCTGTACAAAGTCTGTAGTGTGTTTATCTGTTTGAAGGAACTAGGCCCTCACTTCCAGATGGATTAAGTTCAGCACTTATTAAAATCAAATGAAGCCAGTTTATAGAACAGAAATGACGTCCCTATATCCAAGAATTTTTATCTATTGCTTGTAAATTTGTAAGGTCAGCTGTACCTTTGTAAGAAAATAAACATAAGGAAAATATTCAAAGTGACTGTGCATGTAAAAAAAACTTCCAGCTGAGCTAGGGAAGTCATTTTTGGAAGGAAAGCTGCAAAACTTCTCAAAAAGGCGTTCCTCTGTAAAATGTCTGTGTATTAACATGCTACAGCAGCAACTGGCTCTTTACGAATGTCTCAAAGACAGCAGTGGTCTTTGACAGCCCTATAACCCCCTTGCAGTAAACCACAACTTCAGCTCATCATCCTCAGCACTTGTACTGCAGCAGACAGAAGCAGGAAATGCAGGACAAGCCCCACAACACTAACACAGAGCAGGATATGTCAGGAAGAGAACAATGCCACAGAACACAACTCGTCTCCCACTCTGAGCTCAGATTGACTGGGCATGCCCCAAAATGAGAAATGGGCTTCCAGTTTCTGAAAGCAGAACAGTGTTCTGAGCCTCTAGCACCCAATTCATTTCCAGTTGCACTATTTAAAGCAAAATTTGCTTACCAGGCATGATTAACTGAAGGAAAAAAATGCATGTTTGTTAAACAAATTAAGAAGTAATTATTGATGTAAGGTGCCACTACATGGCAGTATGTCACTACTGGAAAAAAGTGGTCAAACTATTCTGTCCCAAAGCTATATAATAGCTTTTTTGCTCTTTTTTTCCACCTTAAGCACCATATTAAAAGCATCCTATTAATTTAAATTTCTTCGGGAAAAAGGGATAAGACTGAAGGTTGTCTTTGTCTGATTTGTTTATTGGTCATGCACAGTAAATAACATTTACATTTCTGTAGTTCCTACATTGTAGGGAGAAAGCCTTAATAAAATTTTAACAGATAAGAAATATTGATATTCCAACAGCATCAGTCTTAAAAATTTCTGAACATTTCCAATCATTGCCTGATTTTGAGAAGCAATGTTAACGAATAATGTCTGTTAGTGTTTATACCTAGCCAAATAGTACTGTACCTTTGTCACTTTATTTCTTTAATATTTCATCAAGTGTCAGTAAGTCCAGTATATTTTTTGCCAGAAGCTTGTTCTATATCTTTATTGATTACATAACATACCTCTGCCTACTAAATAAACTTACAGAAGCTCTGAGAAAAGAGAGGAAGATAAAACAAGAGCAGAAAAAAAGAACAATATTCTTTTAATCTCCTGTGAATTCTTTGTAACGTCAGTTACCAATAGATCTCCTTTCTCAAGCAACTGGCGTGTCATTTGTTCCAAAGATAGATCATCAGAGCACCATGCACACTAGAGGGGAAAACAAACAAACAAACGATCAAATAAAACCACAAAAAACAAACAAACAAACAAACAAAACACCACAAAACAAACAAAAAACAAATCTGGCATCAATATCCTAAGAAGGTATTCCCAACCAAGTCAAAAGCCTGGTTTATAAAGCCCACAGGGAAGAACATCCATTTAGTCATCTGCAGATCAAACCACAGAATGTCCTTTCTTCGTAAAAAGCAAAATTCACATAAAGTTAGATGTGCAGGGAAAAAAAAAATCCTCCATTACCGAAAGCTCATGCAAACAAAAAGTCTGTGCAGGCTCCACATCCCCAAAATTTTGTGTTCTGCTGCATTTTTATCTACTGGAAAAAATGAACACAGGGCAATAATACTAACTAGTAGTTCACAGAATTTCTTCAGAGTGCAATGCAGTAAGGTACCATTCTGTTGTTTGCCATGTTTCAAATGAGCATTTCGGGAAGGAAAACGAGCAGTGTAAATGATGCATAAACAGCTTTGCCTTCACCCACTCAAAAATCTATGGTTGATATATACACACAGTGTAAAACTTCGTAAATCTAAGACTGTTTGAGACAAAACAGGCAGGTGAATTACCACAAAGATAAGCAGAGCGAGTGCCATGGTCATGGTTGCTGTTCTGTTCTCCAAAAAGGTCTTCTGGAGGCCAAGCTCCCTGAAGTTTGGAGTCCTGGACAGCAGCTCCCTCAAAGTCTTCCTCTCTTAGGAAAGGCAAAAGAGCACGATCACCCCTGAGTTCAGCTGGGACCATGAAACAGAAGACCTATCCATAGAAAAACCAATCTAGAAAGGATCTCAGAAAGTTATGCAGGAAATTTCTGATTCCTGTGCAGGACCCAATACACTATGCCCATCAAGGCAAAATCCAGAGTGTATCTTCTGTGGGGAACACTATTCCAAGGGGGCATAGGGGACGGTTGCAATATGCAGTATCAATGGAGTTATCAATGGTGCTGGTGCTTTGTGGGTGGAAATGTGCTGCCATGGCAGCAAGGGCTGAACACAACAGACAGGAATTAAGATAAATTAAAGGAAAATGCCCAGTCTCTAAGTCCATTTTTATAATGTAGAACAACATCATTTAGGCTGCTGGAAGCAAAGGAGGCCAAATCACTTTCCAACACTCTCCCACAAAAACGTCTCACTTATTTTGCTGCTAATGACTAACAGCCCCTTCCCTGTTCTCTCTAAATGTTCTTTTGCGATGGTCCTTCCTATGATTTAGATACATTAGAATTGCAACAATGAATAAGTACCTCACTTTTCTGTCATGCTGTGTAAGTACAACACATTTAAACTAATAAATGTTCATTCTTCAATTTTTTAAATAGTTTTATTACTGATAATGGGAGTTTCTGTACTTATTCATTATATTTGCCAGGGCCTTTTTTAGGAATTGATTTTGAGTTTATTTTACAGTATGCTCTGGATTAATATTAATGTGTAATTCTAAGACACTTTTGTCTTCTCTTACTGGATTAATCTAATGTCTTTTTAAAGACACAGCTCTATGTGACATCATTACACTGCCAGATTTATAGCAGCCAATGAAGTCATCATTATAGCTTCTCATAATTTTCCTTTTTCACCAATGGTCTAATATGCCATTAGTCCTATTTCTCAATTATGAATCTAGCTTCTAGACAGGTAACCTTTACCTAGAATACAATATTTAACTCACAATAATGGTGAGGATTACTTTACAGTGACATTTTGATTAATAAACCATGAATCAGTATTACCAAATTTCAGTATATTTCAGATGCAGTAGATACAAGAAACAGTATTGAAATATAGGGTTAATGTTGAAAGTGTTGCCAATGTTTCTGAAATAACTATAATTCTTTCCAGTTTTTTAATGCTACTTTAAAATCTTGTTTGTCATGTTTGTACCTACTTGTAGCAGAGAAATTTCTTTGTATAAGGACATGCATATGAAATTACATTCAGTATTGTATGAAATATACATGTTGTATATTGTGTTTTCTGTTCCTTCTACCCTTGTTAATAAGTGATTCAATATGTTTGTGCTCCTCCTAGTAAGTCTAACATCACTAGTATACAGAGTAGGTGTGAAATTAATAACTTTCTGTAAAAACATTAATTTTGGCAGTTTAAACATTTTCAGCTATAGGCTGTACCTTAGGCAGGCTGTACCTTTATGTCTGCATGCTTGCTCTCATGTTTTCTCCTTTGGTTTCTTCCAGTTTCAGCATCTCTTGGATGACAAGGAGGACCATAAGCCTTTTCCTTCTTCCCCAGTAGTGTTTGAGGCTCAAAGTATTTCTTCTCATTTCTTAATATTTAGACTTTTTTGTGTTTGTGAGTGTTGAATAGTGCTACAGTTTTAATTAACGACAAAAGGTTCACATCACAAAAAGGCAGTAGATCAATACGTGGGCATAGCCATCAGATAGGACTAGGTATTCTCTGAGAATAAGATTCTTTATTGCAGAAAAATCTAACAGCCCACATATCTGTCTGCACAGATAATTTACATAGATATACCTCAATTGTTTCTGAAATTAATTGCAGATCAACAGTCATAATTTTGGTGCCCTGGGCTAGTATGACTGCAGGACATTGATTTATGTTATTGTAGTTGTATAACATTTTTGTAGATGAGGGAAAATACCTTATTGACAATCTAATCATATGAACAGTACTCCTGTTCCAAACTTTGGATGTGTTTAAGAAATAAATCCTTGTGTGTGGTCCTTCTTCCCTTTCCCTCCTCAGCAATGATTCTGTTTCTCTGGGGACAGAAGAAAGAAAATGCTGGAAACATAGTGGCCTGGAGAAATATAGTAGTAAGTCAGAGAAATAGCAGAAAGAAGGAGGAAAAACATGATAGACAAATCAAACTGAGTACTAACCTTCAGACAAGTTTCCCTGGATTTTACATTTATTATACTATTATGCAGATTTTTCACTTATAAAACCTCCATTCTGATGATTCAGCTACCATCTCTATACATTTAACTCCTTGAACTTTGTTGCAGAGCTCAAATGAGAAACAATGATGTAGAGGTTGTTCTTTACATAGCATCCAAAGTATTTATGAGCATAATTTTCCTCCATGATCATCACTTAGCTCTGCTGTTTGCCACAGGGCAAATGGTCCCCCCCAGTAAATTTTTAACCGTCACTGTGAGGAAGAAATAACAGTTTTGATTGTTAACATTTAAATTTTTCAATCCAGCATTAATTTACAAAATCCAACCATATATAAATTTGCCTGCTTAACTTACATTTAAAAAAAAAAGGGAGGGGGAGATGAAAAATAATTTTTAAAAGAACAAGTATTCCTAAATAAAAGGTATCAGTCACTGGCTTAACAATATTTTTCATGAAAGGATCAAATGTCCCTATCTCTGACAAGTGAAGATAATGAAATAATACAAACATGAGCTTTGTCCTTTGTTGCAGGGTCAGGAGATACAATCACTCACTTAAACTATTAAATGTAATGCATACAGGCATAGGGAGATGAAAAGTGCCAGTTTAAATTAGCTTGACCTGCAGTGTTGACTCCTGGACAGATGGCATAATATACCCTGACTTCGTTGCTGAGGCATTAGAAGTACACAGCAAGAGTCCATTGTGATATTAAGAAAAAGCTGAGAAGCAAACTCAGACTGAGAACCAAAAACCTGCTGGCCCCCTGTGAGGCTCTTGGCTTCCTTTTGCCAGACCTTTTACAATATAGAATGAAGTCTTCTCAGTTTTAGCTAAAGCGATACAGTGCTCAGGCAATGCGCGCTCATTTTCTACTTTGCCATCTACAGAGCAGCCTTCAGGATGAGATTCAGTCCTAAAGACGAGGCTGACAAAGGGAAAACCAGTCGAAGTCAATGTATTCTCTCCAGGAGAAGGAAAAGCTGACTGTACTCAAACCTCACTGTTTGACAAAGCTGGCAATCCCTTTAAGGAGGAGTGCACAAGCATAAAAATTAGGTAGGTCTGTAAATCCGCATATAGTATTTCTCATGAGACAGCAAGAGCCATCTAAACAAGCCTTTCTCCCCATAAATCTTTCTACTGTTAGCAGAAGCTGAAGGATCTCCCCCCCACACATAAAGCCCCATGTATTTTTTTAGTAGATTTTAAATTAGAAGAGAAACAAAGTGCTTATCCAACTTTCCTTTTGCATTCATTCTTGAAATTGGGAGGGATGTCTCTGAATAGATAATTCACTGTCTAACATCCTGAGAAACACAAGTAGGGGTACAGAGTGCGAAACACTAACAAAGTAGCTGGGTATATAAAAACAAAGAGCTGAAACCTAAGGGCACCTCAGCGAGTGAAAGGCAGCTAGGAAAGAAAAGCAATTAGCCATTTTTACAATGCATGAAAGTTGGCATCATGAAAATGGTTGGCTTCAAATATCAATTACTTATGTCCGTCTGTTTCTTCACCAGCAGAGGTTTGCAGCTACACACCTGGGGAATTTAGATTTTATGGGCTCTAAATGGTAAGGATACATCACAATACAAGTG
The DNA here is from genome assembly GCF_036013445.1 of Caloenas nicobarica. Classification (NCBI taxonomy): domain Eukaryota; kingdom Metazoa; phylum Chordata; class Aves; order Columbiformes; family Columbidae; genus Caloenas; species Caloenas nicobarica. The sequence continues at coordinate 129,875,627 of NC_088246.1, read as the reverse complement.
CCCAGCATTCATCAAACAGGGTCACCCACAGTTCTAAAGGTCATCTGGGTTCTATTTTCTAATCTGGTCCCTTTATACAACTAGAGAAAATAATATCCCTGAAATCTCCTCATGCTTCCCTCTCCTGCAAAGGCAGAAAGCATAACAAAGGGCAAAGGAAGTTAAGAAAAGAGATTATGACATTGGATGAGTCTTGCAGGGAAAGGAGTTGTAGGATGCTCTATATGCCATGTTTGCTTTACTTTGAATAGCGCTGCCCAAGTTTCTTATTCTCTTTAGCCATTTTATGTACTGAGATAATCCTACAGGAAGCCAGATAGTGATTTGTTCCATAAAATGGATCCAATTCAAATTGTTCCTGCCAGTGACCACACTTTCCATTTTGTTTTGGGGCCATAGGACAATCTAGTTCTTTTCCCTCGCCCTTCAAAGTCTTTATTATTTTACAAACCATAAATTTAAGGAAACTCTCATTTAAAGGAAGAAAATAATTTTTAAAAAAGGAAAACATTTTGTCACCTACAAATCGGCTTAACATGAAACTACAATGATTCAACTTCAAAGCCTGGCAGCAATCTGTGGCTTTCATTATGGGCTGCACTACATTTTGCAGTTTCTCGAGGCACTTGCCTTTTAAAATTGTGTTCAGCTTTGTTACATGGCTTGCAGAAATTCTGCACACCAAGAAATCAAGTATAAAGTGTGGTTTATTTTCAGCACAGAACATCTCTTAAAGTATGAATGATTCCTTCAAACTTTTAAGTGCATAACAAGAGAACGATTTGTGTTCCCATGTCTGTTTTTCTCTAAATAGTTAGTCTAATAAAATATATTTAATCCTATGGATACTGTAGAAGTTTGCATTTAGCCTTCACCTACCTAAGGCATTCTGACACCTGCTTTGTTAACTCAAAGAACCCTCTTAAATTTAAATGTATTTAAGTACCAACACCAAAAGTGTTGGGCAGTTTCCATCAATCTCTGAAGAAAAAGAAAAAACAACACACTTTTATCTCCTTGACTAAATTTAATCATGCATATTAAAAATGTTGGCTTTTATGACTAATGGAAAGTCAAAATACTTTCTCAGTGTATTATTTTAAAGGATTTGCAATACAGTGGAGCTTTCTGAGCAATCACAACACTGTGCCTATATACCCTGCTTCTTATTTATACCCCGATAGCACCGAGGCGGTGGATAATGGCTCCACTGTTGCAGTTACTGTACTGACAAAAATTTTGCAGCAACCTTTGCCAAATGTACAGTGTGGGCTAATACTGAGCTGGAGCTGAAGGTCTAATCAGAGAGCACTCAGAGCAAGTGAGGGAATATTAAAGGCTCCCTTGCAGTTCAGAGCAAAGAGAGGCCTCTAAGTAGGGCAGATCTCCATTTCTGGCTGTCAGAAGGCTGAGTTGTAACATGAGCTGGGCTGCATTTGCTTTTCCATCTATATAAAAACCTTTTTGTTTCTTTTGTTATAAACTTAGACCTCCAGAATAAAGCCTGGAGGAAGGGGGGGCGGGGAAGGAACACTTGCTGCCTGAAAGCTGTAGTTTGCTGTTCAACCACCTTATGCAGCACACGGTTCCCAGATATCTGCCAAGCTTGCAGCAGCCCCTCTATGCCAGCTATAATCTCTTAAAAAAATAAAATACTTGTCCGTACCCAGAGAATCCAAACGAGTTCCTGCCCCCAAGGACTCCGCATTGCAGAAGGAAGACTAAAACACACCAGGAAGGAAGAGCAAGTAAAGTAGTTTCCTTTTACAATACTTCTAGAGTAAGTCAGTCCTTAGGAGACATTTTAAGATGGGAAGACTTTGGCTCATGGCAGAGAACAAATCAATAGGATGGGAACAGGGTAAGCATAATAAGACAGCTCTGCATTTGGTGTTACTGATGGCAAAGGGACCAAATCTTGGACAGAAGAAGGTAAAGATGAAGAGCCTATAGGAAGCTGTCTCCAGGGGCTGATACAGCTGTTAAGCACACTAAGGGAAAGTGGCTTGGTATTAAACAAGAATAATGTATTGATCATGCAAGAAGACCATATATTGCCACCTTGCTACACTTCAAAGAGATTAGAACAAGTAGAAGAATAAGTAGTAGGACATTACAAGAGTTAACATGTAAGCTGATGAGTGAAAGCACAGATGAAACTGTTCTAGTTTTCTGCAAGAGAGGACATATTTACCTCTTAGTTGTGCAGGGAAGAAGCAACACAAGCGGTTCTCAGTGTGGATCTGTTGGTGAAGGGAACTATGACGAAATTGCAAGACTTTACTCAGCTGAGACTTATGAGTAGTAACAAAAAACAGTGATCAGTTTTTATCATTGCTTTTACGAAGAACCCTTATCACTGCTCCCATTTTACAGAAGAAAGAAAAACGATGTATAGCTAAGTGATACAAATCACCCAGATCTGCCAAGGGGCAAGAACAGAAGCATGGTGCTTGGAAAACCCCACAGCATTTTACCCACGAGGCTGCATTCCCATGGAAGCCAAATGCAGCAGTGTCTGAAGGGAACAAAGAGGGAAAACTATTTTGCAATGAGCAATGTGGGACGCATGAGGTGAAAAAATGAACCTCCAGGTGAGACCTTCCTCCACTCATCCCCGATGAGCAGGCCGAGTGCTATATACGGGGACTAAAATAAAATCCATTCTCTCTCCAAATGTAAATTAAATATTCTTTAGCTATTCGTCTACTCTTGTTGGTTTATCTCGGGCCTGTAAAAACCCCTTTGCATAGAGAGGGAGTTGCAGTTAATAACCAACTACTAATTCACTGTTTAGGGCTGTACCTGTTTTACTATGCTACATTTAAATTGGAAGAAAGAAAGATGGATCTTTAAAAAGACCAACTCCAGTTTGGAAAGCAGTGATAAGATTACATTTCTGTGTTTTGTATGAGCTCTATAACGTAAGCTGCTGAAGGAATCAAGCAAAGTTTACAAAAGATAAATAGCCAACAAATTTCAGAGATCTCCAGAGTGATAGAAACTCTTATTTTTCCCTTATCTGTACCCTCACATATGCCTTCTCATTTAAAAATTATACAGGAGAGTTCCTCATCACAAACACTTCAGTCATTACCTATATTGTAGATTTTTAAGGCTACATTTTTAAAGGGGAGGAGGAAGAAGCAAGTGATGTGGGAAGTAGCTACCATATTTGATAGTACTGAAGGTGGCAGTTATTCAGGGATTAAGTATACAAACAGCTCTGTCATATAAAATATTATAGCAAGTAGTATATTACTGCACACGCCAGTGAAAAACCTACTCAGAAAAACATGAAAAGTAGGGTAAACACATATATGTATGTTGAGGAAGCTAGTGAAAATATGAAGGTGAACACGAAGGAAGAGCCCTGTTGCTCAGAACCTGAAAACTGTGCAACATCTCCCACCACACTCTGCAAGCCCTCAGTGCTTATGGAAAATATAAGGGCTGAATGCTCATAAGGTCTGAAAGAACTTAATACAGCTGTGGCGAAGATAACGTTTGGATGATAGATCTGCCATGTCTTGCTCCATTTGAACCTCTCTGCTTCCCCCACCACCGGAGCAGAAGGATCTAGGGCCGAGGAGCTGCAATGGTCTGAGGTGAGAGAAAAACAATGGGAGAAACTGTTCTCTTTTCCTTGCCTTCTACAAATCTCACAGGGGCCCAGAAACCACATTTTGTATCAGATTTTGAGGGCTGAGTTCTCAGCCAGTGTTCTGTAAAACATGCTTTTTCATGTCATAAAACCAGAAAAAGCCAACAGCTCTAACATTTTTAATTCTATTCTGTTAGAACAGGCTTATTCCTATTTTCACCTTAGTTCCCTTTTTTTTTTTTCTTTAATTGTTCCAAAGCCTATAGTGGCAAGTTTGACATTTGGACAGGTTTCAGTATGAAATTTTATAGCTGAGATAATATAAACCTCTGTAAAATGAAGTAGCAAAATGCTGCCAATTAGCTTTAACAGTAAGTGGAAAGGGGGACATTGCTTCTGAAATAAGCCCTTTTTCTCTAGTTGCTATTAACAAGTGCTGAAAGAGATTACTTTTTATAGGTGCTATTTATCTTCTGCTTCTCCTTGCCATTGATTTATAAATACATAAATAATATATAAAACATATCTAAGTAAAATATTTAATAGCAAAGACATAAGCAAAGTCTCAGAGTCAACTGTCATACTGCTTTTCAGTAGCACAATTCCATTCATTTAATTGACCTATTCCTGATTTATAAGCCACAAAAGCAGAGCAGAATCTGATCCACAGAGCAATAGGATCTTTCTCTGTAAAATTTGGTTTTAAATGTTAAATAGTCAGTGCCGCAATGATCAAAAGACGCCACAACAGTAGCAGCATCTCTGTTATTCTGAAATTTTCTTGCTTGTAAACTTCAGACAAAACCTCTTTTTGTTTGTTGATGTGAGCATTTTAACAGGAAACAGGAGTTCAGCCACTAAAAAGCACTTTTTTTCCGACACAAATTTCACCATTGTACTGTGATTGACAGCCATCCCAATGTCTATAAACAACCTACAAGCCTCCCAAATTGACCATTCAGTTCCTGCGTCCAACAGTTAAACACTGAGCATTTTTTTGCGCTCAATAAAATTCCTTTTCATTTCACCCTGGGTTGCCATGTCTCTTCAAACAGAGACAGAAAAGCAGTGCTCTGTGTCAGACAGATTTTAATTTTCAGTCCTCATCCATTCGTACAATGTAGACACAAGCAAACAAACCCTACCCAAAGCCTAGCAACCCACAGTTTAAACAGCCAATGCGTATGAGCTACGGGATGAAGGCCTGGACCTGTTCACACATGAATAAAGAAGATTAAGATTTTCTTTCAAAGACATGAAGCCTTTTTGACAGCCTGTGTCAACAGCGCTGTCTGCCTCTCAATGTGAAACAGTCTTCTATCACAGGTTCCCACAGGGAGGTCTTGCTTATTAGCATGCTTTACACTTCCATTCCTTGTCAGTATTTAATTTAAGAATAAGGGTCTAAAGTTTTGCAAACTCTTACTTACCCACAATGAAAGGATAACTTACTGGAGACACTGAAAGGAAACACCAGCTAACATGAACACCTACAGGGTACACTTTAAAAGAGGATAACCTAGAAGGGAAAAAAAGCAGTGGATACAGTCATGTTCTCTATTTGCCACCTCAGGAATATATCTGCAAACTTGTAATCACAGAATACATTTTTTGGGGGGGTTACTTTTGTAGAATTCCCATCAGCCTACATTGTAATTGGAACACACATACTGCTGTGCAGGGCAGTATTTCAACTAAAATTTTTGACATAAAACCAAAAAAATCCCCATCCAAACAGCAACAATAACATTGACAGGGTTCATACATAAGCCCAAAACTGGAAGAGATCTCCAAAGTCACCAAACTTAGTCCACTGCCATCACAGTCAATATGACACATAATCCTCCTCAAAAAGTGACCGAGCACTCTTCTAAAACAACAGCGTGCACAGCAAAAAGCCAAACCTATGGTTTCCACTGAAAAGAAAGATTAGTCCTGGCTGAAACAATTTAGATTCCATTTTTCTGAATGAATGACAGCACTATGTCACTATTACATACTGATGGTATCGTATTGTTTAAAATCAAAATATTCTAAGACTCCAATCTTGCAAACACACTTAGGGAGCTGTTTAGATAAAGAAGAGAGTGGTCGCAGTGAAGGTAATTGCAATGTGCAGATGTAGAGCACATGCAGCTTTCAAAATTAAAGTTTAAATTTCTGGAGCTAAAAGTAATAGGAAAAAGTATACCTCCTTCAATATTGCTGTAACTTTTGTTTTCAAAAACAAAAGAAAATGTTGAGGGCTGTATTAGATCACTGCTTGGGTACAACTACAGATTTGTTATCAGTTTGATTATCTAGCTTACCATTAAGAATTTATTTTGAAATTATCACATGAGAACATTAGAATGTTCAGGGCAAAAAACTGTTTCAACAAGGAACTGATTATGTCTCAGTGAAGTAAGTGGGAAAAGCTCCAAATTTATCTCAATATTGGACTTAAAACAACATGATTAAATGAGAACAGTCCTGAAAGCCAAGTCGTAACCCGTATCATGGGAAGCAAGATCTCATGCAGGAAAATTATAAAGATTTTTTTCAGAAATTGCTACGATTTTTCTTGAGGTTCAAAATACTTTGCCTCTGTATTTTTAATTGATTTTTTAAATTGTGCAGCTGAAACAAAAGGAAATGAATGTTTCGTGGCTCTGATGTAAAATTCAACACAAGATACAGAAAAGAGCTGAATTACCTTGTAACTAGAAATAAACAGCTGAGACAAGGAAGGATAACTAGGATTACATGGATCAACATTTAATGCATCAAAAATCTTTCTTTAAAGCTACGTACTGTACACAATAATGATTCATGGTCTCTCACAAGTATCTGCTTAGCAGATGCTTTTTAACAGTATTCCTGATTTCTTCCCTGCTGTCTGAAAATTGTAATTGAGTGTGTGAAAGCTAACACAATTACACCAAAGATGCACGTCCTTTTATCCTGGTTTAGTACATCCCAAATAAATATTCCAGCTTTTTAATTAGTTATTTTTAAAGCAGTACACTTTGACTTCTATAATTTGATTCTAGGCAACATTTCTTTCAAGCAAGTCTGTGACTTAGTGCATTGCAGTTATAATTCATAACATATTTAGTTTTGTTCTCGAAGATACATATTTGTTTAACAGAAATATATGTCATTTCAAGTTTAATTTGCTGAAGTTAAATTTGTCTAGACATCTAGAGAAAAATTACAGAGATCGAAACACAAAGTTAAATAAGTAAAGAAGATGTACAAATACTGTATGTGTGCAAGAGTCTGGATTTTATTCTCTCCAATGCCAGTTATTTATAGGTATTAATTCTGAGAAGGAACACTAGGTTCTAGGAACAGTTAGTGGCAGGCCTATAAATAAAGCATGATTTCCACTACGAAAGCAAAAAAACCCCAACGAATAAAATTGTTGATTTTTATTTTCTGTCCTGTTCTTTAAAGTTATAACATGAAAAAATGAAAGCATACATCCATGCCTTTGGATCTTCTTTTCCCCCTCCCCCCCACAAATTAATTTATTCAATGACTCTCAGGGTCTCAGGATGCAGTCTTTTGTTTTGCTTTGTTTTATTTGAGACCGATGCATTACTGGGAATCAAACAGACTTTCTATAATAGTTTTAGATGTACAGTGTGTATTATTTGCAAGAAACACCCTGAAAGCAGTTTAGGGAACCCTGCATAGTTTCACTCACAGGCAGGGACTCATCTGAGCCATTACATTTGTTAAAAAAAAAAAAAAAAAAAGAAAAAAAAAATAATTGTTCTCAGTTATTCAAAAAAGGGAACTGTAGTGATTTCCTGACATTTTTGTGTTAATTCTCATCACCGAACTAGCTGCATAACGAAGTTCATAAGTTCATCAGCAGAGAAATTTCACAAAACCTTGTGAAGCTGCCTTTCGACATGGCTGCCATCTCCCCTTATTCCTTCCCAGTTGACTTCAGTGAGCTGTGATTTTGAAAACGGTATTTCTAACCCTCTGTTCTTAATTGGATTCTCTTGTCTCCATCTCCTAACCAGTTAGGAGGTCATCCTTCTCCCTGGGGGCATCTGGCTTCACTGTCATGGAGCACAATGGGAAATAGCCACGCTTCAAGCTATTGTCAGCAAGTTTCTCTGAAGCATAGGATTTGAGGGAACAGTGGTGGTGTTATTTCATAACTTTCAGTTACAGCTGGCGGGAGTAAATGTGACCACTTATGTAAAATACTTCTCAGAAGTCCTCACGCATGCTAGATCCACTTGATAGAGCAGGCAGAAAAGAGGAAGAAACATGTTTTAAGTTTGTGCCCGAGTGACACAACAGAAAATTTAGGAATGTGTGTTAGGGGATGGGGAGTTGAGAGACATGGGGCAAAAGCTGGCAGATGGGAGGAGGAGGAAGTATGGGTATTGCTTGACTATGAGCAGCTATTTGCACTCATTTTATTTATGATATCTTTGGGAGATACTAGTGTAACATACAGGCAGAACAGGTAGCCACCAAAGGCAAGAGTTAGCAAAATTTGTGTGTGACTGAAACGTTCTGGCAGTTTCAGACATTTCAGTCATCCAAGAGAAATCCAAGCCCTGGTCAGGTATCAGGTATTTGATAGGACAAGGGGTAATGGTTTTAAACTAAAAGAGGGGAGATTCAGGGTAGACATGAAGAAGAAAATTTTTACAATGAGGGTGGTGAAACACTGGCCCAGGTTGCCCAGAGAGGTGGTAGATGCCCCATCCCTGGAGACATTCAAGGCCAGGCTGGACGGGGCTCTGAGCAACCTGATCTAGTTGAAGATGTCCCTGCGCATTGCAGCGGGGGGTGGACTAGATGAGCTTTGAAGGTCCCTTCCAACCCGAACTATTCTATGATTCTACAGTCAGGAGCATGTACCCATGCTTCAGCTCTCAAACTCAGAGGCAGCACCCTCACAAAGAAGTGCTCTTACCAGCACTTTACACAGACATGCCAGGCTGTCCCACAGACCGTGAAACTCCACGGTCAGAACCCAACTGTTACTGTATGGTATGTGTGGGACAAAATTAGGGTGAATTGGATGTTCTAATATTGCTTTCTGTAACTCAGTATTTGTAAAGCGGATGGCTCATATGGTTCACAGGGTTTCTTCTTTTTACTTTGATCCACATATGGCACACCCACACATGCCCGGGGGCGGGAAAATCAAACCAACAAACAAAAAAACCCACATTCTGATTAAGGTTTTGTTTTTTCTTAATGATTTATCAAAATGGTGAAGTATTTAAACTCAAAATCAAAATCACTTATTCTGAGATGCTATTGCAGTACCTTATATCTTTTTCCATACACTGTATCCCCTGCGCAAGCCACCACTTAAACTGGAGTTCCATAAGTTTCTCCCTGGGTGCAAAGGCCATGAGACTGTAACACCCTCCAGCAGCTTCTAAGGGAATCTGGGGTTGGGAACTGGAATGTTTCTGCATCCCCAAATGGCATCTTACAGGCAATCATCAGGTTTCAAACTGGCATGACATCAAAGTGAGCAGGATTCGTGCCCCTCAGAGCTAGTGCTCCCTGACACCCACAGTTCATAAACAATATTTCACTATTCACTCTCAGTCAATATTTTCAAAGGTAGTTTTAGAAGCGATCGTATTCCAAACATAACTGAAACTACCCTACTGTTCTAGGATGTCCCCCTGCATGAATGGTAACAATTGCGTGGCACCTCCAGAGTGCCCAGCTACAGGCACATGACATGAAATGTGAGGCTGCTCTGTTCAATTTATTATCATATCACAATCCTCAAACTTTACCTGGTGGAATTGGGAGCATGGGCCTTCTTCTTGTCTTATTCAGGATTGCTCAGACTGTGAACATGGCCCAAAGGGTTAGATGATCTAGCTGGTATCTCAGTGGACAAGCATCTGTCAGGCCAAAATTAAGAGAGAATTTCTCCGCTCTTGTTAGTGTAAGGCTGGTTGGCCATTGTGACAAGGGACAGTAAATTTCTCCTGAAGATTTTAGTGCAGTACTGAACGGCCATCCCAGGGTGATACCTAACAAATTATGGCACCTGTAGAGAAATGATTTTGTAGAATGAATTAGTATGTTGGGCCCAATTCAATGTTAGCCCTCAATCCATAATATTTCAAAATCCTATGGCAGGATATGTTCTGTGATCAAACAGATTCCGAGTTGTTCCAGTAGTTGTTACCCTCACCACAAAGGCAAACAAGGCAAAAAGCTGTTGCCTAATGTTTTCGCAATTTACAGCGTGTTCAACATTCATTCAGTTTACTCATCTTGTTCCTAATCCTAAAATACCCAGCTTTAAAGCATGGTATTTTGCAGATTTTTACAACTTTATAACATCCGCATGAAAAATTGTGGGAATACTTTAACCCAAGTTCCAAAATTATACATGATTTAATAAGGGAGTTGTTTGTGTTGGTCAAACAACAGTCAGCTATTGAAAACAGATTCAAGGAGGATAAATAGCTCTAGTATTTGAATTATTTAAGTTTATTGCATTGTCCCTAAATACATTTAAATATAAGTTATTAAATTAGTTTACTAGGCTAGCTTAGTGTTACAAATCTGTATTTGGGGACTCTGTATAGTTTTTAATGACACAGAGCTAAACCACCTTTTATTATTTTCAAATTAACCTGTTCGAAGAGAAACTAATAAACAGGAACAGCAACAACAGGCAATGTTAAACAGTTCTTAATGTGTTTATCTGAGAGGTTTTCCTGTCTGTAAATACAATTACATATGCATTGCTGAAGACGATAGACTGTGATAAAGCTTTCATAACTATGACTCCACTTAACACAAGTGATCATATGTTTATGCTAAATTTTTCAGTCTAGCCTAGATTTGGTCAGTTTAGTACCAGAAAAGTTACTTAAGGTCCTGAAAGTAGTACAGAGTGATCTCTCTTTGTGAAATCATTTATTTTATGGCTCCTGCTCCATGTAAACTGTTTTCTTTGCAATTTCAATGTAGTTTTAAAAAGCCATAGTAAAATACAGTTCCTGCTCCATCATGCCAACAATCTAAACTATCAGAAATCTATTGGATAAAACATGCAAACAGGAGACAATAGTTAATATTGAGGTATCAGCAATTAATGACCTTTTTACACATAGTTCTTTCCCATGCACTTTTCTACAAGTAGCTCCTCTATAGACTAGTGAGCGCATAGATCGTCTTTACAAAGAATTGACAGCAGATGAATAATAAAGAGCACATAGGAGTGGGATGGGTGTAGGAAGAGGAAAGAAAATGATGTACAACCATTAGCATGGGCTCTCTCACTTAGAGAACACATAAGAAGGCAGATGTCATGCATTTGCTAAAGTATATTTCCACCTGTTCTCTATTCCCCATCCTCACATCCTCACACACATCTCTGCATTCCTTCACCAGGGCAGAGGAGAGCTTAGCTGTGTTAATATCAGAGTTGGGAATTTCCATCCAGTGTTCATTTTTCTGTGAGACAACATATTCTTCTCTCTTTCAGAAACACTTGGCTCACTAACAGGAGAATGTGACAAAATTTGGGTAAGAAGGTATCCAAGGTTTATAGCCCATAGAGCCAACTCTTCCCACAGCTCTGTGCCAGCCTCCTAGCAGATGTTGTTCTGCAAGCAGTGCCAGAGTCCAACTGCTGCTCCTGTTAGAAAAAGCCATTCAGCTCACCTGCTGGAGACAGGAGCTTTGCTATGACTACTTCTGCAGCCAGCTCATTTACTCTAACTAGAACAATCCAATCTCTCCCCCTGGGTTAAAGGACCCAGGACCATAGGAGACGCAGATGCCTGACTGGATAATTGAGACCTGAGCATGGCTAGACAGGAATTGCAGCCACCTGGTTTGCACACAGACGCAGCTTTTCTCCTGCCAGGGAGGCAGGCTCAATGCAGGCTTCTCAGAAAACATCATTTCATCAAGTGCCAAACACCCAGCAGTGGTACACTTCCTTCTGTTTTTCTCTGCATTACAAAGCAAATGGTCTGATTTCTGCCTTTCCAGAGGCAAGGCTAACTGTGAATCTGTAGAGCAGCAACACAATGTGTTGAGAACAGATATCAGACAAGGTAAGAGCAAAGGCAGGCACGTTGATGCTTCTTCCTCTGCAGTCGTCAGCAGGCATGGAGATTTGAGCAGTTCTCTTCCAGAACAATGCCGAAGCTTATGTGGCATGGCCACAGCAAGCCATATAAGTGGTGAATCAAGCCTGACCCATACCCTTTAGGGTCATAAAAATATAATCATTACAAGTAATGAGGTCCCAGATTAGTATCACTAAAATCTTTGGCACTCCTACTTATCACGGCTCTTCCAACACCATACGCAAGTTCTTGTTTAATACTGACTTACACAAAGGTGTATCTTACATTCAAGAGATAACACAAACCTTTCTCCATAGTTTTGAGGTTTGTTCTTTCCAGGTTCCAACAAGACCTTGTCATAAATTATCAGATAGGATGGGATCACAGTGTGACTGAGGATAGTCATGAGAAATCTGAAGTTGTTTGGTAGGTTTAGTAGAATAGCAACAGAACACAGCTGAAGAATACAGTAACACAAATCATAAAGCCTTATTGTCAGTACTGGAAAAATCAAATTTTATGTGACTAACCCCACCTTTAACAAAACACTAACTTTTTCCACAAGTGAAATATTGGGTGATTTGGTTGTTGGGAGTGGGCTGAGGTCTGATATGTCTGGTTAGTCTTTGGTGGGTAATTCATTTGGATCCTGAACACCTAAACCAGATGTTTGTATTTAATAGGTCAGTGAGTCTCATAAGCAAGTCATTATTTAATAGTAGAATTGGGTATTTCAACATCTCTCTCTCCTTTTCCACTACCAAGTAGACATAGTGTCACACATACATACTTTTATCACTTGTGTGCAGCATACTGTAGGCATTTAATAGCTTTAAGAGTTCTGCGTAGAAGACTGATGTAATTTTTTGCAGTTTATGAGAGCTCTAACTGTAGGTTTATGGGATACAAAGGTTTAAGTATTCTATGTCTGGGGCAGATTTGAAGGTGAAGCAAAGAAAGTCGTAGTAGGAACATAATACAAGTGTGACACAAATACCACAACAGTCATCTCTTATGTCCTCCTCCTGATTAATTTGAGTTATGGTTGTATTCATTAAATTGCATTCACAGCTAAAAACTCTACCAAGCCTTTCTTGAATGTGAATCTGGGGTGAATTTATTGGGGTAAGTCTGAGTTCCATGTCTTTTTTTTTCTTTTCAAATGTTCATTTTCTTCAGTGGATTCTTTACTCCAGTGTAATAGAGTAGGCTTTGGCCCATCATACTCTGTTTCAAAGATTCCAGAGTTTTCGAACATAAGGTTGTAAGTGAATCTGTGATATCCATAATTTGTGAAGAAATCTATTTACCAACCAAATTCAGATATATGTACAAATGGCCTCAAAACTGCCACAAAAAACCCCAAATAATTGCTATTCTTAACACCAAATTTATTTATTTTTAAATGTTATAGGATAAAATGAAATTTTTAATGGTACCTTTAATCAGAAATGTATCTTTCTATAATCCAGAATTTTAGAATAAGATAACCTCCTGCTGAATTTACATCTAAAGACAGGTTATCAAATAAAAGAATTGTCCATTAATATGAAAGAACAGTTCCTTTCAGATACACAATGTAATTTAAATTAGATATTTAAATCCAGTAATATAACTGTAACAGGTAAACATTGTTATATAGTATCAATAAATAGTTAAATGTTGACAAATTATTAAATACGGAATAAATTCATTGTAATCTCCAAGCTCACCACAAGTTAAACATGAATGGCAACAATGCCTAATTGCCCAATTTTTTTCCCCAGTAAAATTCTATTTTGAGTTGCTCAGAACTTTGTCATATTTCAGTTATTCATGCTGAAGTATGTCCTGCTGTTTGCTTGCTTCAGGCTGAGTTCTTCTAGAGTGTCATCTTAAATGGTTCACCCATTTCCAGGAATAGTGATAAGATTTAAATGGTGCTGTCCATGTAAAAATGCCTCCAGCTGCCTCATGAAGGAATTGTAGCATCCATGCTGCTTGCAGCAGGGGCATGAATCTGCTCAGTAGGATTCTCCCTACAAAAATCTATGGCAAGTAAAAAGTTGATGGAGATAGCTCACATTGCTGATGAATGCACAGTGCTACAAGCTCAGCACAGTCAGCTAGAGTCTGGCAGCTAAATTCTCCGAGGATCCTCTGGGCCATGAGCGTGCCTTGTCCCCACAGAGCTCCTGTGTGCTGGCCAAGGGGCAGAGCTGACAATGCTCCTGGTTCTAGCCCATGTCTTGCACCATATTATGTTTTCTTAAAATTCGAGCTTCTGGAGTCCTGCTGAGCTTAACAGAATCTCAGCTGCCAATATTTTTTAAAGGTTTCCAGCACTCACTATTACAATGAAAAGCCTGAAAACATGGTGTGAGTACATGCTGAAGTCTCAAAAAAAATTTGAAAAAAACCTCAACAACCAAAAAGTCTAATGAAAAGAACAAAAGAAGTATTCTTTTTTTTTTTTTTTTTTTTTCCTAACACAGGCTTATGACTGTAAAGGCAGTTTCATGATTTGTTGTGGTCTGCCTCCATATTTTTTAAATGCTTGCGGCTGAGAATACTGGAAATATGCGTGTGCCTCCCTGGGAGAAGCACTGCAAGGGCTGGGGTGCTCTTGTCATGCAGTTACTCCAGAACTGAAGACAGAAAACCAGTTTCTATCTAGTGGGCATGCCATTCACATTGGTGTCCTGGCAGTAAAGGAAGAAACAACCTGATCCAAAAAGAAAGAGAGACGAGGAACCAAAAGGCATGTGTCAAGAGAGGTCAGAACCAGAAGCTGGGTGTCTGGACTGTAGCAGAAGAGAGCAGGAGAGGGCTGGGAAGCAGAAATGAATGTCTCTATAGCGGTGATGAAATTGCTCTCTTCAGATATTTGGGAAGAAAAGCAACAGCCTTGAGTCCCTCTGTGCTGCAAAGAAACCCACTGCTAAAATGCGTGACTGCATGCTAGGTATTACAACAGCCTACCAATGCAACTATGGACAATTCGGATGGCTGAGATCTTTGCTGAGTTCTGAAGTTTCCAGTCTTCTCGTTGGCCTTGACATTGTGGACAGGCATTGCATCCCCTGCATCTTCCCTCAGCTTGCTTGTTAAAAAAAAAAAAGAAAAAAAAAAACAAACCACAAATAAACAAGAACAAACCACAAACAAACAAAACCCCAAACCAAAAACAAACAAACAAACAAAACCACCACCAACAACAAAACGCAAACAACCAAACCAAAACATAAAAATTAGAACGCAGAAAAACAAAGAATCCCCCCCCAAAAGTGAAAAATGTCAGAATTATGGTTATTACAAATCAGCTGTTTGTACATGTTCATTATGGCAGTCTCTATTGCCTATTTCTTCTGCAGCCTACTTTGTGTGACTATGGAACACAGCAGCTGTTACCCGGTTGGATATTCTACACTTTTTCTCAGATCAATGTGTTAAATACAAGATAAGTATTTATTCCTGGTCTTTGAGTTCAGTCCTAATGTTAGTACTATAATAATGCTTCACAAATAAGTATGATTTTCATGAAGTTCTCTTTCCATTTCTTACAGCTGGTCCTGGGACTGGCAGTAGGCAGCTGTGAGAAAGTTAATTAAAAGCATTTGATCATCATCGTCTGAGGAACTCTGTGGCAGAAACAGAGATACGGGCTGGTTCAATACTGGAGTGTTTTTCAGCTTCTTGTAGAACTAACATTCTCCTTTCTCTTCCTGAAAGCCTCTGTTTTATTCACTGACACCTTTCAGCTTCTGTAAAAACATATCAAGCGTTCCCACAAGCAGACTCATGCAATAAATCAGGTGACCAAAGCTCTGTAGATGCAGGGCTAGCTCCTGCTCTTGGGATTTCTTTTTGAAGGTTATGTTGGCACCGTGACTTCTGGCTTTGAGCCCAGCCATGCAGAGAGACGTGTGCCTCCCACCTCCCCCTCTCAGAAGGGTGCCATCGAGGCGACCCCACAAGGTCCAAGCATCTGGCCATATGGAAGAACAGCAATTGACTGGATGGAAATAGCCTAGCCAGAGCCAGACTAACAGTTGGGTCTTGCCCTCATGAGTATGCTACGTTCTGTGCACTTAATAGGTATTGCAATTATCATGCAGTTAAAGAACACCATAACATGTACAAGTAGGTTGAATTAATATCACTTAGGCAGATGTAACCCCAGCAATTTTTAACTTCTGAGTGCTTGGCTTGCAATCTTAGCATTCCTGTAGCGTAGTTCTCTGGATGTAAGAGTCTCTATGTATCTGACAATATGTTTCATGCTTCATTTGCCAGAAATGTTATGAGCTTTGAGTCAACACATTAGGAGCATGTCGCTGTTTTCAGTGGCAAAAGGCCAACTTTTAATTTCACTTATTTGCCACCGGCTAAACTGTGTCATTTCCTAAACATTTCTTAATTTTTAATATAAACGTCTAACCAGTATTACAATATAGTAAAACATACTGTTCAAAGGACTTTGTTCAAAGGAGAATAGAAATACGTAGGTAAACCATTGTATATGGGAGAACTAGAGGTATCTACTCCAATTTTATTTTTGACAGTGTAGGGTGTGAACTTTTTATATATATTCATCTGTGTTTCAATTCAAATGTTATTTTGAGTTTGGCCATATTTTGCTTTGAGCAGGCTTCTGTTTGATCTGCTTTACAGTTTTTTATTCATGATATACAATGATACAGAATAAAACAGCAGCGCAAACTACAAGATCATTTGGGTGTTCCTAGAAATAAAGGTAATATGGATTAACAAGATTTGGCTGTGCTTAATAAAATATTTGGCTAAGGACAGATTATAATGTTAAGAAGCCAAATGATTTTGCTTTTTTTCCAGAACAATGGATTAAAAAGAATCCAGCAGTGTTCTTCAGCAGTGGCAAACACACCACATTGCCAGTGCATGGTACAGATGTTAATTTGTGGAGCATCTCTTCATTTTTAGGAGAAAAGCTCCATTAACATGTTATAATTTTTTTTCTGGTGAATTCTCTGCAATATCAAGAGTTTATTAACACCAGTGTGCATTCGCTCACAACAGTACAGTCTCTGTTTGATAGACCTGGTTACGACAAAGTTAACCTTTCTAGGGGAACTGGAGACAGTTGTGTTGAGAAGAATAATAATTAAATGTAATCTGTAGTCAGACTGTAAATGTAAATCAGATTGTAATTGTAGTTTATTTGGAATAGCGAGGAAAATATTACTGCTAAAGGTGCACCAGATTTACACTAAGGGTTTTAGTATTTATCTGAATGTTACACCTTCAAGAAATGTAATTTTCCTTCTTCGTGACTGCAGGGCTGGTTTATTGCTGACTCCAATTACTCAGGTATTGCTGTGATCACCTGAGCAGACTTCACACACAGAAGTCACTCTCAATAAAAATCATATATGTTTGACCTTCTCCAAACTGACTTTTTAATTAATTGTAAGACTTTGAGATTAATTCTTAATTGAGCATTCAATTTCTTTTAAATTCTTAAGTCATCGCAACTATTGAATAGCTTTAAAGAAGATCCATTCCTGCTGTAAAAACAACAAAAAAATGCCACCATCAGCCTACGGTTAAGGAATATAGAGCCACTGAAAATAACTGGGGAAATGGTCTTTTGTTTTCAGCACGGTAGGTAGCTTAAAGCTCCTGAACATTAAGGCATCAATAAAAGTGTCCAAGACAGCAAATAATCATAATAAGTGATGTCAGCAATTCTTCATGACCTTCCAATTTTATAGCCTTTTATTTGAAATACATTAATAAAAAACCCCATAAATCAAGTCCTGGAATGTAATTAACATGCTCCTATAGTGAAAAGTCCATTCTGTATTTCCATTGAAATTTCCATTTCATCTGTTCAAATATCCATTGCATTAATTCAGACATAATCCTAATGTTTCCATACTATGGGAGAGAGATAATTTACTTTAAATATCCATTACAAGTATTTTTAGATTCTATTTAAAGCCCCAAGGAAATGTATATGATATGCAGTTGAACACCAAATTAACTCATTAAGATAAGCACAATTTTGTTAGTGTTAAATCAATTTCTAGTAAAAGGCTGCTTTTTTTGTGCTGATAATTTATAGAAAGATTTGACTGTTATAGCTCCCAGCAAATCCTTACTAGCGTGTCTGTAATCTTACTATGCTGAAAGTATTATAGATAGTAAAAAAAGATGCTTAGGCATCATGTTTAGAGAATGTACTGTACCTTAAGGCATTGTGGAATCTTCTTCCTTAAGAATATCATTTTTCACTTTAGGGAACTTCCAAAACAGTACACGAAGTGGGATCTCTCTTGCCTGTTGTTCGTGCTCTCTTGTCATGGTATAATGTGAACTTTCAACTCAGAGGAAAGAGGGGTGATAGAGAGATGAAACAGGAAAAATATTCCATTAAAGGTGTTGCTTTTTTTTTTTTTTTTAGGAACCGTGTCACAATTCATTCCATTAACTTGGAGAATCCCAATTTGGTAGTTGTTCACACCAAACACAGAGTGAATGCTTTCTGAAATAGCTACCAGATAAGATTTTTTACTTAAATTTTACAGGGCATGTTCTCAAAGGCTATAAACTGGTGTCAATCCATTTGCACAAACCTGCAGTTGCACTGCAGCATAAACCAACTTCAGTCTGAATTATTGTGGTCCAGGCTTCATCTACACTCCTTTCCCCATTCTACTGTCACCCGTAGCAGCCTAGCTGAGGAATGGCAGAGCGAGCTGCCACCAACAGCTGATTTGCTGAAAACAAGTACACCAAAAATCTTTGGTGGGGGTTCCCTGGTCTACTTTTTTGTCCAGACACTTGGGCAGCTCAGGGTGGCCTCAGGCAGAGGCAATACGAGTTTAGCAGGGGCAGCCTGCATTTCAGTCAGCTCAAGCCACTGTAGGACTGCACCTTTGGCATGTGTCACTGAAACCTATCAACTGAGAGGCCTAAATTGTGTTGGTTTTAGAGAAATTAACCTTGTCAACCATAAAAATGGGGCAGTTTTTACAGGCAAGAGATTTTAGAATAACATACAGTTTGCCGATAAAACACTGAGATTTTGGTGGCTTGAGACATTGACTGAGCAGGGCAGATAGATGAAAGTTCAATGAAATTACATTTCATAACGGTAAACCATAACTCCTATTCCCTGATTTCCTGATAGAAATTAAAAACAAACAAACAACAAACATATCACAGACTCCTTCCCTGCACAGATGTGCAGCAGACATGGGTTAGCTGCTGAGGCTGCAGTTATAGTCTGCTTTGTAGTAGGATCATGAGGAACATGATATCTGGCTATATCTGCTGTATCTACCCTGGTGAGTCAGGCAGCCCAACATGAGCAGATCTGGAGAGCGAAATGTTTGGTGCCAAGGACCTGACTTCCAAACTATTTGCGTTCGAGGGGATGGGGGGCTGGTTCAGATGAGCTGTGTTCTGACCGTGTGGAACAAATGTCAGTGAGCGGTGGGGGTGCATTTTTGCAGCTCCTGGAGCACGTTTTCTGGCTTGGCTTAGCCCAAAAGGCAGCTGGTCTGTGTGCTGGGAGAGCGCTCCGCAAGGCAGACTGATGGGGATTGGGGACAAGTCTCCTCAGGAGTGCTCACTTGCCTGGTCCAAGCTAAAACACTCATAAAGATATGCCCATATATGTGTACAAACGCCTGCTGAAAAGATAGATTCCATCAAGGAAATTGGTGAAAGGTGTGTGTGTGGAATAAGCTACAGCGTATCTTAATTATTACTCCTTCATTTTTAGATACGAGGCAAAGTTCAGCTTTGATACCTGTAATTGCTTTTGTTAATGGTGTTTTTTCTTCTTGGCCAAATGTTATATGAAGCCTTACATATCCTCTGGTTTATTTCAGGCATTTTGCCTGAGTAAAGACTTTTGGATCAGGCTTATAGATTCTAAATTTTTAAGATCCTTTGGGAGACATAAATCATGACTGCATATAACTTGGCTGATTCAAGTGAAAGAAAATACATGTAAGAATGTGTACTTGTTAGAAAAATATGTTTAAAGATATATTGAGAAATTAAGTCGTGTTGCACTGATGTCATCTACAAAGGTCAGGCTCTGCCTGTGAGGTACTTCAATGTTTTGTGGGTTCCTATAAAACTTGGCCAAGGAGCAAAGGCATTTCAGTTTAACAAGCTAATAAATAGTTTTGAATAACCCACCTTGTGTCTCATAACATGTGGAATTAAAACATAGAGTAAAGCCAAGGAGGATAGAAAATAAAGAAATGCAAGGCTGCCCTCTGCCTCTTACACTGGAAGGAACATAGGCGATAAAGAAGGAAACGGTCGGGTTTTGATGGATGTGATCCATCAGCTTTTCTGGTTTTTACCCGCTGCCTCAGTACATGGGGCAGTATATTTTACTACAGAAAATTAAAAAGATATTCTGACACAAACGTAAAAATTGTTAAACAAAAAAGTGCTGTACAGAACATTTTTTTCAGGGAATTACAAGATCTCCACAGGTATGCCAAGACATTCAAATGTCACAAGAGGAGGTCATACTCTGTCTTGAGATCTTACCTAGAATTGATGGAGTTGATTTGTACTTAACATTTTGGGTGGGGCTGGCCCTTTTCTAGGATTTTTTTTAATGTTCTTTTGGGACTACAATAAAGTCACCTTCGTGTAAGCATTAAAGAGTCCCCATCTGCTAGGCAACTTGTCAACACCATTGTGATCCAACCAAATGTTTCTAAAGTAGGACATGAAGTGAAAGAGGAAGAAAAAGACCACATTCATGTAGGATGAAGACACTTCTGTGGACAGACTCTTCATTTTACTTCCGGGAGTTGGTGTTAAATTCAATGAAGTGATTTAGCCATAGAGCAAAGGTAGGCGAAAGGAGTGTTTTCTCCAAAAAAATTATTTTTGGTATAAACTACGCCCTTATGAATGATAATTCAGTGTGTAAGATGACAAGTTTGGTCTTTTAACCTGTATTTGACAGGTAACTTTTATTTGTGGCTTGTGTCTAGAGTACGAGGAATTAGAGAAGTAGATGACGAGGATAACATAATTCAATGGTAGCCCTAATTATACTGCAATTGCTTTCATCTTTAATGACTTGCTTTAGCTACTTTTGATGGGAACCCTTAGGCTTTTGCATGTGGAACACCAGAAATAAATTTTAAAGAGTGAATTTTAAATATTCATTTTATACATGAAGTATCACGCCACGGATAACATCTGCTTTGTAGCTTCAAAAGATGCAAGACTGAATCCACACAGAATTTCAACCAGTTATTGTTGTAGTTCATATAAGAGTACATGAGAGTTATGTGATCGCTGTGGGGCCATTATGCAGGTTGAACCTACAAATTTTTAGGTGTCTGCCATCTTTAGTAATACCTACATGTCTCAATTTAAGGTAGGGAATTAAACGTAGAGCAAATGAGAATCACATGGGTAACATTTGGAAAATAATTAAAATGAGTACATTGATGGAAATCATCCAAGAAAAGCTTTTGCAAAATGAGCTCTGAAGTACATTTCATCTGTGTTTAGATTTTTAACACTAAAATACAAAGTTTATATTGTTCCCCTTTAGTCCACCTGGGGAATGAGGGATATTTCTCTTCTGTGTTTCCAAAAAATAAAAATAAGATTGGAAATAAATGTTAAACTGTTAGCTTAAAGGCACATTTTCATCTTCTCTGGAGCAACACTTTTTAATAGTAATAATAAGCGGCATAGATACTAGGAGAATAAATCCACCTGGGCTTGTATGTCAGAGGTAGTTGAGCTGGGCTATGCATATGTCTTTGTCTAAGTGGAATTGATCCGAGCACACCTTGTATCTGATATGCACAAGGACTTCAGTCACAGTCTTTGCCTTCACTTTGCCAGTTAATCACTGCATAAATAATTAAGAATTTCTGTTACCTAACTATATAGTACTTCAGAAATATGTAATATCCATTTATTAACCTTTGCAGATTAATTTTTGCAGTGGAAAACAGGAAAAAACTGCTTGCCAAAGGCTGCGTATGTTAATATGTTACAGACACAAAACTCAGAAGAGTATGACAGCTAAGATGAAGGTGTTATTATTTGCATTTATTTCTCTATTAGAGAAACACGTACAACTTTCAAACATGGATAAGGGTCTTATTGTAGTAAACTCTGCACATGGTCCCAAACTTTCCCCTGGAGAGACCTCTAGGCCTTCCTTGCGTTCCAGCTACTCACTAGGACCTTCTAGTGACTCAGGCTATGTAACCACCACCCAGTCAGCTTCCCTTCTGCTGTCCAATTAAATATCAATAAAGTAAGGGGTACAATGGGCAAGTTCAGCTAATGAAATATGGTAAGGCATCTCCTTAGCCAGAATAAACCAAAATGGACCATAAACATGACTTGAAGGCCTGTTTAGCTGATGACTGGTCAATTTTTAGACTGGTTTTGCTTAGCAGAGCAGCATGGATTTAGACAGAATAGATGGATGCCTGACTGGAGTTTTCCTGTGAATGCATAAAGGCATGTAAAAGACAGCAGATGATGGGTACTGAGCCAAGACAGAGCTCAGACATGGGATAAACCAGCAGAGGAAAAGTGGAGCAGGTAGGCAGTTGGGTCCTCCACAGGAGTCAGTAGACTTACCAACACAAATTGGAAGGAGAGGAAATTCACAAACTGAAAAGAGGATCCCAGATGTGGTGTTTTGAGATTAACCACCTGAAACAGATTAAACAGACTTTCCTCCGTGACCAAAGCAGGTATCATTTACACCTTCAACAGGTAAAACAACTAAGATACATCAAGACATGTTTTTTTATTGCACATACTACTAAAGTCGCTGTGATTTAAAAGATCAGAAGGTGCTGTACTGAGGTTAGTAAGCGCACACCAAGAGCAACAGCACAGATTACATCATTCAAATAAATTAAAAGGAAAAGAAACCGAGTAACTTGATGTTGTAAACTAGTAGTGGCATTAGTTCTTTCAGCAAGTGCATGCTGGCAGTTAAAACACAGTTAACGTTCAGGTAAAATAACTAAAGCCCAGTAATAAATAGTCCACCCTTGAGCATTTCACTACAACTGTCAAGTCAAAAATAAAAAAACCATTTCGGTAGAGTCTTCATGAAGGGGACACAATTTTATTCGTGGAGGGTAATCATCTTCTGATGAACACTTGACTTCTGAATAAAATTTTAAAACTTCTCAAAAGTGTCCTCCACTTTAATTCTGTAGATCTTGCCATGGCAGATCACACACGCAGCATGAAGTACAAAACATTCAGAAAAGGGTCTGGAAAGTTCACTCATAAATCCTAGAATCAAATATAATCTCAATGTTTTAAGGCTGTCAGCACATGCAAATTTCCTCCAGTGTCAGCAGTGCAAAACCTGTATATTACATGTAAATTAAACATACAATTTGCAAACTGATAGCAGCTGATCAGACTCTTACCCCTCAAGCTTAGCTTGGTTTCAGCTCTGTGTGTATTCAAAGTACCAAATTGTAAATTAAAGAATCTGCTCCTAACCTTCATGGCTTAATGTTCTAGAGAGAAACATCATCTCTCTGCTCCCCTGCTTCCAAAGTCTCCCAACACAAACCTGAGGCTTCACCCTTTCATTTCACAAGGTCTCTGGGATATGAAGTGACAGGCCTGCCACATCTGCACAGGAAAAGGGAAAAAGGGTCTCATGACTCCTCCAGAAAACAGAACTTCTACTAAGGTAAAGGAAATTTTGTCTTTCTTGTTTTTAGACATAAAAATTCACTGGCAAAGGCCTGTTCATAGCAGAGGTCCTGGTAAAGGTGGTTCCACACCACTGGTAGAAATAGCATGCAGATTCCTGTCTTTAACTAGCTCTGTGAAGAGTTTTGGCAAAGCCTTATACTAATAACCCAGAGGATTCTGGGCTACCCACATGGCCTATAACTGCATTTCTAGTTGGCTTGTAAGCGTATTCTGAAAACATCTGGAATTTCTGGGACTTCAGTATACCGACAGCCTCACTAAACAGTAAATCCAGCCGCACCAAGAGCTGTGCTGAATCCTTCTCATTGATTTTCCTATTCAAAGACCATTTCTAAAGTGACATCCAAAAGACCATTTAAAAAAAATTTTATTCTACTTTGTACTCCAGTGTGCCTTATATTTTGCTCCGTCGTGTTGTGTGCTTACCTTGCAAAGCAGCTAGCATGTTCACTCAAGGTTGTCATGTATGTTCTTTCTCGAACTTTTTAAAGTTTTCCCTTTTGTTGTAACTAATCTGGGATGCTTGGTCAACACTAGAAACTCATCTTGGAGGATATGATGTACTGTAAGGGTTTGGGTTTTTTTTTCATTTAAGATTGGATCAGTGCTGATGATAAATATCAGCATGAGGGACATACATGAAATTAACTCCCTCTACTTTTGTCATCCTCTGGGATGATAAGAGGATAGCAAGGTCATATCCCTCAAATATTTCAGAGCTTTTTCGCACTTTTTGAAGTGATCTGTTATTCAGTAAATTGATCTTCTTCCATTATTGATTTTGAGCAAAAGACATTTTGTGGAATCTTTCCCATATTTCAGGAAAGGAGTTTCATTTCATCTTTACACCGTAAGAGTGTCATAAGAATCTCTGTGACAGCAAAACCAGATAGACTCATGCTATGTGAGATAAACCTGATGTTTAAAAGCCCTTCGAAACAGATTTCTGTCATAAACAAACTGCTCCCACTGGGCTCAATTTTACATGCACATATATAATGTGACAGAAAGAGACAGAAAAACCCCACAAACTCTCTTACTGACTGTACAGTTTATAGGAAAGTCAACGGGAATGAAAATGTGGTTTTAAGTTGCCAACTGTTAATATGATTTCGTGCTTAAAAGCAAATCACAATCTCCCTTATAAATTAAAAGCATCACAGATAATTTATCTAACACACTTGCCAAGATTTTTCTTTCTGTCAGCTTAGATATAGTATTAAAAATCAACTTGAAATAATAGAATGGTTTATGAAATGCAGCTACTGTCTGTTCTACATTTTTATTTTTAAGTAAACTTGTGCCAAAAGGAAAGCTCACATAGAGCCAGAAAGTCTGTATGAAATCATTTACTACCCCCAAAAATGCACTGAAGAGAAATTAAGTTCTGAACTTCCACTAATCTCTACTAGGTCTCCCTACAAGAAGTAGTTTATTGTTCATGGGCGAACAGTAAAAATGTGATTAATTTCAATTTGCAAAATATGCTTTGATCATAATTATTACATATTTGAATGAATCATTAAAAACAATCTTGTTTGGGATGGGATTGCAAGTAGACTGCTCTACAGTAAGGTGTAAGTGAGGTGGAGTGGTTGGAGAGAAGAGGGAGGCAGCACGTAACTTGCAAAACAGGATGGCGTGACTTTGCATGTACTAACATTGATTGCAATAAATCTTTTCTACTTCAGACATTCCAGTGCTCTATCACTGATCAAATTCAGATCTCAAAAGACTGCAGCCAGAAAGCCTGGTTTCAATCCACCGTTGGAATGGGGGCATGGATGAAGGAGGGAAAAATGAGCTAAACTGAAGATGATGAGATCAGTTTTTAAAGTGTAATACAGTGTATTTTAATTGTGGTTTAAAACATATTAATGTATAAACTCAGGATGTCAACTGTCACATTCAGAGAGACAATATGAGGTTACTGCAATCCTGATTAGTGAAACTGAAACTCCATCACAGTAACATAATAGAAAAATAGAGGTATGGAATCAAATTATATTAAAAAAAAAAAAAAAAAGGTGATGGATTCAAATTATATTCTGAGAAAAGTCAGAAAATACCAAACAAATCCAGTCTTCAGAATGTTCCTCTCAGAGTCCAAAAAAAGCAGAGGCTACAAAAAAAAAGCGAAGTTGCAGCAAATTTCAATTGCTTCAGCGCTGGCATGTTGTCAGAGCACAGACACGGAGTGCAGGTGGGCACATCTTTGTCCGCAGGGTATTCAGAGGGATTCCTGAATTATAGTGCTGTCTTGGGACTAGTCATAGGGTAGTGATTGCCCAGGATAGATAATCAATTTCAATAACACATAAACCATGTAAACATTATTACATTAACCATTGCATGTCTGAGTTTAACAGTTAGGTGCTTCAAGGAGATCATGAGGGCTAGATAACAAAACTAATGTAAATTAAAGTGGAACAGAATAACACACCTTTGATGATTTCAGTGTTAATAGAGTTGGGGCTAGCATTCAGATCCTAAATTAAGTGGAAACTGGAAGAGTTGACAAAGTTTTAATCAATATCTCCTACCTGTGTGTCAGCCTCTATTAACCAATTCAAAGGACAGAGATTTGGAAAAATCAAGAAGATCTCCAAAGGCCTCTTCTAGCCTAAGAAAACATCACTCTGAGACCGATATTATCATGACCAGCAGACTCTGACAAGCATGCAATAACTACTAACCTCTTAAAATTAAAATTGTAAAACCATTAAAAAGCGAAGAGATGTCGCTTAACTCATTTTGTTTGGAGACATTTAAGTACTTGTGAATGTAACTAATGACAGTTTTATACAGTGACAGATTAAGGCCAAGTCCTGTTTAGCAGCTGCAAATTCTCCATAGTAACAGCATCCCAAATAACCCTTGTCAGAGCACTGGGTTTACTGTTATTTACTCACATCCTTTGAGTGCATGCTTCCCAGTTCAGGCATTGTTGTGAGGTACAAGAAAACTTTACAACTGTTTTCTGTTCCTCTCCCCATCCTTGGCTCCTGAATCTGGAAGAGGGATGCTCTCCCAGCCAGCTTCTTGCAGAGTAACAGGCAGCAACAGGGCTAAGGAGAGCAAGAGTTGGAGTCTTCAGTATTTTCGAAAAAGAGAGGCTGTTTCCATTATAAAGGATTCTAAGAAGTGAGGAGGAAGGAGAGGAAAGAAGGGAAAAGAGGGAGAAAAAGGAATTTCTGAGGTTTGGGCTTCGCAGCCAAAAGGATGTTTGCATTGATGACCAGAGCAGGTATTTTGCAAGACCTTGACGTTTTGCTCACCCAGGTCTCATTTGTGGGTTGTTTTTTTTTGTTTGTTTGGTTTGGGTGATTTTTTGTTTGGTTGGTTGGTCATTTTTTTGTGAGTCAGCCTTTTGTCACTCACAAAAGTCTTCCTGTTGCTAACCACAGACTAGGTCAGGAGAGTTTTTCAAGATCATACAGAGAAACGATAAGAAAGTGTTCAGAAAACATGGCAAAGAAGGCAAGGGTAGAGAAGGAACAGCAAAACTCAGAATAAACCAAGCAGAAGTATATTGCTCACTAATTACAAAACTATATAAAAAGAATAGTTTACTAAGACATAGATCTAAGTCACTGCTGTAAATGCCATATTTTGAAGGGTTCTGTACACTGCGATTGGTACAGGTTCAAGACCCAAGCAGAAAAGATTCTGGCTCCAGCATTACTTAGGAAAAATGTGGTCTCCAGCACACATTAAAACTTGCAAATAATACAGCAGTCCACCATAACTGGCACATATTTTTGAGAATGTCAAGTGGAAAGTTTAAAACACAACAGCTGAATGCCATTTCTATCTGAACATAACTCAGGTTTTTTAGTAAAATTACTCTTAAATGTACGTCTTCAATATCAAATTAAACACATAGTTTAGTTTGTACTCATAGGGTCACTATCAGCTCTAAAAGTTTTTTCACAGAGCCAATTTTATTAGCTCAGTTATACCCAAACCCAATATGTAATATACTTACATCAAAGCAATTAGTTCCAATTAACATGCCATTTCTGACTGATGTGACTTGTGATAGGCTTCCCATACCTACAGTGCTATATACAATAAGTAATTGATGAAAGTGATTTAAATTGTTTTACAGTGTGGAAACCACCTGAAACTGAACAGATGCCTTAGATGTGCATAACAAATAAAAGAATCAAACATCATACAAATGGAGATTACTACTACCCCAGAAATCATAAAATAGTTCTGAGGAATATATATTTCTGGGACTGGAACAGACAAGCCTGTACCCCTCAATGAAGCAAATGACACAAGCCCACTTTCTTCCCAACTATGTAGCCTGAATATTGGTACTATCACAAGTGGAAGGAGCAGAGCATAAATATTTCCAGAAAATGCAATTAGTCCAAATGTGCTTGCTAACAATGCTTATTTCTTGCTGTTTATGAAAGCACTGTCTATTTTTTACATAGGAGGGTAAATTAAAATAGCTCCCTGCTTTCCCCTTTTTGGACGACCCAGTTTTAGCAATGAATTTTAAACAGAAGACATGATAGGATATTTCTTTGATATTTCTTTGTCATGGTGTGGGTGGAAAGAAGGAAAATTTCTTCTGTAGCTACTCAGAATATAATACCAGGCTTGCAGCAACCATAGGTTGCATGTAGGTGACCTGGCTATATACAGAAACTGACTGTGATCCAGCAATCCAATGCTGTATTTTTTATTCCTTTTGTGAGAGCAATCACATTTTATAGCAAAATCAAGGCATCCCCCTGCAACGGATTTAATGGGGAGATCAAGGCATTGAACCCAGGCAAAGCTCCATCCAGGTAACCAGACCTCTGGCCTACCCATGTGCGATAACCAGAAGGATGTTTTCGGCATTGTTCAACCTTCGCAGCACAACTGGTGTCTGCTGAGTCTGCTCACCAAACAGAGGTCTGCATGACTGTAAGGCCAGTAGCCTGTGGTTAAAGTATAATATGGAAAGATACATTTAACCTATGCTGTTTCTAAAGCTCTGGCATAGGTTTTGTGGCCAACTTAAGAGTCAATCATGCAACTTACTTATATCAAATGGAGCAAATATAAGAGGAACCACCAGGCACAACATAAGTCATTGAAAGAAAGAAAGAAGAAAATGAAGAAACTAACTGTCATTGTGCCCTCTCTGGAGACTGTGGGCAACTCACTCCACGCTCTGGATACCAATCCAGAAGTAGGCTTCCAAAAGCTGGTATTTCCTCCACTAATTACAAGGGCTTTCAAATCAGTATTGATTTGTTCCCAAGTA
Source organism: Caloenas nicobarica (assembly GCF_036013445.1). NCBI lineage: Eukaryota > Metazoa > Chordata > Aves > Columbiformes > Columbidae > Caloenas > Caloenas nicobarica. Next base: position 129,846,943 of record NC_088246.1, on the reverse strand, counting down.
AGATTGCACATGCATAGGTACAGAGCAATGCTATGTGATGCAAAGCACAGGTTGCGCAATGCTGCACTGGACTAAATAATAGCTCTGCAGTCTTTAACAGAAGAGCTAAATTGGATTTCCAAAGAACAATTCACAAATATTTATATCCTTATTAGAGTGATTGGTTTTTACAGTGGATTAAATGAGTCAGTGTGACACTTCCCTGAATTAATATAAGACCTAGAAATGTAAATGGTTGAATGTGTCACCAAATGACTACCACTAGGGCAATCTCTATAGATCAGGACAATAGTGTGATCTAAAAATGTCATTTAGAAATGGCTACACTAATAGTTCCTAAAGTTTGTATTGCCTTGGCATTATCAGAGCTGTATTTCTTGCTCAGTGAAAACACTTGGCAGGAGGCCAATGGTGCAAAATAAAACAGAAAGATGACCGTTCATATATTGTTAAAGTATGTTATTAAGGGCATTGTCCAAATGTCACTTAAACACTGACAAGCTTGGGACACCTACCACCTCTCTAGGAAGCCTGTTCCAGTGCTTGATCACCCTCTTGGTAAAAAAAAGCTTCCTAATATCCCCTGGTGCAGCTTTGAACCATTCCCACATGTCCTATCACTGGATACCATGGAGAAGAGCTCAGCACCTCCCTCTCCACATCCCCTCCTCAGGAAGCTGCAGAGAGCAATGAGGTCACCTCTCAGACTCCTTTTCTCCAAATCAGACAAACCCGAAGTCCTCAGCCACTCCTCACAAGACATGCCTTCCAGCCCTTCGGCAGCTTTGCTGCCATCCAAATTCTATTCTATTCTATTCTATTCTATTCTATTCTATTCTATTCTATTCTATTCTATCCTATCCTATCCTATGCTAGGCTATGCTATGCTACGCTATGATATGCTGTGCTATTCTTTTGTCTACCAGGGCTGCCTACTGATTTTTCAACTCTTCAAAGCAAATTTTAAAGACTTGATCAACTTTTTCATGGAGGCACTCAGCAGTAGAGAAGGGCCAAGAACTTCTGGTGAAATATTTCATCATTGGAAAGTATTGACTACAGAATCTTCCTGTAGTAACATGCACAGCAAATGTGAGTGGCCATAAACCCATTCAGGCATGTGTCCTCACAACTAGAGCAATCACTATTCTGATAGAGCTCTTTTGCCTGGTAGGGCAGTGCCATATTTTATAAAATTTCAGTATTCACAAACCTAGAGAAAACCAATTTTAAAAAATTGGTTATGTATCCTGCTGCCTAAAGCACTCAAAATATTGGAAAATCATATTCAAAATCTTGTTCTGAAACAAGAAGTGCAAAAGCATGCAGCTTTCCTTCTGTGGGAAGTATCTTAAACACCAGCGTGAGCTAGAGAGTGAAAGTAACCATTTATCTCACTTTCTGAAAAACTTTGACTCGAGTTCAGTGAGGACTAGAGCACTTTTTGAATTTGCAGCCTTTTAAAAAACAGGGCAATTGTTTTTGTGCTGAGGACCTTGGTGGACTTAGCACCTTTCTGTGCTAAAATGTATTGGTTTTCTGAAACGACTCAGGACATTTAGTGTTAGTTAAGCTTGAGCTGTTAAAATTTGAGATTTATGTGGGGTCTGATTAACTCAGTATGTTTTGGATATGAAAATCAGATTCCATTAGTGCTGAGATAATCTAAATAGGCATTCAGTGACATTCCACTGAAAGAATTGTGCATTCTGTGCCTTATATCTTAAGTCTCCGTGTGCAGTCAGAAACTCACCTAGCAGTTTTTATTCCCTTTTGCCTGAAAATACAGGAAAAAAAACCCAAACAAACCACACCACCACCACCATCAGCAAAATAACATAGAAGATGAGTGGCTTTCCCTTAACCATGGGGCTGTGGAAAAAGTACATGAAAAATCTTCTTGCATAAGGTTTGATCCCACATTCAGATTTCTCATTGCTCTCAGTGGAAGTAGGAATGCTTACTGTAGAGATTTAAAAGATAAAACTTTACTTTAGCACAGCTGAAATACAGGCAATAATTTTGTTATGATGACTACAGTTTCACTTGGTAAATGCTAGTATTCATGTCAAAATTGAGAAAGAGCAGTTTCAATGCTGGTTTGTGTTTCCAACATTCTAGTTATGATAAAATGTCTGTGTTCTGCATGGAAAAACATTGAACTATTAAGCATGAATGTAAGCATGAATGAAGGTCCTTGAAGAGGTAATTTAGCCAATGTCCACATCAGACTCGAGACAAACCTTTTTTATTAATTGGAAAGTTAGGATAGATATAGTTTTGATGTTTTTGTAAGCAAAAGTCATTAAAAATCTACCATGATCTCTGTGGGATTTTATTGATAATGAGTAGGAAAAGAAATAGTGCTGTAATCTAGCCATGTTTCATGGGGAATTCAATAACATGGTTTTCAAAAATATTCCATAAAGTGATTCATAATATAACTATTTTTGATAGTTTCTATACGAACAATAACAGAGAGGCCACAAACTCTAAGTATGTTGGATAAGCTTAAGAACAGTCTTTTTATCTATTATTCACTGTTATTCACTATTCAGGTATTGTTAATTAATAAAAGCTTAAATCACTTAATAGTTTAACATGAACAATACGAAGCATGCTATGGTCTATATTGTCTACACAGTATCTTCTTTGAAATCAAGCAGGAATGTACAAATGCCTTGCTGTGAAGCTGGTTGCCATTGTCAGTACATTTTATGTTTAGATTTTGAATAGGAAAGTGTATTTGAAAACAGATCTCATTTAGGTCACTGATACTTTCAAATTTTGACATTTGAATGGACTGATTTATCTCTGCTACAATGCTGATTTAATGTAATCAGATTGCAAGGCTCATCCTTTGCTTAGGTTACAAAAAATACATTTAGTTTAGTTTGAGGTTATCCTGTTTTATGCCCCAAGGACACTGGTAATCAAAAGGAAGGAGCCCTTAAAATGAGGCAGGCTAAAAGCAGGAACTATTCTGCATTCTTTAAATCTCATGGTATTCATCTAGTGGTTATCTCCTTGGAATAAGATAGCACCAGCTGAGCCAACAGCACATATGGTATCAGATGATTTGACCTGTCAAAAAATTCTAGATGTATACAAAGAAAGACTAAAATCTAATCATTAGCCCTAACGGAATTTAATTAAGCATTTTTAAATGTATATTTAACTGGAGTAAGATGCTAAGACAAAGCTTTTTGAAGTACTATTATTCTTAGCATGGAACTGTTTTAAAATGTTATTTTAAATTTAAATGTTTTAAATGTTTTAAAAACTTCATATTCAACCATTCATTTTTATATGCTAGCAACACACAAATCCAAAAGATATTTTTCCAATTGATAGATAAATATGCCAATGGATGAGACTGCTATGAATTGCAACAGTACATCCAGTTGGGCTTCAATCTTAATTATTATTGAGGCCATACCACATTCCATATTTCATTTGATTCTACTTTTATTATCAGCCATTCAAAGCCAAATATTTTCTACTATAAATATAAGTAGATGGGAGATACTATGAAGGATACGTATCAAATCCGTTAATACTAAAACCAGATTTCAACAGGACCTGACTTTCTAGTGTTTTACACTAGTTAAAATCAGAGCAGATTAGTTGGGTGCTATACTCATGAGGAACAGAAAAGCCATGTCATTAAATATATTCACACTCTTGGTTAGTGAGGAAAAGCATAAGTGAAATTTGATCAAGAGCCATTCTCCAAACATGCCTACGACAAGAAAATACTATTGTTACTGTGTATATAATATAGCGTTTATTTAGTGTTGAGTTCTACTCCTTTACAGTGTTTAAAATCAATCAGCATATACACAAAAACAAAGGAACACATCCACCAGGAGTAAATAAGGTTAATACTGGATCGCTAACTAAAGTAATTTTATCAGATCATAACCTGTTTGCTCTGGATGTTCTTGATTAATATCCAGCTTTATACAAGATAACTCATTATAGTATCATGTTGTGTCTGTTTAATAGCATGTTCAAGTGCTACTGGTAACCAGTCAAACCGGCCTGGGAGGTTCCCAAGATGGTTAATTATTCTTTTCTTCATGTTGCAATATGAATATGTATCCTTCAATACCCACACTGCACTAGTATGGATATTTCTGGAATTGCAACACGAATCAGATCAGTGTGGAGAAAAAATAAAAAATTTTAAAAATTGTTTGCTGCTTTTTACTCCATTTTAGAAAAAATTTTCTTCAGTTCCAATCCAGCTCACATCACAACCACTACAAACTGCTTTGCCAACAAAACTGGGAGGATAGCACACACCAGCAACAGCAAATCTATCAGGAGTGGACGAGGGGCAGCAATAGTTCAACCAGTACTGCTGCAAGAACTTTTAAATCTCAAACTAAAGTGATTGTCAAGAAAAGTCACATTTGATTCTTGTAATAGCAGGAGGCTATTTGTGGCAGGAGGCTTGTGGCTGAAACTTGTGTTCAGCCCACATTTTATTTACAAGACAGGGGCCCTTCTTCCATGTGCAGGGAAGTCACACTAACAGCATGCAGCTCCAGGAACAGGCTAACAAGACTGTCATCTTTTCCTTTATTTCCAGGTCTCTTCTTAGTAAGCACACAGTCAACAGTGCCACTTAGACATAGAATCCTTGGATAGAGTTCCCACAGCCACCAGTGGAAGTCCTGTAAACCAGAAGTGCTCAGCACATTGATCTGGCAGAGTTCTGAAGCAGCACATTTGAAAGTCAGGAATATCAAAACAAGTAGAGAATGATCAAAAAGTCCAATCTGAGTATTTTATGTGAAACAAAACACTTCTTAGACATGCAATGTCTCTGACTATTTTTAAGAATCATTCTGAGAAATGAGTTTACAACTCCTGAAGGACTACTTCAAAACATTTCCCACAGGGGACACAGTGCACTTAGAGTTTTCACATATGAGAAAAAGTGTGTTCTCAGTGTATCCGCTGACAGTGGGGCATAGCCCATTTATCACACCAGCTTCTGAATTCTCTTTGACTTCAGTCTGACTATAGGCATGAGCAAGTATCTCCTTGGGTAGGGACATTAACGGGCACTTGGCAACCTAATGAGGAATAGTAGATGGAAAAAAATGAAAAGTTTGCATGTAGAATTACAGACCACAGCCCTGGAGGTGTCTAAAAGATGTGTAGATGAGGTTCTTAGGGACATAGTTTAGAGGTGAACTTGCAGTGCTAGGTTAATAATTAGACTCAATGATCTTAAAAGTCTTTTCCATCCAAAACGATTCTGTGATCCACACCTGAAGGCACGGCAATAGATGTAATCATAATGCATGCTTTACTTAAACAAGTGACTTGGTTTTGCCTTACGGTTTATTTTTGACATCCTTTCCACCATATGGGTCCAGGCTCCAAAGGAGGCAAAGGTCTGAGCTGTAGCCAGGCCAAAAAATCTTTTTAGGAAACCCACAAAGAAGCAGAACGACACAGTGAACACCAATAAGTTGTGGGTGCAAGGAGTCTCGTGCATACTTTTCCCACTGGATGCAATTTGACTACAAGCCAACCACTTTATCCTATAAATATGACAGCCTGGGGGAGCCCACTTTGTGCTCTCTCTGCTAAATAAGCTGGCTGTATGGTGATGATTTTTACTACTCATAGAACATCGGATGAGCCTAATTTATGTTTCATATCAATCATTTAGCTTAAGCGAATGAGTACTAAATAGAAGGAATCACTTAGAATTATGAGGTTGTGTGACTTTTAATATACTGTCTGCTTCAAGTTACTTTGTAAGTTAAATTTGCTGAAATCTTGAACTGTACATTGTGAAGTTCTGCTCATGTTTACCAAACTTGCATCTACTTAATGTAAACAAAACAGCTACAAACCATCAACAACACCTGCAAGATGAGGTGTGCTTTGCACCTTGTTGAGAAAAACCAGAATTTACTCAGGCAAAGTAACACTTTCAAGGCCAGCACAAAGCAGCTACAGACTATCAACAATGTTTGCAGCTAGACAAAACAAAGGCCTGTCTGAAGACAGCGAAAGAATCCAATGAGAAGCGAGAAGACCCCAGACTCAAATATTGCGATTGGACTGAATCATGATGTGAGGGGTGGGCAAATAGCCTGTCAGGGTATAAAAACCCAGGGATTCCTATGTGTGGCTGGGACCTCTGTGAAGGCACCCAGCTCAAGCTGACCCTGCTGCTGTACTACTCCATTAAATTATTTATTTCTATGAACTTTGATGCCTGAGAATTTACTTCGAGAGACCTGGGATCCAGACTTCGGAGCAACCTGACACCAGGCCCCTGGAGGGGAGGTAAGCAGGTTGAGATGCAGAACGACGAAACTTTGAAATCCTAGCCAAGCAATATAAAGAATCAGGTGTGTACATTTAACCCTTTGGCCACGAATACGTATAATTCCTTACCTGTTTTCCCTTACCCTCTAGGTCTCTTAAACCATTGATCAAGTCTGGGGCTAAGTTTGGATCCAGCTGCACCTAGGCTCCTATCTGAGAAGGAGTTTAGAAAGCAAGGGGAGTCATTCTGATCCTCATGACCCAATAGGAGAGCCTCCGTCTAACCTTTTGCATCTCCTGTCCCCATAGAAATCAGTCTAAATCAACTCTCAACTGGTTCTCGTTGGTGCATTCCTCCATGCAGTACGTAATACAGTGAACCTTGCCATTAAACTCCGTTAAGTCGCATGTTTCTTTAAGTGATCTAAACGCTGCTCTGTGGCAAACAGAACCCTAAATCACTCATCTGCGGTACCATAGACATTCAGTATATTAGGGAATAGTTTTGATAACAGTTATTTCCTATTCCACAATCAGAACTCATGAAGTATGGGCAAGACAATTTCATTTAGCACAAGCCATTCCTCTATCAAGTCACTTGAAAAAGTTCTTATTTACAATCTCCTCTGGTAATAGCAAACTGGTAGGTGAAGGGGATCAGGACTCCTTTCCATCAGAGAAACACAAACAGAATCAGCTGCTTTTCTAGCTTGCTAATTGTAAAGAAGATACTGCCATGCCAAGATTTATTAAAAACAGATCGCATTAGCTTAAAAAAAAAAAAACTTGGAGATTTTCCAGTGACCCTTTTAGCTAATCTTTCAATACACTGAGTGGTTGTACATCTAAGTGAGCTAAGTTATTCAGCTAACTGGCAACTACGTAAAGTAACTTCTCTCTTCCTTTCTGCATAAAGCAGCAAATGATTTTGGGAAGTCTATAAATGTTGAGTGAAACACGCATTATATCTGACTTCAGATGTTCAACTTACAGCTTTTTTAAAGACTTCTTATCCTGCTAAAAAGAGACATCAGCATGCTGTTGGTATCATTTTAATTTTCACAGCACAATTATTTAATTTAAGAGATTATATGCAATAAACTAATTGGCGACAATGGTATTAGTAGTTTATTCTCCCTTCTGTTACGTGGTATTGTGATCAACTCGCTTGGCATCTAAGAGAAGCATCTCTCTTTTTAATTAGTCCCAGATCACTAATGAAATCTGAAAGCAAAAGGTGTGAAATCCCAGTACTGGAAAATCAATATCAAAGCTCTTAAAGTTTTAGTGGTATTGGTCTGCACCCTATAGCTTGAAGTTTCTCATAACTTCAGTCTAAGAACTGTATTTCTCTGATCAGTCATGTTCCCTTTTTACTCTGTCTTCATCCAAAAAAAGTGGCGCTACCTGATATAAAATAGAGATGATTGTAAAGAACTAGAAACAAAAACCAAATTCCTTTATCTGTTCATTTTCATCACAGTGTTGTCTGTTTCTGCAGCCAGTAAACACTGGTGTTCAACAAAGGAGAAGTCAGTATATGTTACATTTATAAAGCCCTACTTGGCATACTTGGGTAGAACTTCAGATTCTTTTTCTAAAAAAAAATATTGCTGAAAAAGTATGCGTCAGGCAAGGACAATGAATTGCCGTCAGAATTCTGCTGAGGAAACATTACATTCAGTATTATCACAATTAGCAGCAGCAGCATTTTTTACCTTCATGACAAACCAGATTGGAAAACCTATGCAAATAAAGGACTTCCTAGTGACAAAACTACACTGACTTCTACCAAATGTGGCTCTTTTTTATGTAAAGACACAAAAAATGCACCTCAAATCCAACTTCCAAAAATGTCAGCAGAACTCCTTAAAAATCTTTGTCACTAATATGAAACAAAAAATGGGTAACACTTTAAACACTATACATTTACATGTCATATATTAAGGAGTCTAAAGATACTGACAGGTCGATGACAGGACTGAGGTACTTTTAATGAAAATGCTCCATTTTTATATATTTACTAAATTTTTAGGATTACAGACAGTATTAGAGCAAATCATTGTGATTTGATGTGGCAGAAATGAATACACAAACAATGGGGTGTATCTAAAGAAAGTACTTCGCTGTGTTTAAAAACAAAACAAACAAACAAATAGAACAACAACAAAACACCCCCCAAAAACCCACTCATGGAAGTCAGACACATAAATGTTCTAGAGAGATAAGGAGCAAGAGTCCAGGGAGGTGCCCCTCACATGACTTGCTGTTAAGCTGTCACAGTGTATTCCCCCTGTGACATCCTGCAGGGTCATTCCGTAAGTTTTGATAAGACTCATCATAAAGGATACTTACTCAAACCCAAACACCAGCCCCTTGTGCATACAGTAATAGGGAGCCTGCTGTGCAGGACCTGCAAACAACTGAATGTCTGAAAAGGCTAGAGTGAGTCTCATTGAGAGCCAAGCAGTGTCCAGTCAATCTTTATTAGCATTCTTGTGGTTGAAGGAGTTGAACATCATAATTTTTGTTCTGTCCGGTTAGCTTATTTTCCTTCTCCTTCCCTACAAAAATTATCGCTCTTGTCTTTCTCAGAACTTATTTTTTCTCCAATTCTATCATCACGGCAATTCATCCTCACCACAGATACAGTCAATATGTTTTGAGCTCTCTGTCTCTCTTATCACTTAATTCCATTTTCCATTATAAAAGCAATTCTGGGATCAGAAAGCACCTGACAGAACTCCTAGTAAAGTCGATAGACATTCATAATTGATTGCAAAGGAGCTGGGACCAGATGAGAGGTTGCAATCTTAGAGAATGTGTACTGACCATTTTGTCCACATGTGGTTTTACATTTATATGCACTGTCTGTTTACACTGGATCAGCATTTCTCCCTGTCACCTCTCACCCCCCACCCTCCCAACCCACCTCTATATGCCTATGGTGCAATCCTGAAATCTCTGTCTTGGATCCAAGATAGGACTGAGGTTTATGGAAACCTGGAATAGTAGTAGATCCAGGAACAAATCTAGTCGAACGCGATTGACAAAAGCCAGTGGTTTGTTTTGAGGTCATCACACAGCCAGCAAAACATTAGCCCTGACACAAGGGAAGGGGTAGTTTCACAGCAGTGGCTGCTGTAGATCCCTTATCAACAGAAGAGGCCCTGACAACCTGAGGATGCACGTACCAGCCACTAGTCACACTGCAGAGCCAGATGCTATCCAGCCTCAGTGGAACTGTCGTGTCTAGCTCACAAAGCTTTAGGTATGCAATAAATCATTCAGAGTCAGTCAACTGAAGGGCAGGGCTCTACGCACACCTTGAGAAAAAAAAAAGTTGCCAAATGGGGACAAATATGTTGAGCAGCATGTCCTCACATAAAGATGTGTGGCATGTCTATGGCACTGTCGCTAGATGGAGCAAAGAACTTCCCTTTTCAACTAGCCGCACAGAACCAGTGTATAAATAACATGGTTACAGTGAGGTACCAAACTGAGCTCCCTTCTCTTGTACCACAACGCTGTCCTACAGTCCTGCATGGCAGCAGCGTCACTGACCTCAATGAATTCCAACAACGGGTATTTCCACAAATAATTTTTAAAAATGTTTCCTTTCCAAATTCTAGGCTAAGTTTTCCTACCTTCAGTTTTGTTCCAGTATGTGGTGCAGCAATTAGAACTGTAAAAATAAAGATAAATTGCTAGGATGAAAACTTTCACTGTCAAAGATCTAGGATGTGCTCATCTGAAGATGTGAGCTACAGTGTCAAGGATTGCGAGTAATAACATTCCCCTCCCATTTCTTGCATAAATTAAAACCATATATTAATATAAATTAAAATAAAACTGTGGGTTATATCACATAAACTTGCTACATGACACCTTTTTGTTATCATATATTTCAAATACACAGTTTGAAAACAAGCTGGCACATTTGATAATTCAATAGTGTCAAAATAATGCAGTAAGGTTCAAAAGCCCACAGCCCTCTTATAAAGGATTCAGAGAGATCTAATTTTCACTGCTTTGTGCTATCAATCAATATGCCAGAGTGTAGCATCCTCTGTCTTAGTCAAATTGCCTGGGAATAAGGTTCACTGCTTTGTGTGCTTACTGACACAGGTCCTGAACAATGTAGGTGGTGAAAATTGCCATATGGTCAATATTAAATGAAAGTTGTGCTGCTATAAATCAAAGAATGGTGCTGGCTGTCATCACTGGAAATACACAACCCCTTTCCAGAAGGGCCAAAGGCCGCTACTTGTTTTGGTTTTGCACTGGGCTGCATCTCAAAACTGATTTCCCAACCCTCACACAAAAAATATATTAAATTGTACAGTGGTAGATTAAACACTGTATCTATCACTTATTCTAGTTGTTTCCATGGTCCTGTATGTTAGCTTTAAATAAAACTCATTCCTCTGAAATATGCCAGTATGCCAGTCATGGAAAGTTGTTCTATAGAACAGAAAACATCATAATGACATGTAAAGAAAGGGAATATTTTATTAAATCAACAATTTCAACTTCAAGGCAATATGAGCAATAAAAAAAGTCTTCATATCCAAATATTTCACCATAGGAATCTTAAATCTTACCAAAAGGAGTTTTGAGAATGCCAAAATTCAAAGTGTGCAATAAATTTAGAATCCTGTATAATGTATTGACGAATGTTCCTCCTCTCTGTGACATAAATATTGCTTTCCACTGCCATCAATAAAATGATTTCCTCATTCTCTAAAGTTACAGGATCTCTCTCCACATGAATAACTGTTCCCTCCCTCACAAAAGAGAAAAGTGATACCTCTTTGTGCAGAATACACAAAGTAAAGGGCAGATTTGAAAGCTCTGCAGGTCAAAACTAGCTGACAGTAAATATTGTCTGTAAGTCAGGTTGTGGGGCTGGGGAAGCACTTTCTGCAGTGTTTCAGCACATCAGCATCAAATAGATGGTTTTCAGAAAGCATTATTAAATGCCCTCTCACAGCCCTGTCCAGAGCGAGACAGCTGCATGGCAGCAGCGTAAGCAACACTGAAGTGCATAATTTTAAGCATAAGAACAACACCCTTCACTTGTGCATTTAAGCCTGTTCTCAAACCTGAGACAGGACCATTCATCTTGGGGCAGTAGCAAGGCACCCTCCTGATACACCAGTGTCGGATGACCAGAAGACTCAAAGTGCTGTCAACAGGGCAAGGGAACTGTAAGAAGACAGAGGATTTGGGGTGCATCAAAGGATATCAACAAGGATCTCTTTGTTTCCAAAGTGATCTAGCAATCTGCTTACTTGGGGGGTTTCTATTCACAGCAATGAAGTAGCCTAGCAGTAGTGGCATGTGCCCTTCAGAAACATACCCCCGCGCACTTGAGAAAGCCTGAATGTTCATTGTGAGCAAGATGGAGACTTCCCAACATGGTACACAGAGATGCCCACCCAGTTCCACTTGTTCAGAAAGACAGTAATAGAGAGATGGACAGAAACATCCATACCCACACACAGCCCAAACGGCAGTACAGAAACGCTCATGTACAAACTTCCTTCGCTTCCCAATGCATACAAACCTTTCCCTACACATTTGAGGACATCCCCATACTCCACCAAGGAGAGCTGCAATGGCAACAGAACAGCCCAGCCTACAAGCAAAAGAAAGAGCTTCATGTGGCAAGCCCCATACTGAAGACAGGTCAGGAAGAAGACAAAAAATGCACAGCATAAATGCCATTACAGCAGCTTTAATGGAAAGGAACTCAAAGAGCAAGGAGGGAAGGCAGGGAGGCAGGAGGGAAGGAAGGGAGGCAGGGAGGAAGGGAGAAAGGAGAGAATGAAGGGAGGAAGGAGGGAAGGAAGGAGGGAAGGAGGGAAGGAAGGAAGGCAGGCAACCTACACAACCTTGTGGAGCTTAGGGCAGAATTCACTGCCCTTCAGTCTAGTACACTTGGTGAATGCCCATGGTTGCCTCTACCTAAAGGCATTATGGACCTGTGAAAAACTATTAAACAATTACAGGTTGTCGTAATACTAGCTCACACTCAGCTACATACTTTCTGTGAGTAAATGCTATGTCTTTCACCCAACTAATTAAAAAAAAAAAAAAAAGCAAACAAGTGATACAAACAAGAAAAGAACTGAAAATTCATCTTATCTTGCAGCATGTGATTTCCTACTGAGAAATACAAACTGATATGAACTAAAATATAAGCCAAGACTACTCATTTTTCACTGAGGAATGAAGAACAGTCCATAAAAATTCACACCAGCCTGGGAGAGTGTTAAATGTTAGTTTGCTACAGAGAAAACTAAATTTGACAGTAAAGTGAACTATGGTCAAAATTCTCCAACAGTGAAAAAGCATGAAGACCATAAAACAGAACACTACAGTATTCACATGACATCATAGGGTATGAAATTAAAATGCAGGCCAATTGTTGGCACACTGAATGGAGAAATGAGGAGCTTTTTACTGGTAGATCTCATGAATGTGTTTCATATAGAAAAATTCAGTTTTTACAATCAATACAACATCAAAAAAAGTATTATCATTCAAAGATGCTATGGAATCCAACATGCTAAAAAATGAAGTTTGTTTCTCGTGTGACTCATTCCTTCAGTGCTACCATAAAGACATAGATAGATAGATAGATAGATAGATAGATAGATAGATAGATAGATAGATAGATATAGACATGCTGAGATAAAACTTACAGTTACAAGCTTAAGATGAACTCTACCAAACAGGCAAACTTTTCCTGAAAGGCCTCACATTTCCTTGAAACGCTTTTGGTAAAACTGAAGAAATACAAAACCATAAATAAAATTCCACAAATTCATTACTTTATCATACTGTGCCAAAAAATAAATTTGAAAAGGTTGAGCCATTTGTATTTAAATGGTATTTTTTTTCATAATATCCCCACAATTTTATTCTTGAAATCCCTAAATATTTCTATGGAAATTGCTTTTCTCTCAAAAGCAAAAGTGTGTTTTGCTTCACCAACTTTTATGAAAAAATAAAAACAATTCAGACCGTGCCACTACACACACATTATTCACATGGCTCCGTTCCAGTATCCACACCTCAGAACTTACATAGTGGCATTGCCTGGCATCCCCTCGTCGTTCGTAAGATAAGTGACTCCATATTGTGGCAGTGAACATATTAAAATTAGCAATTAGACTCTCCAGGTGAGAAAATAAGGAAAGAGAAATATTAGGACTCTACTATGTTGATTTTGTTTAGGCAGTCATTGATTTATGACATGTTCAGTCACCTGCCTGTGGCACTCTCAAGGGTATTGCCATCCATCGAGCTTGAGCAACCACCTGAACTTAAAGCACCATATTAGTACTGTCGATGCAGATAGTTATCTCGACATCTGATGGGTTTGATCTGTATTTTCCTAAATATCCTTCAGAATGAGCAAATAGGGAAAACAATAACATACTACTCTTATTGTACTGCATTGGTGCTATGATAGTTCAGATCTTAAAATGAATGAAATATTTTAAACATTCTTATAAACAGCCTGTCATAGCTGCATTTAGACCAAAAAGTAATATTGGAAAGAAGGGTCTCAGCTTCCCTTGGAAAGAAATACCTTGGGGAGTGGAGGGGAGTATCTCCTCCCTTGCTAAGGTGCCAATGAAACATAAATCCATGGACGCTTGTTCCTTGTGCTGAAAGAAACAAACAGCTGTGTTCCGCCTCAGTAAGCAATCTATTAAAAGAGTTGGGGAGATGGGGGCGGGCAGAGGGATGACCTAAAGATGTCCCTTGCCCCTAGGCACCTTTTGTAAATTGAGCCAACTTACATTTCAAGTCTATCTCAGTTATCACCTTAATCCTCTCCAAAATCCCACAGTAGTGGTAGATCAAAATTACTAGGAGGAAAAACTAACATTGCTTCCCAGAAACTCTCAAAAATGCTGTGTTTGGATTTGAGTAGCTACCTCAATTAAGTACTTCAAACAGTATTTAGTATGGAGGCAGTGGGAAGGAGGGGAACAGATATTCTTAATGGAAAAATTGCCACCCTGTAATTAATCTATGTCAAAGTTCTCATATCCCCAAAAGAAATAATTTGGAAAGAATGATTAAAACTTTCAGATGATATTTAATAAATGCCCAAGAATAAAACTGGATGACTTCCAAGCTCATAAAATATAAGGACTGCAAGAGCTGGAACTTCACTGTACAGAGCAGAATCTGCTGGAAACAGCAGCAAGGATGTGAATGATCCTTCGGGGTGCCAAGAGGATTGAGCTGCTGAGAGGCTGCTCTCTGCCTGGAGAAGTTTTCCCACCAAAGAACAGAATACCCCAGGTTAAAAAGACAACAGGGCAATTTGGATATTATGCTTTTCACAGTTCAGAAAGGAGCTGACTTTCTGAACACAGAATTTATTAATGCTATAAACAACAGAAGACCATTCTAATGAACGTAGCAAAAACCATGTCATGGAAGTGAATATCATATTTGCAAAGGTTAATGGTACTATTTCCTCTTCATCAGTAAGTACAAGATAAAACTTTATCTCACTGTCTCTATTATAATAGACCAACATATGGAAATTTTATAACTAGACTAACCATCGTGCTGAAAAGTATCATGAGCCAGGTAAGCAATTTAACCAAAAGCATAATACAACATGACCATCGGAGGTTGAAGTCAAGCAAAAATACATGTTGATATCCCACATTCTCTGTAGAGTTTATACCTTAGTATTGATAACATCTTATTGTATCTCTTGAAGAGATAATGACCACTTTGAATGACACTTTTCAAGGTTTTCCAATTTCTGAATCACTAGCAAAGACAGAATTAATATGAATAGTATTACAAAGCATTGTTGAAGTGTATCTTATATACTTGAATGTGGTTCCAGGGGAATGGAGCAGAAAAGGAGATACTGCACATTTTTTATATTGAGTTAGATCATGCCCCAAATAAAACATTCTGATGATAGACACTTCATCTGGACACAAGAATAAAAATTTCCACATTCCTGAATTCATTCTCTTAGACTTTTAAAATCTACACGGTACAACATTTACCTTTCTTAAATGAGTTAACCTTCTTCTGACATGCCTGAAAGCTGAAAAAATCAGCGTTCCATCATTTGAATATGGACTTATTCTCTAAAAACATTTAGCATACAGAACAAGCGACAGAAGATAATGTTTAATTTGTCACACTGAATTAATTGCTTTTAAAGGGAAATAGTGAGCGTATATCTCTACCTGGAGGTTTGGCTATGGTTTTACCTGAAGAGCTTTAGCTCTGTCTTTTAAATGGCTTACTGTCTTTGCATAGAGCAGACACAGAATTATGGATGAGGTTGATGCTACAGTGTCTCTCAGAAGGCCTATGCATCACAGTACCCCAGGCAAGCCCGTCAGATGTTTTCAACACATCCTCATAGGAAAATATTTTAAATTCTGTAAGATCTGTGTCCAGATGAAAACTCAATAACAGATAATGTGTTGTGGACACAGAAATGTAGCATCACTAAGGGGGATAGGAAGTGTAAGTTGCTTTTTGGAATCTCAGCTAAAGGGCCCCACACTTTATTAAACCTGGAGCTATGAGTGTGTAGGTGTTGGATTACACACATCAATAGGAAGAGAATGGTTTCTGGAGGCAGTTACGGAGAGATTTTGAATTACGGTACTTATCAGGCCCCAGGGAGCATTTTGGCAAGTTTTAGAAATGCACTCATGAATTCCTCATGCGTTTTTTTGGAGATAGCTACAATGACTGAAGCATGGAGGCTCGAATGACCCTTCGCTGTTTCATCACATGTGATTTCCAGTGCAAAAGCAAGAATTCTCAGAGCAACAACATGTGCACCCTGCAGAGCACAAGTCCTTGCTGTCAGTGGCTGATACATCTCATGGCCTGTAACTGTGTCTGTAACTCTGGGGTGAAATCCTGGCCACATTTAAACCATTGCAAGTATTTAAAAAAATGTACAGGACCAGTATTTCACTCTGTTTTTTGGGTGGCATCTGAATTCAAAGTTAACCAAGCTGAAATGAGCTAAAAACAATTAAGAAAAGATCTTGTTCTGAGAAACCACTGTCAAGCAAAAAGTACAAGCATTTGGATACATGATTTCCTAAAGACAAGGTGAGGGATTCTTTGTCTTCAGCCATTCTCAGAACAGATTAGGCAAACATCTGTCAGAAATGGTTTAGCTGCAGTTAGGCTACCTCAGGGTTAGCAACTAAATGATATCTGGATGTCCTTCCCAGCCCCATTTACTAGTACACTTCCCTGTAGGCAAACACATGTACATTTCTGGGGGAGGAGGTCCCTGGTGAGAATCAGCAGCTCAGCATTCAAGTAAGTCAAAAGATGAACTATGTATGTTTGCTCTCCTGTGGAGTCAAAAAAGAAGGTTCCTCCTGTCTCACAATTTAGAACAATATTCCACCACTAAGCTCTCAAAAACAATCACAGAATCACAGAACAGTTCGGGTTGGAAGGGACCTCCAAAGGTCATCTACTTCAACCCCCCCTGCAATGGGCAGGAGCATCTTCAACCAGATCAGGTTGCTCAGAGCTCCGTCCAGCCTGGCCTTGAATGTCTCCAGGGATGGGGCATCTACCACCTCTCTGGGCAACCTGGGCCAGTGTTTCACCACCCTTATTGTAAGAAATTTCTGCCCCATGTCTAGCCTAAAGCTCCTATCTTTTAATTTAAAACCATTACCCCTTGCCCTATCACAACAGGTCCTGCTAAAATGTCTGCCCCTTTTAAGTACTGAAAGGCCACAATAAGGTCTCTCCAGAGCCTTCTCTTCTCCAGGCTGAATAATGCAAACTCTCTCAGCCTTCCTCATAGGAGGAAGATATCAGAGGCTCCAGCCCTCTGATAGTTTTTGTGGCCTCCTCTGGACCCTCTCCAACAGGTCCATGTCTTTCCTGTACTGAGGGCTCCAGAGTTGGACACAGTACTCCAGGTGGGGTCTCATCAGAGCAGAGGGGCAGAATCACCTCCCTCAACCTGCTGGCCATGCTCCTTTTGATGCAGCCCAAGGTACGATTGGCCTAGTGGGCTGCAAATGCACATTCACAGGATCACAGAATAGTTGGGGTTGGAAAGGACCTCTGGAGATCATCTAGTGGAACCCATCTGCTAAGGCAGGTTCACCGAGAGGATATCACACAAGAATCCATCCAGGCAGGTTTTGAATGTCTCCAGAGAAGGAGACACCACAACTTCTCTGGGCAGCCTGTTCCAGTGCTCTGGCACCCTCAAAGTAAGAAGTTTTTCCTCATATTCAGGTGGAACCTCCTGTGCTTCAGTCTGTGCCCTTTGTCCCTCATCCTATTGTTGGGCACCACTGAAAGGAGTCTGGTCCCATCCTCTTGACATCCACCCTTGAGATACTTATAAGCATTGATGAGATCGCCTCTCAGCCTTCTCTTCTCCAGGCTGAACTGACCCAGCACTCTTGGTTTCTCCTCATAAGAGAGGTGCTCCAGATCCCTAATCATCTTCGTAGTCCCCTTCTGGACTCCCTCCAGTAGTTCCTTGTCCTTCTTAAACTGGAGAGCCCAGAACTGGATGCCTCACCAGGGCAGAGTAGAGGGGGAGGATAACCTCCCTTGACCTGCTGATCATACTTTTCCTAATGCAGGCCAGGATATCGTTGGCCTTCTTGGCCACAAGGGCACATTGCTGACTCACGGTCAACCTGTTGTCAACCAGAAATCCCAGGTCCTTCTCTGCAGTGCTGCTTTCCAGCAGGTCCACCCCTGTCCACCTCATGTCCAGTCCTTCATCCACCAGTACCCCCAAGTCCTTCTCCACAGGGCTGCTCTCAATCCCTTCATCCTCGAGCCTGTATTGATACTGGGGGTTGCCCCAACCCAGGTGCAGGACCTTGCACTTGGCCTTGTTGAAACTCATGAGGTTCATATGGGCCCACTTCTCGAGCTTGACCAGATCCCTCTGGATGGCATCTGGTTCCTGAATCTACAGAAGACATTGGTTCAGTGATTCTACCTAATTTTTTCAGAATCAGAAGCATTCTCCAGGATTGGCTGATAACTAATTACCAGAAAAATAATGTAAAGCCCAAATATAATACAGATACTATTCATACAATAAAGATACACTGGTTTGAGACAGTGTCAAATTCCACAGCAGAACATCTTCTAGCTGGCATAACATTTATCAGTAAAGCACTGCGATCTTCCAACAACAGAGATATGTATGGAGTATTGTAGAATAAATTCCAGTTTTCAGTAAAGCCACATATATACATTCGTACCATGTTTTCTAAGTGAAAACACCACTAGTCTTTGCTGATTGAACTGAAGGTCCAGTGCAGTGTTTTCACTTGACAGTGCACCTTGATAGGTCTAGAGCTATCATAGAGGAAACTTCTTTTGATAGTACAGATTAAAATTTGTTGCATGTTCTCTTAAGCTGACAGTTCATAGAAAAGAGTATCTGACGGTACTATCCAAAGGAAAGAAAAAGCTATAAATCTAAATACTATTATATAATATGACAGGAAAGAAAGCCGCAATCAAAGTCATAAGGAACAGTAGGAACAGTCGTGTAAGAATTCTAACTTACAAAGATGTGTATTCTTTTAACTGGTAGCTTGGTTATTAAAAGCAATTTAAACTAATTCGACTAATATTTCAGCAATATACCAATGTTGTCAAAACAGCGGTCTGTTTAAACTTTACTGGATTAACCCCAAGCTTTTGCACTTTCAGCTAAAATTGTAAAGGGCAAAAACATCTACAAAACTGGATGCTTGCACTGCCTATCTAGCTGGTGCCTAATCCAAACAAAGTAGAAGCCAGGGCCAAGAGCAAAGGGGCACCAAAGTTTTATAAGCACAGGAAGAGCATTTGCCTCTGAACACAGATTTTTGCACATCATTTTTTTTGTTGGGAAGCTGCTTGGAACTAGCCATAGAAAGCTACTAAAAGCAAGGGAACTTCACAGTTAGTGTATTTGCTGCAGACAAGTCCAGGTTGCTGTAAACTACCCCAGGCAGCTCTCCTGTATTTTACATTAATAGTTCATTGGATGAAATGTAAAACATGTCCACATCTAGCCAGAGCAA
The DNA here is from genome assembly GCF_036013445.1 of Caloenas nicobarica. Lineage (NCBI taxonomy): Eukaryota > Metazoa > Chordata > Aves > Columbiformes > Columbidae > Caloenas > Caloenas nicobarica. Next base: position 129,827,543 of record NC_088246.1, on the reverse strand, counting down.
TGAAACAATAACATAATGCATGTGTGTGTGAGTTGGCTTTCATTTAGTTCATGTATCTCTGTGAGTTTAGTTGTTGCAATATAGGCTTTCCCTTGCTCTTAGGTAGTTCACTTAGGTAGTTACCTCTCTAAGTGAAATGTAGACATACCTGAAGCAATACTCCAGGGAGCGGGAAACAAGTCTCTCTCCCTCTTTTGTAATTGCTGACTCAGCAGAAAGAGACTTAAACTGTTAATAAAGCCATATTTTTAGGAAGCATATTCCCATGGGACCAAAAGCTTTTGTTAATACTAAATGTGCACAGCAGAGCTGGTTGCTATGTAAGTGGTTTTAAATTATTGCTTAGGTTCTCAAGATAACAGTGTGCTCAGAGAAATCTTCCGCTGGATAATATTTCAAAATAAATGGTTTAATTTTAGTAATTTCAGCAAATAAAATTTCTTCTCTATTTCTCCCTCAGCCACACCTGCAAATCCTGGAGCTAGACACAGGGGTAGCAAGAAATCACTCTTCCAAATCTGCCAAATGATGAAGTTACTTGAAATGAGCAGTACAGAAGGGAACCTGTTAATATTATGCTGTCATTGAAATGAGTAGAGATACTCTAATGTTGTTTCTAAGGTAATTCAAATAAAGTACCAAGGGTGTGAAGGTCTTAGAAGGAAACAGCAGAAACTCATATGACAATAGAATTATAGAATGTCCTGAGTTGGAAGGGACCCACAAGGATCATCGAGTCCAGCTCCTGTCCCTGCACAGGACAACCCCACAGTTCACACCATGTGTCTGAGGGCGTTGTCCAGTCTCTTCTTGAACACTGTCAGGATGGGGCCGGGACACCTCCCTGGGGAGCCTGTTCCAGTGCTCCAGCACCCTCTGGGTGAAGAACCTTTTCCTCATGTCCAACCTAAACCTCCCCTGGCACATCTTCCAGCCTTTCCTTTGGGTCCCATCCCTGGTCACCAGAGAGATCAGCAACTGCTCCTCCTCTTCTCCAGGCTGAACAAGCCAAGTGACTTCAGCTGCTCCTCATACGGCTTCCCCTCCAAACCCTTCACCAACTTTGTAGCCTCTTCTGGACACCCTCCAGTAGCTTTATGTCTTTTTTATCCTGTGGCACCCAGAACTGCACACAGTGCTCCAGGTGAGGCCACACCAGTGCAGAGCAGAGCAGGACAAATAAAAACCATTTTATTATAAAAGGGCATTTGAAAGAAAGACAACTGCTTATTAGACAAGCTACATGCATTTTTATTTACTGAGATATATTTGTATTTTTTTCATTAATAAGTACCGTCGAGAATACTCTGTTCCTACATCATTGCATTAATAAATGCATCTAAAAGCTAAGATGTAAGCATATGGCTAGGAAAAAAATGTATCTGTTTATCATGGCTTTTTCCGTCAAAAAGCAGTAATTGAAGAGCATCGACAATGATCCATGAAGTATCTTTCTGAAAAGCACTAAATCTACTCTGTTCTATGCAACTAGAGAGAAGCACATTTCTACATAGCTTACACTGACTGAACTTTTTGTGATGTCTTTCAAGTGCCTGGTGCAGAGTCAAAACCAAACCAAAACAAATCCCACTGTGATACTCTTGCCAAACTAACTAGTGTAGCATCAACAAGAAGAACTTGCACAGCTGACTCTCAATTCAATTAGACACCATGTAAGCAGAGTTTATTCCATAAGCAATTGACAAATGGAAAATGCTTCCCGAAGCCAAAAAGGTCAAACAGAAAATGAGTAAGGCTTCCCGCAGACCAAAGGTGAAAACAAGTTTATCACACATGCCGTCTGCACGGCCTTCCCAGCTGCTCTTTATACTCCCCAGCTCCCCAAGCCCAGCTGCTTGTTGCCTATTAAGCACATCTCAGCTCCTCCTCGGAGCTCTCCTGACTTGTTCCACTTCATCACCAGCTTGTCCACAGTCAGGGTACCAGGTGGCTGCTTCTCCTCTCCATGTCAGCAGCGGTTGCTGGGCTGAGTGCTAGTATCAGCCAAGACTGCTTGCCATACGCTTTAGAGGGAGTAGAGCCAACTCAAGTGTTAAAAAATCATGAGATCATGTCCAAATCGTGAGAACTAAACTAAAAATATGACATGGGATTTTCTGTATGGCTTAGTGTGAAAATAAAGTAATATTTTCCATGGTTTTAGCCTCTACCCTTCAGCTTAGAAAGTGTCCCAGAAAAATACTATTGTTTTGGCCAGTCCCAAGAAAAGCCAGATCTCAGGAGCCTTAGACTTCACAGCTTTTACAAATGGGACTATTCAAGTCAAGCCATCCTATCACACTTCAAGACAGTTGCATACATTTCACACTTGCTAAATTATTAATCATTTTAATGAGTATTGATGGTACCCACCATATCTGTAACTGAAAAGCTTTTTGCCCTCTGCAGACCAGAAGCAGGATTTATATTCTGCCTTCCTGCATAAAGCTTGTGTTTCTTCACATGTAATCAAAATATAAAACCAGACACGTCCCTGACCAAATCTTTCTGCACTACCCAGTCAAAATTGTATTCAAGTTATTAGACATGCAAGAACTTCTAGAATTAAGATGCTGCCAAATTTTCATTTCTTTCTCAACTTGTTTTGTGTAATCTTAGTTCCACTGAAGTCAAGGAGATTTTTCCCAGGGATTAAATAGGGTCATAATTTCACTCAATAATGGCATGAAGCAGAAAGAATGGAGCTTAACAGATGTTCAGTGAAGCAAATGGAAGAAGAAAAAAAGGCTAACCTAGTTTACATTTTTCAGTAATGTCAACGTAAAGATGAAATGCAGGCCAATAAGGAAGAATAAAACCCATGAAAAGGAGATATTCTTTTCACAAGAATGCTTTATGGAGCATAATGGACTAGAGGCAGCATATCAGTGATAATATGCTCTCCTATGTGCAAATGAGTCTCGAAGTACATTGCAAATATAGACAGCATAACAGATTTTCTTTATGGATGACAAATTAATGAAACCCCTTCCTGAAATGAACTTCAAGGGACTTTCCTCATGGGGTTCCAGTATGCTAAACATTTTACATATAGTAAGTCTACACTATGATGATACATATAGCAAGCACTTGTTCATCACAATGTTACCTTCCATTTTACTTGCTTATGACTTGGACAGACTATACACTTTTTGTGTATTTAGCACTGTGTGTTTGTGAGACAGCAAAAAAAGTTCACACTATGAAACATTCATGACAGACAATTTTTATTTCTTAAACAAAGAGATGGTTTGTTATACTGTATTTTTAATAGTTGCAAGCAATTTCATTATATCATTATGTCTAAGATAGAAGAACCAAGCGTACACAATTGACAACAAAGAAAATTGAAAACACTTGACAGAATTAACAGGTAAATGAAATCAGTAACTGCAACTGCCACATCCCTTCATTTGATGTCTGTGCAAAAGCATCTTCTAAAGTTCCAAGCACACAGCATACACCAGTTAGCTTATTTTAAACAGCAAATTGGTTTCAATAATCCATAGGGATAAGTATGCTTTATCATATATATGAAATTCCTTTATGTGCTTTATTTTTGCATGCATGCTCCAGTCCTTATTGACAGGTTCCCTTTTTAACAGAGTCTTTATTTGTTTTAAAGATCAAAGTAGATAAAGGCAATACACAGCTACATGGCAGGGGCAACACCTGCTTCGGATACCCACACACATCCCCCTTCCCTCAGTCCCCCTCTCACCCGTCCCTGCAGGTGACTACGGGTAAACAGCCAATTCTCTGTGAGACCTGAATGGGACATACACACGGGCAGATGTGGGCAAACACTTTAATGTTTATTAATTTAAAAAAGAGTAAAGATTACAAAAATATAAGGAGTAGAAAACCTTAGACAAGTTAAAATACATAAAATCTCTCGGTAAAGTTTATTTTGGTCAGGCAGAGCTTAGTTTATTAAATGTCAATCCAAAATAATGGGGGTATAAACTAAACAAAACATTATAGTAACTTTATACTAAAAGGCAACAGTTACCCTTCTTTCCTAAGGCCACTGTACCACAGTAAGTACTCTGATTCAGTGCATTACAGCGGTTCCACTTATATACTGCTGATACTAGAAAAATAACTTTATTTAAAATTATTATGTATAAACTAAAGCAAATTTTCAGGTGTAGTTTTGATCACCGTAATTTTGTTTTAATTAAATTGTTCTTCAACAATCCCACTGATTTCACAAGCCTGTGAAATCAAAGAGAAAAACACAGAAATTAGGGCTAAAATTTAATGTACACAAAAATAGGATAAAAGTGAAAATTAATCCTTCATTGTGTTTGCATTTTGTAAAAGTTTTCCATAATGCTGAACTCACAGTTAAATGAGCAACATTGATCAGTATTTTGACAAATCCCGATTTGTTTTTATTTCTAAAATACTGAGAAGCAAATCACGGCTTCTTTAGTTGTATTATTTGTTACAATTATTCATTGTTTCAGAGGGTTTTTCTGCTGGTGGTGGTTTGTTTTGTTTTGTTTGTTTTTTCCACTAGTAGTAGTAGATTCCAAGAAATGAACGGTATTGGAAAAAGCATCAAACATAATAGGAAACTGTGATGAATCAGACAAGCTGAGATAGCAATGTTTTCATTTCTGATTGTGTTTAGGTTGAAAACCTTCCCCAAAGCAAAATGGAAATTTAGCTTTTACAAATATTTACATACACATATCGAAACATTTTTTCTCTCAAATGTTGCTGACTGTAACACAGCCTCCTCCCGCAGACATAATGCTACAACTGGACCTACTATGTGGATCCAGTTAGAGAATCAGGGTTATTAACTGGAAACAAATACCACAACCACATTTAATGACACAGCTGAAGGTATAAAGGTCTGTATGTTACCTTATAAGCCTTCACCTTCCCATTTTTAAACACCAAAGGAAATCAGGCACAGCAGCTTCACATTTATTCACTTCTTTTAAACATTAAATATGCAACCTCGCCTTGGGAGATTAAAGAAACTTGGCAGGAACGAACTATTCCCATTATCTCCAGCTAATCAATTAAATACAATTGGAACAAGATCTTTAAGTTTCACTTCGCCAGGTGATAAGCCTGGGCTTTATATCTGATGCTGTACAGACATCTAACACAAATGCACCAAAAAAAAAAAAAAAAAAAAAAAAAAAAAAAAAAAAAAAGCCTGGGAACTCTTAATAACACTTCTTACCCCTTGTATGTTTTTGGTGGGGTTTTTTTGTCATTTATACCTAATGTTTAACAACTGTTTTCCTTGGAGGTACTTCATTTAGCAGATGTTCAAGCATTGTCACAGTCTGATCTTTAAGTAACAAATTTGTCTTATAGAGGGGAAAAAGAAAAGCAAATACATGAAAGCCTGTTTCATTTGCAGATTCTTCTGATGACTGTTACCCACAAAAACTCCAGGGACTGTGTCTTCTTAGCTGCAGAAGGAAACAGGATACCAGCCAGAAAATATATTCTGTGCTACCCTATATCCATTATGGAATTCTTGACTGATAAGAAATGATATTAACAAGATCAAATCAATTTTCAGCCAACATGAGACAGATATTCGTCAAACTGGAGACATAACAGATGAAGGACACCCTCATGGGGTGACAGAATGCAGTGTACCTGTCTCAGTCCCTGGCAAGACAGACCTCTAGCTGTCCTCTGAGTTACCTTTGTTCCTCTCCTTACTTCAGAGAAAAAATAGCTTGGACTAGACTCCTTCATTTTTATATAGCTGAAGGTAGGTAAGACCTTCAATCCCGCTGCAATGAGCAGGGACATCTTCAACAAGATCAGGTTGCTCAGAGCCCTGTCCAGCCTGGCCTTGAATGTCTCCAGGGATGGGGCATCTACCACCTCTCTGGGCAACCTGGGCCAGTGTTTCACCACCCTCATTGTGAAAAATTTCTTCCTCTTGTCTAGTCTGAATCTCCCCTCTTTTAATTTGAAACCATTACTCCTTGTCTTATCACCACAAGCCCTGTTAAGAAGTCTGTCTCCATCTTTCTTGGCCTGTAGGGAAAGCACTCAGCCAGTATGGCAAATGAAGGAATCAAGAAAGGCAAAAAAGAATGAGCCCATCAGTGTAATTTGGTCCCTAGCTCTTTCCAAGAGGAAAGGACACATGAAATGGTCAGGGCCTTCCAACTGGAAAGTCTGGGCAGCAGTCCCTCAGTCCAACAGCTCATTGATATGCCCCTCTAAGGCCCGATGCAGTTCCATAGGATGACTTTGCATCTTAAAATTTTCATAGGGTTATAGGCACTTGTCTTTACTAAAACCCTAAGGGTTTTATTGCTTCACAAGCATTTTCTGGTTGAAAGGCCAGCTGAAGCAGTTTCAGCTCACTGCTGTCAGACTCAGATATTCTCCATAGCTCCTCCTGATTCATGCAGGACAAGTGTTGGGCAGCCGCAGGGCTGAGCGGAAACACAGGGATGAACTATCCGAGTAGAAATATTCTTTTTACTCAGAGATTCTGCAATGAGATCAGTTCTCAGTTCACCACATGCCTTCACTAAGAGTTACATTTAAGTTAGCTTTAATCAACAAGTGTTTTGGAAGAGCAAAGTCTACAAGGAGATGGATCAATCTGATATAATCAAAACTGAATCAGGTGTTTTATTTAAAGTTCCTTCATCAACATGCAGCAAAATAGGCTACATTGCCATTAAAAAGTTACATTTCTTTGTTATAACAGCTAGCCTTGCTAACTGTTTGTCAGTGATTAGTTAGTAAAAAGCTTTATCTTATTCTCTGAAATTCTTTAATATTAGAGAAGAGCTTTACTTTCCCAGAAGTTTATTGTTTGTTATTATGTCCTTTTAGACTGATCTTTTAACAGCACAATATTAAACAGCCTGCATTTCAACATATACGCTATACTTCGTGATTCAAAGCAAAGTTCTTGTACCAATATATAGCCTGCTATACCAATATACAGCTAGTGGAATATTTTTATTGTGATGTATGTAAATCAATATATGTTTATATTCTTATTTTGGAACAGAATTCTAATAAAGATTAGTACAGCTTTTTAGTGATGAGCACAGATGATCATCTGTTGAACTTACCCGTATATCTGTCCAGAGTGGTTTATACAAGGCATAGAACTCTGTGGAATTCAAAACTTGAGGACAGACAATATTTTTTTTGTGAAAGCTTAGAACTCCCCTTGCAAATGTTTTTGAATTAAAAAAAAAAACCCTTTTAAAAGCAAAATATTTACATAGCTGCTATTATGTACACCGCCGCCTAATACCAGACATTCACATAGATAAAATTAGCATTAACATATATTTTGTGCTTTGAAATCTACAGACTTCTATCACTACCTAGAGCACACTGAAGTTCAACAGTATTTTATTAATATCTTTGTTATGGTCAATGTTAATCCAAACTGTCATATGTTTTATTTCCCAGGTGTATATTTTTTGATCACTAAGGACAGACATTATTTTATCCAGAGGTATCCTGCCTTTTCAACTAATTGATTTTTATATTCCAAGGACTAAATTATGAAAAACAACTGGGGGGAGCTTTGCAGTTTAAAATCACCAGAATAAACCTTAGCATAAAAAAATCACAAAACTGTGTTTACATGTACCTACAGTTATGCATATTTTCAAGCACTTCTAAGAAAACAGGTAGCATAAATGTAGACTCACAATCATTATACCATTTGCATCTTTATCAATGCCTGACACGTAGTGTCCAGGAAAGCAACTGAATCACACATCCAGATTCCTCTTTATGAGAATGAGAAAGTATATTCATAGACACTATGACAAAAAAATCCTGCTGTGGTCATCTAGTTTGATCTCCCGTATACCAGTATAGAGCCCACAGAATCTTCTGATGGATTATATATCACCTGTCATTCAGAAAGCCCTATCACCTCATGTTAATGACTCCAAGTTCATTGCCTCCCTTAACTTTTGCTTACAATGGTTAAGGCTTCTGGTTGCTAGGACATAGCATTTAATTTCCTTCGTTACAGTTTGATGAGTTAAATCTTTTTTGTTTAAATATCTACCTACAGATATCAAGTAATCTCCAAGGTTCCTAGTTGAATGCCTTTAGGTGAGGCAAACTCCCAATATGCTGAGAGCTTACACTGAGATGATCTACTACGATCACCCTAAATCCATTAGGTCACTGCTTTCCAGGACAGTCTCATTATTCTGCAGCAGAGACAGATATGTTTCTCCAGTGCCAGATATATTTCATTTGGTTCAAATATATTTCATCTGGTTATAATAAAGTGCATTTTACTGGAATGTGGCCATTATACCAGGGGATTCATATCATTTAATAACTTCAACTTGTCCTTCCCACCAGTTATCGAAACCTATCAGATCCTAATGAGCCCCATTCGTCTACATCTTCCCATTAGAAACTCTAGATTTTGATGCCTCAGTGAGCCAGCTTTTAATTCACTTAATATGTGCCCTGACAATCCTCTATGCCATTTTTTAAATTACAGTGTCATTTTTTATTACATTTAATGTCTTTGGGAATCCAAGTTTACTATAATAATGCAAGTTGCAGAAAAATATATCCTTAGGTTTGGAAGCTGTACTGAAAACAAATTCTGAGAATTTTTTTCTCACCACAATGGAAAATTCCCTCCTCCTCCCAAATATTTAGTTAAATGTGAACTTTTCCAAGATGAAACCAAACATTAGTCAGTAGCAGCAAAGTGACGTGAGCTTAAGCCTTAATAGTATAAGGAGATAATGACAGCTTTGGATTTAAGCACATGCATTCAAAAAATAGAAAGCTTGAGTCTAGTTCCAACTCTTCTTAACTGCATTTGAACTTTCCTCTCCCTATTCAACAGTCATCTAACTTCTGGTAGAACTAATGTTAATCTCTACTTTTGTTTCACTATTAATAAATAATGAAATGCAACGGAGAAAGTTTCCATGCTAACAAATTGTTTTATCTCATTTCCAGCAAAAAGCAGTCACATGAAATGGTGCAGCTTCAGCTACAGGTATTACAAGGTATCCAGCCAAGACCATCCAATAGGCTTGGAGAAATTCTGTTTAGAGGAACACAATCCTTACTGGTATCACATTTCTGAAGTGGACATAGAACTGTCTCAAACTAAAATACCTAGCTAGCCACTGGTAGGGTGAATGAGAGGCAACACATCTTCTTTAATATATATAAGTGTGCGCTGGAGAAATTTGGAAAAAGACTCATATCCCAAGAAGACAAAAGCTTTATGACACTCCTTAGAAAAGTTATATGAGATGGGGAGATAAGACTTTTTTAGTCCAGTTTATATTACCACTCTTGACATATCAAATGAAAGAAAGATACCAAAAGTTTCTTCAGAAGATTCATGAATCTGGAATTAAAGTCCCCCCGAAGTTCAACCCAGATTCACTTTTGGGACAAAAATCATGTATTTTTAGGGAATTCACTATTCACTGGGGAAAATGTCCAACTACAAATATTAGGTTTCTATTAACCAGATATATAATTGATTAACATACTTGAGCAATACCTCATAACTACCTTACTCCATAGAGAGACCAAATCTAGCCTTGCTCTAAACTCACACACACTGAAAAAGATGTTTCCAGTACTGCTATACTCTATCAGAGCACAACACAAATACAAAGAGCTGAATTTGACTGACAGAAATGGAATGTGCTCGTGCTAATGTCACAAAGGTTGCAATCAACGTTGGCTGCTCTAAGCCTGATTCTGTCATTCTTACTCGTACTGAGTAGTACCTGGCTCTAGCAAAAGGAAACTTTCACAGCAAAAACATATTCCAGAAGTAAAGCCCTCCTTATTATGAAGTCTGATCAAGCGGTTCTCCAAATCTTAGGAACACTTATTTTCATGATTAATGAAAACTGTTTAGCCATCTGAATTTGCTCAGTGTAAGGAATTTTACCCATTGACAAATATTGTACAGTTTGGAATTTTACAGAAATACAGTCTGAATTTCTTGATTCTACAAAAAACTGGGTTTTTTTCCAAGGGTGTACATTTGTGCAGAATGGGAAAACTAAGGTTTTCTTCAATATCTGTTGAAGTCATCAGCAGAATGTCATTGACTGAAGAGTTTCGAGACCAGTACAAGAATGAAGGCGGTGGAAATCCCACTTTCTCTCAACAATCAGTTTTGATTTATCAGCAGTAGACCTTCTACTGCAAACCTTAGAAAAGACTTTGCAGATGTGTAGTGGCAAAACATATAAGTTTCTTGCTGCAGGTCACTAGGGAAGAGTTCAAGCCTTGTCCCAGATCAGCTGAGCTAGAAATGAGCACCTAGTCCTCCTGTTGGCAACTTGAAGTTAGTGAAGTAATAGTAGCCACACCACTTAGTGTGCCATTGACTACAGAAACTGGCACACCTTAAGTGGATTACAGCAAAGGGATGTATATACACATACATCTATACTGAATATGGCTTAACCGAGTAGCAAGTTCGCTAATTATCTAAGTTATTTGCCTGTCATGTACATCTGCCAAATGGACTGACTGCAGGTGGGGATCCTCTTTGTCCAAGGCTGTGAGACCTGTGGAAATTTGCTGAGTGGGTTAGTTGAGTTAGGCACCCAAGAAAGCAGACCGGGCTTTTTGAGTGCTACGCCCATGCCAGGACTACAGATAGGTCAAATTACACTAAATGTCTTCGTCTTTTCAGGGTTCTTGGAAGCTAGTGATGCATTAGAAATTTCCAACCATCAATATTTCTAAGACCTGTTCTCAAGAGAAAATTCAAGCTGACTCTTGCCAGTCTCCTGAAAAGTCAAATTTCTTCTCATAAAAGCTGGCTAAGAAATGCTTTGGTGGTTGTAAATGCAAGTCTTCTGTTTCCTTGCATCAGTACCCCATAAAGAAGAAAATTATTTTTGCCAGCTCAAAGAACTCTCTCCGAAGCTGAAGTATTGTGGAAGTGATAGATATTTTCTCCAGATCCCTTCTTTTTCCAATAACAATCTCTATGTATCCTTTGAGACCTCTCCACAGAGAATCAGCACACAAGGAAACTACTACAGGTAATACGGGGCAATTGTCTTCAGAATGACAGCTGAGGAAGACACATGAGGCCCTGTCAACAGATGTTTTAGTGATACTAAAATCACAAAAGAACCACAAACCTTGATTTTGGATCATACTGCCTTGGCCATCTTCATTCCTCTTTGCTCAGTGTGTACAGAGTATCAAAGGAGAACACATCCAGCAAGCAGAAGAGATTTAGTTACTAAATGACAGTATTTCCTAAAAAAGCATGTGTTTGCTCCTGTTTTTTAATAACAAAAATTACGTTACAAGAAGAAATAATTATACATATTCTCTCTCTCTCTGACATATAGTCACAAACTTAAAGACATAAAGAGGAAGGAGAGGGTGAGCTGAAAACTTCAGCAATGCTTCTTTAAAATATTTTTCTTTCCTTCTTTAACATATGTTTTAAGCTGTAATCATTTATACTCTGTTAAATAAGTACCTATTTGATTTCAAATTTTGTCATAATTGGTATAAAGATTTAAAAATTATTGACTTCCAGTTATCTTTGGACCTTGCTGATAAGGATAAATTTTTTAAATGCTATCAGAGAGCCTAAAGGATTTAGAAAGTAAAGTCTGATGTAAAAGAATGGAGAACCTAGATCTCATTTCTGTAAGACAAAATGTACACTGTCATATCTGTTCTGCAAATGATGTTGGGAGACGTTGAGATGCCAAAGCGACTCAATTTTGTTCAGATATTGTTGGCTTTGAAAATAGCCTCTTTAAACTCCTGTATCTGACTACATTTGGAACTGCTACCTCAATTTTTTTTTCATTCTTTTTTCTTGTAGAACACCAACCAGAAGGTATTAATTTAAAAGAACTCAAGGTGACTCACATAGCTTCTCTTTTTGCATTGTTAGTTTTCCCACTACCAAAAACTAGCTTTACACCTGGCTGCTATTATCCCAAAGTAGTCAAAGGATGTGGTAAATATTATCCACGTATAATTTATTAAAAGCTGAGTCAAAGAACAGGTGTTGCTATTGTAAAGATTAATTTTGCAGCTCTTCTGCTCAGACTCATAAATTATGAACTCCTGGGCCCTCCTCAACACTAAATCATACACACAACATCCACACACATTTATTAACTTTAGGGTGAAAAACGATGTGCAATCCCGCCAGCTGCTCTGCCTACAAGCACTGGCATCAGCAAGCATGCCAAGGCCCCCACTGACTCTCCACTTTACAACTGGGAATCGGCAGCTCCTCTTTGTCAGCAGTGGCGGTTCTGCACTTTCTGCTTGCCAACGACACTAGCATATAAGCTCAGATGGGGATGATACCATTATTATTGTTATTTTTAATAATTATCATTGTTAGATTTCATATACAGAAAGTATTGCTTTGATCAAACATTTCTGCTCTACTACTTTAGTTATATTAGTAAAAAGGCTGACCTACTATAACGGGTGCAGCAGTTAACTACACAGGCTTATAGCCAATCTTAAAAGAGCATATTACAGCTGCAAATCCCTCTTTGCTACAGAAACTATAGCTTACAGCTACCTTCTTTCCCTTCTCCATTCTCAGTGCCACCATACTGAGGAAAAACAATTCTTATTAGTTAGGTAAATATCATCTCTACTAATCTGGGTGGTAGGATCAACACTTTTATCTACAATTTACCACTCTGTCACAATGGGCAGTGGCAATGATCTACCAGGATTCTTGGAATCTTACAGCAGAGCCTTGGATGCTCAGAAGTCCCCACAGCCATGCAATTCAGGTATAGCAGCAATAAAAGAACCATGTTGTGTATCTGATGTGTCCTGAAGCATCCATCTCCCTGATCACATAATTAGCACCAGGCCATGTATGTGCAGCCAGTCCTACCAATGTTGGTGGGACTGTAAATTCACCAGCAAAAATACAAAGGAAAATTCACACGCACAGACAGGGTAGGTACCAGGCTCTGCCTCTGGCCACCTATGGTGAGCTTCCGCGCAAAGTGAAGGTTCAGGTGCAAGTCAAAGTTGACTTACCCATTTGGACTAAAATCAGCTGGACACACAGAACTTCATTTTAACACCGTACTAGTCTTAAAAAACTAGTACATGCTCTTCAGTATCTCACTACAAAAACTGAAATTTCATAGTCAAACCCTGGACTACATATGGGCTTGTGAAACTAGTATACAAATTTTAAAAAATATTTTTAAAGTAGAAAAATGTAAAAATACATTCTATTTATCTGGCATGATTATTATTGACCGTTAGTCTCTTACACAGCTGTTCCATTCTGTGAAGAAACTGGCCTTTTCTTATTTTAACTGCATATTTAAAGCAGTTTTAGTAGAATATATTAAGTTTTCTACATCTGCTGATTAAATTGCCTGGTTTTTTAAGCATATCCCCCAAAATATATTAGGAAATACTTTGCATATCCACCCTTGCAGATCACAAAACTAATGTGAATTTTAAAAGAAAATGCAAAACATTGTTTTCAGCAACATCATTTACAGGTACCTTGTAGGTACAACTTGCTACAGTTTGAATGTACTGCAATTTACAGCATGTTACTTGCTATTATTTGTTCTGTCATTTAAGTTATGATCCTGCTAACCTTTACTTTCATGATTAGACAACTGCTTCAAAGAGTGTAGGATATTAAGGATTACTCGTGTCATTAAAAACTTTTCATACAGAGGAATTCAAAGAACACAGGCAAAATAGAGACAACAGAGTCAGGAGGAGTCAGGCTCGACCTTTCAGAGCTACCAGGGTGTGTTTTGGTTTTGGTTTTTTGTGGGTTTTTTGTTTTGTTTTGGCTTTGTTTTGCTTTTTCTCTTTTTTTGCCAGTCAGTACAAATTTACTAAACAGATCATCTATTGAAACTTCATGCTTCTTTTCTGGAACAGCAACGTACAAATTGTTTCAGTTAGCTAAGTAAACTGTGGTCTGTGATCATTTTGTCAATGTTCAGTGAATGTAGGAAAATGTACGTAAATCAATTCCATAAAGTTCAGCCCTCAAACAAATGAAGAACTGGTACTTACAAGAAAAGCTCCTGTGAGCAGGCATGACATCTTCACGTGACTTGATGATTCGAAAAAGTTAAAAGGTTTGAGGGTTTTTGACATATTATCTGGTCCTAACAAATATACTTACATTTGTCTTGGTCAGCTTCCACTCCTTCACTTTCTGTGTCACTCGGCAATATCCAAGGTTGATGAGCAAGCTGAAGCTGTTGTAAGAATTCATCCTGCCACAAACAGATCTATTTTAGACAAAATGACAGAGAATGGTTCTATATAAATGCAGACTAGCAAAAATTCTAGCCTCAATTAATTAGAGAGGAGAAAACCTTTAATAAAAAAATCTTGCTGTGAAATAAAACCAGAATGTAAGGAATACACAGGCTACATAGAATTCTTTTAAATTGAATTCTTATTTATTTATCTATTCTGAAATAAAAAGGCCTCTTTAGCTGTCTATCTGCTATAGCCACAGATATACACACATTCATCCTAGAAATGCAGTGACATGGAACAAAATCTTAATGCAGATGTTCCATCTGTCCCTGAAGTTTTTGGACAATGCCTAGACATGCCATGCACAATTTGCTTAAGTAAGGCTTTGATTTTTCAGAACTTACATTGTCTTCAATCTAGTATGAACAAAGACCTGAAACTTGATTTAGAACCTATGGTTTTATTGGAGAAGGAGAAAGCCTAGGAAAGAAGAATACTATGGAAACTTTTGTCTCTAGGATACCATAAAACTGTAAGCATCAAAACGTAAATGTTTTGCACAGTTGAAAATCCATACGCTGCTGAATACATGCTTTTAAAAATGTTTTACAATTGCCTCCTTTGTTACATAATGTATATATGCACGTATATAAAAATATTTTTGACACACATACGTATGTGAGCATGTACATACATAGACATATAAAATACTTTGACAGGTTCCTTTGCAATATTCAATGTGAGAGATGAGACTGGAATGCATAGTTTTATATTCAAAAGCCATTCAAACATGCAAGTCTAGTTTCTAGAAGAGAACTTAAACATTGGCCAGATATCATAAAATTACTGGCCAGATTCTTACAAGCACCTGAAAGAAAAGGGGAGCAATAGCCCTCTCTTCTTTTACACCAGCTGAAAACCAGAATCTACATATTCAAATTTAAATTGTA
Organism: Caloenas nicobarica; assembly: GCF_036013445.1. Classification (NCBI taxonomy): domain Eukaryota; kingdom Metazoa; phylum Chordata; class Aves; order Columbiformes; family Columbidae; genus Caloenas; species Caloenas nicobarica. The sequence goes on along the minus strand of NC_088246.1, from coordinate 129,812,343 downwards.
TTGCACAGCATTACAGCATAATTTTTATTGTTAGGCTATCTGGTTTAAAAGCAGAACCCAGGCTTGTTTAAATCAGTTCTTGGAAAACCCAGGCTGTTCAATCAAGATCTAACTCACTGGGAGTAAATTATTAATTCTTTTAGTAATCTGTTAAAAAATCCACGACCGCTACAATGGCCCAACACTAAGCTCAGGCAGGAGCTCCAGGCCTGCAGCACGTATTGCCATTTCAAATGTGCTCAGTGTTTGAGAAGGTTGAACTGGGCAAAGTTTTTTGGTCCATGGAACAGGATTCTTGCAGTAGGAGCCAGTGGCTCTCACACAAATCAGCAGACTTTCTAAACTTCCAAAAACACAGAGCAAAGAACTGAGCCAGGCAACAGAACAGACTAGAAGTATCTGACCAAAAAGAGACTTCTTGACATCGAGTTATGCTCTATACACCAGTAACTAGGAGAAGAATTTCTGTTAATCAACGCTGTATTTAAATAAGCTGAAATTTCCCATTGTTGACAATGACAGACTAATAAAGGTTACTGAATCTGGACAAAGTGATTGTAAAATTCCAAGTGTTCAGAAAATAAAATGGCAAACAAGGGAGTCAGCAGTATTTCTATCTCAACAGCTATTGATAACCATCACAGAATTGTGTCACTTTAATAAAATCCATCCTAAAGAGATAAGCAGGATTCAACATTCCTTTGTCAATTTATACAAAACACCAAAGGATAACGTAAATGCATAAAAGTATCCCTGCCAAAGGATTTGGAACCCCGATTTATTCATTTTATAGAGATAATAAAACTATTTCTCTAGGTAGCATTTCTTTGCTATAATTCAATTCAGCCTTGAACAGAGCTGATAATAAAACACATCTGTTAGAACTTTGTAAAATTATGTGTGCCAAGAGGCAGAAACTCATCCACAAAATCTCAGATCATTGTAAGTCTTGAGCATTAAGAAACCCCGAAACATTCTTAACAGCTGATATGTTAAGTACTTGCCAAATTATTCAAGATTTGTGCTATAAAAAGATTAAACCATCCTGAGCTACAGCATGAACTTTCCTAAAACCTAAAAAGAACTCTGAATTGTATTTATCAGTAATATTTTTGTATTTTAGACTTCTTCTGTTACTCAGAAACACATGACAAATTAGGAAGCACATACAAAACCTACAGGGAAAGTTGCAAAATAATATACATTAATTTACATTATCAGCTTTGAGTTTTACACACTTGTGTTCTGTAAAAGCACACAGAAAGACAGAACTTTGTTGTTCTTCTCCTACCCCAGGACGCCTTTGACCTTTTGTCTCCATGGTCAGAGAGAAGCCGTGACACAGAGAATTAAACCACATGGCAACAAATAGGGGGACACCTCTAACGTGGCAAAAACACCACTGAACAGAGATACTTCCTGGGTATGTTCTGTCTAAACCCACTTCTCTAAGTAACCAGGAACTTCAGTGGGCAAAGATAACTCAAAAGACCCCCCAGAGTTTCCAGTACAACACTCCAAACACGGGGCTGGGAGTGGCAGATTGGCTACTTTCCGACATTCAAGAGCCTTTACAGCTTGACAGAGGAAGGAAGGTCTTCAGTGTGAACATGTCATTTTAGCAGTTTTCCCCTTGGAAGCAGAGCTAGTCCCAAGATGAGTTTTCATTAAGTCAAAGGTCACTTGTGCACGTCAGGAAAGGATAAATAGGGTTTGAGCCAGGTCACAAGCAGCCAAAGTGCTATTGTACCCATAAAGCAAAGAGAAAGAAAAGAATTTGTTGCTTCTAGAAGGGATTATAACAGAGGATAAGATCCTGCATAGAAATGCTGAGATTTAACACCAGCTTTACAGTGGGCTTGCTGGATGAAACTGGACATGATATTCTAACTGTAAAACAGGGTAATAATATTGCTCATTTCTTAAAGTTCTTGAGACGTATATGTACATAGATTAGAAGCATGATAGGACACTTTTTGTAAGAGCTATCAGCAAAGCTTGGGATTTGGCAAACAGACGTAACAAATCCCAGCAGCTGGAATGGGACTCATGGTTATTAGTACTGTAACTACAAAAAGACTGTGGAAGGAAGCATTTTTATAGGAAAGATCAGAAGTGATGGACAGACTGGATGTTCCTTGGTGGAGATGCAGTGCTCCTTGCAAGGTGCTTTCAGGAGTCTAGACAAGAAGTTGACATAATGTGACTATGTATAAGTTAAGAACACGACTGCTGAGGAGGGAGGGAGGGAGGGAGGGAGAGAAGGAAGGAAGGAAGGAGGGAAGGAAGGAGGGAAGGAAGGAGGGAAGGAAGGAGGGAAGGAAGGAGGGAAGGAAGGAGGGAAGGAAGGAGGGAAGGAAGGAGGGAAGGAAGGGGAGTGAAGTGTTTAGTCAGAAACAATGAAACCATTTCTTCTGAATATTTTTAGTTAAAAATGAATTTCAGTTTTCCTTTTCTGGTATGTGAGAAAATTCCATCACACAAACACACCCAGCCCTCAAAACAGGAGACAAAGGACTTTTGTTTGTCAAAAAACCAAAATTGTTACAATTACGTATTTTTTTCCATGGAAAACTTCTGGTTTGAAAACGTATCAACTGTCAGTGAAGATACTTCCAACAGAACTGTAGTCACCTTCAGTCCTCGTGTCTTAAGTTGGATATCCAGTTCTAGGTGAAGTAGCAGCTCGAGTTACAGGATTAGGACACTGCCATTCAAACACCAAAATGAGGATTTTTTCCACCACCAAATTTAAGTAAGATTTCCTCCCCAAATTCTTTAGTTTGAGAGTAATGTGTGCCTCATTTCCTTTCTTTCATACTAAATAAAGGAGGCCATATAGTTAATTGCAAGATTACACTAAGTATCAAATATCCGATTTTCCTACAAGCATCTCTAAGCAATATTATCATAAACAACACTTTAATTTTTTTAAAAAAGTCATTAGACTGATAATACATTGTGTGAAGTGTCATACGCAACAGATTTTTAAAACAAATTATACTTCTGAGAAACAATTCTCTAAAGGCCTGATATTTTTGTCAGTCTTGGAATAAAGCTTTCCAGGCTTTGACAAATGGATTACAAAGAGATCGGTAATAAATAGTGGGAACCGACTTATTCCACTACTAAAAAATTAGCAATCTAGACATACAGGTCCTTCTCAATTCAGTATAGAAGGACTGGCATTTCCTGAGAAAAAAATCACCTTTGTAAGGCATGTAGCTGAGACAGACAGCAGGGCTATTCTTTCACAGGTGCTTTTATGTCCACTGCCTACACCCTAAAGTTATCCTTAAGGCAGCTAACATTAGCAGAGGAGAATCCCACTCAAAATTTACAAGGTACTTTAACTTTTTGTTTTGTTTTAAATAGAAACTAATCCTGTAAAAGCCATTAATATGGGACAGGAAGTTTTTATGCTCTGAATCAGCCTAGTTAACATGCACATAGTACTAGACAGTGATTCAATGAGGTTGGACATTTTTTCATTGCAGTTCCATTTTGTGTTTCAGAGAATTTGTCCATTCAGTGATGCCTAACTGATCATTCCAATGTGTTGAAAAAACTGAAGAAAGAGCAGACCAAGGAAATATTATGCACCGCCAGTGCAGCAGGAAAAAAAAATACCCTGGAATCATAAAGATAAAAGCTGTGTTTAATAATCCAGAGGTACGCAGCTCTTAGAAACTGTAAGGCTAATAGAACTGCTATGTATCATGCAGGTAAGGTCCTACAGAGCTCACGGAAAATTTGGGGGGCACAAGTGTTTCAGTATGGTTTCTGTAATAATCCTGATATTGTCTAATCAGTACCTCACAAAGCTGAGCAGTATTTCCTTGCTAATTTTCTCATCCTTATATTTCAAATTCTTTTCAGAGTGGTAAGTTACTTTAGGTATACTGATGTTCCTTCAACATAAAACAGAATCTAGTCTTCACGTTATAGGAGCTCTTAAACATAGCAAAAACATTAAATCGAAAATCTTACTTCTGATAAACTGCTTCTCTGAGTAGTGACAGTTCCAACAATGTCTCCACTCATTTGCACAGAGAGCCCTGAAGCAGCGCTGAGGGTCCTCCCCATTTGGCTCTTAGATGTCAAAGATCTGCTTCTTTGCATACTAATGATTCCTTCCCTATTTCCTTGGTTGCTAGGGGTAAGAGGCCGTGACAGCAAGCTATTCGGGGTCACAGGTCTGCTCCCCGGAGCTGATGGAGTTGGTGGCCTGTTGGTTTGTGTCCCGGGTGTTGGAGGCCTACTGTTAGCAACGCTGGAGACCTGTGTTCTGCTGTTAGTGGGCAGCGGTGGTGATTTGTTTCCTTGGAGCTGAATGTTCTTCCCCGTCTGAGTTGGCACTTGAGGCCTCGGATTTTGGCCTTGTGTAGCTTGAAGATTGCCTTGATGGTCAGATGTAACTAAACTGTGATGTTGGATACTAGGGCTTCTTGAGAGCCTTGCTTCTTCCCACAGTGCTAGGTCCTTCTCAATATCTGTGCACACACACAAACAAAAAAAGAAACTCACTTTCTGTTTCTCTCTGGTTTAAAACTCTTACAGATTTTCTCCAACATAAGTGGCAACCTGAAGCTGTGCAGAGAGAATCTATTCACCCTTAAAATAGAAAGCATCAGAATTAACAGTTCAATGTTTGACAAGCATTTCCTCAAAGTTTATTTACATTTGATTTACGGCAAACACAGCTATCCCACAGAAACAAAACATTATCACTTCATTGGAAGTCAATACAACCTATAAAAATCCTGCTCATTTCTTAAAAGTTACCTCTCTGTGGCTTTTGCACAGTTTCTCATTACTATCAAACCAAGATGGAGCAGTGAGCTAAACTTGCCATCCTCAGCTGCAGTGCAGTGACTTTTGCTTCTGGCCTCTCTGTCTATGGCCCAACCAAAACTCTGGGGGAAATGACCCTTGAACTCTGGCACATCTGGATCTGTGATCCTGTTTCAATCTGAATTTTGTGCTCTGGCCTGCTGTCCGTGCCACAGCAGGTGATGGGGTCAACAACATCTAGAGTCCAAGGTGAAAAGATGGCCACCATTTCATGGTCCAGTCCCTACCATTCACACAGCCATAAGGAATAAGATCCTATTTAAAAACAGAACAGATCAGGACAGTGATGAAAAGTGTCTTCTGAATTCATTTAAATCATATTAACACTTATAATGAATCAAATCAGACACATCCAACAAAGTTAGGCAAGGGTCGCTGGATTTAAGTTAGCATTGCTAACATATTGAAAGTCCTTGCAAGTAAAAATGTCAAGCTTAAGAACAGTTTACTCAAGTTTATTTTATCTTACACAATTGTTACGAATTTTCACTCTCGCTGGCATGTACTCTACCATAACTTGGTTTTGATAGGGACAGTTGGTTACCGCTAGAACAGCAATGCCATTTCCCATTAAACTGTGTAAGCCACAGTCCCAGAAGCTGTAAATCAGCAAGGCTCTATTGATTTAAACACCTATTAAGTGAACTTATATAAAATAAGTATTTAATCTTTACAAATATATAAATAATTTCAGGTTCTAAAAGTCCCCAAAGAAACAGATTCTAAATTGCATATTGGAAAATCAAATTTTATTTGTGTTTACCAGTAGGTATAAAAGGAATGCTGTATGTAAAATAAAAACATGCCACCTTTAGCACTAACTTATTTTTTAGTAACACCTTGAAAAACAGAAAATAAGCTCTGTTAATTTCCTGTTACTAGTCTAGTCCAATATATTCCACACATTTCAAATGCTATCACTAGAAAAGCTGATAAAACTACAATGGTTGTGAACGCCTCAGTTAAAATTGTATCAATTCATTAAAGATGAATTGTTTTGCTGTTAGCAAATTTAAAAACGTAGCTATTATTTCTAGCACAGAGTTAGTAATATTTCCAATTACTACCTTGCTGACCTCTTAAAATTCATTATTTCCATTTTGAAATAATTATGTCTTGAAGTACTCTTCCATTATGCTTTTAAAAAAATCGATACACATCACTTTGGAACTTGTAAGATGCCTGGGAAAAAATCAGAGGCCAATAGATGACAATGTGGGCTAGCTGATTTAAACCAAACAAGGAATATGTTCTTTTAAAGATTCGTCTTTGCAAAATTACAGACATCTAACTTCCCCATGATGATTCAGTACGCTAAGAAATTATCTAAATATGGAATGATTTAATAAGAGTTAAATCAACATTTCATTCTGGTTCATGTTTCCTTAATTCCATGTAGTAGTCAAGCCTGTGGATAAACCAATTATTGTAATCATTTCTCCACATATAATTAACATGTTTCCGTAGTGTAATTATTCAGCTTTATTTAGCATACATCCTCTTTTTGGTTTTGCTTCAATATCAGCTTTTCATCCAGAAGGAAAAGGAAAAAAAATCACACATCTCCACCTTTTCAGTATTATCTGATCCATAGTAAAGACTAGAACTGAATTAAGATTTAGGAATTTTTAAATCCCTTGTCAATGCCATTTAAAGGAAAATAAAATGCAGGCAACAGAGGAACACAAAGGCATTTTACTTTCATATGAGAAATACCAGAAAAAGGATATTATTAATAATTTGCTTACAAACTGTTCATGTATTCAACAGTTGTTCTTGCGACAAAATATATTCCAGAAGTATACACTGACTCTGTGGTCATTGGAACAAACCGAATTGGCAAGATACTGCAATTAACTACCAAAAAGAAAAATATATTCCCCACTTGTGCATGATATAAAGCAGCCACAGTAATATAAGAGACTGGATCTTAGACAAAAGTATTACTGATCCATATGTAGAGAAGGAAAAGCAAACTGATTGCTTCAATATCTGATTTTATAAAACTGCTGCTTTCAAATATCAAGGTACTGAGGCACAGAATCACAGAATGTTAGGGATTGGAAGGGACCTCAAAAGATCATCTAGTCCAATCCCCCTGCCAGAGCAGGAACACCTAGGTGAGGTTACACAGGAAGGCGTCCAGGCAGGTTTGAATATCTCCAGAGAAGAAGACTCCACAACCCCCCTGGGCAGCCTGTTCCAGTGTTCCGTCACCCTCACTGAGAAGTTGTTTCTTCTCAAATTTAAGTGGAGCCTCTTGTGTTCCAGCTTGAACCCATTACCCCTTGACTTACTGTTGGTTGTCACCGAGAAGAGCCTGGCTCCATCCTCGTGACACCCACCCTTTATATATTTATAAACATTAATGTGGTCACCCCTCAGTCTCCTCTTCTCCAAGCTAAAGAGACCCAGCTCCCTCAGCCTTTCCTCATAAGGGAGATGCTCCACTCCCTTCATCATCTTCGTGGCCCTGCGCTGGACTCTCTCCAGCAGTTCCCTGTCCTTCTTGAACTGAGGGGCCCAGAACTGGACACAATATTCCAGATGAGGTCTCACCAGGGCAGAGTAGAGGGGAAGGAGAACCTCTCTCGACCTACTAACCACCCCCTTCTAATACACCCCAGGATGCCATTGGCCTTCTTGGCCAAAAGGGCACAGGGCTGGCTCATGGTCATCCTGCTGTCCACCGGGACCCCCAGGTCCCTTTCCTCTACAGTGCTCTCTAATAGGTCATTCCTCAACCTATACTGGAACCTGAGGCAGTTGCTGGCAGTTGGTGCTAGTCCCTAATTTAGGCACAGGCACCAAATTATGCCTTATGTTAGGAGTGAGTTTTATCCAGCACGTAGTCCATAAGAGAAAGCCAGGCTCCTTAAGAGGGTGTATCTGAGACAGGGGACCACACTTCAGGATTAGACAGGTAATCTAAGTCATAATTCAGGCATCTAAATGACTGCCAAATATTGGGTAGAATTAATAGGTTCCAGCGTGTTGGTAAGAGAACCGAAACAGGGAGACTTGCTGATATAAGAGACACTTGAACTTTTGCAAATTTATGAGACAAATAAGCTTAAGCAAAACCACAGCATTATGAGCCGAGTTGATTCTTCGTGGAAATTAGGTTATGCTTGTCTGTGACGGGAATGATTGTCTCAAGCAGCACTGGTGTTATAATGAGACATGAATTATTAGGAATACAAGAGTTCAATGTCTAATAATCGGGCTGTTTTCTTGTGAATTTCTCAGGCAGGAAAAAATTACTGAATGGTAACCTCATGTTACAGCATGACTGAAATAATGGGCCACAAGCCAAATGACAAGAACAGTATCGATGTGAGAGAGAAGACCTTGCAGGTCCCACAACAGCAGAATGAATCTCAGAGACTGAGTGAATGTAGCTAGCCAGCTTATAGTCAATTCAGTATTTAAAATTCCATATTCTATTAAATATGGTAGTTATTACTGTCAGCTTTGTCTGACAGATCTGAAGGAACTGCACGTTTCAGAGCATAGTGCATACAAAAACACCCTGTATGACCATGGAAGTGTGAGCAGCCAGGACATAAATCAAAGTAGGCAGATCTTCACCAGACCCCTCCTAAGGGACAACTGCAGCAACACAAGGGAAGGCAAGTGCTACCTCAGTGGCAGAGGCCCCTGGGGTACCCAGGTCCCTGCTCTGCCACAGAAACCTGATGACCACAGCATGGCCTGCTGGTCTCCTGGTTCCTACTAGATGTCCCTGGCAGTTTCAGTTTAGAGAGGTGGTTAATGGATTTTCAGTCTAGTGTGATGGTGGCTGCATCTCTAACAGCTACAGTGCCTTGAACCTGTCAAAAAACCTGAATGACAGTATCTCTGTTGTCAGAAACAAAACCTGTCTAAAATATCTTCATTTGTAGATACCATAATTTTTAGTTCTTGTTCCATTACAAGCAAACAAATTTTCTAATGAGCTTCCCTCATTGTGCTCATAGCTTTGTCTTCTGCCTTGACTTTAGCTGCAACAGTCCCTACACAGAAGTACAACAGCTGAACCTATCTTTACAGAGGATACAGCTCCCAAGCCTTTCACACTAGTATTATTGGTAGGGTAAATGTCCAAAGATTTTTAGAAAATCACACTGAAAGTGGGAAGTTCTCTGTCTCACTCTCTGAAAGAAGGGTTAGATAAATTTCATTTCTCCCTCCACCTTATATATACAGTCTTTATGTTCCTGTTTTGCGTTACTTTTCACAGAGTTGGCCCATGAAGCACAGCTTTCACCATATGATAAATAGCAAGCATAATACAGAACTACCACGCTATAGGTCTACGTCATACCTTATAACTAAAGCTGAAGATAGAAAATACTGATTATATAAAGCAACAAATTGCAAATTATATTTTAGGATATCCCTTACTAATTTTCACAGAGCTTTGAAACATATTTTCACTGAAAAAAGGGGGTTTTGTTTGACCTTTTAGAAATGGATACCCCATCAAAGATGTTGCAGATGTTCCACTACACACAAGTTAACAGACTTCACTTAGCCAGAAGTCTCATGAACACGGGGGGCTTTTCCTGCAAAGCCATCTATTCTCAAGCTAAAGGTCCACTGCAGCCTCTTCTAAAGACTTATTAACTGTAGGTGAAGCATCGGTACCTCTTTATTGCATAAGTCTTGGTGAAATGTGAAAACAACAACAAAGGTGCACTATTAAGCTGTCAAACTGCAGTATATTTAAAACAGTTCAATTACTGTTTAATTACTGGATTTACTGTAATTACAGCAAAGTTCATTACATCTACAAACACAACAACAACTGTGATGTTTCTCTTCATTGAAGAAAAAGGGAAGTTTAAAGTTTTTATCTGTTTTCATCAGCATGTGAGATAGATATTTTTTTCCTTTGTCTAAATATTGGCAGAGCTAGCTGGGTGAGTACTACGAGGTGTTTTATTATCCCTTGCTACCATACATACCAGCCAGGTGTTTCTCCATGGTCTGAAGTTCTTTCGCTGCTAAGGAGTCCTTAAAGAGTTTCTGCCTTGGGGAACCTCCAGGTCTGACAACCATGGCATCCAGGGTCCAAACTGTCTGAGACTTTCACAGATAAAAAGAAAAGGTAACACTTTTAATCTAGTTTCAAATTTACACGTGAAACAATAATAAAAAAAAAAATGCCCTTGTTTAGAATAGTGAATCTGGTGCTTTTTACATAGAATATATAACACTTTATGCAAAATATTACAAAATATCATGTCTTACCTTAAATAAATAGTAGGCATTACTTAAAATCAACAGTTCTAAAGTAATTAAAATATATACCTTCACACAAGCTCTTGTTCCACACTGAAACATCATAACAGGACAAATTCTTCAATGATTTACATTCTGTAGAGTTCCAGTTATTTAGTGGGGGTTGCACTTTAAATTACCATAACATTTGGCACCATATCTCTGCAAAGCAGAACTTCTGGAAACACCACAGAATTTCCTAATCAAAGTTGCCAGTGCTGTTTTATCACTGCAAGAAGTATTCCTTTCAGGAACAGCAACTAAATCACCAGGGCAACACAGCAGTTTGGAAGGGATGCCAGCAAACAGACCACCTCCACAGGCACCTCACTACTGAACACTGTGCTATTCAAAATTATCTGCACTTTCTGGAACCCACTCAATACAGTTTCAATAAATTATTTTAAAATATACTATGAGGTGAACTTGATACTGTTTTTTTTAATATTTATTTGAAGTATCCCCGATATATATGACCAAGTGTGCAAGGCTTGGTCATAAAAACAACAAACGAAACCATTCTTTTTTGTTCCTTTTTAGAAAAGTAACCATAATTCTACAGAATTAATATGTTATATGGGATATATTTTACATCATTTTAGTCTGTTCCAAATAAACACTGCCTTGTATGCAACCCAACATTGTGAACCATGTATCTATAAAATATGTTATCACAGATTCATATTTATAAAGCAACAGCAATACTGTTATGCTGCACAGGATTACATTAAAAAGCCTAGTCATATTTACCAGCATGCAAAATAGTTCAAAGCTGCACATAAGTCTGTTGTTATTAACTCACAACACTTTTAGAACACTAATGACATTTTTTGATTTGCCAATTGTGTTTTACACTAGTTCTGCTCTGGATGAAGTTACCCATATTTAATCCCCGGTAAATACAAAGGAACAGCTGAATAAAACAATAAGTTACTCAAAGTGGAACTGATCCTGCAAACACATGTATGTCAGACATATCACTACACCTGATTCACCCGTTCCCCCAAGAGATTTTGAGAATTTGTTACTTCAGCCCTCATTATGAATTCTCCATCCAAATCATAATCTGGCTTGTTGAGGTTACTACAGAATATTAACCTGTATTAAATTACTCCCATGTCTAAATGTCTAATAGATATTAGTTACCCAACATCAATCTCTAGATGGAAGAATATTTTATTCTGTGAACAGTCCCTCTGAAATAAATGAAATTCATAAGGGATGGGAAGGGGGAATAGAACCTGTAACAAAACTCTAATATTTCAACTTTCAGTCTATTGTTAGATATACTCTTATCCTCAGATTTTTATGGCAGAAAAAGACCATTTTTATGTACATTTTACAGTGTATATTTTTGTAAGGGACAAAACCCAGCAGGACTTCAATAGACTATGGTGGAAAAAATCCCCAGTGTTGTTTGGATGAATCCTTTTTGAATATACAATTTCACATACAAATACAACTCTGATGAAATACAAAATAAAAAACTAGTCAGTGCTCTATGGTAACACTGGAAGACCAGACTGCTCTTCTAATATTCTTCACGCTGACTATTCAAGTTCATAATAATCAAATTATTATGGGTTTTCAATAACTCCCATACCTCTTAAAAACACAGACTTCCAAATGTTAGCCTGGTGAGAGGGTTTCACCCTCTGTCTCCTATTTTCTGGAAGTGAAATGGAGTTATCTTTCTCTTCTACAAACCTCTACTGTTTCTTCTTACATTCTGCCTTTTCCTCTACTGTACTTCTTTCCTTTAAGCACAGCAATCATGTAAGACACGACTAAAGTGACTGTCTGAGCAAAGGCAGCTCCCTACTGCCTGTAGTAGAACTTAAGATAAATGGAGAAAAATGATTCTTCAATTGTAATGATCATAGTGCTTTAGCTGTTTATAAAAACATAACCAACGTTTCAATTAAATCACTTGCAATTATGAGACTCCAAATCACAAAGATCATCAAACACAGCAATACCTTTCTATGTTTCAATACAAGTTTTAAAATCTTGTATAAGTTCATGTGAGACATATGCCTGTGCATGAGCACATACAGGCACACAAAGTCAGGCATACACAGGCACTTAATAAATATTTGTGTCTGTCTTCATCCTGTTAACACACAGCTACAAAGACACACAGAGTTTGTGTTCAGTTCTGGATGTAGCACAGATATTTACATTCTTTCTAAGAATAAATATTAATCTTATAAATGATTTAAAACAAATACATTTACTTTTATTCAGTCTCTACCATTACATATTGTTATATGTTCAAACTCCCTTTCAAATACACAGTTTCAACATGCTGAGAAATTAATGAGGTAATTTTGGATTAATTTTTTCCTAAATTTTGTAACTCTTCCTGTGCATTTTTCTGTTGTATGTAATATCATAAGCTTATGGCATTTTGTTAGGCTATAACTTCATGAAAGCTTCATAAAAGACCAGAACAGTATTGCAATACTAGCTAGGGAAGACGAGATATTCAATATTAGCAATTTAATTTCATGATAAATTATGTGCTTATAATAGTGTCTTTGCTCACTCGATAGAAAAAAATGGTACAAAAGTTTGAGACATTAAAACTGTAGTGTAATCATTTTTTGTTCCTTCTCTGAATCAAGACATTTCAGGGCTAGAGCCAACAACATTTTTGGAGGCAGGGTCCAGTAACATTTTTTTCTATATATCTAAATAATGCTGAACATAAAAAAATAATTCTTAGCAATCTGAGAGTATGAGTTCATCTAAGTGAATAATGCATAAACACAGACAGAGGTTCTCAGTGTCTCCAGCACACAATTTATGCAACAGCCTTATTCCTAAAAGATAAATGCAAGCTGAAAGTAGGGGATGTTATCGAGGAGGCTTTGGAAGCACATCAGTTCAAATGCAAGGATAAATGAAGTTGTACAGCTCTAGCAGAATTCACTGGTGTCTCCTCTCCACTGGATGAATGGCAGCAGTTCAGATATGTCACTTAAGAAAGAGATTCAGCCTTCCAATCCATTTATTTAAAACTTCTTATTTGTCTTCTCCAAAAACTGTCCTTTGTCTGCTGGCCAGGAATTGCAGAGATAACACACTAATGTCAATTAACGTGTACTTTAATAACAATTACAGTAGACGGAATGTAGTTGAAAAATATGGCATATATGTATGAAGACTGCGCATATAAGTAGTCCTTTGAATTCCTTCAATATCTTTCAAACTACAATTGCCCTTGATCATTCATTAAGCTCTATAAATATTAGCACAAAATTTATAAATGGCCTATTTATATTAACAGGATTAACAAGATCTGAATATGAGGATGTTCCTGAAAGACACTCTTGTCTTTCTAACTTGTAGAAACAGCTCTGGTCCCCGTTCATCACTTTCAAACTTTGAAGGTGAAGCACTGTCTCTTTGCACCAGAAATATGTTCAACCTAAGCCCTCAGGATACATTCGTCAACTTGGAAGGTCAACTGTGTGTCCATTTCTTCAGTGGCTTTCTTTACATATCATAACAATTCATATACAATACATTCATTAGCACTTTCTTTACTTAGATCACTTAGCCAAATTACTGCTAAAATAAAAAACTACAAACAATAAAGCCAAAGGTAATCTCCCTCATCACCAGTTCCCTGAACTTCTGCAAAATAGCATAACTGACTGGAAATACCACAGTGGAACAGAAATACAATTAAGGAGGTCACGAATAAGAAAGTTTTTCCAAGATCATTATATGTGCCTCAATATGTAGCACAATCTTAGCTCGACAACATACATCAGTATAGCTTTTAGCCCTAAAAAAATGCAGTGTGGATGTGAAATGTCTTGATCTTACCATCAAGCTGATGTGACATGGGCTGTGTAACACTCACTGACATCTCGGGAGTTCTACAGAGGTGCAACATTTCAGAATGGCTAAGGCCAAGAAGAAGGCCTCCAAATTACCTACAACATCATCTGGAAATCAAGTGCTTGTCAGAAAATAAATTACTCTTTCTTGCTTACCACAAAAAGTGTTACTAAACGGCAGCAATATGTCATTCAGAGTAAAACACGCACGTACTCATGCCCATGCCCACACACACATCATCTCTTTTCAGATATGGGAAGAGTCCCTCACCTCACAAGAGAAAGCACTTCTTCATTTCTAAAGATTATATGAATAGCATAATCACAATGAAACAAGGAAAAAGAGCTGAAACCCAGTTAATTAGTTCTTGGCAAGCTGAAAATACATGCAATGCATTTTGATTGAACTTTTTCTTCTATGTAGTTTTGCTAATCAACTGCAAATTTTATTGATAACTTCAGGAGACAATACTGTAGGAAAGACAAGCACGCTTAGCTTTCTAAGTATAACCTACCATTTCTATGCTGAATAGCTTAAATATCTTAAATAGACACATTTGAGTGATATCCCTCCAGATACAAAAAAAAAAAATCCCCTTTATTGAATAATTTATTTGCAAGCGTCCCTTCTGTTCTGACCAAGCAGCTGGCAAGGACAGTTGTTACTCAGGCAGCGGAACTTTTTGTGCAATATTTTGTTTGAAGGTTCTTCACACAACATTCATTTTCTTTAAGAGCTCACCAAATGTTTAATCTTTCAGCTTCCGCAGTCTGTCCAAGGACTTAAGATGAGCTAGTCAACATGGTTTTTTGGTACTGTAAAAATAATAAACCTCCTCAGAGCTCTGTTGCAATATTGGCAGCAACCTCTAATCCCCACCTTCCACATCAGGGCCTGTTCTACTTGAAATGCCATATAATTGAAATTACAAGCTTTCTGCTTCCCATGGCAGTCAGCCAGCACATTTTACGCTAAACCTTACACTAGAAAAATGGTACTTTGAGTTAACTTACACATAGTCTTTCTGTTTACAGGCAAGAGAGGAGGAAATATATGGACACCTGGGAATCACATGTGTTTCAGTTTCTGAAATGGAACCAGAACATTTTTTTTTTCCTAAACTTCAGTCCTGTTTTATTTACTGTTATTTGAACTCATATTTTCTGCCATGCCCAAGAAACCAAAATTTCAGACAGGTAAAAAGAAGGCATTCCTTGATTTTTTTTTTTAAACTTTTTTTTTTTTTAAGTTCAGAAAATTCCATTTAAAATTCCATTTTAGAGGATTCAATATTTTCAAATAAGAGCACTTTCACCCCAGAAGACATCTGTCCTTCTGTCTGTCCCATGAAAAGTCTGCTTGGAAGCACTAACCACAAGCTGGATGCATCGCCTGCCAGTGGGGCTGAGGAACTGGACTTGTGGGGAGCAGCGGCTCTGCTGGAAGCAGCCCCTACCCCCGGGGCAGGGAGATGGGGCAGCTCCCCCCACATCACAGGGGTCAGGCAGGCACCCGGGGAGGGGCTGGAGGTTTGCAACATGCAACAATATATCAGTAATAATAATACCAGCAAGTAAGGAGTGAAAAAAGTATTTAAGTACTTCAGGTGCTCTCCAAAGTAAAAGAGAATTTTAAAAGTAAGAAATAATTATTTTGCAGCTGTGTGTACAAAATGCTATACCTATTTTGTGGGATTTGTTTTAAAATAGGGAAAGCCACAACCAAAGAAGTTCAAGGTATGTAATTCAAACTACTTGCTTAACTACTTGCAGGAAATATCACTTATGTTCCAAGAACCTTAATATTATGTTCTTCTACTATTTGTAGTGTTAATTTAGCTAATAGTAAATAAATTTACACATTTTCAGGGATTTTTTTGGCTAGATGTGGAAGAGTTGCACTAATCTTATATTATCTGTTATTATTTTTACAGAAGATTTAACATTAAAAGTTAAAGATTTTAACTTTATGTGCCTGCATTTCCACATACTTACAACAGCCAACTTGGATTTGAAAACTTTTGTATCAGAACACACTACTTTTGTATGTATAATATATAAATATGACCTTTATAATTCATACTACCTCACAAACACACTGCTGTTGTTCCTGATGTGGTAGTAGGACCTTAAAATACTTGTTTTAATGACTAACCTGCTAAATGCTAAACAGTGATCCCAATCCAGAAAACAGTTTGTAGATTTAGTTAAACACTAAAGTTAAATACTAAAAGTTTAGGTGATTTAGAGCTGTCAATTATACTCAAACTTGTACAAGTAATTAAGTTACTTCTTAGCATTGTTCCCAGGCAAAATAGTGGGAAAAGTCAAAAAAATTTCTGACAATTGCAATTTAAATCATGTATAACTGGAGTACAGCTGTATTCAGCATATATTGATAGCAAGAACTACCATTCAGGAATTCTGTATTTATCACAGAAAATCCATGTGTGTGTTCCTCCTAGGAAAGCAACTGGAAATTTCCAAAGCAGTATGGAAAACAGGAAAAAAATTATTTTAAACAAAACACCTTTATTAAAAAATTAGAGTATTTTTTTCCACAATAATAAAGAGCAAAAACCCAAGGCAAATTCATGCAGAAATGCATTTTGCAGTTGGATGACTTTTTTTTTTCCCACAGTTTCTGTTACACTTGAATTGGTTTGCCTTAGATGGATAATTTGCAAAGAAAAAATATACCTTTCTATGTGCACGTGCAAGGCAAAATGAGCAAATGCAAAGGTTCTCATAAAACAAAACAAAACGAACAAACCTTAAGTCCTGTTAGATCCAGGTGGTAAAAGAAGCAACCCAGAGGGAAGGCAAAAGCTACTCAATGTGAATTGCCCAGTGCATGTACCCTCTTTTTTTCTGTTAGTCACTGTTATTTTTGTAAATTCCTGATACCTTACCTTTCCATTTCTGTCAGAATTGAAGTCCACCTAATTTTTCCTAATATCTCTTCAGCATTTTCTTAAAGCTTGCTAGCCAAATATTTATAAAACTCCTTTACAGAAACATAAAGTAAAATAGGACTCTGAGTTCACCACATTGCAAAAATCTCAAGAAAAAGCTTTGCATTTCGCCTAGCACTTTTTGTTACACTAAATATTTGTCAAAAAATGAGCCCTGCAGTAAACTAGGATATCTAAGGACATTTCGAATGCTTGCTTCCACTTTGAATCCTTGCAAAACACTTGGGAAGAGTGCCGATTCCCGTAAATACTTCAAACTGCTTTTTCCTAGCTTTACTTGTTTATTCATTCAGTATGCCTTGTGTGGGATTGTGCAGCGCTGGAAATGTAAGCTCATTTTTCAAATATCAGCTCTCTTTGTGAAAAATAAAGCATAGCAAAAGATTCTCTTAAAAAAGGCTCAAAGGGAAAAGGTCTAATTACACAAGCTTCCAGATTCTTCAGCAATATAACAGTAAACATATACAATGTTAAAAGGAAATCATAATGTAAGCACTGTATAAATTACATGAACCACATTATAGCCATAGATGTTGCCTATCTCCTCTAAGTTTGGCATCCAGATTGCTTATGCATAATTCTTGCTGCTTTATCCTACATTTTTTCTCAAAACGCTTCTCCTCTGAAGGCTGAGAGACTTTTAAAGAAAATTTGCCAAATATACATAAGTAGAGAGAAATTTATGATAATGATCCATTTAACTAGCAACAGACTCAAATTACCCTATTGAAATGCAGCACTAGTATTAAACGTGGCACATCTTGAACCAGATCAGGAATTTTTACATGTAATATGCACATTTGTGTGAATGCCATGAACCAATTTGTCCAATTTATGAGAAATGTCTGATCAACATCATAGTTATTTTATTTTTCCCTCATCTTGTATCTCATATAGTATCTCATATCTCATATAATATCCGAAAATCATTTCAAGTCACAAGAAGGTATTTTGGTATCAATTCTGAAGTAATTTTTACAGGCATATTTCTTACTGTTTTGAAGGATTTGTGGGAATCCATTGCAAGAACATATTTATCTTCACAGCCTTCCTGTGAGGAACCCCAGTTTTACCTCTATATTTTATATGTCAAGATTGTCAAAGAATAAGTTATTAGAGGACCTTCATTGGAAGTTATTACGGGACCATGGAACAGATATCTATTCCTTCAGAGCCCTAAAAGGCAACAACATTTGGATCATTGTTCTCTTTTTGAGAAGATGCAGTTGCAGACAAACATAGAGATTGTTGGATAGATAAATCTTATTATGAATAACAAGCCATTTCAAAGAGCTAAAAGTACAGAATCGGCTAGCTACACACTCTTTAAGCAAGAGTTTAAAGGTACGAAACACACAAAAAAACCCCCAAAGCAGATGGAATAACAGTGAAGGGTTTATGGCTCCTCAGTAACTTAGGCAAAGGAATTCTCCAAGAGCTCAGGGAAGCGCCACCAGCTGCCTTGGCCGTGGGGAGAGGTGGGGTGGGCAGAGCAATAGCTGCACTGGCCATGACAACAACAGCCCGTCTGGATTTCAGGGATTCAGGACAGTCAACCTGGCTGCCTCTGTCAGTCTGCTGCTCCAGGCAACCCTACCTGTGCCGAGGACTAGCAGAGCATTAAATGATACATGTGCATATATCATTTGTCCACCTGTAAGCAGGCACACACAGAGCGTATATCTCAAAATACTCAGTTGAAGGCTGTATAATTCTGTAGCGAGATTTTGCTAATAAACATAGTGATCTTTTGTTTTCCTCATACCTTTATTTTTCTGTGTAATTCAATTTATTTGTCACTCTTTCCCTATGCTACTTCTGCAAAACTGATAAATCGAAGCTGGTAGCCGTGGGTCCAAATCAGTAAGAAGAAAATGAGTTTAGAAAGTGCTGCAAAATTTATTATACCTTTCTGTTCACTGGTGTGAAGCAGAAAGGAAGTTCGAGAAAGAAGCTCAAAGCAATAGCAACTGAAGTTCTGCTCCTTACTCCTTTCGCCCAATATCCACAAATGCCCTGTGCAGTTCTCCAAGTGCCCAAAGAGCTTTAGGGATTGATCTGGAACTCCCTATCTGCCAACTGCTTTGATAACTCTAGTTGGAAATATGTTCAGTATTTAGCGGCTTTAGTAGTACCTAATCAGCTGCCTGAAAGACTGCAGGATCAGTCTGTATTGTCATTTTTCTTTTTTCTTGAATGCTGCCGTTTTTTCCTTAGCTGACAAATACTGAGTCGCCCTTTTCACTATCAACGCTAAAGTGTGCTATAAACCAGTATTGCTATGGTTGAACAGGAATTAACATAGCCTCTTACAGCTACCTAAAATTTTGCAAAAACAAACAACTCGTGTCAAGTTATTTGCCTTAGAAAAAGAGAAAATCCCTTCTTTAACCTATATTCAAATTTCTTATGCAATATAACTAGCACCAAAATTCTGATTAGATAATTTTTCAAAAATTATTTTATTGCTGGTTACATTTTTTGCAAACTGCAAATCCGCAAACATTTTCTTAAATTTTGAAATAAAAGAACTGATGAAAATATTACCAAGCATAATACTGTATTCTTTTTAAAGTATGTAAATTAGCCAAACACTTTAAATAGACACCTCTTGTTTATTAGTTTCCAAGCAAAAGATACAAAAAAGCTAAATTATAGCTGAGATATTATAATGTCATCTTTCATAAAGAAATTTAAAGCTTGAATTATTTTGTTCTCTTAGGTTTTTTTTAATGGAATATTATCTGGTAAAATGGATATTTGACTAATATTTAAGAACATATAGGCATAGTATAAAATGACTGCACTTTCAGTGGGAGCTGTACATGTAAGTCCAACAACATATGGTTTTGTATGAGATAATAATTTATTTCAAAATATCATCCTTCCTAGAACGAAAAATTTAAACATCTGACTGTTTACCTCTGGCTAAATTAAGTTTTCTTCTCTCTAGGATGACAGTGCTGGCAAGCACAACTTTTATCTTTATGCAAAATCTAAGTTTATCAAACTGTTTTTAAAAATTAGATTATTGATAACAGAAGATACTTACAGAACCTGCCACTTGAGAGGTACTCTGAAATTCATCAATAACTTCCGTAAGTGTTTCAACCCCAGGTACCTGAGCTGTTCCAAAGAGGTAGAAGAGAAGTAAATCACTCTAATTAAGCAAGCATTAGTCACTTTGAAAATAAAATGCCTATAAATCAACTGCTGGGAAGCTAAATGTGGGTACCGTAAACACGCTGCTTTTCAGTTACACTTCAATGGATTTTATTTATGTCTGATTTTATGTCTGATTCTAATTTATAAGCTTAATGCAATGTGTCTCTAAAACAATTAGAGGGATAAGCAAGCTACCTTCATCTGCCAAGGTGTCCCATAGGTTATCCATTATTTTTATTATTAAAACTAAATACTGTTCACTCTTTACAAAAGCAAGTATTGGATCTTCAGCTTTAATAAAATCAATACAATCAAATTTAATTAATTCTACTAAAAATTATAATATAGCTAAAATCCTTGAAGTATGAAGTTCTGGTCACTTTAGGCAATGCTTAAAAGCCACGCAAGCTATAATTTTTGCCCATCCTGCCACATTTACATCAGCATTTCCCAATACACAGTTTTCTCTCAGTAAGGTCATTGGTACTGATAAGTAAAAGCAGAAAATAAATTCAAATAAACCTGGTAAGCGAAGCCTGTCAGTTACTTTTTAATGATAAAATACATTCTAAAGAGGACATACCTAAAAATTCAGTGCAACATGATGCTTTGGTTACTTAGGTTTTCTAACAATATCTTTAGGAGTCTCTTCTATCATCTTCTTCTCATACATCATGTTTATTGGAAATAAATATCAGATGCACAGAAAACAAGCAATGTGCTGCATTTATAGGAAAGACTGATAGAATGGGCAGTTACTCGAGTTCTGTGCCTGTTTCTAGTCTGTGCCTACTTGTAAAATCTAGCTGTGCTTTTTTTCAAATCAAAATGCATTTCTAGCCAACATTTTAGGAAAAGAAAATATATTTTGAAAGGCTGAATATTTCTGAGTGCCTCTTGACAGAATTTTGGCAGTACCTCACTGTTGACCTCAGTCTTTTGCCTGAGGGGCTCTGCTATTTTCTAGCTCTATGACTAACAAGCTCATGGATATTCACAGACATAAGATAGACAGATAGATTGACAGATCAGTAGATCGATAGATAGATGTGTTTATAACAACATTAATGTCATTGCCCCACCTACCTAATTTTACCCCTTATATTTTTATTGGAGGTGTGTTTTTAGGGAAACCATTCTCCATCTTTTCTATATCCATACTGACTAGAAAATATCCAGAAGCATTTAAAGTGGTCCAAGTTACAGGGGCTATAGCACTCTTGTGCTCCATGCCCTGTGACCATGAAAGATCCAGGTTCATTATTACACAGCATCCAGCACCTTCTGAGAGTTTCACCTTCTTTAATCCTGGTGGCTCTGCCCCTTACCAATAGCTTACTATTTTATTGAAGCCTACAGATTCAGAAGACAGCATGGCAAAGTGGGATTATTTCTACTTCAGGAACAAGAGAACACAGGAAGGAAAAACGAAGGCAGAGATCTGTTGAAAACAAATTGTTTGAGGAACTGTAGAACTTTTTTCCTACACATACATCTTACCCCTCTAATTGTTTCTGCCGCAATAATCTCATGCTTGCATATCCCCTTACCTATCTCAAACAAGTCACCACCACCTCCCTTCCTGGGGATTACTCTCACAACAGAAGAATTCTCCTTTCCTTTCACAGGGCTTGAGTGCAGTCACCAGTCTGGGTCTTTCTTGCTGACAACATTCATCAAGCTTGTAAGAACATCATATTTTGAGATTCTGAGTCTCCTATTAGTTGTTTGGGTTTGTTTTTGTTTTTTTCATATAAAGTGATCAATGGCAGATGACAGAAAGAACAAATGGCATGACTGCATGGAGCCATGTATTCTCACAAAAGCAGTTTGAAAAATTTATCTTTAAAGACATACTAGTTACTAATGCTGACATACATTGGTATACAAACGAGGCAAGAGAAATGAGGGAAAGCTGAGGTTGCCCTCATACCCAATAGTACACCCAATAGCACTAAATAGCAGACAGTTAGTAAGATAATTGAAAACAACAAAAGCTAGTTCCAATTTGTTTTGTGTTAATTAATCAACCTAGTTAACTTGTCTGTAGCTGCTGAAGACTAAACTGCAAATCAAATCCTCTCCAACTAAGAGACTTGGCTGGTTCTGCCCAACAGTAAGAGAATGGACTGAAAGATTTATCTTTGCAGATTCTCTGTCCAAACCTCTATTTCTTTCTGTCTCCACTCCAGTAACAGCTACGATAAAGTTCATCTTCATCAGCTTAATCCTTCATAGGAAAGCACGGTGTTCTCTGGCAAGATATCCCTCAGGAAGTACCCTTCCACTAGATTTCAGGTGTTATTCTGTTCAAAAACCTCGCCAGAAATTGAAATAAGGCTGAGTGTCCTCTAGCAAGTACTGCTTGGAGAGAAGCATTTCTGATAGTTTAAAAATGGCAGAAATTCTATAACTTTTTATTTTTACTGTATATTGTTGAAATCCCGCGGATACATTGGTAGTATTAAATATTTCAAAGACCATTCTTGGGTATAGAGGCCAATTGGCAATGAACAGCCCATGTCTATGTTATTAAGCTATTTTACATCCAAAATAGTGTGCTAACATGCAAACTGTCTACTAAGAATGAAACCTGGCCCAAGACGGCTCCCAAAATAATCCTAGGAATTATTCTGGAGTGCAAATTGGCCATGACAAAAACCATGTTAGAGTCTCTGCTAAGAGATTTGAAGTGTAAATGATTGAGTTCAAATGCCCAGGAACACTCTCTGGAAGTTTTTAATCTTCATTTACAGATATAACCTCTAGTCTTAAATTCAAGTTGTTGGTGATTTTTTTTATGAGCAGCAAATATTTATTTAACTTACCATCAGAGTCTGACACTGCGGGCTCAGATGTCTGAGATACCATAGAGATATCTTCAGGCCTTTCTGCCAAATTATCTCCTTGCAATCTAAAATGTGGAAAAACAGAATGAAAACATTTGCAATCATATTCCATAGATAAGACACAGAAGAGTGTTATCTCTGACTACATACCCTAGTTGCAACATTGTCTTAATTAAAAGGGTAGCTTTACTGAAAAGCCAACATCCATGGTTCAATTATTTCATTCCAAATTGTCTAGTAACCAAAAGTAGCTTCTAAGCAACAACCAGCTGAATCCTAGCTTATATATTTTTGTAACACTTAACTTCAGCGCGGCTTTGGTGGCATCACGTGCATATGAAACTGCAAGCTTCCTTCACTACATTCGAAAATATTTTAATTGAACAGGACTGTATTGGGTGTCTGTCGAGGTGTTGGCAGTGGGGGAGCTGCAAGGGTGGCCTTGGTGAGGAGAGGAGGAGCTGCCCTGTGCTGGACACAGGTGGTTCCATCCACATCCAAAGGACCCACAGCAGGACACAGCCGAGCCCCTCAGCCAAAAGGGTGGCCCTTGGAGAGAACACAGTCAAGGAAGAGCAAACAATGGCACACAGGTAGAAGGGCAGGGAACAGAAAGAGTGTGAAACAGCACAGGGAACACCAAGGTCAGAGGAGGAGCTGCTCCATGTTCCAGAGCAGATACTCCCGCACAGCCCGTGGTGAGGAGCACACACCAGAGCCAATATCCACTGCAGGCCATGGAAGACCCACATCAGAGCCAGTGGACTTGTCCTGGAGGGACTGTGGCCCGTGGACAACTCACAATGGAGCAGATTTTTTGCCTGAAGGAATGTAGCCCGTGGGGAGAGCCCGTGCTGGAGTAGAGGAAAAGTGTCAGGAGGAAGGAGAGGCAGAGAGGAGCCTTTGTGGAGTGACCACAACGCTCCTTTCCCCGTCCCCGCCTTGCATCGCTCGGGGTGGGGAGAGGAGTCTGGAGCGGCCGAGTGAAGTTGGGCCTGGGAAAGTGGGGAGGAAAGGTGTGGTTTTAATGTTTGTCTTTTTGTTTCTTGTTATCTAAATCTATTTTAATTGGCAATAAATTAAACTAATTTTCCCCAAGTGAGGTCTGTTTTGACCATGGCAGTACCTGGTAGGCAACTACCTTGCCTTTATCTCAACCATCCAGCTTTTTCCTCCTGTTTTCTCCCCTTGTCCTGCTGAGGGCAGTGAGGGAGCCAGCTGGGACGCGGGCCCTTAGCCAAGGTTCACCCCTCCAGGGAAATACATGCAAGAACATTTCCTCCTCCTTTGTTACTTTTTAAAGAAGAATACCGTAATTAGGGCAAGCTTCCTTTTCAGGCCTTCCCTGTGCATCAGCTGACTGCAATGTCTTGGCAGCAATTTACAGAAATAGTCCTTGTATCTGTTCTTGTATATGAGCATCCCAAGAGTCCCACCACTCTTTTCCAGGCTCTTATGAATCCTGACTACAGATTCTGCGCTGAAGAAATGGTTTGTAGCTCTCAGTACAACGTAATTTCCATTTACATAAATGTTATCGTGCCTTGATTTTATTCAGACAGGAAAAGAATAAGAAAAATGCAATTTTGCAAAGCCCAGGATTCATAAAAATGCACTGAAGTAAAACCTTAGGGAAAGAAATAACTTATCTCTTTAAAAAAGTTCCTTTCACTCTATATTCTCACTCTCTGCAGCTACTTTACACTAAACTTTGAATTAACCTTTGAAACCAAGCAGAATCTCCTATCTGCCCTATCTGAATTTCATGTTTTAAGACTCTCGCAGTTATCTAATATATTTGGACCTTAAGTCATCTATTTGTACCTTCTCAAAACCATTCCCAGCCATAATTGTTTTATTCCTTTTATTGCCCCTGGGATGGTTTATTTATGACAGAAAGCTCAATGTAAACTTACAATGACTCTTACCTGAGGAGGCAGTTCCACAGAACACAAAACTCCTCAAGGCAACAAAAGCGTAAAACTTAGAAGCTGTAAACCTAATTTTAAAAATTACTTCTATGAGTCCTTTATAGCTCTATACATGGTTTGTAAGGCTGTAGTTACCAATTCTTTAAAAGACTAGGTCTTCTGAAGATGACAGTCTAACAGAAGCAAATAACTTTGTACCATCATCATTAAAATACTCAAATGGAGAGAAAACGAACTACAAATGAAATAACCATGTGAAAAATGAAGTTCTCAAAAATCACATCATTTTCCTTTGCATTAAAATTTACCTGTCCTCCTTAATTAGATATATACACGTTTACTGCAAGCATGTATTCAAGCTTATAAGGATATACATAGAATGACAGGAACCAGAAGTGATGCATGCTTCTCTGCAGCCATGTTGATAGTTTGTGTTTAATTAAAAAGAAAATTACTCTAACCTTCTCTGCTTATATTGCAGTCATAAAAAATTACCTCTGGAAGTAGGAGCTGCTTCTTTTATCTCATCAGAATTCTCAAGATTTTATAACATGTTCCCATTCTGAGTTTTCATAAATCCAAACCAGATATGAACAAATGAAATTATTCTCATCTTATTCTGGAAATGACATATATTGAAGTGGCCCATTGCCTCATGAAAAACATGCAAAAAATCCTTTTCAAGGTATCTAGTCAGAAAAGCCATTTCATATGACTTCCCTTTGTAAGAGGAAGTGCCTGGGTGAACTGGGTGGGTGGATGGGTGAAGAAGATGTTTGACCTATCTGGACCTCATTTTCACACCCAATTTTCAACTTACTTCTTTATGTATTTTTAACACGTGCATTTGTACTGGAAAAGATTCTCACATGACTCAAGCAACAAAATAAGTCCCAAACACTATTGCTCACCAAAAGAATTTTGTTACTTGGACCATTCTGGTTTCTTCTTCAATAATAATACTATTGATAAGACATCTCCACAGTAAAATGAAAAAACTTGAAAATTATTAAGCATTCTTAAGAATGCTTCAGAAGCTTATTATACAATGAGAGATTTATTTTCTAATCTGTCCTTGTTTGTGCTACTCTCTTCCCTGCTTCATTCTTGCTGAAGGTCTTCCAAGAAAAGTGTGCTGCACCATGCCACAAGCATTCACTAATGTTGGAAGGCCTAAGATATGAGATCCATTTATCTTGCCCCTGGTACCACAAAAGCATTTTCATCTCCAATTCTTTTTCTTGCAGACCAGTTGTGCACAGAATTGTAACCTCCAAGGTAGACTTGATTCTTTATTGCCAAACACCAGATAGAAATTCCTTTAGCAAAAAAAGGTAAAAAGATGACCAAAATGTTGTGTTGGAATTTTCCAACCACTGCTTTGGAAAAGGCAACCTTGTTTGCAAAGCAATCTCAAAAGAGCTGAGTTTTTTCCAGACTGGTAGCTAGCTCTGAAAATCCTGGCTGTTATTTTCAATGCGCACTCTTAAAAAAAGAAAAAAAAAAGTTCCCAAGTTACCTGCAAATTACTAATACTTTATGGATTACTTCAGTTACTAACAGAAACATTATTTCAGCTACTAATTATTTTAATGGGTGCCTAAACTTGATACCTGGTAGCCAACATTTTTTTCTATATACATTCCATTTATAGTGTGATCTCTCACTTAGAAGACATTGTTTCTGTTCATTCAACCAGCTGCATGTTAGAGCCTCAAAAGCTACAAGCAGCCTCCAGACAAATATTTCAACTTCCTTTGACCCAAAAGTACATTCTGTAGGACTTGTTCCAAGAAAACTGCCAAGGACTTCAGGGCCAAAGACATTCTGAATAAGTTCTACAGGATGGGTGCAGCAGTGTTATACCAGGTCTATGACTACAAGCAAGCTTGTGGGTGTGTGAAACACAGTTGCCAGTATGATTTACAAAATATGATACTATAAGATTATGCAAAAAGTATACAGAACGATTTCATCTTCACTCCTTGAATGAGTCACAGCATAATAAAATCCTATATTGCTTCATCAGAGGAAAGAAACAGCAAACAGGAAAAGCTGAGTCAAGATTATACTTTTTTTTTTAATCCGCTATTTTCAAAAGGTCTTTTGACACTCCTGAGCAATCTATAAGCACATGCAGTATTATCTAAGAAATAGCAGTGACTAAAGTCAGCAAAAAGAAAACATGTTGATTTCTTTAGGATTCAGACTAGGAAAATATCTCCTTTTGACTTGATATCTGAAAAAGCAATGTTTTCTACAGATATTTAAGATTTATCACCTTATCAAAGACTTATTTCCATGTAAATTGCCTTTATCTACTATGTTAAGTATTCTATAAGTGATGGTGCCGTATTTGGAAGTATGAGTAACCTACCTAAAAAAACCCACCCTTTTTTTGTCTAAAAGTTCATCCATCTTAAATTTTCACTAGAAAAATGAAGAATTACTTCAGCATGCACAAAGGTGATAAGAAACAAATGTTGCAGTTTTGATTCAGTGGCACATTTATTTATTTGGTTTAAAATCATGCCTATGTTAAGTGCATTGCTGAACTCAAGCATTCAGGACGTTTTTCTTTAATAAAACATAGATTGTTGGAGAACAGAGCATGTCATCAAGATAAGGATATTACAATTTGGTATTTCAACAGAAGTCACCTGTTTTACCAGATGAAGAAATACTAAGATGAAACTGTTATTTAACTGAACTATTATTAAATTGAAAAGAAAATGAGGTTAACTCCATGATTTATGTTGCACAACCTCTCACCAGTGAGGCTGTGTGAAACAATCTACCTGAAACCCCAGTTCCAACTAATATGACCACCTCTTTTTGAACATCTTCAATATTTCTCTGGAAATTTTTAGTGCCTGACAGCACCTCAGAATACATTATTCTGTGGTATCACAATCACCAACAGTCTTAATGAAACATTTGTAAATCCCTATGATTACAGAGGTGAAAACAACTCACTGACTCACTGATTTCCTCCTGCGGGCAGTGCAAGAAGCAATACCCTAGAGACGTATCAGATCCTAGTTCATATTCTGGTTCCATTTGTTGCAAAAAAAAAAAAAAAGTGAAATGAAGCAGACTAATGGCCACGTTTCAACTTACTTCCATTTTCAAGCTGACAGAATCTTTCAGGGGAGTTTTACAGGGATTAAATATGCAGCATATAAGTATCTGTATCATGAATTTAGTGACAGGGCCATTGTACACCAGGCGGGTGGGCAAAGGATTCGGCACAGATCAGCCTTTCCTGCCCGGTAGATGAGCTCTGTTGAGTGGCTGTTTGGTGGAGTCCAGCTGGATGAGACTGGTCAAGCGCTACAAAGTCTCAAGCTTCTCTCATGCCTGACCATTCAGAAAAACCCATTCTAGCACTCGAAGAAAGACTCTTGAGCTTTCCTAATGGCACAACTTAACAAGGAAATGCCTTATGGACTAATTTTATTTCCCTTCTTAGCAATCTTCTCATCCTCACACCCTGTTTTCAAAGCCATGATAATATCCCTGTGGCAATCCAATCATTACTATCAGGAGAAAACACTGAGTGCATCTTGATCTTTCTTCTAGCATTACTTAGCAGCTGGAAATAAATTGGCACAGTATGAGCAGTCATTCTGCTAGATCAGCTTTGTTTTGAGCTTGGGACCGTCATCCAGAATATCGTTTGTTTTAGATTGTACTGTCTGTTTGAATCAGCTTATAGTCAGATTCTTCCATGTATTTGCACAAACTAAAGAGTATTCTGTAAGTACTGAAGAAGGAATGAATACATAGTATGAATGAATACATGTTGCAAGGCTTTTTTAAAGTCAACGAGATTTCCATAGCAGCAACATATTCCCCATTATATGACTTTGAAAAACGGTTTCCCTTGTAGTTTCTGAATTTACCAGTTAAGTTCTTTTGATACTATAACATGCTACTTAAATATGTCAAAAATATTACAGTTGGAGCTATTGACACAATTATCTAATTACAAATGTCTAATTACAGGTATACAGAAGCAGACACAAGAAAGGACTCTTACATAATGAAGGTCTGTTCTCTGCAATATGCAAATCTTCGAAATGACATCTACTTTTTCTAACACAGTTCACTAGGACATATTTCTTAGAGAACTTTTCTTCTAATCAAACAGACGTTACTTAAGTGGACTGTATGGGGAAACTTGTCACTACTATCTGAAAGTTAGTCCTTCCCAAAACTTGACATATTTGACGAGAAAATAAATGGTGACTGTATCCAAAGTCTAGTTGAGCTTTTTTGTTCTTTTTAATTGTAATCAGATACACGGCATGTCATTATACTTGCCCATTCTTTTTGTCTGGCAGAACTAGTGGTCTTGTTTTCAAATCTCCCTGATGCCTATCAACATCCAATTTATACGAGCTATTAAAAGGACAGCTTCTTGACATTGTGGTAATTGCTGCTTTAGTAAGATGTTAGACTGATAACCTCACTTAGAAACTGAAAAGAAAGAGACACAATGATCCTACAAAACCATTCCTTATATGAATCTAAAATCCATCTAACAGCATCCTAAAATGACTAATTATAACAGGTACCTAATGAAGTATGGTTATAGTGGGGAAGGAAAGGAAGGAGAGAGTAATGCTAGAGGAGCTGTGATTTCTCCACTTGTACCATCCCTAAAGCAATGCAGTAGCCCTCATATAGGTGCAGAGTTTCCAGACAATAGGACGATGGAATTAAACCATATATTGGGGAAAAAATAACAGGGAACAGTTGAGGAAGCTGGATTTTTTTTGCCTCCACAATTTAAAGTTGGCACGCACTTTCAGATTTGAAATTTGTGGAAAGATTTACGCTTGAGCAAGATGGATTTTTAAGAGGCAAAACAAAGTCCTGCTTTGAGGGCAGCTACGGATATGTCTATACTTGAGTGTGTACATGACTGCAAGTACAGGTGCAGGACAAATTCCCATCTAAGAACTTCTCCAGTGCACTAAATGTAGACGATGATTGTCCTCTCTGTCAACATTGGTGTCCTATGATATTCTTGAAATTAGCAGTAAATGAAATTAAACTCCATATTATAGCACAATACTACAAATTAAAAAAATAAATAAAGACTTCACTAGTGAACTCCATTCTTGCAATATTAATGGACTAGAAGAAAAAAAAAAAGTTACTTCCAAGGACTACATCGGGTTTATAAAAATAATTTAAAAAACTCAACTAGAAGGATACATCCTTTCTAACATCAGGGCCTAATGAGATGGAATAAAGTATCCTGAAGAAAAAAAAAAAAAGAAATTAAAATATTTTTGATACCTAATATTGAGGTATACACTCTTTAGTATTTGGTCTTCATGTAGACTACTACTTCAAATTAGGTGCATTATAAATTGCTTTGTGCTAGTGTACAGTAGAGGTGGTGCTGAGGCGTGGAAATTACTTTACAACCTTGTGAGGTTATAAAGAAGCTATGTTTTATTCAGCACTGGACACACAGGGGATAACTCCACCTAAGACATGTGTAAATTTCCAGCAGGTGCGAGCTTGGTTAAATGCTGTAAAGTAGTACATATTTATGAATGTTCTAGGAACCTGGTGAGACCTCATCTGGAATATTGTGTCCAGTTCTGGGCCCCTCAGTTCAAGAAGGATAGGGAACTGCTGGAGAGAGTCCAGCGCAGGGCAACGAAGATGATTAAGGGAGTGGAGCATCTCCCTTATGAGGAAAGGCTGAGGGAGCTGGGGCTCTTTAGCTTGGAGGAGACTGAGGGGTGACCTCATTAATGTTTATAAATATATAAAGGGTGGGTGTCACGAGGATGGAGCCAGGCTCTTCTCGGTGACAACCAACAGTAAGTCAAGGGGTAATGGGTTCAAGCTGGAACACAAGAGGTTCCACTTAAATTTGAGAAGAAACTTCTTCTCAGTCAGGGTGACAGAACACTAGAACAGGCTGCCCAGGGAGGTTGTGGAGTCGTCTTCTCTGGAGACATTCAAAACCCGCCTGGACGCCTTCCTGTGTAACCTCACCTAGGTGTTCCTGCTCTGGCAGGGGGACTGGACTAGATGATCTTTTGAGGTCCCTTCCAATCCCTAACATTCTGTGAACACCTATACATATTCATAACCTGTCCCCGAGAAGGCGGTTCTTATTACAATGAGTTCCGGGAAATCATTTCCCTAGTCTCCACCTCCGGCCCCTCCTGGTTGCGTCTGCGCAGTGGTCGTGGGCCGGGTCTTCTTCGCTGTACACTTTTACCTCTGGCCTGGTGTGCTGAGTTGGCTGGGACTCAAACTTGGACTCAAACTGATGAGTTGGTTAGAACTGGCTTATCTCCTGTCCTGTGGCCAAGATTCTGTTATCTAGTTCACTCAAGGATGCAGCTAGGGTTTTTTTATCTTTGCAAGGCCTGTGAAGTCGCCAGCGAACTCCTGTTTCTCATACAATAAGTTACACAAAGCTAAGCAAGGCTAGGCAATTGTGATGTGGGTTAAGGGTTAGCTCTATAGGTGTTAGCTGGTTAGTTCCTTAAGTGTTAGCTAGTTAGTTCCCTGTATCAGTGCTTCAGGAAATTTTTGTGTCAAATCAAATACTAAGCAGGTGAGGAGATTCACCTTCAGAGAAGGGCGATTTTTCACTCACGGACAGACGAATTTGGATTATATTTACATTAATACTATTCTGACATAGTCTTCCAGAAATATGTCCTGTAACTCAAACAACCAAATTCCCATTCTATTCCTCCCACAAAAATGAACCAAAAAACCCTGAACAGATGAATAGGTTACCATTTTTGGACAAACTCTCCTTCAATCCCCAAATGAACAACCAGGTGCAAGAGTTTTATAATTACTGTGTATGTGGCTGGCCTTCAAATTCTGATACATAACTATGGGACTTCTTTTCCCATTAAACACAGGGAACTAGAGCTGGATAAATATGCTCAAATTCTGATGTTCCCCAGAGGTGAAAAACAACAGAAACTTTGAAATTCCACTTGAGAAGAAATCCTGAAAACCTGTTATTTCAAGACAATACAAATGCTTCTGCTGGCTTTTTAGTAATAAAGAAAAATTCCTTCAGGGGCTCCGAGACTGTCAAGAGCCCTCCCTAAGGAGGAGGTGGGAAATTACATGTCTGAGAATTGCAGCTCCAGCCGTTCTCTCTGCTCTGCCCTGTGTCAGCTAGATTTTGTTGAATCTGGATACTTTCTGTAAAATGTTTTGATTTCTGTGAATCATTATTTCCTAAAGAACACACATTTCATTTTTCCAATGAAAAATTCCTGATCTGCTTTGCTGAAGACTCAGGTGACTTCTTTTAGATAAACATGGTGAGTAGAGGAAAGTTCAGCAAAGAATCCTTAAATCTTTCAGCAAAAGAGCAGTAAAGCTGTTTTCATGTTCACCCAAGATCAATGTACATTGTTAAGGCTACAACCACAAAAAGAAGTTCTGAACTCTGAAAAGTAGAGGTAATGTCATGTTTGTCTTAGAATCTTAGTTAACGAGATTTTGGCTTATTGAATCACTGATTTTGCCTAAATTATTTCAAAGCAGGTTGACTATGCTCTTGAAAAAATCCTAACAAATACTTCATGGATTTACAGTTAGTTTCTTTATGAAGTAGCTATCAATTTGAACCAAAAACTGTAATATACATTTTGTAAGAATAATGAATATCATTAACTTATTAACAAAATAAACTTATTAAAAATATAACATGATAATGTTTCTTTGGCAACCAAATGGAATTTCAGTCAGAGGTGAGGAGAAGGATAAATCGGACTCACTGGATTTCCTCCTTTTTTTTCTTTTTTTCCTTTCCAAATCATCTGCTTCCTTTCCATAATTTAAAACATTACATCTACATCTAACACCTCCTCTGATATCACTGTAATACTGAGTTATAATTTCCCTAAAACAAATACATAATTCCAGGCAAGTTACGGCAACAGAGATCAGGCAACAGAAGTCCCGAAAGTGCCCACATGCTTTTAGGTTACATTGAATATTTTCTTGCACCTTTCCCTAGCAACCTCAACACCACACCAGTAACAGCACTCCAAGCTTTATAATCATTTGTCGTGACTTGCCTATAACATTCTGAGCTTACTTCACTCTTTGTGCTCAAACGTACTGATCCAAATTCTGATCTCATGTACCTTGACTTACTGTCTCCACAAGTTTTCCACTCCTTTATACTGGTGTAAAATCCAAAGCTTCTCCAGCACCTAAATATAAAGCCAGGAATTCCCGACCTATTCCATTTGTTCTACTAATATCTTTCACAAGAATAAAAATGTCAAAACTGTGCCAGCAAAATTCTTAGTTTATTCACAGGTACAGAGACAAAAAAGGATGTCAGTTTTCCAGCATGGCAGTTAATATAATGGTAAAATTATATTAAATGAATATTGAACAATACACAGGCAAAAGTACTCTTTTGCTGGTAAAACTCTCCATCTGCTTCAGCTACATACGCAAGCTTCCTAATGAAGATTAGACTTTGAAAGAAGTTTATACAAATTTTGGATCAATAAACTACAGAAGAAAAATGTCTTAGATCTATGGGGGTAAACAGAGGATTGTGAACTCAGTGAGTAATGAAAGTACCTGGCACCTCTCAAGTCTGAAGTAATAATGGGAAAGCTCTGCAGCTTGTCACCTTGTTATATTAAAAAAGCAGAGTCATAGCTTCTGTTTTCACCACAGACTAAAATACAGGAAGCATCTGCATTGAAGAGAAATGAAGCATGAGGACTATTGGATTAGCCTGCAGAACATTACCCACGAAGGCAGACATTACCAAAATTAAACTGTAAGACTACATGAATAAACACAGATATTTAACAGAATTTCTGAATAAAATGTAGGAATATAAACTTAGTGACATATTCAGCATGCTCCCCAGCAGAGATTTATAGTTCCTTTAAATCCATTTTAAAGAAATTGTGCACAGCTCTCAGGCAGAAGTATGTTGTTACGACCATAAATTCTATTTATATGAGACACACAGCAATTGTATTATTTGAATTTCACCCTGATCTAAGGTACAGTTCATGTAAAATAACTCCATTTTCACTGATACTATTTGGATCACAGTCTGTTGCTTACTTTTGCTCTCACTCCCTTAAGGACACCATTTCTTAGTGCTTGCACACTATAGCACAGCAAATGACTCGAAAATTCATAAAAATTGTAGTTAAAAATGGATTTTAGTTGAAATCCATTCTTTTTTCTGCAAATTATAAGCATTATTTTCCATTTGCTCTTGAAGACTTTTGTGCAAAGTTTCCATGTTACCAACATGTAATTCACATCCGTAATGTTTTCAGCCAGTAAAAATAGAATATCCATTTGCTGAGCAAAACTTACACATTGACACAGCCTGCAAAATAATCTTTTCTATGTCCTGTTTGCCTTTTCAAAATGTCTGAATGCAGGTCTTTGTGCATTTAAATAAGTACTCTCTGCAGCTATTTCTGAGGTGAACCAAAAGTGGAAATATATTTCCCAGAGCAAGGAATCCATAAAGAGACTGAATTATCTAATCCTTTTACAAGATGGGGAATTAAGCCATTCTTATGGCAATCTTTTATCTGCTGCTGGCTTCAAACCATTATCTCACAGGAGAAAAATTACAGTCTTTGTCAGTCTTTTCAGACTTAACACTCTTTCTTCCCCTGTGAACCATTTTTTCTAGGACTTGTGAAAGAGTTTTGTGTGTGTGTGTGTGTGTGCGTGTGTGCCTTTAAGAGCTATATCAAACTGTTATCCAGAGCCTCAAATTATGACCAACAAGTTTCCCCAAGCTTATGATCTCCTGACTTCCTCCCTATATCATTTGCATCCAGAAGCAACTGCTGTTGCTGATGGTATACATCACAGTGTAGCACCAAACAGAAAGAATCTCTAAACATTGCAATAAAGAATTAGCTTGCAAAGCACACATCAAAGAGAACAAGGGAAAAGAAGGGGGAAAGGCTTGGGAAAGCACTTGTCTTTTAAAATTATTGAGGGGGTTAGATGTGTTTTGTAAGGGGAAAGAGAAAGAGATGTCTTGACAAGATCTACAAATGAAGGACAGGATGAAATGGGTGTTAGCTTCTATTAAATTGAGAGACAGTACAATAATTTTCAGGATTAGACAAAAATATTAATTTTATTTTCAAATATGCTCCTGATGCTTTCAATATTACAAATCAAGACTGGTACTTTCAAAAGAACTAAAAAATCCTTTAAGTCTTTCAACAGCATTTTAAAATGTTTACAAGTGTACCAACCTCCTCATACCAGTTCTCTCTTTTTACGGTCAGCCTGAGATAAAAAAATACAGCTACTGTTGAACAATAGTTCTTAGAAAAGATGTTCTAGTGGCACATCATTCATTCACAGTGTCTTATACTGTATTCCTCCTTCATAACCAAAACCACATACTAATCCTCGTGTCAGTAAAGTTAGGACTATCAGTCAGTAAAGTAGGACTATCTCCAAATGAACTCGGTGCACTGAGTGCCACATTTCCAAAACCTGTCCTATATTAAGAACAATACGTTAGTATGTATAAGATGCAATTCACATTCAGCTTTTATGTACCAGGTGTAAATGTTTCAAGTTAAAGTCTATCTTCACTAACATGCAAATACTTATCTTTCTTCAGAGTTTTTATATTTCTATTACGCTGATTGACATTTATGTCAAAAACAACAAGTCTACACCACATGTGCAGCCTTTAAGGAAATAAAATAGCTGTTAAATCAAACTCAGAGGGAAATACTTTATCTCTGAAAATACTGCATAATGCAAGGACACAGACACACAGTGTTCCTTTTAAAGAGATTTATGCTTCAACTGCAAATACTGGTTTCTTCACAGCTTACATAATTTTTGATAACGGATGATGTTTTTATTATCATAGTATTTTGTGGAACTTCTGATAGGTCTGAAATTATTGCTTGGTGGAATTTTCCAGTGGGAAATTCTGGTAAAAAACAGGGAGGCAAGAAGTCTGATCCTCCTGGGATTTCTGTCTGAGAACTAGATATAAATCTCCTGTCTTATACTGTTCCCTTCCCACGACACAGTTAAGATTTTGAAAATAGAGAGACCTTTGCCATTCTTTTGAAACACACATTTATTGGGAGTTTGCCATAAAACTAATAAAGGTTTAGGATTAAAAATAATATCATGTGCATTTTAGAGGTCAAACTTAGATCCATGAACTCAAAAAAAATAACTTGAAATCACACAGATATTCTATATTTTGCATATAGTCAGATGTTCAAAAGAAACACAGGTTGGTGAAAAAGAAGGCAAGCCAGCGTGTTCCTCTGACAACTCAGCAAATCAACCTACTAATTCTTAAAATTAATTTATGTTCTCTGTCTCTGACAGCCACCAGGATCACTAAAGCCATTTTCTGATTTTTTTTCTTTAGTATTTTCCTATTTCTCTGAAAGAACAAGTGAGATGCAAAAGTGCTACACCACTCCAGAAAAGAAAAGATAAAGTGATTTCTTCTAGCCATATTTAACACATTTAAAATTAAGAGAAGACACTTAAGACACTATTGTGGTTATTTGTGCATCAAAACTGGACAAATTCCAAAGTGAAAGGAGATTTTAAAATGTTACAAAGCACTACTATACAGTGTTTCATTTGCTTGTTTGCCACTCTAAAAGGAAAAAGATGCAAATAAAACACGTTTCTTAGGACAAAGTCTGTGAAGATAGCACAAGCAAACATGAGGAAAACTCAGCTCTTTGAAACAAGAGGTCCAATAAAACTAAGGTAACCAGAAAAAAACCCAACCCCCCAAAAAAACCCCCCCCAAAAAATCCCGACACAAGTCATCCGGAATGGAGCACTTTCTCCTCTGTAAGAATAGCCACTTAGAAACAGTAAACAAACAGAAAGCTTATATGAAATGCAAGATGGGAAAGCAAAACATATGCATGTATAATCAAAAGGTTTGGTAACATTTGAAGACATAAACTTCCTAACATTTTTTCCCCCAAATTATTTCTTCACCAACCATTTTAGTTTCAAAACACTTTTTTCCCTTGGTACTTTGAAGTCATTTGTTCCCAAATCTGAGGAATATTAACAAACCAGAAGTTTCTGCCAGAAACTGAGTCACTAAGCTGGCCTCACCACTCCTGGGCAGACATACAAAAACTATTCTTTATGCAGATACATGTACCAAACCACACGTATACCTATATCCATTCCCCAGTGTTACATCACAGTGTACAGAGCCAAACCAGGGATTGTATGGAGGACCTGAGAAGTTATTCTTCCTACCACATCCATATATTATTGATTAATTAAAAATATAAATAGTCTGACATGATATTGTCCTGTTTCCTACCTTTCGGCTGCATAATTATATAGAAATCAGCTGTTTCCTTTAAAAGATTACACGTTTCAAAGGTATCTGCACACAGATAATTTTATATTCCCAGTAATCAGGTTCTCTTCTATCTAATTCCATCACCTCTTGGATTATATTAACACTGCAGTTGAAGGGATGATTACAGTTCATATAAACATACTATAAGTACTTAAACTGCCTTTGCATTAGCATCTGCAGATGCTATCACTGAATAGTTTTGACAATTCATGTAGCAGCTAAGGAATTTTTGCACAAGCAGCAATCTCCCTGCCAGATTTCACTGTAGGCATAGCTTTTTATCATCTCATCCAGACTTCACACACTGTTACATATGCTCAGGATAAGGAGAAAACAGTCCATGGAGTTTTAATGTCTTTTAGTCCTGCATGCATTGTCAAGGTTCTAATTCCTTTGGAGTGACTCGCACCAAAATGGCTCAGCCTGGTAAAGACGACTTCACACTCAGACTTGAACAGCAGTCTGCTGAAAACAGAGCAGAAGCACCTACAGCAATGGCTTGGTCTACTTTGGCAGAAAATAAACCTAGACCACCTGTTAAAAACCACACCAGCAGCAAACTCTGCATCCTCTCTTCTTCCAGGACCTATGGCATCTGTACGGGATGTCAGAGGTTGCCCCTCTTCTTCACCCTACCTGATCGGACTCTGTCTCAATGTTGCACAGTGCAGCACCCATTCCCTGACACCTTCCCGTCCCTAGCGGTGGAGTTAGTCTGCGATTACATACCTGCACAAGATAGGAGAACCTACACCATTTCAAAAGGCAAGTCAGCCATCCCCATGGTTTCTGTGCAGGGAACACAATGACGATGACAACAGACTCACCATAAACAAGAAGGAAGGGATCTAGGGAACAGCTGAAGTTGAGCAAGGTCCCTAGGCTTCCTTCCTTCACTTGAGGAGATCTTCCAGGAGCCCATCACCTTTAACTGCTTTTTAAATGTAGTCTTTCGTCAGTATTTATCATTGTCCTCATAGGGGAAATTAAATTCATTATTTTTACTCTTTGTTGTCTGATGTTTCAGTAGTGTTGTCTGTGGACAGGACATGGCTTGTTTAACAATAGTTTTTTCTCTGTTTGCAGTCATCAGCTTTTCTGCTTCTGATAGTTAAGTGAGATCCACTAGTCAAGCTTAAGACACTCTTTTCTGCAGAGGTCATTATTAAATTTTCCACCAAATGCTTCTTAATTACCTCAAGTCTCACTAGTATTGTTACAGCTTTGTGATACTCAGATAAAGCATCGGCATGCAAACTCTTGCTCTGTAAGAAACTAAAATGGTCAAAGCTAGATGAACACCAGACGATTCCCTGACCAAACAATTAATTCTTGTTCTTTTCTAGAGAGATGTGTCATGGCCAGTTCAGACAATAGTTCTATTCTTTCCACCATTATTCTGCACTTTATGACAAATTATAGCTGGTTCCTTCAATTCTCTTGTCTCCCCTTTGACATGTTCATGGTTCTCATGGTTCTGTGTCATGAAGATCTGACTTAAGTCATAGAATCATAGAATTATTTAGGTTGGAAGAGACCCTCAAGATCATTAAGTCCAACCATAACCTAAGACTGGCACTAAACCATGTCCCTAAGAACCCCATCTATACATCCTTTAAACATCTCCAGGGATGGTGACTCCACCACTTCCCTGGGCAGCCTGTTCCAATGCCTGACAATCCTGTCTGTGAAGAATTTTTTCCTAATATCCAATCTAAACCTCCCCTGGCACAACTTGAGGTCATTTCCTCTTGTCCTATCACTTGCTACTTGGGAGAAGAGACCAATACCCTCCACGCTACAACCTCCTTTCAGGTAGTTGTAGACAGCAATAAGGTCTCCCCTCAGTCTCCTTTTCTCCAGGCTAAACAGCCCCAGTTCCCTCAGCTGCTCCTCATCAGACTTGTGCTCCAGGCCCCTCACCAGCTTCATTGCCCTTTTCTGAACTCTCTCCAGCACCTCAGTGTCTTTCCTTTAGTGAAGGGCCCAAAACTGAACACAGGATTCAAGGTGGAGCCTCACCAGTACTAAGTACAGTGGGACAATCACTGCCCTAGTCCTGCTGGCCACACTATTCCTGATATAAGCCAGGATGCTGTTGGTCTTTTTGGCCACCTGGGCACACTGCTGGCTCATGTTCAGCCATTGTCCATCAACACACCCAGATCCCTCTTGGCCAGGCTGCTTTCCAGCCACTCTTCCCTGAGCCTGTAGCGCTGCCTGGGGTTGTTGTGACCCAAGTGCAGGACCCGGCATTTGTCTTGTTTAACCACATACAACTGGTCTCAGCCCAACGATCCAGCCAGTCCAGATCCCTCTGAAGAGCCTTCCTACCCTCAAGCAGATCAACACTCCCACTCAACTTGGTGTGTCTGCAAACTTAATGAGGGTGCACTCAATCCCCTCATCCAGATCACTGATAAAGAGATTAAACAGAACTGGCCCCAATACTGAGCCCTGGGGAACAACACTCGTGACCGTGACTGGCTGCTAACTGGATTTAACTCCATTCACCACAACTCTTTGGGCCCAACCATCCAGCCATTTCTTTACCCAGCAAAGACTACATCCATGCAGGCCATGAGCTGCCAGCTTCTCCAGGAGAATGCTGTGGGATACAGTGTCAAAGGCTTTACTGAAGTCTACATATACAACACCCACAGCCTTTCCCTCACCCACTAAGCGGGTCACCTTCTCATAGAATATCGGGTTGGTCAGGCAGGACCTGCCTTTCACAAACCCATGCTAACCAGGCCTGAAATTGAGTGGTGTGTTTAAGTCAACCTACATGTGATTCTTAAATTTCACATG
The DNA here is from genome assembly GCF_036013445.1 of Caloenas nicobarica. Classification (NCBI taxonomy): domain Eukaryota; kingdom Metazoa; phylum Chordata; class Aves; order Columbiformes; family Columbidae; genus Caloenas; species Caloenas nicobarica. The sequence continues at coordinate 129,772,212 of NC_088246.1, read as the reverse complement.
GTACCATGTAGTTTATGTGACTACATCCCATGTATGAAAGTGGTGGAGACCACACTGTAGAAAACCAAATATTGCAAAAATCCAGATGGTTAAACAAAAATTAACTGGCCTTGGTAAATAAACAAGCTAACCTGAAGATTGTTTAGAAGACAAGACATCTTAAAGGAGTCAGAGATACAGATGATGAGCAGGGCAACAATGAAGATTTCAGAGGAAAGGCAAACTGACATAAGAATTATTGAGGTTTTTTTCCAAAATAAGTTTTCAGAGAATATCTCTAAATGGTTGCATGCACAGAGCATCTCACTTATTCTACATTAGCAGCTCAAGCACACGAGTTACTACACTTGAACTGTACTCCACATTCCAATGGTGACAGTTAAAAAAGCCACAATTACTTTTTTAATGTACAAACATTTTTAATGTACAAACTTGGTTTGTCTATACCTATATATTTGGTTCGTCTAATGTTAAAAGGCCATAGAACATTGTGCTTTTGCTCTAGCTAATCTTCAAATATTAACTAAAATATGGCATCTCAAGCCTGCATTTGTATGCAACTACTGCTCCATCCCAACATTCTTGTTCAGAAGCCTTCAAGCTTGTGGCACAGTATGTTTTCTATAATCCCATTTCTTTTTTAATCACATGCAACCCCTTTTTTGTATTCTATTGATGTTAAGAAGAATGAATGCAGCCCTTGCGCTATTAAAAACAAAAAGCTTCTTACTTCCAGGAATGCATTGGCAAGACTCCACAAGAACAAGATTTAACTTTCGAGCATGGCAGTGGGCATACAAGGCTAATGGGTGGTCCTTATAAAAAAAAAAGAAAAAATAAAAACTGCCGAAATTCATTCAATAGTACATTAATATTATCTTATACCTTATGCCTGATTAAAATCTTCCAAAAAGCTCAATGTGCAAGTCACAGTACATGAGAAAATATGGAAGTGTTGTTTGGCTTTTACAAATTGTCATTTAGATCTTTATTTAACCCATACAAGTTTTGCTTATGTGTGAGGGTGTCTTGTGATTCATCGGCCAAACCTGCAATTAATTTGTTTTGCCTGTATGTGAGAAAGGATTCATAAAATCATGTTATAGAATGAGTCACTTTATTCTCTAAGTCAGACTAGTTGTGCCCTTAGATGAAGAAGGAATTCTTATTATAATAATTTTTGTCAAATGATCTAAATCCAGATCAGTTGTACTAAAAGTGTCTTTGTTAATTTTCTGGACTAAACAGCAAAAAGCAAACCCTGCAAATACAGGTTTTTTGGTAACTTTTTTTCCTGTATCTATAAACCTTGTTTTGTTTCACCTTGGGAATGATGTCACCCCTTTATTTAGATGACTTAATATGCTGCTTAACTTGCACTGTAGTCCAAGAGCAGCTATGGGAATAACATTGTTCTGTAGCTACTTTCCCATTTGAAAAACCTCTTAAAGCTGTTATCCATCTGCATTTCGCTCATCGTGTGTGAAACATCTACACAGAAAACAGTAAGCTCTCTGTTTCTTACAGCTATATTCCAGTCTACAAACCAATTTATTCTCCAGGAGAATTAACCCCTCTTTTTATTTCTCTTTCTCCCTCTTTTTTTTTTTTCGTTTTTTTTGAAGGGTGTTTTTTGTTTGGTTGGTTTTGGGGGATTTTTTTTTTTAATCATACACTGTAAAAGTGAACTTGGTTTGATAGCTTGAAAGAATCCCCCATTTTCACCTCCTAGATGTCTGGATAGAGAACTTTACCTTTTGTTAAAATTGCTTCTGGGCTGTGATAACTCTATCTAGCTATTATTTGAAGATGATTGGTGAAATTATCAGCACTGAAGTTTAGGTACCAGATTCTAAAAAGAAAAAAAAACTTTAAAGTTTGGGGGTTTTATTCTAGTTCAAATTATGTCCATTCTCAGTCTCATTTTTTATGATTCACAAAAAAGCTCTTTTGTCTAAGAAGACTTCTGGCAAGGGAGAACACTTTGCCAAATGCAGCACCTCAAGAGCATTGCAGGTTTCCCACACAATACAAACTGGATTTAATTTGCCTTGTAACAAGGTAGATTTTTATCTCTAACTATAGTCACTCCCATCTGGCATTCTTTTTTAAGATCTCTGACACTCTGTTAGACACTGCATCAGACACAGAATATGGGAGTTCAAAGGGAAGGACTATTACTGTGCAGAGTAACAGCCTAGTGACAGTCAGAGAAAACCAGCTACACAGGACATTTAATACTAGCTTGAACTAAATGCCAGGTACTAGCAACAGAATAAGGCTGTACTGACAGAGATAAAGTGAACCAGAAGCTGATAGTGTTATCCTCTTACCACTACAGTCTGGATTTTAGGTCCTGATTTTCTCATCTGTTTGAGTAGTAGAAAGGGAAGGAGCGAAATGGGAGGTTAATGAAGTCTGATGACAAATACTAATATCTCAGCATGTGGGAAACAGTTGGTTCAGTCCATTCTTCTCACAAGTCACCGTGCTCCCATGTTGGGCCCATTTGTAGGAAGCTATAGAAGCCACAGAAGAGATAAGACACCTTGCTGCACTGTACCCTCCTGCAGGTGCTCTGAGCAGGCACATAGAATTCAGTCAGCACTCCGCTCAGGCAACGGTAACCTACACATGGCCATTGACCTGTTCTCTCTAATTCTCAGATAATGAGAGAGCTGTAATATTCTAGAGCGAAAAAAAGGCAATCCCAGTAGCAGGAGGGTCTGAAAATACACATGATTTTAATGAAGAAATAGGGTGGAACTTCGATAAGACTTTGTCCTTTCCAAGTGAGACCCAAATAATTAAGCCAAATTAAGTTAAAGCTGGTACCAAGGAACTCCTTCAATCGTTTAAATAAATCCCTCTCAGAAGAGCCCCAAAATGCCCAAGGAAGTGAGGAAGCTTCTGGACGAGGTATCATAGAAGGTAAATTGACTGAAGAGTAATCAGAGGAGAGTATTTTTTTAAAAAATACAGCAAAGTGAAAGAACTCGATTATGAAAATGCAAGAGTAAAATGAAACTTTTTGTCTGAGCCAAAAAGCACATTTCCTAACATTTGGAACTCCGCCAATCAAATCGCAAGTAAAAAGTTGTATTCTTCCTACAGACAGCCAAAATACCTTCAGCAAACCTGATTTGGTAATCTGATTTGACAAGCCTTATTATCTACAGAACACCTACTGCCATTAAGAGGTGCATTCACTTCAAACCACTTTATACAACCAAAATATGGGTAAAATGAGGAGGAAAGACACCTGCTTAATTGTAAGCAGGCAAAACAACAACTTCCACTGACTTCTTTGTCAACTGTATTCAAATGTGCTTACAATAAAATCGCATAGTATTTATATATGTATATAAACTGTACAGTACACAAGACTACTTAGAGAAGAGAATACAGAAAAATAAAAATAACATTTCTAAAACAAATAAATAGACTAATAGGTTATGTATTATGATCTTACAATAAATACTAGGCTTTGTCATAACAATGGAGAGAAATGCCAACATTGAGAAACTTTCAATAAGATGACCCAAATACTCAGGCTATGATTTTATAGCACAGTATTTTCAATGCCTATATAACGGCATAACATAAAATTGAATTGCTCTTGGAACCAAACAGGAAAAAAACCTTGTCTTTGTGTCCTTGAAACCACCTGCTTCATGCAACTCTCCCTACCCACTAGTTCAGCTTCTGCAAGAATGCGCCAGACAAAACTGCTGTGGAAGTATTGAGAGAGAGAGCCAACTGCACTAATAACTGTCTTGAAGTAAGAGAGGCAAGGTGTCTTCAGACTCAGTGAGGAAGGAACTTTCCAAAAGAATAGACAGACTTCATCATCTTGAAGAATAAATGCTCGTTTCCTCACTACTGAATACAAAAGCAATAACCATTTCTCTCTTTTGACTTCCCTTCCCTGATGAGAAGGTATATTTTTTTAAATTCCTTCAAAGTTTAAAGAAATTGCTGAACTGCAACAGAAGTGAAAAGAACCAGTCAAGCTGGTATCACCAGTTCCTCACCAACTTCATTAAACAGGGTAGGGAATGAAATGAAGGTGTATAGGCTAAATAAAGCACTGCTTTGCATTCTCTGTAAGAGAAGTGACAAAAGGAGATTTTATGAGATCTTTCTCTCACAACTCATATTTTAGACTGCAGAGCCATACAGCACAGCCAGTTAAAGGACAATAACAATAGCCAAGGTTGCTAGGCTTGGCTCAAGATCTGAGCCGTTTGTTCCCTGGTGTGCAGGATTGAGGGAATATATAGTATCTTGGCACCTGCTGTTAGCGGCTACTTTAGGGAATTTAAAATTTAATTAACCTTCATGGTAATCCATACAAGAGTCTATGTAAATTCAAAAAGACCATGTAGATATCTTAACATTTCTATTTTTCTTACCTTTCTACTTGTTAATCCATGGACAAGCAAACCCAGTTGAAAAAAGGTGCCACACTTTAATGTAGCTAGTTGTTCAGAAACATTTTACAACATAAGCAATTTGTTTCCAGTGAATTGGGAAGAATCCCATGACTAGCACGTTTGCTCCTTTCTTAAAGCATAAGGCCATGCTGCTGACAGCAAAACCGTGAGCTGAAGTTCCCCCAGGTTCCACAACCCTGCTAAAGAGATGCTATTGCATGGGTGATTCACTATGCCTGTAGCATTGCTCCCAGAGCATCAGAAAATGTTTTGAAGCCCCTCTTCCTACATAAGTGGCTTTTTTAAAGCAGTAATTTACAAGGAAAATGGGAAAAAGTAGAAACGTAGGGTGGCATATGGCCAAACTTTTGACTTAATTTCACCACAGGTTGCTTTTTATTTACAAGCGGCTAATCCCCTCTCAATCTACACAATAGAGCAGCCACCGGCAAAGGCAGGCAGATAAAATTGGCATGCCTCTGTATTGTTCTTGCTAATCTGAACTATTAACAGAAGGGCGAGAAGGCTAGTTTTGTCATTTAAACAAGCTTAAATCCCTTCTCCAAACGAGCTTTTGTCTATGTAGAAGAATGCATCTACGAAATTTAAGGGGTTTCTGTTATTGTTGCGTTCTCAAGTTGATTTGGCTACAGGAATACCAACCCGTTTATTTGGCCCTCATACTGTAAATGCAAGAATTATTTCCAGCTGTCAAAACCAAAAGGGGTTCAAGACGATTAAATTATTTCACAGAGGTGAAGCAGGATGAGATTATAAAGTGCTAAGAAGCAACTATTTGAAATCCTGAACTGCACCTGTGCAACTAGATCTCCATTTATACAGGTGCTTTTCAAATTGGATTTGAACCTTTAAATTCCCTGATTCATCTCCCCAAAAACCACAGAAGCTCAAATAACTAATGAAATTCAGAGACAGAAAGGCTTAAAATAGTTTCAAGCTGTGAAGTAAAGGCCTAAGACTAACTATGTTCTTTGATTCATTGTTGAGGTGACACATCAAGCACAAACACAAGTTGCACAACCCAAATGTCAGAGGTCATAGGGTAGCCAGTAGCTAAGTAATTATTTTTTCTTTAGCACTGGAGAGGTCATCACCTGGCCCATAAGCACAACATGTAGCTGAAAACCTGTGGAACAGAATGTATTGGTTAGCATGATCTGGTTTTGTTTTGCTTTTTACCTGGCACATCTTGCACAGATATTCAATGTGACCTTTGCTTGAGGTTCAGCCATATGAGCACTTCGAGTTTGATTGAATTTGCTCCCAGAAGACATCACACTTGTTACTCCTTCCATTCTTAGATCATCAAGATCCTCTGCAACAAGACAGAATGACTGGATGAACACGCTATTAAATTCTGTAGCAATAAAGGTGCTTCACCTGTAGAATCACTAAAGAACGGAACAACTCAAAAATCAGGAAGACAACACACACAGTTACTTGTATAACAATAAGAAGAGACATTTGAGAGGATTTATATATATATTATCACCCTGTTGTCAAAGGTTCTTTGAAAAATATTCAGAATCATTTCCACTTCAAACAGTGCTGCATATTTTTTCAATCTTTATTTCTCTGATTCATTTATAAAAAACTTGTCATCGAGAGATGCTGTTGTCCAATAGCTTCATTTGACATAGGGCATATCAAAGAGAAAATTAATTTTTTTGACTGTATGCTCCTCCTCTGATTTTTTCAATCGCCTATTCACTTAGCGATGAAAAAATATTGCTAAGATAAAAGTGCTCTGCTAAACCCAGAAAATGTGAAATGGATACATATATCACATCGAAAGAGACCATAACCTGCATACTTATACCCATCAAATTGTTGTAGTATTTCGGCAACTCAACTAGATTTTCTACTACTGTAAAAATCACTCCCATTTTGCCAGAAGACAGCTGAGGCTCTCAGAGGATTTTTTGCCCAAGATCACACCGGAAGAGTATTGCTCAGTTATACTGTAAATGAATTCTCTTGGTTTAGAGTCAGGACATTCTTTAGGGTTAATCTGTATATTTTTTGCTAACATAGAATAAGCAAATTCTGTGTTCATAATGTATCCATAAAGCCAAATTTTCAGTTGTTTATAACCTGGTTAGGTTCTAACACGGAAAACACTATCTGCTATTAAATCAGCACCAACCATCCCAGGTACTGACTGATGCGTGTGGCTTATGGTATAAGGTATGTGACAATCTAATTAAGATATCTTTCAGATAATGTATACACATATATTTTCATATATTTCTATTTACAAAAGAAACCTGATGTTAAAGGATCTAAGTTGAACAGAAAGTACGTAAAGGTAGAGTTCAAATCCCAACATCAGATGGGGAAAAGTCACAGAGACCTCTAAAATCAGAAAAGGCAATGTTCAGTTAGAACTTAAAATACACTAGTCATTACAGATACACAATGGAGTACCAGGCTCCTCTTCATACACAAAAGAGGGAGATACAGTTCCCCAAATCATTACCTGAACTGTTCCTGGTTGTCCTCTACAGTTCATAGACACTGCTCTTACCACTGTGCTTCAAACTCCGGGCAGTAAGGTCAGATTGTTGGGATTATGCCCTGTTAACAATGCTCTTTTTGGGAGACAACCATCTTAACAAGCAACATCCAAGAACAACAAGGCTAAACATAAATGAAACTCTTGTTACTAAAGTCCTTGAACTAGATTTTCTTATGTGCAATGTTTTATTTTACTGCTTCAGAAAACTCTCCTCCCTCCCAAAATTTGTTGGCTTGGCATTATAAACTGACAGTTCCACTGAAGTTTCTGGCATCGATTTATAACATTTCCACACCTTTTTCTTTAAATTTCATCTAATATATGAACTAATTCAAAGGACTTGGAAAGCTTTATGATAAAGAATTATGAAATCAATCATCCATGAGTCATTTCAGAAAAAGGTATTACATATTTGGAACACATTATGTATTAAAATAAATACAGTCTAATTGTGCTTTAAAGAGGTGTGAAAAGTTCCATATTTCCTAACAGATGTAAACCACTGGATGGATTACAGTTTAAATGAAATTGAAGCATATGCCTCAGGTTGTTTGGGGTTTTTTTTTCCCCCTAAACAGATGTGATTTCTTTAAATGATGCTTTCAGCTGTTTTCTGCTTAATTAACTTTTGGCTCTTTGATGACTAAGACTGTTTCAATAGAGCAATGACACAGGCTGCCCTCTATCAGATCTTGTATATTTGAATCTGTATATCAAAAACATGCCTTCTTTCATTTTTAGTCAACTACCAACGTTTTTCTCTGAAAATAAAATTAAGTGAAAATTTGTGCAAGAAACATGGATTTCAAGGGTGGCTATAGTGGTAGCTAACAAAGAAGTAGGTACGATATTTTGCAGTATTGATCTATTGTCACATGCAGTTAGACAAATAGCAGTAGCGTGCATGCTAAAATCCGGATTTAAAAAAATAAATAAAATCCTACATCATATACAATTGTTAATTTTTCTCAAGGAATTTTCATCGATCTAATTCAGCATTGGATGGAATTTTTCCATGGCAAGCTACGAAGAGCTGCTGATATTCCAACTAGACGAAGTATAACCCCACCTACCAAATCCAAAGAATGCTTACAGCATTTGATTTCTCTTTGATTACTGCACTTCTGCCTTAGAATTGAATTATTTCGGTTTCTTCTGGATGCCTCAAATTTATAGTGCAGATACTGCACCTTCTCACTAAAGCAACTGAGCTTTGAGAAGCTGCCTGGTTCCCAATACCCATAACTTTGGATGAGAATGATTGACCACATTCATTATCGAAGGCCCTTAATTTAAAAAAAAAAATCATACAGTAATTTTAATATTAAACTTTGTGTGTGTGTATGTATTGTTCAACAATTGACGCATGTTTTGCAGAAGGATATTTGTCCATAAATAAGCATGTTATTAAAATAAATAAAAACAGCTAGTGCAATTATGCATTTTAAGAGTAAAAAAAAGGTTTACGAAGGTTCAGACATTTCTACGTAACATCCAAAAGAATCAGTCTTAGCAAAAAAGGATTTCATTGAGAAGTCAATTCAGTTACAGGGTCTGGAACACTGAATCTTTCTTTTTCTTTGTATTCTTTGCTAGACCAACTAGTGATGATACAGCTGAGCAGTTCAGTGATTTTATTGAGCAGCAATGAGGTAATTCACTGAGAAAAGAGAGAAAGAAAAGCCAAGTTGATGACTGCTTATGTGATGGAAGAGAATAATACCGTGAAACTTCTCAAATCCTTAGAAAATGGTTACTTATCTTTGTACAGTGATAGGCTGGAAGTTCACATAAATGAAACAATCTCACACTAACAAAAGTTTGTTATTTTAATGCATGACTGTGCACTGTATTTCTTTGATTTAATGTTATTTCTCTGCTATTCTCTACATGAACAGGGTATGGGAAGACCCTGCCTTGGTCCTACAGCAATTTCTGTTAAGTTCTGTGTAGTAAAAAAACCTACCTATAAAACAAACAAAAACACTTTACATTTTTTCTCAAATCAGCAATTCACCAAAATAAATTCATATGGCTGCAATCTTCGTGCATTGCCATAACAACAATACACAAAAATACTTAGAAGTGAGATAAAGATCACAAGTGTAATATAGCACAGCACCAGATGTTTTCTATGTTAATAATAATGCTGCACTAAGCTAATTTTCATGTGGTTTTGGTTTTGTTTGTTTTGGTTTGTTTTGGTTTTTTACAGACAAGTTTCATCAAAAAGGGAAGGCAAAACCAGGTATCTGTTTCAGATAAACAAGAACATAGCCATGTAACCAGGTAATGTTTTTAAACAGGATGTTGTTTGTAATAATTTACTTCCTTTCTTTTTGGGGAGGACAGGCTGGGGAGAGGGAAAGGGGCACAAATGCCAAGTACTCTAGACACTGTGCAAGATTGATTCATTTCTTGCGATAAGAGGGTGTGGAATCACCTTACAAACTCTGCTACACAACTCGCACACCCTTCACTTTAAGGGCACGCCTCTTCTTACGCAAAACTCCTATTAAATGCAGTGAAAGTTCAGTTGCACAGAAGGCTCATGTAATCAGGCTATGTGCTGTGTTGTTTGATATGATCCAGTCACTTTTGTCTCCTTCCTCCACTTATAAAACATGTAGCAATTTCCCAGGAGTAATTCAAGAAGTGTAAGATGCAAAGCCAGAAGAAGTCCTGGTTCATCTTTGGAGAGGTTATGACAGCTCAGAGTTTGCCTGTTCAGTCTAACACTAAGAAAAGCACTAAATGTTTTCATGTGAGAGTAACAAGTTCAGATAATGAATTCTGATGTATGTTCTTGCAGGCCACCAGTCAATTCTGATGCATTGTAGAATAATGCTTCTTTCTTTGAAGCAATGAATTTCTCAAGGCAGTGTTCTTAATCATGATAGACATTGATGTATTCCATGTACACAGCATCGATTTGTCAAAGATTGTTGACTGAAGCACAACTCTAAATATGCACTACTACTCTCATTAAAACAAACAAACAAACCAACCCCCCAACATCTCCCTCCCCCTCCAAATTAACCCAAAAAAAGCCAAACGAAAAAACCCCACTGCCGACAGCAGTTCTGCTTGCACTACAGGAATTTATGCTGCTTCATATGTCATACTTGTTAACTTATTATGTTCACCAAGCTTCTCTGTTCCAGATAGATTTTCTTACCAATATCAAGAGAGCCCAATAAAAATCCCACCTTAATTAAAAAAAAAAAATGTTGCAACAAACAGGAATTAAGCTTCCAAAGAAGAACCATTAATCTAGGACAACTGATGTTCCACTGCTAAAAATGATGTTTAATCATTCATTTCAGCAGAAGCAAAACTGGAGTTATCTTCCGCAATATACTAGTTCCAGGACATCTCACTTTGTTTTTTCTTATTCATCTATGACTTCAGTGTCATGGAGAAGACAATGCTGTTCGTCTGGTACATACATTCTAACATGTCTTCCTATTAACATCTTCAAATATCGGAATTTGGCCCAGTTCAGACCCATGCCATAGACTGTGATGCAAGTATAATCCTAAGTAAATCCATCAAGAGACTTTCACTCCTTAGAGCCATTTTAGATTCCCAAACCCAATGTTCTGAAGATGTCTTACTTTATAAGCATCTCAAACTGACAATAAATTCCCTAAAAGTTTGTGCTTCCACTGATGGAGGCATACAAAACCAGTTGAAGCCTGATGCTGCTAAATCCTTGAGTTTGCACATCCACCTGTACTTGTATCATTTGTCAGAGCCAATCCAGGAGAATCCCACCTCACAGTCAAAACCACAAAAACAAGGTGGGACTATAGGAAGCAGCATTGCTCGCAGGTACAAAAGCACCCAATGAGTCATTGATGTGAGTTCTTACTTTTAACCAGCAAGAGTGAGAGGAATCTGTCTTCAGTTTCTCCATCTTCCTATACACAGTAGGTAGCCTTTTCTGATGATGTTCTGTTTTCACTAGAGTCCACTTCAGTATCTTAGACAACTACTGGCCCACAGGGCTCCTGCTTATTCTCCCTTTTCCCACTAGGTGGGAACTTTGTTTACTACAGAAAATAAAATACTTGCAGGAAAGGCTGCACTGACTTAGGGGATGAGAGTGTCTCCAAGATGCAATGTCTGGGTTTCAGACCCTTGCTCCAAAACAGGCAGATGACATTTATAAAACAAGTCTTGGATATCCCAAGTGCCCAAACCACTGACCGAATGCAACATTATAGTCTCATTTTATTTAAATGAAAAAGTCCATATCCGCTGCTGAAAAGAACTGGCATCATGGCCTCTTCCCATTCCCTACTGGTAATCCTAGGACAAATGATCTAATACCACGAAATAATCGCCGCTCACCCACTAGCTCATTAACAATAACTGACTACATAACCACTGTTGCTCCACACCAATACTGATTTTTAACTCATTGGTCAACACTATCAGCTAGGTAGTTTCATTCAGTGCTAAAGAATTATTTCAAACGCTTTATTTTTATAATAACAGGAATCTACTGTTGATTGGAGCACAATAATCACTTCTACATTTCCAATAAAATAACATTTAGAATATTTCACTTGTTACATCACATTCTATAATGTATTACTGCAACTGCCATATTTGCACAAAAGTACTTGCACTTTAATAATAATATAGAACCACAAAAGAGTCGTAATAAGAAAATCCACAAAACAACCAAAAATTCTGGACTTCAAAAGGCACATAAAGCAATGTATTTTAATGTTTTTCCTTGGCAAACTTTTTCTTTTTTGCACTTTAGCCTTAAGTAAAACAACTTTTAAAATTAAAAGCAAATTTTGATCACTATTTCTAATCAGCTCCAATTCTGCTGTCATTTATTTATGCAACCACTATATTTATTTGAATATGCAATTCAGACCTCAGTCCAACTCTGCATTAGTAAAGAAAACCACCAAAAAAAGCTTTGTCATAATAACAGAATAAGCCATGTTTAAATCAGTAAGCTTTTTTTCAAAAAAATCAAAGCATTACAAAGGAATGTATATATTAAAGGTTTCATTTTGTTTTTTATTTCAGTTTGTTTTTATATTTTCTAACAAAGAGGAGCCAGCAATAATATTTTCCAAGTGTATTTGGTTAATGTAGTACAGATGTTCCTTACAGTATATATCCAAAATACTGAATTTCATGTTACACTGTCGCTTACATTTTAATGAAATCTATTTTGAATTAAACTGATAAATTTGCGTGGTGTTCATATGAAGTTTTACAAAAATGAGCTAAGATGAATAATAATTCATTAATTCAGTAGTACACCTCACTAAACTTAAACCAACTACAGTGAATTTTCACCAAGCCAGCGAAGATATTAAATGGTTCAGCTTTCTATGAATCCATTTTTGCACTGAGGGCCATATTCATATTTCTTCGCATCCACCTAATTTACTCTAGCAGCCCCTTGGCAGGATCAAGCTCAGCTGGCTTGTCAAGAGGCCAGTGGAAATTCATACACCCTTTATTGAAATGAATGTTGAGGCAAAGCATAAAAATTACAAATAATCTTATGCCAAATATTTCCGGTAACACTGAACCTTCCAACAGCTTTCTTTTGAAAAATTGTTGGTACAAGCATTTCTGGAGTGCCAGTTAGCAGAGCATCTGTGTGCTTTCTTTCACAAACCTATCTAGATCAAGGATTCCTCCAGTGGAAATATCTCTCTTTCCTTAACTTTTTTTTTTTTCTTTTAAATAAAACTATCAGATTCCAAATGTAGGCAAACACCTTACTTGCCCTTCAGAGAACTTTCTCCATGAAGAGATGAACACACCAAGAAAGAAGCAAGATGCTTGTACAGATTAAATTTTCTACTGAGAACTAGTGCAACTCTGATTTTTAAAAAAGCACTTTTCAGTCCCGCACTATACCCAAATGCACCTGGCTGCAGACCAAGCTGTTGTGGTAGCAAAGTTCCAGATAATTTAGGGACTCATATTTGAGTGATCTCAGACTGGACAGTTTGGGCAGGCAGAGAGAAAGCGAAGAAAACTTTAAACTCTCTGTGTGCTCAAGCACAGTTAGCAAAGGATAGTGTGTTGTATGTAAAAGTTCATAGCAAGCTCTAGGTGCGTTAAAGTCCTGACTGAGACAGTAACATGTCAGTAATTCTATCATAAACTCCAAAACTCTTAGATAATAAGCTAGAAGGAACAAAGTGAGGACCTTTGTTATTCCTCCTCAAACTTCCGCCTAGCTGCAAAGGGGCAACTGACCTCCTTACTACCTCTGCTAACTGTGAATGAAAAATAAGAATAAGATGGCATCCAACAACTGAAGCTACGTCATTTCTTCCAGTTCCATCCTTCTATCGGCTTGCATCAACTCTGCTTTGTCCTGAGACAAGACCATCTGTTTTGTATCACTATTCCTGTTTTGGCCAGACACTGGGACATCTGGAAGACTGCACTGTCTACACTCGGAGGAGCAGACACTGAGCTGGATACCATCAGCATACCAATGGCATCACAGCTGACAGGACATGCTCTTCCGCACTCATTCATTAAGTTCATACCCCTGATGTCTTTTGAGAGAGGGTAGAACAAAATTTTTAAATATAATTTTATCTCTCCAGCTAGGTCTACCAGATAAACTAGCAGGCATGTCAAAACTGTCCCACATATCCAATAGATTAGCCAGGTAATAAAGTTCCAAATAAACAACACAGTTTTCCAAGATTTTTTTTTTACTGAAGAGAAGTAAATGCTTTCTAAAGAAACCTATAGCTACTGAGAAAACTGTGTAGCTGGGGGTGTTGTATAGGCACCACTATCTAATTTTATTAGATTGTTTCATGTAACCTACCAGTTCAGTGCACTATTGGCTTATGTTCGCTCATGCTTTTGGTTTGGATAAGAGAAAATTAGAATTTACTAGGTTTTGTCACGATGTTTGCACAAGCACACTGAGATACAAGAGAGAGATGGCTGAAATGGAAAATAATCTATGTGTGCTTGCTACACTTTCACTTAATGTTGCAGGACAAGATAATTGCCTAAATAATAAATCGGGCATTGCAGAATGTTAGTTCATGTAACATTAGCTCATGCCTACTATCTCATACATCACAGAGATGCATTTGCTTTTACTTATCACCACTTCTCCTTCTGGATATGAATTAGAACCACACAGAAGATCTCCTTTCAGAACTATAAAACCATCTTGTAAACAAATCAGATAATGTTACCTGATAATTCCACATCTCAAGACATAATAATGTTAATCATGACTCCACTGAACTTAAGTGGAATTTGCCATGACTCCACAGACTGAAAATTTACCTAAAATATTGCAAGTTCCTCTCTTTTGGGATTCATCTCCTTAATACGAGAGCTGTCATCCTCTGCAGAGTACCAAAATGGCAGACTAACCATTCAAAGCAATTCTATCAATTGAGAGTGAGGCAGAGATGCTAGAATGGAAAGCAAATTCAACATCAGATACCAAATGTTGCTCAAAGAATTGTAAAAAAAAAAAAAAAAAGGATGAAGGAAACACAAAAGCTTAGGAAGCACAGTCTTCATATGCTGGAAGGAGGCAGCAGAAGAGAGTACATCGTATCACAGAAGATAAATTACTAATTCAGTATATTTTCCTTCTCAAAAAGAACCATCTATACTAAATTCCTAGAATGCAGGCAGTGTGACTGATAACCTAAAAATGAAATGAGGTCAAACTTACAGTACAAACCATATCAACAGGAGGAACAGAGGAAAAAAAAAAAAAGTCTAAACTGAAAGCACCTTCCATAATAAACAACAGAGGAGATATATTTCAACCAAAAAGAAAACAGGTAGCATTGGAGTGGAAGGAAAGTTAGGTCAACACAAAAAGGCCACGTGATTCATGGTTTTCAGTCTTCAGGGGCACTGGCAAAGCTCACTGGCCCTGAAACACTGGGAGCTCAGGTGGCAGATGAATGAGGTCAGACTCCAAGGTGCTGACCAGCACAGGATCATCGAGTCCAACCATAACCTAACTCTAGCACTAAACCATGTCCCTAAGAACCTCATCTACAGGTCTCTTAAACACCTTCAGGGATGGTGATTCCACCACTTCCCTGGGCAGCCTGTTCCAATGCCTGACAACCCTTTGAATGAAGAATTTTTTCCTCATATCCAATCTAAACCTCCCCTGGTGCAACTTGAGGCCGTTTCCTCTTGTCATATCATTTGCTGCTTGGGAGGAGAGACCAACACCTTCCATGCTACAACTTCCTTTCAGGGGTCATACAAGCAGTAAAATCAGTTTAAAGGAAAAAGAGGAGCATACAGCCTTGCATGAAGGGACAGAGTAGGAAGTAGGATCATCTTCTTTAATGAAAGAAATCAATCATATTCAGTTAGGCTCAGCCCATTTCCCAGAGTCATACCCTAGGGGGTAAAAGCATTAGGTATTTAAGCAACACTAACAATTCAGAATATGAACATGTTTCTACAGGACTAAAGCATCAGAAGAGAAAAAAAAAAGATGTTTATCAAAGAATCAGAAATAAAAGCAAGCAAGACATCATTGTTACATTGATGGAAGGACACTCCATCTGCAACTCACCACTGCTGCTTTTAAGGACCTTAACACTTCATGTAATTTTGCTTCTCTCAAGACACGAGAATAAAAGTTTTTCAAAAGTAGTATTATATCAGAATATTCAAGTATGTATTCAGGAAAGTGTTCCTAATATATTATCAAAATATGATTCTTAACAGTATGTGTTAGCACATGATTTGGGATTTTTTTGTTTAAATATTACATTTGCCAAATAATCACTGCCAGTTTTTTTCTTATTTAACTGACAAATGCCAAGCAGAAATAAACTAATATGACTGAACTTGTAAATAAGGTTGAGCATGAGAAGCAGGTTAAGATCTCTTGCTAAAAACACAATGTCTTAACTTCTCATCATCTTTTCTTCATCTCTTTTAGAATTCCTGAAATACGGTAATGTACATGAATTAAACGAATTCTGACATTATTATATGACTGTATAAAGATCTTTTTAAGTGAAATGCAGATTTAATGGATGAGTCTTGCTCTACCAATAGCTGAAAGAAAAACTGAAGTTGCAGCTACTTTGACAGTTATCACAAATGAGAGAGGTCATTGATGTGCTCAAAGAAATTTTCAAATCAGTTTCATCATCATGGATACAAATATTATTCTGAAACTAATGTACAGAAACATTTGCTTATCCACAAAACAACGTCAAATCAAGTCAACTGTACTCCTCAAAACACAACAGCCCTTGTTTCCCAAAATACAAGAAACAGTTTGTAACAGCTGATAATGCTTCAGCAGATCCACAGAAATACTTTTTGCAGCTCCCAAATGACATTTTCAATTATCTATGTACACTCAGAGTTCCCTCTCAGATGAGCACCCTAGAACGGTCCTGAGCAAGCAGCTCTCCCAGCTCTCAAAATCTCTTACTGTTCCCTGTCACTTGAGCAGCCTAGTTTGTAATTCCCATAACCCTTTCAATAAGCACCCTGAGTAAATACCCATAGCAGTTAACATAACTTCCCATTGCACCGGTGAAAGTCTCCCATCTGTTTAATGTTTTTTTTTCAGGTATTACCTACTTCTGAAACATTTATCTATGTGAAGATTCAATATAACGTGAAATATTGCCAAATTATTGCCAATATAAACAAACCAAACCAATATATAATAATCCAATTCTGAAGAAGAGGTTATCAGAAACGGAATACCCAAGGCACTGGTGGTATAATTGTGATGTTTATATGTCCTAGTTTTGTTAAAAACCAAGTTTCTCTTTTAGTGAATTTCTCTGTCGGCTAAAGTCTTCTTACTAACTGCAGTTTTCCTGAAAGCTAGATACATGTTTTGGTAGACAACAATGGAATGCAAGGTCATTGATAAGGATGGATGCACATCTCGCAAGAGCAGTGAACAGAAACAGGTGACCAAAAAACTGACCAACTAAAGTATTCCATCCCATTCACGTCATACTTCATATTAAAAGTGGGGGATCACGAGGATCTCATCCCTTTTTCCTTATGGCCGACACTGGGAGACGACCTTGCGAGTTGTCCCTGCGAACTGAGGCCTGGTGACAGACTGAATCCAGCTCCGGTTGGCTGCAGAGTCCAGTCCAGGACTTCAGGTGCCGGCCCTACATCTGCCGGAGCAGCGGCTGGGACTTTCAAGATTGGTTTTGTATATTTTGTATTATTTTCTCTATTTTTATTGGTAGTATTAGTAAAACATTTTTAATTTTTCCAACTCTCTTCTCTCTGCCCTTCTTTCCCTCCCAATCACCTGTCCTTAGTGGGCAGGGGGGAGAGGAGGTTAACAATACATCTGCCACGGTTTTATTGTCACCCCGCAATCAAACCACGACATTATAGAATCTGGAAGTTTTAACAGAAGACTTCTGATTCCTTAAGAAAATACATTATTCAAGCTTTTTCACCAATGCTTTTTAACGCATCGCTAGCCAATCAATATTCAAAGATGAAAAAATAACAATTGGTCAGCAGCCAGACCTTAACAATATTTTATCTCTGGAAACTAGACAAATATTTAGAGCAAAGATCACAAAACAAGTATTATTTCTATCAGATCATGATGTGAGTATTCATAAAAAAATCAAAACGATAAATTCAGTTTAATTATTTGTGACTGACATAACCCAGTTGCTATCAGTTTCCTGGAAAATGACTTCCTCTCAGAAATACTCCATTATGTCAAAACATTTTTCTCTCCCTCTAAGGGCTTCCAAGTAAGCATGAAAAACATTTGATAAAATCCCCTGCAAAGACACATGTCCCCATAGAGCCAAATGGAGAAATAGGTCTGCATACTATTGTCAGACACCTTGCCAAGTCTCCTCTATCCTAAACATTACTTAGAGTACTTCTGCATTTAGGCGATTGGGATTGAATAATTAAATCTGTGACATTCTAAGGAATTGTCTCCTCACAGTCATTAATTCACATTTGCCTATCGTCATATAAACACTAAAAAACTATTAATAACTGAGAGTCAGAAATACAAATAAAATGATACATGAAGTTCCTTTGTATATATAAAAATCACGACCATTCAGTCAGCTTCTGAGTGTCCTAAATAAAACACAGAGTAATCCATACATCAAGAGAAAGCGTTTGACTTTGATGAACTGGAGTAATTTTTAGAGATGTGGCTGGTGAGCAAGAGGAAACAATTCCACAAATAAGCATTAGTTAGGAACGACCTAATTAGGAATTAGGTATTCTTTATGTGTAGGAGAGAAATGAGGACTCTGGCCTGCAGGTTCAATGTTTGAAGAAGCAAATTTTAGTTACTTTTTTTACTGTAAGAGGGAACTACCACAGTGAACAGTAAGTTCTCTGCAAGGCACATGCAGGAGATGCCCCCAGCTCTATAGTGTTTTGTGGATGAAAGCAGCTGATTTGCCTTCAAGTGCTCAGAAACCAATAAGCAATGAGAGGAATGTTTCTACATAAAAAACTGTAAAACCTGTACATGGCAAGTATGGCTTACCTTCTCAGTCTCGAAGATTTACATTTTCAGTTGAGTTTAGCTAGGCAAAAGATTACGTATGAGAACAAAAGTAATTATCCTTCATTTCCATCTCAAATAAACTATAAATAATAATTTACAAACAATAAAAATAAATGCAAATTTTATATAATACGAATGATACTTTTTCCAGCCTATGGGACAACACACAATTTCAAAAATAGGAAAATTTAGAAGTCAATAACATATAAAAGTTCTGCAGTAACATAGGAATGTTTTGGGGAAAAACAAAAGTATGTTCTTTACTTTAGTTGGAAAGGATAAATACATGACTATCACTTTTTTATTATGAACTCTGCCTTTAAGAACAGTTTTGTATTCTTATTGTTTCATTTACAAAATCTTTTCAAGTTTTTATTCTCATCATATTGAAAACAATCTCTTTATAACTTCTGGTTTTGATAAAGTAAGGGGAGAAACCTTTTTGAAGCTACAATTGGATTTGTCTCTCTTCGCATCTGGTTAAAAATCAAAACTGAAAAATCCTATTATTTGCATATTTATTTATATTTAATTATTCCCAGGACTGTAAACTTTCTCTGAAGAGAATTAAAAACAACGGGAGGAGTGTAAGTCTTTTTGTTTCTATTTTATTCCTTCATTATTGGATACTTCAAAGATACACCATTTCTTTACAGAAAAGAAACTTGTTACCCAAAAACCAGTAAGCCAATAGATGTAATATTTTCAAATTCTAAACTCGTCCTTCTGTCAAAAAGGCACATCGTAACCCCAGCTGTTCAGCACAGGAATGTATAAACTTTATGCATTTAACATCACATGCATACATACATATCCTATTAAATTTTCATTTCTTTTTCAGCTGCTCAGTACCTCAATATTTTGCTAACCACTTCCATCCTCATTTTCCTATGTTCTTCTAAAGGTGACTCACCACCTCTCTTCCTATGATCATACTTCCCTACCCACAGCAAAACCTTGGCTTTAAATGCATCAGTGGCCAAACTCATATTTCGCTGCAGTGAAGCCCAGATTTAATTCTTTTAAGTGTGTTTCCCGTGCAGCTCATTCTTCCAAGACAGTGATGATTTAAGGTGCAGTTTCACAATCAGTTTAAGCTGAACTAAGTCTGCGCTGCCACTGAAAGAGTCAGACCTGCCTGTCCCCCACTTCAGCTGACTGACACTTCCCATCCTTACACCTGCAGCTCTGCTTGTGTGGCCACAGGGAGCTGGGCCAGGGAGCTCATCTCTCTGAAGCTTTGCTCTTTCTTGCTGGGTTGATTTTTTTGCCCAGCTCAGACTCACTGTTCAATATTTTCTTTGAGATTTCTTGCTTAGACATGGACTTTTTTTTTTTTTTTTTTTTTTTTTTTTACACAGGCAATCAGAAGAGCTGGTTTCAAAAGACAGCTCTTTTTTTTTTTTCCAGTTTGGTGTCTGGGGATGTAAAACCAGTTAAAACAGGGTCATGGATGATTACTGAAGTTAAAATAGAGGATGCCACCAAGAAGGACCTTCATAGAACATAATGACCCTATGTCACCTGAAATATCACTTTTATTTTCCTTGGAATGTGGACCTGAAGTCCTGTAGGCTACAATTTGAGCAAATATTCAGTAGATATTAGAAATTAGGTTTTAGGACTTATTTTAACACCTCTTGTTTTGGATTTAGTTTATGCCAAAAATATTGTATGTCCTGTCTTGAGATCATTGCAGTAGTACACAGACGACATACCGAAATTGCCAAAACTTTCACAGCTTCAAAACAAATTGTTAGAAAATAAATTTGCTAAAAATAGATATTAAGCTTAAACCAATACTCCTTTATACTCCTTTCTTCTATGGGGCGGGGGGGTGAAGGGGAAGAAAAAAAAAGAAAAACACTACAATGATAATTGTCGTAAGGAAAAGACTCAGACTACAGAATTACATACAACAGCTTCCAACCCCATAGACTTCAAATTATTTAATATCAAAGATAATTCAGATCCTTATATTTAAATCTAGCATCTTTCCTCTTCATTGTCTCATCTTTGTTGCCTCATATTTGTCCAGAGGCACCTTTTTTTTTTTTAGATTTGATATTTGCATGTATTCTTACTGTATCTGTTTTTATTTATTTTCCAGAACTCTTACTGTGTGATGGTATAAACTGATGATTACCTCCTGATTCCCTGATTTCTCTTATTAATTCTCCTGGTTTTGAATTTCTCGTAACCTGAATTCTTTACTTTCTCCGTAGACTCCCACTCCACCACTTCTCTTGCAGTCAAAACATCCTACATCCAATAATACTTACTGCCAGTGCATTCTCATACAAAGAACTATGTCTTCCTGAATGCTGGGTCATTAACAGAAGTGGGAGAAGCTGGCAGCGCCACATCTGATGTCAGCAGGTGCGCTCCAGTTACTCCAGAGAGGTGTCTAAGCCAGCACTGAACGTGCAAACTCAAGGTGCTGTGAGCCAGAGTGACCCTGTGAATCACAGCAGTGCCTAATGAGCTGCTCAGTCCGCTCAAAATTGCTACATACACGTCACAGAAGTCGGCGCTGCTGGAGGTACCTGATTTGGACTGCTTGAAGCTGTCCTTTGTTTGCACGGTAGTCACAGCATTTACTGCAGTATTCATAATTTTTACGTGACGAAAGTTCTGTCATGTCATTTGTTAAGACAGCAATCAGAGTAGACAAATGCGATACTTGAAATTATAGGTGGGCTGAACAGCTGTTTAGAGGCCCTTTTATTTATTTTTTGTTTTCAGTATCTTCATTTTATCAAGGCTTTCCAAATCTAATTTTGAGTACCACAGGTACCAGAAGTTACCCTTCTGAAAAAGCGTTTTTTCCCTTTCTGCTTTGCTGTAAATGATCTTTTACTTCACTCTGTTCTTCTCCATGTTTATTCTTCCTCCATCCTCTTTTTTTTTTTGCTTTCAGCAATTACAACAATTAGAAAAAAAATTATTCCACTTCAATTTAATTTTACAAACCAGAACACTCTCAGAATCTTTTCACTGGCAAAACACCATTAGAAAGAATGGCTGGCCAAGCAACAACTTTTTAATATATGTTGAATCAACATTTTTCCAGTAAGAACAGGTAACAAAGTTTGGATTTTGTCATGTTATTTACTGTTTGCAGCATTTAAAATTACATTTATGAATTTTAAATTCAATGTTGTACTGGATATCATGTTCAACAGTAGGAGCACATACCTTGCAACAAACAATAAAATTAAAATTCTGTCTGGTCAGGGAAAGAAACACACACACACACACACACACACACACAAAAAAAGTAGAGGTAGTTATTTTGTAAGCAGCAAACCTAATGACTCTTGAATTCTTATGGATTTGTGTTACATCCCAAGAATTCCTTCACACTAATGTCAGCTGTTTACCTCCATATTTCTTACAGTACCACTTCCTTAACTCAAACAGCTCGTCCAAATTGCTTGAACAAGTCAGCAGACACTTTGTTTGATTCAGACCCATAATACTGATTAATCAGCAATAGTACCTCTTTACTTCGTACTGAAGCTTCAGGGATGGTACTAATGTGATTGTTTTCTATCCAGATACCAATTTTCAGGACATTTGAAAGAATTTCATGTATTAGAGACTTGAAAAATTCTACTGAAGTTTGTCAGTAGATTTAAAAGTTACTAGGACTAAAACTCAAAGACAGATGCACACACCTTACATAATCATGTAGGTGCACGGAAAACCAGCCTCACAGGAATCCAGGGGCTGAAAACCTGGAGGAGGAAAACTGGTATACAAGGCATACCACTACTGGTCTACAACACACTAAGCTCATGGCTTTGCAACTATGTTACTGTGAACATTTCCACCACTTAAATACACAAAGGATAAAACAAGCATTTCCCCTTATATCAGATTTCAGTAGCTGCAGTTTTATAGCCTTTTGTCCTTGAAATATCGAATGTATGAGGTCTCTGGCAGACTCACCCCACCTGATGTTTCTACCAACCGAAACCATCTTCCCCTCCTCTGACAGACATCTCCTGGGCAGAAACAGGCTTCCCAAATGCACCCTGCTGAACACAACGGTGATCCACAAGCTGACTTAGGAGCAGATCAGATATCTCTGCCCTGAGGGCTCCCATATCTATTAAAGGTGCAGGGCAAGGCGGATGGGTGAGGGTGGCAATAACTCCAGCCAAAAATCTCCCACTGCAAGTCTGTCAGAAGCCAAACATGAACCAACTTATACTCACTAATGGTTTTGCGTGTGCTTTTGCATTCCTTCTCTAAACCGGAACGTAGAAAACTCTTCACCTTTGGTCTGTCACCAGTCATTTCCCTCTCACACTTTCCAGTCTCCTTCCCTCCTGCCGTATCCACTGAGATCAGGGTGACCAGAACCGAAAGCCTTTGTACCAAACTGAGACAGCTCACTGGCTGCACATGGGGACAACCGAAAGAGACTTGAAAGAAGTCGAGCAGGTTTTGCAGTGCAGACAATGCTACATTTTGACCTAATAGCATGGGCCAAACGTACCTGGCCCATCACAACCATCACATTAATTTAGTAGTTTGAAAATTGTAGCTGTAGTCCAAATTGTTCTCTCTCGCGTGTCCCCCAACATTTCTCAACCACAAAATTCACCTACTGTCACGTTGTTAATTTTTAGAAAATTCTTCACTTGTTTCTGGTCTTGACCAACTTGGATATTTTTATGTAATGCTGTAAATATCAGTTTACTTATTAACTACCTCCCCCCCTCGCCCCAGCAGAGAATAAAAATATATTAAACTATAATATTCTCGAAGAGTTATTCCACTGCTACTAGATCGCTAAAATAATAAATATTGAAAAGTATCATGTATTTATTCATTACTATTAGTTTGCCACATGGGCAGCTTCTAATCCATGACAGCATTTTATTTCTCACTTTGCTAATATTTGATTTCCTTAGTATCCATTTGTGAGAGGCTTTGACAAAGGCTTTTTTTATGAAAGTCCAAGTAAGTCATACCTACTGGCACTCCTTCGCCAATATTTTGCCGACACCTCTATAGAATTACAATTACATACACAAAAGAGGGAGAGACAGCTGCACTCAAGCCTAGTCACTAGAACAAGCCCTTTTTATAGCTTTCTAGGAAGAAAAATAAACCTGACATCACTATGCACGTTCACCTTTTAAAAAAGGGGTAAAATTGCCCCCTGCTAAAATGGTTGGTTTTCTAAATATTGAGAGAAAAGAGAAAGTAATGATGAAGTATTTAGTGTTTGAGCCCAATATTAACCTCAGAAGCAGTGTTATAGCTCACATCCAAATGACACATTTCTCATCTGAAGCTGCAAAATATTTATACAGAAACCTCTCTGATGTCTTCTTTCTCAAAACTGGATCTAGTAACTAGCTAACTAAAAATTAAACTACATAGGTGAACTCACAGAAAAATTTAAATATCAATTTTTAAAGTGAGTCATACGACTTGAAACAAATTTTCTAATAAATTCTATTTTTATTGTTTTAATTTAAAATAAGCATTTACCTTTAACAAAAAAGGTATTTTCTATTTTTATTACACAAGATGTTGGTTAATAGATAAGCGCTGGACTCTGTAATGTTTCAATTAAAGATATTTGTAGAAAGATATTCAGTGGGAGTTAATGAGACCAGGATATTACATACCAGGTGACAAATGAACCTGTAATTTTCCATGTCACAAAACTGATGCTAGCAACATAAAGAAAACATTTTTATATTTATAATTCCTGACAAGTCTCAGAATGCCAGGGTGCAATTGAATTGTTCTGATGTATGCTGATAAAATGTGTGGGTCAGGGGAGGTTAACAAGCAGAACTTACCTATTTATTCCTAATGAGACACTGAACATGTTTATAAGCTCCTGAATAATCTTCATTAATCTTCACACAAAGGTGACCTGCAATACTGCATAAATGTGATGCTACACTACTAAAAGTCCAAGTCTAACTTACAGTTACAAACTTTCTGAAATTTCATTCAGTGGCAAAGATACAAATAAAGAAATGTGGTT
This sequence comes from Caloenas nicobarica, assembly GCF_036013445.1. Classification (NCBI taxonomy): domain Eukaryota; kingdom Metazoa; phylum Chordata; class Aves; order Columbiformes; family Columbidae; genus Caloenas; species Caloenas nicobarica. The sequence continues at coordinate 129,747,658 of NC_088246.1, read as the reverse complement.
TTACCCTGCATTCACAATTCCATCAGCAAAACCTTTCCTTGTACTAAATGGTTTTATAAATCCTGGAAGCTTCCACTTTGATGCAGCCTGATTGCACCAACATCACCAAAAGTATTTTAATGATAAAATGGATGACCGATGTTCAGATGTCCATGTTAATCCTTTCAGCTATATTCAAGAGTATTGTGTCATCAAGCTTAAACATATTCAAAAAATTCCTGGTTTCCTATACTTCTACCCAATCCAGAAGAAATTTACTCCAGCTTTTCTTTGGGGATTGGACTAGATGATCTTTTGAGGTCCCTTCCAATCCCTAACATTCTGTGATTCTATGCAGCAACGATCATTTTGGTAGGTCTGTCTCAGAGACAGTGATGTCAGAACGTGCTTGTCACTGTCACGCAAGCCTAATAAAGCCTGCTTGGCACCAGTCAGCATCTGCCTCTCCAAGCACAGAGCCTTGGAGCTCACAAGCAGCTGGAAACCTGCGGTTTAAAGAAGCTCCAGCTCTAACCAAAGATCAGGTTCGCATGCTACACAAACTCAAAGCGCCATCCTAACCCTCTCCTAACTGCAGAGCCTGGGCATACCTCAGGGATCAATCCTGAGACGGGGGGCCCGGGTCTACAATTGCCCAATACACACCGGGGCTGCCACTGAGCCCCAGATCTGGCTGGTCCCACCTGGCTCCTCCTCGGTGAAATCCACATTCTTGTCAATTTCACAGCCCCTATTAGCAGGGAAACTGACAAGAATGTCAATTGCACCTGCCTGCAGCAGAGGAACTGGGCATTCTCAGACAAAGAGAAAACTTTAAAATTCCTGTTTCGATGCTATTCAGAAAAAACCAATTCAAAAATAATTAAAATATCTGCTATCCAGTCCAATCTAATATTCACGCTTTTTCTTTAAGGCATGTCTAAACATTTGAATGACTAATGTTGCAATTTCAGAACTAAAGTGCCTTGAAAAAATAATCTGCCACTTTCCGTGATCCCCAGGGTACAGGGAAACACAGAGGAAAGATGTAACTACTTGTCTCAGGGACTGCCCCATCCTTTTATTAGCAATGACAAGAATGCCACAACATTCATTCTTAAACTGTATTTTCTGACTTCAAATTAAAAATCTTAGAGCAATCCTCTCCTTCAAGGCAACATCTCTATAAATAATACCCTCTTGTGAGTAATAGAGAACACCAAAATCTTGTAGCCACAGAAAAGATAATATATGTATATATACACACATATATATACAAGAATATACATATATATATAAGCATATACATATATGAATATAAGTGCATTACAGACTATTCTGATGGAGATAACTCAAGGTCATTCATCTAAATATACTGAACTTCAGGTGAAAAAAGTAATGTGTACTTTCTCAACGGAAACTGATTCTGCAAATCACTTGAGAAAATGAATGATCTCTAGATTACCCCTCCAGTCATCTCCTTGAAAAAGCTATTTAAAAGAGACATTTGTGACAAATACAGCTTTAATGTTGAACAATTTCCAGTGTACAATTATTTTTCAGTTTCTTATGATACAAATAAAAAATGCATTTTTAGCTCATTTGATCCATTTCTAAGAGTTAGGAACATATTATAAAAGTTTGTTTGCCCATGTTGAGGGAATTAAGCGTCTATTTCACTAAGGAGTTCTGAGACTTCAGACATTGAAGCAGGAATCCAAAATTTTGTGGCAAGTCATGAGAACTGCCTTGTTACCAGGCATCTTATTGACACTTCCATGGAAAACCCAGCCAATGTGGCCTCTTTCTAATTGTCTCAAAAGTTCAAACTATGGACAGTTAGTAAAAGCTCTTAAGGTTAACATCTTATTCTGTCTACAATATGGGGACATGGACCAGTGTATCCTGTCTGGTGAATATTCCATCTCCACATAACACACTGTTCCCAAAGGATCCAACACTGGACAATAAACCAATTTTTCTGCTGGGTGCTTGTCAGCATTGTTCTACCGGGCACCAGAACTGAGACTATGCTTGGCAGTCAGCACAGGAAAAAGAAAATGCAGCTAAAATGGCGAGAAAGTGAAGGATGAGCTTAGCTGGAAACAGACACCAAGAACAAGGAAAAAAGTAATAATGTATCTAAAAATTATCTTGTGACACATATGCACAAGAAGTTCAAATGACATAGGCAGCAGAACCCTAAGCCTAGTATTTCTGGATTTCTGATTAAATGTCCTGCCATTTTACTTATATACATATTTTTAGTTACATGTTTGATAACCCACCGACTAATGGTAGAGCTCACATAGTTATTGCTCCTTGAGGTACTCCTGCAGGTGTAGTTTCACCACAAATTAAATTCCCTATAAATGCACTTTACTTTTTGCCTGTTAAGTTATAATTATGCCTTTCTTTTCTCTTGCATTCTTTTCTTGCACACTCTAACTCAATGGTGCGCCCTGACAAACTAATTCACACTGCTCTCCATTCTGCACCCTTCTCTCCAAGGAATTACGGTTGAATTGCAGCAAAAGATTCAGGTAAATACTTTATTCTCCACAGTAAAGTTAAAGTCAAGCTACTGACGGGTTTTGACCGTGTTTTCTACACAAGCTTGCACCTGTTTATAATGAACACCTTAGCTTATTATATATAATCTCACTGAAGGTAAGACAGGCAATGCTTGTGCTGTAGAAATTGATACTATTTAAAAGCATCTTTCGAATAGTATTAGCTTGTTCTTTCACCTAATCTTCCATGAGGATGTGATCACTCACACAAAAAAAATTCTATCAGCACTGGCTTTTACATTATAGACTGTTGAGCCTTTCACATTCATAGGTCAAAAGCTTTTATTAAGATTTTGTAGAAAGATCCCCTAGAAAAATAGGTGATTATATCTCAATGCTACATTTCTTTTGAACAAAATAGTTTGAGAAACAATGTCTTAGCTTACAAGATAAAGGGAAGCATTAAATTTTTTTTCATTTAAACCACAAGTTCTCTGAACACTACCTTTTTTCAACAGACTTGACTAACTCAGCCAGTTATTTAATATAGGCTTTTGTATGCACAAATCAAACAACAAAAAAATCCAGAAGCTTAAATAGTCACACCTTAACTCATGAGAAAAATAGTGGCAGGATTAGAACTACTTAAAATTCAATTGTTTGCATGATTCTAACAAAGGACCAGGTGTGCTACAAACTAGAAGTGTGAAGTAAAGTCTGAAAAGACAAAGCAATACATATACAAAGAAAGATGTGCTTTGACAAAGAGATGGAAGCCCTTTAAACTCATTGGACCTACAACATCTTAAAAAAAACCAAATTACACAACGAGTTCTCTAGGAGAGGTTTGACAGCAGCTCTATCACTACATTCTTTGATTTTAGAGATCAACATAAAATTCATAAGCTAATTGCAAAAGTTGCACATACATCACTACTTTTAATCAAAATTAAAAAAAAAAAAATCTACCTGCCCCATTACCCCAATGCAGTCTGTCTTTTGAACACACCGACTGAGCAGAAATTCTGTGAACAACAAAACCCATTTTATTTTCATAAGAAAATATCAAATTGGTTAAAATTCTAAAAAGCTGAAATTAGAGACACTGAAACAACTTTTTCATTTCTATACACTTCTGTACATTCTTTCAAAGAGTTTATTTTTTTTGGCCTCTACATAGAAACTAGTTTTAAACCTTATTCTGTGATAAGCATTTTATAGCAATAATATCCATTTCATACCCAGGAAATAATCACTGTAGATAAACAGGGATGAATTAAATAAATTTTGCGGTAGAAAGATGAAACAAAGATGACCATTTTAATGACCACTTTGTGTTTCACATCTCCTTTGTCCCACATAAATGATTTCATTTATTCTGATACAATTAACTGTACTTTCGTACTACATACTAACATATGTTTGATTGGGCACACGTTACATCATATACCATGTCAGGATTTTGGTCTGTAAATAATTTTCCAGCACTATCTAAATGTCACAATTGGGAAGTCTAGCTTTAACTAGATGCTAAGTTAATTACAGATGCTATAAAATTAAGTTCAAATGCATCACAACAACAACAAAGTTCATCTTGCAAAAATTTAAACCCATCATTCTTAGCTGAATATCAGCACTACTTCTCTATGTATTTATTCCCTCCTTGAACACTTAAATAACTGCTTTGCCAGCAGGTTTAGAAAATTTGGGATAATTTACAAATATAAGTGGGCAGCAGCAGTCTTTATGAGCAACAATGGTTGATATGATTCTGCCACATTTTGACAAGTGTTTCTGTCTGAGTTCACTTGCTTCTACATTAATCAAGATGACATAATCCAGATATTCATCATTTGTATGATTAGATGAGTCATGCAACAGGCTTACAGGATCACCAACCCAGACTTGGAAAATTTGGCAAAAAGAAATACATTTTGTTAAAATGGACAAACCTGGGTAGTTTCAAAGATAGCTGCTATAACAGACTATTATGGATGTTTGTAAAGCCTAACTTTTTGCTGCGCATTACATCATTTCTTGATTATACAGAAGAATAAGATGTTTTATCCGTCATATGAAAATGTTACTTTATAATTTCAAGGAGAAAAAAAAAAAATCTATTTCTCATTTCTTCTGCATGTTTCTTTAAAAGATGTACACATATCTACAATCACAGGTTTGAAATTCATGTTCATTACAAAAAATAATAAAAGATTTTGTGAGAGCTTACAACAGTGAGCTACAGAACATCAGCTAAAAATTGCTTAGCAGTTCTTGCAGTCACATGCAGTCTGCAGTGTGAATTTGCATACATCTCTTACTAGAATAAAGCACCTATTTTATTTCTATAAGCTTTGAAAAGAAAAATACCACTGGTCTCTACAGTATAACGGTTGTTCCCATTTTCTTGTATGTATGGTATTTTTCTCCACCAACGTTAAGCGTTTTGTTCGCATTTTAAATAGATTAAATCTAAGTCTACATTTAGATTAATCAACCCACACAGAAAAACGCCAGTGCCCCCTGGTGGGCACAGCTTCCTTCTGCTAGTGCAGGCCTCGCTAGCCAGGAGTTTGTTCATCCAGCCATAAAAAAAAACAGTTCATCAATAATCATATTTAATTCCCTTGCTCCCCATTCGTATTTTCTAATTATCCAATAGACTGTGGAACTAGATCTGTAAAGTGGAGAAGTATTCTCGTGTTTACTCCAAATATTCACATTTGTATCTATTTTTACTATAAAATACATGAGGACAGGTTTACGGAGAATAATCTGTAACTAATTTGGCTCTTTATTTTAGCCACGTGTTTAAAATACAATCTCTTTGTAAACTAATTAGAACTAGTAAATAACATTTACTATGTTGGCTGGTTATTCTAAAATAAGCTGAAAACTGTTGATGAAACAGCGAACACAAGAATGACAGGCTGAATCTGTTGGGGCCAATCCTATTGCAAATGGACATCATAGTCTATACAATGTATAGGAGCATTAATGCACCAAAACAGGCTCGCTGTTTTAGGAAGGCTGTTTGCAGGGTCAAAGCCTAAGTTTGTTCATAGTGTTATTCACAGTAAATAGTTTTGCATGGCTTTTGACATTGAAGATTCATGTAGAATGTAAGGTTATCAGACAGGAGTCTCACCTGAACATAATTCCTACTGATATCATTGGAATTTCAGAGTAAACCACAATCCCACTTAGAATGTCTTCAGAGTATAAAATGTTTGATGCAGGATAAAGGTATCATTGCAGTGCCAACGAGACACAGAGCAAGTTGCAAAAGTAGAGCAGCACCTGGAAGCAGGATGCCAAAAGCTGTTACCCCTGACTCAGGAACCACTTGGTCCACTCTGGAGCTGCGTTCATCTCTGTGTGCAGAAACTATCTGAGGTCACAGAGCTCTCAGTGATGCATCAGCCAAGTCATTCTGCCTATTATTTCCAGTGTCCTACAGGAAACTCTCTTATGGAACTGGAAATAAACTCTTCCACATTGTCACAGGTGGTGAATTCACCTCATATTCTACCAAAGTTCCCAGTTGTGCCTAAATAAATCCATATGCTCTCTATCAGCTATTCACTGATTTTTTTTTTTTAATTCACCATTAGTATTGTTCTACCTGGAGCACAGGTGTTGATACTACACTTTCACCTAACCTGTAACAAGTCTTTGTTTCTTCTAGCTAAACCTGTATTCCTATCACACAGTCTGTGATGCCTTCAACTTCGTGCTCACAGGACTGACTTCTCCATCTATCTTGTCATTCTCCTGTTCCCCCAAAAAACTGCCAGTTAGGTGTGCTTTCAGAGCTCAATGGGTCAAAGGTATTAGTTCTACTAACTTTTACTCACTGTACTTCACCTCCTCATTTTAACTTCCTGTTATTGTCCTCACAGATACTAAGATACTTATTAACCTTTAACACCTGCTAATATTTTTTTTAAAGCTACTTGCTCTGAAGAGATAGAAAAAATTGGAAACCATTCACTAACACTTAATTAGATAATTTCAGACATTTCAGTCCACATTAAGGGCTCAGAAGAGGAAAGCAAACGTAATGGGCTGTAATTACTTTTCTAGATTGTCCTATATTAACTTTCCACATGTATAACTTTAATATTAATCACTTGGGCATATCGACTTCTAAAATATGGCATAAACACTCAGAAGAAAACATTTTACTGGACGGTACTCTTCAACTTTTTTCTCCTCTCCTTCTTTAATCTGTTTTTCTTTCTAAGCACAAATAAACATTTTGGTTTTGAATCAGCTTGCAGCTTTTTTCTTCCCCCCCCCGCCCCTTCCCTCTTCTGGATATAACCATGAGGTTTGACAGAATTTTGGCAGGACTAAAGAGCTAATACAACACCCATCAGGAAATGAATCTCCCTTCTGAATGACTGAGCTTGTAATCAGCTACTGGTTAGTTAAAAGCTCAGCTTGCCCTGTAACACTTGTTACCAGACTTGAAACTGGTTTTTTATATTAAGTGATATAGATATATCATGACAGGAATAAGGGAATAGAGCAATCACTCATGCATGTTTGCATGACAGATATACTTCTTATACAGGTTATCCAAACCATTTAATATTTTAAACTTTTCTGCATGTCTTCTAATCACACAGAAGGCATCCTATCTCTTTACCTATTTCACTTTGCTTCCGAAGCGTAGATCTAAACATTGGTAAAACATTTATTTGCACAGTAATTTACTCAGGTATAGACCAACATTAAGTTTCTAATGGTTTCATTTTCAGTATTTTATAAGTAGAGTACAACAAAATTACATTTCAGAGGCCTATGGCCCTCCCTGTGCTAGCAATTCATAGAATCATTCAGGAGGTCTCGGGCTCACTTTCCTGCCTAAAGTAGGGTCATCCAAGTTGCTCAGGGTTTTATCCAACTGAGTCTTGAAAACATCCAAGGTCAATGACTCCACAACCTCCCTGGAAAACCTGTTCCAGCAGTTAAATATCCACATACTGGTATTTTTTTTTCCTTTTATATCTAATCAGAACCTTGCCTGTTTCAATTTATACCCAGTATCACTCACCCTCCTGCTGTGCACCTCTGTAAAGAGTGTGGCTCCTTCTTCTCAGGAGCCTCCACTTAGGCACTGGGATGCTGCTCTCAGATGCCCCTGACACCTTCTCTTTTCCATGCAAAAGAAACCAAGTTCCCTCAGCTTCACTCCATAGGTAAGAATCATACATTATGGATGCTGGACAGTTTTAAAAGGGCTGTAATCTGCTCTTAGCTACTAGACTTTCAGCAGCATTAACTTCTCTAATCTCTTTACTACCATAACTTACATCCTGTACAGCACTCCATGCATTTAATTTTTTTTTTTCTTCCTAGAAGGGCTACAAGAAAATCCAAGCTGTAAGAACAAGGTGAATTTCCCTATGAAAAAGGTACCAGCTCTGCTTCTTTACTATCATCTCAAAACTGCTATATACCATCACATCAAATTAGACAGATCTGTTGCAGCAGCTGGAGCTTCAGGGAAGCTGAACTTCCCATTTGACCCATATTTCTGTTCCTGAGGTTTTGCCATGTTTTGGGGTTTTTTTATAGCCTAGAGGAAAAAGCAAGGTAAGGCTCTATTTTTATGTTCATTCTCCTAACTAGACTATCACTTCTTCTCTAAATCATGGATACCTCCTCTAATTTTATTTTTTTAGCCTCAATAGACAATATTATGCTTACATGAGATATCAAATGTTTTAAGTACTAGCTCATTGTAGTTTCTACTGAGACTAGTAGTTATTCAGAAATATCCATGCTTCTGCAAAAAAATGTGTTACTGAAGGTCTGATGTTATTCCTTCATGCTGTTACTGTACTTGTCAACTCCAATTTCATTGTGCTAGGACTCATACTAAGAAATGTTAAAGTTTTACAGTCTGAGCAAAGACCTTATGATCCAGTTACTTCCTCTCAATAAAATTATCCACATAATCCTCAGTCTTTTCCTCATACTTACAAATCCACATTGAAAATCTGTGAATCTAAACCCAAATAATTAACTACATACTAACAACTAAGTGATCAGTCTTCTGGAGTTGTTAACATCGACAATGTCCAGTGTGACATATACATTTCAACCTGATTTCCAAAGTGATGAACTGACATTCAGCATTCCCTACTCATCTTCTGCCTTTCAGAAACTTGTCAGAGTTTATCTATATGTTTTGAATGTTCCTTCCATTAGTTCTGCATCAATAAACTGTAGTGACAATTGTGAATTAAATTATACTAATTGCTAAACTGGATGGCAAGTCTTAGTACATGCAAATCTTATAAACCAAAATTAAGAGTTGGCTTTTAGTAACTGGTTGTATAAATACTGTTCGGGGTTGTTTTGTGGTTTCTTGTTGTTGTTGGGGTTTGTTTTGGTTTGGGTTTTGTTTGTCTGTTTGTTTTGGTTTTGTTGGTTTTTTTGTTTTCCCTGGTAATTCACTAATATTTATTGTGCATTGATTCTTGGTACTGGTTTTGATGGTAGTTATATTACAAAGTCATATGATTTGCTGCCTATAAATCTTGGAAGATGAAACATCAGGTGCTGTGTTATCATGTCACACGACAAACAAGTACCCTGCAAACAGAGGTCAAGTGAATTTGAATGACAAAAAGCATTGCCTTGTAACAATGGAAAAACCCACCGAGAGGATAATGGAGTAGTAATGGAGTAGTATCCACACAAATTTTACATCACCTTACCATTAACTAAAAGCAGTTGGGGTAGATGAGGTGGGAAATCCTGGAATCACAAAATACAGGCTGCTGGAATGAGGAAGAAGCAACCTCTTTCCTGCCCAGAGAAAAGCCAAAAATATTCAGTCCATTTTCTTAAGGAAGAGAGACAGGGAACCAGCCCTCAGGGAATACATTTTAATTTAATTCTGTGTCATTTTCCCATACAATTGGCAGAGCAGGAATAATTAATGCAAGAATGAACTCATGAGTGATTTAAGGGCAAACGGATACCTTATGAGTATCATCTAAACAGTAAATATAGAAAAGGCATTACCTGACTTCAGACAATACGAGAAATACCTACCATCTCAAGGCAAACCATGTGTTAACTGCTCCATATGAAGTCCCCAAATTTTATCTAGTACTTAGTGAGCAAATCCTACAGTCCACATCAAAAGACAGTTGATTGTGTGAAGGAGTGAGAGGACAGCAATGTATTAGATACCTAGTTTCTCATGACTGTGATAGCATGCACAAAATCCTAGCCCACGGCTCCATTCTAGCACTATCAGACTGGAGATCAACTCCATTAAATACTTCACCTGCTACAGAAACAAATGTGACTGATCTACTGAGTCGCAGAGAGAGAAAGGTGCAGGAAACAGTTAAGGCAAAGTATGAAAAAGTGACTCTCCTGCCACTGAGTCTTTGGACCTGCTCAGGCCTCACACTATTTTGAGCACAGCTATGTATTTCAACCACACATATTTAGCTTTCACAAGGCTTTTTAAATAAGAGATTCAAGCAGACTGCACCTTTTCATGGCTTATCACCTAAAAGCTGTCCTGAGACTAGGACACGGTTCTGTGATTCCCAAGTTCTGTGACAACTTGAGGATATGATTTATCAAAATATCATTTGCTACCTTCCAGAATCTGCTCATGCGGTAACTTAAGTGATAACTCTGCATCAGTGGTTCTCCCATCACAAGCAAAGTGATTTCAGAAGTGTACAACTGAGTAGTAAGGAAGCCTCACCAGAGCTCACGCAGTTCCATTGCTGCCTTCTGAATCTCCAAGAGAAATCCTGTTATTTCTTACCAAAGTACAAGCTTGACAGATGTAATTGACTCTTTCTTTCGTGCTTCCTTTCCCTGCATGCTCCAAAAGAGAATGAGATTCCTCTGAACTGGCAGCATCTTAGCACACAGACCAGCTTCTGAAGACTAACATTCATATTTTGAGATGCAGTATAAACTAAAGAATAAGTATATGCAGAGGTTATTGCATATTACTAATACTGGAGAGTCAGCAGCCTCGCTAAGACACAGGCACAAAAGAAATTATATCCATCATTGGATTTCCTTACATATTGCCACTAAAGGATTTCCCAGCAGTATGTCTAAACTAACCTTAAGACATCTTGAAGATGTAAAAGTAGTTTGGACACCCATTTATCCAGCATCCTAGGAATATCCCATTCCTAGGGATGAGTACAAGAACAGGGCAAGTTGTGGCAGTTGCACTTCCTCCCCACGCGCCCTGAGAACTGGTGTGGCAGTTGCGCATCCCCCTCTCAGAACTGGGGCCTTCAATGGGGCAGTTAATGGCTCTCTTTGTGGGGACCCAGAGTCGTGGGCAGGGTCGTCAGCAGAGGAGGAGCCAAGAGTGCCCACAGCCCAGAGAAGCCGAGAAGCTTCTGGAATGCCCACAGCCAGATCTGAGCAGACTATAAATGGGGTTCCCACCGAAGATCCCCTTTGTGTGTTCTTCTCGGAGCTGCGGGTCTGCCATGCTGCCGGAGTCCCTCCCCTTAGACAGAGAAGCCGTCTAAGGTAACCTCCCGGGATGGGGAGCACCTCACCTCCGCACTTAGGTGAGTGATAAACTAATGAATATATGCTTTAATAAGTCCTCGCCTGGTAGACGAGTGTAACTTCCTTGCCTGGGACAGGCAAGTGTTTATCTCTTATGTGCAAAACGAGGCAGAGAGGGCTCTGGTTTGTTTTCTTGTGAGTGCGTATATGCATGCTGTGGATCCTCATTATTCTTATTTCGCTGCACCCCAAATAATCTCCTAACCTAATATCCGAACCTGTATCTTATGTTATCAGAGTGCTAACTAATTGTATAAACCCCATTTCTAATCAGTTTATCGGCGATGCTTTTTCGGCCAGAATAAAGTTTGTTTTGGACCTTGTTGTCCACATAAACTTATTTTGGGGTGCCTCCGTGACACAAGTACATAATGGTAATTTACCAGTATAATCCCTCAGCCCGAGATGATTCATGGCCAGGGACTGTCTGAAGCAGAGGTAGTATCTATATCTTGCAGTCCTTGATGTATTTTTCTTCCACTCCTTTTCAGCATATGTAAATTTTTGGCATCCACAACACCATTAGCAAAAAGGTCCATGGATTAACTGTGCAATACATTAAAATATATGCCCTTTTATTTGTTTTGAACTTGTCCACGAACAGTTTCAACTGAAGGCCCATGATTCCTATATGGGAAGAATCAGTAATCAGTTGTACCTTGTTCATCATAGCTCTAGTAACCGATTGTTCTAACTCCAGTAACCCACCACAGCAATGATTGTTCATTTACGCCCTAATTCAACACAGTAAAGCTAATGTTTACCTTATACATGTAGAGCTTTCTATCTTTCTACCAAACATGTTGTCTGCCTGAGAGAGTTCACTAGTACAGCTCATCTGATATTCTCCCAATAAAATATGCTTTTATTTGGAAAAAAATAACAGAATACACTAGGGAATGTTTAGCCTTATTCGAAGAGCCACAAAGCAAACAGCAAAGCAGGATGTGTGATGCTAAAGACAATCACTACGAATGCAGAACGCAAGTGAGGTAGAAGTCCTTATTCTGCCCTTATCACAGATGCAAATAAAGGCCTATTATACCTATCATTTTTCCTATCCCAGCTCTTCTATGTTGTAAAAATAATGATTATTTATTGAAAATCCTTGGCCATTTTCAGCCACTAAAATTTCAAGAAAGGATCAAAATTATACAACATGCAGTCTTCAAATATACAGACTGAGAATACATCAGGCCATCAAAAGGCTGTGGTAGTATAGACATTTATGTCTCTGACCTGCACAGTCACTGGGATTACAGGGTGTTCCTGCTCTGTTCTTCAGGTATAAGCTTAAAATACACTTTGTTTCCTTGTGTAAACTGTAAACAAATGACATTTTAGGCTCACGTACATCATAATATTCAGTATACATCTATTTCTTGAAAATGAATCATTATTTTGAAGCTTTTCATTAGCTCATTAACTCATTTCAACTTAAGAATCTAGTATGTCTAACTATAATTGATTTTCTCTCTCCATTTTCCCTTCAGCAATATGAAGCACAATCAACGTCAGTTTCAACCTATTTTACGCTAATCAAACCAGAAATAACTACAGAAGTGTTGCATTAAGTGACTAATTCCATTCATAATTTATTCTAACCTTTAAAACATCCTCTTAAACAAACTATAGAACTTTCTAAGCTTACTAGAAGTTATTGTCAGTTTAAAAATTTTATGTAAACATCAACGATCTGTAGTATTGCTGGCAGTAAATCCAAGAGCAGGATTCCGTTATTTTAAGACTTTAAATACCAAATCCCTGTTCTTGAATACCCACTTAGAGCTTTGCTTAAATCCAGATAAACTAAAACATTCTCACTGATGTCTTTTAGCACAGGACCACAAGATGGTCTAAAACCAATGAATTCCACAAATGATATTAAACAGACCTGCATGTCTCTCTTGCTTCATTGACTTCATATATTAACAGAAAGAAAAAAAAATACTGAATATGTTACGTGTTAAACTTTTACACAGGTGTTCAGTGGCAAGTTCCAAATGCTGAAAGTAGCCCATTGCTGCTATCACCATCTTGTTCCCTTTTCCCACTGGCTGCAACACAAAGCTGAGGCTGTTTCTTCTCTCATCACCAACGAAAATTTCACTCCCTTGCAAGAAGCCTGTTCTGTCTCTGGCCTTCCTGCCAGAACTGAATCCCATAAACAAGGCCTCACAATTTAAAAAGGATGAGAAGGTACTTGAACATGTCCTAAGGAGAGCACCAAAGCTGGTGAAGAACTGGAAGGCATGTCCTCTGAGGAGTGGCTGAGGATACAAGCTCTGTCACGTTTGGAGAGATGGAGGCTGAGGAGTGACCTCATTGCTCTCTGCAGCTTCGAGGAGGTGCTGAGCTCTTCTCCCTGGTACCCAGTGGCAGAACACGTGGGAATGGCACAAAGCTGCATCCCTCAGTGGAGCTTTGGACTTGACAGGAGGAAACATTTCTTCACTGAGAGGGTGGTCAAACCCTGGCACAGCTTTCCTGGAGCGATGGTCGATGCCTCAAGCCTGTCGGTGTTTAAGAGTCTTTTGGACAATGCCCTTAATACTATGTTTAAACTTTTGGTCAGCCCTGAAGTGGTCAGGCAGTTGGTCTAGACGACTGTTGTAGGTCCCTTCCAGCTAAACTATTCTATTCCACATGCACACTCCAAGTCAAACAACGAGACTGTTATTTGCCTAAAATGTCAGAGTTTTTCCAGCTCCAAAACCACATCGAAGGACACGTAAAATAAAATCCTGTTTCCACTTGTAACCTTTGTCTTATGTTATTTTTCTGATTCTGTTTCGGGGACGATGCTCACAAGCATTAATAGAATGTGCACGTGTAGCCAGGAGTAGGCTGACGCATTCTCCACTTCAGCTTGAAGAAACATCCTTTGCAGTCTTGCAAAGGCAAGTCACAGACCTGCAGATAGTAGCAGTAGGAATACAGGCCCAGCCTTTCATCAAGAGCGAGAACATGAAGAATGAGAATCAGGACCAAGAACCATGACTGACCACGCACCAAAGAGGAAGGGGAAGAGTATGTGGTATTGTGGGGTATTTTCAAAAGGATGACACGTAGTGATGACAGGCAGACGTTTTGCCTTCCAAAACTTGCTCCGCCACTGTGATTCTTGGCCAGTGATGCATGACAAGCACTCCAATGCCTGCCCGGCGCTTGCATTGCATGCAGGGAGAGCTGAAAAGTGGCAGCTTTGCATGGCGCAGCAAGCCTGAAGCCCTTCCAGGAACAGGCAGTTTAGCACAAGCAAGGGCCCCTGGGGAAATGGAGCCCCAGGAAGAGCAGAGCTCACTCCTGCTGCAAACTTGCACTGGGCAAGAGATCCCGCGAGAGCCAGGGCATGAATGGTACCTTGGAGGTGCAAGAGCAGCGGGAAGGAACCGAGCTGAAAGGCCCACAGCCTTTCCCTCGCCCAATAAGCAGGTCACCTTGTCATAGAAGGAGATCAGGTTGGTCAAGCAGGACCTGCCTTTCCTAAACCCATGCTGACTGGGCCTGACCACTTGTTTATCTTGTATGTGCCACATGATGGCACTCAAGATGATCTGTTCCATGACCTTCCCTGGCACCGAGGTTAGACCGAGAAGCCTGTAATTCCCTGGATCCTGCTTCCAACCATTCTTGTAGATGGCTGCCACATTCGTCAACTTCCAGTCAACTGGGACCTCCCCAGTTAGCCAGGACTGCTGATAAATAATTGAAAGTGGTTTAGTAATCACCTCTGCCAGCTCTTTCGGCATCCTTGGATGGATCCCATCTGGCCCCACAGACTCGTGCATGTCTAAGTGGTGTAGCAGGTCGCCAACCATTTCCCCTTGGATTACTGGGTTTTCATTCTGCTCCCCAGCCCTGTCCACTGGCTCAGCGGGCTGCGTACCTGAACAACAACTCCTCTTCCTATCAAACAGTATTACACAGTCCCTGTGCCCAGGAGACCCAGGGGCCTGTCCCTGCCATTGGTGGCCATACACTGGGCACAGCTGCTGGGTGTCCCTGACACCTCTCTCGCACTCAGCTCCCCACAACAAACCTCGCGCTGTTACTCTTCTCTCAGGCCACAGCACAAATGAAACCTGCAACACAGAGACCACCCCTGGTAGCTGCTCCCTCTCTGCACCAGAGCTGACATCCATGAGGCCTTGCATTTACCAAAACGTGATGTTACAGTTATAGTCATCAGCTATTTAAAGTCAGGAAGATCCTTTCCACTATGATGTTATCTGCCAGCAATGTATTTCAGCCACCTGCATGTCTGAACACATTTAGAGAGTTACCAGTGTGTCCATGTCCCTCCTATGCATCTTATGTCATACATAAGAGTGACAACTGAAATCAGAATGTAGCACCATAATATTATTTTTTCATCTTTGCACATTTATTTCTTTGTAATGTATTCTTCAGAAGTATAACAGCTTAGTTGTTTGTTTTATTTGGAATGTTTCATTCTAACTAAACGATTCTGATGTAACTACTAGGAGGGTTTTTTTTTTTAAAGGAAATATACCAACAGTTGGTTTCATGCTTTTAATACCTAGATAAATCAACCAAATTCTGAAAAATATTCTCTTGAATACGCATTAAGATAGAAATTTGTGTTCTGCAAAAACCTGCATTACAAGTAGGGTACACATTAAAATCATCTGCTATAAATAGCAAAATTAGTTTTAGCAGAATTCAGACTTAAGAGGTTTTGTAATTTTTTAAGAAAGGGCTGAATGAGCACCCACTACTGAACTCTAAAGGGAACAAGTCAAGTAACTATATGCAACAGTGCCCTGCAATTCAGTGATGGCAGAAAGCCATGATTTGAAATTAGTTGTACTGCATATAAGCAGTGTAAAAAGCATCAAATCAGTTAATGGATTAATGCAGCACATAGTAAAAAAATTCAATCCCAGTATCATACAGTTACTGACCTGGAAAACACAGCAATGAAACATATCTATGTTTGCTGACAGAATCCGAAGTTATTTATGTTACCTTCAAAAGAAATAAAACACCCTTCTTGTGTAACACTTTATCATATTCTCAAATTTTGAACTGTTATGCAGGATGTAATCTAACCATTACATCAAATATAAAACACATACTGCCAGCAAATTGCAAAATGAGTATTAAAATAAAAACCAGCCTTTCAGAAGAACAGCAATTTCAATACCAAGATGTGCATATTTAACTTTCTATCAGTGGTACTTACTAACACATGGCTATATTATAATCACTATAACCATGGACACCCATCAAATATGCCATGATTATGCTTCAAAACCTCAGAAAAAACCTATACAACATCTACCTGAACCAGACATTCTGTTTGTAAACTTTCTTAGTTTTAAGTTGATTTCGTATAAACTTTGCCAGTTTCAATGAAATGCACGATAGAAACCAGAATGGATTCTTACAGTCAAATCCTTATAAAAAAAACCCCAACAACCAAACAACCAAAACACTTGTTTGTATACTGAACTTTACACAGTTCTGCCCAAAGGTCAAGACACTAGAAAACAAAAACTGCGTTTCTGGTTCCAGATACCATCAGGGATTCAAGTGTCTGGAAGGAAAGACCTACACATCTGCTGGATATCTTTTCCTCACAATCTCCACAGAAGTTAACTAAAGATTCTATTCTGTATGTGATACATAATGAGGCCAATAACATCACACACACACACTCGCACTTACCTATTGCACCTTCCAGATGCCACAGAATCGCAGAGGAGTCTTGTGGTTTATGCCAGCACAAGAGACTCATTCAACTTTCTTTTAATGTCACATTGATCAAGTTGTAAAGAACTGTAAATTGCAGGAGGAAATAAGGAGGTAATGCAGCTACAGACTAATTATGGCCTCCACTGGAATCCATGGATTCGTTCTGGAAGTGCCACTTGATTCCATGAAGACTGCAAGCCCGCAGTCACAAACACTGTGACTTCCTTCAAATACAAAGAACTAATTGACACACTGTGACACCCGAGTGACCCAGCACATTATCTCTTCTTTCTTGTAAAAACAAATGCATGCATCAAGTTTAAAAATAAATTGTGTATTAATTCACAATTACTTAAGCAGAACAAAAAACCTTTTTTGCCATGAGCATGCCCAAGCACTGGAACATGTTGCCCAGAGACATTGCAGAGTCTCCATCTTTGGAGAGAGTCAAAACACAACTGAACAATGTTTGGAGCAACCTGCTCTAGCTGGTTGTTTTGAGCAACGGGCTGGGCTAGATATCTCCAGCTGTCCCCTCCAACCTCAACTATTCTATGGAGACTGTAGTAAGGAAGCAACAGAAATATAACAGAGTAGAGCACCATGTTTTTCTGATTTTTAGATTAAGGTCCAACCTGAAAAAAGTAGCTTGTGCTAGAATTCATAAATGTAAGAATGCTAGGCAATCCTGAGATTCCATATTTCCCATGCTTTGATCACACATAAAGTTCTATATAGCAAAAACTAGGGAATAATATTGAAATCCGTGACTACATTTTAAGCATTTTACAATGAAGACTTTTAAAATGGCAAAAAAGAGACTATTAATTAACTTTCTTCAACCATTTCCCTCCTTTCACAACTAGTAATTGTAGGAAAGGGAGGAAGGAGTGAGCACAGAGCCTTCTGGAGTGAAATTTAACATACAATACAGTCTACAGGAAAACTACAATCAAATCCTCTGGAGAGGTTACAAATTCACATTGCGTAAGCTATTTGTAGCTACTACGTCTCAAATAAAACCCACTGAAGTTAGAAGTGTGATATAGCCAAGAAAAAGAAGAACCACATGAAAGCCAATGTAGCCAATTCTGCTCCTTGTACATAAACACATTCTCCAAGTAGAACCTGCGAGTGATTCATGTAGGAAATCAAATTAATTACTCTAAACTCCTGAAGCGTTTGATATTTCATGAGATTTTGATGCAGCTGGCAGTTTATCCATACACATATACAGTCTTCATTACATTCACTCCTGAAAGTTGCAAGCTAAAAATTCTATGAACCTCCACACAGCTGCTGGATACTTTAGCTTCAAACATAGGAGCAGTTTCAAACTAACCGGTGTTTGATCAGATACTACACTTTTCAGATTAATCTACAATTTAAAAAGTATAAGAAAATACACATAATTTTTTGCAGTTACCCAGCAGTTCCATTGCATCATCTTCATTGTCAATGTCTTCTTCGGTTACAGAGGGAGCCGTGCTTTGAGCAGAATCAAAGGAGTCCTGAGAAAGCATGGCAGCCAGCAGTTTCTTATGTTGCTGCTGTTGTTGTTTTAGTCCTTTGGTCTTCGGCTCCATTTTTAAGCTGTGAGGGAGGAAAGCACAACTTTCTCTTACTGATACTCTCTATGAAATATGCACACATTTGTCAAATTACTGTAGCCCATTATGTCCTCTAGATCTGAAGGCTAACACCATCAGATCACACAAAAAACAGCTGGTTATCACTCATTCTCTGATCATTGGATGTTTTAAGGCAGTTTGTGTTTTCAGTTCCTATCTAAAGTTTTGCTTGAAAGAGGATGAGAAATTTCCCCTTGACTTTATAGGCATTAATCAAGTCTAAATAAGCTACATATACACAAAAACAGGATGCCAATTACTAGTCAGTTTTGCTAAGGCATTGATCACACAGCAACAAAGGTGACAACAAAGAACTGCTCCCTTGAGTGGTTATGTTATCACGACCCCATAGGATCCTAGGATCACTCTGGCTGGAAGAGACCCTCAGGATCATAGAGTCCAACCATAACCTCATCTATACATCTTTTAAACACCTTCAGGGATGGTAACTCCATTACTTCCCTGGGCAGCCTGTTTCAATGCCCGACAACCTTTCCCGTGAAGAATTTTTTCCTAATATCCAACCTGAACCTTCCATGGCACAACTTGAGGCCATTTTCTCTTGTCTTATCACTTGCTATCACTTGCTACTTGGGAGAAGATTAGGATTAAGGATTAGGGACTATATAGGTGTAGCAATTCTCATTCTTTGTTGACTTGTGTCCCTAACCTAACTAAGAGATAACTGGAACTGCACAGAAGTCGCCAGAAGGGTCTAAGGAAGGACTTGCTACAGTTAGCAATTTCTGATTCCTTACAATATCAATAAAGATTCCTTACTATACAATACAGACAACAGGACAGAAGTTTGTTTCCCCACATAAGAGTATCAGCAACACCTCAGAATATCTTACAGTCTGTTGCAGGAAGACAGATCTGTTGTAAATTTATGAAATTTAGTATAATCAATGATAGTTCATTTTCCACTACAAAGATAAACACTAATAAGACAAAGTAGACCCTGGAGGTGAAGAATGGGCTTGGAGTTTAAGACATCAGGTTATGGATGGGGCCTCTACAAGCTCTAGTTTGTTTCGGGCTCTAGGAAATGAGAGCATCATATTAAAAAAATCACTCAAATTCTCCACTGTGTACATAAATTATCCCTTGCGGAAGTTTCCCAAGAGCCTTGCTGCTTCTCAGAATTTCTCCAGGAGATTTTTCATGTAAAAAACTACTAACAATGACTTGGAAACGAGTTTAATCCTATTTTCACTGTGTTCAAAATTCTGAAAGATGAGCTCAGTACCAGCAGGACTGCCATCAGCACTTTTATACAGTCCCTTATCAGATATTAATACCTTGCCTTCCTCCCTTACAGCAGCAACAGAGAACAGTACAGAACCAGTGACAAATACAGTCTTTCCTCTGTAGTAATCCAGAACATTAAGGGCAGAAAGGTGGCCTTTCATCAGTTTGACAAGACGTCATTAATACAGCTGCCTCAGACTGGCTACACTATCTTTCCCAGTCAAAATAGTAGTGAAACCTGTCCTTTCAGTTGCTCAAAATTAATTCCCCTTCTTTACATAACTGGGCCTGGCTTTCAGATATACAACATGTGTGCTTCTGTTGCTCACCATCACAGGAGGAAATAGCAGGTTCTTCTCACTGTCCACTACTGAATGGAGCAAAAAGCGAGGTTCATGGTTGCAAAGACAGAAAGAGCAGACAACTCAGAGATTCCCAAATACCACGTACTACATAATACTCACTATGATCTGCCTTATGCTGAAAAGACCAATATTGAAAATGGGCATGTTACTAACAGACCAGTGGTCCACAGCAATATGCCGTTCTCTGCAGCCTACTCAGTCCCCTACAGAATGCTATGAATGCGTAAGGACCCAGGGCTTCCCCTTCTACCAAACACAAAATAACTTGTACGCTGTGGTCTGTGAGCACAACGCAGAGAGAGAGAGAGAGTTGCATGACACTGACAGCAATTAGTCTACCAGTGATCAATGCCTAATCCTCTGGGTATTTATATAGTATTTAATTTATATAGCATTTCCTTACCTTTAGTAACAGGTAAAAGGAAACATTTTACCTGGAAATAATGGGAAGATTAAAGTTTTCACTTTCATGTTCTTATGGTGTAATTGAAGATTGGCATTAGTTGTGAGGGTTTACTGGCTTATCACATAAATCTTGATAACTAGTGATCAATAAACTACCACTTTTTAATAAAAGTGTTGCTAAATCAAATTTAACTAGATATAATTGGAAATATTTAATGTGAATTTCAAATTGCTCACTCTTACAGTTGCCAGGTAAAAATGTAACTGAATTATTTTAGGCTACATTAACTACACAGTAGATGAATGAAAGACAGATGAGGTAACCCAAAATCCTTTACAACTGATAACAACTTCACCCTCTTGAGAATTTAATTTAATCCCATAGAATCCATACTACTCCCACTATTTTTGGATGTACTAGGTATACGGTACATTTAAACTACATTATTATTATCTACTGCTTGTCTCTTGCATTTGCTGTATAGTCAATTCCAAATTCTGCTAATATTAAACATTCAGATTAAATTGATCAGTACAGGCCTTTTAAACTTGCATATATATATATGGGGCATCAATTTTAATATCACCATTATCTTGAAGTTCTGCAATTTTATTATTATTTTGCAAGATTGCAAACATGCTTTTTATAAGCGCGTTACAAAAGCTGAAGAAATGCTAATGAAGCAAAGAATTATCTCAGACAAAGTCAGTCATCCAAATGTAAACCCATATGCTGTATGTAATTTAGTAGTTACTCATTTCCACTGAAAATCAGTATTCCCACTTAATGATACATAGTTTTCAACAGGTTTTCAGCACTTACTGCACCTAAAAACTAGAGATATCAGTGTCCCATGACTCTTCCCTGGCATTGAGTACCCCATATTCTCCTTATTTCATATGCCAGGCAACATGATTTTGCCATGATACCCATCAAGACTTCTCAAATACTATTCTGAAAGCCATTAATCACATTTTTAATTATAGCATTAGCTGTGAGGTTTCTCACAGCTTGTACCACCCTCTACAAAGTGAAAAATATGCTGCTTTGAATCATCTTTGTTACTCAGAACTAAACCTCTTTGCTCCCTTCTCGAGATTAGACAGCGATGCTTGTTTCTGCTCCTTCCTATTGAGAAAAGGGATACAATATCCTAAATTTGCTCTGCAACGTGGAACAGCTCTTTAATCAATGTCTTTATTGGACTGCTGAACAAGGAAAAAGAAACCCAGGCCCTCCCAACCATGCTGCAGTGCCAGTTGCTGACTCCGTTACTTTCCCAGGAACGGCACTGGAGAGACCCAGTGTCTGAGCTCTGTTGGTTCCAGTCCATCATCTGGCTGAGGAATCTTTGCTACGTGCTGCTGCTTCTTTGAAATAGTAGTACTATTTCCCCCACAATAATCTAATTAAAAGAAGAAAGAAGTACTCATGGGTAACAAACATTCCCAACATGTGACGAAATTTAATGAATGCAGCCTGTGAGAGTACAGCAAGGGACAGATGAATTTCCTTGTGACAGAGAGGTGAATTCCAGTGTAGGAGGCACAAGAAGGACATTGTGAAGAAATACCTTAGACCTTTCCAAAGGGAAAGCAGAGGGCTTCTGCCTTCTTAAAGAAAAAGAGGAAGAAAAAGGTGTCTGCTGCAGTCAGAATACTGGTTATAACCAAAGAGAAAAGCTACAGGGCTGAGGCAGAACCACAGATGTTTAAGCCAGTGCAGGAGTATGAATTCCTTTTAAAGGAAGGCTGTGAATACTTCGCTTTCTGTGATAAACAGGTATCTTCAAATCATGGAAAATGCCCTGTAAAAATGATAATATCTTCCATGTAGCTGAAGCACATCAAACAATTCCTTCATCCTCACTCAAGCACAATAAATAGTGAGAAGTTATTTACTGCAGAGAATACAATTTTCCCTTTGAGAAAGAATTGTTATTAACACCAAGATGCTAAGTATAAGAGCTGAAGATTAATTTAGGAAGTCCTGTTTAAATTAACATAGATACTGTTTCCCTTGCCTATTTTTCCATTAAATGAGAAAAATCAGATTTGTCACTAAAGTGCCAAGAAGATTAACAGAGCTGCTACCAACTGCTGAAAGACGGAAGGGTTTGAAGTATCTGAAGGAAGCCATATATCACAAAATTATTACACCATGGACCCCAATCATGTCAACATAAACTTAGCTTTATACAAGGGAATTAAACCTTGGGATTGTAAATGAGTATAAAGTTAATTATATAAAAAAGTATGAGAAAAAAAAACAGTCACATATTAATGTCTCCCATTTATTCTGCATGCTGCCACACTACGGCATAAGAATTTTAAAGCCCTGCACTCTGCTCTCATAAGTGGGGTGTTAGAAAGACAGTTCTGCTTCACAAATTACAAAATTTCTAAACCAAAATCCCACCTTCCTCCAGGACTGCTGCTATCCTCGCTGTCCCACTGCTCATTCTTATTTCTTGGTATTGGTGGCTGCAGCATCTCAGCAGCCAGCGGGTCTGCATCGTTCTCTTCACGGCCAATCCACTCTCCAATTACACGAGGTCTGAGAAGGGGGGTGTTAAAACCTGTTGACTCCTGAAGAGAAATAACCAAAAAAAAAAAAAAAAGAAAAAAAAAGAAAAAATAGAAACACTGCATTTCTTGTTCACAACCACGCATGTAAATAAGAAATCAAAAATAAAACTATTCATTTAAAAAGTACAAAAATAGTTCAGTACATTAACATTTCAGAGGGCTACAAACACCCAGAAATCATGGGCTAATGAAAAGATTCCCATTAACAAAATTCCAAGACAGATTTGCCCGCCCCAATGCCTAAAATCTCTCCTATTTCTTACTTTTCAAAAGCAACACTAGAAACCTGGGGTATTGTATCGAAAAATTATACTTTTTGTTTATAAATGCACAACTCTTAAAACCAGCACTGTGTCAGCTCTGTTAAGCACCTGATGAGGTCACTTGTATAATGAACATCTCAACCAAGAGACTGTTGTAGATTAACAGCATCACTCTTATTTGCATTATGAATTAATGTAAAACTAATAAATACATCTGAATTTGCCATTTTAAAAAAAACCCTGCTGGGATTTGCATAATGTATCTTTCAATTCTGACAATGATATTAACATTTTAATAAAATGCATTTCTGAAACTAGTACTCATATTTTTAACCACTTGCTGGAAAAAAGATAGCTGGAGAGGATTACGAGAAGGAAGCAAAACGCAACCGGAATATTCAAAACTATAGCAATTATTTGCATCATTATATTAGCAATTTAGATTAAGGAAACAGATTGTCCTTAGAAACTGTATGAAAAAGCTGTTCTGAAGCGGTGAGTACCTCTGTTCTCAATGTTACTAGAATGGTTGTAGATAAAGGATCATGTACAATGGTATAGTCAATCTAAAAATCACATATGTATGCAAAAAATAGATATGAAACTATGGGATAGGAATATTTATTTTGCTTTAATTAAACTCTTTTCTAGGGTAGCAAAGACACTTCAAATATAGTGTTCCTAATTAGGAGAGATACATTCTATTCCTATCCTCTAATAAGAGAAAATTTTAGGAAAACAAATCCTTGGCTCTTACCTAACTCAGTGTCTCAATAAATACTCCTGCCATAAATCAACGCTTTCCAAACAAAGAGCATCTGGAAAAGTATAGCACAGTGATTACTTAGCCTAGCAACCATATTTTCTCATCTTCCTAAAAACAAGCCATTTTAAAATTCTCTTCCTAATTGACACAGACATGGTAAAAGCACGGTTTGAAGTAGAGGCCTCTCCTGAAATGAAGCAAAGCAAAACAGGCCTGCAAACTTTTCACATGAATATATTTACCCCACTTTGGCTAGATACTGTAATTTTGCTCAGCAGAATGCCAAGAGTCCATTTTGACAGAGCCAAATGTGACCCAGGCCCTGGCTTAGACTCATTCACCCTTGTTCTGCTGTTCCACTGCATGCAGCGTGCCCGAGTGCATCACCGCACTCTGTGTGTCTCTCCAGAGCTCTCCATCACTTGACTAATTCACTTTTTACACATCTGTTTTCTGCAGGGCTGGCATGACACAGAGGACCACTGAAAATGGAATGCAGCCAGTACAGAAGAGAGAAATCTGAGGAAAACACTTCAGCTTCAGAGGTTTTAGAATACCTAACCACAGGCGCCTTTCTTTTAGGTACTTACAAACACACATTGTGTACATCTGTCTGGTGCTATGTCATAGGTAATGTAGACTAGATGACAGTGGCCTCTGGTCACTTGACAGGTGTAACCTGTCACAGCTGTGACTACCATCATATGCCTGGAAGCTAGGAGAAAAGATGATTCCACTGCCCGCAATGCCTTCATTACACAAGGTGCTTACATCAGTTTAAGTAAGAACCATTTAGCCTCATCTGAGGTTTATTCCTGCTACTCTAGCCATTTTCTCCCTTGGATAATTTCTAATAATTAATAAAAATGGTTCCTGGAGCTAGTTAAACTTGCAACAACTTGCAGTGTCAATGTTGCTAAAAGCTTTCAGTTCCTGAAGTGAAAATGAAAAGCACCTGAAAATTTGCCCTTTTTTCAGTACCATAAGTTTTTCCTGACACTGTGCACAGCACCATCAGCATATGAATAAGTAAACCATGAATGTTGTGTCCATCCTTGTTATGCTGATTTCTTTTCTAGACATTTTAGGGATTGCAGTAGGACTTTCATACACTACTTAATAGAAACGTAATTCACATTATATAGTCACGCTTTGCCTCACTTTATCACCTTGCTTTCCTTTTTGAATCTTGTTAGATTAGTACAACACAGTTTCAGTGACCTAATTTATTTTCTTCCTTTCAACTACATAAGCAGCCACAGTGAAAACAGTAAAATGGAGAATCAGAGATAGCTTTATTCAGAAGACCAAGATGTTTATTTGGCACCTTATTTCAAAAGCTTCACTAAATTCCAGCGAAGTATTCTGTTCTCAAACAAGTTTTCATAGTTTTGTTTTGGGCTTTTTTGATATATAAACCTTAGCAACTCAACTAATTTCCAATTTGTATTTCCCTATAAATAACAGAAGAAATTGACAGTGACATTAGCACACAGAAAGTATTTTCAGGATAGGTAGGTATCTAAATCTGCACTAAATGAACCTAGAAGATTATTTTATGGTGCAGTCCAGGTGTCATCCACTTATCATCCGCATCAGTGGCTACCAACTCGACACACTCAAGCTTCCTGTATGTGGAGACCAGGAGAAGAAGGGAAAGCCTGGAGGACAGCTGAATCTCATCTTCAAGTTGGGCTGAGATGTGGGTGTAGTATGAAACCCCTACCAAGGAGCACAATAACATTAACGCATAGTTATTTAAGCATAGTTTTAAAAGCTCGCTATTCCTCATTTCCAATATGGATTTTGAGGGTACCTCCATAGTGAGAAATATTTGGGAGTGAGCAGAAATTTATTTTTATGTCTTAGGAGTAGTTGTTTCCTCTATTTTATCAGTTATAACCTGTGTTCATTGTAGTAATACTACATGTAAGAAGCAGCTATACCCTGTACACAACACAGAAAAAGTGTTTTAATATTAACATTGAGGGACAAAAATCTGTTAGGAATTATTAGACCATTTTCAGTTGAGCCTGATTCTGGATCTCTGACACTTAGATGTCTCCCATTATTAATGTTTAAAGTGACTGAAAGACATTGTTGGGAATTCCAGTCAAATCTCACAATGTTATGACAGGTCTCGCGTTATCTGGGAGAGACCACTACATGAATCTAAAGTAAAGCACCAATCCATTGAATATTTGTATTACATGAAAAATCTCATCTGTTTAAAAGAAAATACTTCTAGCCTCTGTATCCGCAGTTAAAAAAGAGGCTTGGAAAAATATTCACTAAGTGTTCTTCAGAAAAATCACAAGCCAAAAGATGAATAAACTTTCCCCTATGTCCTTTAAAATTGCATTAAAATGACAATATTTTAGTCAGTCTCTCACTGTGGCATAAGGTAAAGGGCATGACTCCTTTTTTTTGCATGGTCTGGTTAAGAAACATCGCTGAAATGGGTACAAACATATAAGCCCATTTTAAACATACTTTTGAACTGTAGCATCCCAGCTACATTTTGCCTCAATGTGTCTTACAATGCAGACATTCTACAGTGCAACATACATTACAGTTTATTTTGTGACATATAGACAAGTAGGGTCTTCCAGGAGCAGCAAATTCTAGAGGAAGCACATCATCAGTAGTCCCACGGCCAGAGCACTCACCTAGGACACCAGAGTTTCAGTAGTACGGCTGTTCTTTACTTCTGTGTGTATTTGAGGTTTCACCTTACAGGGAAGTGTCCAAAAAGACTCAGGAAAAAAAACTCTGAAATTCACAACTAAGTCATTTTTTTTTTCTCTAGAATTTTTTAGTCAGTCTACAATTCTGTAAATTTTGCAGAAAAGGGTAACATCCTAGCTCTTGTTCTTTGTTTACATGAAATTCTTCACATTATTGAGGACCTTTAGGAAACCACACACTTCCATGCATAGTTTCTGTTCCATGGTAAGGAGGATGAGCTGATTCAGAAATTTGTATTATATTAACTCTGCACTTTAGCCTTAAAATCTGTGAGTCACAAGGCATCCCGTCTCATTTTCTTTCTTTACACACCGTACTTGCAGTGTCAGTTGCTGATTTTATGTAACTTCCATGGCCTAGAGAGGTGGGCTGATTCATCAAGAGAGACAGAACATCAAACTCTGCAAGTCTGAATTAAATGAGATGAAAAAGGAGGGAATCTATACAACAAGTCTATTTTAATTGCAGTAATCTTAGGATTCTTTCCTCTTTTTTTTTTCTTTGCAATGACACTATTGAACTTAGAAATTCTATTATACTACATCAAACTGAAAGCTTCCATTGTGACTGAAAGACTGACCTTCTCTGCCTGTATTTTCTCTACCTCTGTCTTGGACTGAAGCCCTAATTACTGGCACGAAGCTAATAATAGCTGATATTTGACAAGAATCCGCTTAAATGAAACACCCTTCCACAAAAGCGATTGTGATTCAGAGCAAACTGGTTTTCCACATCCAAATGCTGGAGTAACTAAGCAACTAACTAATTAACTGGATTACTTGGAGGAGGAGTTACATCAACCAACAATACTGCTCAATTACTCCCCTGACAAAGGCATCTAGAGGTTACTGCAGCCAGAAAGAAAGATTTAAAAAAAATAAAATACTTACATAATGGGAAACAAAATAAACATACACAGGCATTCTCTGTTTTCTCTGAGTTAATAATCCAAACCACAATAAAAACAGCAGGATCATGGGCTCTGTCCTTACCTCCTAAAATGTTCCTGATCGTCCGGAAAATACAGCAAGGAAGAGCACATAGAGGAAATTATTATTTAGTTCTATGTCTCTCATGACACCTATGTAATGCCAAAGTTCTAACAGAATCCAATGCCAAGATTGGGCATGCTGTTCTAGACCCATGACATGCACCTGAAGGGTTAAATGGTTAATCCAAACCACAGATTAATGTGGTTTGAAAAATGATTCAGTGCTGCCACAGCCTAGATAAGAAATCTGTAGCATCAGCATGTATTTCTGGGAAAGGAACTGCAATGAACTTGACCACATTTATACCTGAAAAATAAACATCACCTGGAAACATGTGCAGGTGAAATGGAACCAAATTCTACCATTATCAGATAGTCTTTGGCTGCTTTTGGCCCAAGCCAAATAACACACTTCGAAACAAGTCACAGGAACGTTTCAGGAATTAGCTCATGTAAGGGACCATTCCTAGGAGGCAGGATTTCATAGGATGGTCCTGGCTATGCTCAATTTCTTAACACAGAAGAAGCTTTTATGTCCATTGAGAATCCTTAAGGGGCAAAATAAGAAATAGAAATGAAGTTCACTTAATCCCATGTAGACAAAAAAAATTGTGCCGCTTCTGTAAATCTATCCTGGAAGCCTACTGAGCAACACAGCACAAATGAAGCATGGTAAGAGCTTTATCGTTTGATTTTTTATTTTACAAATAACTTTTGATTTCAAGGACATTCAATTTACCTGTCCTCATCAGAAACAGGTGTTAAAGCAGATACAGTATTGTAAAGGTGTCAGGTAATGTATGCTATTGAATGTACATAACAGGATATCAAGTTTTATTAAGGAAAACCTACCACCTTCCAATTTTAAATCATAAACAATAAAGTATATGGTAACAAGAATAAAATTAACTCTTTGCTCAGACTGGATCCTGAGGAAATTCAACAATTATGTTCTCCATCTCAATTCTCACACTGATTAATTAAATTTAAAAAACATGAATGTTTTTTAACAATAATATATCATCATTTAAAAAAATTAACACAGAAGTATCTCCTAAAAAATATGTTAAAAGTATGTGATAACAGGCTCTAGCCCAAAATGTCTTTTTCCTCCCACAAACAGTATTTCACAGTTTTTTTCAACAAACAAAACCAAATGAAGAAGAGTTCTTCATAAGTATTCTTAAAGATAAGGATTCAAATGGAAGGACTTTCTAATTGCATTTCTCATCACTTCTGAGCACGGTTAAGGAAACAGTAGGATAACTTAGATACTGTTACACTCTTAAAATGAACAACAAGACAAAGCAAGATCAAGGGAAAAATGATAAGTAAAGGCCGTGGTTCTGAAATGGCAGCCCCATACACAAATGACTGCATGGTAACAGTGATCAATCTTGTCTAACTGGCCTTTCCCAGAGAACCCAGTGGAGTGATTTTATACACACTTGTGTCAGAAAGGTTCATGCCTTCATTTTACCGGGAGAAAGCAAAGATATTTTAAAAATTGTCTCCTCTACTAGCCATTATTCCTGTGTCTTATATACCTTTTCTCTTATTTCCCTGAGTAATGGTTTCTGACACCAAGAACACAACTACAAATTCTTGGCACTACAAGCGTACTGCTGTTCACTGGTGAGAACAGGGAAGATAAAGGTGTTCTGTTCCCTTGAGAACTTTGAAAAGTAAGCTTGATTACTCTTTCAGCATAGAATTCATTACAGCTAAAACTAAAATTCATGTTAACTATGTAATGTATCGAAAGGACCAAACCAGAAGAGATCACTGTTTGTTGCATTCAGAAAGGAAGTAAAGACTGATCTTTATGCCCTATGCATTCCTGATCAAATCTGAGGAACAAAAATTATTCCTAAATATTCTCAGAAATCATATCTGAGAATACAGAATTCATGACTTCATGAATAAAAGGTATGTAAAGCTAAATAATTCCAAAAGTACGCAAAGTAACCCAACAGGCTATAATAAGCAAAGATGGTATCAAGATCAACAGCATTTCCATGGCCCCACTGATAGTCCCTTAAACTCTGTGAGATTTTTTTTCCATATTTGAAAGTCCATCCTGGATCAAGCTCTTAATGTATCAACATACACAGTACTTACCTGTATACCCTTCCATACCCAAACTTCCTCTGAACCCAACAGAACTGAAGTGTTGATGCCACTACAGGGAGATGCAGCTCTCATCATCTAAATTATGACAGTAATCTGTCTTTTTGTACTGTTCATCAGGCATATAGTAAATCTTACCTTATCAGTTTCATCAGAAATAGCAATGCCTGAAAACAAAACAGATTAAAAAAATAAATAATTGGAAAAATTCTTTCTACACATGTATTTTACTACAGTAAGTAAAAGCAGAGTTTACTCCAAAAAGTTTACATTTTGTTCTCTGCACACTGCTGTGCCATACAATGTATCACACTCTGGTCCATTAGTGAAATTGCCTGAAAACAATACACTCTAAACTTTCATCAGCTGCAATATTATCAAAATGAGTTTTCAAAAAACTATGCAAATGAAAACAGAAGATGTGCCAGTAAAGTGACAACAAGCTTAAGTACACTCCTATCTACTTTGTAAAATTAAACTAGCAACATAATATTTACATATGGACACATTATTATGCAAATCTCACCCTGATCAGCATGCATAACATCATGCTGCAACTACAGGGCAACATGGACATGAGTCTCCTCTCTTCATAGTTCATTGTAGAAACAATTCTATGAAACAGACGGAATTTAAAGAGAAGAAAATCTCGAAGTAAAATTTCACAATAGAATGCAAACAGTTTTTCTGAATCCTCTAAAAAAGAATTTGTTTATTTGTTCTTGTCCTTTCTGCTGATGCCTGCCTGAGGCTTTCCCATGCTTGCTTCCATCATGTCATCTAACTCGTTCTTTCAATTATGACTATCCTGTAGCACATTAAATATGCACAGCTGGCCTCAGAATTTTTAAGAGAGCTACATGCCTCAGTCATATCACATGGAGAGATCAAGTAATCATACGTTAAATGCTATCATGTTAAAAATTCTGATATATTGAAAGCAAAGCATTTCCCAGGTTCCTATGAGGTTTGATAAGAGACATATCCAGGTTAGAACTTCAATTCAAAAACCAACTACAAGCATTTCTTGGTGGTGAAAATTAAGTGGAGAAGAACCCATGCATAGGAGAAACATACACTTGAAAGTTGTTTTCTAATTCATATCATGTTATCAAGACAACCTCTTCCAAGGAATGTTAGAGATGATATTGCAAAATATGTAGTATCGGCTGAATGGAAAGTTATTCCTTCTAAAATCACACTAAAGATTACAGCAGTATAAGCATATTTCCATTACATTTTTATTTCTTACTGTTTGGTATACCATAACTACATGAATTCATTGGGTTTTTTACTGTACTTTTAATCATTAATTCTCTATTGCTAATTTTTAGTTTGGATGATTTCCTTAAATTGATTTTTGTTTTAAAAACAGTCAAGTGCTAGGAGAACTGCACACAGAGTAACAGCAGCCAAAATAAAATTTCAGAAGTTTAGAAAACTTCTGCCTTTGCAATCACAGAATTGAACCCACCAACCCATTTCGTCTCTCTCTGATGTGGTATTAAGAGAAAAGAAAAATGATTATTCTTGGGAAGAAATTTCTTAAGGAGCTTGTTCCAGTAATCTTGCTATGGTGATTCTTCTGGAGGTGGGATTTACCATACTGTCAGTCATACCGATCTTTATGTTATGGCTTGAACCCCATTAACATTAACAAAACTCCATTAGTGATAATACAACTTAAATAGCAGAGACCAGGATAAATTCACCCATAAAAAGGTGGGTGTAAAAAAGCTTCTCATTTTTTTCCAAGACACTAATGCGCCACACACTTTGTGTGCCCACTCTTACTAATTTTCTTTAGCAGTTGCCAAACTGACAAAATATCATGGCTAAAGTTGAGAGGAGGCGGAACTTGCACACCACCTGTGTGCAGTGGACAGAAAATTACAAGTGAGGTCATTTTTTGGGTGCGGATCTCACTTATTTTGTACATTCAACAACAATTAATTGTTAGTGCTCTCTGTACCTTGTATAGTTACTTTCAATTTTTATATATTCTAAATAAGAAAATGTCTTAAAAAAAAAAGCCACCACACAAAAACCCCAGAAAACTAGAGACAAAGGGACAGCCCATTCCATGAAACTACTCTAAATGGAAATAGCTATGTTTCAGGTTTAGGCAAAATACAGCCAAAATGTCTGTGCACTAAACACTTTTTACCTAACAAATCAGTCACTTCCTCAAATTGTAGCCTTTTTTCATCACAACTTAATCCAAATCACCAGACAGCTGTAATACCAGAAAAATTGACACATCTTGTTTGTTCAAGCTTGAATTCAATGGCTTTGTTAGAATAAAAGTTATTAGGAAAAACTGTTTCTGACTTCCCTGAGTTTAAAGCATTTAAAGCCTGACTGCATGATGGTGAACACAGAGAATCAAAGTATTAGGGCTGCTTCATCATTGCTCTGCCTAAAGTCACTGAGCAGCAAATAAAAAGAGGACTGTTGAAAAAGTTCTCCTGCCTTTGTTGGGGCAGGTCTTCTGATGTCAAAGGCAAATCTTTAGAAATAAAGGAGTATGCTTTACCCTTTCTTTCATAGCAGCTGTTTCTCACAAACAACATTTGCTATAGTTTTATATCATACTATGACAACTATACAAAAGTCCTACCATTCTGACTTTTTGCATTGAGAAAGTGCAATGTTCTGAGACTAATGGGCTGAGAGGTTTGCTTGCCACCATCAGCTAAGGTCTATACTGGAAATTAGTTAGGTACCTACCTAAATGCCAATTTTATGTCTTAAAAAAATCCTCACTTTTACAAGTAATTAAAGGTGCTGAATTTTGATCAGGCATCACAAGTACCCAGCCCACTCAGCTGGCTGGTGAATTACACAGACAGATTCAGGGCACTCATTTCTACTTTTGAGTGGAATGACTCTCCGTGCTGTAAGGAGGCTGGAACAATAAAGTAATTGGTCTGAATACACTTTCACGGTCCTTCAGAAATGCTCCACAGCCACAACTACTGCCATCTCTGATCAGCAACCAACCTGAAGTGGGGCTGTTCGTGCCAGCACAGCCTCTCTCAACTGGAACACTTCCCTCCTGTCAATAGCTGGGTTTTTGAAGAGAACTGGAAGAACAAGGTACTCTCTGATTGCAAGAAAGGTCTGGCACACTAGGATTAAATGAAACATGACTACCAGACAATGTGATAACAATGCAATTTATTAATACTTAGTATACTTCAATCACTGTTATGCCTACATTAAGCAGATTGCCCAAAAGCATATCTCACTGTATTAACCATGCACCTTATGGCTTTTTTACACCTAAAATATTAAACCAGTTGTTTGTCAGGTTTTTTTATTTTTTTTAATTGGCATGGATTATTAGAACCATTCTTTATACAGTTATCTTAGATTTCTGTTCCAAACCTTCTATCCCTATGGCAATCTGCAGCAGCACAATGGTAAGAATGGAGAAATAAAGATCATTATCATTACAGCATTATAACATCTTCTTTGATGAAAAAGCCACCTCCCAAAATGTATCTGCACCATGTTTTAATGAAATAAAATCCCTTTGAGTCTAGAATGAGTATCTCACACAGTAAAATGTCTGCTTAGGACATTCTGCTTAATTTCTAGCTTACCAGGAAATGAATTTTCTTCTAAAAGAAAAATGAACACTGCCAATAACAATTCCATGAGTCTTAAAAATGCCTAGCTCTTTTACATGCAGTTCTTAGCAGAAGAGTTTTATTTGTTGCTGCTCTCCTGCAACAAGTACAATGAATCCAGTACCTAATATCTCTCCACTCAGTGGTATTATTCCTGTTTGAAGAGTGATTTTTAGACTTTGATGCTCTCAATTCAACAGCATAAAATTAATTTGCAAAACAGTAGGCACCATACTAGTTCAGGTGCTTTTGAAATAGCAAGTCATAAAATCCCTGTCTGCTGCATGATTCCTGATCAGCTTTACAGTAGCTTAAAAACGTGAAATATCTTCATATGCTATACACACCTGAAATCACAGAACAGGTGTTCTGATAAGAATGCAAGTTGTGAAACTTCAGAGACATCCATTCATTTTTGCTTTTTTTTGTGGTCCCTGAATAATTATAGGAAGAGATAACATAAAATGAAAATTTGTTGTGATTTCTTTAAGACTTTCTTTTTTGCAAATGCACAACGTACATCTGACAAGTCTAATGTGCACCCAGTCATGAGAAAATAAAATGCTCCTACTTTAATGTATGCCAGACTACCATTATTCAGTTCAATGGGAGCAAGTAGCTTATGCACTTTCCTAAACATCCAGGAGATGGCCACAGAGCTCCCAACAGCCAGTTTTCCTACTTGCCAAACAAAGCCTGCTGGATTTCACATACAGGTTTTAACATAGAGTTTAGCCACGTTAAGACAACCCCAACACAACTCTGACTAACTTGACAAAATTAATTCCCAGGATTGGTCTAGACCAGGAAACTTGTGGATGGCTGGACTGTCAACTTCATAGTGCATCACAGGTTCTGCAACAAACTCCAGGACAGAAACAGCATTATTATTATTATTCTATCATTGTTAATACTGCAGCTTTGAGTATGAACACAGGAATACCATATCATGCATCAACTGGCCAGCAGTTAACTGTCCCAATACATTCCCCAACCCACTGCAAATCAGGTGAAGCATATATTCCCTCACTGGTGGGTCACGTCAACTCAGATGTACTTGCATTTCCCATGGCAAAACCTTGTGCCATACTGCAGCTGGCAGCACAGTAAATTCTAGCCCCCGTGCCTGTTTACACCATGTATTAAACACGAAGTAAATTGAAATTATTTATTTCACATCATCCTTGGATTATAAAGGACACAAAATGGTTGCTCTGGTTGCACCAAACAAAGCATTTCCAACAGAAAATGAGTACACATGAACGAAACCAGCTCAATCATTTCTGTATAGGAACTTTCTAATAGATTTGTTATTTACTGTCATAATAGATATTCTTATTATTTTCTTTACTTACATTGAGTCATTTTACAACTTTCAAAATTAGACATATTTGCTCCAGTAGTAACTCAGAGATTTTCTGTGAAGGCATACTGAATTCACACCCTGCCACCGAGGGGCATATGTCCTTACATTATTAAACAACTATGTACCAAGTTTCTGTAGTAGCATCTATCTTGAATTAGGATAATATTCCTCCCAACATCCAGCCATGTAAGAACAAAGGAAACAGTGTAATCTTCAAGGCACCACACGATAACACTATACATCAGTATAGCCACTATCTAGGAAACAGAGATTTAATCTCTCCTCCATTTGGTGTCTTCAAAAAATTAAAAACAATTAATCCCCAGGAGAAGTATCTGTGCTTTCGACTTGCTGCATTTCTATATCCAAATTTCTGAGTAGCTCCAGTGGAGAATACAGGTATCAAGATTAGGTTTGGTGAGTAATGAATCAGGTAAACAGAAAGAAACAAAATGCAAAGTACTCAGCAAATATTGTCATAGA
Organism: Caloenas nicobarica; assembly: GCF_036013445.1. Lineage (NCBI taxonomy): Eukaryota > Metazoa > Chordata > Aves > Columbiformes > Columbidae > Caloenas > Caloenas nicobarica. The sequence continues at coordinate 129,712,236 of NC_088246.1, read as the reverse complement.
ATACTAGATTCATAGAATCATTAAGGTGGGAAAAGACCTTTGAGATCATGGACTCCAACCGTCAACCTAACACTGCCAAGTACAGCGCTTGTCCATGTCCCTTAAGCACCACACCTACATGTCTTTTAAATGCCTTTAGAGATGGTAACACAGCTACTTTCCTGGGCAGCCTGTTCTACTCTTGACAACCCTTTCACTGAAGAATTTTTTCCTCATGTCCAATCTAAACCTCCCCTGGTGCAACTTGAGGCTATTTCCTCTCCTCCTATCACTTGCTACTTGGGAGAAGAGACCAACCCCCTCCATGCTACAACCTCCTTTCAGGTAGTTGCAGACAGCGATCAGGTCTCCCCTCAGCCTCCTTTTCTCCAGGCTAAACAGCCCCAGTTCCCTCAGCTGCTCCTCATCAGACTTGTGCTCCAGACCCCTCACCAGCCCCATTGCCCTTCTCTGAACTCTCTCCAGCACCTCAGTGTTTCCTTTAGTGAGAGGCCCAAAACTGAACACAGGATTCAAGGTGAGGCCTCACCAGTGCTGAATACAGGGGGACGATCACTTCCCTGGTCCTGCTGGACACAGTATTCTTGATACAGGCCAGGATGCTGTTGGCCTTTTTGGCCACCTGAGCACATTGCTGACAGCCAGCTGTCAGTCAACACCCTGTCACGGTTTAGCCCGAGCTAGCAATACAACCATGACAGCCAGTCACTCACGTCCCTCTCTACCCCCTCAAACAGGGGAGTGAATCAAAAGGGAAGGGAGAAACTCTGGTTGAGATAAACATAGTTTAATAAAATAACAAAATACTAATACACTACTAGTAAATATATATATCAAACAGAATACAAAAGATACTCAGTGCAATTCCTCATGAACTCCGTCCACACTGAGCAGCCAGTCCCAGAAAGCAGCACCTGGTCCCAACAGCTGATCCCGGAGAGAGAAGAGATGAAAAAGGCAGAAAGGCCCAGAGGCCTCTGCAAAATGGCAGGATGGCAAAAGGCCAAACTAAAGAAAGCCCCAAACAGAACTCCCCTGGCTCTGACAAAGAAAGTGAGGAAGGCTAAGAAGTGAGAGAGAGAAACCAGAAGATCCCAACTCTCCTTAAATATGAAGCATGACGCTAATGGGATAGAATACTCTTATTGATCAGTCTGATGTCAGTCAAGCTCTGCCCCATCCATGCCCCTGCTTCCTCGATGCCTCACACCTGTGGGCAGAGCGCTCAGAACGCCCTTGGCTCTCAGACCTGAGCAATTAAAAATATTAACTCTGTGCTGGGGTGTTATCTCTTGTTCTCAAACTAAGTCCAAATAATGACCATCCCAGCTATGAAAAAGAAAGGTTTCTAACTGTGTGAAGAAAATTAACTCACTTTCAGTCAAACCAGCACACACCCCCAGATCCTGCTCCTCTAGGCAGCTTTCCAGCCACTCTTCCCTGAGCCTGTAGCACTGCCTGGGGTTGTTGTGACCCAAGTGCAGGACCCGGCATTTGTCTTGTTTGACTGCATACAACTGACCCCAGCCCAGCATTCCAGCCGGCTCAGATTCCTCTGTAAGGCCTTCCTACCCTCAAGCAGATCAACACTCCCATCTAACTTGGTGTCATCTGCAAACTTACTGAGGTTGCACTCAATCCCTTCATCCAGATCATTGATAAAGAGGTTAAACAGAACTGGCCCCAATACTGAGCCCTGAGGAACAACACCCATGACCGGCTGCCAACTGGATTTGACTCTGTTCACCACAAGTACTTGGGCCCGGCCATCCAGACAGTTCTTCAGCCAGCAAGGAGTACACCCATGCAGGCCATGGGCTGCCAGTTTCTCCAGGAGAATACTGTGGGAAACAGTGTCAAAGGCTTTTCTAAACTCTAGGTAGACAATATCCACCATCCACAGCCTTTCCCTCATCCACTAATCAGATCATCTCGTCATAGAAGGAGATCAGGTTAGTCAAGCAGGAATTGTCTTTCACAAACCCATTATGTCCCAGAACCTCCCCTAGGCCAAGGTCATCTCAGAAGAAAATAATTAACACTGGAGAATCTTTCAGAACTCTTGATTTTAGGGAAAGGTGAAGACTGCAGTTAGTTTGTTAAGATGGGTAGCCTACAACAGCCAGTAGCCAAGGACAGAGTCATAGTTCACTCTTCTACTACCCCCCTGGAATGCCAATCCCTTTCTTCTAAGAATTAGAAAGTACTATATCCAAGATGACAGTGACACAAATGCAGCTCTGCAATAGCGACAGGGAAACTTTTAGCTAGCCAAATACTTTCCAGAAAAGAACACTGTAACTCAAAAAGAGAATCTACTCCTGAAACTTAGAGTAGGCTAGATCAGAATGGCAAATACCTCCTTAAAGGTAACTAAAAATTTAACGTCTGTAGGAAAGTGATATTTATAAGTGAAGTGGCAGTGATGTCCTGGCCATATCAGCCCCACTTTATAATTGAACAGCAATAATAATGTTCACATTCTTCCTGTTTCAATCTCAGAAAATACCATTATTTTCTATTATTACTCACACATCACACTAAAAGCAAATGAATTTTATGAGCAAAGGCAGCATCAGATAACAGCTGCAGTACTGAGATAAAATAATCTTCCTTAAAGGTTTGATTGAGCTTATCTAAAAATGTCGATCTCAAAATAAATCACAAACATTGATCTCACACTAGAATAACACAATTTTAAAGTTCAGCCTGAACAGAAGAAAGGAAAAATCCTCTACAGAATACTGATGACTGGTTTTGTGGTTCAATTAGCATAATACATTTAGGACTAGATGCTCAACTGACCGTGGATAAGCCATTTTTACAGACTCAAGTCCATTTCAGATCAACAACTGTGACTGAAAAAACCCTAAAGTATTATGTCTTAAAACAATGCCCCTCATGAGGTGATCAATAAAAGTCTAGTTACATGCCATGCAGGTGTGCATTAACAGTTATATAATCATCATCAGAAATGCCTGGTTTCAACAGTAAAATTCAGAGGTCTCTGATAAATATTAGTGGCATTCCATTCAACTACATCTTCAATAACCACAGTGTAAATCATTAGTAGTTTCCTATAGTGTAGGAGCTTCTAAATGAAACCCTGTTCTAATGTGTTTCAGAGAATGCTAAATGCATTGAAGTAGCTCACGATGTATATATTAAACTTCTCACATCCCACATACTCACAGGTTCATCCACAGAACAGACTACATTATTTTAGTGGCTTGTTAACATATTCTGTCTTCTTTTCAACTAGTTCTACTGTTATTGTTACAAGAGTTTTACTCATGTTGCTTGTCTCCTTCCCCATCTTTTACGTTTCACTATTTTATCTTTTTCTTAAAATCACACTTGTCTTTCCTAAGCTATGCATAACAACAACAGATTCTAACATTATGAGAAATAACTGTTTGAGATACTCCAAAGGAACTCTCAGATCTTTCATTCTTGGAGATATTCAAGAGCCATGGGCATTGTCCTGGACAATTGGCTCTAGGTGGCCTTGCTTGAGCAGAGGGGTTAGACCAGATGACCTCTAGAGGTCCCTTCCAACCCAATCACTCCCTGATTCTACAGTTCTTTATCGTTTCCAGCAATATTTCCTACTAGATTGCAGATGGCTTTCTTATTTACTGATTATTTATTGATTACTCCCCTTTCAAATTAAGAAACAAAAGAGTACTTTTTTCCTATTGGTTACAGCTAGATACCATTATTTCTGGGATTCCCCTTCAACTAACTGCCTTGGATTGGTTAGCAAATAATTAATGTTAATTTACTACCATTTTCTGGCTTTAGAATGTCCATTGAATTCAAACAATGATAAATTTGTTTCTTTGCCTCAATCTGTAGTATACACCTGGCCATAACAAGGATTCAAACATTACTAACAAAATGTTGGTTCTCTCTTTTGAAAGGTTATGTGTAATTATGAAAAAGTATCAATCTCACAGTAGAACACATTGTCATGAAATGCTGTTACTCCATGTCAATTGAAACATCCAATATGCACACATTTTCAATATGCACTCTAATCCTTAACTTTTCATATAAAAGATGTAAAGTCGTCAACAAAACAGGCGGACTTCACACCTACTTTGCAGCAAGCTCTTGCTGATTTAGTCCTCATATTTTCCACTCAAAACACTCATAATTCACTGTTTTCCATCTGTTGTTATCTATTTTTCCATCGTCAGAGATGGGGGGATGAAGACAGGTATACTCATGAGCAACATCCTTAGCTATACAGGAGATTTTAACTTCCTTTACAAGACAAACAGGCCAGAAGGAGCACTCACTTCAAACAGCACGGAACTTTTCTTACTTATGATCCACTGAGGAAGAAGGATGACACCAATAAAGATGAGAGACCTTATAATCGAAGAAAACAAAATATGGCCAAGGGAAATGCAGTATATTCCTGTATGTTGCTTCATAATCCAACATCTCCCCTAAATAATTGACTTGATAGTTCAAAATCCACTTCAATGACACAGAGTTGACTGAAGAAGCAAACAAAATCCAGGTTTCCCACATGGGTAGGCCCCTGGAAAACCGCATACTTAAATCACCAAGCTCCAACGCACTTTGACCGTGATTATGGGAATACTCTTCTACAGTCTCTCAAAATTCATAAAACACTTTTAACATTGACTGTGAAGTCACTTTTGGTTTCTCAGATCTACTGCAGCACAGAATTACTAACATATTGTCTTGCTGGGGTTTTGGAGGAGAGCCCCAAATATAAGTAAGTTCAGTTGTAACTAGTAGGAGGACCGAACATAGGAGAGATCGGACCTCCAAGTGCCCGAGCCTCACCTTCCAAAGCTTCCAGGCAGTTCTAATTTTGTGTGAATGGCACAGGTTTGTCTCAAAGCAGATATCTAGACTGCATAGTAAATGAAGCAATAGAAATTTTAATTCATAGCATAGCAGGCAATGAAGTTCTGGAAACTCATTCCAAGATCTGAAGCTTATCTTTAAAAATGGAAATGAATTCCAGGACTTGATGGAAAATTCATTCAATTTCAGACATCTGGTTTTACATGGCACTCTTCCCTGTTAAAATACTGAAGAATGAAACAAGAGGGTGCTGTAAAAAGCCATTGATAGTACGTTATGATCATTAGCATACTCAACTATTTGTTGAGCCTGGTGCCTGTCCCATACTGCTTTGAAAAAAGATTACTATAAAATGTAGCACTAGACTCATAGACTTTACAGATGTGTTTGCAGAACCAAAACACTGATTAAACTGCCCAAAACAAGCATTAACACTGGGCAAGGTAGCTACAGGACCCTGTCATGTTTTTTGTAAAATTCACCACATGGGATGCTTGTTTGGGTACAGCACAGAATGAGTTTCATGTGTCTTATACTTTTAAAGTTCTAGACATGTCTATTCACTGAAACCCTCTAAGATATTTTATATGTACAATCCATATTCTATCTTTAGGAGAATAATAAAACCACACTTATTTTCAAAATTACACCTATTTTTTCCAAACCTTTCACATTTTTCATTTCGGATTTTTCTGTCATCCTAACACATAAGAAATCACAGCACAGAACACATTTATTTCCTGAAATTATCTGAAAATCAAGAATACAAAAACTGGAAGCAAGGACATACAGTTTAGGATTAATCTGATGCAAGTATTTAAATTATAAGGCTAACGTGCAAAATGAGTAACAACTATCAAAGAACAAAAAAAGCCACAAGATACTATAAATACACCAGGAAAGGAGGACAAAGTAAAATACAGAACTATTAAGTTGAAGAAAAGGAAAGCAAATAACCGATGATAAAAAGAAATCCCAGTATTCAATACTTCCACTGCTTCAGTCTTTACAAAAAAGTTAACTGTGGCCAGATGCTTAACACTAATGATTTTAAGATGAAAAACTGTAAGCCAGATGATAGACAGCTGAAAGATATTCTGATGACTTAGATACATTCAAGTTGGTAGAATCTTGTGAAATTCACTCTAGAGCACTTAACCAACTAGCTGAAGAAACCTCTAATTCATTAGCAGCTGTGTTTCAGGAATGTAGAGGACAGAAAAGGGCAAATACTGTATCTTTCTTTGGAAAAGAAAAAGGGAAGACATGGGGAACTACTAACCAGCAAGCCTAAGTCCGAAAGCAACAAGAATATTTGACAAAATTGTTGAATAAACAATTTATCAACATCTAATGGATAGGAAAGGTGATAAGAACCAGCTGACAGGAATTTATCAAGAATGAATTGCATCAAATCAGTCTAATTGCTTTCTCAACTGGGAAACTTGCCTAGTGGATAAGAGGAGGAAGTAGATGTAAAATACTTCAGCTATAATAAGACTTCATTTACTGTCCTGTATGATACTACAGTAAACAAATTACATTCTAGGTGAAATCACTGCCAGGTAGATAAACATCTGGTGGGAAAAAACACACTTACTGAGTAGTTTTCAAGGGCTAGTTGTCAGATCTGAAATGGAATCATGAAGAGGTCTGACAATATTTCCGTTAATGATCTGGATGAGGAAACAGAGAGCACATTCATGAAAGTGAACTTAGCATGAGGCTGCAAGTTAAAATATTCTGGGATACAGGGCTAAAATTCCTTATTATCTTGCTAAACTATCAGAAAACATCAAGTACTAGCAAGAAATAGTGAGGAATGTATCATTTGTGAAGTATCTCTATGAAAACCTGACTCCAACAACACTGACCGGGTCATTTGTCTCCAGTCCAAGTGTAGGACCCAGAAGAGCTGCAGTGTTTTGCACCCCAGTTAGAAAACTCTGTGACAAAGAGAGGTATAAGGAAGGTATAAGGTATAAGGAAGGTATAAGGAAGCCAGAGCTCAGTGGAACCTACACAATATTAACAAGAAAAGACAAGATGTAGGATTGAAGAGTGGATTTAGTCTTTTATTATGGAACTCTCACATCTGATTGGTTTCTATCTCCAGACGGAGAATAAATAACCCTTTCTGAAATTGAAAAAAAAAACCAAACAAAACAAAACAAAAAACAAGAAGCAGTTTCTGGATCTGTGTTAAGCTTGGTTACAAATCTCTAAAGGAGAAAAGCTTGAACATGACACACGCATCCATTACAGTAACATGGTCAGGCAATGATGGGGCTGATTGGAGCTGGTTTAGGTCCTTAAAGGCAGACAGACCAATTTACTAGAAGTGGATTTGAAAACAGCCCTGTAACTATACTACTATAATTACTATAAATATGAAAATTGCTCAGAATATAATTGTTGTGACCAACCTAAAATATTTGGGAGAGGGGGAATTTGGGCAAACTAGTTTTGGATATTTGATGTAATTCAAAAAAACTATGCATCTCAAAATTCTCCCCAAAACTGATCTTCTATTCTTCATTTAATGAGAGAAGAAAGAAAATACTTCTCATTCAAATGTCTCCCAGACATTTTCATGTACCATGGCAAACAGTACATTTCATACTTTGATAATTGTTAGTCCACCAACATACTTCAGAATTCTCTTCTACAGGAGAGAGAAGAAAGGGGAGGGGGGGAGTGAGGCAGGGAAGCATTGCCTCATCATACCCAGTAATTCTCAGAGATACTCCTTACATTGCCATGCTATTTTTAAATACTGCTCCTGTTTGACTATGTCTTTTAAGGGATAACACCTGGATTTTGTTATGAAATATTCAGCTACCGTGGTTTTGAGTATTTGAGATGCATTAAAATATTTATTTGAATTGCTTTTGAAAACTGGAAGGAATTAATTGGGGTCAAAGATACAAAATACCTGTTTTTCAGTGACAGGTCTGATCTCCATCAATGAGGTTAAGGTTTCACAAAGGTTAATCCAAACTAACTGCTACCACCCAAAGGATCAGTCTCACTGCTGCACATTCCCACCATTTTCCTCAAACCAGCCTCTTGTGTTGATCTCTTTATGAGCTAATTCAGCTCACTGAACTGGCAGAAAACTAATGTAAAAAAAAAAAAAAAAAAAAAAAAAAAAAAGGAGGTGCAAGGGAAGTAGTTTCAGTCAGCAGGAGAGCTGTTAAATTATCTTGGACATTCTGTAAACTTCATCAATAGGAATGTTACTGCTGATTCCAACGAACTTGGTCTTCACTGACTAGAAGACCACTTTCTCAATATATACGTCGAAATTACAATTCAGGCTGCATGGTTACATTAAAAAACCAAAATCAGTCAACTTACTGCGAGACAGATTCTCAAGTGCTTTTCCAAGTTTTTTGCTCTCTTGAAGAATATGATTTAGTTCATCAAAATCATGGTTCTCCGGTTTTGTCCTCCAATCCCATTTAGGATGTTCTATTGACCTTGGCACTAAATATACACAGATATATAGATGAAGTTTAGATTTGGTAGTTCAGACTCCTACAGTAGGAAAAAAGCTGTACAATGAGTTTACAAGCTCAAGTACCTTGAGTGGAAATTACTTAACTATCCTCCTGTTTTAACAGCTGGAATATTTTCTTTGGTCCATGAGAAATAAAATGAAAACATCTATGAACAAATTCATACTTGGGATGATTCTTGTGACTGAATTAGTTGGTAAACAGGAATAATTAAGATTAACAATTGAAAATAATGAAAATAATGCAATAACATAAAAATGTAATAAAATATTCCATATGAAGGTACTTCATTTACATCAAAATAGAATTGTGTGTCCTAGGGGCCAACAAGGAAAAACGTTGAAATGAAAATGGGTAACTGGTACTTTTGGCTTTGCTAGTCATTTTATCCAAAAAGGAAAAATAAATATTTTAGATAAAACTTTTAAAACCACATGTACATACGATTAAAAAAAAAAAAAAAAAATCAGAGAGTAGATAACCGTTCATAAAAACAGTGAAACAAAATATGTCCCTATTGTTCATGCTGTACAGACTATAATCTTTATTCCGATGTTTAAACAAACTCAATCTTTGGGAAGCAGTCCTGAACTTACAGTCTCCTACTCATTATCTATTACTAAAAACCTTTGATTTAACTTTAAAATATCAGTTTCTCAGCTGCTGAGCTAACTTTACCTGCAACAGCAGGGAAGAAGAGGAGTTTCTGAGATACGCCGGACCCACAATGAACAGAGCTGTGCTGACCAATGTGAACATTTCGAACATTTGTAGAAATGAAAAACAAAAATGCTGTCTCTGGAACTACAGTTTAACATGTTCCTTTTGGCTGCGTTCTGAATGAAGTGGTCTGCTGCCTTCACCTCCAAATGCAATTGCTGGGTTGTCTCCAAACACAGCACTACCATACTGAGAAGTGCACACAGTGGTGTGAAGATGATAATGCCTAATCCGCATTACCAACAAAAAGGACCAGTTGCATTTATCAGTGGTTGCTAACTGCTCACTTAAAAATAACTTCAAAAACAAAGCCTATAATGTCCAATATATCCTGGCCAGCTTTTAAATTTTTATTTACTATTTTGACAGCTGTCAACTAATTTGATGCTTATAAACTTCATTTTCACTACATGCTAAGAAGGAAACCTGCAGACTCCTACAGATAATACAAAAATGTGATATCTTATAATCATTTGAAATTTCAGAGTGCTTTTATGATGGTATGGGGAAATTATGCTCAGACTTCAAGTTCTTGTAGCTAATACAAAATGTGTTAAATAACTGTTGCTGTTGAAATTTGCCTTATTGCTGACTGCCCTCTGTGTGAACATAGAATCTGCTCCACTTTGGATCAAGTCCACAAGGGAAAGTTGAAGTTAGGTCAGTAGCCATCCTTCCCAGGTAAAGAAATGGGACAATGGAACATTTAAGTCTTTCTGTCACAAAGAACATGACTCCATCTCCTGTAGACATAAACCAAGCCATCTTCAAACTGGACATCTATGCAGAGTCTGACAACCCAGAGTATATTCTGATCTGTAACACCCACTCAGGAACCTGGGTAAGCATTAGGGAAGTTAATGCATTTGACTGTAATTCTCAAAGACTGAAGACAAAGGAGAGATTGAAAAGGACCTACAGAGTTAAGAGCAGGAGGAAGGAGACACAGGAAGCCTCATAAGGAGAAGGGAAGAGAGGGGCAACTTGGAGTGTCAGAGTCTGGTTCTACTTTGTGTTCGAAAAAGACAAGTCGTGTTTCCTTCTGAGGACAATAGAAATAATGAGCTGTGGTGGTTCCTAGTGAATATACAGGCCTTCAGGCATTAAGATATCACTAGCCTTTACTCAGATGGACAGCTTATAACTTTTGTTGATACTTTTGAATGCCAATCATTTAATTTATAATTCCCTGTGTTTAGAACCACTAAGTTCCTTAAAAGTTATCTAAATTTTTGTGTGACCAAGAATTGCCTCCATTCATAGACTCGAGAACAATTAACTTAAATAGCACAGCTTCAGTAATTCTCATCCTTTTTCTTATTTACAGAAAACAAAATGTTCCATCTAGTATTTTTTCTAAACTTTTACTAGCTGTAAATATATAGTAAACTATAAAAGAAGTTCTATAATGAGGACTCTATTTTTGTTCACCTTTGTTTTACATTGAGATCACATGCTCCTTTACTGCCTGCTTTTTTAGCCATTTCTTTTTCTCCCTTCAGTGCATCAACATTATATTCTACGGCGTCACTCACTGTAGTCTGCTAGCAGTTTGACAGACTTTCCTTTCCATGTTTATACTGAACTCATCACACCATAGAAATCTCATAGTACCACTAAAATACAAACAGGCGATAATTTAAGATAGTTAAACCACGTACAAAGATAAGTAAACCTTAGAGCCTTCAGGTTGCAAAAAATTTCAACAAGCTGGAATTTGATATCATTTTCAAAGTACCAAAGGACAGAATGTTTGAGGATCCATACGATTTTGAAATAAAATTTGTCACGGGACAGAAGCCAAATGAAACGAACATAAGTTCTACTCAACAGCTGTGGAGCTTCCAGGATCAGCAACTGTCAAGTATATGGACCAACCTGCATCAGGAAAAATGAGAGTATCAAGACTCTATCCTTGGAAAGAAGGGCAACTTGCTTAAGAGACAATGGTCTGGTCCCTAGTTTCAGAGAAATGTCCCAAAAACACCGGAAGCTTCGATGCCATCTCACTAGATGGATGGTGGGAAACCAGTCAAAAACAGGGTGGAAAATTGCTCTGCATGCTGGTGTACTATAGTCTGTGTTTCAGTGAACCATTCCATACTTCAGTGAAAACATATCAAAACAGATACGCTGTCATGGAACACTTCTGAGTTTCAATAGCATTTGTTTCAACGAGTTTGGCTCATTCTATTGAACTGAAAGTGAAGCGGAAGTTAAGTAGAATTAGAACTGATTGAAAGGGAAGACATAATTCTTAACTACTCTTCCAACTAATGAACGGATACTAAAACTAAAATCTACTTCATTACATCATGTGGCATGTGTCTCACATTTCAAGGTTCATTTTCTGCTTGCTTACAAATGTTTTTATAATATAAACTTGTATCTTCCCAACTAAAGGATCAACAAGCACCAGCCATTTTCAAATGGATGGCTTTGTGTAAAACACGCAGAACTACATAAAGACCATATGACCCTTCCTTCAGATCTTTTGAAATACACAATCTTCTTCTGTATGTATGAAGTCCTTCATATATAATTTCCATGCATATGTCACTACGCACTTAGTAAAATCCTTTCACAATATTCTGACCTTCCTCTTTCTTTATTATACTCACTCATTCCTCAAAATCATCATATCAGTAATTTAAATCCCTCATCACATTACCTGCCTCAATCTCATCTCTCTTATTTGAGAGACTTATATAACACTTTCTCTTGAAATTATTTGCCTACAATTCAGAAGATTTATTACATCTACATCACAGCATTTGTATAGAAATATTTAGTTTTTTCCTTTATGGAGCTGAGATTTCCCCATCTCATCTTAGAAGACTGCAAAAACACGCTTTCCGGTATTTCTGATTTTTCTGGTGGTGGGCCTCCCCAGCAAATGCACATCAGATTCATTCACAGATAAGTTATGAATTCTGCCACAAATGAGCAGACCTTTGTTTTCTACTGGATTATGGTATAGGATCAGTATTGTTTTTATCTACATATACGTGTCTTTTCAGGACATGATTTGTAGACAGAATCAGACCAGTTGCTCATTAAATCCTACATTTCAATAATACATCCTATGACCATATTACATCTCAAAAACAAAAATATGTGTTACTACTGAGTATAAAATTACTCATGTATCTAAATCTCACAATACCATTCAGATTAGAGCTCTTTGATAATACAGCCAAATGGGTTTACACAGTGCTTGCACATTAAAAGGCTAAGAGAATGATGGCCTATAGCCCCAGACTGACCAAGGGCAATTACAAGTACACAGCATTGTAACAGTAAATGGGATATGGTGAGAATGGTGAACAGAAGCAGAGTGAAACGATGATCAGTGGTGAAGAGATCAACCTACTTTGCCTAAAAGCAGTTAACTGGGAAGCAAGAAGTCTTTCACAAACCATTTAGAAACTTCCAGATTTGTTCTTCTTCAAATACAGAATGTGGTCATCTAAGCATTTCATTAAATATAATCATATATACACACACACACACTAGGAGCTATAGCTTCAAGCCTCTTCCTTGCCAGACAACAACAGCAGCTTCTGCTTAATTCCGCTCTTGCACACCCCAAACAAGTGGCCAGATCCCTTAAGTACCAGGGTTTCTTACTTCTGTGGGTTTTTTTGGGGGGCAACTGAGATCATAACAGACAGGAAGAGGGACTGGAAGAATCTTTCCAGTAAAAAAGTTGAATGCATAAAGAAGATATATTTGTGCAGGAATAACATGCACACTGTAGTCAACATCAGCTCTACTGAAGGAAAAAAAAATAATTCCTAATTAAATAAATAAATTCTCCTGGTGTTTCCAAAGATTCCTATTAAATGACCATTCTCAGTTCTGAATAAACTTACAAGTTCAGGATCATTTGAACAAGATAGTCGTAAGACAAAAGCTCTACAACAGAACATATTGCAGCTGATGGACTCCATTAAATTTTGAGTTTGTTTTGGCAGATTTGGGGGGCTTTTTAGGTTGTCGGGTATGCGAGTTTGTTTGTTTGTTTTAAACACAAATCTGAGAGTAAATCTTTAGATGTCAGCGGGCCCAAAACAATCTGTTTCTCAGATGAGTCCTTACTACCTCTTTGGAGAAGCTTTGGAAAAAAATGTAGAGTGGTACCCAAAAATGTTTTTAGGGACAAGCTGAAAGCACAAAACAAATGGAATACGCTGTGCACATCTGGACAGAATAATAAATGCCTTCTGAACATGCTTGCTTTCTGCTCCTCTGAGTGGTTGAAGTAGCATATGGTACTCACGGATTTTGGCATAAACCCAGCAAAAAAAAAGTTTAAAAAATGTCGGTATTAATTTGGTTGTTGGCAGAAAATAAGAGAAGCAAGATATGGCAAAAAGGCATATGGCTGAAATCAGCCACTGTAATAGCAATTTAAAAAACATAGTTCAAATACACAAGGTATTTTCAAAAAGTTGTGGAGACAAATATTTGCAAGGGTAAGTCATGAAAATAATAAGAGGAATCAAGGTTTAAAGTAGTGGCATGGACAAAAAAAATAGGAAAGGGCATAAACAGTAAAGTATGGAAACGGGATAATTAGGCTGGAAAGGACCTCTGAAAGTCTTCTAGTCCAACCTGCTGCTCAAAACTGGTTCACCAATGGCAGGTTGTTCAGACTATCCAGTTGAGTTTTGAGTATCCTCCAGGATGAAGATTCCACAGTCTCTCCTGACAACCTGTTCCAGTGTTTGACTACCCTCACAGTATAATTTTTGTTGCTTCTTGTTCTTTCACTACACACCTTCAAGAAGAATGTGGCTATGCCTTCTCTACTGGCCTCCAGTGTCATAGTTTGTGGTGGCAATGAAATCTCCCCTTAAACTTCATTTCTTCAGGATTAACAAACTGATTTCCTTCAGTTTTTTCCTTGTCCACCACATGTTCTAGCACTCTCATCATCTTGGTGGACCTCCACTGAACTTGCTCCAGTACACCATCGTCTATCATGACATACTCCAAGTGCCATCTCAATAGTGCGAAATAAACACTGCTGGCTATACTCATGTTAATGCAGCCTCATATGCAGCTCACTTTCAGCACTGCAGGAGCACACAGTACACAGTTGGTTCATATTCAAGTTCTTGTCCATCAGCACCCCAGGCCTTTTTCTGCAAAGTTACTTTCTAGCCATTCAGGCCCCCACTATACTATTGCTCACGATACAGGATTTTGCATTTGCTTGTATTGAACTTCATGAGGTTCCTCTCAGCCCATTCCTCAGTCCTGTTGAGCTCCCTTTGAAAAGCAGCCTTGCTACCCTGAATATCAACCACTTCCCACAATTTGGTCTCACCCACAAACCTGCTAAGAGAACATTTTACTCCATCATCCAGGACATTAAGAAAGACTTTTAAATGGTATTGGTCTCAGTACCAGTCCCTGAAGCATACAGCTACTGATAGGCTTTCCAGCTGGACTTCACATTGCCAGTCACAACCCCTTGAACCAACTTTCCACACAACTTGTCCACTTGCCCAGTCCATATCTCACCAACTGACTTAGAAGGACACCATGGGAGACTGAGAAAATGCAAAATGGCAATGCAAACTAAAACATCAAATCATAATTGGTATCTGAACATAAAATTGTGGATGACACCTAGATATTATTCTGGGTTTTTTTAATCCATCCAGCATTCTATTCTATCCTATCTATAGATGACAACATAGAGTATTATTAAGTATTCATAATTCAAGTGAAAGTAAAGTAAGAATCAAACTCTTCTAACATATATATCTAGACATTTCAAGTGCTCATAGTTTGCTTTCCATTCTAATCTTAATTCAACAGAAAAGCATCCTGTGGTCTTGGAAGTACGCATGAATTAATAATGTAGTGAAGTTTTCTTACATGACTTGGACTCCGGTGACGGTGGAGAAATGTTGGACACGGCAAGGTCGCTCTTTGACTTTTTAGGTTTTTTTGCATTTACCTGCCAAGGTTTATCATAACTTCTAAAATCTCTCCTTGTTCCTTTATTTTCTGTTAAAAGAATCGAATCAGGCAATTAAAACATTTGTAGAGTCATTTTTCAAAGACTTAATAAACAATTAATCCAGAAAAAACAAGACCTTTCAGTCTAAACCAAAGTCAGTTCTTTTTGTTCTCCTATTTCTGATTTATGCTAAACAACATATATTTCTTCCATGTCCTAAACATCAAAATTTAGAAATTCATTAATACGTTTTTCATTAAAAACATGACATCTGATTTTTTTGTTATGAAAAAGTCCTTAACCTCCATTTATTCACTTACATGTTTGAGTGCGTATGCTTAAAACTTTACATTTGATATAAATAAAAAGGTGATCTGCCAAGCAACTAATATTTTGACTATCAGCAGCTGTTCCATACCTATTATAATCTGAAACAGATCACTGGTCAGTTTTTACAAACAAAACCAACATTCTAATAGTAGCTTGTACCAGAATATCAAATCTAAAATTTCTACTTTAGAATCAGAGCAGATATTATTTCAGAATTTTTTTATGCTTCTGAAGATCTACAATCATAAATTATTCACACTGGAGTTCATAAAGTAGTAATAGCATCTTCTCATTAAGTGTTGGAATGACGGGTTGTTAAAAATACATATTATTAAAGAAAATACCTCAATAGAGGCTAATCTCAGGCACAAATACACCATGGGAGGGAAAAGAAAAACAAAGCAAAGAGAAATGGAAAGCAAAGACGACAGCAGGGGAATCAAGAGACCTTTATATGCACCTTCTTTCTCATTGACGCTGCGATTGTTTCCACTCTATAACTCTGACCCATACTAACATGGCACGTGCATAGGCTGAGCTGACAGCCAATAATATATTAAACTCAGTACCTATTGGACAAACAGGATTTATCATGCATGCTCAAAACCACAGAGTAGTACCTGTGCAGTAGGTACATGTGCATCCAGGAAATCATGGACGAAAGTGCGGGAAACTTACACCAGAGACTAGCTTTTTCCAGAATACAGAACATACCTGATGTTTCACTCTCTGCCCAAAGGGCAGCAGAGCCAGACAACGTTCTCTGAAGCTGACCACGGTTCCCCTGTTTGGACTGAAGGTGATCAATTAGAAACGGGATTGGCTGGTCAGGTGTCTCTGTTATCAGCCTGGTCATCAACTCCTTTAGAAAATTAAAACAAAACAAAAAATTAGTGGGATATTGCACCTAAACTCATCTTGCATTTACCAAAAAAGCAGCATTTATAAAGGAAAAGTCTGTTTTCAACTTGGAAGAAAACAGGCGGCAACACGCATCTCCTACTACTGTCAGCTTTGCCCTATGAAGTGCTCACGTCTGAAGTCCTCTTGGCCTATACAGTCACTTATCCACTGGAATTTACATTAAACAACCCAAGCCGTGATACCTGCTCAAATTTACCTCAACCATTCTGAGTACTGTTCATTTAACCAATCACAACAAACCCCTTTTCAGAGCAGCAAGTAGCTCTTCTCTGACCCACAGATCCAAGTTTCTTCTCATCGCAAGTTGGTTTATCAGGAAGGTTGGTGCATTTTTTATCTCACCCACACACAGAACAACAATTTGGTTAGAATATGCATTAATATCTGGGAACTCCAAGGTCTGATCAAACAGGCAGGTTTTTAAAAGCAAGTCCTCCAAAATATTGTTGTATGGACACGAGCAAATATTTTACTACACTGTTGCAGGCTTGGATACAAACCCAGCGCTAACAGGAAACCATCTCCTATGCCATGCATTGATACTATAATTGCTGTCATACATTCTGGCCTTGCAAGGCTGCAGAAAGAGAAGCCCTCTCCGTACCGCTGCTGAGGTTCTTCCTGGCTCCCTACCCATAAAGCACAGGTTAGGAATCCAGAAAGAAGCCATGGCTCTGTGATGGGCATGTGCCCTGAGAGGAAATCAATGACTAACATGGGAGGTGACCCTGAGATACACATAGTTCCAGAGGAAATTTGTGGCTACTACTTCAAAATGAAAAAGCTCCATGGAAGTAAAAAATGACAGGAAAGTATAACAAAATCAGGACAAAAACCAGGCTAATTAAGACCATTTATTCTCCCTTCACCTATCCCCAAGCATAAATCTTACCATAATTTCCACACATTCAAGTCTATAGCCACTTCATTTTTTCCACACCCCTTCATTTAATAAATTATTTTTCAAATACTGGTAGTTACTTGGCATTGCCATCAGTTAACTGTGTTGGAAAAACATTCTGGGACCAATACTATTCAATATTCTGGGACCAATAGTATTCAATATATTCATCAATGACTTGGATGAGGGAATTGAGTGTACTATCAGCAAGTTTGCTGATGACACCAAGCTGGGAGGAGTGGCTGACACGCCAGAAGGCTGTGCTGCCATCCAGCGAGATCTGGACAGGCTAGAGAGTTGGGCGGGGAAAAATTTAATGAAATATAACAAGGGGAAATGTAGAGTCTTGCATCTGGGCAGGAACAACCCCAGGTTCCAGTACAGGTTGGGGAATGACCTATTAGAGAGCAGTGTAGGGGAAAGAGACCTGGGGGTCCTGGTGGACAGCAGGATGACCATGAGCCAGCACTGTGCCCTTGTGGCCAAGAAGGCCAATGGCATCCTGGGGTGTATTAGAAGGGGGGTGGTTAGTAGGTCCAGAGAGGTTCTCCTTCCCCTCTACTCTGCCCTGGTGAGACCTCATCTGGAATATTGTGTCCAGTTCTGGGCCCCTCAGTTCAAGAAGGACAGGGAACTGCTGGAGAGAGTCCAGTGCAGGGCCACAAAGATGATTAAGGGAGTGGAGCATCTCCCTTATGAGGAAAGGCTGAGGGAGCTGGGTCTCTTTAGCTTGCAGAAGAGGAGACTGAGGGGTGACCTCATTAATGTTTATAAATATATAAAGGGTGGGTGTCACGAGGATGGAGCTAGGCTCTTCTCAGTGACAACCAACAGTAAGACAAGGGGTAATGGGTTCAAGCTGGAACACAAGAGGTTCCACTTAAATGTGAGAAGAAACTTCTTCTCAGTGAGGGTGACAGAGCACTGGAACAGGCTGCCCAGGGGGGTTGTGGATTCTCCTTCTCTGGAGACATTCAAAACCCGCCTGGACGCCTTCCTGTGTAACCTCACCTAAGTTTTCCTGCTCTGGCAGGGGGATTGGACTAGATGATCTTTTGAGGTCCCTTCCAATCCCTAACATTCTGTGATTCTGTGATTCTGTGAACATACTTAAGAGGGAGTATAGCAAATAACAGTAAACACGAGTAAGAGCATGCAGGATTATTAAGACGCAGCAAGTTATCTCTGTCCACTCCAAGATTTTCCATTCTTTTTGTTCAACCAGTGGTATAAACCATTAGGTAAAAGTGAAAATGAGACAAAAACAAGCTTTCCATCTCAGAAAGAGAAATTTAACTTCAGAAAACAAAAAGGAGAAAACATGCCCAATTTCATGTCTTCTGAAGACATGACCATCTGTGACATGATATTTGGTAACCCTCTACAGGGAACCAAAAAAAAAAAAAAAGTGTCTTTGGTTTTGAAATGAACTCCACAGAGAAAAATTAAGCTACTTACTAATCTTAGAAATGGTAAAGCTATGAAGCGCAACTTCATCTAGACTGTGTCTCACCAAGGTAGGAGAAACCCTCTGATACACATTATACAAGAAAAATCCAGAAATTAGAGTACATTCATATTTTGGTTGCTTGGCAACAGTCTAACAGCAAACCTTTCCTTTTTTCCCCCGCCAAAATGCAGAATTAGTGACAAGTGGAAAGATGTAATCTTGTGCTTGTAACGGACCACAGTAGCTGTAGGAATTCCACTGCAGAGGACTCTGTTACCAAAGGAAAAGTGCCTATCTGTAATAACTGAGTCTTAATTTAAATAATTTCTCTGAATCATGATTTGAAAACTATTTTTCTGTCATAGATTAATAAAAACAAGATGACGATAACTGAGATACATGCATTGGTACTATTAATTTTTTTAAAGACATGCATGGGTGACAATCTATTAATAATACATTCCAAATTAATCTAGCATTAAAAAAGATAATGTGGAGATGAAAAATTTTAGAATGCCTATGTGTCAATATAAGACAAATACTACTTGATTGTTGCCATCACTGACTTGCCTGTCACAAGACAAAATGCTCTTTAATTAACAGAAACAAATAAACAAAAAAGTGCTGTTCTGAGGTGATGTGAAATCAGCTTCTATTCAAAAGGACCACTTTTTTATCTACTGTTAACACATCGTTAATAGGGCCTGAGTGACATAAAGATCTGTGCTGTCCCAGCACACAATCACTTCTATTAAGTGACAGCAGTTAGAAAAGTTAAAAGAACTATAGATATAGGGTACCTTTATCTATCTGGAGTAACAAATAAGTTGTACCAGTCCTGTACACCTAAAGCAAAAGAAGAACTAACACTGCTGGAATCCTCATAAACTGAAAATAGTATGCAGTTCAAATAAATACTGCTTGTGTAATAGGCCTCCAACTGATCTGCCTCAAGCACTTCCAGAGATGTCATTAAAAGTAAATACAACTTCAAGTCAACACAAAGGTGACTCGGATTATGAAGTCTACCATTTAAAGAAGACATAGCTCTTTACTATGAACATTCCATTGCAAAAGGGGAGTGAAGAAGCTCTTAGGGATTTGCTTCTCAAGCAGCTCCAAGCGAGGTGTGAAAGTGGGCTCCAACTTAGCACAGCTGGGTTCCTGAAAAACGCAGAATTTGCAAAGAAAACTTCCACCCCAATCAATGGCAACAACAGCAGCGGTAACAGCTTCTGACACATGCTCTGTGTAAATCCACATTCACATGCAGGAGGTGGCATCTCCTTCCATTTCCTCCCCCCTCACACACTCAGAGATCCCAGAAGTAGGATCACAACTCCATGGTCCTCACTGCCTTTGCCCTCCTACCAAATTCTGTCACCCAATCCATCAAGTGACCCAACTCCATCTGCTCAGCTTCCTGGCCATGCTCTCCAAGCTCATGCTTCCTTTGAGACTCTTGTCATCCCGTGCAAATTGGCAATTACAAGGAAACATGTTACCTGCCTGTGTTCTGTTGCTTGGCTATGCCATGGGGTGGTAGGGGCAAGAGAAACAAACAAACAAAAAAAGGGGAGGAGGGAAAGTGCGCTTCACTGAAAATGAAAGGACATTACAAATTAGGAATGCCTGTTAGGGGTATTCTCATCTTAGCACCATCCCCTAGTAAAACTCTCTTAAACTTCCAATGAAGTTACCAAATGTTATTTGATGCTCTAATCTGTTGCTCAGAAAACATCTTAATAGACAGAAGGAATAACATACTACACGGTACTCTAAATATACTCTTACAAGTCTGAGATGTTTAAAAAAAAAGTTGACAAAAGTGAAGGTATTAAATAAGAAAATTTAAAGTGTACAACAAGTTATAAAAATAAAATTCTTTTTTGGTTAGCAGCAGTCTGATCTGACTCACTATGTGCTAAGTAGGCAGGGTTTCACAAGAAAAACAAAAGAAAAAAGACCATCTAGTCTCAATGAAGCCGCCTCTGCATTAACAGCAGAATAAAAACGGCACTAGATCACTGAAACTGAGATCCATTTCTTGATGGAAAATTCAACAGATAAGTTTCAACTGCATGAAAACATGAAATGCAAGACACTTAAATGTCTCTTAAAAATATTAACTGTACTTTTTAGATCAAATTTCTAAGTTTTCTACCTGTTCTCAATTTCATCTAATCCAAATAAGAAAAAATAAAGGCTTTGTCTACTTTTATAACATGTTCTTCTGTGCACAGTGTGCTTTATAACACCAAATAAAAAGTCATGGTGGATTGGGTCTCCATGCTGCCAGATGGAATGTTCACTATCCACAATCTCTCTCCTATCTTCTCCCCACTGCTATGTCTTCCTCTCACTCTTTGTCCTTTTTTCTATCAGCGGGGCTGCCCTCAGTCTCTCCCTTCCAGCGGTGTAATGAGTGAAGAAGCCTGTTCAGACGTCAGCAGCTATTAATTTGCTGTGCACCCACAAGTGACACTGCAGCACAGAAAAGGAGTAAAAGGGAACTTCCGTCATTACTACACACTAGAGCACTAGAGCACTAGGGTGAATAGACTCATTTCTGCCACTTCCCCAATTGCAGTGCCCCAAATTAGGTTCTGCCCTGACTCAAATGAGAAGGAACAGGCAGAAAGGTGATCACATAAAAAAAACACTACACCACCAACCTGGCAATTAACTCCTCTAAGGATTTTACCTTGCACTGTGCAAACTAGAAATGAAACCAGTTATTTCCACTTTCTTCTGTAATGGTATCTTCGTATGCTTTTACGTTCACTAGTTTTATTAAACTTTGTAAGACAGACTGTTTTAAAAGAAACTTGCAGAAGTTGATTTGTGGATGTTTCCAAGAGAGAGATTCATGTTCATATTGATAAGGCTGCTAAAGATCTTGAAAATAAAGTAGCAACTTAATATATTAATTCTTTATAAAGAGAATAATCTTTCACTATTGTGCTGTCCTCAGGTCCACTATTAGTTATTCACTGCAGGTCCAGATTTTAATTTCCTTGTGACTGTCCACGCATTTAATACAAATGAAACAGTCTTCACAGTCTATTAATCACAGGCCGAATTACAAGCAAGCTCTAATTAGCTATGTCTAAACGTACCTATCGGGTTATTAAGTTAATTAAGAGACATTCTATCTTGCCCTGTAGTTGATAACAGTAACTGCACAACAATCACAAGTTTTGTTTTTAACAATGTAGACTTCTACAGACTATGGCAGACTGTGCACAGATCTTGGCTGTAATATGCTCTCATTTCATGGTTTAAACTAGATGCTTAAAGGAGGTAGAGTGAATTGCCCTCAGAAGATGGTGTCTCTCTTTCTTCAGACCAAACAAAGAGATTAGGTGGTTTAGCTTAAACTACAAGGTTTTAATGGGATGCAGTTCCAAATTAAGACAATTAAATACAGCAGTCTTCACACCAATGTCAATGGTGATCTTGTCAATGAAGAAGTCAAGGGATCCTAGAGAGCTCCCAGTTGACTAGCCAGCATATGGTCCATTTAGGATAAGAAGAATTGCTTTCCAGGCTCCACTGACTGTACTGGCTCTGTATCTATTGACTACAATGGAGCTCAGACACTTAGAAGTCAGGGAGACAACTAAATTTAGGTTTGCTAATGACTTCATACAGGCTGTAAGTGAACAAAGACAACATAAAATTGAGTAAAAACCTGTGGAATTAAAGTAAGTTTAATAAATATTTTAGTGATTGACTCATTTTTATTTATTTAGAATTTCTTTCTGATTTCTGCAGTAATACAGCAAGGATTTTTTTTTTTTTAAAGCATATTTCAACATTACTCTTACTGGCTAAAATAAAAGTCTGCAATTCTTAAATGACAGCAGAAGGGTGAACATCACTGCTTCTACCACAAAAGCTTATTTTCTATGGAAATGAAGGAAAAATACCAGCATCCTTCTTTTGGAAAATAGCTAGGATTTAAGTCTTTTTGAGCAGTTCAGAATTAAAATAAGAAAACCACATTATAGACTATAATCAAAATGGACTTCAGCGTATTTTAACTGTTGATGAAATTATCACATCTCCCTATGAAATAAATAATTCAACACAAAGCAAATTTCAAATACAATTCGCATGTCTGCACCATACTAGCTGTTTCAAAATAACCAAGGTAGAAAAACAGTTGAGAGCAAACCTCTATAGGGTTAGTAGTCCTATTCAGTTCATTTGTGAAAAATATTCAGACTTTTACCTGGAATTGACTAAAAAATTTTCAACCAATTCTTTCTTTATTCAAAGCCTCAACACTATTCATTGCCACCATTTCAGCTAGCTGTGCAGCTACTTTTAATATAATATCACAAAACTGCATTACACAGCATGGAACACATCCCAGAAAGAAATTACTTTGGGCATACAACTAAAGAGAATGTACAAAGCTGATATGGTGGCCCTGCTATTATGATACAAACAAAATTCCCCTAAAAGGTGGCACTGGTAGGGAAAGCTGCAATATGGGACTGGTGACACAGGTAACAATTTCAGACTCGGACGACCACCGTTCAAAGTCCCAAACTGGGTTTTTTTCCACATCTCAAATCAGTGTGATATCTCTGATATACAACAGTGGTAAACTTTTGATTCATACAATGAGAATAGTAAGAGGGAGTCTGAAAACAAACATCACTGAGTAGCTAAGAATCCTCCTTAAACATTTATCTATTAAATATCTGTACCAATTCAATAACAGAATATTAATTTGGGGGGGCTACGCTATTAACCATGTGTTTAGGAAGACTCCAGAGAGCAGAATGGAAACAACCTGTTCTTTCCACTACAAACCCTTTGCAAATCATATAATCAGTTCCCTGAGTTGGATGAACTGGCCCTATCAGATATAAATTCAACTTCTGTATGTGATAGTTGATAAAATATGCATCATTGATCTTAGTCAGTGATCCAGAAACAAAAACCTTTTGTATAGTTGACATCTGGTGGACAATTCCGAAGTTTCACTAAATGAGCTCGTGACAGTTTATCAAACTCCACCATGCACATCTAACGTGCAGTATCTATCCAAACCTCTTGCTCTTTTTTCACTTCTGCATCCCTTGAAGGTTTCTTCCTCTTATCTTATTCTTGATATTTCAAATATATTTGTCTCAAATGTATTATACCACTTCTGAGTTCACAACATAGTTTCAAATAGCTTTGCTCTTTGGCTTATTATTGAAAGATTTCCTTTCTGCCATTCAATCATTTCAGACAAGAATGAAGGGAGGTCACTGCCACTAGGTTACTCTAAAATATTAACTACTTCTCAGTACAGGAACAAAAGGTTAAAGACACGCTCTCAGATACACCAAGCATGTCAATGGTTATCACATTTTCTCCCATGTTTTTTTTCAAATCACAGACATTTTCTACAATAGGTTACGCTTCTTTCAGCAGTCCTGTATCTCTGCATAACAATCTCACACTTGTGGAATTATGCCTACCATATCACTATCTGAACTCAGCAAGGGTTTATCAAACAAGGGTACTTGGTGTTATGGCAGAAACACTACAAGGTTTCCCTAACTGTATTGCAGAAATCTTCCTCGGTTTCCACCCACCCTATCAACCACTGGAAATCACACCCTGAAGGCGAGACATTTCACAGATCAACCAAGATAAAATCAAAACGACTGGTTTTCTGAAAGGTCTGCAGGATTTACATTTAAAGGAATAGCCATAGATAAAGGCTAGGAAAAACTATTACAGCCTGGACTGATTTCCTTCAATTACAGCCATAAAACACCACTGACTGCACATCACTGCCTTTCCTAAAAGCTAACTCAACACGGTAGAGCTGATCTTTCTCAATCAGCTGAAGTAATCGTATTCCAATTTCAAGGTCTGCGGTGAAGCCACTTGTTCCTCTGTGTTCAATGATTCATTACTGCAACTGTTAAAAAAATTAAATAAATAAATAAAATCGCATCATATTTCCACTTTAAACTTCACTGACAGCTCACTCACTCCCATCCCCAGCAGGATGGGGGAGAGAATGGGAAAAGCAAAAACAAGAGCAACTCATGGGTCAAGATAAAGACAGTTTAATAACCAAAGGGAAGAGAGGTGGAAAAAAAAAAAAATAATAATAATTAAAAAAAGAAAATGCACCACCACACCACACAAATAAGTGAACAAGTGATGTCAAGGCAATCACTTGCCACCTCCCACTGTCCAGCCAGCCCCCCAGCAATAGGTACTTCAGAAACTTTACCCCCCAGGTTTTATTGCTGAGGATGACATTATCCGGTATGGAATATCTCTTTGCTCAGGCTGGGTCAGCTGTGTCCCCTCTCAGCCTCTTGCCAACCGCAGTCTGCTCGCTGGTGGGCAGAGTGAGGAACAGAGAAGGCCTTGACTCAGGGATTGACTCAACAAAGAATTTAAGCTTAGGTATTTTTTGCACATGAGAATTAAATAATTATAAATCCAGGTGCATGCTTAAAATGCCTTGATGAATTAGATCACTGCTCTGTGACTGCAGAATTGCAAGCATTTCCTTCCCTCCAGGAGCCTACCCCCCCAAAATAGCTCTTTGGTAGAATCTAACTATGCAAATGTTTTGAAGGTTGATGGAAATCCTTTCAATTGCATCCCATGGAAAACTTGGACAAGATACATTTTCAAAATGTGTGCAGCAACCAACCACACCTGTCAGGTGCTTTTCTCCCCCCCACCCCAGATCACTTATCCAAGTAAAGTTAAAAAGTTATTACCAGAAGAAAAACTTATCAGAAACACATGTTGCACATTTATCACTTCTCATGCTTTTTCTAGTTCCTGTTCTCATACTTCAGGGGGATTAAACTGATTTATTTGTCAGTGGTCAAAGAAAATTACTACACAAGACATTAATTAATACTTTTTTCTTTCACAATTACAGTCATAATATATAAAAGTATAATGTCAGAAATATGACATTGATAAATCTGGTCTAGGAACTGAGTCCCAATTTCTTACTACTTAAAATCCCAGATTTCAACATGGTTACTCTTATTTTTTCCAGTAGAAGACAGAAGGACCTAAACCTGGAGTCAAGCAACAAGTGATGATTTAGCCTAAAGCTGGTGAAAGTCCTAGTCCTACCTAAACTCATGAGCAAGGTGCACACCCGTCCCACCCACTGCCTGAAACCACATCACAACCAGCAAGAGAACAGTCCTGGCTGTAGTGCAGAAGCACCATCCCTTAATCCCCCTGCTTGCTAAAAGATGTGCACTGGAGTTTGTTCCACCAGCAGCAGCATGGCCTCAAAAACAGCACTGTCAAATCAACTTTTGCAGCAGATATTCAGAGCCAAAAGTTTGATAGCCTGGTGCTGTGCTCCTCTCTCCCCCATTTCACATGGCTCACTACTAGTCTTTGGTCTATTGTACACATAAAGCATATACAAGTGAATAATAAGACTACATTTTTGTAGATAACCACGAAGTACCTAGTGGCAGCATTAAATTAATACAGTTGTGCTAGAGAGTCACTGCCTGTGATTGCTCCCATGAACTTCTCATTTAGGTCAGCTGCCAAAACACTGCTAAGAGCACAAACAATAGGAAGAAAAACTTCAAAAAAGCTTAGGGCTCAGCCACACCCCAAATAAATTCATAGGATACATAAAAACTGTTTTCTAACACCAAGAGTTTCAGCACTGCTGAATTTCACAGTACGGAAATTTACTAATACTGAAAGTATCAGGTTAACTGAGCAAATGGTCGGTGAAACATTTTAAAGCAATCTGAACAAGAACAGGGCTTAAATACAATAACTAAAATTCCTTGCAGGAATAGGAGTTCTGGTCTCATGCAGAAAAAATACACATGTATGGGGACACAACATGCATAGCTGGAAATACTGAATATATTCAATATTTTTTAAATTATTATGGGTGCACATGCAAAAAAGAGTGAAGAGATTTTCCAGTGTTATGCATATATTCAGGAGAATACATTCATTATCATTCTAAGGACTGGACAACTGAGGTAAATGGTAATTCATATATTCATTAATGTATTCATAATATGCAATGCAAACTCTCCCTTAAACCTAAAAGCATTAATTCCTTCTGTTTGTAAAAGACATTTATTTACTGTAAAATTACATTAACATAAATCTGATGTTACAGGCTGTGGTGTATCTTAGTAGTCAGAAATGCACATAGTCCATGAATTGCCAATGTAGGCCAGTCAAATTTATATTGCTTATATGTAAGAAAATGGCTATTCATATACATGAAATACTGACATGCAAAATGAAAAATCTAAATTTTCTCCTCTTCATATTTCATCCTTTCAAAAAGTCTGTCAAAATTTTGCTACCTGTAACTGTAGTCACATTAGAAGGCCTGATGTTTTACTCAGGCAAGTTCCCCTGTGGAGAGTAGTACTGGAGTAAGAAAAAACTACAATATGACATTTACACAACAACAGTTAATGTTAACTTTTTTAAAAAATCATTTTTTCTGAGAGACTTTTTTTTTTACACTTCTGGTTTAAAACTTACTAACTGCATACAAAACCATGGTACCCAAGGCAGAACACCAGCAAGAACCAGAGCTCTTCCAAAGAGCAACTTCCAGAAGCCACTGCGAGTCACATAACAGTGTGTACCACCAGAGGAGTTTCCCACTGGGAACTGCTTGGCAGTCACATACGCAGCACAGGAGAAGGAAAAGAAAAAAAAGCAGGCCAACCGTGTCCTGGGGTGCATCAAGCACAGCATTGCCAGCCAGGAGAGGGAGGTGATTGTCCCGCTCTGCTCTGCACTGGTGCAGCCTCACCTGGAGCACTGTGTGCAGCTCTGGGTGACACAGGATAAAAAAAGATATTAAGTTACTAGAGAGAGTCCAGAAGAGGGCTACGAAGTTTGGTGAAGGGTTTGGAGGGGAAGCCGTGTGAGGAACGGCTAAAGTCACTTGGTTTGTTCAGCCTGGAGGAGACTGAGGGGAGACCTCATCCCAGTCTACGGCTTCCTCACAAGGGGAGGAGGAGGGGCAGGCACCGAACTCTTCTCCTTAGTGACCAACGACAGAACCCAAGGGAACAGCAGGAAGATGTGCCGGGGGAGGTTTAGGTTGGACATTAGGAAAAGGTTCTTCACCCAGAGGGTGCTGGAGCACTGGAACAGGCTCCCCAGGGAGGTGTCACTGCCCGAACCCTGACAGTGTTCAAGAAGAGACTGGACAACGCCCTCAGACACATGGTGTGAACTGTGGGGTTGTCCTGTGCAGGGACAGGAGCTGGACCAATGATCCTTGTGGGTCCCTTCCAACTCACGACATTCTATGATTCTATTTACACACTGAGTGGGCTGGGTGAGCTGTGGACACACATTTCCAAATCCTAGATCCTCCATTCAAGTTGGTCATGCACCTTTGCCTACTCACTGGTTTCAGCATAGCAGGTACACAATCAGCCACCAAATGTTTATTTATCCACCAGCAGGCATGAGGGAGACTTCTGAGGCTTATATCACACATAAACAAAGGAGACAACAAAACAACAGAAAAACAAACCAGCATTAATATACTTAGCATAAACATATTAACGTAAATACAAATATTTGGAAGTCTAAATAAAGAAAGATAAACTCTAAGGTCACAGACCTAAGGCTTTCAAACATTGAATCTGGCCAGTAATCTCCCATAGCTGTATGTATGTATATAGATGCAGAGATTTCCAGTATTTAAGTGATTTGCAGTTCTAGAAATATTAATTTTATTGGAATGTCTACAGTACAGATTTCAGCATACCACATCAGACCTTCTGGGCCATTTTGAGGCTGTCACCCAGTTCAGGCCTTGGACTGAAGTTCAAATCCTATCACTTGCATAGTGCTACTTAGGTGGTAGCTCTAATATACAGACAGTTTTGAAATTACCCATTGAACGAAGATACTAGAATCATACACTGGCCATAAATTTAGAATTAGAAATAATGTTTCTGTCCACTTAACTATCCACTTTCTTTAATGAGGTCCCTTAAATAAATTTACTTCCAAAGTATGAGCACAATCTAATGGATGGTTTTAATCTAATGGATTCTTTTTTTAAAAGTATGGCTTATTACAAAAGAGACTGAATGAATGCTTAATTTTCAGTTCAATCATATAAAATTAAATTCAAATATTTTATTACCAGAGTTCAAATAATAATTTCAAGGATTGTGGGGTTTTGCGTGATTTTACTAGCAACACTACAGGCCAGTAAAAGATTTCAGTATCTAAACTGAGAGGTACAGAAGTTACCCCAAACTAAAATGCAAGCCTTGATCAGTGCATTTTAGAAAGACAGCAGATCCCAGTCTTCTAGAGTGGATTAAGTGCTCACAAAAAACACCACACACCCCACACAAAACCCAAACACCAAAAAAACCCACACCAACAGCAAACTATCTCAGTAAATAGGGGTTTGCCTTCTTAATTATGGCTTAGGGTGGTGCTTTCACGTGCAAATATCATGTGGTACCTGGAGCAAAATGCTATGAAGTATAATGAAAATAACAACTGTGAATAGGCAATGTTGGACTGCATGAGACTGCAGGTGGGAAGTACCTCTGAGCATCAGGTTAACATTAACAAAGTCCGTACTTCGGTTGCACACAAAGTTGTGGCAAGCAGCCTCAGTTATAGTGATAAGAGGAACAAAAATCTTTTAGAAACCCCTAGGCATAATGTAGCAAGACTAGGCCTAATGTAGCAAGACCAAGCATAATGTAACAGAAACCTAATAGAGAAACAATAGCTCTATAGAGACTGGACATGAGGCAAAGCAGGATGTCCTTGGCTTGCAAGCTGGGAAAGCGGAACATTCCACTAGATGAAGAAGAGGTACGTGACTTTTGCTGAGTAGTAGCAAAAAATGACAATATGCATCCTCAAGAAATTAGGTCAAGAAGCCGATACTGGGGAGGCACCAGGCTGCGAAGACCACCAGGAACCACTAGAGACCCTCAATGAAGACTCTCAAATACCAAAGATGGACTGCGGGCAAAGGGCAGGGTTATGTAAATAATTTATATCTAATGCATTAACTAAGCAGTAGAAACAAATGAATATGCAATAGGTATATGTAATAAATACCAAGAAGTGCGAATCATGCACACACTCAATTAGAGGAGCGATCCTCCGAGTGTCTGGCGCATCGTAATAGAAGTGCCTGCTTTTTAACACTTTCGAAATGCTGTTTAGGAGTATTTTTGCTGACTTTTCAGTATCAATAGGAAGAGAGGGGTGAAGATGACATTGGATTTCAGGTTTCTGAAGAGGATTGGATTCATGTAGATTAGTTAGAGATCGGCTCAGCATTAAAGATTATAATTTTTAAATACTTACAAAACACATTTACCATATTTAAATTCTGCATTTAAAGCTAAAGATATAATGACACAAAAAAAATTTAGAATATTGGTTTACAAGATCACTATGGGATCACCTGTCCATATAATAGAGACTTTGGATGTAAACAGTTGTAGAGATTGGTAACTCAGGTGCTAGAGAAGATAAAAGGATCTACGAGAGATTCCTAAGAAGATCACAGAACTTTCCCAGCAACAAGTCTTTCAGATCTGCAAAATCTGATAAAGACTAGACAGACCAACACCTAAGATTCCTGAGAAGTCTGATGGAGTTGCTGTTCTCTGACCATGCTGAATGAGTGACAAATATTAGACCCCTCACAAATATAGTATAGTCAATGCCCACCAGCTGCATACACGCCATGGTGCTCACTCAGAATACTGGAACCTAGACACAGTATAAAGTTACCATCAGACTAACACAATTAAACCCACATCCCTCACCACAAAGGACACTGTCTTAAACTCAAGGCTTTGCTGTATCAGGGGAAACTTTCTAAGCTGCCTGCTAAATCTATGCTACTGCACAGCAAGATATATACAGACAGGCAGATAGATAATTCAGGCAGTGACATAAGAGGGAGCATGATTTCACAATCCAGTGGCTAGCATTAAACAGCATTTAGATAAAATACAGACACAGACCCTTGACACTGTGGAGAGCTACTTCACTTTTAACCATGCTTGAAGAAAAAACAGGGAACTGTTATCTCTCAAACACTACACAGCAACTCCTGTTTTCAACTCCAGCTTGGCACTGTAGACCTGGCTAATATTTCAGACATTGCTTTGTGCTTTGGCATTTAGTACTATGGGTGAGTTCTTGCTTAGTATGTGGGGTTTCTGGATCACCATTTTGAGACACATACTACTGCCCATGTGGTGTTCAGACCTAACAACGTGACTAACAAATCCCAGACTCCAATGAAATTTCAGCAGTTTGCCTTGTAACTAAATGTATGTAATTTCTTCAATCACACCCTCAATGATTTTTGCTTTGTTGGCCTTATTTCAAAAAGGAGGTCTTGAGAAATCCCATAACTGCAATCACAGAAGTATGAACGTTAGAGAACCTCTTTACCTTGGCCTCACTTTTACACAATAAAATCCCATTCGGACATCAAAGCTTTACTTTCAGCAGAGCCTTGGCCTTGTGCTCATTCCCTAATGTGAAGTTTGCCCCTGGAAACTACCACTGGGATGGTCTTTCAGGGGTTTCACCAGCGCCTGCAACTAATGTGTAACATACAAGCCCCAGGATAACAGACACCAGGAAGCTGCAGACAGTCAAGCCCATGTTAGCAGAAGAACTCGGAGCTCTCAGGTGTCCATTGGCAGGCACTCTGCTCTGACAGCTATTGGAACAAGGCACTGTAGCTCTTGCATTATCTGAAAAAGGCAAATCAATATTACTTCTGTGGAAGAAGGATACCACTAACACTGCATTGCCACAACATTAAATTCACTCAAGTTATACAGAAAGATAAATATGAGGTGATGTTTTAAAAAGTTCTGCTCTCCAGTGTGTGGAGCCAAAGTTATTAAATGTTTTGTACAAGTTCTACGCATTAAAATATTTATAAAAATTGCTTTTGTATTTTTAAAATTTTGACTAAGAATTTTTAAACTATTCACATGGAAGTTCAAATAATAACCAGCAATTACAGTGACATGAAACAGAGAATGTGAGTTACCAGAGTTCAGGTTAGGGAAGTTCTAACACAGATTCAATTATCCTGACTTTAGCTGCCTACATAAATTAACCTTGAACTTGCTCAAGTACTGATCACTAAACATATTCCAATGAAGTTAACAGATGCTCCCTGATTGTTAGAATTTACTTAAATCATGTCATTTGGAGATGTTCCTTTAGTTCAGTAGCTAAACAATTGTTAGTAATACTCAGTCTAATTACAAGTTTTATTCACACAGTTGGAACAGATGAATATCTATTCAGATATGCATCTTAATTTCCTTTTATTTACCTGTGAGAGATTGACTTGGTCTCATAAGACTTCACACCAGTGTCATAATCAGCTTTTTAAATAGAACTAAATGTTTAATATGCACCAATACAACAGAGATTTCTGAACTGGAAATGTCAGAATTTGTTGCCATAGAAAAATCTGGAAATTCATGTTTACCACAGCAAAATACGAAGGGTTCTTTTATATCTGCAGAATTTATATACTGCAAATGTGGCTGCAACTCCTTAAATAAGAATAACGAGTAATCTTTATATAGCATTTTAGGAAGACAATAGGTTATTTCTTACATAAGTAGTTGCTTGATTGACTTAAAGGTACTGCCCCCCCGCAGGAAAGGTCACACTGATTTGCCTTGCACAGGTAACATAGGATGCACAGTATCTTGGCAGAATAACCACCAAAGCCACTGCAGACTATCTGCAGATACCTGAGAGCTCTCAAAAGCCTTTGAGAACACATAGTCATGTTCGGTTTGCTTCAACACAGTTCATGCTCAGTGCTTTTCTAACTGCAAGTGGACATTATAAAAATCATCTCTTTTACTATTACAAGTAACGCTTTTATATTAGCTGTTATTTTAACCTGTGTTCATTTAGGACTAGACAAAGTTCTTGCTTAATTATACACTTGAACTTTGCCATTTAAAAAAAAAAATGCAAAACCCACACTGAAATGAGAATGAAAAGAATTGGTCTCTTTAAATGCAAGAAGCCAATGCCATGCAGAAGCCATCATCCCATGGATATAACAATAAAATTTGATTATAAATGCATGAATTTATAGCATTATAAGAGGTAGATAAATAACTACATTAACTAATAAAAACCCAATATTGATCTTTCTTTTCTATACTCCAGGGGATCTTCCAGCATTTTGTGTACTATCACATATTACATGCTACCACATGATACTGACCACTATGTTATTTCTGTTGGATATCAGTGTACCTGAATTTACCTAGCTGGGAAAACACATTAATAACTCCAGTTCAGTTGGAAGTAAAATCCACCTATGATTGCTTTCATATGCATTTTTATTATCCATCAGTCAAGCCAAAATTACTTGTATGATTTTCCCCATCAGCGACCAAGATGACAGAGAAACTGCTTCAATGATATCTTTTTTTTCCTAATATTGTTTTCAAAGTTCTGACAGATTTCTAACATGCTCTGCCTTCATGGATAATATGGATAATATGGATAATATTTCAAGTCAAACTAAACCAGATACTTCTGCTGCTCAAAGTGGAGAAACTTCTGAGAATGACTATCCTCCTTCATAGCCAAACTAAAAAAAAAAAAAAAAAAAAACACAAACCACACCCCCACAAAACAAACAAACAAAAAAAAAATTGAAAATTAGGCACACATAGGGGAAAAAGACATGCAGGTGTCCATTTTCACCTGAAGAGTGCAGGCTTGAAATATTCCAGTTTGGAGGGCAACATGAACCACAAAGAATCAGGTACGAGAGACACAGTAGCAGAATTGCCAGGGGAAGGAAATGTTAACACTGAGCACAGATCTACCCAGGGTCTACATGTCTCCAGCCACTTTCTGGGGTTCCCAAACTGCTTCCCGCTGGCACTGCCAGGTTCACGGCTCTGCCTGAGCCCCGAGAAGGCACAGTCACTGCCTCTGTCTCCACCTAAAAACAGCCCAGGCTTGCGGAACAATCCCCAGGCTGCCATCGGAGATTCTCCCAAAAAGCAGGCCCTTCAGTGTCAAGGCTTGAATACACACAGACTTGGCAAGGCAGCAGTCTGAACCCAGGGGAATACAGAGCCTACTGAAGATGAACGACAAGCTGCCGAACTGACTGCTCCTACAAAGGAAAACCTCTGCTTGCAAAGCAGGCACCAAGCTCACCTTCCCAAAATGCACACTCATACTACTGCTCTTCCAGGATCCCCTCCACACATTCACTTCCTTGCCTCATCTGCTGGCTTTGTGTTGCCTTGAAATAAGACTCAGAACTCACTGGGCAGAAGTTCTCATTTGCAAGATGTCTGGACCATTTCCATCACAATAGGGTACCTTTTCTTTGTTGTACCAGCAGGTGAAAATACAATATTAAGATAGTGGAGTTTTTCAGCAGATAATTGACTTAACTACATATAGGAATGATAACCTACTGCATTCCTTTTGCACATCTTGAAATATACCCAGAAAAAAGACACCACCATTTTCCCTAAAAGGCACAGAAAGACAGGAAATGGCAGGCATTATTTGGTAGTCATAATAAGAACAGCACTGATATCCAAGTAACATTTAGCTTTCTTCATTTAAAAAATACTTTATTTTAATCCTGGAGGATGTAATGTCAGAGATTCAATCTAAACACTTGTATCAGGACATTCCTGTATTAATCAAGTTATTTCCACATCCAAACCACAATGTCAAAACATTACTACAACGTCTTGTGTGGAATGATGATCACTTGGATGATTTTTGTCACCCAGGTTTGGCTACCGGAATCACAGAGCCAAAAACATACCTTCAACCAGTGCACAACTGCATTTGCACAGGTGATGTTACAGAGTGAGACCTGATCACCATCAGAAGAGACAGAAGCCTCTCACCCTACTCCCATGCCTTCCAGAGTTGGTATATTGCAAAGCGTGTCCCTTCCTCCAGAGGACCATGAGGAAGAACAGATCCCCATACAACTTCGGTACAGAAGGAGTCACTTAGAAGACTTGCTTCAGAGAAGACACTTCCTCCTCAGAGGCTGGATGTCCTACAACTGTGCCCAGAAAAGGGTGCTCCAGAAAATGAGTCTTCAGTAAAAGACAACTGATCAGCAGAAGGGAAATAACAGTGCATCTGTTGTACTCTACAAAGGAAAATATCAAACTTTGTCATCAATATACAGCGAATATGAGATACAATGGATTACAGCCAGGCAAGTGTTTAGCAGAAGAGATGGTCCAACGCCAAACGCGTTATTTCTGGACACTCAGCACTATGTAGCTGCACCAACACTGCAGGGTCCACTTCAGGCTACTGCTGTTAGCTTTCCCTGGACTATAACAGCACATAACTGGGTTTTGTTCTCTTCATTTTTGATTTGGATAAATTTCATGTTTGTTTATCAAATCTCAATTCCTGTGTAACGACAAAAGTATGCTTCAAAGTTTAAAAAAAAAACCAAACAACACTTGAAAGTTAGGTTTATAATTGCTCAAACTTACTGTGGTTCACTTTTATATGTATCACAGTAACCACTCACACGGACCTTTAGAAACACATTCTGTAACACTCATTTGGCTTGACTTTCAACTTGAATGTCATTATTTGAACAGTTTTTGTATAAAATATAAAAATAATGCTCAAGTATTGGATCAAATGCAAAAATCATCCAGCTGGTGGGAGACATAGAAAGCACTCCGCTTTCCCACAAATATATATGCATATATATTATATTATTGATCTACATGAGGCCAGCAAAATCTTTTGGTATCATAGGAAACTAGAAGAAATAAACTCAATGTTCCATTGAATGGAGGGGAAAAAGATGCTATGAGGAAGGCTTCTTGATTATTATAATGGTATCTGTTTTTATAAGGATTTAAGAGAATGGCAAGATCCCATTTTATGTAATACTATGGTAAATTTTCATATGCTCAAATATTAGACAAAAACACTTTATAAATAGTCATGGAAAAAAACCCACATTCAAGCACTTTTGCAGTATAACAGCTATTATTTGCAACACCTTCAGTTCAAATGCTTCCAATTATTTCGGCTTTTTTTAAATTGGAAAAAGCCTCAAAATATCTAGGGTTTAATTACAGCTGAACACAAATGGTAATGTGACATAAATAAGATACAGAACTATTTTTTCCAGTGAATAAATGTCCACCTATTCCCAAACCAAAAATTTGGCGGAACACTCTTCTGAAGATTCTGAGATTAGCCGATTGACTTAATAGCCCATCTTCAGAAAGAAATACCATCACGGGCATAACAGCCTATTCTCATGGGCTTCTTTTTCAAATCTAAAGCAATAATCTAGCTTTACCAAATACTATTGCTCACTTTTTTATCCATCAGCAACGGACTTTTTTGACATTACTTCTGGGAAACATAACAAAACCTACATATCCTACTTTTGCAATCTTCTGTAGTGATTTAATTTTATATGGATGGCCTGTATTTGTCATCACTATTGGTCAATATGAAAGAGAACCAGGAAGAGGGAGGACAGAATCAATATAACTGATATTTAAAACCTATGTTTCCCACACAGGATTTACCAGTTTGTTCTCAGCATAGTCAAGCTACAGAAAGAGCTTGTACGAGCCTGAGACATAATTTCCATCAAGCAATTCAGCCAAATGAGGAAGTTCAGCTGAAAGTCAACTCATCACAAAAATACTACAGGTTGCTTTAACAAAACACTTCAATTTGTCAAACTTAAAGGTTTAAAGGAGCTGTGGTTTTCAACAAGAATAAAAAAAGGAATAAAATATTTCTACCCAGGCCTAAGTCGTACATTGCTGTCAATCTCTGTCTTCCAAAAATGATGGCTATAAATTTTACATTCTCAGACCTACTCACAACTGCTCATCAACGACTCATTATGAAGGAATTTAAGGTAGCAAAACTTGCATCCTGAGGACAAACACAAAATACAATATATGAATACTTAAGCTAAAGTATAAGTGACCCAACTACTGTTAATGGTTATTTTTTGATCTCTTTCTTTTGTACCTCTCAGTATAACAGCAGCACTTATGGCTGAAAACAAGATTCATTCAAATGCGGATTCGTATGCAATGCTGCCAGAAAACAGGTGAAGCATGTGTACAGTTCACCTTCATGATTTGTAGCACGGATTACTCATTCTTTGTTTCATTAAATAGTTACTTGCATACCCAAGTTCTTATACCTATACCCAAGTAAGCAATGTGAAAAACCTCTCTCACTCTTGGACACTCCTGTTTGGCCTCTTGGAGGACAAATGCATTGGTTGCACAGGCTGAAGGCTGACACTTATATCATGCCCACAAATAAAGTAGGTCTGAGATAACGGCAACAGCTAAATATCAGCATACATAAGCAGGATACAGTTTCCACTCTATAACTTATAGATTAACTAAGTTACATATATGACTGCAATATTAAAGCCATTTTCACATAATGCAAAGCATAAATAGGAAATAAAAAAAATTAATCTTGGTCTCTGTGTAACAAAAATATAGGCTAGTGAATTAATATTTTTCCAAGAGAAAAAAATCGCAGGAAAAATGGCTTTAAAATTAGCCATCAAAAAACATGAATTCTAATAATTACATCAAATGAATCAACTTATTAAAATCACTTTCTAGCCCAAACAAGGTAACTTCAACACATAAACAAAACTGGTATATTTCTAAAAACTGTCATTTGCACTTTGACTGTCTCTTCCATGTTAACTGTCACCATGGAACTAGTCAGCATGTCCTGGCAAACCTACCCAAGATATGACCTGCAACATCCACAAGCTGTCATCTGGCTTAAGTTTTCAAAAAAAGGACTAAAAGAGCATATTTTACAAGCAAGCTAGAGGCTGAAGTGGATATTTAAGTAATTACTACTGTACTAGCGATTGAAAACTTTAAATGGGTAGCAATGGTAATTTTTAAGGACAGATCATTGAACTGTATCTAGAACTGTAGTTAGATCCATCGTTACTCATTAGACACTTCTACCATCAAGACTGCAATGGCTTAGGCAACTGAGAATCACTTCATTTCTAGAAGCTGAGATCTAGATAATTTTAGAAGATGTGATAGGTTTTTGGGTTGTAGAGCTATTTTTAATAACAGCCAAAGCATTATTAATCTTATTTCCTAATGCTTTTTATTTAGAAAACAATGCCTGCAAATAACTGGTGTATGGTTTTGTTTGTTTCTGACACAGCAAAGTAACTTCTCAACCCTGGCAATTCCTGATGATTTGATCACTGGACTCGATCTGCCTGGTGAGGAGTAAAGTCCTCACCACCAGCAGCAGAGCTCCCTGTGGGGACACAACGTGCTCCCATGGACTGCGCTGCAGCCTGGAGACCTGTCGGTGCTCTGAACCACCACGCTAAGCAGGGGAAAAGGGAGGAGAAATCAATTCTTTTTTGAGCGTGTGAGACAAATTAATAGGATTAATAGCACCACCCCGCACTTAGGCAGCACAAAGGAAAAAGAGGAAGCAGAAGGGCCATAATGAGCTCAGGGCCTTGCTGTGAAAACTTCTAAACCATGTGAAGACTGTAAGAGCCAGAGGGGTTTGCAGTCTCTGTGCAGATAAACACCACAAAGGCAGGGGAAACACAAGCAGAGAATAATATGTGATAATGCAGCGGGACAGCAGTAGCAGAAGTGGGAACAGGAGCCAGATAACCGCCTACCATTTCCATACCCTAACTACTGTATATTTTATTTGCTCTCCTGACTTCTTAACTTTTTCTTCAGTGTTTAAGTAAATGTTAAGTGGATCTTCATTTTGGCTAACTTCATTCTTTTAATCTTTTTACTATTATCATAGGAAAACACTGAATAAAATAAATTCTCTTGAGTTTCTTATTTACCTTTGTTCCTTTTTCTCCCCGCTACCTATTTTTTTTCAGGTATTCCTGCTTCACAGGATAAGAAACCAAGATTAAATCTGTTATACTAGCAATTTAGTCTTCTCTTTGTGTATCCTTTCTTTGCTCCATATTGCTAAGTCTCCATTCAGCCTTTGCCTCCAAATAGCTCCACTATCTTACACTTTGTAGTAGACTACTGGCATTATTCTGAACCAGGGCATACTTAGGAAGAGCTCTGAAACACTTTTTTTTTTTTTTCTAGGGGGTCTACATTGTACAAACGGATGTGTCTTAAAAAGACAGTGAGTTGCAGCCTGCCAGCTCTCCAAGGTTACTTCTGTGCAGAATTCATCCTCAGCACAATTATGGGTAGTGTTCCATGATGGCACACCCAGAGGAATTTCTGCATCTGCAAACCTTGGTTTAGTCCTCAGCTTTTGCTTCCCTGGACATCTCTGCTTTGTCTTGATTAGGTAGGAAGGACAAGATTATTCAGAATATTTAGGAAAATTAATACCCAGGTCACATTTGGTGTGCTGAGCATGTCA
The DNA here is from genome assembly GCF_036013445.1 of Caloenas nicobarica. NCBI lineage: Eukaryota > Metazoa > Chordata > Aves > Columbiformes > Columbidae > Caloenas > Caloenas nicobarica. The sequence continues at coordinate 129,673,075 of NC_088246.1, read as the reverse complement.
TGCCCAACTGGCCTGTGCATGTGCAGTTGATACGATCCGTCTGAACAGGAAAATACAGCACCTACTGCATTTATACAGGATCTTTGTCTGGCACACATGGAATTCTCAGGTGTGTCCCGATGCTTCGGAGCATCTATATGCATTGCATAGCATGCGCACATGCACAAACACACATTTCAGTCTGAGAAATTCCAGTAAACCCAGTCATCTTATCCTGTCTCTCTTTTCTTCTCCTTCAAATGAAGCTGTTGCCTTACTTACACCCGTGCCTCCCAAATCCACCTCTACAGAACTATTATAGAATTTACCTCATGAACTTTTTTTCTTCCTAACTGCCCTAATTGTTTCCATAGGGTGTCTCCTAAGGTCATCTACAGATGAAACTACCCTTCCTTTTCAGTTCTATTACATGAACAATCTCCCAAGTCTCCAGAAGAGACAGCTTCCACTTATTCAGGCTTCTAGGACAAATTCTGCTCTCAACAATACAGAGCAGCTTTTCTGCATTAGTGCACTAAAAGAAACATGGAACTTATTCAGAATTCTTTTATTTGAGATAGATACCTGATCAGAGGACTCCTTCACAATCATCATTTTACCTCTCCACTTATACAAACGTCAGCAGAGATGCAATGCCTATCAAATTAGAGTGTAATGCAATCTCAGTGAAGGAGTTTGTGGCACAGCATCCAGTGTTAATAGTAGTGCTAAGGATGCCTTTAACTCCCTGGCAAATCTATACCCAAGCAGTGCTGCCAAGATCAAGTACTAGAAGTATGAGTCAGACACTGCAAAACATATGAGAAAATATAACTTCTTATCATCTAAAGAAATGTATATTTGCCCCGTGTCTCTCACCCTTCAGTCATACTCTCACGAACCACAAGCACTGGAACCTTTCTTTAATAAAAGAAAGCATAGATCCCAGGTAACTATTTGACTGTAGGGACTCAGATTACAAGAAAAAAGAAAAGAAAGAAAACCAAGGCATTAGCAATTTAACATTAATCTTTGTCATCCCATCCCCTTCCATTTCCTATCCATTCTCACTTTCACGCTCAGTGTATTCATATGGTCCATTTCCTCCTAATTCGTTAGGCCATCCTCCCTAATTATTCAATTCCTTCTTCAGCTCCTTCACAGAAGAGACTGAGCTGGGCTCCATGACATTCTCCTGACCTATGGAGAACTGCCCCTTTAGAAGACAAGATCCATATGAAGCTAACTTAAGCCCACAAGCTCCTGGTACACAGGGCTGAGCAGTTAGTTAGAACCCATGGAGCAATTTGGAGATCACTTATGCCCATCTAGAAGCTTGCTACTGGAGAAAGAGGCAGCTATGGTCCTCTCCCTCCCCTTACCCTCTTGGCCACCTACATTTTCTCTCCTTAGTCAATGCCATGCTTCTCATCAGACCACATGGTGACTCATCAAGCTAAACCAACTGAACACTCTTCACTCCTTTGCAGACTTTTCTTCTGTTTCATCTTGCCAAACTGGGTGACTGTAGCATGAGAAAACCACCCGTTCTGGAACAAGAACAGCGGGAATGTGCAGGCAGCAAGGAAGATGAACAGGACCCAAAGCAACTGGCTATTAGATCAGCCTCACAATCTGCATTGCTGAGCACTAAACCGCCAGAGTGTCTGGAGTAAAACACTGAATGATTCAATTCAGAAGGCGCCAACACAGCTGAAAGACCCAAACCCACATGATTCCTGCCCCAGAAAACAGCTCCTCCAGAAAGACGACAAAAGAGCTTGATAAGCATATTGTTCCAGCTACTATAGAGAAATCTGATACATGAACAGAGTGATTCTACTCATTTAATATTGCAGGGAGCTGCAAAATGAGGAGAGAGAAATAATACTCCAAGTAAATAGACAAGAAGGTAACAATTTCCATTCTCTGTATGGACAGAATTTTTATAAGAGGTAGCTAATGTAAAATTGCCTTCCACTTACCATGCATGGGCAAGGGAGTTCACATGCATTCTTCATTTTGCGTGGGCATTTCCCATAATTGTAACACATTTCCTCACGGTGCTATGCAAAGTTATGTTCAAAACTGAGGTGTTTCACTGGAAACTATGTTTAATGCAAAGATGATACTTGAATTTTATCTGAATAGGGAAAGAAAACTGCCCAAAACGACAGAAGACCAAAACCAGAGGGGCATCGTACCTTCAGTCTAACACTCTGCCTGAACACTTTCAGATGGAACTAAAAATAGGTATTCAGTGAAACTGAGTAGCCAAAGAAGAAATTAACCCAGAATGGCATATGGTACCTGACATAAAACTTAAGGCCATCAAAAATGTGTCTGTTGCAAGCTTTCTAAAAGTATATTACCCTCTATACTGAGAGCAGATATGGATGTTGGATTGTCTTGCCATAGCCATAGGTACGCATTTCAAGTGATCACGCTCTTTTCCTGTGTTAGAATTAAACTCATGAATTCTTGTTCCTCCTGTCAAATGAGTGCTGCTTTTCATCACCTTTGGGAATGTCTGAAACTGCACGCTGCCTTAGTCAGGAGGCCAACAGTTTCTGAACAATTCTACTTGAAAATTATTTTGCTTTCAGCTGGGTTTTAACTGTTTTTTGTGGTTTCAGGTAGAGAAGCATCTTCTCTGAACAGAGAAGTTATCACTCTAATACTTCACAGCTAGGAGAATAGGAAAGCGTGCATCTGTGCAAGGGAGATTATAAAGAGTACAGGCAATAACAGCTCACAGAATCACAGAATGTTAGGGATTGGAAGGGACCTCAAAAGATCATCTAGTCCAATCCCCCTGCTGGAGCAGGAACACCCAGATGAGGTTACACAGGAAGGCATCCAAGAGGGTTTTGAATGTCTCCAGAGAAGGAGGCTGCACAACCTCCCTGGGCAGCCTGTTCCAGTGTTCTGTCACCCTCACTGAGAAGAAGTTTCTTCTCAAATTTAAGTGGAACCTCTTGTGTTCCAGCTCATTTTTATCTGGATATTACAGCCATTAAGGGGTTTAGGTAGTCTTTGTTCCAGAAGTTGGTGAATATAAAAGTGCCGGAAGCCACCTCTCAAGTGCAGAGACAGTGTCTCCATTACCCTTCACTCGTATAAAAGCACATATGCTTCCCCTCCCCACCAAAAAAAAGACAAAAACAAACAAAAAAATCACTATACAAAAACAACCAACAATCACTAGACAAATAAGAATGAGAAATTATTGGTCCCCACCTCTACATTGACATAAACAAGACAGAAAATGGAAAGGACCAAGCATTAAGAAAAGACATTGAAAAAAGGGAAAGAGTATTGCTTAGACCTTCAAAATTGAGGAAAACTGAAAAGAACATGTTAAAATGCTCCCAAATATTGTTTCAAACTCAATTTTAATGCTTCTGTTTACAAAGTAACACTTTAAAAGAAGTAAGCACTAATAACAGGTGTCTTTTTAGCCAATGCCAAGATACAGAAGCTAACTAAAAAACCTGCTTGCTCCAGAGGAGTACAGCAGTGCATCACACATGGCAGAAATGCTGGTTAAGGTACCAGCTGCCCCCTTCCCTCTCAGAAGCTCCACAGCCACCAGAAGGCTGAGACTGTGCTGACTCTGGTGTACGGATGGCATCCAGCCCACATTAAAAAAATTAAAGACTGAGTTAAAACCATTACAGATTTTTATTTAATATTTGACATTTACATTTGTCCTTTGTACCAAAAGATTGGATTAATCAAAAGACATAAAACAGTTGAAGAGCTTACTTCAGGTTTAATTAACAGCACACATTAAATATCATCTAAAACTTGGAAGAGACTTCATAATGTGATAAAACCCAAAGAAAAAAAAAGCAGTAGTAATGGTCTTGTTTTGATTCAAACTGATTCATTACTACAGGGGTTGCCAGACAAAAATTCAAAATCGTCATTGTCCCAATGCATGTCCTAGAGCAAAGACATGAAACTCCTGGCATTTTATTTTATTTTAAACAGGAACATCTGCTAGCTCTCGACCTTAGCATTGAGCAGCCAGGCTCTGCGGGTACATGATGGTGAGAGCAACTCAATTGAGAACTACCTCATTTTACCAGCTATTTTGTATGGCAAGCCAGTTATGCCTTCTGCTCCCCCTCTCAAGAAACAAAGTAATTGACATTTGGAGAGTTTAAAAACATTAAAAGTTAATCTAACAAAAGGAAGTTATTATGATTCCTTCATTTCATCCTTCTGTATTTTAGGTAAAATTCTTCAAATTTAATTACTATTACACAAAGAATATAACTTTGATTTTTATTTATTTGTGCATCTTGTGCCCAGAAAGGATTTTTTTTAAAAAAAGCAATTAAGAAACCCCACATTTCCCTCTCAGGAAAGTAATGTTTTTGCTGTTGTGGAAACAAGGTTTATGTGATTATGGTCGCTCTTTGTGACCACACAAATGCATAGCTGTATCTGTGATCTCTTTCACTGTCTCTTTCTAATATTTTTTAAACCTTTGAGTAATCTCAGACAAATTCCTAGAGGAGTAGACACCACAAAAATGCCAGTTCTTTCAAATGCTGAGAGATTAACTAGCCAGGTAGCAAGACCCAAAGATGTGATTTTCCTTGTTCAGGAGCAACCTCTTCTCTTAAGCCTAGATTCCACAGGATAGAACTATGAATGCCTCATCCACAGGGAAATTTCTGACAACTTTTGTATCCTGTTGGTCACCAAAAAACCCAGGCAAAAAAGCATTAAGCCACTGCTCATGGAACTATTTATTAATGGAAAGAGGGTCTGTCTATAGTTTCAGTTAGGATTTTCCACTTGTTTTCCCTTAAAGACAACTTACTAAGGCAACTATCAAAATGCGCATTGAATTCTCCGAAAAGACATCTCCGCACCATTTTTGCCATTTGACTTTCATTCCCCTTAAGTAGGTCTTTTACTTCAGTGCACATCAAGGCCACCACAAAGTCCTACTGTAGCAGGCAGCAAAAAAAAATTAGAACTTATATATGTTTCCCCCACCACCACTGTGTAACACTGCGGCATTTCCAGATCACTGCTGGTTTCCACATATCCTTTGAGAAACAACCGGTATTGGCTCCTCTGAAAGAGGGACTGACAGGTTGGAACAATGTCACTGGCTAATCAGTATGTAAAATGATATTCATGATGCTGAAGTACTGAAAAACTTGGTCTTCCAAAGGCTCCATCTAGCTGCCTGAAATCAAATGCTTCTCTATATAAATTCACATCATCCAGAATACAGGCCCTTTCATGCTAGCAATAGAATCTAACCAATTAAGCATAATACCAAAATAACATAAAAGAGGATCTGAACAAGCTCAAAAGAAAACAATTCTTTGAGAGCATCCCTCTTATTCATTTTGCAGATATTGCAGCTTTATTTGATGCTATGAAGAATCTTAAACTGGTAAATGAGACACTCAAGTTGACTGTGTCTACATTTGTGTATTTAAGAACTGAGGGCAAACACTGCTTCAGAAGATGGTGCAAACTCCAAAACTTACCCCCAAACTTTGATTAACTCAGTCACAAGGTGCACTATAAATAATGTTAATCACCAAATAGGTGCATTAGGATGTGTTAAGGCTTAAGTTAGAAGCATAGTGATTTTAAATTAAATAATGGAAGCCAGTACATAATATACAGTAACAATGCCAACTCATGTAGAAAAAAACAACACAATAAATTAAAAAAAAAATCCTATTATATTTGCTTCAGGAATTTTGTTTGCTAAAAGAAAACAAGGTAAGTGTGGTAATATGAATAGAGCTTTTACGTTGTTCAACAAAAAAAATTATAGTCCTAAACCCACATTAGATCAAGAAAAATTCTTAGGTAACCAGGGGTTTGATACGTTTATTTTGAGAAGAGTTATTTTGGTGTTTTATAACTCAAAGAATAACAGACTTCTGGTTTGCATAACAACAATGTACTTGCGGAAGCTTTTTACCTGCAGTTCTATAAATAAGAAAATTCCAAAACACTAAATTTATCTCAGAGCTCTTGAAGATTCATTGCAGTCTGTTCTTAAGAATGCTGATCCAGCTTTCAAATTCACAGAAACTGTCAGGTTGCCCAAATGAGAACACAACTGGATGCTGAAGACATGCAGTCACACAGAAGTCTAGATGTATGGATACTCACAGGCATCAGGATTATTCAATGAGATTATTAGCACAGAAAAAGAATTTGTTGGATTGGATGCTTGAAATGCAAAGTGGGTCAATACCTCACTCAGACAGAAATGAGTGGGTGCTGATTCTGAATACTCTGTCCCAGCCAATTTTAGGCACACACCTCCTGTTCGCATCTCAGAAAGATGGAAAAAAACAACAGTGAAGATCCATCACAGAAATAATTCATATTTAGAATTCTTGTTACATTCCAAGTTAAATGGAAAAAAAAAAAAGCTAAAAAAAAATCATGTAGTGCTATACTACATGTTACCATAAAAATATCAGAAGAGAGGTGCATCTAAAGGGCATTCCTCAAATCTAAACTAGGTTTCCAACCACAGTATTCTTGGATGCCAAAAACCTCTTGCAGGACGATGCCTAAGCTTTTAACAGTGAAAGAACAAGCGAAAAAAAAAAAAAGAACGCAGAACAGCATAAGCCAGCTCATGAAACCTGACAGAATTTAAGGAGTTAACTTAAGACCTTACTGTCAGCACTAACAACACATGCATGGCCTGGGACATTTAGAAGCTGACCTATAGGTTCACAGGAATTTTACCTGCAAAAACCTTAGGCACCTGTAAGATGAACTGGCAGCAAAGTAACAGTTTTGAAAAAACATTATTTGAGGGCCTACATTCAACAGGGGGAAATTATGCCAAAGTATTGAAGTTGTTTTGCAACCTGTCTTAAATCTCCAAATTGACACAGTCTCAGATGTACACACGAATTCATACTCACCTCCCTTCCCACCTCTAAGCCACAAATAAGAATGTAACTAGTAAAAATGCTTGGAACCAAGTGAATCTCTGTGTTACCATTCATAGTCGAGTGGACAGGACTTCCTACTACCTGTTAACAGGTACCGGTAGTCAGTAGAAGACTGATGCCTGCTGAGTCAGCCTAACCGCGTTAATTCTTTCTCCAGAAGGTTACTCCTACCTTTATAAAGATGGAAGAAACTTTTTAACCAACGGAGGGCCTACAGTCTTCCTGCATCTCACATGTCAGCACTTCTCTTGAAGATTCCTCTTTTACACCAATTAGAAAGATAACTCAAGTGTCACACAACACAAAACTCCAGCAAAGAAATAAAACTGAACTCATCAGCATATGCGGCATGCACTGAAAGCAAGGAAAAAAAAAAAAAGAGATGAAGTCCAAAAGAACAGATGTTCTTAAGTATATACTGGCTGGTTAATGAAGTACAAAAAGCCCTAACCACAGTAACAGAAGGCCACAAGTACAGGACAGAATGGAGAAATGAGACACTACAAGGATAACTGCAAGTAACTGTCACAGAATGATCAACTAGCGACGAACAGCATCTACTGCTCTTGCCTGTAATTCAATTGCACTTCATCATCAGGAAACCACCGAGTGTTCCAGCCATCAGCTAACTGTGCCTACATAATTGTCTAAGATCTATGGTGTAAAGTCCTCCTGATCACTGATAATTCATTACGGAAGTATACAATAAAATCTGTGTATCGCCTTCCCTGCCTTCATCTCAAAAAGCCTGCACATTGTCTCTCCACTTTCATCTTTCCTGTGACTGCCCTCAATCACCCAATGTACTCCCTAAAATGTTGGCTTGAAGCATAGATTGAGCAATTACAGTCACAACCTGCTCAGCAAATAACACTGCAGAAAATTGAATCCAAGTCCACTACTTTCTGACTTGGTATTAGAAAATTAATACTCACTCTAAAAAAAAGATGACTCTCATCCATGACAAGTGATGATTAATTAGCATCAAACCCAGAAGTGGTATAAGAAAATGCTAGCTATTTCTGAATGAAAGACGAAGCACAGATCTCTCTTCCCAATGTGTCAGAACTTTCAGAGACATGAAAAACTGATGCGTTAGTGAATACACCTGACTGTGAGCACATGGTACTCTTGATACACCACAACGCATATATAATAGGAATACTAGTAAAGAGCACGAGCTATGCATAGTCCTTGATCACTCCCGGTCAACTTCAAATATGTATCTTGCCCTTACCAAGGACTACAAGATCAAGCATAGGTTGTAGATCTAAAAAAAGTTGAGAATAACAACAACAACAACAAATACATCACCAAAATGAAACACATAAGTAGATTTTAAATGGCTAATCAGGAAGTAGAGGAGATAAGAATTACGATCCTCTTCCTCCTGGTGTTATAGATTCAAAAAACTTCCAACAGCTACATGAATGCTACAGCCCTATATCTTAAATCCACTCCCTAGTATTCAGGTCTACGTGGATTTCACACAAAAATCTCTTGCGGGTAACCAGGAGCGCACTAACAACTTGTAGACAGCAAAGAGCCTTCCACGATGAAATTCCTACTTTATAGAGATTAGTGAAATATTTAGTAATATATGAAATGCTGTAAGAAATACAACTTCATTTTTTTCTCCACTATTGATAACTAGAGCATCCTCCTATTTAAATAGAGATGAGCATCTTACACTGAGAAACTAGGTTAAAACACAGTGACTCAGAATAGTGATGCCAAGCAGTTTGTTTGAATTTTAATGTGTGAAACAATGAGTTAAGAAAATTTACAAGAAAATGACAGCTGTCAAAGGCCTAACTCCTCAAAATCCCTTAATTCCTATTGAAATATACAGGTGTCAGTTACGCACATAGCCCTAGCAACTGTGTTGATTGAACAGTCTTTTATTGAGAAATTGAACCACACAAATGTTTCCGTTTTTATGAATTCTAGAACTAGAAAAAAATCACCTGCTGTTCCCTAGTACCGAGTTACAGTTCCATCAAAAGGGGGTTTATTTATTGCATGAACACAACACTTCTGACACTGAGCCAACATAATCTGTCACAACAGCGTCAGCCTATACAAGATATAAAAACTGACCCTTAGCTGACAGTTTTCTAACAAAATTTGAACCTTTGTTGTGATGGTCAGCAAACGCTACCCCTACACGCCACCAGAATAAAAGAGATTTCCCACATAGTATTGATTGAGAACAAGTGAAATACTGAAAAAGGGAGACCTGCATCTTGGGATAATACTGACAAAGTATGATATATGTGCATTTAGATGTAAAAACCGTATGAGAAACAGGATGATAGAATGATAATCACGATTGCTCTAGTACTCTTTTAAAATTCTAAGCATTCGTAGCTTATGCACAGAAATAGTAAAATATGCACACTGTGCATCTACAAATCCAAGCAAGTGCATCTTTGTAGGACCAAGGAAAATATATAGCAAAAACAGGGTTCTCAAGTGTATGACTGCAAATCCAAATTTCAGAAAACACCACCGACATGGACTTTTCGCAGGACAGATTTCATCCCGAGTGCCCGGTCCAGCGGGCAGGCGTCCCGGTGAGGGGGGCATCCACCTCTCCCGGCCGGTCACGAAGGGACAGCGCCTCGGGTCTCGCCCACGGGCCGTGCCGGCGCCCACTCCCCGCGGCTCGCTGCTCAGCGCTGCCGCCCTGGACACAGGGGGGCTTGGGAGCGCCACCTCCCCGCACAGCGCACAGAAGGGGATCCGGTACGCGGCTCTCCACGGCCGGGGCCGAGCGGCCGTCCCGCCACCGCGGGCTCCGCGGCAGCTCTCCCCGGGGCCGCCTCCAGGGACCGGGGCCGCGGGTGGGAGGGCGAAGGGGCACCTGTTTCACGGCCGGTGCATGTGAAGCGGAGGGCGGCGCATCCGTGGCGGGGCGAGGAAGCGGGGCGCATCCACGGGGCGGCCGGGAAGGGCTGCGCGGAGCTCCGGCACTCGGAGGGACACGAGGGCACACGCGTGGTGCGGCGCGCTGGGCTGGGGGTGCCGGCGCTGCCCTGCCCTCCCCAGCCGGGCACCCAAGCGGCACCTCAAACTCGCCCTCGCCCCTGCGCTCACCTGCGCTGCGCGGGGAGCCGCGGCCGCCGTGGGAGCACCCCCGCCCCCACCGCGGAGGAGCCGGCCGGCAAGAGCGCACCTTACCTCGAAGAGAGGACCGATCTTGTTCTTCTCCAGGTAGGCTTGGATCCTGGTCTGCTGGTGAGACGCCATGAAGAGCTCCGGAGGCGGGGGCTGGAGCTCGTCTCCCCCGGCGGCGGCTGCAGTCCCTCCGGCGGCTCGCGGCTCACTGCCCCGCCGCCCAAGGGCTGCCACAGCGGGAGCGGGGGGAGGCGCTGCGAAGGGGCGGCAGCCCGAAGTCCCCGGGACGGAGCTAACTCAGGTAACCGGGGAGCAGTCGGGTGGGTGCCGGTCGCCCGCTCGCCTCGGCGCGGCGGCGGCTGCGTCCCCTCAGGGAGCAGCGGGCGGGCGCTGCCTGGAGCGGAGCATGGTGCAGGGAGGAGAAGGGCTGCAAAGGCGGCTCCGTGTGTGTGTGCGTGTGAGCACCCGTGTGCCTGGCAGCGCCTTGGTTACGGGAACAGCCGCGGCTGGAGCTCCCGCCCTCGCCACAGCGCCGCTCCCGAAGCCAATGGCCGGGGGCTCCTGTCAGCGCCGCGGCCGCTGGCGCCCGTTAACGCCCGGGCTCCCGCGCACAGAAGGCGGGAGCGAGGGGAGGGGGAGGAGAGCCGGTGGGAGGCGGGGGCTGCTCTGCTTCCTGCCCCCCGCCGCTTCCATGCCCGCTCGGGAACGGGCTTTCACGGCGGTGGAGCTGAGTTCCCGCTCTCTGGCGTTTTTCCAGGGCCCCCACCCGGCTGCGAGTCCCCGGGCGTGAGGGCTCTGAGCGGCTCTCGCAAACTTCACCTGGCGGGGGGTCGCGGGGGAGCGAAACGAGTCGCTCAGCGAGCAGGGAATGCGGGTGCCGTGACCACAGCCAGCGCTTTTCCTTAATTTTTCTTTAAATTGTGTTTTAAAATGCTGGCTTTCTTATGATACTGATGGAGTTCCCAATTAGCGACACCAAGCATCTTAATACAATAATTCGAGTAGTTATATAGGTGCCCCCTGGTCGCTGGTTGTGTTGAGTTCCCTCAAGCAGCCAAGGGCTCTCACCCAAAACCCGGTGGACAAAATGAGGAATTTCGAGCTGGCTTCGGGGAGCAGCGAGTTAATGGCTACATCAAAGCAGCAGTATTTATTCTTTCTCCACTTTAAGTAATTAGTTCCCCACCTTTTCTGGAAGCACGGTCATAAACAGCTGGTTTTTCTCTCTTCATTTAGAAAAGAACAAAAGCATTCTCCTGATTTGACACTTCTTCTGCAATAACTGATTCTGCTGTACCAGTATTCACCTGTTTTTAAAAAGAAAAAAAATTTTTCCTAAGTTATTTCAAAAAAAAAAAAGCTTTGAAAAATTGGGAACATTCAGTACATCTGGTGAATCGAGCAACCTACTCCCAATCAAGCAGGTTCTGCAAATGCGAGAGTACAAACCTCTCCTGATTCAGAAACAGTTAAAGAAAAGGATGAATTTTCTCAGGAGTCAAAAGATGGTGAGTTCTGCTTCCACAGTCATTGATAGTTGTTTTACTTCGAAGTCCTCCTCGCTGACCTAAAATTCATGCCTCTATCTGGAATGAGGTCAGGTGTAACTATGTTTTAAAGAGGGTTTGCAGTGCACCCTGTAACATAAACAATAGCTTGCAGAATTCTTTAATGGTTTTGCTGGAACATGCTCGGTTACACTGTTCATCCTAGTCTCAGTGAGGCAGAATGTTTATTTTCCATAGTAGCCACTAAAAAATGGCCATTTAATATCTGGGTTTGTAGTGTGACAGTAGTCTTCTAAAATTCATATCAGCTCAGAGTTTTAGCATATCATCTCGAGCAAAGTACAGCTGCTTTGCCTTGTGCCACTTAAATAATATGGTGCTAAGCTAGTTTAATCAGCCTAATGAGGATCATACAATCATAGACGTAATTGCCAGTGATGCAGGTTCTCTATAGTGGCTCTAATCATTCTCATCAGATGAGGATGTTTGTAAAATTTCACAAATCTCATCAGAACCCAGACTGCTCCAATAGATAAAAGGCTCCCACTTTGCAAAATGATGCTTCCCTCCTATGATCCAAAAATGACAGCATCTATTTCTATAGCCCTAGACAGCCTGGCTTTTGAAAGCAGCAGTGCTTCTAGACCTGCTGGAACCTGACCACACCGGGACCTGCAAACTATCACTGCTCTATGTAGGACCAATAAGAAGACTGAAAAAAAGAAACACGACTATCAGCAATACAAATAAAAAAGATAACTTGTTAAAGAAGATTTTAAAGATGGCATAAATGTCTATGGTTGCATATTGTGCAATCAGCTGGATCCTAAAATCTCACCGTTAAAATCTCAATAGTTTGGGGGTTTAGTTTTGATTTTTGTTTGGTGGTGGTGTTGTTTTTTGTTTGAATCACAAAATGCTGTTTCTAGATGGCTTTTGAATATCTCCAACAGTCCTGGATCTTTCTGGTATGTTTTCATTTTTGATTCCTATTTTCCTAGGCCTTCTTTTCCCCCTCTTAGTTCTCACCCAGACATATAATCTAGGCTTTCCAGTTGTCTTGGAAGACAAAATAGCAATCCTTCTGTGGCTGGGAAAGCTTCCAAGGCCAAATGCAGAATTCACTTTCTAAACAGACTCACCTCATAATCCCACAGTTCCCATAACACTTAACTGACAGGTTATCCTTTGATGTGGATTAGGCACTTCAGGGAGACATGAGCACAGTTCCTTACCAAGACCTTAATGTTACTGTTTCCTAGTGGAAGGTCTCCAGGAGCTCCCTGACAGAATGCTCTGAGTGCTAAAGTATGGGAGTGCAGGTGTCTTCTGCAGAGAGCACAGGCTCAGTGACATGATAGAGTAGGTAAAGGAACTGCTCTGTTAGCATTTTTTCCCCTTTTTCCAGGAAAGCACAAAACATGTTTCTAGATTTAACACAAGCACACTAAGATAGCGATCAATAAATACTTGTCATTTGCAAATAAGCACAGAGGTCTGGGTATGTACATTCTGTTCTCTCAGTTGTTAGGGGAAAAACATTTTTTAAAATGTAATTGAAATACTTGAAATTAGTTTTAAAAATTGGTATCAATACAGGTCTTTCAAAGTGAACTTTCATTGTAATACTGGAGCATCACAGATTAAAAAAAAAATCTCTTGGATTAAAATTACTGATTGTGACATGCATAAATTTATATTACTCTCAGCAATTTTTTCACATGAGCAACTGAACACTAAATTATTTTACAACCCAAGTAATAAAACGTAGTCTCTGTATTGTGCTGTGCTATCATTCCTGTTTCATTTTGTAGATATTTTCTTTAAAGAACAGCATACAGCATGCACTCTATGTAACACTCGGGACTGACCTGCAAGAAAAGAAATTATTTCAAAAATTTGCACACAGGCATAAAAAAATAAAAGGTGTCCCAATTTCAAATTATATGCACCAAAGTAAAAACTGTAAGATTCCAAGAAAAAAACAGGGAGAGGGACAAAAGAACAGAGATAATTTTAAGATGCTTATGAGCACATGCTGTTCAGTTCTTATCCTGTGTCCGCGCCCATGACATCTGAGCTCCGTCCTTACTACCATTGTCTGATCGTGGTTTTGTTGTCCTTCACCCTTCTCACCAAAGGAGCGTGCATGTTTTGGTAGGTTGTTTCTGGTTTAACTTATAAGTTCAAGGACTTCACTGGAGTAGAGGCCCATTAAGTAATTCCATAGTATTCTACATAATTTCAGTCCTGCCACCCATTTTTCAGGAATAAGATTGCTGCAGTTCCAGCGCTGAGCACCGGATTTTCACTTGCACTACACATTCGTCATTGCTGCAGTTAAGGTACCCAGGCTTTACATGCAAAGAAGGTGCTCTTTAGGAGTCAGAGCTGCCACTGCCGAGCAGAAAAGGAAACTGATGACTTGGCTGTCTGTAAAGGTACTCTGTGGATCACAAATGCCTGGTGCCAAGTCAACAGTTTTCTCTCTGCTGGCTAAAATTTGATCCATATGCTCTGTAGGAAGTTTGTTTTTTGAGGTGGCATCTGGAGTGCAAAAGAGGCATTAAGATCTGAGAGAAATCTATAGTGGCAATATATGAATTTATTACAGGCCGTCACATGGCTTTCTAGCTCCTATTAAATGCTTTATGTTTCAGCTGTCGAAAAGCATCAGAAATTCTTTAATGAACCTTTCAAAAAACAATTAGGGGAAAAAAAAGATCATCTATCAGGCACATTTAAAGAGGTAGTATTCATCAAAACATGGTGATATTTTCTTTATAAAGCTTTCGATTTTGTCAATGTTTCTTTTAATGTAATAACTCTATAAGAAAGAATTCTTCCATTACTGTGGTCTGTTTCTATTGAGTCTCAGATTCTATGCAAAGTCATTATCTACTTCATGGAGAGCTAAGAGAGACATTTGTCAACAGCTGACTAAATGTAGTTCTTACAGTATGCTTGTACTTTAAAGAAAATGTGACTGCAGTTACCTTCAGGAAAATAAAAGCCCTGAGTTCTTGCACTTTATACATGAGACATTATTTTTTATTGCAAAAGCATAGCCTTGGAACTTTACAAACCCCTGTTGTAAAATTTTCTAGAACAGCACACTCACACACACACACATACACTGGCTGAATATTGCAGTGCTTCAAGCTGTTTAAGATAATGGAGGTCTAACAGTTCCTGACCTAGAAAGCTGCCATCTAGCTTTTTATTTAGTGTTTCCCTAAAAATGGATCTGCTCAGATAGCATGTTGTCAAAAGAAATTGCAGCATCTTAGTTCTTTGTACTGAAATACCCAATTTACCTTTTGTCCCCTATCTAGTTAGCAAGACAGAGTGAGAAATAACATCACTGGAGGGCTCATGCCAGTGACTTGGTATATTCAATTTTGTTTGGTGTTTGGTTTGTTTGGTTGGTTTTTTAACCTGTTCAGTGAAGGATAAGATCCCCACAAGCATCAGCTTGAGTTCAGACAACTCTGATTATCTTTTTTATGGTTTTCTATTTGCACCAAGGTAAGACCCATACAACTTCAAAATATGGGCTATACTCAGATTTGTTGTAGAGAGCAAGAATTCCTCTGCATCCTCATTCTTCTAGAGAATTCAACCTAAGTTTTGGATATTTTGTCCTTTATACATTATGATCTTGGCCACAAACACTCAGCCTTTGTGGTAAAACATTTCCCAGTTCCTGCAGGGCAGGAGCCCTTGGGAACTTAAAAGCTTGCATTACGCTCAGGCTTTCAATGAGGACAAGAACAAATCACTAGAAGATCCAAGATTCATAAACCACAATGTGCTTAAGGATGATGAGTGACTACCTCTTCTACTCCTCTTATTCTCAGATGT
Source organism: Caloenas nicobarica (assembly GCF_036013445.1). NCBI lineage: Eukaryota > Metazoa > Chordata > Aves > Columbiformes > Columbidae > Caloenas > Caloenas nicobarica. Next base: position 129,657,639 of record NC_088246.1, on the reverse strand, counting down.
ATTGTGTAATTTGTTTTCATTCATCATGTTCACTTTCCTGCTTCCAATAGTCTGTTCAGGAATGCTCTTCTCTCATGCTATTCAAAGAAAAATCCATTTAAACTTGAAAAATTTAGTTAATGTCATATTACCAATCCAACCATTAATAGAAATCACTACTCTTTCAAGACTTTATTGCTGCTTATATCAATTTTTAGCACTTACAGTTGTTTTCTGTTTGGCTACACATAAACATAATATGGTAGTAAAAGGAAAAGTAGCAGTACTTAAGAGCGCACTGATAACAGAGCAGGACCTGACTGTGTACATTAAATATGTTTCAAGGACAAATCTGCTCTGACATGTCACAGTTTAAGTGCAGTACAGAAGACTAGAGACAGGCCTTATTAGGAAGCCAGCTAAGACTACAATGCAGCTTTGCTAAGCAGAACTCCCAGTACCCTCCTGAAGATGGAGAGGTCAGATTCATATTCAGCTACGCCGACACCCAAAGGCTCAAATAATTAAATAAAAGACTTACCACACCAACTGACCGTTACAATTCTTCTTCCTTTCTGAAGGATACCAATATTAATTTAATTATTTGGTAGTGGCGGAGAGCATAAAAATACAAGCCTTCAGAAACTGTTCCTTTCCCCTCCCTCTATAGCACTGCCAGACCACAGAGCATTTGTCTGTGCACTGTTGGCATCCTGGTAGCATGGATGGCAGTGGGGACTGAGACATGTTCTGCTGTCCCGAGTCTGGTCTAGCTCTTCTAGCCCATGACTAGTAACTCTAATATTATGCAGACCAGCCACTAGAGGGGAATAAAGAGTCACACGCTACTAATCTGGATTACTGCTTTGTAAACGGTTTTGCAGGAAGATCTCGGAGATGGCGAAGTGCTGTACCTGACTCAGCTGGCAGCTCTGGCGCATGCTGTGGGCAAATACGTTTGTGCATGTATATTGCATTCAGACAGCAAGGTTTACTTAAGGGTCTATAAACCTGGATTATATTCGTATACTCACTGCATAATTATTCTAAATGTTTGTACTGCTAACTGTATCCTAATTACTTGCAGTGATAAAGTCATGTAGGCTCTGAACCACCAAGCATTTCAGCATATTCTTTAGCTAAAAACATAGATGTTAGTTAGGCTGTCAGATGCTTAAGGTAAACAGATTTATAATGCATTGCTAGATGATGACCTTTTTTACAATGAATGTGGTGAAACACTGGCCCAGGTTGCCCAGAGAGGTGGTAGATGCCCCATTCCTGGAGACATTCAAGGCCAGGCTGGACGGGGCTCTGAGCAACCTGATCTAGTTGAAGATGTCCCTGCGCATTGCAGGGGGGTTGGACTAGATGAGTTTTGAAGGTCCTTTCCAACCCAAACTGTTCTCTGGTTTTCAAGGGAATGGGACAGCAGAGATCAGTCCCAGCTAACTCTAGCCTAGGAGCACTGTTAAGCCTTGGCTGCCTGTAAGATACTCCTCCAGGAAGCTACTGAAACCAGGTAACGTTACTAAAGCTGCTCAAGAGTGAACCAGTGCAGAAGCCAATTGAGATAGAGGAAGTTTAGGACGACTGGTTTTCAGACACTCAAGTTATCTTTGGTGTATACAACCTGGGCTCCTCTTAACAACAGAAGTTAACACTAGTCAAGGGTTCTCCTTACTCATCTGAAGTCCCCAAGATGCACAGAAGACTGTTTTCCAGGTTGCTTTTTAATACCAGAACACACCTAAGAATGAACAGGATTATGCTCCATGAACATACCAGTAATGCCAACTTCCAACATTTAAAAATGGGAAGAAAAAAAAAGGTTCTAAGCCAAAATATCAAGAGAGATCTTGAAATAGATTTTAAACCTTTACATTTCACAGTTTCATGGCCTCTGGGCCCCCCACCTCCCCTGCCCCCTTCCCTGACACAAAGCTGTGATCTCTAGTAACTCTTTTTTTATAGTGAAAGCAAAGATTCTGTTGTAGCCATTTTATTGCAGGAACTAGAAGTAGAAAAAAACCCCAACGCTAAACATAAAAGGAGTAATGGTAAAAAATATATGAGTTGGCAATGCTGCTGTATCTTCTTTTCCAGGCTTAATAGAGCCGGATTTGAAGAAAATACCTGGGGACAAGAGCCTAAAAATTGAAAATTTACTGACCTAAAGATTGCTATCTTCACAAAAAATCTAGGCAAAGAGGTATGTGTTGCTTTTTAGTGAGAGGGAGGCTAGCAATGATCCCATTTAATTTCCTGTAGTAGGAAGCTTAACAGCTCTTCAGTAATAACATCTCCTTACGTGTTTACTGCTTATACTCAGAGGGATGTGAAATTAGAGGAAGCCCTTGAAAAATTAATGCCAATGCCCCTTATAGTCCTTGAAGAGGAGGACAAGGACCTTGGACTGAATGTGCCATTGAACGCTTGCCCTTGGCAGCGTTGCAGCCACCACACACACATCTGATTCTTTCTAAAGGGGAAAAATTCTTGGCTTGGGATCCATCCCCTTGGGTTTGTTTCTCACAGAAAATGCTGGACACAAGGTTACTTCATCATGGCTGATTTGCTTAAGTGGAAAGGGGTATTGATATTTCTGCTATGAAAGTAACAGCTTTCTATCTATCTATCTGCTTTCATAAAGTTTCAACTGATTTTCCTAAAGCAGCGTGTGTGCAGGTCTTCATAGGCTGCTGCCTTGATAATGAGTTGCATTTTCCACCTGATACACCAAATCTTAGCCATACAGCTATCTCCCAGAAGCAATTATGAACTTGGAGCATTTAAAAGAGTATGCATTACAATAAGAACATACACAAGACAATTAGCAAAAAGGTAATTGAATTTGTCTCCTCTCCCAAAGTAGAGGGAAAAACTTGGTTTGTTATTAGTAACGTGACATCCCTAATAACATATTTAAATGTATTTTTAATATGGGATTAATTTTTGAGCACTTGATAAAGCAATTTACATTTCATAAGCTTCATTGTCCTAAACAATTTTGAAATAAAGGATTATCTTCTGTAGCAAAATTGAAAGGCTCATTTGGAGGCTGGGTTAGTTATGTGCCTGAGCTTTTTTGTGAAAAGATGTAGACGGTTATTTTGCTGGAAACTTTTTTCATGCAAATAGAGGAATGTATTGTCTATTTTAGAGAAATGTTTTGGGTTCAGTCATGTTTGTATCAGGAAATTTAAATTCCAGACTGTACACATTAAAAAATATGTGTGTTGGTACTGACTTCCCCTCAAAAGAACAAAGCCTCCAAATATAGGCCACAACTATTAATTGTATTTTTAGGTGGTGTAGGAGTCAAGATTTTAATGTTTTAGTAATCATTGGCTGACCTGTTTTAAATCTTCTTACTAGTAGGTTTACATTAATTGGACCACAGTTGTTCTATTCCAGTTGGATTTGTGGACTGAGTCTTGAATGTTTTGTTCTGTGGGAAATATTGATGCCAACTGACCCATGTAGAATTATACTGTGTTTTTAATAATGCACAATAGAAATCCAGTATAGTGGTTTTCTTTACAACAAGAACTATTTCTTAATTGTTAGGAAAGCATTAATACATTACATAAAAGACTGTAATTTAGGGACATCAGTACATTATCAAAGATAAGTATAAGAATTTTTTTACATTTGTCTGGCTTTTAAAGCTTTTTGGCAAATCCTGTAGGGGGCAGGTTTTTAAAAAGAAATGGGGATACTCACGATTGTGGATTTACATAAGGACTTTTTGATGATGTCTAAACAGTGGCATGGAAGCTGAAAAAGCATGGAGAGAAGCACAAGGGCTCAGTGACTGGAAAAACAATTAAGGGAGGGAACTGTGCGAGTATCTACATAACTAACATACATAGTGGGAGTGAGCAAAGTACTAGAATCATGAAGTCTACAACATTAATTCTCCAGAGAATTTGGAAAGGATCATAGACCAGATATGATGGTTCATTAGAAAATCATATTTATCACACTCACTATACTATGCTATGCTGGCAGTTTTGTCCTAATGACAAAGTAAATGAGGCATTTGTCTACTTGTACCTAAGAAGAGAGGAAAAAATTCGAAGAGGTTTGGAATCACCTGCAAGATTGAGCCTATTCCTCTACATTTAGTGGGATCAGTATCAGGTCCACAGTAAGGATGCAAGGTAAAAAGAACAGAAAGCCTGAAGCTTTGAAAGGAATTTAGAAAAGTTAGATGATCTGCCAGATGTGTTGGTGCAGCCTTTTTCTAAAGTAGCAACATGCTGCATCTGAGAAAAAAAGTGCATGAATGAACAGTCTGTTCAAAACAGAAAATGTAAGAAAGATAACAGCATTGTTGGTATCGCCAACAGATTGTGAGCATGTACACAGGTTGCTATTAGTGATCTTTTGATAAAGTGCACTAGTTATTGGAACATTTTGAAAGGTTTGAAGAATCAATTTGGACAATCGGTTTAGATAGTTATTGGAGATTAAGTTGGGAGTGAACATTGTCCTCAACAGTTAATCCACAAACCCATTCAGGAATGTAGTATCCTTATTACTCAAATGTTTTTCCCATTTCTTTTTCTCCTATTCACTTCCTATTTATCATTTACGATTGCTATGAAGAGGTATTCAAAATAGATGAGTACATTATCTATCAAAGCTGATAAGCAGATTATCTACTTCTATATTGTTTATTAGTAAGGTTGCTCTGTACATTGAATATTAGCATGGGGAAAAAACAAAGATGACTGTGGTTTGGTCCCTGGTACCTAACCACATCACACAGAACAATCCAGATGTTCACTGACAATGCGTTTTCCTACCATAACATCAGCATCTCTCTTTTCCTACTTTGCACTGAGTTTTCTCTGTCTAGTCTGTGAAGGCCTCTTCACACCTCACTTTCCTTCCTACCCCTTTCTTTAGCATAGATAAAGCATTCCTGCCACTAAAAAAATTATTTGTTCCAGGATCTACCCTAGCTACTCTCAGATGTTAACATGGGTTCCAAGGATGAGAATCTCACTTTTTTTTACTTTTTTGCCCTTCTCATCTGCCTATGCTGAAGCATTTGTAGTAAAGATACGTCTGTTTAAGGTTGCAAATCTGATGTTTCAGTTAAATTACAAAGAAGGTAACCAGCTTCAGTACAACTTTGTTTCAATGACATTAAGAAATCGTACTTCAGGATTTAGACTTCTCTCTCCACCAATGGTAAAGTCTTGCTCCAATACATCACCATTTTAGTCTTCTACTCAAGCTTCTTATGACAGAAAAATAATTATAGTTATCTAACACCAGCTCTGTAGAAAGAATTATTTCACTGCAGATGTTCTCCTCCATCATCAAGTTGCATTCACCTCTGCACTGAGACTGAAGTTGCATTGATTTTCAAAATTGTCAATCCCCCTTCCACCCACCATTCTTCACGATAGTTTTTCAATCTCAGTCACTGCCCTTATGCAGTGTTGGTGCTCTCTTTTACCTGATGCATAGTCTGCAATAGCAAAAACTTTATATTCTGTATCATTTTTTTGAGTATTAATTTTTGGGCTATTTCTCCAAATCATTTATTTGCTATCATCACAACAAAATTTTTACTTCTTTTTAGTTTAAAAATGCATACCCATTTGAGTCATTATGCATGACAGCAATGAAGCTATGTACAAATATATTTCCTTGACAGCGTTATGACTGGCTGGTCTAGATTGATGAGCTGTCTTCTACTGAACTGCATTTTAACAGAAATTCAAGTAGGATATACATGGGTACCAGTTAATAAGTCTTTTCATGACAAAATTAACCATCACAGAAACAAAATTTTCTTCTTACTTTAAAAGTAGGTTAACAATAAGAAATATTAACCTTTTCGTTTGTTAATGTCTCTCATAATCCAAATAAACTGATGTTCCAAATATGAATTCCCATTCCACTAAAACCAGCACCTTAAACCAGTACATTCCAATCAAAAGCTGTTTAGGACATGGGCCTCTTCTTCAAATTTTGGTTCAATAAATTAAAGAAAATACATAATATTACAAAATTATCTGGTTCTGGTTTCTGAAAGATGTTGAAATTACTCGTGTTTCCCATGAGGATATTATCTAAGGAGAGCGGGAGAGAAAATGCTACCTAAGAATTAATTCTGAAACATTGCAAGTGTATCTTAAAGTGTTTTAGAAGTACTTTTAAATGTTCACAGAAAGCATTGCGTGGACAAAAGAAGGAAATGGAAATAGTACAAGAAGACATTTTCCTTTCAAGTACAGAACAGAGTGTAATTCAGTTTCAGTTCACATTCAAGAAGCTTGAAAAACAACATATCAGAAATGCAAATGTATACAATATGTTTAAAGATAAATATAATGCAATTGGTCTGGGTAGTAGCTAAATCAGGAAATTGACTATAATTGTAGCTTATTTTATGAGAATATAATATAATTAGAAGGCTATTCAAGGAGAAGCTTATATACATCAAAATTACTAGGTTAAGACATTATGTTCTTTATATGAAATTCTGCCCTCAGGCTCTGAGACGAAGGATAAAGTGGCAGAGAGTGGGTGAGTGGAGTTAAGAGCCCCACAGAGCACTAGAGCAAACCACACTGCCAGAAAAGTTCCGAGAGGGTGCAAGGAAGGAATCAGAGCACCATTTCAAAATGAAGTGACACAAGAACATGGGAGAAAGGAACCACTCAGGCTCCAAAACACACCCTTTCTTTTTAAGGGCTTCAGACCAGCCCACCCCTACGCCCACATGGAATGCGAGTAAAGAGTATGAGGATACACATAGCCTGCAGGGTCCAGCCTGGACTGGAGGGTAAAGTTGCCATTGGGCAAGAGATGATCTCCCAACTGATTTGGAGCTTGGAGATGCAAAAGTAAGGTTGTTAGTGCTCAACCAGAATAAGATTTGCCACCATGTATTAACAGAGAACTAACACTGATCCCTGAGATCAAGAAAAGTGATGCTTGTTGATTTGCTTGGACATTAAAGGACTAGTTCATAACGCCTACAGAATTTCCATTAGATAGGTAGAGTAAAAGTGAAATAAAAATTCTAGCGTGACTAACAAAATTTATGTGGAATACAATGGTGGTGATGAGCTGTGCGATAAGATCAGATGTGTTTTCTCATGTGACCTACTGAACAATAAGATCAGAGACCATTTTGGATATAGTCTAAGGAGCATGCCAAGCAGAGCAAAAAATATATGAGCTGAAGGAACATTAGGAAATGAGTGATTACAATAAAATCAGATATAAGATGTGTGCAAAATGCGTGATGCAAGAAGAGGTAGTGTGCTTTTAACAAGTGAACTAGAACTGGTGTTTGGGAAGATATAAATTGCAGCGGTTGATCTATCCTGATGACAAAAGTAATGTCACTTTGGATAAAATAAGAATGAGAAATTGGGCCATATAGATACAAAATACTGTATTAGCAGACTAGAAATCAAATAGGTTTCATATACATTCTGTTCAAATAAGTTCTCCTAAAGCAGCTGGACTGCAATTATAATTTGCAGCCTGATATTAATATACCACCCAAAAGATTCTTAAAATGCTACCCACCACTTTGGCAAGGTGGCAGCCACAGCAGAATCACATTTAAAACATTTGCAAAGCCTTTCAAAGGTGCAGTCCAGGTGAAAAAAGCAATTGTTATTTTTTACAAAGACATTTTTCTGGCACTGTATTTTCTATGAGCACTTTTCTTATGTTTACTTGAACTTTATTCTACTCCTGGATAATGTAGAGAAGCTATTCAGCCGTAAGAAATTTAGAATTTCTTAGGTCAGGATTCTAGAAAGAATTATTTTCCTGTTCTGTACCCAAGCCACAAGACTACCAGTCATCAAGTCTTTATCAGGTGAAAAGAGCTTTTCCATATAAATGTGTTACTTTCCACCAGCAGCTGAAAAAGGTGTTCCCTTTTCCATTTCAGAATTTCTACCAAGTGGGCTTACTAGAAATCTTAAAAAAAGCTATAATGTACTAGGGAAGGGAGAGGATAGTCAAGATCTCTGGTATACACATTTCTCCTTATGCAAAAAATTTAGAATGGTAAAGCTTAATACATTACAAAGAAGTTTTTGGTCCTTACACAGACACCAAAGTTTTAGCTCTTCTTATAAGTTAATATAGAATGAATGTGGATACAACTCTGTAGGCTTGGCAAAGATATAGGTGTTCAGTTTGCCTGGATTAGCCTTGCCTTACCCAGTTCTGCAATGGAGACATACATTATTGCTTGCAGTAGAAATATGCAAAAAAAAAAAAAAACAAACCCTTAGTGTTTCAATTATAGCCTAAAAATCCAAGAGGTTGCAGGCAATACCTTTAATGCTAACTCTTTTTGTCTGTGCGTGAGAACATTTATATGCTCATTGCACAGAGAGTGGCAGAAACTAGTCAGTAGGTAGGAAAGTGTTTGGCTTTCACAGGTGTAATTATCACTAGATAAAAAATACCCTCTGCTCTACGTCTCCATCTTCTCTCTCCTCCAGCGGGCACTCAGCATGAACTTTCAAAACACAGTAAACATCTATACCAACAATTTGTCGTAGTTTTCTACTCCAAATAAGTACTTGATTTTGCAGCTTCTAATTATTTAGATGCTATTATGCATATGTGAATACTGAATTATTTTATGTAATTAGCAGGTCCTTATGGTTCTCTTTTCTATAATATGGTCATTGTATTCACTATTTTTTTAAGTGATGGCAGGAACGAACAGTAGTTCTCATTGTTCTGTGATCTCATCAGCTCACACAAACTAATTTAGGTCAGGCTGCACCAGGTTTGGGTGCTCTTCCAAAATACATAAAGGGACTTCAGTAGATTGAATTAGTGACTGACTAATCAACTTCCCAATCTAGTGTAATTTAATGCCAAAGGAGCTAGAAGACACTGGATTGCTGCAGAAATTATTTGCAAGGTAAAGAGTGGATTCCAGCTCCTGACCAAATTTGGCTTCCTTCGGAAGGGTTTTATCCAAGTAATATCATTACCATTAACATGTATAATAAAAATTTCCATTTACACATATATCAAAAATACTTGTGTACAAAGATGCTATCTGAGATGAATAAGGGTAGAAGAATTTGTTCCAAAGATTTATTGGGATCTCCCTTTTAATCACGTAAATGAATAGTGGCTATTGGGTACACAGAATTCTCCAAAGGGCTTTAACTTACCCTCTGTTGCAAACTCTAAGTACTGAACAAGAACCCCTCATGTCTGCTCTCTGCATGTGAAAATCAGAAATAAAAACACAAGGGAGGAGGAAGAAGTAGGAGGCCTACCTTGCCCCCAAATCCTCAGTTCCCTTGTCTATTCCTATAATGACCCAAATTCTCCAGTTCACTTCAGAAAGTTTTCTAAATTAATCTCTGGACCTTTTACATTTGCTGTTTTTCTGGCTGTGTGTCACCTTGCAAATTTTTACTAACTGTTCAAAACTGGTCTTAAAAAGAGGAAGGTTTTTTGTGGTAAGAGTTGGGGTTTTGTTTGTTTTCCAAAGAAATTATTGTCATTTTCTTAGGCAGCAGGTTCACAAATGTAAAATCTGCTACCCAACTGCAGTAGTACTGCAAAATTGTAATTGATATACTTGAATGAACATAACGTAATGACAAGGAACCACTACATTCATAATGGAATTGCAGTCCATATATAAGACATGCAGCTCAACAGATTGGTCAAACATTGTTGAGAAATGGTTAAAAAATGTGATTGCTCTTATGGCAGGAATTTGAGGAGTGTGGGAGAGAATACAGTATAAACTTATCAGCAAAACAAGGACTAGCATATGAAATTTGGTGGGAGATTATTCATAAATTATCAGAACTGGGAGGGTGAATCGTAAGACGAATTTAAAAGAAAAAGATTTTTCAATCATATGGGATCAAAACTCCTAGCACAACATCTACTACATAGTTTCAGTGTCTCATTTGTGGAATGTTTTCAACAGGTAATAGTGACAAAAATCAAAACTACTTTTATTCTTTAACTTTGTTGGGAAACTATGCATGTCTTTTAATGTGTATATAGGTTAATTTAAAAAACCTTTCAGATCTTTTGAGATAAGTTCTCTCTATGCAAGGGAAACATTATATTATTAAAAGCAATATAAAAGTACATATGTGACATATTTCAACAGAACTAATGCCTTTAGTGGCAATCAGATTTTGGGGTTGGTAAGTTTGTTGCATAGCAAAGCCAAACAAATGCTGCATCTGGAGAGCAAGTAATACTGAGAAAAAAACCCCACATCATAGAACATTGTAAAATCCAAAACATGTATACAAATGAGAAGGAAAACACAGTAATTAGATTTTGTGATGACTAATGGAACAATTTTTTTTAGAAGAAGATTCACTGCACAATTCAGCATGGTAAGAAAGCCCTAGATAAAGAGAGGCAAGTCCAAACAGTAAAGCGCACAGATAGAAATTGCTTACCACAATTCAATGAAAATCCACAAAGTCTGGAAAATGTATTGTGTAAGTATTCACAATATCTAATCAGGGAGCCAGGGCCAGCAGGAGCTCATAGGCAATTAGGTTAGCCTTGTTGTAAAGAAAGTCATAGAAAATGTAAGATCAAATAGAAGCAGTATCCAGATGTTTAAATGTAGGCATCTAGAGACAACTGAGACCTTATTCCTGAAAGTATTTATACATATGCTAAACTTTACATATGTTAATACCCTGTTTTCCCGAAACTAAGACCTACCCCAACAATAATCCCTAGCATGATTTTTCAGGATCTTTGAGGATGCTTGAAATATAAGCCCTACTCCAAAAATAAGCTCTAGCTACAGTTCATGAAAAAACTCAATTTAAATAGTGCCCAGGCAGCTATACATGTAAAAAAGTAAGCATCTTTTGGAGCAAAAATTAAGTCAGACCCTGTCTTATTTTTGGGGAAACAGGGTAGCTTCACGAGCACAGGGTCAACAGTGGTCTATGTCTTGGGAAACATGAGACCAGTCCACAGAGGCAGACAGGACAAATGGGAAAGAAAAAAAAACCCAGGGTGATAGCAAAAGAATAGAACATACTTAAATATGGACATACATATGTACACACACATATATATACACAGACATATGTATGTATATATGTACTTATGCATGCATATGTATGCATGTACGTATAATGCCCGAAGAATGAAGAAGAAATAAGTACAACATTACATGTCTGGTTATAAGTGCCTTGAAAAAATAACACTAAAGCACAGTTCATATGAAAAGTCTCCATATTCCACAGGCTGGGCCAACTATTATTAATGTTCGCTATAGAGTGCAGAATACTCTCTCCAGTTCCTTTTGGTCCCAGTTTCAGTTTTTGCACAGGAAGACCCCCCACATACTTTTGTTCTAATCTACATTTTGCTGGATTTAGTTTTTGCATACTACCAAATTTATTCAAAATCCATGTAGGTAAGATAGCAAGAACCTTCCCAAAAGCAGTGGCAGACAATTTTTACTTCTGTAACACACACAGTTGTGTAGCAAAATGCTTATGATCAGATAACTTTCTGGAGCAGGCAGACATGATTTAATTAATTTTAATAATGCCATTCTTATTTATAGCAGCTGAAAGTGGGTATCTTCATGCTCAACTTATATTTTGCATTGTTTTGCGTTAACACAGAACAACATAACTTTGCTCAAGTCTAAAATAGAAATTTTATGGTAATGGTTGCTTTTGAAGTAGTTTTATGTTTGTTCTAAGTGACCAGATACTATCAGGTCAAACATGTGACTTTAAACATTCAAAGTAAAGAAAGAGCTTTTTTCTATTGATGCCAGCAGATGTGCAAAACTACAAATGATACAAAATGAACATTGACTGCATTTCATTATCAGCCTGTGGGTCTGGGCAAGCTCTGGTCCATGCTAGAATGTACACAAACATTGAAAATCAGGGCTAGAAAGGTTTTTGAGAAATCCCTTATTCCATTCTTTGGTCCGAAGGCAAAATCAGCTACATCTATATCACTTGTGATGTATGTTTGTCAAATATACTCCTTAATACCTGCAGCATGAGAGGCTGCACACCATTCCTATCCCACCTCTTCACATTATAATAGAAAGCATTTCCTGATTTTCACTTGTTTTTCCTCTGCTATTTGAGATCTCTTGCACAAAAGACACAAGGGAAAAAAAAAATCCCTATCCTATTTGCAGCAGCATTCAATGTACGTGAAACTCAGTTCTATTAACAAACAAAAAAACCCCTGTTTTCTGGTCAATAAAGAAGGTTTAACAGAAAAAGTGTACTTAGGGTAAACTAACAGCATTCTATAGAATATTTGGACAGCTAAGAAAATAATACTGTTTCATTCTAAGCAAGCATGTTTATTCTTTGCTATTTCTCTCTCTAATGATTCTTGGCTCTCTAAATCTCATTGAATCATTGTGCTGTGATTGATTGCTACGCTGTAGGGATGAAAGCATGTATTCTTTATCATCACAATCTCTGTATTGTTATCAATTTTTCAATAGCTAACCAAGACCATTCCAAAAAGGGAGGAAGCAGAGTCTTCCAGTCCTCATGGGGAGGCGAGATTTCCATCTCTGTGTTCCCCTGAGGAATCCCATTCACTATTTTTCATTGGCAGCAAAGAAAACTAAGTATTCAAATATTTCTCCTTTTTATAGGAGCTTTTAAAGCTGCTTTTTAAGATTCTCTTATCCTTCTCACATCCAGGCCTTAAAACTTTGAAGATGAGTTACAATCTTTTTCGTGATATGTTCTTGGATTGAAACTTTTTATTATAGTGAAGAAGTTCTGACTTCTTAATCAGAAAGTCACATTATATTTGTGGTTCAGGTAACTTCAATAGGCAACTATTTGATGGCACTTGACTGTAGTTTGTAGTCTGGGACTTCCTATTTCTCCCACTTTTGCTCTTTGTTATGCTTTTTCTAAGTCCCTTTACTACAGAAAATTAAATCTCTTGACTCCCATGCAGGCGTCCAGGTCTATTTGAGAAGAACTGAAAATATTTTATTAATTTCAAAATGGCATTTACCTTCCCATCATTTTTTGTCGTTGAATAGTTTTATCCAGAAGTGATGAAGCGTTCAATCTTTATCTTTCTTTGCCTTTCCTTTGACAGTCTAACTAATTTATTGACACATCCACCACGCATTTGAAGTCAATAGTAATAATTGGGTAAGCGGAATGTAACAATGTTCTTGGCATGCAAAGAACCATAAATGTGAGTCTCCATGATCTCTGAGATCCATAGAAGGCCGAAGAGGCCAACCACTTATGGTACTGACTCCATCCGCATTGCCGAGCGGCTGCAGCACAGCTTGGCATACCACTTACCCTACATCTCTCCACACCTGCACAGAGGCCTCTGGTGTCACATCTGGTGAAACACCATGCAGGAGACACAGCCAGGAGTATCCACAGCTACCAACTTCAGTTCATAAGTAACTGCTGCCTGCTGTTGCCCCTCTTGCTTCTCCTGCTCAAGATTCTATGCCATGTGAAGTGCATCTGGCTCTCCCTAGCCTCCAGCATTGCGTAAGATGAGCCATTGCTATGTAGATAGTCAACTGTCTGCAAGAACTGGTGTTTGAAAACTGGCAGTGCATAGAGGAGATATTTCCATCAGCAGCTCAGATCTCTGACCACTGGATCATTTGACACCGTTCTAGCCAGGCTTCCCATCACAAAGGGGAAGTTTGAGTCTGGAAAATCAATGTCATTTGTTGAAGACACACGGTTCAACACTCCAGATGTGACTAGGAAGCCTGTTCAGAATTTTCAGAGGCAGAGAGCCATATTTGAGAATCTGGCTTGCATCTAGCATTTTCAGGAAGCCTGCGGAGCATACAGGCCTTAGCTTGTACTGATCAGCTGGCAACCAGTTTGGGGTCACCATGTCTGGAAGGAACATGCTGGTGGCTGAGGCCTTTATCTAGTGCTATTCAATTCAACAACCAGAGTAATTTAGGTCAGAGGGGACATGAAAGCCATGCGAACTTCAGAGTTAGATCAGGTTGCTTAAGGCATTTTCCAGCTGAGTGTTGAAAATCCCCAAGGATGAGGATGGATTTCACAGCCTGTCTGGGGCAAACTGTGCCAGTGCTTAAGGTGACGAATGTTCTTTCCCTTAACACTGGTCATGCTGCATTTCCCATGTTTTATCTTGTGACCATCACATCTTGTGCTTCAGTCCTGCATTTCTCAGAAGAATCTGGCTTTGTTTCTACAATGCCCTTCTTTCCTGGCTGAGCAAGCTCAGATCCTTCACCCTCACCTTGTGCGCCATGTGCTCCAGCCCTGTCTTCTCTCTGCTGCACTCTCTACAGTTTGTAGACGTCTCTTGTACTGGGATGGTGGGAGGGTTTGAAATTGGACAGGGTACTCCAGCTGAGGTCTCCTGAGTGCCAAGTACGTGGAATTGTTTACTTGATCTGCCATTTATGAGATTACCATGGGACCATTCCTCCAGCTCATCGAGGCCTCTCATAATGGCAACCCATCATCCAGTGCATCTACCACTCCCCACATTTTGGTACCATCCACAGCTGTGCTGTGAAGGTACATGCCATCCCTTCGGTCAGCCCATCGATGATGTCAGACAGCATTGGCCCCAGTGTCAATCCTAAGTAAGCAAGGTGAGGTGTGAGGGTGGTGGCTCCTCCAAAAGGAAGGCCACCATGATAGCATGATGGTCAGGTATGAGAGGAAACTTAATAAGCTCCCAGAAGCATTGTTAGACTTGTTCTAATGTCCCTCACCTCTTGCCCTTGTGTTCCTTACAGAGCTCCTCTGGTAGTCACTGCCTCCATGGCCAGTCGCTATGCTACATCAGGCCCATACCTTCAGTGATTCTGACTGCGGATTTGCTCCAGGATGGTCTCCAGTACCCACTGCTTGGACAACCTGAATTTCACAGTCCTAGGCCAGACAGTTGGTGTGTCTGAAGATGAAGTCTTCTCCTTTGCTCTACTTGTTCTTGGAAAAGTAAAGATATGAAGAATGCACGATCTTTCTTATTTCTGAGGGTGCACAATATTCTATACTGCCGCACGTACCAGCTGCTTACGAATCCAGTATTCTAGTTTCGCACCTATTGTGAGCATGGCTGGGGTGGGCTCATTCCTTGGAAGATACGACTTGCATCAAAGCTTCGAGGTATGGAAATTAAAGTACAGGTTTTCAAAGATTCCCATCACTTAACTGTCATATGAAGTCAGGCAAAGTTTGAAAATGCCAAGGTATTTAAAAACAACAAATTCCAAACCAAAGCAAAACACTTTACAAAAAGTGTTTTCATTGGTTTTAAGTTTGACAGAGCCAACTTACATGCTAGTTTGATTCTGTCCCATTGTTGTCCTCAAATTTAGAAGGTAGCAGGTTACTTCATGAAAGGTTTTTTGGAAGGCTTGGAACTAACTTTGGCAATATATTAAAAAAAAAAAAAAACACCACCACCAAAACCACAACACAACAGTTAGGGTTGATTCTTTACACAATACATTGTTCTCTATAGAGCTGTCCTTTATAGAAATCAATGTAATAACAGCTTATTGAGGGTTGTTGTGTAACAGAAAAATCTTATTTTGGAGGAGAGGATGAGTTTCTGTGATTGCTTGATAGCAGGCTTCATTATTTGGATTTATTCCTCTATTGCACTTCTTTATTTTTTAAATGTTTGAATTACATTACTTTTAAAAAATTTCTTCCTGTAACAACTGAATTTCAAAGCCTCTCAATGAGCCAATAAACCTTATTTTTTCACGTTCAGTGTTTCACCAAGATGCAGCTGTCTGCTTCAGTGAACACACTGGGATCTGGTGAAATAAGTGGAGATTCTGGTTTTCGGTACTACTGAAAAACTGGTTGTAATGAGCATGTGCAGCTGTCATATAAGAGCTCTGGAGTTGATGGTGTTGATCCAGAAAAGAGTATCACCCATAATAAAACTACATAAGTATCTTTTTTTTTCTACTGCTATGTATATTTTTCAGAAAAGGAAACTTCCAAATGACAGCAGATTTTTCTTAAGTATAATAGAAAATATAAATCTTCCCTGTCTTCTCAGTGTCACAAATCTAACAAAATTTTAGACTGTCAAAGAAAGTTCTACCTCCTGTCTGGCAAAAAAAAGTCTTTACAGTGAGAGAATTCAAAGTGTTTTTTACATGATACACAGCAGAACACAGATGCAAGACATATTGACAGTGCGTCACTTTACCAGAAAAATCTTGTAGAAATAGTTGTAGTTTGGTTCTATATTCATAGCCATGATGCTACATGAAGCCTTTCCTCGGAAGCTTTTTTGCTACAAGTCTTAAACATGAAGGCTTATAGTAAAATATTCTGGACTCCTTAAAACACAGCCCTGCAGAGATTTACCAGCTCAGCTGATATGCCTTGTTTTCAAAAATAACTTAAGCATTCAACAGCCTAAATCTTACTATTCCTCACTCAAGGCTTAAGTAGGTTTTGATCCAGTGATCGATTTAGATGTGCAAAACTACAAGTAGTACTTCTGCATCCAGTAAGAGGCCACAGACCATGCTGAAATCCAGATTCAGCTCTGTATCATAACTTCTATCTGAGAGGAATATCTTGACATTCTGGATAAGTACCGTCACTGGTATTTCAAAAAGGCGGAATAAAACTGAGACTTCACTGAGTCAGCCAAAGCCAAAATCACCTAGTCTTAAACTAACCACCCCTTTCTCCACTGTTTCAGTACAGCCAAGTAGAAATATCTTTGCTAACACATATATTGGAAACAGCACAAGAGGCAGATACATATATAGATGGTGTTCATGCCTCTGGAACCACTGGACCAGCAAATTCTAGTCTACTGAGGCTCCAAATGCACTCTTTTCTTTTTCCTTTCCAAAAGCAGTAACACCGATCTAAATCAGATGTACTCATCTGTCTCTGCTGCAAAGAACAAAGCTCTAGTTTTCATTAACCAATGTTCAGCTCCAGATGAGGCTCCCAAATGGAGTCTGAAAAGCTGCAACAATTGTTGCAGTTTCTGTCTTATAGCTTTATGTAATTGCTTAGCAGGTCTTCTCAACTGCTAAGTCACAATGATTTTTCAGCCTTTTCACAGCTTATAAAATGCCAGCCTTGGGTTGTTTCTGAGATAGGTTGCAAGAAACTTAAACTAGTGCCACTTGCTTGAACATGTTTCCCTCCAAACTCCTCTAGAGATAAGGAGACATGACAGCTTAGCTGCTTCCATTGGAATGACTTCCTTTTGCAAACTTTGAAATGAAAAATGGTAAGAAGTAGATTTTTATCGCTACGTTTGTTTTAATTTAAGCTTGAGGTTTGAGCCCTGAAACATCCTTCAGAGAGAAGAATTTGTTGGAGCAGATATGTCTGAGAATTTTGAAAATACTCTGCAACAACAAAAAAGCATCTTTAATTTTTTTTCCTAGGAGGGGTGACCTCTGATATTCTAAATGCTTCACTAAAAATACAGGAATCCACTCCAAAGAATCAATACCAGTCCAACATACAGTTCTAGCGATTTCAGTCCCAGGTACTTAGTAATTCAAGTTTTCAGTTGTCAATAGCCCTTCTCTCCTAAGGAGACTCTTGATAACTTATTTATCAGAGAAAAAAAAAATCCACAGCAGATAAAGCTCTTTGGTGTTGCACAAATTCCAGTAGGGGGGGGAGGAAAGGAAGAAAACAGCAAAGCAGACCTCCCCCTGCCGCCGCCCTTCCTGGAATTAAAGTTTGATTTAGTACACAGAAGATCTCTATTCTTCACATTTCTGTGGTGATTCATTTGCTTTTGCTTACTGTAATCCAACTATATAGAATTTTCTACCTAAGTGTTGCTGGAGAGGGCTTGCAGTTGTTTTTATGTTTTACAAATATATTGTTTCCTCAGGCACATGGCCTTCTACCTCACTTTACTCATTATATATTATAGAATCATGGAATCATAGAACCATTTAGGTTGGAAGAGACCCCCAGGATCATCAAGTCCAACCATAACCTAACTCTAGTACTACACCATGTCCCTAAGAACCTTGTCTTAATATTCTCAAGAACAGTTGAAAAAAAAAAATTGCCAAATTGTTCTTTCTTTGGATACCAAACAGCCATGTCAAGGGAATTTCAGGAAGAATGAAATTAAACAGTCCTAAGAACATCACATTTACAGTCTCTGTACTTTTTAAATTCGTTTTGGAAATTAAGAGGTAACCAATTTATTAATGCAGTACTTTCCCAGTGAGTATTCTGCAGTAACATAAAAGCAAATGCGTGTTGGCAATATAGTCCTTTTACTGATTCCTATCCTGAATAATCTTTCTTTGGGATGCAATATGAAACTTTTTTCCCTGTTTCATAACTTTTATACACACACTCAGTGTGTACATCTACAGAACCCTAAATAACTAGAAAGTAGAAACAATGTTTTGTTCCAGGTACACTACCTGGAGACATTTTTTCCAAACAAATTAAAGAAACCACACACTTTAAGGCTCAGTCAAATCCAAATTTAAACCACTGTCAGCTTGGCCACCTGAGCCTGGAAGACACTTCTCCACATTAAGCAGAAGACGCTTCAAAATACTTGCCACCAACAAAATATGGCAGAAATTCTGAAATACATTTCCTTCTCTTGTGATCGTAGGTGTGATCCTGCTCCCAGAAACCCCTTCAGCATTACCACCACTATGGCAATCAACTATGTATGTTTAATATAGCTTCTGAGCAATGTCAATGGCTAAAGCTTCCACATCCGTCTTTGCAGAATTACGATTTATACCACTTACTCAGCCCAGGTCATAATAAGACTACAAAGTTATGTCGTTATCTGAGCAAACTTTATGATGAAAAAAAATCACCCTGAATTTAATCCAAAACCTATTCAAATCTACAGATCTATGAAAGATTTATCTGTTGCTGTAGTTCTTCAAAAGTTGTTTTTCCTCCATGTAACACATACATCATAGGGTCTATATTCTTCCTGAATATAAAATGCTCTGTGTCCTTGCCCAGCTTCCAACCCCCACATAATGTGAGAACTCAGCTTCGCAATGTTTTATACTGCCATTCTGATCATTCTTTTAGTTTAATCTGTAGGAAGGAGACAGCTTTCTCTCACTTTCTCATTCAAATGAAGGCTCCTTCAAAGCTGCCTGAGGCCAAAAGAGGTTTTGCCATTAACGTTACTGGGGTTTGAGCACAGCCTCTATCTAAAGAGCTTACTCATCTTACCAGTTTACGTACCTCCCCCTCCTCAGCTCCTCTCTTCTTCCTCATGGAATTAGGTTATTAGGAGGCACCTCAGCAAAAAAATGATTCTGTATGCTTAGAGGATGAGAACATGCTGAATAATTACTCCACTGATGCAAAACTTTACTTGCTTTGCTCACTATGTAGACAGAATACAGAAATATTGCTGAACATATTTTGTTGCGAACGACCCATTTGTTAGAACATTTAGGACAGAGCGGAACTAATTATCACCAGCAGAATTATAGACTTAGCAAATTCTCTTTTGATAGCTTCAGAATAAATACCATCCCAGTAGTTAGCCTGAAGAGTATCGACAAGGGCCTGACTTGGCACATCTGGCCTATGTAAGCCCTTATTATAGTAATAATCTATAGTTATGTGGTGAAATAATTAGGGTTCAACTGTTCCTGGAAGCCTCTGCCAGAAGAACAGAATGAACAGACCTCCATCCCTGGGAAAGTGATGGAACACCTTATCCTTGGTGCCATCTTAAGACATATCAAGGATAAGAGGGTCATCAGGGACAGTCAACATGGCTTCACCAAGGGGAAGTCGTGTTTGACCAACCTCATAGCCTTTTATGAAGACGTAACAAGGTGGATTGACGATGGCAGAGCAGTGGATGTGGTCTACCTTGACTTCAGCAAAGCATTTGACACCGTCTCCCACAGCATTCTCACAGCAAAACTGAGGAAGTGTGGACTGGATGATCGGGTAGTGAGGTGGACTGTAAACTGGCTGAAGGAGAGAAGCCAGAGAGTCGTGGTCAATGGGACAGAGTCTAGTTGGAGGCCTGTATCTAGTGGAGTGCCTCAAGGGTCAGTTCTGGGACCAATACTGTTCAATATATTCATCAATGACTTGGATGAGGGAATTGAGTGTACTATCAGTAAGTTTGCTGATGACACCAAGCTGGGAGGAGTGGCTGACACGCCAGAGGGCTGTGCTGCCATCCAGCGAGATCTGGACAGGCTGTAGAGTTGGGCGGGGAAAAATTTAATGAAATATAACAAGGGGAAATGTAGAGTCTTGCATCTGGGCAGGAACAACCCCAGGTTCCAGTACAGGTTGGGGAATGACCTATTAGAGAGCACTGTAGAGGAAAGGGACCTGGGGGTCCTGGTGGACAGCAGGATGACCATGAGCCAGCACTGTGCCCTTGTGGCCAAGAAGGCCAATGGCATCCTGGGGTGTATTAGAAGGGGAGTGGTTAGTAGGTCCAGAGAGGGTTTCCTTCCCCTCTACTCTGCCCTGGTGAGACCTCATCTGGAATATTGTGTCCAGTTCTGGGCCCCTCAGTTCAAGAAGGACAGGGAACTGCTGGAGAGAGTCCAGCGCAGGGCCACAAAGATGATTAAGAGAGTGGAGCATCTCCCTTATGAGGAAAGGCTGAGGGAGCTGGGTCTCTTTAGCTTGGAGAAGAGGAGACTGAGGGGTGACCTCATCAATGTTTATAAATATATAAAGGGTGGGTGTCACGAGGATGGAGCCAGGCTCTTCTCGGTGACAACCAACAGTAAGACAAGGGGTAATGGGTTCAAGCTGGAACACAAGAGGTTCCACTTAAATGTGAGAAGAAACTTCTTCTCAGTGAGGGTGACGGAACACTGGAACAGGCTGCCCAGGGGGGTTGTGGATTCTCCTTCTCTGGAGACATTCAAAACCCGCCTGGACGCCTTCCTGTGTAACCTCATCTGGGTGTTCCTGCTCTGGCAGGGGGATTGGACTAGATGATCTTTCGAGGTCCCTTCCAATCCCTAACATTCTGTGATTCTGTGATTCTGTGATTCTGTGATTCAGCAAGTGCGCCCCCTCTGATTTGGTGCTTCTGAAAAGTTAATCAGTTCTCCAGAAAGTCCAGAGGATGCGGATCTTCATCTCCCAGTTTCACGTACCTGTATATAGTGCTTTACTGCTAGTAAAATCATTAAACACAGGCAGGCTGGACTCCCTATCTGCTGGAAGATGACCTGGCTATACGACCTCACTCTCAAGGTTGTGTGTGAGCTCTGATCTGTCATTTGTGTCCTAAGAAAACTCCTGCTAGTGAAATATGCCGGAGAATATCTACTTGGTGTTTCCAACGAGGTTAAATCATTTGCTAGAAAACAAGAGAGACTTGTGGAGTTTCGGGGATGACCCAAAGCGGGCAGGTAGGTAGGCAGTTGACTATGGAATTTTACTGGTGCAAATATAATGACTTTAAATGTTGGTTGGCATTACGAGCACCAAAAACTTGGATAGAGATGCTCATAAGCATCATTTGCATGCTTTTATATGGAGAAAGAGAGAACAGAAAGACCTTAGAGGCTGAAGGAATAGTATTATTCACGTTTCACAGTAAATAGTTAAGTGCATGTTAGTGATTGGAAACAGATCCGAGACATTAATTCCTTGACATGGTCATGAACTATCCTCTTTTTCTAAATTAGCTACTATCCTGCAATAGGACAGGGAGACTATATATAACATTTCCACATGGATCTCAGAATGGTGTGGTATCTAGAGGACTGAACAACAGCATGAACATGATGACTGTACAACAATCCTTTAGGATTATTATGGTGCTTTTCATTATCCTCAGGGAATACTTGTTAGGGCTTGGATCTATTCCTGCTGCTTCAATAGAAACACTGACTTACTTGAGTTCTGATCTTCCAGATTATGCAGAAATTTTAAAAATCTTTGAATAGTTTTATCTGGGAAGCTGTGGTGGTATAAATACACGAACAGTAAGGTTTGCAGTGGGTGGGAGCCAGCCAGCCAGCCTGACATTAGGTGGTTAGCCAAGACATATATTCAAGGACATTTCGAAGGGAGATTAGAGGAGAGGAAGCTCTGAATATAAGCCAGGATCTCTGGATAACTCATCATTTTGCCAGTAAGAATTTAAATATAACTTGCCATATGCTGGGATTGGCAGTTACAGGGCAAGGTCTCTACAGCCAAATTAGACAAATACATAGTGAATTGAACTACAAGTGAAAGGCTGTTGCTTTGACAATATTAAATACTTGAACTTCATGTGTGTATGAAAAAATGTGCACTGCTCTTCTGACTGGAAAATCATAAATGAAAGATAAAGTTTGTTTATAAGAATTGTTATTTCACTTCTGTTCTGAAAGAAGTTTATGACACCATGAATATTACCTCCTTCATCTTTTATTTTACGTGCATCTAGATGAGACTCTTAAAGCTACCTCTTTACAAATGGTGCAGATAGCCTGGTGGGATTTTCAAAAGCATGGAAATTATTTGGATTAGGCTTTAGAAATCCTAACAAGTGGTTGTCTTCCTAATTAGGTATCCAAATACAAATGTCTCATAAAAGGGATTTAAGACTTTTCTTCCCATAAGTCAGAAGAATTTATGTGTTCACTTTAAAATTATCAGAGCTGACTAATGGAACAGGAGCATTAGTTGTATTGATTGATAAACCTGGACACTTAGCATTTATTGACACCAGTGACTAAATGAATAGATGCCAGGTTGCACGTCAGAATCCAAGTCCAAAGCGGGATTAATTCCTTTGATGCATATCTCAATGCCAGTTGAAAAAAAAAAAAAAAAAATATATATATATATATATATTTATTCTGATAACCCAGACCCGAGTCACTTTTGAAAAATCTGACATAATTTCTGATTTTACTTTTAGATAATTACAACTTCAGTACCTATACCAGGATGTCAATCACTAAGTCCAAAGATGTTACTCAAAATGGCCTGTGAGTCTGCCTAAACTCTCCAGATACCGCCCTTCTGGCTGAAGAATCCCTTGAGCGACTGTAGCTCTGCTCCGGGTATATTGATAGGCAAATGGGCTGGAGCCAAACTCTTGTCTAACTGCCTCTAGGAGCGGGAAAAAAAGCAGGATTGATCCAAAGCACATACATTTATAGCATCTAACACACACGAGACTGGGCCACATGCTGAAAGGGTATAAAAATCTTCTCAGAATTTTTGGCTTGGAAATCAAAAGTTTTTAGTCCAAACTAAACATCGTAGTCTCTTCTGCCTGAAAAGAGTTGACCATACATATCCCAGGGCTGCACACCAGTGGCCTGGCTGCACTCTAGAAGAGGAGCAATTCTTTGTCTCTCCTGCTGAAGCTACACAAGATGCACTGGGCTAACAAGAGTGCAAGCCAGGGGAACCTTGACATTATCGCTCTCGTGTCCTCCCACATCTTCACACTGCTATCCAGTAGCTGAAACACCACACAACTGTCACCTCAGGATGCAGACAGTATATTATTTTTCTGTAGACGGACTGTTAATGTGCAAGTTGACAAAAAGTCTTATTTCCCACAGCAGCATATATGAACAGCCCTGTATGTGATCCAAACAGCAAACTTCACAAGAAGGGGAATCACATTTTTTCCATTTTGCCCGACCTTATTCAAAGCAGACCTACTTCCAGCTATCCCATAATCTGGCAGAGCTTGTACTTCTGCTCTGCCCCAACAGCCCTGTTCAGTGACAGACATCAGACCAGTGCTGAATGAAACAGAAAATGGTCGTGGCTCAGCACATTTGAAAAGCCTTCGGCACCTTTGATTTTCTTTCCTTTCAACATGAGTCGAATCCATTTGCCATGCTGGTTTGTTCTTTGGCCTCCCCACTGAGTCTGGTCTAAGGAAGGTTCACAGGGATTATCAGTATTTGAAAACAGGGAAATAGGACTTGGAGAGTGGAAGAATAGTAGAATGATTTCATCAGTTTATACCAAGTTTTCTATTTCTTCAGAGAAAATTTTGAAGTGCTTTGAATTTTATTGAAATCCTGATTATAATGGGAGATGCTTCCTCACTCTTTTAATCTACTGTGGCCTAAAGCAAACTTAAATATTAAGGATACGTAGAGACAAAGTAGGGATTTCCCACTGTTTTTTCTGCCCTTCTCATTCAAACTTTATTACCATTCCAAAACACGATATAAGAAGTTGTCCTACGTTTATTCTAACTGGTACAGAATATCTGTTTCCCATTTTTCTATCAATCGGACTTATGAAAGACCATCAGTAAGGCTGATCTTTTATTTTCACTATACTCAAGTGTGCATTTTGTTATTAGCTCATTTAGATCACAGCTAAACTGCAATGGAAACAGGGTGCATTTTCACCGCAGTCTCAGCAGAAAGCACTTCCATCACTCCTCCATCTTCAGAGTCCCCTCTTTGCCTGACTGCTCACCAGCACCACCCAAGTGCTGCTGCAGGGAGCTCCAAACAGACTGTGGCCTTCAAGAGAGATGTTGAAGGTACAACAGGCCTATAACATCAATGTGGCTGAAATCTTAACTTCTACTGTTCCTCTGAAAGGCATCTCACCTGGCATGAATAAATGACTTTATTAAATGAAATGGGAAAGGAAAAAAAATATCTTAAAATCACTTTTAACACATTGTTTTGTTACTGTAGACAGTAAATAAAATAGGAGCTATGATTAGGTAGGGAATGTGTATTTCTTTAGATGTAAGGATTAAGTTCTCTTTCTCTTCCTGACTGTTTTGCGATGAATATCCCAATAATGCAGTTTAGTCCCACGTTACAGTTTCAAGTATTAATGCTTTCTCTTAATCATGGGAACTAGTCCAGAAATGAAAGCCTAGTGTCTGTTCTGTCTGTATCAGGCCCACAAATGTCCTTTAAAATTGGCACATGGTTGTAATTATTTCCCTATGTTTCCCAAGCTACCAGTTTTCCAGGGTGTGCTGGCAAACTTCCTAACACCTGCTTGACTTTTTAATATACAAAAGCTTTATGTATTTTCCTATTTCAGAACAGCATGTAAGATACTGCTAAACATTTGGTCAAGCTTTACTTTGTCTTGAATTTGAATTCAACTGCCACTCAACATATTTTGAAATGTATTACAATATGAGCAAGTAGCACTGATCAGGATCAGGCATTATTTCTGTCTTAATCTGAGTGATACTTTGTCGTTAAGTTTTGTGATGATGCACTGACTTTAGTTAAGACAATACGGATGTTCATTTGCTTGCAATCATGCCCTGTATTGGTTTGATTAGAACTACTGTATGGCTGGTGGATGACAAAACCCCATTGATTACATGTGGTCTGCTTCGCATTTCCAGTCAAGCTTTCTGTCTTGAGACATGAATAGATTCATTAATTAGGTGAACTAAACATGTTGACAAGCATTCAAGCTAGTCCAGTTCTGGCATAATAGTCCCAGTATTATGGATTCATTCTCTGTAGTCGATGAAAATTTGGTTATTCATTTAAATGAAAGCAGAATCAAAACCTATTGGTGTTCCTTTTATTTGATTATGCTCCCAGAATATATCCAGTACAATTTCCTCCTACTTTTAGAGGCTGTTATGCTTCACGAGGAAAGACAACCATTATTTGGTCCAGATGTTAAAATCCCTCCTGCTCTGATAAAGAAATGTAAATAACAAGAACAAAGCATGACTAGCTAAAACCTAAAGCTCTAAAGTTCTGAATGTTAGTAAAAATAGTAGGAATTTACACTGAGTCTCCTATAAAGGATGCAGTTTTTTAATAATATATCAACTGTGCTAAAAACTTGCAAAAACTGAAGTCAAATCTTCAGGACATTTCATTGCTGTGTTGACACTACTCAGCACTTGTCTTATCTTGCGCACCTTTCTCAGTAACCGATATTCTTTTTTCTCCCCCTGTCCTGTCATGTTCTGGAGATATATTTTGAAATCTTTTCATCAAATTAGGCTAAAGAGCATTTTTGGATGCTACCCTTAGTCTCAAGGTAAAAATCAATGGAAGATGCCTCCCATCCATCTTGTGACTGGAAATGGGCGGGTTTTTTTGGCACCAACGGCACTCTAATCCATTAACCTGCTTTAATGCAACACAAGCCAGTAGTACGTTAGACGTGGCAGAACCTGTACCAGCACTGGGTGTTCCTCTTGAGGAGCAGCAAGAGCAGATCCACACCCCTAAAGGAGGACAAGCCGGGAGCTGTGGGTGACCACAGTGGCCTCCCCCTGGCAGGACCAAGACAACCACAGGCTCTGCTGGGAATGATCAGATAAGGGGAGATATTGAATCAGGTGCAGGGTCCGTCCTGAAAATCCAGTCAGAAACAGCAGAAGATGGGACTAGAGACAAAGCTACCCGGAACACAAGTGTCAGTGTCCCCCTAGGAGATAAGGCTGGAGACAGGAGCTGCCCGGGCCTGAGCTGAAATGCTGCCCCAGATCCACGGCCAGCGGGTGCAGGGGTGAGGCTGGTTTGGGCAATTAGGGCCTTTTAGTTCCTCGGGACCCTGGCAGCTCCACAGAGGAAAATGTAAACAGAAATGTCCAGGGGAGGAATCGAGGAATCTGGGAAAACAGTTTGAGAGAATTAAGATTTCTACAAGCAAGAATGAAGTAATTGTTAGCAATTCCACTTCTTTAGTATAAGCGAAGCATGAGCATCATCTATCCTGTTTCTGCGTGACATAATGAGCTATGTTAAAAAAAGGGTAATCAAATACATAGTAAGTTTATGAGTAAAGGAAGTGTCTCAGCTTTCAAAGATTAGCTGACACATACCTTGATGTGGGGCAAAGATACATTATCAATTTTGAATTGTGGACTTATGCTATGCCTCGTATGACCTCTGACATGTACGTGTAGCAAGTCCCTTTGCAGACATTCTGACATTCAAATCACAATGACAGCAATACTTTCTCATGGAAGGTGAGAAGTTACTGGACACCCATCATGGTGTCATTGATATCTTTCTCAGAAGTTGTTTCAAAGCACTATATATTCTCATTGTGTACACTGATCAAGAAAATAATTCTTCGGACTTTATTTCTGATGTATTCATGGCAGGAAGTCAAGACTACACAAATGAGGAGCACTAAAAAAAGAAACGTCACTCATGATGGTAGAAAAGCAGGCCATATTTGAAATCATCTGGTCACTTCAGCTTCTCAATACTTCTCAAAAATTCCATGCTGCCTTCCTTCGCCAAACAATGGAAAGAGGAATACTTAGGACAGAAGAAGGGGGAGAGGAAAAAAAAAAAAAGTAGTAATCTATCTCTTGAAATCTGCTTACCCAGAAATACTTTCATCCTCGCCCTCCTCCCTGCTAGCAGAAGACAGAAAACAAAAGGGATTTTACAAAACCATTGTAGCTGCTTTTGGTTCTACCTTCACTGTTCCTCTTGGTCTTCATCACAACCACCGTGCAGAAATCAGAACTCCCTTCATGTAGAGACAACTGCTCAGTGAGGTCTAATATTTCATCAGCTTTCAGCCCTATGAAAGAACCATTCAGTGCATCTCCTCAAGCCCCTGGATCCCACCCGTAGCCAGGAGCTAGTTCCCCATCCCTCTAAAAGATGGGTTGGTTTTTTTTGGTGTGGGTTTATTTTTTGTTTTGGTTTGGTTTTCTTATTGTTGGTTTTGTTTTTTTGTTTTGTTTGTTTGTGGGGGGGGGGTGTTGGTTTTGTTTGTTTTTTAGCACAGGGAGTGCAACAACATGATGCTTGTCAGACCTCACGCTTCAGTCTTCAGACAAGGGAATGCGAGAAATGGTGAATGTTTTGGATCTTTTGGGGGCTGTAACAGCACCAGGGCCCAGAAAGGGATTTTAATGCCCATGTCTGTTCCAGCATTCACAAAATACAGCTGCCCAAAGCCGGGGACTACTGCTCATGCAGGCTTCAGTTTTCAACTGGTTATAAAGATATACTTGTCAGCAATGAACCTAGACTGCGCCTGCGTTCTCAGCAGAGATTCTTATTATAAACATGTATTTCTAGAAGTTTAATTTCTGTTCTCTTGCAGCAGAATACCTAGGGCAGCTGCACTAAAAGGGTCAAAGATGCACAGCCCCCTCCTCCCCAATTTATTTCTTGCTTACAATAAAGAGATTTGCAGTGGCCATATTATGAATGGTTTTATTGCTGTCTGACATTTTGTAATACATTGTTACCATTCCAGTCTTTAATATGTAGACTAAAAAAATAAACCATAGATCTAGAAGTACATAGTATTAGTTTAACCCATAATCAATATAGCAAGTGATTCAAAGTATGCTACCCAGGCACTTTACAAAAAAAAGAAAAAGTAATTTAAATCCATGTTTCAAGAATATTTAACATTAAATTCCAAAGGTTACTTCTAATAAACTTAACTATCCACAGAGCTGTTAGTTTGTTTTCAAACAAAAGCTCACTGAGAGATTCTGTGTATGGCTGTACTTATATGTAGTATTTCAAACCAGTAATGTTCTCTTGTGCTTAATGAGACGTTACAAACAATATATTCTTCATTTGAAAAACGTGTGCAATATTCAATGCAGAAATTAGGTTCATTTTTAAAGTGTAACACAAGTATAACCACATACATACACTATATACAGGGTGTTAAAAAGTTAATAAGGCTGTTTTGTGTGTTAAATCTGGTGCACGGTACAGAGAGGACACACACACCCACAGGAGATGCTGTGGATATTCCAATGAAAGTCCAAATCCAAGTACTTGGCAAAAATGTCCCAGCTACTTTGACTACTCCACTGGACTTTGAAATAGAACCAGACATTATTTCTAAAGTAGTTCCACTCTAGCTGTATAGGATTTCTAGCATGGAGGTGTTATTTCTGGAGAAGAATGCAAGAAATGACGCCTTGATTGGCCTCTGGACAATCTGAAATTTCTTGCTGGAGTGAGCGTCTGCATGACTGTGCATGCTGTATATTCATTTATACATACAGAACAAGAAAACATAAAAACACATCTTCTAGCAGGAAAAGGGAAACACTCCTAATAATACATTTATCTTTAGGAAAACCTGATTGATATATACAGTATATATATAAAAAACCCTACACAATTGTCAGCATATAAAAATATGAGTTCAGTATCTTTTTATACTTCAAAACCTAATGATGAAAAATCCAGGTATCCTGAGACAGGTATGTACTGTGCATCTAACTGACCAATGCCAGTGTGCTGCTGGAGTACAATTAGGAAAGCACTACCTGCATTTATCAACAAGTACAGAGATAAAATACATAAGGCAATGCATTAGCTTGAGAAACTCTCCTCTCTTCATAATGTTAAACAAAAATGGTGCAAAATATGCGTAAAATGCTGGCAGACATATGAAATAGCTGTAAAGGAAAGAGTACGGAACAATATGTATATATACTACAGTTACTGATTTCACAATTTAAATGAAAATAAATGAAAGATACTTTTCTTTTTTAGCATCATGCTTAACCATGATGTATATAGTCACACTCAGGCAATTGTCTTAAATATATATATACACACACACTACATCTGACAATGAATTAATAAAACAAAAAAAGTACTGTTGTTTGCTTGTAAATTTCTCTGTGTAAAAACAGATCAATAAAACTTGTTCATTTTTTTCCATTAGGGGATCCTAACAAATGAAATGAAGTATGATTACTATGAATCCTCATCAACTTAAGGCTAATTGTTTTGGCTCTAGAACACAGAAGAGCAGTTCTGACCACAATTCACTGCATTAAAACAAACAAAAAACAACCCGAAAATCTGATGCATTTGCTAAAATCCAGTGAAAACTATCTAAAAAGGCCAGTAAAGAATGCAGCTCTCTCAGTGGACGTAAAATTGGTTGGTTGGTTCAGCTGATAGCAGGAATATTTACTTTCAAATGGATCCCTAAACACAAAAATGTTGAACATTGAGAAACTAGAGTATATACATTTTTGTATTCATTTACATTGACAATCTACAAGCAAAATAAATGTTACAAAACATTTAATTTGGGGAACTGGACTGAATCAATGCCCATTTTCATAGATTAAAGACTGTTTAGGATCCTATTGTTCATAGATGACAGTTACAAAGACAGGCCAAACAGCACCAGCTCTACCTTAAAATCAAAATCTAAGTTTTCTCCAAGCATGAACCCTATGGCAACTTCGCTGTTCCTTGGCCCTTAGCCCTCCCTTCCCAGCTGTTAAATCTCCTATACATCCCCCACAGACCACCATTGAATCACAGCAGCTAGTATTTCGTAATGTATGTCTCTAAATCTTTGAATTTATTTCCAGAAGAATTACACTCATCTTGGATCAGAAAGTAGAAATTACATACAGAATGCTGTCCCTGAATGGGTACAACACATTGTCCTAAAACCGGGCTGCATAATCTGTTGCTGCAGAAGCAAAGATTTAACAAACTATGGGTGTTAACAGTTCTTGTAAATCATCAGTCTCTGTCATCTCTTCTTGTCATCTGTAAGTCTAAAAATTTATGAGAGGATAAACATACTGTGATGAGAATGGATTTTTTTTTTCACTCTGCAAGTGCACCTTGCATAAGGAACAAATATATCCTCTACATATACCGAACAAGATACATAGCTTTAATACTGAATAGATGTAAATTTATAATTTAAGAATGGGCTTCTTAGAGGTCTGATGTTATTAGAAGCCAGATGTGTTAGAATGTGCAGTGTGCTCTGAAACCAGAGAGACGAGAAAAGCAGTTTGAAAAGCTGCATAATGTTTCAAGTGAGCACTGGTTTTTGAAGGAAATTTTAAGAAATTAGGCACCCACTATCCATAGACTGTCAGTGGGACATTTATGCCCATTTTCCTCTGGAAATTCTATCTTTACACGCTACCTGTGATCCCAGAAAACCAGGGCTTAAGCTTCTCAGCCCCGTTGATACCAGGCTAAAGAGATACTTCAATTTGCAGTATGGGTCACCAAGGAAGCTCGTAGCGCTGAGCAAGTTTTTGAAAACTGTCTCTAGGGGGTGAAAAAGAATAAAGAACTAAAAATCGGATACAAAACCAAGAGGTCAAGATTTCTGGTGCACACTCATGAAACAACAGCCAAAGAATGTGGTCCAGTGACCAGCTCATAACTTCCTTCTTCAGTGTTTATAAATTACTATTACGCCATGTTTTCAACAACAAAATGAACTGGAAATTACCATATTATACAGGGAGACTATTTGGCATATTTGCATCCTACCATTTTCAATGCAATTAAAAAGTGATGACTAGCTGCGTGTGCACATGCAAAAAATTTTGTCCTCTATTTTATATTTTACAGGATTAGCAGCTCCACGCAGCTGACTTGCCTTGTTGTAAAAAACCAAAACTCATGTGGGCAAATCTCAGAAGAAGACAGGCCAGGCTGACACCGGCACCATCCTGGGCACGAGGAGGTTGTGGCTTCTCTGGGCTCCCAGTGTCTGAACAAGCAGAAAATGAAACATTTTTGGTGCTTTTGGCTGGAGTGGGAATTACCCTCATCGATACTGCCTCTCGGAATAAAACACATCCAGAAATATGAGATCCTGACTAGAAGAGCAATTACAGAAATTCTGACTCTTTCTTAGGTACAGGGATTAAGTCATCCTCGACAAAAAGAGTAAGCTTCTAAAACCTTTGTTTTCTTGGGTTTTTGTTTGTTTGTTTAATAAAAACATTGTAGTCCCACAGCTTCCAGTAACTATGAAGGAGTGTAAACTTCAAAGCACAGACACAAAACTGTTACTGAAGTGTTCATTATTGCTTGTCTTCGTCACAGTTTAAGGCAAATGTTCTACATTTAAGGATA
Organism: Caloenas nicobarica; assembly: GCF_036013445.1. Lineage (NCBI taxonomy): Eukaryota > Metazoa > Chordata > Aves > Columbiformes > Columbidae > Caloenas > Caloenas nicobarica. Next base: position 129,625,832 of record NC_088246.1, on the reverse strand, counting down.
GACAGGTAATTGATTTGACTATATAAATATATACATATTGAAACTCACATATATGCACAGACATATGTATCTGTGGATATATAAAAATATTTATTTTCTTAGCAAAGTTAAAGTCTGTGTAAAAACATTAAGAATACTGAAAAAGGTAGGAGCTCTAATTCCTCCTTTGGAGAAAAGTAACAAGTCCCCTAAATTTCCTATATAAAAACACTCTCTGCAAGAGTACAGCTCATTTTGAAGTCTCACGTATTTCATTGTGGATTGATACACTTGTTGAAGATTTCATAAATAATTAGATAACATGCAACAATTATGTTGTGAGGTTTGCTTGCTACAGCATAACTATAGGCTGCTGTTGTACAAAAAATAAATTTTATTCAGAAAGTGTATGTCCTACTTTAATAGAATGTGTAGCTACTGCTACAAGTAGAACTATTTCAGAATAGTTTTTGTTTTCATGTGTTCATAAGTGAAACCTCATTTGGGGGCATTTTCTGTGAAAATTCTTTGGCCAAAAGAACAGCCAGATGCAGACATATTTTCCCTGGGCCCTCTAAATACTCAATACAATTTCAAAATAAATCTATGACAATTACCACTCCAAAGAACTGTGCTATACAAAACAATCCTGGCAAAATACGGGAAATGGTAGCATAAAACATTGAACCCCCAAACTGTGCTGCAACTTAAACCACAGACATTTCCAGTTAAACGTAACAATACTGCCTCATCCTCACCTTAAGTAGATTGCCTAGCATAGTGTTATGCAGGAATACACACAACTCTGGGAAACTCGGAAATGCAGAGGAGCAATACTGTAAAACATCCGTTAGACAGAGTCTGAAATTCAGTCTATGGATGAAGATGAGACTTCTACTTCTTCTCCTTCATTATAATGGCAATTGAAAAAGGGCAAAAACTTCACCCCGTATGCCATATATTGATAGGTTCTTCTCTGAAGAAATATGACTGAGGGTGCTTAAGACACGGCTGAGTTTACTAATTACAAGCACAGGTTCATAGCAGCAGTCTGCCCGCAGCCTCTAAACACAATTGAGATGAGCTTTCCACCTTTAAACCTCACTTACCATTGAAACAGTAAAATCACCGTTCTGAGAAATTATGATGGCGAGAGGAAAAAAGGGATTATCAGTGCAAAGGGCCCCATATGAAGTGCATGCTCATTTTTGAGCCTCGTTGATCTAGCCTTTTATTCCTTCCACAAGAACGCATTCTGTAGAGTGTACAATTGAAGTAATTCTCTCTGAACAAAACATTTGTTTTCAAGCTGCTGGCTATAGCTATTGTGTGGCTGAACAAGATACATCAAATGAATCTGATTCCAGTGTAAAATTCCCAAGGAAGATTCCTGTCCTGCTAGTGTAAGGCCAGAGTGCACAGATTCCAGAAATGCTTTTAGGAAGTCATTTCTCAGTGCCAATAGAGAATATTTAGGGTATTTCTTTCTTTATCCTGAGTAAAGGGGGTTATTTATTTATTTATTTATCAAAGCCCCAGGCACATGTTGCTATCGTGCAGTTCAATTTTGTCATATAGTCCCAGTATCCTAAAGGCCATTATTGGATTATTTTCTGGAGCAATTCTCCTCATTCTTCTCCAACAGGTGGTGGTGGCTGGCATAGCTTGTATAATCTGCCAATGACAAAAGAACAAAGCAATTGTTATACTGAGAGTTTGGTCATTATTAAGATTGGTAAACTTAAGGAACACAAACTAAATCTAAGTCTTTTTGCACTGCAAAACAAAAGGTACTGAATTCAGTTTGATAAGACTGGTGTAAGCCCAGTAAAATCTTGTTCATGAGCATGAATGTTTGCCTTGAAAGTGGTTATCATTAAAACACACATCTTTAAGTAATCTTATAAAGACATTCCATTTAATCAAGTTCTCAGACTTCTGCACTGAAGACTCCATTCTGGAGAAAGTTAAGTCTCCATTAATCTAACTAACAGTTGCTGCTCTGAATTTCTAAACTGGAAATGCTGCTTGAATGCAATTGCCCCCATTTTTGTTTTGGTTTTGCACAGTCTGACCTCATACTAACACAGTTCCCTGTAAAAATGATGCTGTTTGAAGAACCTAAGACAAATGTCAGATATGTGACATGCCAGCATAAAGATTTACCCTCTCTCCCTGCCCCATTTCTACATGTATGAAGTGGAGATCAGCAAGATTTAGTTTAAATGACTACCTGACTGAAATAGCCACTCCTTCATTTAGAAAGGCTTTTGAACTTCTATTAAACCCCTTTACATGGACTTTATTATTAGCAAGTGTTTGAAACTTTAATGTTAGGAATACTGAAAATAAGCAGCAATCATTCTGACCTCAGGCTCTCTCTTCAGTAAGTATGTCCAGCATACAGTATCTCCCCTGCAACCACAGCAATTAGAACCAGCAACAGACATGATCTCATTTGGAGACTACATATTTTCCTCTGTATCACTGAAGGAACAGCAAAGAGAAGAGACCAAGTGTGTCACGGGAAGGAGAAAAAGCATCGGAATCCAAAAATGAAGAGACACGGCATGTGCATCAGCAATTAACATGAAGAATCTCTGGTATTAAAATACCAAAGCAATTGAGATGGCAGGTTTGGTAGGTCTGGCTACAGGCAGGGTGGTGAATCACCCAGTGGCTTTGGTGCTAGGGATGTATAAGGTGCTCAGGGTATCTGAGTTCTCCAAGGGTATTTTGCAAATTTGCCTGCTAAACATCATACTAATTTATATGACTCCGTTTTAACTAATCATAAACTTCAAAATCATAGTGCAAGTCAACACAGAAAATGAAACTCTGTAAATGTGCTGGGCTCCACAAACAATCCACAATCAATGGGCTGGTGCCTTCTTGGCACGATGCTCTGCTGCTGAAATTACATGAGGCGCAGTATGTACAGCTGCCCCGTGAGTATCGAAAGCCTCTTCAACACACAGGCACATCTTGTCAGAAAAAGCCTCCTGTGGCTATGCAAGAGCAGGGCAGGATCGTTGCTGTTCTCTGATTTCAGTTCCCTTAGGAGTTAAAACCCATGGGACACTGACAACACACAATGGCTGTGGGCTAAATAACTTGTCTCTGAATCTCACTGGAAGTGATTATGAAGCAGTAGGAACGGGGAGCATCAGTTCTGTCAGCCAAATGGCAAATGTAAACCTGCTTTCAAACCTCCACCATAATGTCTTCTGAACATCACTGGGCTCTTCCACATTGTCATCCGGCAGATTCAGAAATGTGATCCTTTAAGGTCACATTGTGCAGACACCAATGTATTTGTTCGGAGCCATACATCAGCCAATACACATGTATCTCAGATTTGCATACCAATGAGAGAATACAATGGCCTGATCTTTATACAGAAAAGTATGCAGAGAAAAATAAACAGGGACTATTTGAGTTATTTAATTCTGCTGGTGCAATAAAACAGTAATATTCAAAGCTGGCAAAAGGCAGATAAAATTACTGTCAGAATCTCATCTAAGTAATTGCAGTGGGATTAGTTCTTGATGGTGTTCTAAAAAAATCTAATTTATGTGGAACAATGAGTAGAAAAACTCAGCCCCAAGTACCAAGGTCCGTGTATTCTTCAGGTTAAACAGTAACCATTGGATTACTTGTCTTGGGATTACTTGTCTGGGAATTCTGAAGCAAACTAACAACAAGGCTGCATAAATCCCTAAGGAGCTGCAGTTGCTGAAGATGGTACAGAGCAGAAGCAGTTCTGGGTCAACACATACAGAACATCTATTTGAGATGGTACGAACAGATCAGCTGAGAAAAGACAGAAGACGGTGGCAACTGCAGAGAACTGAGAACACTGTCAAGTGACATTAAATGGAACCAAATGTAATGGTAAAACTATTTTCAAGGCAAAGAATTGAGAACCCACAGTATTGTTTACCTATACCTCAAAAATATCGCTCCTGCTGACGACAATTCTGACTTAGATGACTTATCTCTCCCATGGAACACCAAATGCCCCGAACACTGCGCTCAATGAGATATTCCTGTGACATTGCTGTGGCTGCTGACCGGCGAGCGTGCTGGGTGCATCTGGATGTCTATTCTATGTTCTAGGAGCTACCTCATAACTTTTCTTTAGCTTTGAATTGCAATGTTGTAGGAGTGTCAAATGGAAAGAGGAAATCTTTTCTCAACTGGTGCAAAACCAAAAAATGTCTCGTGGCTATAAGAACTTGGATTTTTCCTATATCACAAAAGCTCTGAATCTAGATACATGCTTTTTCATTTAGAGGTGGGAGAAGCTTCGTTTGCAACAGTTCTGTGTCTGTCTCCAGAATTACGTCATGAAAGAGGAGTCCATTTAAGGCCAAAACCATGCAGTTAAAAAATGAAAAGGCTTCTCACAGCTTTTACTGTAATAAGATGTTATTTTACTGTCACAGGTTCCCACAATGCAAGACAGTTGCTCGGGCTGTTTTGGTCCTGGATTGCCTCTAGGCTAATCATTACTGTGAGAAGGGATGATTTCATCTCCTAGTAAAAGCAAAGACTTTATTGCTGATGGGTTTACTCCAGACTCGGTACTTCGGTTGGATCTTATTTAATCTCCTTTATGGGGCATGCAAGATGCATATATGCTCCAACAAATGCCGCTGTTCAGCAACTGAACAGCAGCTGCTACTCAGATTTACACCTTGTACACTTAAGGTACACCCTTTTCTAGAGTGAGATTGAGCACGGGCATGGAACAACGTGCAGTGATTTGTCACAAATGATGAGCAGTAGCCTGACTCCCTACTGGGAGAAACTGGGACACCTGAGAAAAGGGGAACAAATAGTGTAAGAAAAAGTTCAGACTGTAAATGGTCAGAACCCAGCAGACAGTCTTTCTGGGAGGCTATGGATAGCGCATGTGTTCATTCACATGGTTACCTCTATCAGGTATTACTAATTCAGTGTTTCCTTACTGAAATCTAAACACCACAGTGGGTCTGTTATGTATTTCACATATCTGTTTAGCATTCAATGTGTTATTGCTAGTCAACAAAAAACATTATGTTTTAAATTGGTTTTTAAAAGTTTAAATTAGAGTTAGATTAATAAAACCACTTCAAGATAAAACTGAGAACATTCTTGTTTATTTTCATTTATAAATACTGGGCTTGTTAAGAAACATTTCAGGTACCTGCAATCCGTCACAGCATTAAGAAGCTGGATAAATATAGAACAGTCGCATTTTTCATTCCAATGGATGTTTCAGAAAGAGAGAAAGAAAGACTACATCATCTCTAAAAGCATCTAGAACGTGATTTTGCTGAGATACTGCAGTACAGTATTTCATTCAAATGGGGTTATGGATTTAGTTCTGAGTATTTCCCCAAAACCACTAAACATCACAAGTGATAAAGGACTTACTCCAGTGTTTTCATAATTAACATGAACAAGGTTTCATTTTTCAAAACTGGGCACATTTTGAAGTGCTACAAAGCCTGAACTTCCACAACTAAGTAAAATTGTATGGCTAAAAACGTAATGGATTTTATATACATTAAAAGCCAAATCTTACCAGTTTAGTGCACAATACAGTCAATGTTTCCTGTTAGGTTTTGAGTAGCTAGAACAGAATTTGGCAAAACTAGACAAAATCAAGCTCTAGGACACAAGCAATCACTTACCTTGGGACAGACTGTGGCGTCCGATCTCTCACTCCTAAATTCTTGGCTGTGTTTTGCACTCTTGCACCCTGTGAAAGAAAAATAACAGTTTTGCTTCATTTATTCCAACACAAGTTAGAAAGTTTTCTGAGCTTTCCAGATGAACATAATTGTGATTATAATTAATACGTATGCTCCACATCCTGAAACAACTCTCCTCTTCTAAGGTGGGTAACAAGTTAGAGAAACATGGAGAAGAGAGACAAAATCTTTCCACTTGTCTTTAAATAAATGCATATATATAAATCTTATTAACACAAAACACTTGATTTAAAAAAAACACATTCAAGATTTAAAACAATTCAAATGCATCTTGCTTCAGTTTGTTTGATTTTTGTCACCATTCTTAGTAGGCAACATGGATAATAAAGCTCTTTTCTGAAATGTCACTTATTTCCTATGAACTTTTGAACAAACAAATATTACAGCTTATTTCCTATGAATAGCTTTCTAGTTAAATCTAGAAAAATGGCCTAAATTGAGCCACTAAATTAGGATTATGAAAATGCAGGTCCTGATCTTCCTTTATAATCACAGAATCACAAAAAAGTCAGGTTGGTAGGAATCTCCTGAGATTGTTTAGTCCAGAGGTAATGTAACTACTCCTACATTTATAGAGTCCTAAAATTATGTTCGGCCCTTTGAAGGCAACTGCGAGGCTGATGAGGCCCCTGGTGAAAAATGAGCTTGACATGCCTGGTTTAGTCCAACACCCCTGCCTAAAGCAGGGTCAACTAGAAAAGCTGGTCACTCTGTACCTCAGTTGATCCTTTGAGAAACGATAGCGAAAGCACTTCTACCTCACTGACTCATCCAGTAAGGAGGAAGTTGATAAAACATGCACAATGTTCATATACCATGATGGTGAAAAATACAGATTTCTGCAAACTAACTTAGACATATGAAAGAACTTAGTAAAATTTGGTTTTAAATCATGAGGTCTAGCTTTTGAAGTGCAATTTTAGATTTACAATCTCTTTATGTTTTCTAACATTTTAAAGGAGATGGAAACTACTTGTTTGGCCTGTAATCCATACACTAACTCTCCCTTTATTTCTCCTTCGGACTACCTAAATTCAGGACAAAGTAACAGAGAACAAAAAAAAGATAATCTCAGAATTCTTACTGTGAGATCTTAGATTGGTGTGAAACACCAAAGATATTTACATTCTAAACAGAGCTGCAATGGCAGCTGCACATGATGTAAAAATGAGGTATAATCATTGATTCAATAGGTAGAGTAAGACTAGACCTTGCATTTGACTGAAATCTGGTACCCAGGTAATTTAGAAGGTATTAGCTCACTGTTCAGGGCTCAAACATAAGATGAAAAAGGCTGGTTGGTTACACACAGGTGAGTTCTTACAGTTTATGTAAATCAACATGTGCCACAAAAAATACTGTGTCCTTACATTTCTTTTAGGAATAAAATAGTGGTAAACACAGAGAAAATAACTAGAGTACCTACAAAACCAAAGGCTGAATATAAAAGTGATTTTACTAGGTTTAAATCTAGCCCAGTAAGCTTGACTCCAACAGTTGCAAAAGACACATGACTACAGACCACCACAAACATGTCTTTCCCCAGAAAGTCCCCCAGAATTCAATCATTAGTCACTCAATATTTCCTTTGTTTAGCAGCAAGTATGTATTTAACCGATTTCAGTGATTCTCTTCTTTCCCATCTCATCTTGAATCCTCTAATAACTTCCCATCACTAACCTCATGGAAGGAGATCTACATCTTGGGTACAATCTTAGCTTGTTGTGTCAAGAACCACTATTTTCATTTCGTTTGAATCTGCCAGTTTCATTTGATGCCTTTACTTCTGCACTGGAGGACAATGGTCAGTGCCAGTCCATGCCACATGTTCTCTAGACTTCTGTCATATCCTTCTTCACTCATGAAGCTGAACAATCCCGGAGTATTTTGTCCTGTCTATAAACCATTCCCAACCATTGTTTATTTTTTTCTGACCTTCTCTGAACCTTTTCCATTATGCTATATCATTATTGAAGGGATCAGAACATCAGACAGTTCAAAATGAAGGGTCATGACAGCACCTGTCATGACCTAAACCATTATAACTTCTGATTTGCTTTATTGATAGTTACTGAGAACTGAGCTGATGTTTTCTATCATGTCCTGAGGTCTTAAAGATGAGATGCAATGGCTGACTCACAGTCAATTATTTTGAATATGAACTCAGAGTTTGTTTTTTTCCCCATTTACATCACTTAAGAGTTATCTACACTGATTTTCATCTGCCATTTTATTGCTCAGTCATGAAGTTCTGTAAGATCTTTTGGTAAGTCTTCATAGTTACTTCTCTTTAACAAAAACTTGAAAAGAGTTCAGAAGAGAATAGGGAGAATGATTAGGTAAGAAAACAAAACTGAAAAGAAGATCAGATGAACTGATGTTCTTCTATCTACAAAAGTGATGGCTTACCAGGGAAATTCTCATAAAATTTGAGACAGACTTTTTAGCAGGGCCTATTGTGATGGGACAAGGGGTAATGGTTTTAAACTAAAAGAAGGTATATTCAGACTAGATATAAGGGAAGAAATTTTTTACAATGAGGGTGGTGAAACACTGGCACAGGTTGCCCAGAGAGGTGGCAGATGCCCCATCCCTGGAAACTTTCAATATACTAAAAGTCTACTGCTAAAAAGGGAGCAAAATCTGGTCTCTAAGTCTACAGTATACCGGACAGAAGACAGGAAACTTCTATTTAAGGAAAAAAGAAAGGAAAAGAAAGGAAAAGAAAGGAAAAGAAAAGAAAAGAAAAGAAAAGAAAAGAAAAGAAAAGAAAAGAAAAGAAAAGAAAAGAAAAGAAAAGAAAAGAAAAGAAAAGAAAAGAAAAGAAAAGAAAAGAAAAGAAAAGAAAAGGAGACCTCAAATGAGGCATTAAGTAAAACATCCTAAAGAAAAGGTTAAGAAAAAACTCTGAAACAGACCACTTGGGCAGCACTGTGCAGGAATCTTCACTACTGGAGGTCTGAGAACAGATAAGACAAGTGTCTGTCATGAACTCCATAAGGAGAGCCGATCTGGTGTTGGTTACAAAATTAGACATGTTAAGTCCAGACCTTCATAATCTTCAGTGTCCTTTCCTCAGTGCCATTTTCTACAATTTTATCATAATAAAGAAACCTCATCATGACAAGACTGCTGAGACTGACATGTGATTAGTGTAACTGAGAGCCAGAATATGCATATACATGGGAAAACTACCTAAATTAATCACATGTAGATCCTGGATGTCAGTGCTGTGACTACCTCTGAAAACAAAACCAGTCTATTTTTACTTGCGTCACTCACTAGACAAATTAGTTCTAGTATCTCGCTCACATAATAAATCAAATGCACTGATAGAAAAAGGAGTCTATCTTTATACAACCATGTAATTTATTGTTTAGCAGGAGAAGAAATTAGACTATACTTACAGGCACTAAATTCTTATTTCTTTTGAGGAAAAGCCCCCAAGAATTACTAGCAACTTGCTACATGACATCTCTTTGTCTCCACTGAGCACCATTATGCTATTTCTATTTCAATATATTGTTAATTCATACTTCTCCAATATTATTCTTAAAGCTATGGCAATGTAAATATTGAGACTTTCTGTATCGTGTAGGCCATAAGGGGCAGTTGTGCTACGCGGGTCCAGAATGCTTCCCCCTGCGTACCAGTACTGCCAGAGCACTGGAGAAAGATCCCAGCGGCTCCGAGGAGATGCCACCATCCATCTGGACTCTTATATATGAACTAGTATTCTCACTGCCATGAGGAAAAAAATGATAGGTTTATTTTCAAGCTACACACTAATTTAAGGATAGCAAGAACCAGTCACATAAAGAAAACAGATTCTCTTTATGTCCTGCTCAAAGAGCCGTAAATCAGTACAGTTCTTATGAGAATTATGCAAAATGTAGGGCTGTTATTATAATCATGAAAAGGCAGGAAAAATGATTACTCAAAAGACAACACAAATTCTCTCCTAGCCTTTTCTGTTTACCAGCTTTTTAGTTACCTTTCTTGCTCAGATCAGAGCCCTGTGCCCTCCTGCAGCTCCCTCCCTAGGCCTCTGTCCCCTCCACACTTTGCTGCATCCTGAAGACACACTCCTGTCAAGATGCTCTACGCAGTATTTTACGGGTACAGAAGTTTATGTGAATAAATATATATGAGTAAATAAAGTTACTAAAAGATACTGAGGCACTTTCTCAAAATCTTCATTTTAAAAATGAATCTAGACTGGATTAGCAGATGAAAAACAGAAACCACTTAACTATAACCACCCCACAGACCCAAATTCATTCCAACTCTCACAAGTTGGTCTCTTTAGTTCTCACAGAACAGGTGCTTGTGAATACCTAATTATAACTGACGGGGCAATTATTCTGAAAACTATTCCAACAATAGAGTCAGGGCTATTATGAGTCTTGTTAAACATGATCATGACCTCGTTCAACTGAAGAGAAAAAAAATCCACCAACACTTCCTGAGGCCATCCATTCAATCAGGTGTCTGCAGTTACTCAGCACTGGTGCCCCAAGCTGGAGGAGGGACCAGCTACAAGATGATTTCCCCTTGTGGAAAGCTGATACTGGTAGGAGACAACGTTCCTGGCTTCTCCAGAAAAACACGTGGAACAGATGTCCTTTCATGTGCACCTCCCTGTGGCTAATATCTTTATTCCACAAAAGATTCAGGGTGTAAATAGGATAATAAAGTTTTGGGTTGGTTGGGTTTTTTTTTTTGTTTTATATTAAGCCAGGTAAAAGATACACTTATTGCCCTTAACTAAATGTTCTGCATCAAACTCCAAGAAGCACTTTTTCTTTTTCCTCTCTAAGTTTTATGGCCTGCATTATGCTCCTCACAGTTAAATCCTGCAGATAATTTAAACATTAAAACCGGAACACTTTTCTAGAAAATACCATAGTGTGTTGTTGAAATTACTCCAAAACATTTAGAATTTAATGGAGGGTTATATTTCTACTACAGAACTTCAAGACTAATTTAAAATTACAACAAAAGATTATTACTCTATTAAATGCTGTAGTGGTTTCCTGCAAGAGGAAAAATGTGTGAAAAAAGTCTAGTTTGATCTACCAGCAGACTTTTTTCCAGTGTCTGTGGGTGGTATTGAGATATTGGTATCTTTAACAGCTATTGATCACCTGCTGTTTTACTTTAGAGAATGTAGCCTCACTCGAGGCTTCTTTCTACATCTCTATTTGAGCAAGTACAGGAACAGCTGCTCAAATACTGTGCAAGGTACTTTCATTTTGTCTTTTTCATTTAATAAACTGCAAAAGATCCACAAATGAATCAGCATTTTTGAAAACGGTCTAGAACTGTAGATTGAAAATGTACCCTTTGACAGCATATATCCCGCAAGCAGACCTATGTGAAACTCTACGTCCATGTTTTCTGATTGCAAAATGCTCAGATCTTCCTCTTGTCTAGAGCTTCAGGAGCAGACATATCAACCCACGCATGCAAGTTTATCCTTATACAGCAGTAGCTTCCTTTTCAGGTCACGTAAAAGCTGTAATTTCTGAGCAGACATACATGATCCAGTTCAGGAACCTTGAGGGTATTTATTCACCACATAAACTTAATTTATGCACTGAATAAAGTGAAAGTTCGATATGAAAAGGAATAAGACTAACTACTCTCATGTATCCATGTTAGGCAGCAGCACTTACATAATTGATCAGAATCTATGTCTTGAGAATATCTACACAATTGCTTTAACAGACTAAAGGTTTGATCTAGCATATGTGTATTTTTGTCTACAGCATGTTAGAAGTAAAGTACAGCTGCTTAATCATTTTTATAACTAAACTGTGATTGCTGAACATGTAGCAGAATTAATGAAAACAATAAAATTAGATGCAAACTAAAAACCAGAAATTATGAGCCTTGTCTTATCTGTGATAAATTGTTCCAATACTTAATTATCCTTTTTCCACGTCAAGATTGAGTGCACCCTGTATCTTGTTTATGCTTTTGTCATAAGGTTGAAAGCTTCCACAGGCTGGGATATATGTTCCATATGCACACAGAGTGATTAAGCCCCCCACTCAAACTCTCTTTGATCAAATGAATAGGTTGAGCTCTTTAATCTTCGCTTCATGAGCCTTGTCTAACAGCCTCTGGATCAGTCGTGCTCCTCCTTTGAACACCTTCCAAGATTCCGAACAGCCTTTTCAAAGTATTTATGTGATAACAAGATACTCTAGGAAAAGTTGTGCCAATAGAGTGTATCCCGCATTTTCAGTTGTTATTGCCTTTTAATCCAGCATTTTTTTGTCATACTTTAGCACTAAGAGTACATGTTGAGATGGTTATCTACCCACAGCAGCCTCTAAATCCTAATATTCTATTATGACCAAAGAGTGAAAAACACCATTTTGAAATAAGTGTATTGTCCTCAGGAGTCTTGCCTGGAAAGTTAAGAACCATGGTATATATTTTTTGCTTTCCATCCTACACACCCCTTTCATTCAGTATATGAGTCACTTTTTATTAAAAATAGTTAATAATCTTAAATTATTTTTATGGATACTATATATTAAAATAAAGATTGTCTTACTCAGACTATTCTGATGTAAGGTGATGCCACAGCAATTACTATACAAAACCACTAAGTGAAATCATAAAATCATACCCCTGTAAAAATTATGATCTATGCAGGGAAAGAAAGTATCTGGTTAAAAACAGTCTGTCCATTATTTTTAAAAAACAAGCAAACAAACAAAAACACAACAACAACAAACCCAAAACAAACAAACAAAATACAACAAAAAAAAGAAAAACCCACGCACCACCTTTCAGTCAAGAATAAAGGAAGAGAATTAAAAAAAAAAAAATACCCAAAGAAAACTCACATGGACTTAACACGACATTAAGATGAAGGTTAAAAAGATGCTTGGTCAAGTCATTGTTGTTTGATGATAACCCAAACACCAAGATCTTCCCTCCAGGGAACACGTTACCTGTTTGCGCATGACGTCTGTGGCCTGCATGATGTAGCGCGGGGGCAGCCCGTGGCTGCGAGCCAGAATGATCGCCTGCTCCAGGGTGACGCTCAGAGTGCAGCTGCGATGGAGGATGGAAATCAGTGATCTGACAGCAGTCATTTCCTTAAAATAACTGGTTTTAGATCAATCATCTTTTTTAAAAAAATGCTATAAATAAAAAGATTACAGAATAGACCTGCCCCCTATCCTTCTTACGCAGGCGTTAGTCTGAACACTAAAATATTTCTTAAGCAGAAAGATTTAAGGATTTTGAGTGTAACGAGTATTCCTTCTGACTTACAATCAAATGCCTTGTTTGGCTGGGTTTTTTTGTGGTTTGTTGTTGACAAGTGCAGAGAGAATGACAACTGAAGGAGAATCATTTTTTTGTAATTATATGAACCCCTTCCCAAGTGGTTTCTGCAGATGTTATTTCTCGTCCTCCACTGTTAATGCAGACCCAAGCTTTGGTACCATCATCCTGACCGCTCGCCATTAATTTAGCTTTGTTATTCTCATGGCGCGTTAGTGCAGTTCAGTCCAAAATTCAGAGACATTCACCCCTTTCAAAAAAGAAAATAAATAGGGCATTCCTTCAAATAAACTGTCCTCTCCTTCTTTGCCAATCTTTTTCAAGTAAAACACTTGAAGATAAAAACTGATCATGGTACCACATCCTAATGAAAATGCTGTAATTGCTTTGTCAGAGCAACCAGGAAAGTTTCAGAGCTAAAGATCTTGCTGGAGGACAACCTGTCATCATAGCAGACAAGAAGTAGTAGGGAAAGTAATTTTGGACATGCCATCTGATTTCAGCTGTCATGGGGTGGACAAGGCCACGAAGAGTTGGTTTCCCCTACAATCAAGACCAAAACTGTAGAAGACTCACAGATAAAGATAACAAAATTGAGTAGAAAAAGGTACTTTTGGGGAAGTACAACATGTTTGAGGGCTGCTATCATCCCAGAGGTGAGAGGGGCTCCATTCAGCACCAGTGAGCTGCTTGATGGGTTTTCTGTTCACAACCAAATTACCGCAACATTCAAATCTCTTCAACCAGAAACATGAGGTGTACAGAAAATGATCCCACCTCAGCAGAACCTGACAAAAGCTGCCTATTTCAAGTTCAAATAATTAAACTAAGACACGTGGTTAAAATATACTTTTGAGTAGCCTTTTGGCAAAATCTTGACCAAAAGATTCTGTATAGTTTCTGTTATGCACACAGAACAGACAATGTGTTTCAATCAAACACTCGTCTTGCTGAGCAGAAGATCTGTAGGAGGAAAAATGTGTCTGCACTTATTTTCTTGTGGAAAAAAACCCAAACCCTGACATGTTTTAAATACCACTTAAGTAAATTTATGGACTGTAAAAAGTTTCACACTAGTGAATGCAGAAGATATTAAATTTGATCTGTAGTTTTATTAATGGCCTTTCATTAAAAATTTATAAGCTAAGTGATTTTCCTTGGTAATGAAAAAAATTTTATTCCCCAGCTTCTTGTATACACTGACCTCAGAGTTAACTTGAAGCAAAAATCTATTGATCTTTTGTGTTATATGTTTGATTAAGGTGCATAAGAGTTAAATATTAGACTAGAAATTCCAAACACTGTGTTTTCATCTTGTCTTTGAAAGGTGAAATATTGGACAAATAAAGTACATGCTCATAATATTTGCCAAAATCAAAATCTAAACATCTAACCTTCAAGACTAGGCTGCAAAGGTAGCTTTGTCCCATTGACAACGGGAAAAAGCAAAAATATCTGAAATCTAATTTGACAACGGTAACCTAAGCCAGAGAAAAAGGGTAAAAAGTCTCTCTGTAGGTATAACAGAGGTTAATGGACTCAAAGTACAGCTTTCAACCAACTAGTTACTGAGCCAGCTTTCCCATAAATCCCATCTGCCTGGAACTCAAAAGTCCGAAAGAACAGAAAAATCATATTGTGCACACATGAATCAAAACTAACAAAAGAACCTCCTAAATGAAGGTCAGCTTGAAGAATTAGGTGCAAAGGCTGATCTTGCGACTGAAAAAGACCGACAGACTGCTCTCTGTCCAGAACCTGAGGAAATGGCTGCTGATCATGAACATTATGAGCCACCCACATTTTGACAGTGCCAACCGTGATTCAGAAACGAGGTTGCCAAGTGTGTAGATAAAGACATAATCACAGTGGAAAAAGCAGAGAGAAAACCAGCATAATTAAGATTTCATTAATAGGCTACTGTGGAAGTAGGCAACAACGATAATACAATCCTGAATGATATAGGCTAAAATTTAAGATCTCACCTCAAGGCAAAAAAGAAGAGTAATCCTAAGGACAATATTTTTAACATATCCCTAGGAAACTAGTAGCAGAGACACTCAAGGTGACAGCAGTGATGATGTTAACTATTATCACAGCTCTTAATAAAACGTTTTACATTCAAGGTGAAGTCCTACAGTAACGCTGGTTAGATACATCCACTGTGTCTTTTAAAAAACATTCCTGCTTATTAACGTATGTTAAAAAATGTTAAAACAGCATCAGTGGCATGATTGCATTTCAACACAATATCACTAGATTTCGGGTTTCTCTTAAGGCATGTAAAAGGTCTGATGAATGGCAGAATTAAATATAAGTCACTGCTATGGCTTTTGTCATGTAAAAATGAAATAAGGCTATTACTTTCTAAATACAAACAACAAAACCACTCAAATAGCTTCACTTTGATTGAATATTGATTCAATGAGATGGTATGTCTAATGAAACTGATCATATAAACCTTCCACAGTCCTATGCTAAACTGACTTACTAGTAAAGACATATTTACATGCTAGTGCTGTCTTCCAGCTCTTCAAATGTAGTATTTTAATTACTACGTATTTGTTATCACAATCAAACTGCCCTGGAAACCAGCTGTGAAAGAAACAAATGCACACACAAAACATCAGATGGAAACATGGAAAAGTCATAACTGGAAGTACTTCAGCAACAGGACAGCCAAGCACAGAGAGATCAACCAAATGCAAATTTAAACCAACACAATTTGTACAATTTTATGAAACAATATGAAAGCTGGGAATTCCTCACATGGTAAGACTGTTCTAGTGGTCTGAGCAAGGTTCAATATCAAGGATTGTCAAGAAATGTGAGCAAAATGTAATAACCCACTCTTCTTCCCTGTTTTGAGAGCTGATAAGCAGATGGTATTAAAGTTCACAAAGCAATTTGGAAGCAGTTCTGACCACTGAAAGTATCTGGTCATTTGGATGCAATCAGTCCAGACAAACCAAACAAGGAAAATATTAGGGGAAAAACTCCTTCAGTTCTCTCACAACATTCTGTTATGGGAAGCATAAACCCCAAATCCATATATTTTACTGTGTAAACAAATAAAAATGTGCTCTCATTCCCTCTCTTTTACTCTCATCCCTCCTTTTAAGTCAGAAAAACAAAAGACCCAAATTCATCATCTCAGAATTTATGTCAGAATCACAAATTCCTTGCCTTGACAGATTACCACAGCAAGGCAGCACAGACGTTTGGCTTTCCCAGCACAACTGGGCTGAGAATTCCTCATTTCACCCAGCTGGTTTCCAAGGAACAGAAGGGGCTGCAGCTGCTCCCAGCCCCTGCCTGCTACCCCCAGTCTCCCATCAGTCATGACAGTATTGATGTGAAGATTAAATACACACTTTCAAACATTTTCTGGATCAGATCACCCTGAACAAAAGAGGTTAAAATATTTTCTATCACCAGTAGTCCATTTGTTTCTGACTGGATGTAATTTTTACTAAAGGGCAGCAAATCGTCTGGACAGACATACATTGACACTGAAAAAATGGAGTTCTGAAAGAGGAAAACAGACTCAAATTTTCTTTTTTGTGACAGCTTATTTAATGTCACCTGAAAGGAAACATAAGCTGAGTTCATGTACACTACCTACAGAGCTGCCACTCAGTGAGCTGTATATCTATGTTACTAGCATAAAAAGAATATAAATGATTCAATTCATTCCCAGGTTTCAATTAGGATTCCAGCCATCCTGCATCCAAAGATGCACCAAAACATCCCTTAGAAAAATACCCTGAACAGAAAAGATGAGGTGAAACAAATTGGTTTAGTAGTTACCACAGTCAGAGGTGTTGAAATGAATTATGTTCTGGCTATGTGAACAGGATAAAAATATGAAAAGGATGCATGTACGCTTAGTCTAATTAAAATCTAAAACTTCTACTCAACATGTAATTTAATTCTGTTGTCTTATTTTAATTACTTTTTTCCCAGACATCGTAAGTTAATCATACCTACATTTGATCATCTTTTAAACAAATTACACTATTAAGTATTCATTTGTTTCGGCTGTCATTTAAATTAATGCTTATAGAGCAGCTATCATTTATGTCAGCGTATGCAGCAATTAAAAACTTAGTACTAAGTTAAGTCACTTTGGGATAAAAAGTTTTTTGGGTATTTCCCTATAATTACTAGTGATGGCTGGGTAATAGGTACTGATTCTGGAGAGTAACCCAAAGAAGAAAGTAGGCTATGATAAACTTAAAAAGGAGAGGAAATGTTGTTCAAGCCTATAAAGAAATAAGCATTAAAAGCGTAGACAGGTCTGACTGAAGACTCTCCCACACTTTCTAAGCTGTTCTCATTGTAGGAATGTGTTTCCAGGCAATTAAATGGAAGTTTGCATTCCCTGTGCCCATATACTGATGCCTTTGCTGAACAGAATTTCATCTCACAGGGAGAGGGAACTTGGGCTAGTCGATAGGTATTACGAGAGAAAATAAGCAAGAATTTTGTATATTAAACTACAGTATTGTATTTTACAATTACAACAAAACTCTAGTGGAGTTCAGGACAGTTTCAGTCCCTTTATGAACCTTTGTGAAGCTGAGAAATACCCAATGTGGAAGGACCACTGCTTTAAAATTAGCATTGGACTGAACCCATCCATGAAAGGTTAGTCCAAAATTTCTGTTATTTTTGCCAACATATAGCAAGCTGTTACTCTGCATGTGAAATATATTTATTCCCTTATGATGGTTCAGTAATCATAAACAAGGCTTCAAAAGTTGACTGTGAAAGATATTAGACCACCGCACAGAAATATAATAGATGGCCCATGGTTAAGGAGACTTCTGCCTTTTATCCATCAGGCATCAGCATCCAGAGGTTTCCTTCATTAGAGGCACCACTGTGATTACACAGTTGTGCCAATCTCCAAGTCAGTATATCCCAACTCCTGTATCAGGCACCCATCCACCGCCCCCTGACAGGATGTTCAAACCCAGCTCTACCAGGTATTTTCAAACACAAGCTACCAGCAGAGTTCTGACTTGCTAAAGTAGAAGGCATGATCTTCTCAAGCTAGAGAATCAGTCTTGGGAGGTAAGTATACGTTAGCCGTATTTCAGACCTAACCTTGGTTAATGACTCCTTTTGTAGTTTACAAACACAGTTTTAATCAGGTTTATTCAATTCAAAATTAGTAATTTTTAATCCTGAAGCATGCAACATGCAGTAGGTAACGATGATTTTTTCTGTACTTTATTTGGAAGATTACTATCATCCAATCTATTTCCAGAAATAAAAGGTGACCGTTCTACCTCTTCCAAGACAGAGAGCTTTTCAAAGAATAATGAAAAAATAAACTTCTTTTCACCACACATCTTCCATAATTGTTAAAATACTGCACAGAGCATCTTTTCAGAAATGTTCTTCCTGTAAGATCTTGCCACCTTTAATCTGCTGGAAATGTTGCAAGGAGGCACTTCTACCATTAAATATTCTCTTTTTTTGGATGAAAGAACCGCATTTCCAAAAGATTCAAAGTATCTCATGCCTTTTGTTTGCCCATTCTCAGTCATACTTTCAAAACGAACAAACAAAAATCTAAAGTCATCTGAAACCCCAGCTTTGGTCATTATCTTCTGTTCTGTGCAGAAAGATTTTCACATTAAAGGCTTCTTCCCATTTAAGCAGGCAAATAAATCTGCTAGAAAATTGCAATTTATTTCCTGTCTTATACTTGTTAAGGTTATTCAGGTAACTCTCTTCCACCTCAGATTTTAAAGAACATTTGGATAAGTTTTTAATGTTAGATTGTTCGAGAGGATCTATTCTATTTTTCTCAGATTCTCCCAAAGACCTGGACTGCAGATAAGGTAATACTGCAAGAACTGAAGCATGAGGGAATGATTCTACAGAGCAAGGTGACTGAGTTGTGTGTCAGCCTTGGTGCTAAATGTCTGCCCTGGTCCATTATGTTAAAAGGAATCCAAATAGGAAAAAAGAACATGTTGAAATCCATACTAGCAACAAATTAGATCCATCTTATCTGTCTCAGTGCACTTTATGCACTTCTCTGCATTTTCAGATTGCATTTTAAACGAAATAAGTGTCTCAGAATTTCAAACACACAAGAGAACTCTAAGACTATAGTCCTTCACGCACGTATTAGAGATAAACAAAGCAAACATGTGCCGGATTGGCTATGAAAGGCAAACATAAATAAAAATAAAATGATCATCACTGTAGAAATAACCTATTTGTGCTAAATGCCTTGTTTATATGGTTTTAACACAAATTATCACATATTTTACAATTAAATGTTTGCAAACAGTAACCAGCACAGAAGGAAGTATATCAGTAATTATTACATTAGTAATTATTTTATGAAACCAGAAGTTTGTTTATGTCTTAGTAGGTTAGGTATCAGAAAAATACACTAATTGTAGACAGATACAAGAAAACTGTCATGAAAAAGAAGGGAATCTTGACTAAATGGGAAGATAGCAGAACTAAAAGCACAGTTTAGACCAGAAGGCTGGAGAGGAGCAAGGCTTAGTCCTTCAATCTGTGCTGACCTGCCTCCTGAAAGCTGTCCCATCAATCCCAGAAAGCCTTCGTGCTGTGGAGCTAATACTCAGCCTGAATACGGCTGCAAAACCTCGAGACATTTTTTTTTTTAATAGCACACAGTCATTGAGCTCAGAACTAAATTCCTACAGAAAGGTTTCTAAAAGAATCTAAAAGGAAGAATTTTTACGATAAAATGTCTTAAATAGTCAGAATTCCTAATTTTCACCTGGTTTTATTTGATGCACAGACAGGCAGCTGGCTGTGCTGGAGAGCTTATGGTGTTACTCTGCTTCGCTATGTGGAAGATGGAGCAGGTTTAGGGGGATGGCAGGAGCGGTGCCAGCTCCAGGAGACACATAATCAACCCTTGGCAAAACCTGCCTCATCATTCAGCCGAGCTCCTGCCGCCAGAACCCCACTGCTGGAGGGACAGTCACACTAAGGAGAGACTTTTTGGAAGGGAAATTAAAATTCAGAAAAGAAAATAAGACAGTGATTTTTCTGGGGCTCGTCAAGCTTATGAAAGACTTCTTTCCTCTCGATCCTCCAGGAAATACAAAATTTTAAATAAACTTGGGATTTGTTTCATTTGGATGCTTTAAATGATTGCTTTGAGCCTGTAAGGCCTATGGGGTCCCTGAATAGACTTCTGCAGCTGCTGCACCTAATTTCATTTTGGCGTGGAAAGAGGCTAAGGCATGTCTGTGCAGTGCAGTCTCGCTCTTCTCCCTCAAGCAGGAGCAGCATCATGACTCAATAGAATTTAAAAGTGCCTTTCATCACCTACATTTGTGCAGAGTGATTACAACTTCAAATAGAATGAGTACAAGTAAAGAGAGCAGAACATTGTTTACAGGGTGATAGCTGATTGGCAGGCAGAAATATAATTATGGATGATAAAAAAGGGAAAATAGAAATGCGAATTATTGATTTCTTGGATTAATTTAGAGCTCTGTTCCTGATGTTGATCAACAAGGCATGTTCACTTATGATAATCCAAGGGGAGTTTGTAGTCACATATCACTGAGGACAGTGAAGGTTAAAGGGACTTATTTTTCCCCCATCCTTGTTTTTCTGGTCATCAAAATATATTTGAAAAGAACTGCTGTCTGAAATAGATATAGGATTTCAGGCTCTAAAGTAAATTGGTAAACATATTGTCATAATAAAAATCTAAGCAAAGCAATCATGAGCAACTCAAAATCCCCAGTATTATCTTGGATATAGGGATGAAAATATGAACTCTGTCAAGCTGTTTTAGCCTAGTGCAGTGTAAAAAGCAATTTAATATGGATCACAGAGAAGTCGGAAACCAAGACACTGCTGATCCAGAGATCAGCCATCACTGTCAAAGCAGACAAAGCTGCTGTTTCATAGTTCTTGGCCTCTTCTGCACCGGACTGCCACCAAGCACCTCCCTCTCAAGCTATATCTGGGATTTGCTCCTGGTTAGAAGGAGAGGAAAGGTGGCAGAAACCTCCCCACTCTGTCAACCCATGACAACTTAGCTGAGAAAACACAGAAAGGGCTCTCCAGGCAGTTCAGTGAGAGACAAAGAAATCTGGTGAGGGATGGTTCATCTATATTTTGATTATATTAATTATATCTAAATTCTGGCAGATTAATGGTTTGCTCAGTTCCCACTCCCCATGAACAAAAGGAAGATGCCAACCAGCAGAGCATCCTGCGCTCTTCCCCAGACTCAGAGATTCTGTCCCAATAGACAAGCACAGAAATTAAGCAAAGATAAGTTAGTCTGTTTTAAAGAAAGCATACACATTGCTCTGAGTCAATTATTCTTCATTTTTAAGATGATAAGATGATAAATGAAGAATATGCTTTCAAAGTTTAACCTGTAAGCACAAATCACATCTTTCCCCCATGTGCTTGTCTAGTAGTATCTGTGGATAATACCGGTTTTCAACTCATTTAATATCCATAACATAGTGTTTAGAAACAGGTCCTTGGGTCTGGGCCTCCAAAATGTTGATTTCTGCAACTGATTGCAATCAAGCACTTCACAGCATTTGGTTTCCAAGAACACAGGAAGCCAGATACAACGCTGAATGCGGAGATAAATATCCTCTCTTGCTGCAAATCAGTAGCTTGAACTCTACAGAACCGACTTACAACACATTTTGCGTGAGCAAAATGAGCATCAGTTTGCATTTGCAAATGAGCATTATTTTGCGTAATTATCTGCCCTGATTAAATAATATTCCATCCAACAAGCAGAAGAATTAAGCCTTCAAGATTGCAGGCAAGAGGCAAAATCATCCATGTCTACAGGACTTGATCACATCCAGCATCTTACTCTTACCTCTTCTGTCCCCCTGACAGAACTTCATGGTGCTGCAAGATAGTTTCACTCTGCAGAGCAGCAAGGGGAGCAGGTTGACAAAAACACAGCAGAATTTGGCAGCAGAAATCTCAGGAAAAAAATTCACCCAGCAAGCCTATTAGCTGGAGACAAAACAAGCTTTCTACCTGCACAAAAACAATTTCAGAATGCCAAAAAGCAGAGTCGACTTAGTGCTGGACTGTAGAGATGTGGTCTGGGAGGCCAGAAAGAGAAAACAGCAAACAAAGTGACTTTATGTGACTTTTTATGGATTTGAATTCTAAGGAAAAACTTCCTTATCCATTGAGTTTGTATGCACAAGAGTAACTTCAGGAAAACGTTGTTTAAAAAAACTCCCTCAACTTTTACCACTTCGAATAACAGTACAAGAATCCCTTCCAGTCTCTAAATGCATGAGTTTTCTTCTGAACTTATGGAAATTCAGGGCAAAAACTCTTTAAGTACCTATAAAAATCTCAAGTAATGCATTCCTTTTTCCTGAAGGGCCTATCTTAAAATGTCTCTGATAATGCCAAGGGTTGATGTTTCTTTCTCTGAGCAGATGGTAGCCATAAAGGCAGTTTTAATACACAAGTGAAGTAACAGTATCTTGTATAAAAGCTCAAATGGACTCTCTGTAGAGCTGAACTGGTTTGGACCTTTATGTAAATAGGTGATCTTGAATACTTTAACATCTAGACCAAAAACCACACATAACACATTTAAACCCCACTCCTGTTGCTCTTAATATAGCCTTGAAATTCAATGTGTTGGTTTCCTACTATTTGGGGATTTTTCTTTAGATATACTTAAATAGACATTTAATAGTTAATACCTGCCCTAGTTTTGCGCAGGAATGTGATGAAGAAATTACATTCATCGAAGAACAGCTCACATTCAGAATCATGCATACCACCTCTTACTCAGTCACCAAATTATTCTGAATACTCTGTGACCCACACTCTGTGGAGTTATAGTTTACTGGGGCTATTAAAGTTGCTCTGGCTTGATTCTTAAACTACAGGAATATTTTGCTCAAATATACTGGCAAATTCAGAATCTAATCCATGAAATCAGAGTGAAACCCAGAGGTAGTCTTTTTCAGCTTTATAAAAAAATGGCAGAATTAAGCCCAAAGTCTTTTCTGATCACATAAGACCTTAAACTGAAACTGAGACAAAGAGCCAGAGAAAAGCTGTATAGCTTCGTGGTCTTCTGAAACGACAACTTCGTGTCAGCCCGTGCTATGTAGTATTTCCATCTTCACCTGATACAGTGACTAGTGTTCAATACTACAGCCTTTTTCTGTTATTGCCTAAAATCAGGTACGATATAGAGCATGATATATACACTTGTATCAGTGATAGAGAGCAATACAGTCTGTTGCAAACTTTGTTAACTCTGTTAACAAAGAAATGGCAAGCACTGTTTTTATACAACTTAATTGTGTTGGCTATATATGGAGCTTTTCCATTTTTCATGCCCGATAATCTGCATTGCAGCTATGTTGCCTTTCCCCCCAGCCTCCCTTTTCGAAAGAAAGGACGTTACTTAAGTGAGGAGAAAGTAATGCTCATTCTAACACAACGCACCGGTAACCAAGTCTGCTAAAATAAGGATTTGCATAGATCAGAAACTAAGCAGCATATTTTTAACATATTGCTACCTGTAATCTACAGTTTGGAATTCTTATAGGAAGAGCAGATATTTAGCATCAGATTCTTGGTTATGTTTATTTTTTGTTTGTTGTGTTTTTTCTCCCCTCTCCAACTGTAGTCTTTGCTTTTTTGGTATAACGTACAAAAAATTGTTATCTGCTCAGCTGAAACATAAACATATTGCTGCCTTTGATGAATATCATTAAGTACTAGAGAGGTCTATAATGACACTACTGTCATATATACATACGTCTATTAAAATAGCTCAGCATTGACGAAGATCGGTTGATTACAGCTCAGTTCATTTTTTGATATTATATTAATCACACCGACTGTTCTACAGACTGAACTTCTACTTATCATCAGGTACACCTGCAAAAATTTGTATCTCTTCTGTTTCATTTTTTTCCTTGAAGCAAGCTCTTCTACAATTTCCCTTAGCATTTGAAGCAGATAAAAATTTCAGCATTTCTTGCCTGTATTAGGAGTTTAATATAGTATGTTATTCACCTAGGAAACCTTCCTTTTTCTGCTTTAGCAATTAAGATTTCTGCCTTTTACTGACTTGAATGAGGAACAATCCATTACAAGTGCACAAAACAAAATTGCGTTGCTCATTTCTGTCAGTCACTGCGAATACAATTCTACATTTTCCCAACAAATCTTTCAAGTGTACTAGATATTTAGTCTAAGATTATTCAGTGTGAAACCTCTCTAGAAATAAAAAGCAGCGGTCTCCAACCCGCAACAACTGAATGAAACAAAGAGAGGAAAAGAAACGGTCATACCGGTGAACTCCGCTGTTGCACATAATGATGTGACAAGCTCCAAGCCTGCTACAGAGCTCGGAAGACACGGAGAGCAATCCCACGCCGGAGGCACTGCAGGCGGTGTAAGCGCAGGCAGCCGTGCGCTTCGATCGGATGAAGGACCCAATCAGTCGGTAAAGTTCATCCAAGCAATTGAGAGGCCTCATTAGCTGCAAGACAAGAAGAGAGATTTGCATATTTGCTACTGAGGGCACGTGAAATGGTCTTTCAGAGCAGGTCCTCACAGACACGGACGGAACGGCAGGGCTGGCTGAGAAAGCAGAAGCCAAATTCCATAACATAAATACAGAGCACACAGTCTTCTGTTACATGACCTATGACAACTTTTCCAGACTTTTAAATTCTTACCATCACTGACTGTTTCATTCTCAGTCCTGCCTACAGAAGTGTTTTTCACTTCAACAGACCCATCATTGCCATTTCCATTAGTGTACTGACAAAGAAGGGAAGCCATGAAGAGGCAATCTAGTAACTCACTGATGAAATCAGCTTATAATTAACGTAACACTGTCCTTTATTTATGCAAATGTCTAGTTCCTAATTCTGACTAACAACATGGAAAAGTAAAAATGAACAAAAGTGACAAAAACATACTACAAAACAAGAACAGGTAACTGTAGTGAGAGTTAAAATAAACTCAGCAGCACTAGGGAAAATAAATGATCCACCTAGTAAAAAAGGCAGCTTCAAGTGGAAGGCTGCTCTCAGAAGAGGAACCTTCAAGAGTGGTTCAGCAATAAAAAGCACCATTTTATGGTGCTTTGTGTAAAGGAGACATTCACAAGACAGTTTTGCAGACCTCATAATTCCAAATTCCCTATTCTCTTTATTCCAGAAACACTTGAAGATTCCAACAAACCGCCCTGCTACTCAAAGAATGAATCTTCTGAAAGACGGACTCATTCTCTGAATACAATTTTAACTAAGCCTGACTTGCTCCTATATGAAGGTTGCTTCATAGGAAAGAACAGAGGTCAAGTAAATCAATTATAACAACCAGTATATTTAAACTTGGGCACAAACCAGCACGTGTCCTCCTCCCCTCCCACGCAGTCCATCCTGGATCCAAGAAGTAGGAACTATCAGTCTGTTAACACCCATGCTGGATGATACCGACATAAATTTTTAGTCTGTCATAGGGCTCAGCTGATGATCACAGTATTTCCCAAGCCACAGCAGCTCAATCGCTTTTGAAGTCAGTGTAGGCAATACCCAAGGAACTTCTTTTTTCACCTACTGGGCTGCAATACAGGCATTAACTCTCCAACAATAGGAGAGAGCATTAAATGAATTTTCATAGCCCCTGGGATCTCTCAGTCCCTGAAGTTTAAAGATAGATGAAAGCATTTGAAGAAAGCCTTCTGAGCAGGATGCTGGAGGAGTATTTAATTTGGAACAGCACTTCCAGTTTTCAGAACAAAGAATTTCTGCCTGCACCTGCTCTCCCTCCCCCCTACCCTTCTGCCCCCTACATGCTCCCGGCGCAACTGCATTGCTCTGAAAGCACGGTGGAAAAGGACAGCTACGCCTACCCTTCTCCAATACACTGATGCCCTTCAGCCACACTTTTTGATACGGAACTACGTGGCACCACGTACACCTAAAACACAGGTGGGACAAAATGCTGCAAGAGAGCTCCTCCTTCCCTGCCTTCCCCCAGCCCAGCTTTAATTCAAATTTTTGATGGAATTAAGAAAGCCTCAGGAAAGGATTACAATGACACAGTGTGTAACATGCAAAGTTTAATTAGGCACTTGACATTTTTATTTACCTTATCTATATAAGCCGCTTTAGATGTTGAATTTGGAGGCAAGTTGGACTTGTCCAGGTAGAATGCCCTGAAAGAATAAACAGAATCAGGCTAAAACTATTAATCGTTTAAACACCTGAACAAAATGTATGCAAAGTGACTATTCTTAGACACCATCCTAAGGCTGGATTTTTAAATTTTTTTTTTTTTTTTTTTTACTGTTTAACCCTAAGAGAGGATCAAAGAGTAACACATGGGTAAACAGGCACTATCACACTTTCTTTTGAAGTCATAAGGAACATTTTTTGTTCTGGAGACAAAAACTGTCCCTTTGCCCTTTGACAGCACACTGCAAAATTTTAATGTCTAGATAGTAGAAACACTGGATCTGAAAGTGATTTTCACCAAAGCTATCCATGAAAAGGTTTGTGGCAACTATCTGGATTTTAATAGTAACTTTGGGAAACTTGGCATATAAACAGTGCCTGAGCCTCATGCACTACAGCTTTTTTATATTAGCTGCATACAACTGCAATAACATAAAACCAGAATCCCAAACATGAAACAAATACTGACAGAGGAAACATACACAAGCTCACAATATAAAAAGGAATTAAAAAGCAAAAACCCTGCAAGGGGTAAATATGCATCATACAAGCAAAACTGCATTTGGAACGTGTGTGCTCATGCATGTGCGCGCAAATAAAAACCAAACTGCCTTCCAATTCCTGCACACTTCTTTGAAAATGAATTAGTGCATGAAAAGAAAAAAGCCAAAGACAGCTGTCATTCACCTGCAGAACACAAACATGACAGAGCAAGCATACTTACTGTATAAAGCTTATCTATTGTGTACTAAAGCTCAGCAACCCACATTCTCCCAGTTCCTTCTATAACCTTTCACCTACCAATGAACAGTACTAGAAAAAGTCTCTAAAAAATGGACAAATGCAACATACGTTGTTTTAAAAGGAAAAGTTTGACTAATTTCTGTGTGGCACAATGGAGGCTGACATTTTGTACAGATGGCTTCCATGCTATCCTTCTCTCATAACACATGCAAACTCTTTTTCAACACCAGAAAGAAAGAGCTTTAGCAAGAAGCACCCAGGAAGCACGGAACTCTTCTCCTGTCTCCTTCAACTCAGGAACCCTAGAGGATTTTGTTTTCATTTCTATGTTATAAGAAAATTAATTGCTTACCATAGATGAGCTATCATTAAACACCTCATAGGCAGAGGAAATATCTTATATATCTGTCCTGGTTTTGTTCAAAACAAGACCAGTTTCTCTTTTAGTGAATTTTTCTTTCAGCTAAGTTCTTCTAAGTAATTGCACTTTTCTGAATTTGGCTGCATATTTTTTCAGACACTGCACTCCAGAGCTGATAATAGTAGCAATGGTATGCAGAAGAGGCCCAGGTTTAGACTTATTGCTATGGTGGCCAAGGTTACTGCTAAATTCTGCATGTCCCGTAAGTGAAAGGGGTGTATTTGTAAGGAGGGGAGAACAGAACAGGTGACTAAAATTGACCAACTAAGTATACCATCCCATACACGCCATACACCCTATAAAAGTGGGAGATCACGAGGGTCTCTCTCTCTTCGACCTAGGCCGGCATCTGACGAGGACCCTGCCTGTTGTCCCTGTGATCAGAGGCCTGGTTCCAGACCCTGCGTCCCTGAATCCAGTTCCGGTTTGCTGTTGAGTCTAGCCCAGGACTTCCAGATACCTGTCCTGCAATCACAGGCAATGCTGTGCTATGCTGGGAAATTCAGGATTGGTTTTGTATATTTTGTATTATTTTCTCTATTTATTACAAGCATTAGTAAAGCATTTTTAAGTTTTCCAACTTGCGAGTCTCTCTCCCTTTTCCTCCTATTACCTTTCCTTACTGGGGAGGGTGGGGGGTTAACAGAGAGCATCTGCCATGGTTTATTGTTGCCCTGCAGTAAACGCCAACAATATTTCTCCAACAAGATCACAGTTTCTCTGCCACTGTGGCACCACTTAGGACAAAAAAAAAAAATAATAATAATTGTCCCTGCCTATAGCAGGGGGGTTGGACCAGATGATCTTTAAAGATCCCTTGCAACCCAACCCACTCTGAGATTCTCTGATCACAAAACTCTCATTCTGCTGCTTGAAAAGCTCCTAAATCCTGCTGGGGCAGCTGAAAATGGAAACACCTGGTAGGCTTCCCTGCCTGGATGAGGCACTCAATGAGAACCAGACAACAGCTACTACTGCAGCAATTCTGGCCAAGGTTAAAATAAAATAAAACAAGAAAAAATCCCACTGAACTATGGAATGTGTTGGGAGAAAAGAAAAAAAAAAGGTTTCTCCAGTGGAAACCTCAAAGTACCACTATGATCCAGCTCCATTGCCTGTGCGCAAGGAGCAGACTTGACCGAAGGTCACAGCTGAGCCACAGTCCCAGGCTGGAACTACAGTGTGGTAACTAAATTTCAATTGCAATAAAATATAAACAATGATAAGCACGCATTCTTGCATCCTAACTCTCAAATGACAGGATCACCTGGATCCTCCAGTCATGAAAACATTGATTCATATAGCATACATGGATAAAAATTGCTCTCCTCACTTTTTTATGGTTTTATCCATGGTAGAAGGTATTCACGTTGTTGCACATTTGGAGAGCAGGGGTGTAGCCTGCAGATTTGAACAGCCTTTTATTCTTCAATAATCTGGAATAACCGAGCTGATAAAAAGATCAAGCCACCTTTAATTCTAGCAGAATTTGCTTCCCATAGCCTTGCAGTTTTGAAAAGCATCTCCTCCCAAATTCAAGGTTTGAATTAATCCTCCCAGGAAGTACAGAAAAGCAAAGCAGTTATTCCATTAAGCCTACTGCATGATCCAGAATGTACTCGGTGTCAAAGGAAGCTGGCAACTATTGGAAGGAAAAGAGGTTTGCAGAGAAAATTACCTATAAATCACTTTGAGTGGCCACAGCACATAAAAGCTATGTCAGCAGCATCAGAACAACCTTTTTCTTTGTTAGCAAAGCTAAAAAACAAAGCATCACCCTGCCGTTCACTGAATATTATCAGACTGAAAGCCTATACGGTTTTTTCATGTCATGGCGCAGGAAAATCTGCTTCACTCAGAGTCTGTTCAGCACTCCCATTCTCTTTGGACTGTTATTTCAGCAAATTCAGCTGCATTAAATGAAACCAGAAACTAAATATAGAACAGTACACACATTAATGGAGTACACGGAAAATAATCAACTCAGGGTACAAATTGAAGCAACATGGACACTAGAAATGGGATATACAATTATAGGAATTACTCCATTAATTCAGTCAATAATTCATTAACCTAAAGAACAATCAGCTATACACAACATTAATGTTAAATATCAAAATACCCCGTTAAAAATGAAACTATCTCCCCTCCAATCAGATTACACTCCCAGATGTTTCTCTAGTGCTTTCTTTTTATTGCTTTTCATAAAAACCGTCTTCAGTATTTTACAGAACATGACAAACTGTGGACAGCATATAAATTTCCAAAGCACTTCACTTAATTACTAAATGCTTGTTAAAGTCCTTAATCATATTTTATGGGAAAAGTTAATGGCCATCTTGGCATGGCGCCCAATTTGGACAATATTTTCTAATCCATTTGAAATGAACAAGAATGAAATCATAGTTCTTTGTCTGCAAATGTGATGGTGGGTTTGCTTCTAAAAGCCTTACAATTTCTATAAGCTGTAGGAGAAAAGCCTTTCTTAAAAAAGAAGGTAGAAAATCCAATAGGAATTGAAACTATGGCAGATTATTGCTGTGTTGAACTTCTGTAAAACATTCCATATGTAACAATATCAAATAATGGGACAAGTATCTCAGGGAAAGCTTATACTGGAACAAGGTAACAAACATCTTAGGGCTCAAAAAGAAAAAATTATCACAAAATGAACGCCTTCCCAAGATGTTTTCCCAGAACTCGAGTACAAAGGAGACGCAGAAGTACTGATGTTTTCTTAGTGAAGGGTACCCTCCAAAACTGACCCAGACACATAAAATGCTGAAAATTTGAAATACTGAACCCTAAGGAGGCTTCAAATCTGTGGAGAGACACATTCCTGCAAAACTTTGTACATGTAAATCATTCAAACAAAGTCAAATTTCTAGTCTTGCTCTCCATTTGTTGTTCCAGGAAGCCAACAGGGTTATCCTAGATGGTGATAATCTTTTCTTCAAAATACAAGGACAGTAAATTTGAAGTGGGGGAGAAGGAGGAGGGCAGGTTACTGGATTATGGCATTAAATAAAGGCAAGTTAGCGGTTCTGCTCTAGAAAGGTTTTGCTTTGATATTATAGCAAAGAAGAATTTAGTCTTTTATAGCTTATAGTTTAGTTATAGTTTATAGTTTTAGGTTTTTATAGTTTATAGTTTCACACATATAAATAAATCCATACTGTCCTCAATGGAAGGATGGAAATATATTTCAATTCTACTTGATTTTCAATCCTTTCATCACGAGATATTCAATATGATGTAGATAAGCATGGTCAACAACATGGCAAAGGATATATCAGTACAGAGGTGCAGAGTCAGGAACTGTTAGAATTAGTGCCCCTAATTATCTTCTTCAGCTCAAACTAAAAAGCATGTATTTATGATTTAGATAAATAATATCTCTGTGTATCTGCATAACTACACATACATACTTTTGTATTTCTTTAATAACAAGTCTGTGTTCTGCCATCTGATTGTTAATTATACAGGTGAGCATGTGTTGCCTGTATATTTTATATACATGTATACACACATTTGGAAATACATTTTAATATAGATATATTATATATATATATATAAATTCAATTGTTTCTGTAGTACGAAGTATCCTTTGCAGAAAAACTATTTGCTGTCACAGCAAACAACATAAGTATTTTACATGTTCTTTCCACTAAGCAGTAAACCTCAATAAATGATGAATTATCAAGTATAATTACCCTTTCAACCCATACTAAGACCTAGGGATTTTAAACAATGTGTCCTAACATCTATGTCAGTGATATAATCCTATGTACACTGTCATTAGTAGTTAGAGGAAGGTTTAATCATAAGAAAACTTCCATGAGAGTATCATGATTTTAAATTTTCAAAGAGCATACATGGTAATGTTCTGACCTTTCACAACTATTGTGCAAACTGAAGTGCAGAAAAGAAAATTTTAACACCACGTGGCTCTGAACTTACCATGGGTAATTCATCTCTCATGTGTAAGCATCTCAGTAAGCCCTTCTTTTGTACTCGGCACTGGTGAGGCCCCACCTCGAATCTTGTATTCAGTTTTGGGCCCCTCACTACAGGAAAGACACTGAGGTGCTGGAGAGAGTTCAGAGAAGGGCAACGAAGCTGGTGAGGGGCCTGGAGCACAAGTCTGATGAGGAGCAGCTGAGGGAACCGGGGCTGTTCAGCCTGGAGAAAAGGAGGCTGAGGGGAGACCTGATCGCTGTCTGCAACTACCTGAAAGGAGGTTGTAGCGAGGTGTGTGTCTCTTCTCCTAAGCAATAAGAGATAGGAGGAGAGGAAATGGCCTCCAGTTGCACCTGGGGAGGGGAGGTTTAGATTGGATATTAGGAAAAATTTATTCGCCAAAAGTGTTGTCAGGCACTGGAACAGGCTGCCCAGGGAAGTGGTTCAGTCACCATCCCTGGAGGTGTTTAAAAGACGCGTAGATGTGGCACTTAGGGACACAGTTTAGTGGTGGGCTTGGCAGTGTTATGTTAACGGTCGGACTCCATGTTCTCAAGGGTCTTTTCCAACCAAAATGATTCTACGATTCCTGGCTTACTACAGGCACAAAGTGACAAACCAGCTTTTGTCAGTCTCTGCTGTAACTAAGCAAACAGCACTGTGTGAAACAGTGTGGTCTGTGGGGAGGAGGATGTGACTGTAAGCTGGGACAAGGAAAATACATGGAGAAAAAAGAATAATTAGATTTAGTTATGCATAGAAATACCTACAAGTGGGGAGGGTTGTTAAGAAAATGTCAAAAAATGAAACTTAAGGGCTTTCTTGGCAACTGTTGGCTTTAGTGGAGTAGACTGGGAGCATAGCTGGGACACCAACTTTCAACCCTGGACAACTGAATTCCTAAGAAAGTGGACTCCTAAAAGAGGGGATCATTATTCACAGCGCTCCTCATTTTCTCACAAGCCCCCACCACCTGGCTAAACTGCTAATCTCCCACCAATTTAAACTCTCTCCAGTCTGTGAAGAGGGCTGTCCTGGTTTTGTAAAAAATAAGTTTCTCTTTTAGTGAATTTCCCTGTTAGCTAAAGCCTTCTAAATAACTGCAGTTTTCCTGAAAGCTAGATACATGTTTTGGTAGACACAGCAATGGAATGCGAGGTCATTGATAAGGATGGATGCACATCCCACGAGAGCAGTGAACTGAGACAGGTGACCAAAAAACTGACCAACTAAAGTATTCCATCCCATTCACGTCATACTTCATATAAAAGTGGGGGATCACGAGGATCTCGTCCCTTTTCCTTATGGCCAACATTGGGAGATGACCTTGCAAGTTGTCCCTGCGAACTGAGGCCCAGTGACAGACTGAATCCAGCTCCAGTTGGCTGCAGAGTCCAGTCCAGGACTTCGGGTGCCGGCCCCACATCTGCCAGAGCAGCGGCCGGGACTTTCAAGATTGGTTTTGTAGATTTTGTATTATTTTCTCTATTTTCAGTAAAACATTTTTGACTTTTCCAACTCTCTTCTCTCTGTCCTTCTTTCCCTCCCAATCGCCTGTCCTTAGTGGGAAGGGGGGAGGGGAGGGGACCGAGGAGGGAAGGGTGGGGAGGGGAGGTTAACAATACATCTGCCACGGTTTTATTGTCACCCCGCAATTAAACCACGACAAGGGCATGTTGAGAAATTGGTGTTCGGATGAGTACAAGTACCTGAGGTGCAAACAGAGGAGGATGCTTGCAAAGGAACAGCCCTACTACCCCAGCAGGCACATCACAGCCTTCCTCTCAAACCTTTATAAACACACAAGCAGGGGACTGTAGAAATGTGAGCAGAGATAAGTGAAGACAGAAAGTCATGGATGACAAAAAATGGAAGAAAATACCATTTGCTATATGTAACACTGCCCACTTTTCACATGTTAGATTTTAATCCCTGTTTTTCCATGAATGTAGTCTTCAGCATCTCTAGCTACTTCCAAGATCACTTGAAATCATTGTATTTCATAGAATCATAGAATGCTTTGGGTTGGAAGGGACTTTAAAGATGACCTAGTTCCAAGCCCCCTGTCTAGGAGACACCTTCCACTAGACCAGGTTGCTCAAAGCCCCATCCAACCTGGCCTTGAACACTTCCAGGGATGGGACATCCACAATTTCCCTGGGCAGCCTGTTCAGGTGCCTCACCACCCTCATGGTGAAAGGGAAGTTTTTGGGCAACACACCACTTAGAGCTGCCTTACTGCTTCTCCCATCATTGTCCAAACAGTCGAATCCACACTGAACCCATTAGTACCAACTAATTGCTTCCACATTTGCCTTTCAGACAGTACATGTCTCCTTTTTGGCTCCTGATATTCCAGACATGCAATACACTGTTAAAAAAGACAGCATGCCAAACAGTCATTGGGTGGTCAGGGTTTCTACTACAGCCACAAGCTGTACAAACTGCAGACTTGGGCTGGATTCCTACCAGTGACCAGGAGCAAAAGAAAAGGCTCCACCTCTGATCACTGCAGATAAATGTTCCCTGCGTTTGCAGAGGATAAAGGAAGCAGAAGGAACCAGATGTCCACCTCAGTGAGCAAAGACTCAGTATGTATAATCTATCAAGTCACATTATTTACAATTTCAGAACACTACCTATGATAAATACTGATCATACTTTGTCAAAAGTCTAAAGAAACAATGAATTAACACTCACAGAAAGAGCATAGCACTGGGGGAAAAAAAAAAAAAAAAGCTAAATTCAAGCCAGCTGGCAATATCTTTTAGACCAGCTAGACAAATTTAATTTACTTTGTCCAGGATCTCTCTATTCTCTCTCTGGTCTTGCTTCACTTAGATGCAATGAATCTTAATTTCTGTTCTACCTAAAATGCTTCTCATTAGGTTCATCAAGAGACAAATTTAGCTATTATTTCCTTGTTATGTCCTTCAGAGTGACTGCTTAATTTTCAATCGCTCTTCCATAAAGATTTTGCATTTAGTAGGAGTTCAGCCATGAGTATCTAGTTCATTTGGAACCATATCTTAAAAAATCTAAAAGGCATTAGATTTTCAGGTTTTTTAGTCATATAAAGTACCTTATAAATTTGTGTATGTAGCACTGCTGTCCAGTTTGACTGTTGCCTTTTTAAACACAGGGCAACACATCAAATACCTAGTATTGAAAACAGGACAACAGTTTTTCACCTGCTTTATAAATATCCCGCTGCACCAAAAAGAAAGTATTTTCACAGAATCACTCTCTGAAACCTGAAACTCTCCTCAGGTTACTCTTTTCTGAATTTGATGGCAATGACAAAAAGTGTTAACATTACTCGTTAACATATCGCTCACTGAAGTGGACAGACATGAGGGAGAGTTAAGACTAAAATCAGAGGACAACAGAGGCACAAGGAGAAACAGCATAAGCTGCTTAACCACACAAGCAATTTGGTTTGGAAAAGCTGGAAACACTGGGGGAAGAAATCCGCCACTTTGAATGTGGATTTTAATGCATTTATTACAGGAACTGATACATTATCTGGTCTTTTTGATAACACAGGTATTGTCTTGAGGTATTGTCATGAGTTTGTTCCAGAGACAGACAAGTTCTTCCTTTCATCGTAATTACCTGTCTCTGTGTGGATATGTCCTATATGTCATTGCATCTCATTTATACCAAAGCAACTATTAGAGAATTTTAGTTCACCCTGAAGCCATGAGTGCCATTACATCTATTTTCTGCCTTGACTAAATTATACAGGATACAGAAAACATCAGCCTGCCAAGAAGCCTGCAGCTTGAGAAGCTGTATATGCATATAAATAAAAAAGATGTTATATTCCTCAGATTTTGTTCCATGCTTACACAAATTCTAGGGGCAGAAATAGTTTCATTTTCTTGTCTTTTTAAAAATTAAAAGAAACAAAAAGAACAACAACATGAAAGCCTCATGGATTATAACAAGATGCCTCTGAATAAAGAATTAAATTAAATTTTCCATCATTCTGTGGAGGGCTACTTATGCAATAAAATAAATACAGAAGGCGTCAAGACAGAGAAACTGTTTCAAGTTACATTGTAAATGAAACACTTTAAAATGACAAATATTACATCCAACATAATCAGCTGTTCAATGTAATGAGGGTAGTTAGCTAAATCATTTGTCATTAGATTCACTGATTATAATTGCTTCCTTAGCATAACAGACTTGTATTTACCTCCTAAAATGATAACGAAGAAAGCAGCAACATAGGGGAAAAAAAACACAAAAAATGGCCTTTTCCCTTTACTGCTTGAATTTTTTTTCTATTACTGCTGTACAACAGGCTACAAAAGTGGTAATAACTGTGGGCACAGCTGAGTTCAAAGAATAGTTCCAAATCAGACAGAAAGGCAGGAAGGAAATTTTTTTCCAGACCCTTCTTTGTCTATTGATGCCCAGGCAAGTTAATTACTACACAGTGGTAATTAGCACCCACACCAGTGGCAGGGATGGATAGCAATCCTCAGTTGTCTTGCCCACAGCATGATCATATCTTTGGAGTGAAGAACTGGGTCATCATATAGTCAGGGGTGTCACAAGAAAGTTCCATGCTGGGATAAAAGGAAAGTTACGGGAAAGTAGAGCTCTCCTCACCTTCCTCTATTATTTTGCTTATTTCCCTCTAAATATTCCAAATCCAAGCCACCACAACATCGGCAACCAAATTTTACAGGTGTTTAGATGTCTAAATGCAAGCATAAGTGCTGAAAAGGCATTTAAAATGCTTATTAATTTAAAAGCCAGTCATTTCCATAATTTCTCATCGGCTAAAAATTAGCTGCATAGACAGCTTCATAAACCAAACAGGTACACTGATGTGCAGTTTTAGGCCCCTATACCCCTCTATAGTTTGCTCTTGCTGTCTGAACAATGTGCAGCGAAGCACACTGCACAGACCCAGGAGCTGGCAGCACATTTGGTACAGCCCCAGCCCTGCACCCCACGGAACGACCCGTGCCCTCAACATCCTCTCTGCCTTTGAGATACACCCCTCACGCACACAGATGCATCCAGGAAAAAAACTCTTCAGAGCAGACGTGCCTGGACTTTCCTGATTAAGAAGCCAACCAGGAGCGCCTCTAGAAAAATACATTTTAATAGAATGTCATAGAAGGGACCCAATTTTTTTTTCCCAGAAAGAGAATTCACACAGGCACACACAAAAAGACTAATCTGATAAAATGTCAAATATTCACAGAAAAAGGAAGACTGGAAGATCAAGCTTCCTTACTACTGTAGACTGAAAGTCGCATGCTGGGCCATCAAGTCTAAATCTCTGACAATTTAGACAAACATTACAGAAGTTGTCATTCCTACACTCCTCAACGACCATTTTAAAAAGAATTTTGCAGGAAGCCAATCCAAAACCTGATTTCTCTGAAGATAGAAACTGTTCGCATATGCAACCAAATGTTTTATCCTAAGGGCCCTATTCAGACCAAGAATTGCCCGAGTTATGGCCATTCCGCTAACCTGTCTGCCAGGGCCTGTCCCGCCTTCCAACAGGCCTGCATTGCAATCAGTTTGGTCGCAGTAATGATCAAGATTTATTTCTGTGTGACATAATAATAACTACCATACTGAATCTCACTCTGCAGGAAAGAGAACTTTACTAAATATTAAAATCATATTCAAAGGACAGAATGTATTTTAACTAAATTTTTAAACCAGTAATGCTTCAAAAATTACAATTAAAGTTTACCCTCGTGCTTTTCACAATTACCTGACTCAAGATTTGCAGGAAAATACTTAAAACCAAATAAGCAGTCCAAGTAAATATAGTTCATTCCTGAGTTTTTGTTATTCCTACTGGCATTTGATGTAGTTACGGATTCAAACACCATCGTGCCCTGTACTGTTGAAGGAAAATGGTCTTTGGTATCTGTAAAAGCAAAAGGACTGATTTGGGATGGAAAAAGCCTGTTCAAATGGAAAGGAGCACCAAACGAGGAAGATGCGGAAAAGCAAGAGGAGGCAGGAGAATACAGAATGGGCTCACGTAACATCAGCCTCTGTTCAGGTCAGATACAGAGGTTCTTTCTGGTCCTCTTCTACATCAGAAGACAACCGCTGAGCTACAAACACACAGTAATAAAGATCTTAAAAATCTCTGCTGACTTAATTACTTTCACTTGGTTGTACTGCATGTTTCTCATTAGCAAACAACTAGATGAGGTTAAATTTACATCGCTGGCAACTACCAGCACCAGGCCAACTTGCAAACAGAATTTGAGTATAACTGTTGTTTTACTTATCTTTGTCAGAGAAACGGAAGTGGTGAAATATAAAAATAAGTGCAATCTGGTTGACTGTGAAAGATAAATCCAGCACCATTAAGAATAATTGTGGGCCAGATGTTGAAGATTTCCCAGCAGTTTCAGAAATTTCATAAACTAGGTGTTATGTTTTTTTAAAAAATAACACCTTTATAACAGTTAAAGGACTTCCTACATACTGCTGGGGCAGGGAATGTTGCCTCAGGAATTTTAGAAAAACTCAACTTTAGCTGGCCTTAGAATAAAAGTTCCCTTAGGGTTAAGTTCTCTTCATTCCATGTAAAAATCAAACTCTATAACTGGTTTTCAACTGTCTTTCATACATTCTCATAAATAGTTGACATAGTATTTGCAAAAGCCCCAAAGCAAGAACCAGGAAAGACAGAAGCTCTTACGATGCCCATATCAGTGTCAGAGAGGACAACTTTACACTCGGATTTATTGTATCACTTCTGGTACTGTGGAAAAGCTGGTCACAGTTCCATAGTTATGAATGAATTTCACAATAAAAGCAAGGATTCAGCTTCTTGACTTGATATCATGAAGGTTATCGTTCCTGAAACGCACTGAAAATTTACTAATATACCTCTTGATTCATTCAAATAAATAGCTTTAAAATGAATTATTTTAAGGCATACATCAGTATCCGATTTGTGACCCAAAAGATACCACATTCCTCATAAATGTTCTATGTACTCAAAACTTTAACAAGACTTTACCACAAGTAATTAAGAGAGAGCTGAGCAAATGGACTACTTATTTTTTAATTTTATTGTCCTGCTTGGGTATATCCCAAGCCAGGCCAACACCACTGTTTGTAAGTGTGATCATACACAACGAAATGGTCTCATCATTATCTGAATGTGTCAGGAATAAGAGAAGCCGAACTTCCATCAAGAGTTCTCATCAATGGATGACTGTGTTTCAGTGTCACTGCCAACCAGTGGTTTCATTCCCACTAGTCCCATCTTCTTCTCTCACTACTTTTTCCTTTGCTGTTGCTCCCATCTGCTTTTTGCTGCTGTAGTGATGGACAGATTATAACATGGTCATCAGATGGTCATTTCACAAGAAGGCAATACATTCCTTTTCTATGGAGAAAGAATGGTTTGTGGATTGTGTCTCGAATGACTTATTTTACTACTGATTAAGTGGTCCTGCAAAGAGGATTTCTTCCATGTTAAGAGTTTAAGACAGTATTATTGCACTTGAATATGTTTCCAGGGAATATTCAATTTCACTTTTTTGTTCTTCTTTACAGCAATTATCCAAATGTTAATAGTTTTTGCTGCTGTAGTTACTTTATTAGATTCTCCTGGCCAGACACCTACACAGGCTAACAAATGGCAGAACACGAATGAAGCATCTGTTTTTGTTTTTCCTCTTCACATTATGTCAGTGAATTCCTGAAGCTGTTTGTGCCTTAGTTAAGAAATGGGTAGAGTTCACCAGAAACCAAACCAAACCAAAAAAAAAAAAAAAAAAAAAAAATCAATTACTGAATGTTCTCATCAGACATTAGATGGCCGGAAAAAATTCCAAATGTTTCTATGCTTGTGACTGGATAGAGCTACTCACATTAATTTCTGCTGAATGCTAACTTTTTCATACTAACTTCTTGCAAAACTAGGCCTCAGAGGTTAGCAACCGATCAGAGCCGTGGGTCACAACCCCGTAAGTGGAATGTACCTCATTAGAGCAACAGCACGAACAGAGGTCCTAACACACAAGGTAAGTGAGGTCAGGGAACACTAGAGCATAAAGTAAGGAAGAATTTCTTTTAAGGATTTTCATGGGGACTAAATTGGGCCTATTCATAGAAAAAAACCAGCACAGAAAGTCTTGCCTTGTTCAACTGATGGAAATCTCTCTCCAACACTAGCCGGCTTCATCTAGGCCAAATACTGGCATGACCAAAGTTTTCTGTAAAGCTAATTTATGACATAAGCCTTGTCAAATAAAAAGTCAGGAGGAACTTTTTTTCCAAATACGAAGTACTAATAAAAGAAGGTGGAAAACAGACTAAATAAATACTAAGTTTGTCATTAACATAGAAGTGCACTGACACAGATGGCACCAAAAAAATTAATTATACAGTACTCACTGAATACAACTGGCTTTAAAATAATTTTTGCTATAGTACAGCTTAGATTAAAACATAACCTAGGAAGTCCACTGTGTTGATAGCACATTAGAGAAATACCTTT
This sequence comes from Caloenas nicobarica, assembly GCF_036013445.1. Classification (NCBI taxonomy): domain Eukaryota; kingdom Metazoa; phylum Chordata; class Aves; order Columbiformes; family Columbidae; genus Caloenas; species Caloenas nicobarica. The sequence continues at coordinate 129,585,908 of NC_088246.1, read as the reverse complement.
ACAAGTTCCATGAAGAAAACCTTCCAAAAACAGGAATGGGCCGACAGGTGAAGGAGTTAGAAAAAGAGATCCCCATTTATCCTTTCCCATTCTCCACTGTCCTTAGTCTCTTTTTTTTTTTTAATCTTTTTCTCTGCTGCTTTTAAAAGCTGCCTAACAGTTCCAGTGAAATGACGATAGTGTTTCCACCTGATTCATGAATTTTAAAAGTGAATAGATGTGATTTTACTGCAGTCCTTTGCACTCTTTTTCTTCAACTCATGTACAAATAAGTGTACGTAAACAGGTGTTTTTCACAGATACAGGAAGATGCAGGAGTGGTCTATGTACACCTTATCATTTTACTTCACAACTAATAGATTATTTTGTATACCAGAAATTCTGTCTCTTTGTGCAACACAAATACACATCTTCACATACACTGGCAAGTATGCACTCTGTAATCCATACCCAAAGTTGATCCAAATATGTTTATATTCCCACTAGTATGAGGGGGAGGAGGGGAAGATTCTCAGCTTTGAGGAAGACAACACTACTTTTTAAGTCATATTCTATAGACATTAGGTAAATATGGTCTGCAAAATCAGATCATAATGTTTAGCAATTCCAGTACTCCATTTGTGATCAAGTAGACATTTCCCTTTCTATATGCATTAGTAAAACAACCTGGAGGCAATTACAGCTATAGTTTTCATGGGAAAACAATTTTTTTAAAAGTGATTTAACAGTGCAGATGTCAAAAAAGTCAGAACCATGAATCTTGGATCTTATTCAATCATGCACCAAAAACACCCAATTGCCATACTATGCATTTCAGTATAAAGATGTGTCATAGAAACTAAGCTGAAAAGCAGAACTTGGTAAACCAATCTCGAGAAAGTTGGTTTATTACCCACCGTAGTTTCTGGTTATACTGCTTGACTTTTTCTAGAGAGGCTGCGTTAATCTGAGCTTGAAATTCTTCTACTGAGACACTGTCTCTGTAATAATACCCTTCCATGCTCTCCAATGCTGTAAAAAGAGAAAGAATAATGCAGCAGAGAAAAATCAGTATTAAATATTTAGCATTCGCCTTCTTTGTAGTTTTGTTCACAGACTAGTGAATTACTTTTTAACCTTGAGGCTGTGACCCCACTATGCATTGCTGAGCTGTTTCCGTATGTCATCAAATCCATACAGATCCCTCTAAGATTTCATTTACAAGAAAAATTATATTTCTTGCCCTGTGGAAAATATAAAGGAGAGAGCTAGTCTGAGTTCTGTTGCCCTAATTAAAGTACTCTTGCCCTATGAATGTAAATGTGGTTTTCCATTCTGGAAGAAAACAGTGTAATAGAATGAGCTGGGGGTAGAGGAAAGAAAGGACTGACGTACCAGCTCCTTTCACAGAGGGAGACCTAACAACTTATGAAGCCTGATTTTGGGATAGGTGGAGCACTTGAACCTCTAGTTATTTGCACTAATAATCTGAATGCTGCCTTCTGGATCGAGTAAAGCAAACTTCTCTCAGTCTCTGAAAATGCCTTTTTCAGAGATCAGGTAAGTTTCTGAAGTCAAATACTATGTTCACCTTTGTTGTATTCACTTCGCCAAAGCAAGGATGAATATTGCTACCAAAATTCAGGAACTAATCAAAGAATCCCATTAAAGCAAGGATCGTATGTCCTTCTTATACAAGCGTTGCACAGAAATTAAAATGAGAAAAAAAATGAACGCACAACCATTCCATTGTGGCATCCTCTTCCTAGCAATAGTTTTCATAAGAAGAAAGAAAAAAAAAGAGCATTCCCCCAGTTCCTTTAAGTTAGATACTCAGGGAAGTTTAATCTTTTCTTTAGCCAAGCCAAAATGAGTGTTTGAAAGGTTCTCAAGAAAACTTGAACTGGAAACATCAAGATCTTCATATTAAGAGGTTAACCTTATTATAACATAAAACACAGGTTCTTCGTGAAATAGGTCATTCTGGGGAGAAGCAGTAAAGATTTTGCAGTTAGGAATACTGCCACCTTAATAATCCATACACATTCTAAGAATTCATCATTCTATCAGAAAATGCAAGCAACAAGCAGACTTCTGATGGAAACATGCTGCAGTCTTACAGCTTTGGCTGCACACAGAATATTAATTCTGCTTGTCCTGCTTAATATGACCAGTTAATAAATAATTCATTCATTGTGAAAGAACATGCAAATTGCACTCCCCTTCTGTGATTTCAGAGTTTGTAATTCTACTTCTGTGCAAAAAACATTAAATTTCAACAGTCAGACTTGCTTCTTAACTTCCTTGGTGCTAAGTCACACCAGAAAGCCCCCACAAAAATATCCACTGAACTCCATTTATAACAGTATGTTAGTCCAAACAGAGTTGGTAATCTTAGTTTACTGGCATAAAGTTGGTTTTATCCAATTAGATCACCCAGCCCAGAAACTCAGTGGTCTGTTGGGACGGGCTGGAGCAGAGAGTTCTGCCTCCACAGGCACTGCAGGGCCATACTCAGGGGTGCTGGCAGGGAATCCCAGTGTGGGATTTGGCTCCTCCCTTTATGAAAGGGTTTAACATTTTTCTACCTAATATATTAGAAAGCTCTTCGGTAAGGAAGCTTTCCTTACAAACAGACATGTGTTCTGTGGTATTCTTGAATCAAAGTTAGAATATTATGGTCTGAATGCATGGGCAACTGAATGGGAGAAAAACCTGGAAGGATGGAGAAGGCTCAAAGTATAGTAGCTAACTGGACACCATCTACCCAGGGGACCATGACAAACAGAATACCACAGGGATCTCTACTGTTCGACATCTTTACCGCTGACCTGGAGGAGGCCCTCCAGGGGCACTGACAGAGTGCCCTCTTGTCTAGTTTGCAGCCGATACCAAAGCAGGGGAAGCAGTGGATTTAGTCAAGTGCACGGCAACCTAGAGAGGGACCTGGACAGGCTGGAGGAATGGGCCGCCAGGAACCTTGTGAAACTGAATAAGGACAAATGTTAAGTCCTGCACCTAGGAAGGTGGAGCCTAAAGAGCAGCTCTGTTGAGAAGGAGCTCAGGGTCATGTTAGACAGCAAGCTGGAAAAGCACCTGCAGAGTTCTCTGGCAATTAAGAAGGCTGAGAGCATCCTAAACTGTATTAACATAACCACAGCCAGTAGACCAAAAGACTGCTTGTCCTCACTTTACTCAACACTCATTAGACAGCATCTTGAACACTGTGTCTAGTTTTGGTCCCCACAATACACAAAAGCTGCTGATCAAGTGGAAAGAGTTGAGTAGAGGGCCACAAAGATGGTCATGGGATGGAGCACATGCTCTCTGAGAAGAGGCTGAGGAGGGACCTGAGCTTATGCAGCCTGTACAAGTGATGGTTTGGAGGGGACCTACTATCCAGGTGCCATTAGCTACCAGATCAACAAGAAGCCAGAGCCAGGTTCTTCACAATGGTGCATGGATGTAAATTGAAACAAGAGATGCTTCAACTCAATAGAAAGAAAATACTTTTTCACTATTAGGACAGTCAAGTACAGGAACACGTTACCCAAGAGGTTGTGCTGTTTCTGTCCTTAGGTGTTTTCAAGATCCTACTTGCTAAACACCTGCGCAACCTGGTCTGATGTCACAGCTGATGCTGTTGCGAGCAGAAGGTTGGACTAGAGACCTCTTGAGGTCTCTTCCAATCTGAATTATTCTAGGATTCCATGAAAAAAGAAAAAAAAATAAAAAACCCTACATAATTAAGAAACTAAGTAGCAAATTTAAATAAACTGTATTTTAATTTTAAATAAAGTTTCTTCTACTTAAGCTTATTTATTGCTGAGATCTCAATTCTAACATAGGAAATAGAAAAATTTGAATACCAACAGCAGTATCTCAACATTCTCAGACCCCAGTCCTGCAAATCAGGATTCTTTTGACTGTATACACTTAATTATGTGGTTGCACAAAACTGTTTTTAAAAGTGGAGGAATACATAATATAGTCTGGATAAACATTTTTAAACTGTGTAAAAAGTCTACAGTCCCAGTCCTGAAGATACAGACTTGTGATTTTAGGCACAGAGCTACACAACACAGCATAGAGCAACACAGAGATGAGAAGACTGATGTGCTCTGACTTATGCCTTTGATAAAGTGTTCCAAAAACATGATTTTCTAAATATTCCATTTGAAAACATCATAAACCATCGTATTTTAGGAAGGAAACAGCTTAGCTCTGTTAAGCTTGGGAAGCACGAATTCACTTCACAGAAGAACTTACAGAAGATTTCTACATTTGTAGCTAATAAATCTCAGTTAAAGATGGGGATGTACCAAGCGAGTTTGATGGCAGCTCAGCCAAACCTCATAGGAAATAAATAAAAAATAGAATACCAATTCACTCATTAATGAGGAAAAAAATACTTAAACACTAGGATTTAACTTCTTATCCAAGACTTCTTATTCTTGGAGTCTAATGGAGTATTTTGGAGGGGGATCCTTGAAAATTAAAGAAATTGGGTATAATAAAGAAAGAAGAAATCTTCTACGTTACTGAAAATTATTAAGCAGATGTAACACTTGAATGAACAACCTTTTCCTTTAGCTGACTACAAAGCAGCTTATCCTAAGACTCAAATATTTAGGGCTTCTGGAAACAGAAAGGGAAAAAATTCTGCAAAATAAATTCTTTAGCACACTAAATCCGCCCCTGAATCTAAAAAAAAAAAGTGTTTCCAGGTTTTCATCAGAACCAAGGTATTTTCTGTTCTCTTTCATGTATCTTTTTGTCTGCTCTACTGAAATGTGTCTCCTGCTCAGTGCTCTTATTTTCCCATATAACTGAAATCAGAGATATACTGAAGTCTGTCTTTATTAGTTTGTTTTAAAATCAGACTTCAGGGATCTTATTTTTTAAATATTGCATGTTTTAAGTGTACAGTAAGTTCAGCTATTTCTCCATGTATCTTACTGTTTGCTATTTCCATTTACATCCTCCTTATCGATCAGAGACCAAACCCCCCTCAAAACCTTCACTGTATGCCTGACGCCTGCATGTTCCACAGAGACCCTGGCAACCATTCGCAAGGTACGGAGTACTTTCAGCTCCTTCCGAAATCAAAGGCAGCTCAAGGCAATCAGCACCTCGCACTCTCCATTTCTCCTGATGACTGTAATGACACCACAGCTGATTCCGGCTGCCTGCCAGTTCTGAGCAGGCTGAGCATCGGTGCCAGCATTCATCGCGTCGGTAACGTTTGCAGTGTCGTAAATACAAAAGCCTGAAAACCTTATTTAAGCCCTCCTAACATTTAAAAAAAACCCAAAATTCTGAGGGGATAACAATCTAGTGCTTAAATTTGAAGTAACAGGAAAATATTTCGCATTTGGAATGCAAAACACTTTTAAAAGCAAATTGCGTTGTCTGACTATGGTCCACTAATGTCTACAAAGAACAAAAGAATATTGTTACAAAAGGATTCATTCTTTGGTGTTGGAATCATACAACACGTATAAGCTTGGAAGTGTATACCCGTGCCTCTATTTTTTTAATCACAAATCCCAGCATTTCTTAAATTCACATTTTAATTCAAAGTTCTCAATAAATGCCCACATTAAACAACATATTTAAATACAAGCATTGTGTCCTTATAGTTACAAACAATTTAAATCAGACTGAATAATTAGGGTTTTGAAGTGAGTTAAATATTACGTGAAAGATGTCGGGCGGGGGGAGGAATTGAAACACAAATTACCTTGTGAAAAAAGTACTGGGTGGATTTTAAATCCCCCTCCATTCTTCAGCCTTTGAGGAAGCTGCTCAAAATGGTAACTATCAAGGTAGAAGTAAACCTTCAGGGTTTGCCGGCTTCCTTCTGCTTGGTATGTGATTGGTACATCTAAGAATACAGTCCGTGTTACTATTTCATTAAAAGCAATGACACTTTTTCCAGAAACTGTTGCACCAAAAATTCACACTGTTAGATAAAAACCATGGCAGACACAGAACTAATACATGCAGTATTTTACATTATACTTGGTGTTCCTCTGGTCACTTTTGGCCTATCCATTATCAGGAAGTAGAGAAACAGTGACACTGACACCTTTAGCCATATTTCACATGCCTCCCTCAGGTGCACAATGTTAAAGGTCAGTGTGAGATACAGAGTCAGATTCTCCTCCAATTTGTGTGTGACAGAACACAAATAAATATACAGTAGCTACAGCATATTCATTAAATTATTATTAAAAATCAGGATTCAGCTGGCAAAACAAAAGTATTACGGTAGAAGATATGAAACTGTAAGAGCACGTTTCATTACACTTCGACAAGCCAAAAGTCAATGCATCAATTGGTTTAGAGTTCAGGGCAACTAGCAGTATTGGTTTTCAGTTACAGTGATTCCATAACATACACTGTGTGTATTATACCAGATGATTAGCATGTAATGACCATTAACAAAAGTCAATGAAAATTTTCTATTTAGCTAAATCTCTCAGAGGCAGTCAGTTTAATTCAATTTAAGCTTTGTATGTATTTCTTGTTTAAGCATCGTTTTGATACATAAGTCTCCGAGTTGTAAAGAACAATAAAATTTAGTAATTAGCATTAATATATTATTATGTAGTTTTTACACTATGTGCATAAATTATTTTGTACCAAAGGAACATTTTTCACTATTTTTGGTAATAAGAAAAAGACGACTTTTTTTTTTTTTTTTTAACTCTGCAGAATCATAAAGGGAAGGAAAACCAAATTTGCCAGTTGTCTTCTGTAACCACAGTCAGGACGACCCTGGTGGCAGCACTTAAACCAACAGGAAATACAGAGTTTATTACAATCCTGGAACACACAGACTTTCCAGGTCTCTGTTTTGGCACAGACACCTCAGCTGGAAGATACAGCAATACAAACAGTTCATGACATAGGCATGAGGCAGGAGGCCCTCCTGTAACTGCAGTTCCATGTTGTTACCTGGCTTGGCAAGGCTTCTTTTTAAAACAAACACTCTGAACATGGTCCTTATTTGAGTTATACAGAAATAAATATGGTCTCATACAGGCTAATTCCTACTTGACTACCAGCCCTGCGCTACTAATTATTTGGAGCATGGGCAGCTTTGTGGAGGAGTTTCGTGTCTTCTGGGTTTGGTTACTGCAGAAGTTCTCTCATGTGTGGTCTCAATCCGGCAAGGGAATTGTTTTAGAAAAGCTTGATGTGAAGCAGACATGTTTTCCTCCCTTCCCAGGGGATTTATAAGACTTATGAAAGAATGGGAACTTTTTGCTCACTAAACAAAGTTCACTGCAGGAAAACCTCTACTGGCTGAAAACGTATTAGTAAAGGAGTGGCTGAAAATGAGAAAGGGGTATAAACAGCAGACTGCGAAGGCAGTCCCTTCCTGCGAGCTGGGCGAGCACCGGGAAGGAGGGTTCAGGACCCTGATCGTCTGCACCCGCAGGTCGTGGAGGAAGTTTCTTGCACAATTTAAAGCCATCCCAATAGTTTTGGTGCCTCCTTTCAAGGAACTCTTCTGAGATCTACTTTGTCTTTCAGACAACAAAAAAGAAATTATTTTTATGCTTCTCCATGTTATCTCAGCTGCATTTCTCTATTAAGACCTTCGTGCTTATTTTACACACAACTCTTCAATAACAACTAATCTTCCAGGGACTTTCCTGATGCAGTCCACAGAAAATGCGCTTAAGCAAATAGTTTTGCCCTCAAGGTTACTGACACCGCCAGATAATGATTCTGCATTGTGACTGATGGTAGCTGTATTTCAGAAAATCTAGGAATATTAGGAGAGCTACAGATCTACTAATTCTCCATAATCCCAAATTATATAATAATCCCCATGGGAGGTAACGTTCTAGGAAAGAAAAATAGTACAAATACAAAAAATGTTTCTGAACAGTAAAACCCAGATATTAATTATAATTACTCACTTGCAACTAGTGGTTCTGGCTCTGATTGTCTGAAGTAAAAAGTAACTTTTTCCAAGTCAAACAGTGCAACCAACGTATCTTCTAGCATGGCTTGCTCATCAGCCTAAAAAAGGCAAAAGAAAAAGTGAAATGGTCATTTCAGCCAGACTTTCTCCCTACCAGAAATAATATCAGAGCACAACATAAAAATAACTTCAGAATGTTGCACAACATTTCACTGGTGCAGCGCATAACCTAATTAACTCCTAGATAATGTTTCTATCAGCGCTTTCCCTTTTATTACTAGTCCAAGATTATTAAAATGAATGTTATAATTTCACATAGTAAATTAATAAGATAATTTATAGCTACCACTACTTCTCAAAGCTTTTAATCTAACAATACTGCAGTTATTCTTTATGTAAGAGTACAGAGCTCGGGGTGACTTGCGCCTTCACCTGCAAAACTCTAGATGCAAATCAAGTATGTAGATACACTGATATTCTGATTTGCACCTATGGTTCACTCTGTGTACTCCTGAGCTAAAGGGATGGCTAAAGAGATCCAGAATAGTTTACCAAAAAAGCTTCAGGAAGCAAATTACTAACTTCTCAGGACACTTTACTGAACCTTTAAAAAGGAAAATAGTCATCTACAAGTATAATTACCTTGAGTTAAATATGCAGAGCACTTATAGCAGAAATCAATAATCACTTAAAGTAATTCTATTCTTTATAAAACCCTCCCCCTAGCACCTTAAGCTAGCAAGAGACAAATGGAAATTTGAGGCATGCCTTTTACCTCCTCTAAGGACTGAAACAGTAGGAATTCAAAGAATAAACTAGCTGCCTATAAAATGAGGATAAACTTTAGCTTACTGAATTATAGAAAGGAAAAAAACAAAACAAAAACTAACAAAAAACCCCATGATTTTCCCTGATCTATAGTGAAAGGGCAATCTCCCTTGTATTTATGAAAAAAACAAAGATGCTAGAAATACCTTGTCTCCTGGTTGAATTTATGAAGTCCCTAGGGACAGAGCAGTTTTATCAGCAGAATAGCCTGAAAACCATTCAGTGACATGGGAAATCTTTGCACAACTGCTCATTCTTTACTGAACTGTGGCCATAGTGAGTGTAATTTCCTTCAAATACCCTTGTTTAAAATAACACGGATCATTTGTAAGCAAAATAGTGCTGAGATGGTATTGAAAAAGTTGCCTTTAAATACTTTTCCCTCGGTTAAGAACAGTTAGAAGAGAATTTATTTTCAATTCAACAATGCATACAGCTGGTATCTGATCATGTGAAAATAGCTAAGCAGAATGCATTTTCACTACAAAAGAAATCTCTACAATCTTGAAAGAAAAACCAAAAGTATTCAGTGCTGTAAAGACAACAGTTATTTTGTGCACATGGAAACACGTAAGACAGGCACCCACTGAACTGACTCTTGAACTCTGAGGACTCCAGCACCAGGACATGTTGGTGCTGGGTGGTGCTAAAAAGCATCCAAGACTCAAGACGCGAGCCTGAGCTCCCCTGACCATGCTGTCTTCACGTATTCATCCTGTTTCTCCCAAGCACTCACTTGATCTGTTTTTAAGCTGCTCGCCTCATCCTGACATACCCTGTCCCACACAAGCTTAAGTCAATGCTCTCCAAAAATACCACAGACTAATACTTTATGAGTGTAATTTAGAAATACCTTCATTCTTATTAATCTCTTCTGCTTCTAAAGTTTATCAGGTCAACTTGTCAGCAATTTGCTAACGAGACATACGAGGCAAGAAAATATGACCTTTGATACTACGAACATTGTCTGTTATTTGTGTAGACTTTTATACGGTGGAATGTACCAAATCAGTTACTTTTAGTGAGCAACTCCAGGGGCTGAGAAGACTGCCACAGAGCAGACTGCTTCCCAGTTCTTCAGGTTAGCAGCAACCAGCCTGGCGTGGGAAGCAGCCTGAATAGCTGAAGAAGCACTTTGGATAACAGGGGATTACAGGACTACAAAGCCGTGTCCCTTTTTAAATTTTTTTCTTAAGCCATGGCTCTTTGCCATGTCTTATGAAGAAATAGCAGATTTCCAATTATCCTGACAGGCCATGAGGATTTGCCCTACAACAGGAGCAAAACTGACCAGCATGTCTACTCCCCCAACCACTATAGACCTTCGAGTTGTTGGTTTTGTTTGTTGGTTTGGGAGGTGGGAGGTCCTACTAAAATTATCCAAACCAGGTATTTTATTTATTTTGCATTGCTGCTCATTGCAAACTGAAGTGCTGGCTATCACCTAATACAACATTCACTCCTAGGGAACAGCTATGATAGCAGTGGGGAGTCAAGGGTAAGCTCAATATCTGCTAACTCAAAACAAACATCATACTGTCTTTGTGGAAAATTTATTTCCCATATCACACACAAGCACTTCCCATATCACAAACAAACACTTCCCATATCTGTAATTATCTAAATGGCAAATTTTCCAAATAACAACTAATTAAGTAACAAGCTAAGCACAAGGGGCACAAAAGATCACATTTATAACTGAGACTGTTTAACTGTGCCCCTGGTTCAGAGAACAAAGACTGGCTGCGGCCAAGCATGTTACACGAGGAGTCTTACCAGGTTAGGTGAGAGCAGGGACTGGAAATGAAGGAGAAGACCCGCACTGGCAATCTGTTCCAACCACCTTCTGCTGGCCTCCAGCGTCTCCATTTCATATTCCTTGTTGTTGTCAAACATCTGATTTAAGGCCACCATCAGTTGCTCTGAAAAAGCGCACACCGTGGCCACTAGGCTCTGACAGAAGACCATGTCTCGCCTCAGCTGTATCTCACTATCTGTGATGGGTAAAAGCCCAAAGAGGAAAAGCAAAAACGGAGCAGGAGATTAACAGACAGCAAAGGACCTGGGCTGGAATTTTCTTCTTTGTTTTAAAACCACATCATTTTAATGTAAAGTAAATGACAAGTTTACAGCCTAATGTTATTCCCAGTAAATAGCACTCCAGAAGCAACACTGCCATTTTCCACATTAAAATATTATTTTACAATTCTAAAATGGTACAGGAATATATTTAATATCTGGAATTTAGAGTAATTCTTTATAAACAATGTATGTTTATCTTGTAGATTTTAACGTATATACCATCAATTCTATGTACTTTTGAGGTTACAAGGTGACAGGTGTGAGTCAGATCTCTTTGCTGCAAGGTGAGAACCAGCTGGGCACAAAAGCATTTCCTTTCCCCAGGAAAGCAAGGATAGGCAGAAGCTCTTAACATGTCTGCAGCATCTGGCCAATTCCACAGCTACCAGCTGGGTAGGTTAGATGAAGACTGTCCACTGTGAAGTGCAGACAAGGCACATAGGAGTGTTGCTACCAAAACACAATCTATCCAAATACAATATATATATGAATATTAAAACTATAAAATAAGCATAGAGTGGCATCACATATCCAGGAAGGAGCAGAGATTTATGGCATCAGGGAAGTCCAGGGCAGGTCCCTAGGTAAAAGTCTATAGAACCATTAGCAGCTGATTTAAATTAGGGACTAGCTAACCAACCCATTTAGTCTGAAGGGCAGAGGCATTATAACTAAAGGTCAAAAGAGTGAGAAAGGGAAACACATTCTCGGTAAAGCACAAAACTGTGGTGATAAATATTCAGTGCTACCTTCTTCTCCTCTTCTCTTAAGGTTTTCAAATATTTTTATCATTATGAGCTGTTAGGCAAACATCGATCACAAATGGTACAGGTAGACTTAATCTTTCTTAGAGCAAGAGAAAAAGATTAGGTGACATTGAGGTCTTTCCAAATCCTACAGTCTTTGTCCACACTTTTAGATTCCTCTGCCTCTAAGAGGCTTAGTTCCTTTCCCACCTTTCTCTATGGAGCTGGCAAGACTTTAGATGACCAGATAAGTAAGCAGAAATAATTCTGTAGTCACAAAATTAATATTGACTTTAAAAATATGCTTTTCTGACTCCAAGTATTTCTCAAGGTAACTTAATTCTGTCTGTTTCCCTTCCGAGATCTTCTTCAATCTTTTGCTTGACTATTGACAACAGCGACCACTCTTTCACTGTCATGTTGATTCCATTTGCCAGCGTCTCAAGACCTCATGAATGTTTTCCATAACTAGTCTAATCCCTACTGCTTATGCACTGCAACTCCTTGCTTTTTGATTATTAAAATTAAGGTCTCTCTCCTTGCCTCTCTCTCCAGTCTCTCAATCTGTGCAGATTCCAGTACAGACAGAATCTTCATCTTTAAGAACTCCATCCACCTCCAGCTTCAAAAATCCCACTGGCTTCTGCATGGTCAAAAACCTTCCAATGTCAGAGCAGTTCTAAGGGATTTGAGCCCAACACACATTCCCTCTCCTCGCTTTGCTCAAGTTTATCTCTGTTTATCTAACAGCAGCTGACCCTCAGTGCCTTCCTCTGCATTGCCTGCTGCTGAAGCAGCCCTCTTGTGTCTCCAACACCTCATTTCCAGATCTCATTTAATACTACTTGAACATCAGATACTGCATGCAAGAGCACTAAGGGCTCTTTTAAACAAAAATATTTTTTTATACAAAATAAACCATGGAATTTACGAACTTACGAAACCACATAAATAGCGAAAACTGCTTCCAAAAAGTCAAGTCCAAAGTATTTCCTCAAATGACTTCTTGTTTTAAAACACCTGAGGAATTCCTAAAAACTTTAATATTTGGAAGAAATCTGACAAGAAATAAATGTTCTATTCCTATTTATAAAACAGCTGTTATGTGTCATTTAAAAATCATGACATAATAATGTGTTCATATAGTGCTGCAAGATGGCTAAAATAATGAGCTTTTACAGCGAAATGTGACTGCTTACTTGAAGACTTATGCACCTATAAACTGTAGAGAATCTTCTGCCATAAGTATTATTTTCTAAATACTGATCTATTGACATTTATTTTGCAGACACACATATTTATTTTGTGCATCTGAAACTGTATGCTGTATGGGGTCACGATTGAATAATACACAGAATAATCAGATCCCTTCCAAAAAGGTATCCTCTAAAAGAGATGGGTTAGAATAGTAAGGTAAGTCTGGAAATAGATGGAAATGAAAAGAAAAAATATAGTAAATAGGCAAAAACCCAAAAAGAGAAAGATAGCGGAAGTACTGTGGAGAAGCTCAGTGAATTAGTAGTTACTTCATCTGGCAAAATCCAAAGTAAATGACCAGAGAAGGTATTTTGCATTAAAAAAAAGAGTGTGCAATGTTTGTTAGAAATGTCTTTGGAATAGCTGTGTTCTTCTGGAATCCTCAGTGTAAACACAGGGGTAAAGTTGTTGATTATCAAGTTTTTGTATCTGAGTTTCTTCCCCTTTCTCTAAACACAGTACGCTGTTCAAAAGCAAAAAAAATCTCAAACCATCCACGTTCAATTCCCCCACTCCCAAAACAAGCAAAATTACCTGTATACTCAAGAAGTGCCAAGAGTATTCGTGCCTTCACCTCTTAAAGAGAAAAGAAAATATATTGAGGTCATGGTTAAAAGTTTTTCACCAACATAATAATGCATTTTCAGTTTCTCATTTTATACCAGCTTAACTCCAACTTCTTGTACAGGCAATCCTGATTTACATCTACAAAACAGTAATGAGTCTCAACTTCAAATAGGTTTGAAATTTAAATAGTTTGAAATTTGAATACAACTTGGATGACAGAACAGACATTGGAGTCGACCGTATCAACAGCACAGTCTGGATTCTGTGTGTACTTGAATATCTCTATGAAAAGCCAGAATCTTCCCCAAAGGTGACTATGCTCAAAAACGAAAACATTTCAAACTGATCTCCATCCGTGCAGTACACTCACTGCAAAAAGAACTGGCAGTGCCTATGCTTCTGAAACGCATGCCCATGGTATCTCAAATACAAGCATCAAAACAATCAAAATTACGGGTTTTGCTTCAAAATTGCCTGAAAATAGGTCTTTGCCTTAGCCTTCTGTCTTCTGGAAAAAAACTTGCAGAGATTAATAACTTAACATCTTGGAGTCTGAAAGTAGCTTAGTAACTGAAAATACCATATAGGGAAATACAGCTTTTATCAGAAGAATTTAGATATATTGAGGCTGCTACTTGCAGCTTGTTTTCTGTGAGATCTGTTGAATCTCTGAATTCAAAAGCATTTGAGGTATCTATAAACAATTATTTCCTGTTTATGGGAAAAACACAGGACATTGCAACTCTCCTTTATCACTGCTGTAAGTCTGCGTTTCAAAATACACCCACAGGCAAGAGAGTATTTTTAGGTTATTTGTATAAGTAGAGACTTACCTGGGGTTATAAGTGAACCTTGGATGTCAATCGTTTGCTTTCCAACAAATTCTGAATGCTATGGAAATTTCCACCCCTTCTTGCTACATGGCATATGGAAGGGAATAACTCCCTTGCAATTTTGCTTTAGATTATATGATTTGTAATGCAAGATACCTTCAACTTCTTTTATTCTTAGACATTCTTTTGTACTTTTTTTTTTTTTAATCATGCTATTCTGCCATTCTGATCTTTGCCAGTAAAGGCTAGATTTTGGTCTTCTTTCTCACATTTGAAAATATTTTTGAAATAAGACTGAGATTTGCACCGCATGGTTTATGATTTAAGTTGAAATACATTTGTTATACCTTTGGCTGAAAGGCTCCTTCACTCTTCACTTGTAATTTATATTATAATAGATGTGAACTTTCTCAATTTTGTAATATCTCCTGTTTAAAGTATTGCGCTAGCAAAACAACTGCACTTCCTCATGCAGTTATAGCTGACTAGAAATCTGACTTGCTCTAAAATATTTCCTCTTTTGACCAAAAATCTTCCTTCTTTTTCCTTTGAGAACAAGCAACTACAGGAATTCCACCTCCTCTTTGTTCTCTTTATACCCTTCTGTTGTTATGCTGGCTGGCTTTGGTTCTACTTTCCTTCTGAAGGGTCCTTTTCTTTCCATCCATCTTGTTGATTTTCCCGGTTCCTACTCAAGTCATCCCTCAGCTCTTGCTCTTGTGCTTTCCGATTCTCATGTTACATATCTCAAATATATCTAGAATCCTGTACCTACATTATACTCTATTCAACAACTGTTAATTCCTGCCCTGATTACTGCTCTCTCCTCCACAAAAATCAAGCACTCCATCTTCAAAGATAACTTCTCTTTATCTTTATTGGTTTAACAATGTAGTAGGCTCAGTCGCTCCAAGAAATAACTTTCATCTTTTCTTTAGTTACTTAGCTCCAGATAAACCCTCCTAGAAGCCAGGTACTATTTCAGAGAACTCTGCAATTCTATCAACTTGCTTAGCCTTCTAGGGCTGCTTTTTACTGCAACCATAGAAAACTTTTCTATCTCTAATGACATGGTAATGTCAAGGAAGGTTTGGTTGGTTTTTTTTCTGGTATGTTTGTTTGTTGGGGTTTTTGTTGGTTGGTTGTTGTTGTTTTTCTTCTTTTTTTTTTAATCTGTGCAAACCTTCACAGCTTTTAAAAATTGTTCACCCAGTTCCAATACTAATAAAAAGAAAACTGACAGACCAGAACAATCATCCCCAAGGCATTCTAAGTTTTCCCATTCCTTCATACTTATTAAACAAGGTAAGAATCCTAAGATCTAGGACTTACATCTCATTTTTGTGGGGCTCCCATGTCTCCTTCTGCTTTAAAACACTAATCAATCTATCTACTACAATGTGGTCCCTTCCAACTTGCTATTCTATGATACAATGCAACAGAACAAGTAAAAAATTACAATAGCCTGTGATATTTTTATGAAAATAAAAATGAGTTGGTTTTCAATAAGGAGCTGCATTTACTGAAAGCATTGTTCATTCCTTTAGCATTCATCGATAATGGTTAAGTATGTTTATAACAATTTCAGGTTTTAGGTATAGGAATTGTTTTGCCATGGGGAACAAAGCTGTGTCTGTGGTCTCCTTTGACTACTTCCTCTAGAACCTGCTAGAAGAGACAAATAGATCTGCTTTCCTCAGTTATTAAAATACTGCCTTTTACTTATAAACAAACATGAAGATTCTCCTAAAATCCCAAGACTTTGTTCAATTTGTTCTCATACGCCCAACTAAGCAGTAAAAATAGGGGGCGTCTTTTGTTTTTTCTAAATCGGGTGAGTAAGAGGGAATCGGGAGGTAAATCTCTATACCACGTGTTAGGTTTTCAGCCAGAAATAGCTCAGGGTAGTACTTGTGTTTCTTCTATATATCCTGACCATTTGTGAACACAATGCATAAAGACAAGACTAGAAAGGTGAAAAAAAAGAAATTAAGATATGAAGGGAAAATTTAGCCACTAAAGCATTTTTAACCCTGCTGCGTGTTCATCTGATTTCAGTTAGATCCGCTGCTGGTCGTGTCTCGCATTTAATTTATACAGGCTTAAGCCTGTCTAAATCACAGCAGTTTCCCAAAACTGCCTGAGGGGCACATCTCTGCCCTGAATCTTTTCAACACATCTACCTGTCCAGACATGCCTTCGAAACTAAGGCTTGAGAAGCAATTATTCACTTCCATTTTCCTATTTCTCCTTCATGCTATTTGTGCCAGGGAAGCCACAAGAACCTGGGCTTTCAGGTATCCTTTACATCACACCAACTCCTTGGTTTCACAGGCAAATCAAAGTTATGATGAAGATGTGGATCATGATTCTCCAGAATACTTCTTAGGAACAAGTATTAGTGATACCAGTTTGAGCGGTGGTGATGGTAGAATAGGAATCAAATTAAAGAAAAAAACTACAAGAGAATAGAACAATGTAAAGAGTAATGGTGAATAAAAAGCCTAAGGTGATAATTTTATGTGTAAACTCATGTATTTGTTTATGAAGATGGCACAAAAGCCAGTTGGAAATCTCTGACGAAAGCTCAGATGCCGTAGAGGGAAAGGGAGAGCCAAGAATATTTCAAATGGGCAGACAACTTCTGAGACACAATGATGAGAGAAAGTAAGGCAGAGTGTGTGCTCTCCTTGAATGGCACAAGAATAATGCCTTTTACTATTTATCTCTCTGAACCACGCACCATTCACAAGCATGACAGCTGCAATAAAGTTAGTTACTATAATTTATGAACAGGGAAAACCTTTTTTAATCCTAATTTCTAAAATACTAGAAAATGCCAACAGTTTTATTGTTCTGTAAACAGCAAGATTCCTTCTGATAAATGTCACCATTACATTAGAGTAGCATTGTAAAAAGAGCAGTTTTATATCATAGAGAGGCAGCAAATCATTTGGACCTTGCTGAAGTCTCCCACAAAATTTTGTGGTAGATTTAAAATTAAATTTAGCTGAATAACCTCAGCTCAGTACTGAGAGTATGTGGCCAATGTTGAAATGAGTTGAGTCTATTAATTCTATTTATGTGTAAACAAGTTGTGTGAAAATGGTCTGTTAGGCTTGGCTTCAGAAGGGGCACAATGGACTGTTAAACACACATTTTCATTCATCTTGAACTGTGAAAGAAAATGTGATTAATACTTGAATATAATTTGATTTACACTGAAGACAGACCTGTAGAAAAAAGGATCCAAAAATATTTATTCATTTTTCACTCAGTGACAGCCACCATTAAATTAGAAGATGTACTCTTAGTATTGGAGAGTCAACCCACTATGATTGACTCCAAAAACAGGAGATATTTTTGTGGTTGTTTTTACAATTTCCTAACCCAGGGTCTGAAAATATGATTGTAGAGGAGTTTGTTTGGTTTGGCCAGTTGGTTTTTGGAGGTTTATCTTAAACTATTCACAAAGTTCTTTTCCAGTGATATGAAATTCAGCAGTTTATGAGACACCATGGAAATTGGCCAACAAAATAAAAGAAGCTAAGCACACACACAAATCATTTAAAGCTTGATCTGACAAGTTTTTGTTCCCATCTAGATTCTTAGTGCAAGTAGTTTAATTTTGCTCATTATTTCTGTTTCTCTATTAAACAGCATGCAAAATAAAGCAGAAGCTATAGGCAAGATTTTCTGAAGAGAAAAATCACAGTTACTTTGTTATGAAGCCATGGAACAGAGCAGAAAACCCCAGCTCACATTGCCACTTGGTGTCGAAGAGAAGCAGAGTACTAGGGAACTTCTAGACAGTCGTGGGAGTGAGGCAGAGGGGGCGGAACGATCTGGTCAGTTGTGATGGAGTCAGGAAGTGAAAAGCAGTAGAAGATGTTTGGCTTCACAGCAGAAGAGGGAGCATGATTTTAGTTGGATAATTATTTCAGATCAATGACAGATAAGAGCAAGACATAGAAGAAAAGCTGTCCTGCAGAGTCTTTATCTTCCCATTTAAGATGGTAGAAAGGGAGTTTAATTTCAAGGAAAGCCTCATTTTGGTGTATCGGTCCCACAAAATTCTGTGACAAATCAGTCAAGGCCACTGGACTTCAGCAGCAATTGAAATAACGTTGCACATGCAACATATGGCTCATCTGTTTTCACTTGTCAGAAGAGATGATCTTCTCTTTGGTATCTGAAGTCAATAGGGTGAACGTGAGACATCTGAGATGTACTCACCTAACCTTGTTACTAAGCAAAGTCCTGAAATTCAGGTATAGACTAGACGGTGTTCAGCAAACCTTGCCTTGCAGCAACGTGAAGCAGTTGTATCTTTCCCCTTCCCTTCCCCAGGCTCTCTGTCATTAAAAAAGTGTTTATTTATGATCATGCTGTTCTTACTAACCTTCAACAAATTTTCTGATATTCTGGGCAAGACTCCGGACGCTGCTGGGGAGGTTCCAAGGGTCTTGCTTGATGTGGAGTCGTAGCCTCTTTGGACAGTTAAGCTTTGGTTCCATTTCCTGCTGAAATTCTAAGCAAGGACAAAAATAATATTTTTCTGCTTAAATCTCCTGAGAAAGCCACAGTAAGACATTATTTCTTCCTGAATGTTTTCACAGGTCAAGGAGGTGTCAACTTATTTAACTCTAAAGCTAGGGTAACAGTCTTAAGCTCCCTACATAGTCAAAGGAGAGAGAGAGCAGCATTCCCAAACATGATTCCTTCTGAACCAGGTACATCGGACAGAAGGTACCTGTCTCTATGGAGTAAGCACAACCCTGGAACTTTTAGAGGCCAAATTAATTAAATCAGAAAATTAAACGTAAAACAAAATTACTTATTGTTTAATCTAATCTATCTTTCAAATCATTGAAGTGCTCCTTGCATACTTCGTGAAGATAGTGCAGATCAAGAATAAAATATCTGACTTGTTCGTATCTTGTGTCTAACTGAACATTTATTATACCACTGAAAGGATAACATTTTGTTGAGCGAGTCTGTCAGGTACTTCAGGCTTTGTAAAACCAGATAATTGGGGTACAGTAATTATACTCTGTTGACTTCAAGGGATTTTAGTCATTTATAAAAGCAAAAGATCCACCTCCTGGCCATCTAAAATTAGTTTTCTTTGCCAAAAGACATATGCAGGATCAATGCAATCATAATCAAACCCATTATACATATTAATACAACCTCAGTCTCCCACTGAGCTTTTTTCTTCTTTTTTTTTTTTTTAAAAAAAAAAAGACAACTCAGTTCACTGAAAGAAGTCCTTTGCAGTTTTCATCATAATCTTATGGTTACCACCAGATATCCATTTACACACTTACACTTCAGCAACTACATGTTAGCAGAGTATCTAAAATTACATACAGGATTGTTTTGAAAAATCAATAATGCTTATATAAGCATATATTTGGCATAAATAATACTGTGACTATAAATTTACATTTACAAATTATTTATAAATTAACTTCACAAATAAAATATCTACTAAAATACTAAAATTTTGGCATTAGTAATAAAATAGATCAGAAATGGCTTCAGTAGTTGAGACAAAAATGTAATAAAAACACCTGCAATATACAAAATCTGTTTCTTGCTTCAAAAACCTTAGCAATCCTACAGTCAGTTCAGAGTCTAAAATTTAAAGCTAACTTTCCAACAAACCTGAAATTTTCAGTTGTGCAATGAAAACTTAATAAGCCAGTTTGCTACTAAGACCTACTTAAGAAGAATTTCATCAATCATTGCAGAATATGCCAAGATTAAGCAACATCTGTTCTTCAACATCCAGCTCAAGGAGTAGATAGGAGACATATCCATGTAGCCTTCAAGCTGCTTTTTGATTCTCATAGATAGAATTAAATGTTACCTTGGAGGCCTCGACCTGGTGTAAAGTATTTTGTCTGCTCAAAGGCCCTCATCACAGCTGGTCCTTTCAGAAGATTGACAATCGAATCAACCTGTTGGGATCAAGCTTTTCTGAGAAAGATGTTTTTTATAACCACAATTAGAAATTCTTTGCTTAAGAAATATGGACTACAGAAAAGCAGCTTTGGATTCTTTCTTACCTAATGGCTCTAGTTAAAGTAACAGCTCAGGAATGTTAGACTAAATCTAAGGACCTGTTTAATTTGCAGTTTTGAACTGTTTACAGAAAACTGAAGGAGAATGAGTAAATACATACCATCCCAGTAAACAGTGGAAAGCAAAAGTAAAAAGAAAAAGAAGTATTTGCTAAAGACCTCTTAGCTCAAGGATGGACATTAGTATCAAAGCCAAGAAAAATAGTCTCATACTTGACCAAAAAGATGCTCCAAACAGCTATGGAGCTTGTCCTGTTTATCATGGGAAATTCGAACACTTATGGGAAGCTCATCACCTGAAAAATATTTTGAAATGAAAAATTGTTTAGAAGTTTCAGCATGTTTTCCAAAACCTTTGTAGTTTAGATAATCTGCTTTGCACACAGACTGATGCATTGGCTTTCAGGATCATAGTAACTGTTCTCCCTACATATTGTGCACTTAGTAGTCACTCGATAATACAGAAATACCTCTTAGAGAAAGGACCATATTCAAAACCCAACTGGACACAGTCCTGGACAACCTGGCTCTAGAAGACTCCATCCAAGCAGGGGCTTGGACTGGATGTCCCTTCCATCCTTAAACATTCTATGACCAGAACATATGATTCCTCTATGCTGGAGAACATCCTAAACACCAGACTAAACGGCTAAGTAGTGTGAACCTAATATAGCAAGACCACAAAGTCACTGAAAGGCATTCACCATAAATTTTTTATATGGACTCTATAGAAAATTCACAATCTTAATGTTCTTACTAATTAAAACATTCTGAGATTTTAGTAATTCGACAAAAATACAGCATCCAAACCCTGTATTTGACATGAAGCTTTTAGTCATTTCCTAAGAGTACAAAGAAGGACTCCCAGGTCACTGCCTTCAGTCTCTTGCTCTCTCAGATAACGAGTGATGCAACCTGAACTCTCGTAAAAGGTGTGAAAAATTGAGCTTAAAACTCGTTTTCTTCCTGCAGTGACAGATAAGAAGTAGCCCCTTGATAATTTATAATCCAAATTTATTCATGGTCAATCTAGACTCATTTTTCTTACGTCAGTGATACAATTAAATAGCACTTCTCTCTCCTTAGCTTTTTTTTAAGCTCCTTTAGATGTCCTTACAGCCAGTAGTTATAACCCTTCGCAGGATTCTAATTGTAATAGATGGAGCACAGTGCCAAAGAGCCTTGATCTGGAGTTAACCAGGTTAGCTTTGGAACTAGAAGAAAATGAAGTTGTCAGGAGAGTGGGAGTTTCACTGAGCAGCATTATTTATCAACTCGAACGCTGTATCTGTGCTTGGCTAGCAGATATTCTTTTAGGCACCTCAGCTGGTACCTCAGCTTGATGCTGCACAAGTGCATATCAGTTCATTTATGCCTAATGTTGAAGAAACAGACCCAAGGTCTCCTCTTTTATTTATGGTTCTTTATGTCCTTCATCATTTTCCTCTGCATTTGCTCAGCTCTGTAAGCACTTATCATTTCTGGAAAGTAGTTGCTTAGAATTGCATTATTCACGAGGCACCTCAGATACCTTGCATAACGTCTTTAATGCCTTCCTGTCCCAATGGAAAACACAACCTGATACAACCAGTAATAAAATTTGCCTTTTTTATGACCAAGTCTCACTGGTGGCTCGTATTCAATATGCCCGGCTCTTTCTTTTCCTAAATCATTCCCAAATGGTAAATTCTCAGCTCAGAGCAAATATTTTTTATTATTAGCCCCTGAGTATATGACCTTCTACTCCATGCAGTTAAATCCCATCTCATTCCTATTAGCAGCTGCATTTATTTAAATTCAATTTGTCACGGCATAAACAGGAATGTGCTTCTCTGTGGTCTCACATTCCTTCCTACAAACATACACAGCCGCATCCTACCGTCCGGGTGCTGACGCAGGCCTGGAGAACATTCCACGCTCACCTGAAATGCTCCCTACTCTGTGCAACACAATGCACTTGTCAAGGTCAAGGCATCAATGTGGTTAAAACCAGTGACTCCAAGAGCTCTGACTAATTCAGGCTATTCTCAGAGAAGCTGGAATATCAGCTCTTTTTCACAGAAGGACTTCAGTGCATCACTAGCTAGGCAGAAGCAAAATGATACACTTCTGTTACCAAGGAAGATGCTTTTTTTTTTTTTAATAACAAAACTACCAGGCAAATGAAAAGAATAAAACAGAATAAAAGGAACATATGACAGATTCATGGCTGACTTTTCTAAACATACCTGAATCCATTTCATCACTGTGAAAATAAGAACTGCACTGGCTGCTACAAATGCTGGTGAATGAGGCAATGGAGTTCCTATTGCTGTTGCAATCGCTTGGAAAAAAAAAAAAGAAATAAGGTCATGTCCTTTAATACAGGCTCTGTATCGAAGTTATGGAAATTCTTTCCCTTTTCCACTTTAAATTTAATTATGAGATGGTCTGTACAATTCTTCATCAACAATAAAGATCCCTATACTAAGGGTATCATATAATTTGCAATCCTGGTAGGATGCAGAAGACCAGATTTCCAAAACAGGTGATTCAATTGTCTCCCTTCCCCTTGCATCCGAAGAAGAACTTGCAGAATGATAAAATACCCTTTCAATGCAAACCAACCAACTTTTCTTACACAAGGGACAGTTTTTGAAACTGTGGCATCAAATGTTTTAGCAACTCCACATTTAAATTCTGTACTCCTAGTCCATAGCTAATACAAATTATTGAATAGTCTGGTTTATTACTTGCAAACTAGAGTCCATAACGGGTTTAGAATAGACTCAATCCATTCCAGTAGCAACAAAACTCAAATTAAAAACTATATTTCCCTGCCAGTCAAAATATTTATTATGACCCCATCTCTTCCAGTTTTTCATTTTGTTAGAGGTGTACAGACATTTCTATATGTAACTTCAGGAAAGAACTTCTATGCATACAAAATGTCACTCACATCCGTCTATAGTAAGGAGGTTTGCGGATTAAAATGTGTATTTGTCTTCTGCTTATTTTTCTGCTGTAGATATTACACTAATTCACCTCATCTTCGCCCTCAAAAATTAATTGCTCTGTACAGAATATAGACAGAGAACATACCTACTTCCAAAGCACAAATAGAATAAAATGCAGCCTTTTGTACTAAAACTCCTATGACAATAAATTTGAATTCAAAGTCTTCAACAGAGTTATTTAGCCACTTCACAATGATTGCTCAGTTTCAATGCAGGAAATGCTTAAGTAATTATCCAGCAGAGGGAGACTTAAAAAACCAAGTGAATACGAGATAATGTGGAAGTATACCTGAAGGATATTTATGTATAATCATCTGGGTTTTGTTTTATGAATTGAGCACACACATTCTCCAAGATACACACATCTATATTTTACGTATTATGCTGCAGGTATACATGTACCCCCTACTTGTTTTCTTTATTTTTGTAAATATAGAAGAGATCTTTTACCAGTTTTGGCATACTGACTTACATTTCCTGGCTAAGTTATATGTTTTTGACCTGTAGCCAACCACATAAATGAATGGGGAAAATTTATAAATGAAGCAATATGATATATAATTACAGTCATATCCATTAAGACATCAGTAACAACGTGTTCCTAACAGAGGGTCAACAGTCCCAAGGAGTATTAAGAATCTCTGGCTGGATATTAAGAAATGTTCTCTAACTAACTCTATTCACTTATTAAAGTCTCCAAAGGGAAGATGAAGGTTATTTAAAACTGGATTGTGCAAAGCATGAGAAAAGAAAACACAGGAAAATGAGAAACAGATTAGATGTATTAGCTATATCATACTGCATTTTTGTTGTTTTATATTGTAAGGTTTATAATGAGACCATACAACAAAATGAGAGCACTCTAATGGATTAAACTAGCCTACTAGCTCTAATAATAACCACAGTAGTATCACGGGATCTGGAGCTTTTAAGTATTGCCTAATGTAATTATTTAAGCAAAGAAACAAAAAAATCCAGTCTCACTCCAACAGTTGTTCTAAATTCACAGATTTTATGATTATTCTGCATATGGAACCCCGGATTTTATAATTCCTAAACAACCACAATGGACTACACATGACTGGAATCAGAATACATAAAATATTTTAAACTAAGAGACACTCATATCTTAAGTCACACCTTCTTTCTCCACACACAAATCTTGTGCCAACTGGGTAACTTCCCAACTGGAGCAAGCACAGGCCACTGGAGCAGCTCCTGGACAGTCAGTTTGACACATCAGGGATGTACAGAAAACCCCAAACACACTTCGGCACTTTGCTTGCGTGTTCGCCATGGTTAGAACAAGATGGACAGATTCTGTGCAAATTATCTCTACATTAATTTCTTTTCAAATGTATATGTATATTTCTGTTTCTACTCTGACAAAGAGTTTCTATCTACCATGCTGCAGTAATCAAATATTAGCTTATGAAAGAGATTTCAGCAATACAGGATTCTGTGGAAAAATGACCCTAGTGAGATTCTACTTTCTGAGCATAATAATGAACTACAATAATGAACAAATAATGAAGCCCTGTTCTACTTGCAGCTAAAATTTTAATTTAGATTTTGTATCATGTAGTTAACCAATTCTCTTTAAGCAGCAGAAGAGAACCTTTGTAAGACCTATGCTTGCTACAACTACTCCTTCCTTTTCGAAATACTACCTATTTTTATTCACCAGAAACATGATGCATGATGAATTCTACAGATGAGATGATGCTACAATATTTAGAGTAGAAGAAGGTGCCAAATATATGTTGAGAAACAGGTATTTTTTATTATTTAGATCAGCAAGAGTGGTGGCTCTAGCATCTTGCTTTCCATAGCAGATATTTAGTTTGTTGTTGGGGAACAGAAATTATTTCTGCTTTTTTTAAGATGGGTAACCTAAAGCAAAGCTTTACAGCTCTGGTTGTGATATGCTACAAAGCTGAGGGACACTAAGATCTAATAACTAATCTCTACTCATTAAGGAGTTTATTTTACACATCTTGATGCTAGTTATTCCTCTGTTAGAAATTTCAGATGTTGGAATCATATTCTGATAGTCTTTCATAGCCACTTGACAGTCTAAAAACTCACAGGTTTCATTCAGTTGACAAAAATATTATTAGTAAGGTTACCTGTAAGAATCTCTGTTGCTGATGGTATCATGACCAGAATCTTCTTGTTCATCACCTGTCACACTGAAACAGACTTTCTTCCCATTCCTTTCCCCCTTTTCATTATCACTGTCTGCTGGTACTAAAGGCTCAGGCGTTTTACGTTCTGATTTGGGAGAATATGTTATTGAAGAAAGAAGGCTGCGAGACAAACAAACAAACAAAATCATGTTTTATACACTGAGCTAAGAACAGGATAACATTTCTCATCAATGTCCTCCACCTATTATTCTACAATACATGAAGGGAACGTCTTAATTCAGTCCATACCTATTTGAAACAAGGGAAGAAAGTGACACATTCCACTGTTAAAAACTGTAACAGTGAAACCCACTAGCATTACCACTCAGTCTGGTATGAAGGCAATGATTCTGGCTGGGGAAGAACTAACAGCACATCCTTGAACACTTGGGGTCAAATTTTAAATTAACTACTTTTAAACAAGAACCACGTACTTCTCAGTACAAATCGAGAAAAACCAAAGAAACTGTATCTCTGTGAAAAGCCTGTGTTTTATGAATTACTACTGCATCACACATGCCAGCCTGCAACATGAGCTATTTTACTACAGCATTTTAAGAATATTTATTAACATATCTGTGTACTTCCTGATATTCAAAGCGTTTGAGCCACTTTCACTAGTAAACCTGATGATTAATCTACAAGCTTCTGTGACGAACACAAAAGTGAAATCCAGTCAAGAAGAGAGAGCAGTGTAGACTGCTACATTTAGAATACACACAAGTACTGGAAGCAAAAGATGCATATTCTCAGGTGATTAACTCATTGAGACGTTGTAATTTACTTTCAAGATCAGAACAGCTATTACGGGCAATTGTCCTTTAATTCCTATTACTCAAACACTCCATTAGAATGACATTTTCCAACTAAAATTTGGATCTGAGAGGCAGCGTTTTTCTTGAAAAAACTACCTTCTAACTACCTGAAATCAGAAGACACTAAATTTAGATATTTTTTCCCCTGTAAAGCACTTGGACATGATAGCTGGGTTTTACTGTAGGAGCTGTCAGAATGGTCAACTGGTAAACTTTCTACCAAATGCATGGTAGGATTCAAACATGTTAGATCTTTTTGTTACACATAGTTCTTACTTTTGAAGGGAAACTAACAGGAGATGCATACCTTTTGTGAACAAAAATGCTGCCCTAATTGTTTTGAAAGGGTTGCACTCAGAATTCCTTCCTTTACTCTTATTTCTCAATGCACGTATTAGCACTGTTACATTATGCAAGGAAGGAATTCTGATTTTAAGTGATTTAGAGCTCCATCTTAATTTTGTGGGGACCTGCCAGCTGAAGTAATTAACTCTTAATCCCAACAAAGTTAAGTTTGTTCAGATACAGTTACATCAGTACTGAGCTATCACGTACTCTACCAGAAAACAACCTGGTCACCTTGAAAGTAGAAGTTTCTGGACTCAGAGCAGTGACTTCTTGCATACAAAACACATGTTCAATACCATGTTCAACTATAATGTTTTTGAGTATACACAAATCATTTCCTGACTCTCAGGAATGGACAGAGTTTTAAGAAAAAAATTAAGAAACCGTGTACTTTGGAAATGCAATTGGGTAGATTATCCCTATAATGCTGTCTGTTGACTGTATAGCAATGAATACATACCACAAATGGCGTATCAAGCTTGGTCTCATTGAATTTATGACCGGATAGACGTTAGCATAGGGTTTGACATTAACTTCAGGGAAATAAGGATGATAATCAAAGCTTTTTCTGCATAACTTTCTCTGCTAAAATCTAACAGATATATATTTATCCTATATACAGGAAAAGGTACTGATCTGAACTGCAACTGAAATATAGAAAAACTGTACAGAATGTTGACCTCAGAAAACTGTTCTTCGTACTTGTAAAACTTATTTTCTGACTATGAAAAAATAAAACGGATTCAAAATGAAATTAGACAAATTCACAGCATACCATTCTAACAGTGCTCTTAAAACAAAAGGTCCATTCCAAGAAGACCTTGTAGCACTGCCTGCTGGAAGATGAGGTGAGGTAAGGACAAGGATTAATCTATACTATTGATTTTTCTTGTGTTCCCATTATCATCCACTTCTAGGAAAACAAAAATGGGCTATGGGCAGATCCATTCTGGTAGCTTCTTGTGGATGTTTTTGTTGCAAGAAAATAATCAAGAGTAAGAAACAAGCATAATGAACTACAATTTCAACTCCTGAAAATATCTTCCCCTGAGTAATTATTTGCAAAGACACAGACAGGCTATTATATCCTCCTCTTTTATGTGACTGTTTAGTCACTGCTGCCAAGATCTCAGTAAAAGACTGATGAAGGGAGCTGGAGCTTTTCCTAAGGGAGCTTTTCTGTTTCTCTCAGCAGGCAGGCTCTTTTTCTAAGGAAATTTTTTTGCTGAACTACCATGAACGAAAACTGGAACTTTGGATAACAGAGTTCTGGAGCTGGTAGCTCTTGAGGGCACTGAAATGCTCTTAGAAACCTCGTTCAGGGAGTTTAAAACACACAAACCAAAACCTGGATTAAAAAAAAAAAAAAGCTTAAATATACTTTTTTTTTTTCTTTTAGAGTTTTGTTTTTTCTTTGTAAATACAGCATATGCACATTACATCTTCTTTGGAGTTGGTTACCTTAGATGTCTATCTCTCATAGGATAAATATGTGAATGAGTAGTCACTAACAGCTAGAAAGTCCTTGTAACTCTGAAGAAAATCTCCATGAAAACAGAAATTTGAGTCTTGACCAAAACAATCCTCACATGTGGAATTAATCCTATATGTAACCCAAATCAAGACAATCCTAAAAGTGTGTCAGAAACAAATGCAACCTGCTACGGTCAGTCAAAGCATTAAAAACTGATAGCCACAGGCAGTAACAAAAAAACCCTATGCAACCTGTAACTGTTTTGCTTTTTCCTCACCCCACAGAGGCTCGGAAAATTTTCAAGCCTCTTGTATACTCACAAGAGACATCTTTCCAAAAAGCATCTGGGACTGTGGGAGCACACCGAGTGCTTGTGAAGCAAGAAACAGCAGAGTCATCAGGGACTAAAAAAAAAACTTGAAGGACTTATCTCTGTATAACACCTGGAATCAACGGTTGGTATCTGGCAATGGAACTAAAGAAGTACTGGGATACTATTAAGCTACTTGAATGAGGAGTCAATGGAACTTTGAAAGGCTGTGGAAAGGGGACGTGTGTATTTTTTTGCATCTCTCTCTCTCCATCAGTACTGTATTTCTCACACAACTCTATCTCATCAGCAAACCATGACAAAAGTTACTACGAAGATAATGTTAGGAGTACACAGCCTTCTCTTAGACATCTCCTTCCCATAATATTCAAGCTCTCACAGATCTGCTTCACCTGCAGTCAAGGTGAAACACTTGTTTTTCAGTTCACTTTCATTCACTAACAGATAGGAGAGGTTGGGCAGATAACACTGCCCCCAGATTTTGGGAGTTGAGAGAGAGACCACTACTGACCTCAACACATAGCAGAGACATCTATAATAGTAACATGAAAGAACAACAGTTTTTCAACAGCCCTGTTATACAGGGTACCAAACAGTCATTTAGTAGCCCTATTTTTCATCATTCAATAATACATAAATTTAGAATTGTGATGTCGTGTCCATATTTTCTGTCCTGAGAAAATCATAATAATGACGATTGCTTATAATGATTAACCTATTTTATTACTCTGTCTTTTGTTTCTTACTAGTCCTAACTTTTCTCTCAAGAGTTAATTAGCAGCTGTAACTATGTTCTAATAGAATACACCATGTACTGCTGAACTGCTCACACCCAGCTTCTCTGTTCAGCACTTCTAAGTACTATAGGTCCCTTGGCTGTCCCATTTCCTGTACAGAACCACTTTCCTCCACAGTAATCATGCTCTGGCACTCCACTCAAAGTCCGGGAGGAATAAAGCATGAAAAGTCTCAGTCTTACAAACAGCAAAAGCTAAATTTTTGAAATGTATGAGGGGAAAAAAAAATGAACCGTTGTAGTTACTGACACAACTGTGCAACTCAAAATTAGTATCTGTGTGTGTATATATATATGTATACACCTGTACATACAGTAAATGTGTGTGTGTGTGTATTTATGTGTACATGTGCATGAAAAAAAGGCTCAGAACTTCCTGTGCTTTTGCATCATGGGCCCTAGGGAGTGGAAAGGAAAGGTGTGGCAGACTGGTAACTGGAACTTCCTGAAACACTGACTGAACTTCCATATATAATTTTCTGACTTCCTTGAGGAAGAGTGACAAGACAGGCTTTACAGACAGTCATTTTTAAGTGCACCCAAGCACTGAAATTAAGTTCCATTTAATTAACATCTTCAGCATGATACTTAGCAGAATTACGTAAAGGCACAGAAAACATTTTCTTTAAAAAATCTGAGGCCACTCTTACTTTCATTCCTATTGCAGTATATAACATGACTTATGACTGTGTAATGATTACATTACTATTAGAAGAGTATGAAAAAATCCCCACTCTGAAATAGCTATGAAAGGACAAATCACTGTACAGTCATCGAAATAACAGGAGAAGCAACCACTTTTCCACACTGGAGATCACGAACCATTGGCTTTTAAACTCAAAAATTATGTTATGTGTATTTTCAACATGAATAATTTCTGACATTTGCATTACATACGGGATCTTTCAAAACTGAAAGGCCTATCATTCTTCTTTATCTTCATCCCAATACAGCAAATAGCCTAGCAGTCAACCCACTTAGCTCACAAATGGAAAAGCCAGTTTTAAATCTGTCTCCTGAATTAGGACAAACTGTGATGAGACCCTGGGTCTCCCACATTCAAGCTAAGTGTCCTAATCACTCAAGAGTAGCTCTCCCTAGATCCATAGTTCTTTATTAAGGCCGATTTGGTTTTGGAAAATGTCCAACAAATTAAAATCCTCCTATGCATGAAAATGCCTTACTTGCAAAGTCATCTCCGGACTATTCAGCAATACCTGAGGAGTTCAATAAAAGCTATTTTTATACCTCTGCCATTTGTTTCCATTCCTAGTGAATCTCAAAATAATTAGCATTTCCACATTCAAGAGAAAAGCTACAAATTAAAGCGGGGGGAAAAACAATCAGGGATGCTAGGGGAAAGAACAAAATATTACCTACACCTAAATTCTTTGCCTTAATTCTGTCTGAACCCAACACTGATCCTACACTACACAAAAATGATTTCCAGTTGTATCAGTATCTTAAATAGAAAAATTAAAGGCAGGTCCAGAAGGTAACATTTACTTACTCATCTATTTGACAGACACATGTTTCCATCTCTTTCAGTGCAGCTTGTAATTTGAAAAGCAATTTCTGATAGACATCTTGTGTTTCTAAATCTTCTTCTTTTAAGAGGTACCTCAGACCATGGCCCTCTTGCTGGCCAAGAGACTGTCCTGAAGGAGCAGCCATAGTAGTAATGGTATGTTGGACATAGATCATGGGATTCAGTTTACCTGGGAATAATCCAAATACATTATATCATTATCTTTTTTTCAACATATATTTTGAAGTTCATAAAATACCCAACAGTGAACTTTTTTCCTGCTTAAAGCTTCATGTAATGGTTTAATTTTACATTTTATTTTGCATATCGAAGTCAAACTATTTAAGGAAAAAGTGTGAAACTATGACTAGCATTTATTATGCTTTAAAATAAACGTAAATATTGAAAACAGAGGGATTTCATAAAGCCTTGTCCTTAATTTTAATATTTGGGACATAAACCTAAACCAGTTACCTTTTAAGACTCTGTATCAGAAGCACTGGAAGTAGTTCTTTCAAGTGCAATGGACTTACCTTGATCAGTGTTCTTATTTTCCTTTTCGTGGGAAGAATGTTTTCTGCTGTCTAACTGTACACCAAAGGCACTACCGAGGGAAGTTGAGGTTTTAGGGTAAGACACTTCCATCACATTGATATGGCAATTGGTTGGACAGAAATCACTGCTGTGAAGTGGTGAAATCTTTGACTTAGCTTGTTTGAAGGTAGGCCAAGCTCTGTTTTTTAATACTCTTGAAAACTAGAAGGGCGAAAGAAAACAAAATTTTTATTAACAGCTTTTGATGTGTCAGCACTTGGCTGACAAAACTTGTGTACCTGACTAGAAAACAAAAGTATAAAATATTTCAGGCAACCTTGACTTCAGACATCTTGACTTCATAATTCCATCTTCCTCTATAAGAAAAAATATTTTTCATTTTATATTTCTGAGAGGTTGGGTTTTGAAGTAAATGATATTTACAATTGTAATTAGCCTTGTAACAAGGAAATAGAATTTATTTTCATTGCAACATAGTAAAATATCAAGTGTTTTCCTGGGGAGAAAGTCTGGAAATGCTCTATTATCCAGTGCTGTACTAAAAAACATTTATAAACACCTGCTGACATAGATGTTTTCAAGTCAATTTCTTGAAAAAAAAAATCTTAAATTTTTACCTGAAGCTATAATAAAGACAGAATTGGAAGCTATGAATTATGAATTCCATATTCAGGAAGAATTAAGTCCTTCCTAATGGTTTCCTGGGCTGCATTAGGAGAGCTGTTGTCAGCACATGGAAGGACATGATCCTGCCCCTCTATGCAGCACTGATGAGGCCACCACTGGAGTGCTGGGTCCAGTTCTGGGC
Organism: Caloenas nicobarica; assembly: GCF_036013445.1. Classification (NCBI taxonomy): domain Eukaryota; kingdom Metazoa; phylum Chordata; class Aves; order Columbiformes; family Columbidae; genus Caloenas; species Caloenas nicobarica. The sequence continues at coordinate 129,553,745 of NC_088246.1, read as the reverse complement.
TCCCCAGAAAGAGACACACAGGCACACCGGAGAGTCCAGCTAAGGGCCACCAAGATGGTTAAGGGACCAGATGATCTGTCCTGTGAGGAAAGGCTGAGAGAGCTAGGACTGTCCAGCCTGGAGAAAGCTCAGGGGGATCTCATCAATGTATTCAAACACCTGAAGGCAGGGTGCAAAGAGGATGGAGTCGGGTTCTTCTCAGTGGTGCCCAGTGACAGAGCCAGAAGCAATGGGCACAAACTGAAACACAGGAGGTTCCCTCTGAACATCAGGAAACACTTTTTCACTGTGAGGGTGACCAAGCACTGGCACAGGTTGCCCAGAGAGGTTGCTGGATTTCCCTCCTAAGAGATACTCAAGTGCCATCTGGACACAGTTCTGGGGCAACCATCTCTAGGTGGCTCCGCTTGAGCAGGGGTTTTGGACAAGACCTTCGGAAGTCCCTCTCAATCTCAACCATTCTGTGATTTTGAGTGATTCCGTGAAGCTAACAAACATCAGAGCATAAAAATTGCAAATACCATATTTTACAGACTTTGCTACTCCACTACCTCTTTTCTCCCCCATATATCAGCTCATCAATGATGAAAATGTTTTATGGTGTAATTCTAACACAGTGCTTAGCCACATCTCCTTCATTATAACATCCAAAATTTTGTGCACACTCTTGACCAGCCTTAGATTTATTTGGTTTTTTTAAGGTAGGCCGAGTGACTGAACTGTACTAAATTTGGACACTTAGAAAATACACCTATTTTAGAATCGCAAAAGTCAGGAGATCAAGCTCTCCCACTGGAGAAGAGACTTGTCAGTCACAAGTAAGATTTTTGTCAAAATATGTCCTTTCCACTGCAGTTTGTTGTTATGGGAAATTTTTTTCTCGAAAAGACACAATCAGTTCCAAGTCCCTGGTATTTTAACCACAGTATCTGTCCAGTCAAAATATTGCACAGACCTACCCCAGGTATGGAGCATAGCTCACGCATAAGATTATTTTCAAAGTTAATTTGCAAAGTTCCCTCCCTAATAAATATCAGTACAAATTCAGTCAGTCAAGTTTTGACTAACACTTGAGTTGAACAAAGGTATGTCCCTTCTGAGTAACAACAGGTTTTTGTGCTAGGACTTAAATTTCTGCTTATTTTGGTGTCGTTTTACTTCAGCCTGATGAACATTTGACTGATTAATAACATTTAAATATTTATATCAGAATAAGATCTGGAAGGTTACAAGAAATCCAATTATGGAATTGTTCGAAGGCTGAAGAATGTACAAATAGTTAAGAAGGGCACTAAGGACATTCAGTGATGAAAATGTTCTTGCAAGCAGTACATATTTCACATCTCAATCTCCCACACATCCTGCTCCAGAGAGACCAAATGCCTGGCTACGATTTAATCAGGTCATAAGTCAGGCCTAAAATTCTTTTCATATATGTGTTCAGAAACATCTGGTACTCATGGCACTGGACTCGAGGTCTATTATGAGCAAAATGTTCTGATAATAATAATAGTAGGAACTGCAGAAATCTACAGGGTTTCTATTTATAAAACTCAAACTTCCACAGTGAAACCAGGAACCATGCTGGGCTCAGGCACTCTGAAAGTCTCCTGTAACTATGGTTACCCTTACCTTGCCAAGAAAACGACATCTCTGTTCCTGAAATTCATTGCATTACTAATTGTCATTAAAAGCTGTAACTGTGAAACTACTGATTTTTGAGCAGATGAGCTTGGAAGTGCAGTTTGTATCAGCAAGATCTGCTTCTAGACAGTATAAGCACTATGAAAACTTCCCCGAGGCTGTTTGTTTCATACCCAGTATAATACAATAAAATTTCATGTATCTTCTTGGCCTCCTGTGAAGAGACTGTACATCATGCTCAAATTTTTTGGCTATGGGAAAGGTAAACCACCTACACATTACTTGAATTCTAAATATACTATTACTAATGTTAAAACTAATAATTTTTTTAAAGATATTTTGAATTTTAATTCATTTGAAAACACAGAGGAATATAATTCAGGCAAACAACTGACAGATCAGATGTTTGGTACTGCAGTATCAGAATCCTTTTGAGGTCTCCTTCTGTTACTCAGCTCCTCAGATTATTCAATTTCTTGTCAGAGAGGACCCTGAAAAGTCTTTGGAAAACCACTTTTTGGCCTTCATCCTACTGAAGCTACAGGTTTTCCCTACAGTTGTCCCTCCTTTTCTTTGAAAAACAAGAAAACATTATCTGTTCTTTTCCATGCAGCTTTTAGAACTGTGTGAAGCTTCTACACTGAACCTCTTTTTCCTCTTTTTTTTTTGTTTCCTTTCAATTTTTTGCGTATTAATTCTCAGAACAGAGTGGTTTGTAAATGTCCCAACTCAGACCCCAACTGAGATAAGATAGGGCAGAGCCAGTTCTTTGTTACCATTTTGGGCCTACTTCAAACTAGTTCCCACCCCCAAGAACTAGCTTGTATGGGAGAGGAACTAGAAGCCAAGATAAGAACATAAGTTTGCATTAACAAACTGGCAAATGGTTGATTCATTTATGCCCTGCTTAGCAAAACAACTATAGAGAAATACACTGACTGCAACTAGAGGTCATACTTTATTCATTCACATCTCATTAATTTAGATGTCAACTGTATGAAAATCAGCACTTTCTCCTTTTTTTTCCTGTGCTACGTGTTTTATTAACCCAAGTTAATCTAACAATTTACAGAGCTATTACTATTAATAGTCTTGCTAGAAAAAGTCGTACCAATATGAAGGACATAAAAGATGAATAAAAGAGTAACAATTCGGTATTTAAAATTAAGATGCATTAGAAGGAAAAAAAACAATTCAGCTGTTATTGCCTCATTTTGGTTAACATCTGCAAATTCACTAGAATATTGGTTTAAGGCATTTACAAGAATGCTGGGCCTTCGATGGGAAATATGCAGTTGATTGTATCTGCAACTGAAGACAGCAAACAAGTAAGGATACAATCTACCCAGTGTCTAAATAAGGGATAATAAAGAGCACAGTTTGAAAAGAATTATTGCAGTTATTCAGTTTAGGCATTCACACCTCAAAATAGCTAAACTTTCAGCCATATTTTTGTCATTGCAATAGACATCTTGAAGATTTATTCAAACTGTACCACATTCCCTTGTTTTTCCCTTAAAAGACAAATATCACCAAGCTTAGGACATGGAGGTTGCACCTTTTTATAACTAGAGATTCTTCGGTAGATATGCTCAATTTTCTCACTGCAGATGACACTGAATTTACTTTGAAGCTCGGTGGGGATCACTTCATTTAAGGAATTGAGGCTGTTGCAATTCTGCACAAAATGTTCATCGCTTTTTGCCAGTGCTTCAAGAATCTAAGATAATAAAAACAAAAGCAGTATGTTATGAAATCAGATGACTAAGATAACCCCTTACTTAATATCCCTTAGAATTAAAGCTGAAAAGCCTGATAATCAGTTGCCTTTTAACATTACAGGCAATGCTGCATAACAACAATTAATGAAACTTAGGAAGCAAAGAGGTTTCTTTAAATCTATTCCCTGCATAAGTTATGCCTATAATAAGCACTTTTATTTAACTTCTCATGACATTGTCTGATAATTAATTTACTACTAATTTCCTACTAATGTAACCACTATAGCTCCTCTGAAATACATCACCTGCTGTATTTACCTGAACAGCACATATTATGCAAAGCTGATGAAGGAATTCATTACTTGTAGCAAAACCTTGGTTTTGCACTAGAAGTGACACTAACACATTGAAAAAGCACAGAAGAAAACTGAGTGCTATCCTCTTATATATTCTGCATATATAAATGGGAGATGGGGAACAGAAGCAGCTATATTGCCCAGCAAACACTCAAGTTTTCCTATGACAGAAGTCCCACCAGCAAATGATGCTGATAGATAACTGGAAAAAAAAGGCATGTTGAAGAGGTGAGGGTAGGATACAGCCCTAGTTTTGGAGTTAGAGTTACATTTCAGGCATTGAAACTCTCTATATTAGGAAACTTGGAAGATGCCTACTGCTAGTTGGGTCCAACTCTGAAGATGTGTTTGAAAAACACACCCCAAATAACTTTCTAAGAGAGGCACCCAAAATCCAGATTAAGGCCCCTAAAGAAGAAGAGAGCTACTCAAAGCAGTGTGGACAAACAACACATACAGTATGACTCCATCATGGGACTTAGGTCTGTAATTCACTTCTGCTACAACTCATTATTATACTATCCACCATCAGAGACGTAACATACGATTTATAAACTTCATCAAGGAGTTTGGAAAAACATGGTAACATACAGAAATTTTAAAGTGCAAAATCTGAAGTTTTTAAGAAGTCACAGATTAAAAAGTAGCAGATCCTGAGAGAATTTTTTTCTCAGGTCCCCAGCAGGATGAATTAAGGAAAGTCTTTAACAGTTCTGCTACAGTGTTTAATTACTGTATTAAAACATCCCAGTCACTTTGGTCATACTTCTAAGCTTCCTTTATGTCGGGTTTAATTAATAATAGAAATGCAAATAATTCAGGTGAGGTTTTTTTGCAGCTGTATATTAAAATAAGTACACTCAAAACCAATAACTTATGCAGTACAACTTTGGACGCTTTCTCATCATAACAACTAGCACAAAGATTTGCACAATTTAGGAAAGCAGTCTGAGATTATTTCACTCCCCTACTACATATGATGCAAACTAGAGATGTTTAAAAATGCAAAGTAACAATAAATACACAGCAAATAGAGAAAGAAGCATATGGAGAGAAGCATAAGACCCCACTGAACGCACAGAGAAGTTTATGTTTAGAGTATTTAAAACCATTTGTAGACAGTTATATTTGATGAAACGCTACTACAATTTGTACTATTGCCTTTGAGCTAAGGGATCTTCTTTTCCTACCAGTGGACCTTTTGTAGCCATTTAGACCACTATCACTTGATATAAACTTTATATTATGCTAACATAGTCACATTACATTCCCTTATTGTTTTTTAATAATTTCTAAGTATTTAATTAGCCAGCCTAAACACTAAGGGTGATGACACTGCATTATTTAAGGCCAGAATTTGTGTGCTGAAAGTACTTCTTTACTTAGCTACTCCATCTAGAGCAATGGAAAAATATTTCATAAGCCATTAGAAAAAAAAACATTAAATGTTTTACATGAAATTGTGATTACAACAGGAATTAACATCTTTCAGGTCAATGACCTGAAGCACTGCCTAGACCAGATCTAGCAAATCTCATCGTGTTGGTGCATGAAGTTACTTCCCTGTCTGTCAACCTGACCTGCTCCAAAGTGAAGTCAGGGAAAAGAAACAGGTGCCCATGCCTCATTCATTTCAATAAGTGATCAGTACTTTAGTTTATATTTCTAATGGAAGATCGACAGAAAAAGAAATGTGCAGATATCAATGCACTCCCCAAAATTTAGGCTTTCATACTTTTATTAAGTGTACTTTGTTAGCATGCATATGTGTGTGAAAAGATAAAAACAAACTTAGTAAAAGCTATATGACTACATTATTTGTCCGTTTGGCTCAGACAATGACCAGACATATATATAAAAAAATTCACAACCCCTTCAGAGCAATCACAGATTTTGCCATTTGGAAATATTCACAAAATAAAAATTCCGAAGTAAACTCTGAATTTGGACTTGCATTTTTTCTTCCTCTGTGGTATCACCAATATATGCACAGGTTTATTTAACTTTCAGACATACAAAAGACCAATGTTGTGCTACTTCTTTTACTGAAACAAATTTCGAAAGTTGCACATGCAGTTCTGCTGAGATTAAGGAACTTTTGGAAACTACGGCCTGCCTTCACCAAGTTTTGACATTTTAGTGAGTCTTTGACTTTCTTTCAAGTTTTATTTGATAATTAAGAAAAAGGAGAGAGGGGCAGGAGGAACTGAAGACTTTCAAGTTCTTTAACATCTTTTCAGTTCAGAGGCTCAATTTATAATCGCACCATAACTTTGTTTGCCTCCTGAGTACACAGTCATCCTTCAAAATGTCAGAGGGATACAGGTGACCAAATATAAGGTATTAAATACATATAATCCTAAGAATAAGCAAAAGACAGAAGTTGCTCCACTGGTATTAAGCATAGTAAGAATTAACACATACAAAAATTGCTTCATACCTTTGCAGTCAAGCTGAAAAATCCCTTCGGTTCAATCATCTTTTCTAACACGTGGCACTTTATTCCAGCTGTGCTGTCATACTCATAAACTACTCCATACTCCAGATGAACATTGTCAACAGTCAAACTCACATGATCTTTCTTCCCATCAATTATTGCCATAGTGTTAAATTTGTCAATTACCTCTAGAATAAAGAAAAGAACACAAATCAGTTGAGGAGGGTTGGCCATTGAACTGAAAGGGACATAAGCATATATTCTAGAAACAGGTATTTCAAATCATTCTATTTAAAAAACACTCATTAAAAACTCCAGCTACCAGCCGAATGACTTAAAAATCACAACACCAGTAGGTTTATGGATGCTCAAATACTAGATTGCTGAAGAGGCATGAGCAGACAAGTCACTGTAGTCTCTCTTTACAGTTATTGAAGGGGACAAATTCAATTTCATTTATAATCCAGAGAAATAAAAAAGCAACCAAAAAAAGGGAAAACTGAGAACTTCTAAATAAACTAGAAGAAAATGACCATGAAAAGTGTCAACATTCAGAAATGAAAGCACAATATCAGCATTTACCCAGAGAACATAAACACAGTTCACACGTTAAGTGTCTCTTTCATCACCATGACGCATATGAATGCAGCTTTATCTAAATGTTAATTGCCTGAAAATAATCTGAAGGATAGCTGATTTCTCATGCAGTAGTGACTAACACATCTAATTTAGCCTTAAATTATTACTAGTGGTGAAAATACATCAGGTAATTCCTAGTATTATCTATTCTATGAATGAAAATTGAACAAATTTTCCCTTAAGTGTTCACAGCAGCTTTTTCTGAAAATGGGAAGTAAAATAATTTTCAGAGAACAGCATGTTAAATTTACATCTTCAGAATACATAAAAAAGCAACTCCTTATGTAAATCATATCTTACAGTCTGCTTGCAATTTCCTTTCTGAAAACAAAACCCACTGCCTATATTTTCCTAGCTACTACACCAACATTCTGAGCAACAACAAAATCAAAACAAGCCTCACACACCTTCCACTTTGCAGTCAAAGGCATCTCCTCCATCATCTCCAGAGGGCTTGGTGGTTGTTTTCTGAAGATCTTCCTGTGCACTTTCAATGCTGTTGTAAACCCACTGTATAGAATCTTGCTAAAAAACAACACAAAAAAGGCAGCTAGGACAAGCTTTGCAAGTGCAATTGATAGCAACTTATTTCACTGCTCTGAAACATGAAACAGATGTTTTAATTCCCTGATTATTATCAGCTTTATCGCCTTCTGAACTCCAAGTTGAAAATAATATTGTGAAAACTGCAGAGAATTTTGGTTTTGTCTAAAACCATCTGAAGCATTTTGTTAACTCATTTTTTATTTCAGAGTATACTGTCACGAGACAGTATGAAATCGGTGACAGCATGACATCTACCAGTTTCATTTCTCTGCCAAAAATAATTTAAGACATTTCAAACCAAACCGTACCTTGAAAAATATTTGGGAGAAGAAATAGTGAAAAAATAAAGACAACCAACTTTTGCATTGCTAAATCTGCTGTGCATCCACGAATTTACTGGCAAATATGGAACACCAACCAAAGACACAGTATGTCCAGTTAATCTGTCACCTACACACCACTGGCAAGAAGAATATACACTGCAGCCTTCATTACCTATTTTTGCCTTGACTACAGTTATTTTACAAAAAGTTTTTCATCTATCCAACTGATTTGCAAAACACCCAAAAAAGACAGAATCACAGGTCCCAAAAGTTCAGCATCTTATGTGACTGACACGTGAGGACAGTAATGGTGGCTTGGTCATACAACCTATGAAGAAGCCACGTGTACACCTCACATCTTGTTCTCCCCCCCTCACTCAGCCACATGCCCATCACATCCTCGTGGAAGGGCCTGTCAAGTACGGCATCTCCAGACTAGTCTTCTCTTCACGTTACACTTCAAAAGAAGCTTGACAGTCATTTAATCACTGCCTCTCTAACAGCTACAGTAGAATAAACGACACAATCATGACCAATCTGAATTCACAGACTTTAAAAATAAGTTTGTGGAAGAATTCAAAGTTAAGGAAGGATACCAGCGTTTAAGCTAAATATTACAATTTTCACGTAAAATGCCAAGTACATCTGATTATGCTTTGTTAATATACAACATCCAGCTGCTATCTTTAACCCATTAATCATAGATGACTGAATGTTTGAAAGATTAAGCTACTCTTTCTCTCTAGTTTTCCTAGATTCGTGCATGCCTCACTTTTCATCCAATGGTACTGAAATATTTTAATAAGGAAGCTTAACTTTCAGAGCTCTCTGTCAATTGTTGGAAGACACCTGTGCACAAGCCGACAGACAGAAACGCTTCTGAAACCCACACCTCTTCACAGGTACACCTGAAATCCTGCTGCTTGTTTATGGAGTCCTAGGGGTCTGCTTGCCAGTATTAAGACTGACATGCCAATCTCTAATAGGAGATTTACATTATGTCAAAGGGTTCCTTCATTATGTAAACGTAACATGGCCTCATGGAAGGACTAACTACTTAAACTGGAAGCCCCTCTTTCAAAGTTAACACAAGATGTAACGCAATATGATTTAGAGCAATGTTCTCCGCAAGAATTACAGAGGCACAAACTAAGCATAAATCTGTCACATCTTGGTTAGCATCACTGCAAAGAAATCATAATTCCAAGAAGTAAAATCTGCTTTCAATTTTCTTTATCCAGACAGGACAGAAAGAATAGAAACATTGTCCAACAGAAGTTACAGTTATTCACAGTGCAAGAATCTGAAATGAGACTTCACACTCCAGACAAGCAGGAAGATTCCTCACCCTGAGAAGTAGAATATGCAGGAAATATAAAAAGACCCCTTTCAATTACACAATTGCCAACCACAGGGGAGCCTGTAGTATTCATGTTAATTAAATTATAGGCTAATGCGCTGTACTTACAAAATAGGAGAAATCCATAGTCATCTTCCAAATAATTAAAAACCCAAATTTCTGAATAGGAAATGAAATTTTAGCTGCCTTGACAGCAGTGGGAACACTGCCATTTATTCCAGTCTAGACAGGTCTCCCGTAGTATTTGATAGCACTATATCCTAAACGAAGTTTTACTTGTCTGTCTGAGGGATTTTAGTTATGATTTGCTGAATTATGATCAGCTACTTTTTAAGATCAAAATAAAAAACAGTTATGGACTCCAACATATTACACAAGTGGATTAAAAAACAAATACACACACAGAGTAATTTTGTATACCAAGGCATTCATGCCAGCCAACATTAATCAATCCTCTTTGGATGCCATTAATCTCTATAGGAACTCCATAGTTACACACAGAGAGAACACATCTGCTGTAAAGAATTTAATTTATCTTTTATTCTAGGTGGTTTTGCTACTAGTGAACAAAGCATCTTCTCTTTATTAGAGCTTATCTTCTTTTAAAGAATAGGCGAGCTTGATCTTGATGTGCTATGTAACAACTTCAATTCTGTATTAGAGTTTAAACACAAACATCCAGACAAACATTTTCATAAAGACTGTACTTGCATGACACAGCTCTAGCTACTTCTTACTTGTAATTCTGATCTCATATCTATGCAGTAGGTGTGGGAGAAGGATTTCACTCTTGATTTTAATTGGATTTTTCTTCTCAATTAACATGCACTGGAAGAGTTTGTGAAGTTAATTAATTATACTGGTTCACAGTTTATGAAAAATTTGCAGGGATGAATCCAGCTGGTTTTGGTTTTCTTCTTTCTTAATTTGTGTCTTGGAAACTTAAGATTTTCTCCTAAACTAATGTGAAAAAGGTAATAAAAACTGCATGCTTATGCTAAAAAAAAGGGAAATTTTTAGTCCTTGAATGTATGTTTATTTCCAAGACTGGAATGCAATGGGAACACAGAGACTTTTATGGATGGAGTATGTGCACTCTGCTCTCTATGTGCTGAAGTGTTACAAAATTCTGGAAGAAGATCAGCTTTTTGCATTGCACTTTCCTGCTGCTGAGCAGGCAGTGAGCTGTGTAAATCTCTCTCCATCATGATGGGAATATACCTCAGAATGCCTTCCACGCAGAACTGCAGAAGCATTCAAAATAATCTTTCCAGTGTTCCATATGCAAAAAAAATCGCTGTAAGCTTAGATGTACTTCAGTGCAGGAATTAAACAGACCTTGAATATGAGCAAAATATTGAGCAATCTTCAGCTTTTCTAATTCAACTGGCTTTCTTTCACTTTTATTCACTCATTTCCCCTCATCCCACTCAAACACAACAGATATGTGGACAGAGGTACACAACACACTGTTTGCTTTGACCAAAAAAAAATTTAGAATAAAATCTGCAAGGGTACAAGGTGAGATGTACCTGCATTGGCCTCCTGTACTTCCTGCACGCTGTGACATGCGCAATAACACTTGCATGAGTCTCTTTGCTGACATTAATTCCATTTACTTTGATTATGCATTGGCCAGGGTGGAGACCTGCTGCAGCTGCTACTGTTCCTATTAAAAAACAAAACAAAACAAACTTAGTTAACCAACTTGTTTTCCTAAACATCTCCTTTAAACTTACAGTTCAAAGGCCTCATTTTTTAAATTAGAATCTGCTCCCACTGATTTTTGCATACTTCCCCTGATCACAGAGTGCTTCTGCAGTCAGGTGGACTCCAAAAAAATTGTGTTCTCCAGCAGATGATGCCATTAAAAGGGACCAGATTACTTTCAAAAGGCTGTTTTATAAAACCAACATTGATTAGTGATATGAAAATGTGGAAAATATGTCCTAAAGGATTTTAAAAGGATAAAAAGGCTCGTGATTGAAACTCACTAATTATAACTTAGGCCACTTTTACTTCAAATTCTTTTATATGCTCCAAGATTATGAGTTTCTTTACTACTTCAGGTGTCTCTGTCTTACATACAAAGTAGAACATACTAGAATTTCTTGTTAAACATTAAGTGAAATATCCAAACCCAAAAACATTTCCAAGGATCTTGTTCTTATTTTAATATTTTTACCAACTTAATTATAACAGAGTGCCTTACAGCTTTAATCAAAATACCAAAAGATAATCAAGTAGGACATCTCAAATTTAATTATTTTTTGGGGAAAAAACAAAACAAAACATTCCCTTTGAGCAACGTAAAATATATGGTTCAATGATTTATTTTCACAATGGAATAAGTATCTTGGGAAAATCTGTCCACTGAATAGGTACTGCAAAAATAGCAGCTGTCTTCAGGTCTTTTCAGTGTGACTTAAGTCCACTCCTAAAAGACAGCCTGCTGGAGTATGACCTTAGTTCCAGCTACCTGAACGTTCACCTCCTTCATGTCTCTCTCGATACTGCCGCAAAGGTGCCAGGGAAGTCAAAATCTATTGCCTGGAGACTGCAAGGCTGAGGTTCAGAAGCCAGCCGCTATGCAAGAAAGGCTACACTGAATTTGCAGGGCTGACAAAGATAAAAGCTACATCATGACTTGTCAGCTGAACGTATCTGACAAGGAAATAACTTAAAAGAATATACATGGGTTCCCTCATTTTAGGTACTATCAGCTTAGATGATAGCTGCATTTTAAATCTAATGTCAAAAAGTCTTTGGCAATGACACCAGTACAGCTATTGCAATCCTCCCCCCCGCAAAGATTTTAAAATAAACATTTAAATAGGCCTCATTAAATCTCTCTCAAACAAAAAAAAATCTCTTCGAAAAATCCAAGGTCAATTTAGCAAAGTATTTAAGCATATGCTTAATATCTTTCAGGTTTAGTAAACCACACATGCAAGCACTTACATACTGTTGAGGCTAATTGGAATACAGTATGTGCTTAATGAATAAGGATAGGCAGTTGAATTGAGATCCAGGTGCAGAAATAATTATCATATCAGCTCAACAGTCTGTAGTTTATTAGACTTTCTCTTGAAAATCTAATTTCTGGCACCACAGCCTAGAAAAAGAAGTAATCTAGCTCTGTTCCAATATGGCTGCTTTGCGGATCTGTTCTCTCTAAATTCCTCAGCTACAAAGGGAGGAGGGGGGTAAAAAGGACACAACTGCCACACAATAGCTGAAAATACAGTGTCAGTTGGCTCTACCATGAACAACATGCAACAGCAACAAAAAATGCTTCAATTTCTTTTATTGCTGGTGCACCAGTCAAGAATATAGTGAGTTATGGATGGCAAGCATTTGACAATCATATCACAAAATGGACAAAAGAGTATTTAGAGGGAACATCTGCAATTACTACGACAGACTGGGTCACTAGCACCCTTGAGAAGATTTGTGAAAAGTACATTTCCTGTAAAACGTTTTCAGATCATTGCAGAACCATATGGCCACCTAACAAATTAACGCTCAGGGAGAAGGTGATTTTGCATCCATCAGCTATTCCTCAGTCTGTGAAGAAGGCATGGCCTTAACTTCCCTACGTTTGTATAAATACATACCAAAATTTAAAAAAAAAAAATCTATCCAAAGCTACAAAATATAAGAACACTAAATAATCTTATTTCATTTTAGTTAATATTGTTTGTTATTGGAGGGGGGGAATCTAAGCTGAATCACTGGACCTAATTTTGATTTATCCCAGCCATGCCTTTTTGTTATTAAGTGTATATTTACCACTACAGCTCTTACAGCTTACCTCTCCCAACAGCATGGACGACTGATGGCCCAAAGCCCCGGATTTGGAATCCAAGTCCATCTGCGGAGTCTGGAATCTTCACTGTCCTGATACAAGCAAAGATTCAATATGAATGGAGCAAAAGGTAGCATTTTGTTATTCAGGGTAAAAGCGGACAGCAATAAGTAGCTTACAAGGGTGTTAAGAGTCCACACTTTCATCCAGTTCGCAGTTTCAGATTCAGCACCATTCATATTCCAGATATGTTGCACCACTGACATCAAGAAGAGCAGCAAGCTGAGGTACCGAAACCAATCAGAGGAAGGCAATACTAATTTGCAGGGAGATTCAATATGCCATTTATGACCAAAGCACCACCATAGCTTTAAAATTCCTCCCAAAGGGACTGTGATTTGGGTAAGTTGCCACAGCACAGCATCACTGAAAGCCCTGGGAAGGTAGCTGGTGTCTCAGCCAAGAGGACAGAGCCTGGGGACCACAGACCACGGCAGGCCTGGTCAGATGAGCTGCTGAAGACTGCAAAGACTAGATCCGTATTACAATTTGTTAACGTATAAGTCAGTGGTGTCAAACTCATTTTCACTGGGGGCCACATCAGCCTTGCAGTTGCCTTCAAAGGCAAGCAGGTAACTACTCCTACATTTATACAGTCCTAAAATTACATTTGGCCCTTTGAAGGCAACCGCAAGGCTGATGTGGACCCTGGTGAAAATGAGTTTGACACCCCTGATTTAAGTGTCTACTTGGTGAGTTTTATTAAAAAAATATTTTGTTGCAGTATTTCTGAACAGCTATGCAAAGTATTGAGTTTTGTAAAGCAAGAATCACCTACTACTGTTCATTAACTTGTAAGCACATTGTGCTACGCTCCCGTTTGGTCTAAGTGCGACAGTAATAAACCAACTGACAAACATAACCAACAAAAACACAGTTCTGAGAATCAAAATTCACATCTGTTCCTTAAAATGAAGCCCTGAGCTCACCCAAAGTAAGCGAGCACGCCCACATGATATCAGCTCAGGTTCCAGAAAAAGCAACACAGCGACATTAGACCTTATCAGAGCTAGCCAGGTCATGCATAACAGTGCACTGATTTAACTTTGCAGCCTTTACTTCCAGAGCTGGCTCTGTTATTATTTGAGGGATCTTTGCTCTGAACTCCATTTGCCAGTTCAAAAGCAGAAAAAAAAAAAAAAAAATCAAATTGATGCTGAAAACTGATTTTAAAATACATTTGACTGTAATAAACTTGATTTACAGCTATTTTTTAATAATATCATTGCATCGCTTCTTATATGGTCTTTTTTTTCTGGTATACATAATGTTCAGTATTCGAAGACTATTATCAGTAGAGGTGAGATCCAAAACCCATTGAAGTATATATATATTTTTTAAAAATATTAGAACATTCTTGAGTTTAATAAATTTTCATGTGAAATATTTTCATAAGTATAGCATCATATACTACACTTACATATTAACTAAGGTTGATACTATCTATATGGTTTCGTTCTGAAAATGCTTTGTGAACATGCTAATGAGCTATGAAAGACCATCACTGGCAGTTTAGGCTAAGAATTTAGGAAAGATCTGTCTCTTCTGCCAACACAGCTGTGCTAGCAGCAGCTCCTGACAAAAAGCAGGCAGCACTGTGAAAGGAACTCGTCAACTCCTCTGAAGTCCTCATTCACTAGATCATCTCCATCAACCTTGAAATTCACCCACATTTTCACTGGCAAGTTGTGTCAGAAATTAAACCAAGATCTACACTAAAGAAAGGTGAAGATATGGCTTTTATGCTTGCTACAACATTAATATCTACTGGTGCTGGTGTGGGGGTTTTTTTGTTGTTGTTTTTGTTTGGGGGTTTTTTTTGGAGTATCAGTCCAGATTATGAACTTTATGCCATTTTTCTTTCTTTACTCTTCTCCTATTGTATTTCTCAAGACACCTTTGCTTATTAAGAGGAGAAACTGGTTGCCATTCTAGCGCTGAACCAGAGCCATTCCCAAGGCACCCCATGTATGCCTGCTGGTAACACAGGGTGGTTCTTCCTTAACCTACAAAATTTGGTCGGAATTACTCCTGACCACTGTTTCTCACTCCCCTCTTTCTTCGCTATGTATAAACTAGTAACAACTGCACTACCTTTATTAATAGACCTGTGCCCATTTACATACTTAGTGAACCCAGCCAGTAGGCCTCGCTTTTTATTTATTTTACATAACAAAAAATGCATTCAGGTAGGAAAGGTCAAATCTGTCTACAGAAATGCATCTGTTAGATAAAGATGGGGAGCTCTTTACTTGCTCCTGCTGTTTACACAACCAGCACACAAGCTGAAGGGGCCCATTAGATCACAAAGCCCGACTTCTGCCAAACCAGCCACTAAGTCCCAGACAGAGCAACTTGTTTAATAAACACTGTGAGAGATAAGTGGTCAAAACTATTCACATAGTCAAGGAAATTTCATTTACACTTGCAGTTCCTGCATGTCTTTAAAGTGGCAGAGCTGATGATCTAAAGCGCTTTTGCTGACGGAAAAATGTAATAAAACAAATTCAAAGCAGACCAAATGGCTTGAATTTACAAAGTCAGATTAGATACAGCATTTAAACTAACTTTACAGCAGTGCTGTCTGAACTTCCACTGGTCTTTTTAAAATTCACTTCAACTGTAGTTTGTAAGAATTCCCCCAAAGGCACAACAACTTACTCCCGTGGCTTAGTGCTCACAAGAACCCGCAGGGGCTTTCTGCTGTTCAAACACGCTTTCAGGAAACAATCCACTTCACTGAAGGGGCGCAGAAAAACCAGGTCACCATTAATGGCAAAGATTTTTTTCCCAACTTCCAAGCCTGCCATCTAGAAAACAGTAACAGTTGTGTGTATGTTTGCCTTTTAGAACCACTAACATTTTATTTTCTTCTGCTAACATGCAACCTCAGTAGGAATAATGACACGCACGCTTCCTTTACATTCTTTATGTCTCCTTCACAGACCACACACAAAAGACTTATACCACAAAATGTTTCTAGAACTGGTTAAATTGACATGAGGGTACAATAAACACCCATTCTGAAGAGACATAAATACAAGACCTAGCTTTATGACGATTATGACAGTATTACAATATCAGTTAATATTTGGAATATTTAACACAGTTTTCATTGAGCCAGTTTATTTTTTTATGATGTTACCTAGTTTGTCCATCCATCATTCTCCAAAGCAAGTAAAGCCTTTTTTCATAAGGATTAAAGATTAATATTTTAGTAAGTGAGCATTTAGTACATGCCAGAACAAAACAATATCCTTAAATGTTTCATGGCCTTTGAGCCAAAGGTATGGCAAGTCAAATTGCACACAGTTTTTAAACTCTAGTCTAACACGAAAGGAACTGTAAGCAGTTGGATGGCACAAGGACACAGAGCGGCTCAGGGCACAGGCTAAGCCTTAGCACCATCTGAGGTGATGGTAGAACTTGACTGCTAGAAACCACCCTGGATACAGCTCTGTGGCTGTATTATGTTATTGATTCACTGTATTTATTTTTATCTTAAATTTCTATTCCACCATGAGATTTAGAAAGGCTTGAAATCTAGGTCTAAATTATTTCCCTCATGGAACAGACTCATACTTTATGTTCACATGTATAGAGACTCCCATCAGTTCAGTAAAACATGAATTTACCCAAAGAGTATCTAGAGCAATACTAACAAACAGAAAGGCTGTAATTTATTCATTCAGATTCTTTAATTCTAGACTTCATCCAAAGCTTGGTAATCCTTTATTATGAAATATATCAAGTGCAACTCATAGACTAAATTTATTGATTTCATATTCTACCAAAAATGTTTATTCCACTCAAGATTAACGTCATCACTGGAATAATATAAAATGTATAAAAATAAAATGATAAATTTTATATCACCACTCAGTACAACAATTTACCTGTGCAGAAATTGATAATGGTGAGAGCAATATTTAAAAAAAAAAAAAAAGGAAAAATATTCATAACCACAGCTTTCTTGGAAAGTTGTCATTGTTACCTTCTACTACTATAGATTTTCCTAGCTGATGTACAACATATAGACCTGTGATCAAGTGAATAAAACAGGGAAGATAATTTATTATACTTGATACCTCAGCATTTGATCCTTTTTCCACCACTTTAATAATTGGCACCTTATTTTTATCTTCTAAACCAAAACCATAGGTGCCTTCATTAGATTTAATCTGAAAAATAAAATTGTTCAAAATATTGTTCAGAAAGGCATTAAGAGCAGCTGAAGTAAATCCCCATTATTAAACAATATATAGTGCTAATTTATCGTCACTACAACCAATTTTTTTACTCAAAGCAGACAATCATTGGGTTTCACTCACCAGTAATGACTTTGCTATGACATTTTCCACGACTTTCAGATCATGTTTCATGAGTCTGTGCTTCATATTTGACCCTTCCATTTCTTCATCCGCATAAAAACGGAACAGCAGTGGTTCATCTTTAAATTCGCTTTTCTCTAAAACTATATGATACAAAACCACACATATTAATCCTTTTTTTTTCTTTTAAACTTTTGAATATCTTTCACGAACCATAAAATACTGAACATGCATACACATATTGAATGCTAGCAAACTGG
The DNA here is from genome assembly GCF_036013445.1 of Caloenas nicobarica. Taxonomy (NCBI): domain Eukaryota; kingdom Metazoa; phylum Chordata; class Aves; order Columbiformes; family Columbidae; genus Caloenas; species Caloenas nicobarica. Next base: position 129,536,260 of record NC_088246.1, on the reverse strand, counting down.
TTTTGCGTGTGAACCTAAGTAAATCTTCACTTTTAACATAAACAAGGATTTTTATTTGGATCTATTACAGACAGGTATCACTGAGCTCATTGTCAACTACAACATCTAGATTCCACCAAGCTGAAGAAGACACATTAGCCTGAAATGGTTCTAGTGAAAATTCCAAGCACAGGGATATTTCCTAAAAAATATTTTTTAAAATTATTTTGAAAAGTTCTGGACAGCTGCTGGAGATGCTCACCACCAAGTTCTGGCACCCTCCATGTGGTGAAGCATGTCAAGTTCAGTATTAGAAATTGGTTTGGTGGGATGTGGACGAAACTGGCAGATGGATGAAGTTTGTGTGTTTAAAAGTCAAAAGAAAAAGAACAAACAGTGCCAGAGAGGAAGTTAATTCTCCTTCCTTCTCTACACAAGTTGATGAGAAAACCATTTCTTCCTCTTTTCATTTCAGTAAATGATCTACTGCTTCAATGCTTTCACTGAAATCTTCCCTCTGATGGTATTAAGAGTGACCTTGTTCACCTCATTTTTGGTACTGCACATCTCTCTCCTCTCCTTTCTTCGTTTGCCGCTGTCCTTATGATTTTCTCATTTTTCTACAATCCACTTTCTGCTATTGTCACCACTTCACTTTTTTAAAGTTGTGCTCTTTCATACTTTATTCATTCCCCCCAAAATGTCTCACTTCTTTCCTACATATTTCCTAAATTTTTGAAGTCTCATCTGTGCAAACATGTATTACCTACTTAAGAAATCTCTTTTGAAGTGTCTAATAAAACTGTCTCCCCTAAATCCTTTAGAAACTGAAATCTTCAGTACAAGCTATAAAATTGACTGAAAATTCTTTTCAGAGCATACAACAGCTATTTTTTCTTGAAGACTGTAGCACCGGTCTCTTCAGCAATACAGTGAAACGACTTCCTATCCCTTCTGTAATATCTTTACCAGCCCCTGCGTTTCCTTCCAACTATGTAGACAGCATTAAACAAAAGGTAAGCATAGTTTGTACAGAATGTATTTACTTACCATGGTGCATAAACCCATTATCACAAAGAGCTACACCAAATATCATAGCTTCCTCCCTCGTCCGGCAGTCCCCCTGTTAAAACATCGCATATTTTTTAAAAATATTTTTCAATATAGCAGCAAAATGGTTTCTATGTACAATGGCATAACCTCACAGGTGTGGCAATGATTGTATATTTACCACCACCGCCTTTATATATGCACTTATAGCACACACATAAAACAGTATATACATGCTTATCATAGAACCATAGAACAGTCTGGTTTGGAAGGGACCTTTATGTAGTAATACCTCTTTATAGTTACAAATAAATGTGTAAACATTTTAGTAACACTGAACATAATAGAATCTAAAAGCGTCCAAGTTTTTAACTTTTGTTTTGTAAAACTGGTGCATGTTAACTGAGTGAATAGGACACCCTGTTCTTGTTCCTAGTCCCCTTAAAATACCACAGAACTGATGACAACAAATTAGTACTGACTTTTATCCATCTAGTCAGTAACTTAAGAGTTTTTCAGAGCCTATCCATTTCATTTTAAGCCATAAACAATATTACATGTTGAATCACAAAGCTAAGTCCCATTAACACATTTAAAGTTCAATTGCAAATAAGATAAGCACAAAAGGGATGAACAGCATGGCTGCTGACAGCTGATTTCTGTTACTTTAAGAAGATTACACTCACACACTCTGTTCTAATAACCCTTACACAAAGCGTTTCCATGTTATTCTGTTTAATACATCACTACTTTTCAAATTAGAACTCAAATGCAAAATGTACATAAATCCGAAGGTTTATACTTGCCTGTGCAATCAACCAGTCTATGAGTTTGTTAGCCATGACAACAGATTTGTAGGTTCTCAAGTGATAATCTTTATCCCTGTTTAAAATTTAAAAAAAAAAAAAAATTAAAAAAAGTCAAACAAAACCTCAAAAGAGCCTAACATAAAAAAACCCTATGTATTTTATAAACAAGTTAGTGCAAGGAATGGAACATTTTTTAACAGTTCAGAAGTTGCCTCTGGAGTAAAAAAGCAAGTTGACCCTTTCAGTGTGGACAGAAGGGAGGCTGACCAGATCTTACTTGAGCGATAGCGTCACTGGAGTAAAATGTCAGTTGTTCTGTTAAAGCTGGGACTCTCCAGATGAGGTAATAGAGTGTTAGTAAAGGAGTATATTAATACATACAGTAAGCATACAAGCATATGCATCAGAACCTAGAAGACTCTAAAATTCTGTTAAAAAAGGTCATATTGAATGGAGTTCGCAACCATTTAATGATTCAGTTATGCTTTTTGTCACGATAGCCCTTCAATCTTGTTTGGTTACTCCCAAGAGACCAATCTTGAAAGCATGGATTAGGTTCCTACATTCAAACACAGTATCTTCAGATTATATACTTCTTCCGAATGACTCTTTATGGATTTCCCAATTGGACTCACCTAATTACAGGGGTAAACAGACTGTGAAGGCGACAGTACAGTCGTACACCCTGTTACAGAGAAAGATGAGGTTAGTTAACCACACGTTCACACCGCTGAGAATATAAAAGCAATGGATGCAGTAAGGAAGCCTATATGTTCTAAATGCACTTCATTTGGATAGTAAAAAAAGTGTTCAAATTTCTACGTATTTTCATGTGCCAAAACTTAATATTTCCAGATAACAATATTGATTAATAAATTTTTAGAAAGAAAACATTTCCAATGTAATCAAAGCTTCACTGAGACGCACGCAAAAAGGATTAACTTTAAGGTAGCATTAAAAAAATTCTGCAACTACAGTACTTTCAAAGAAAAGTACACAAAACCTGAAAGACAATGTTTCCATGTATTAAGGATTTCCCAGTCACTGGTTGCTATTCTACACACAAAGTGAGTAATTAAAGTAAAAAACACTGCGTTTGATTACATGCGTCAATACTTTGCATACAAATTGAAATTACAACTAATAATTTTTTAAAAAGGCAAAAAGATTCAAAGATTGGAAATGTTTTCAACTAAAAAAAATAAAACATTTGAAGGAATTTAAGAAAGTACCATCAGAATATGTTATTTTAAAAAAAGGTATCACACTAGTATTCCTTAGCAGACTACCAAAAAATAATTAAGATTTTAACATGCAAAAAGAACCATGGCTGACAATTATAAGCTGTAGCAAATTAGATTCCGTCTTCCTTTGCTGTGCCTGTTAGCTCAGTGCTGAACATTTTTCTAGATATACCTTAAGAACTGAGTGCAGAAAAGTGAATAGTACTGTAATGGAATACCCAAATGCTGACTTTTTCTACCATCTCAAAATCATGAAAGGTTTTAATATAAACGAGCTTAAAGGCAACTTCGTTCAATCATTTTGTTATGCTCAGTAGTGTAGTTGGACAGCACTACCTATCTGTGTTTAATCTACATGACTGCAGATCTACTGCCTAGTTAAGGCACTAATAAGAGACACTCAGATTTAAGACAAAATTAAAAACAGCTTTCTACATACATCTTTGTATCTATTAAAATGGACTGAAAAATACATTAGACTGAAACATCAGCTTCAGAATCACCCAGAAACACAGGGAATGCATCCTGCATATGAAACCATTAACAACAAAAATAACTAAAAAATAACAAACTTTAATTTTTTAATTTAAAAAGTGTAACAAGCCAAAATCTTTCCTTACAAATGGAAAACTGAATTTGAGTCACTTAAATATAGAGACACACAAGTGTAATGGGATATTATTTATCCTAGCATAGTACTTTACATTATTTTTCAAGCGGAACCTCCATCTGTGATGTGCTCTTCCTAATAACAGCAACTATTCCATTCTGTACCTTAGAGATCACATCCTGCATCTCATTTCTGGGGTAGTATGTTCCATCATCATATCGGAATCTGTACAGCATGTGTTCGGGTTTAAATTGGTGCTTATCTGTAACTAAATTAAAAAAAAAAATAGGTGACTTTCTGAAGAAGTCAACAGGAGAGAAGAGGATCAGCATCATTTCTTCTAATAACAGCAATAGGTAGATTTCAGACAGGGAGGGCAGGAAGCCAGATTAGATCATCTGCCCTCCTTTATGTCACTGGTGACAATATTTCTCACAATATTTAAGTACTCCAGAAGAAACCAAATAATTTCAAGTCACAGGGCAAAGAGTAAGAAAGGCAAACAGGCAGGGATCAGCCTAAAAAATAAAGCACTTAAATCTGTTCTAGTCATTAGCAGTTTTCAAAAGCTTGTTGACCAAATAGCCAAATAAAGCTTCTTTTGCAACTATTCATACTACCATCACACATTGTTCTCTGTTCTAATTCTTGCAGAGGCCAATCTCAGATGAATCAACAAAGACACGAGCCCTCTACAACACATCTGACCAATCTTGCACTGTGGAGGAGAGGGAGAGGCAACATCACCCTATATACACAGCCAGCTGACGGTCTTCAGTGCAAGAGAGGCCATCATTACGAAGGTGTCGATAATCGTTTCCCCAAAGACCCATGAGAAAGGATCTTAACATGGATTTCCAGAACTTCACAAGATTCCAACTACAGCCTCACAACTTCAAATGTTTTGTCTAAACAGTCACATCACATGATACAAAACTTCTGGAAACGGCACTAAAGCAATTCTTTCTGAAAAACACCTGATACATTTGATGGCTGAGGACAGCACCAGGCATTAGCACCATCCTAGGATAACCATCTTATATTAATTACTGTTTTGCTTGCAGAGGTAAGCTTTAATTTTGGAACTAAATTTGTATGTCCTCGACTGATAAGGGAGGCTACTGTAATGTCTTCATTAATCAGAGTAGCAGACCTGACAGCATGAGGTAATTCTTCTGTACGTGCCTTCCTGTCCCAAGTGATTAAACCATCATCCCTTATTCTCTTCAAAAAAATTTAGTTAGGCACCATAAACTTTGTATATAAAGGTGCCTTCTGTCTGCGTAATTTTTCATGCCCCTTCAAGCTCTTCAGTACCTCCACACATCATTTGATACATGGACATAAAAACTGGACTTCATATATTAAGTGGTTTCACCAGTGCCATGTGCAAGAGCAAAATAACTTCTATGCCTGCATTTGATATATCTACTAACAGTAAAGCCCAGGACACTATCCCAATTGCCTTGAACTGATGGCTCACGCTAAGATGACTATCCAAAATAACCCCTAAGCTCTTTTACGTATCATTGCTTCTCAATACATCAAATGTAGCCTACAAAATTTTCACATACAATGCCTAGTATAGCTATCTAAATGAATTTTAATTGATTGAGACAATTTAACTCAGAAAAAAAAAAGATACTTTCTAGTTCTGCAATTAAAAATAATTCCCTGCTGTCGGAGAAAAAAATATATTACACTAGATTAGCATACGTTAAGAGTTTTTAAAACCATCAACTACAGAAAATAGAAAAAAAACACCACCTGGACAGTATTCCTTAATGCCAAATTGTTCCTCACTGTTACAGAGATGCTTAGGGAGAGAACCAGGACCACAAAGCACTCCTCCACCCTTGCGTGCCCACGAGCAACAGAGCAGGCTCTGCCCTCTGCAGAGCACAAGCACCGCTCTGGCTTTGCAGCCCCGAGCTCTGGGAAGCGAGGAAACCTGACAAGGACGTTTCCAGCTACAGTGCTGTGTAAAATAACACATTTATCCAGGGAATGCTCTGAGGGAAGCTCTAAATCACAGAATAACAGCCTTTTTTTTTTTTTTTCCCCCAGGAGTTATTTTCTTTGATACACACCTGATTTGGCTTGTTCTACTCATGAGGAAGGACAGAAGACCTACCAGCTACTATACTAACATGGAAAACTAAAAAAATTACGAAAACATTTAGCTTTCTCTATAGCTTTCCTTTTAAATAGATTCATCTATACATTTGCAAGGCCAGAGTTTCAAACACTTAAAGCTGATAAAATGCTGCATTACCACTAAAATAAGGAACTCCAAGTTGTTTTGTACACTACTCCTGACAATGTACCTACACTTCGTGTTGAGATAGATATGTATACAGCACATATTAGAAAAGGGAATTGATCCAGGTTTAATCTGATCTGGTCTTTATCTTTTTTTGCATGGGTAATTTTGACTCAGATCAGCATATCATCCCAGAATACTGCACAGCCACATAAATACCTATTGATTTTAAAACATATTCAGACTATTTTTGTAACCACAAAGCTTGTTACTGCCTTGAGAGGAGGCTCCATCTCTAATCACCAGCACCAAGTGACCAGACAAAGTATCTCAGCCTATTGGTTGATTAAGTCATTCCACGTATTAGAGAATTACACCGGATGGATTTAAAACAGCAACATATAAACAGATTTTTCCATTTTGAAAAATGGAAGGAAAAAAAAAAAAAAGGAAAACTATAACTTTTCTACTTGCAAGAGTTCACACAGCAGGAAGTAAAACAAGGCCCATCACAACATGGGTCTGGCATTGCTAGAATGAAGCCCAGCACAGTGAAAATAATGTCCAGCACAGTGAATATGCAAAGCCTAACAAAGCCCTCTACAACATTTGCAATGTGAATAACAGCCGAACTTTCTTTCTCCCTTGCTCCCTCTGTGAAAACAGATGGTTCATTCAACTTTATTTTAAGAATTCTATTTTCACTGAACCACAGCTGGATCCACTATTCAAAGTAGCGTGTCTGGCTCACATTTCTATGCTCTAATATAATTACCCTTTTATCTCATGAAATTACACAATATTCATTTAACTCTGTATTGAGAAAGTCTACAAGTCTATTTGGGATATAAATTACAAGATCAGGAGAAGAAACTTTGGCAACAGAATCATTCCATTGAAAACAATTCTGTGTGTGTAGTAAACATAACAGCATCTGACATTTGAATGATGGTGGAGGAAAATCATGTAGACTGACATTAAAGAATTAAAGACTACATGACTACTGACGTATAATGTTTTTCCTCCTACTCTGTGCATGTTTCAAATGCACACAGCTAAGTGGCACCCTGTTACCCTTGTTTCCTTTCCAGACAAGGACACCGAAAACGTAGTGGCAAAGAACTTATAAATCATGTATTAAATTCACTACTGACTAAACTATGTAAGTTTTAAAATGTGTATTATCAATTATTCCATCTAAATTTACACCCTGGATCTATGCTGGAACTGTAGCTAACTTCACAACAGTTTCACTATTTTTTTAAGAGACTGTACCTATTGTAACCCAAACATGCCTTCAAAACCAGAAGTTTCTTCAGTTTACTTGTATGGTCCTGGTGGCCTATACCTTGTAAAAGGGACAGAGTTGAGGACCTGCTCTGGTAAAAGAAAAAAAGTTGCCAATGCAAATTACCGCCAGAAATCAAACCTTCTTATTGGCTTAAAAATCATTTCAGTGATATTTCTCTCCAGAATGAACTAAACACAGTTGACTGAAAGTTTCAGCATGAAAAGATCACTGTTAGTAACTATAGAATGCAGTGAAAAATAAGGTCTTAAAATTCAAAAGATTAAACTGTTGTTTTCTAGGTTGGGTTCCATCAGCTCCACTTGTAATACCTAACAGATGAGTAGGCACATTTATCAACAGTCAACTGTGGCTCACTCTCTTCTACAATTCTTAGTTGAACATGTATGCCTGAAAAAGCCTGGCCTTAATAAAAGGTTTAAATCCTTAAAAACAGTCTATGTTTCTCTGTTCCTCCAGAATTTATTTTTGCTTACAAGAGAATAGCAATATTTCTGTAGGTTCCTGCTTGCAATGTTGTGATGCCAACAGCATAGATGTAATCTGATTAAATCAATGGAGTCTCTCTCAGTAAATCTGCTAGGCAGGGACAATGGCCCCATGAGGTCCATGCAAAGATATAATGCAGATTCAACAAGCTGTCTTGCATTGTCAAACAAAATTAAGGCCATTCTAATTACAACAATTACCTTGAAAACAAGTAAGTTAAAACTGATTATATTTACCATGATGGATAATACCATTCTCTAATAAAGCTTGGCCAAGATGAACACCTTCTTCAGATTTGTGTATCTCTCCGATCTCCAACAACCAGGACACAAATTCACTGTATTAGAAATAGACACACAAAAAACCTTTAGATGTACCACCACATCTACTACACTTCCCTCTCAGTTACTTGTGTTTCTTACTAGTCTAGTAAGTGATTCTTAAGCCTAATGATCTTCAGAATGTCATATCACCTTTAAAAAACCCACTCATTTAAACATTCTAATTATTTCAACATAAACACAAATGGTTTCCCTCGAGATGCCCTGCCTCTTTTGTTCAGAAGTTTCACCTTTGCACATGGTGCACCATTAGCAAGTTTGCTGATGATACCCAACTGAGAGGTGCTGATGACTCTCCTCAGGGACAAGAGGCCTTGCAGAAGGATCTAGATAGACTGGAGCGTTGGGTAATCATCGGTGGCATGAAATTTAACAAGTCCAAATGCCAGATTCTGCATCTGGGTTGGAGTAACGCTGGGCACAGGTATAAATTGGGAGAGGAGTACCTAGAGAGCAGCCCTACAGAAAGGGATGTGGGGATGCTGGTTAACAGCAGCTCAATAGGAGCCAGCAGTGTGAGCTCTGGCAGCCAAGAGGACAAACTGCACCCTGGGGTACCTATTACTTTCTCCTCCTCTTGCATTTAGTCTTCCTAAGCCATAGGTATAGTATGACATTCTGAAGATTCTCCTGACAATTGGGGTAGATTTTTAACCATGTAACCTGCATTTCGTAACTCTGGACCTGACATTCAGGCAAGAGGAGGATGAAAACAGTTTTAGAGACAGATTTTTAAGTGGAATAAAGCAAAACTGATACTCTAAACTAGGCATTTCAGAGACAAAAACACATTAAGCAAGTTGGGAATTATTTCTTTAAAGAAACTATTTAATTCATTTTCATATTTGCAACATGTCTTTGCAGCCTTGTCCCTTTAAAAAGCTATTTTGGAATATGAGTACACATCCATAAATTTCAGGCAGATCAATTTCCATTTTGGCTAAATTCTGGGAGGCAAATAGGCCTAACAGATATTACAAATAAATCGTGGTTTCCGCAGAGTTCTGAAGAAGATTTAAAACGCATTTTTAGCTGGTTAAAATTTATGCTATAAAATGCACATAATACCTTCCAAGAAAGCATTTGGGGAAAGTGGTTAATTTCCTCTTCCTGTCTTTGATGAGATTCCCTTGTTTGCACATCATTTTGTAAAGTCTTTCTCCTTGCTCCGAGATCATCACCCAAGTGTCCTGTTCCATGCCCAATTTTAAACCTGCCAAAAATGCATTAAAATTTTGTGAAGTGATATTGCCATTATATTTCAATATCTTCCCCAAAACGGAGAAGCAGTATCAGTATTTTACATACAAAAATAGAAAAGCAATTGTTTTCCATTATTTTTTCAAAATCAAGATTAATCTGTGAACATCCAATATTCATAAAGCATAATCAAATTTTATCTATAATTTCCTCATAGTGAAGTTAAATTTTTACTGAAAATGTACATCTGTACTGACATCACCATTGATACTGCAGTAATAAACGCTAACACTGTGATTTTCAAATTTCAGTATATGAACATTTGCAAGGGAGTAGTCATGTCTTTCACTAGATTAAAGGAAAAGTGCCTTCATTTTTTTCTTACCATGTGATAATAAAAATGTTTTCACATACAGGAAACTTTTTCAAATTTCCAATGAACAAGTTATGTGCTACATATTTGTTAGTTTCACATAAGATTAATTCACCCCTTTTCCACAAAAGCATTCACACGATCTCATTTTATTTGCTTCAGAACATTCTCAACAACTGAAAACTACCAAGGGTTTTAGTTCAGTATTTCTTATTGGTTTATTTTTTTCTTTTTTCTCTTCTTGAGAAAATCATTATGTTTTCTGAATAACAGATGATGAAAACCAGTTTCTGTTGATTATGCATCCTATTGGCTCCTCACAGAAGCTTGTGCTTCCAAGGAGTACCACAGACCTTCATATCCCATGCACTTTCTCCATAGGCAATTATTAAGTCTGGAAAAACCACACATTTCTGGTATGTCTTATGTGTTCTCTGTTTCTGTTCAGATTTTCACATTTTTTAAATTATAACTGTACATAATAGATCTGAGTAATAGTCTGCCACTTCTTTAATTCTGAAAAAATAGCCAGAAGAAACGTACCTGTCGTGAGAAAAAGCTAACAATGGTATTGGAAACAGGTATCAGAGTGTCTCTCTGAACCTGACAGTGGTGATGCCACACAAACAGATAAAACCTAATTTATTTCCAAGAAAAGAAAACTTAACCAAAATACTACTTTTGGAGCTTACAGGATGTTGATGTTTTTATTTGTATTGACCTCATCAGGCCATCCCAGCATCATCAGCCTTGAAGATTACCACCTTTTAAAAAAATTTCTAACTTGCTGAATGTCTCAGGTGGTTAAAGGAAAGCCCCCAAACTGACAGAAAGACTTCCTAACAAAAAGTTTCCAATTCAGCTTGATTTCTCCCAGCAGGAAAACACAATCTGCCACTCACACACAGAACAATGAGGAGGGAGTCGCTCACACAAGCCTCACTCCCAGCCCAACAGATCTGGCAAGTCTGTTCATTTAATTGAGATGGTCTCAGACTTGCAAAGGAGATACAACACAGTTCTCGCATGTGCAGTCACACAGACTCCAGCGTAATTACCTACATAGATACATATACCCACACATGAAAAGGCTCCATGTCTCATTAAGTAAAGATACAATTAAAGCACCTGCATGTTCATGGTGAATGGGAAAGTGTTTATACCTACATTCAGATAGAGTATTTGAATTTTAAAAAAACAGCTGTTTGGTTCCCAAGTCATTTGGCAACCTGTGTGCAATTAAGTTAATACATCCTGCTTTGTAAGAGGTGTTAACACAGACATTTAGAAAAAAAATAATCACTGTGCTGGCAAGAGATGGATAAATTTATAAATTGACAGACAAACAGAGATATTCAAGAATACTTCTGAAAACACTGTGTTGCAAACTGAGTTTAAGTGTGTACCAAATCCTCTCCTGCTCTGTCCTCTTCCTCTTTTGGGGTTGTCTCCTCAACGGCAAACCCACTGCAAACACCAGAATTTAAACAATTCCCGAAGTCACAGGATGATAAAATCCTAGGTCCTGGCTTGACTTTGGGAAGGTCAGCTCAGACCTCAAGCTTGGAAAGGTTTACCTCAAACTCACCTCTACTACCAGTTCCTCAATAAAGGTGTCAAGAAAGCCAAGAAACTTAAGAGTGGAGTGGGATTTGGTAAAAATCTTGGTAGCCAGGTTCAGACAAGGCCCTATACAGAAGCAGACAAACCTGGGTTTTGTTGTATTTGAAACCACCTCTACTACATTGATTTTTCATTTGTTATTTTTAACTGTCAATGTTTTAGTCCTCCAAGGCACCTTTTTAGCTTTTCTATTATTAATTCCCATTGGCACTATTAATCAGGCAGTGCTCTGATACTCTAGTCAAAACTCTGGTCCTATAGCAGAGATGTTCCACAAACATCCAGTATTCAACTTTAGAAGATCAAATGAAGTACTGTTAGTCTCCATTTACAACAGAGGCACAAAACAATGGTGACTAAAACAGGCCACAGGAAATCTGAGCCAATCAGAAAAAGAATCCCATATCTAACTACAGGGTCACATCTTCTTTCAATACCAAGGCTCCAAACATCGTTACTGATTAAGATATTCTAGCTTGCAAATGAAATTAGCTCCAGAAGATGATGATGCATCATCTTTCCCTGGTTCTACTTTGTGCTGGGTTCACCTTCAATGCATGAGGTTATTTGTGGTCACATTTGAGATGAAGATTATATTTCATCCAAGTATTCTTCCACCGTAATTCAGTTATTCAAAAAGATAGTTGTTTGTGAATGGTGATTTCTTACTTTCTTGGGTAGGGGAGAATACATGAAGGATGGAGTTGTGGGTATATTCTGTGCCATTTCCTGGTGGATCATCTGCATGGAGATCCAACATCGAAAACCTGCTCATGTCAGTGATTCAAATGTCCAGTCATAAAAGGGAATCTATACACACAAATCCCACAAGGCATTTAGGACAGTTTTTGCTGGTTTTACTTCCCCTCATGCAACACAAATCATAATACCACACAGACCTCAATGAAATTATTACAATTTATACTGGATGAAGATAAGCTGTAAAATCGTAGGTTAAATCATCAGCCCATTTCCAGAACAGCTTTCACTACCAGCATACATTATTCAAGCCATTATGCCCTTCCCAGTACAAGTTTGATTTATTTTTTCCAAGCTGGTATTCATAAACCTTCAGCTGAACCTGACACCAGAAGTTTGCCGAGCAGCTGGTTTTGCTTTTTATCTCAACATAAAAAATACCAGCATGGCTTTCTGGCAAAGCAACACAGGGCAGTTTATTAACCTACCTTTTCTTCTCTCTCGCTCTTTCAAAATAGCTTCCAGCCATTCTTGCTTCTCTTCAGGGGTTTTTGCCATGCACACAAACCATTTGTTCTTTGCTGTGTTGTGGATCTTCCAGCCATTAATGACAGTGTGGCCGCTGCTGTGATAGTCAGCTGGGAATAGATAAAATGGCTTAAAGAGCAACAACTCTTAAAAAAGCAATAGTTGTTGTAATTATTAAGAGCTCCTATCATGATAAGCAAAGCTCAGGAAGTACAGAAGAATAAAAATGTGCCACTTGTGAACTATAAGTTAATAAGCTGTACTTTTAACTTTTAGCACATAATATCCATTTTAAAATGTAACAGAGAATTGCCTAGCGTAAGGAAGAATATATAAACTCATTAATAAAACAGGCATAGCCCTATTGAAAGAACAGATAACGGAACTTGGAGTAGTTTTGTTTGTGTTAAACTGTAATAAATAATTCCTTAAAAAGCAGCATCGTGGTTTTGCTCCTTAAACTACTTAGAGCTGCTCTGCTCATTGAATGATTTACTATTACATTTTTAAAAGGCTAAGTATTCAGTCTGAAGAGTAAGCAAATCATATGTATGTGATGTATCTTTACTGGGTACCTGAATAAATACATATACATTTACTTGTTTGGACAAAATGAAATATAACAAAAGATTCACTATGACTTCAAAAAAAATGCACTAGCAAAATGCATATATTTATAAATATGTTCCTAACAAGCCTGTCTTCAGTGTGCACATTATGGGCGAGAGGTCACGATTGCTGATCTTGGATATCTTGAACTTCTGACTCTTAACATTTAAACCACTATGCTGTTAAAAAAAGACAATTTACTACTTATTACTCTGTCTTTATCTACATAACATTCGATTATAACATGCTAGGCCATACATATTATTCAGAAATTAGCTAAATAGACTCCTCTCCAAAACTAACACCCTTGAATATCCTCAACTAGGTTTACAGGCATTTCCAGGGGGAAAACTTGTAAGGCGTAAGTGTCCCATGACAACAAATATATTTTTTTGCATAAAATACAGATTGAAACTAGAACTAACAACTATAGTACAAAACATTAAAAAAATTAAAGGTCAACATTCTCTCATCGTGAACTTTCATTAAGAGGCAAGAAAGTCCTAGGGCCAGCCCTGAACTCTAGAATAACCACAGAGCTTTTTATTTTGTATATACTTTTTCATAATTCAGTACTGTTTTGTCTAATGAGATGGGATTTTCTGAAACTGAAACTCTTGCTGAAATGCTTGCTAAGGTTTATCATAAATCTCAGCAGACATGCTAGTATCCTTTCAATAACTCTGCATTTTAATTAGATGGAAAGCAGCCAAGCTTTGTATACTGGGCTGGGAAATGTCAGGAACTACCAGAAAATCATGAGACTGATGGCTAATTTCTAAACCAACAAAACTTTCTAGTACTCAAAGTGTATAAGAAAGTGCAAGCATGTCTATAACAGGGAAAAGATGAAGTTATCCTTACAACATCATGTTTATACCACTTACCTATTTATAATATTTTCATTCATATAACCTATGCATAATATTGTTTGCCCCTTTCAAAAACTTTCTTGAAAGCCAGTCACCATATCATTTCTGCACTGTCAGAAAATCAGAGTCAAAAGTCAGGGAAAATAAAAAAGTCTCAGACAGAAGCTTTCAGCTGACAGACTACAGCATTTTGGAGAGCAGAGGCAGGAGAGCTACTGGAGGAAAGAACGCTAAGGACTCTCTGTATTATTTAAGCACATACTTGTAAAGCTTGCAATATGGCAGTAGTTGTGCCTTTTTGTTTATTCATTAAGTTAGAAGTTAATACATATAAAACTACAAGGTGATATTTTTCCTGCAGTCTTTGTTACCGTACATCCATCATCGCAACACCCGTGTTTGGTATGGAAATATTATGATCTCTAAAGCAGTGAACCACAGCAGTTAAAATTGCAGCCAAAAAAAAAAAAAAGGCAGCTCAGGCTCATAAATGAGTTGAAATCCTCCCATTTCACTCTGGACAGAAATTTGGTGTCAACTTAGTAGCTTAATTCAGAAAAAATGGCTCATCCAGCAACTTCAATATCTCAATGGGGAGATGACATTTTAAACATGCAGCTTCCTTGGCACCTGAATTTCTGTAAGTGCAGGGCAATGAGCACAGACAGTTTGACATTTACCTCATACCACTACAAACTCACTGAATTCTTTGAAAAGCCCAATCACCTAGCTGGGTACTGAGGCTGCACACAGACATCAATGAGTTCAGGTGGAAGAAAACGGGTAGTATTCACCCAGTTTTGCAAAAAGAACCCACCGTGGTAATGCCCAGCTGGACTCCAACCTCTGCCTTCAGCTGCAACAGCCCTGCTTTCGCTGTTGCTCACCATGATCCTCACGACTTCAACTCCCCAAGGCTCCCATGAGCAGTTTGTTCTCACCAATACCCATGCCTGTAGCCTCCTGAAAAGGATTTCAGCATTACACTACCATCCCATATAAACTCGGACCTTTTTCGGACTGGCTGCTGCACAAAATCTGGCCAAGAGCTGCAGATGGGCAGCCAAGAGGTGTGCCTGTTCCAACGGGCCAGCTGCACAGGATATACACACACTATTCACCAAAAGGCAACCACAGCTGCCAGCCAGGCTAAAAAACTTATTTGCAAACCCAACATCATAGTTAGAGAAGGAAGAAGTGTATGAGACTTCAGGTTGCTCCATACAAAGTATGAACAAGCATGCTTAACAAGTCATCAAGCCTCCAGCTTCCCAAGAAAAGGTGATGAAAGATGACATCATCTTCTAAGGATACTTGGTAATACACTTAAGCTTGTGATTTGTTCTGTAATATATTGTTCAAAATTTGGGACTCAAACCTCGAGAGATGCATAACAAGCAATTTGTTACAGCCATATACAACAGAATTTGTTTCTGCCCTTAAAAAACAAAGAGAAACCTCTGTACTGAAGTACTGCTAAGTTTCTCAGATTTAAGGTCTTAGGAGCACTGATGCTCAGAAATACCAAGGAAATAACTGCTGTATAATATCAATTCCCTTCCTCCTCTGTATACTTTGAGATGCAGTCTCTGGTTACTATTATTATGTAGTGTTTTCTCTATTTCATGCCTCATTTCATGAAAGCAGGGGACAGAACTAAGATACTATAAGCAACCATAAATCTGGTATTTCTTAAGTCTCAAGTGCTTGTCTTCATAAACTAAATAACATTCATTTAATGGCTGATGAGTACTTTTAGAAACACATTTTTCTCTCAAAACTGAATTTTAAAAAACTAATAAAAGCTATACCCTCACAAAATATACACCTTTCTAATACTTGCAAGTGGTTGTGTAGTCACATTGTTTTAGGAACACAAATAGTCTGCCCTGGTAAGTAATATGCATTCCACTTTAACCAGTGCAATCAAAAAAAGGCAGAGTGCTTCATGACACTGAAACAAAAAAAGAAAGCTTCCACCAACTGTACTGCTCAGCCAAGACCTAATTTCATCAAAGAAAATTTGCTTTTCAGAAAAAGCTTTGTTAATTTCTGTAGGCATGTCATTAGCATGACAATAAACCACACTGAGAATCTGTTTTCCTATTTCTGTGCTTCTACTTACAAGCAACGCAGACTACATTCCTATATCTATCTATACTGAGAGCAAATGCTCTTGGTTACCCTGTTCCCTGCAGCCCTATGGTTCTTTATACCAAGTGAGCAGAGGATCCCAAACTCTATGGTAAAGAACTGTGGAAGTGTCATCTACACTCAAGTCATTAATGTAGAGACCCATGAAGAGTACATGAGAAAAAAATCATGCCTAGATATGAAAACAGAAGCACTCTGTACTCAGAGCTTGCATTCTCAATTAAGAATTATAGAAAGTGATGAGGAACAGATGATTAAGGAGAATAAAATAATACAATACCAAAAAAAAGAACATGCAAAGCTAACGTGAATGAGGCTCAGACGACCAGACTACTACACTTGGCAATAAGACGAGACGAAAAGAACGCGGAAGAATAGTACTGGGTCACAGTTCAAATGCGGATGACTAGAGGGGATGAGAAACAAGACATCTGGGTGCAACAAATGAGAACAGTACAGAAACCAAGACAGCAGAAGGTCAAAGAAGGGCATCAGGATCTGAGTGAAAGAAAAAGTATCAGTGTGATGAGAGGGAATACACTTCTGACTATAAGGAAGGAAAATGGGTTTTTCTTTAAAAAAGAGAGTGTCAAGAGAAGGACATAAAGGTGCCACAGGTCAGGGAAATAACAGAGAAATTTCCATATTTCAAAGAGAACTATAGAAAGGAGGGATGATTATTTTAGGATATTGGACAAACTGAAATGGAGAAGGTGGGAAATGCAGGGATATGATTAAAACAGAAAAAAAAGGCAGGTAAGAATAAAATCAAAATAACCGAACAATTAATTGATGTCTCAGAAATGTGAAAAGGATGGATTTTAGAAATGTTGCATACATAAAATTGACAGGATTTGATATGGGTCAGGAGAGCAAGTGGGAAGGAAGCACGACAGCCTCCAGTGCTGTGTGTGAGGCTGTAGGAAATGGGGATGGTAGCAAAATTTCCTGTGGCTGGAGGAAATCGGACTCCTGGTGTTTGCTGTGGAGAGGAAGGTGATTTGTGCTTAGTCAAATTATACTTGAAGATTCATTGAGGAAGAAGACAAGGAAGGAAAATGGACCATGTGAAACAGATCAAGGAATAGATAGCTAGGACAAGCAAATGAAGAAAGCTACGACAGATTTGAGAAATACAGGAGAAACATGAAAGGAGGAAGGAAGAAATATTTGCTGAAGTCAACACTAAAAGCATGGCAACATCTGCGATCGGGACCAGCAAGAGAAAAAAGTTACAGAATTCTTGGAATATTCATCATGAACAAGATGGCGAGTATGAGTCTCTGTGGCGACAGTAATGTCGAGAGTTACAACTAAAGAGATGCCATCTCAGAAAGTGACATAGTGGAAACGGGAAAACTTTTTATTTCTAAAGCATATCTAAGATAGATGAAGGAAAATAAATGAAAGGTAGTCAAATAATACAGGACATAAAAGACTGAAACACCTTTTTAGTATAAACAAAGTGCTGAGATTTCACACAAATAAAGCTAATAATTGGGCAGATATACAAGCAAGGGAAACAGCAAAATATGGAATATTGGATAAATTATATTCAAGTCAACGAGGCCTGATGAAATTCACTATAGTGTATCCACAGATATCTAAACCACTAACTAAATCGCCAGGCCTGGCGAAGAACGTAACCCCAAACAGACGTCAGAGAGTTCTTACAAAAAAGTCTAGTAAAGAGAACGAATCAAGTGTGACCCCACAGTGTTGTACCTTACATTTAGCATTTTCCAATAGTTTTATCAAGAGCTTAAATGGTTCAGCAATAACACAGTTTGTTCATGGAATCAAGGCAAGAAGCACTGCAAGAGCTTTCGGAACAAGACTTGAACTCTGAATGCTTAATGAGTTGTGGAAAGACTAAGATAAAATTCAGTACAGAAAATAAAGTAATTATTAGCTCCTATCCTCAGACATTGACACACTATAAGATATAATGGGAGAGGCACCAGTACTGCACGAAGTGATCTGGTGTGGTATTCTAGAACACAAACTGAAAAACTGAGAAATAATGCTCTCAGAAAAGGCAAACAGTCCTGGGATTAGTAACAGACATCCCACATGCAGCAATACAGTAATTATTATGTGCTACTTGACACCAGCGATCTTTCAGCTCTGGACACCTCATAATACAAAAGATTCAAACAAGTTTAAAAAAAAATGAAACAAAGGACACAAAAAATAATAAAAACTTAGAAAACACAACCCATGACTAGAGGTTGAAAGCCTTATAAAGAAGAGATGGAGGAAAGACATAACAGCTTTCCAATAGACTAGTTTGTTGCAATAAGAACAACAGTTAAATTGTTCTCCAAGTCTACCCAGAGGTGAACAAACTATTTTAAAAACAAGGAACTCAAGTTTAGAAAAAAAAAAATCTTAATTTTTAAGAAATATTTAACTTCTGTGAAGGACTTCTAAGAAGCTTCCTTAAGCTGTACAATCCTTGTCATTAATGCTAAATTTTAGAAAGAAGTTACATTAAGAAATGCTTGGAATCATAGAATGTCCTGAGTTGGAAGGGACCCACAAGGATCATCGAGTCCAGCTCCTGTCCCTGCACAGGACAACCCCACAGTTCACACCATGTGTCTGAGGACGTTGTCCAGTCTCCTCTTGAACACTGTCAGGTTGGGGCCGGGACACCTCCCTGGGGAGCCTGTTCCAGTGTCCAGCACCCTCTGGGTGAAGAACCTTTTCCTCATGTCCAACCTAAACCTCCCCTGGCACATCTTCCTGCCGTTCCCTCAGGTTCTGTCATTGGTCACTAAAGAGAAGAGATCAGTGCCTGCTCCTCCTCCTCCCCTTGTGAGGAAGCCATAGACCACGATGAGGTCTCCCCTCTGTCTCTTCTTCTCCAGGCTGAACAAACCAAGTGACTTTAACCGCTCCTCATACGGCTTCCACTCCAAACCCTTCACCAACTCCGCAGGCCTCTTCTGGACACTCTCCAGTAGCTTTATATCCTTTTTATACTGTGGCACACAGAACTAATCCATCATAGATGTAGGGCAAACCTAATGTTATATTAAAATCGGGAGAAGTAATACATAACTTCTGGAAATTTCCTCCAGACCTACGTATTTGCAATGCCACCCACTGCAGGTTTCCCATAACTTATTTTTCAGTTCTACATTGAGAAGCCCAAAATGATTATTAATTGTAAGGAAATAATAATTGTTATGCTCAAGGGTTAAAGTCAAGGTCCCAAAACAAAAACTGACATTTGTAGAAATACTTTGGGTTTTCACCTTCCTAATGTAAGGAAAATTTCAAGCAATCATATGGATTATATCCCTAAAGGTATTAAAAAAACCCACTTCCTCTTTTTCTTAAAAAGCCATGTTACAATTTCAGCATTTATAGTGTTTGAGGTTTTACTCCAACAGAGGTAACTTTTCCATTTGCTTTTATTAATACAAATATATCACGTACCTAGGGATACTTTATTTAGGAGTGCTGGAATGACGTAAAGTGACGTTAAATACACAATTTCAGTTGAGCAATAAATGTCACCTTATTTTATTATTCTGTACATGTTAGTGTAAACTAGTCATCTATGACCGCCCAGCTAATAATGTACAAAAGCAATGATGTGTCACAGAAGCCAAACTTTCATATGAGCAGACAGTCCTTCTAAAGAGGCACCTTGCTCTTTCTAAGTACAAGGAGCACCCACCATTCTCGAAAAAATCATGAAGCTGCATTTGATTCCAGCACCTCGAAAAGACTGCTCCGTAAATGAGCAATACGAATATACTCACCTGTTCCATCATCTACATTCTCTACTTCCATTACTTCTGTGTTTATTCTGCCCCGAAAAAGGTAACGATGGCCATCTGTAGATGCTTTGCTGTTCTTCAGTCGCCTGATTAAAAAAAGCAACAGAGGAGCAGGTCACCCATCACCTTTTGCTCTGTTTCTGCAATGCTGCCTGTACACATAGCATTTAAAGACTGCTGTAAGGACCACAACCCATTTGTACCTGTGCAATTGAACTGTGGAGACCACTGCTGAATGGGGCACTGCCGATGCTAAAGCAAAGGTGCTACCCCTGGTAAGAGTAAACTGCAAATTGCTGGGTGATGTCAGAGTTTATCAGGAAAGTCTCATTCTGTAAACGCCCTGTTCTAGCACTGGTACCTTGTGCTGCTGCCTTGGCACCAAAGACAAATTACCGCACTGGGAGGACCTTTCCTGCTAACTGGTTTAAGCCTCCATATGCCAGTCAAGAAATTCAACACAAGGGCAGCATGACTGAAAAAATGAAATAAGAACACCTTTGGATATAAATCTTGACCTACACACAACAGCCTCATAATTGGGATTTATGCATGGAAGAACTATGAAGACATATTTACTTCCTCACATAAGAGTTAACCAAGAATTATAACTAAGAATTGCTGCAATTTTGATAAAGTTTCACAGTGACATATTCCCAAGCACTTGCATTGCTATAACTCTGTTCCCAGGGAAGTCAAGGCTTCTTGAGAATTCCAGTTCTAGGCAGCTTTTCCCACCTCAGATAAGCCAGGGAAAATGTTCTGTCCATTCCACCCTATAATGATAATTAATACCATATATCAAACAAAGGCCAGTTCCTGAGAACTAATGATCATCTGAATTCTGACCTTCACTCATTCCAGAGAGATACTGGTTTCAGAAAATTACCTGCCTCTCAATCATTACTGTCTAACGAGTAACTCTAAGTTCCTTATTCAGAAACCAAACAATATTTTAAAGAAAAAAACAAAACAGCGGTAAGCATAAAGGTTCAATATCATGCTTTTTCTCTGTCAAGTGAGGTATAACTCCAGTGACCTTTGTACCTATGCACCCAAATTTAGCGATCCACATTTATACAACTCAGCAGCAAAAGGATTCTTAAAAATTACACAAAATACCTTATACCATAAAAATATGAAAATTTTTGTAAAATTTCCAAAATACAAACCTCCAGTGAGCAACACTCTCTTTACCCACTTACCAATCAATACCCAAAGTATCTTGCTGGTATATAATCAATACATTTGATTCATCTATCCAGTAATATATATTCAGTGGCTACTCGATAACAGTTTCTAGATCAAAGAGACAAACTGAAGCAGTTTCAAGAGGGAAGCCTATACACAGGAGAACCCTTATTTTTTAGACGCATAAAAACACCAGATGTTAACTGCAGAAGCTTTTTGCCGAACTAAGGAATTGCTCCTCACAAGCAACAGCTTTCTGGCTGTTTTTCCTGATTAGAAATACAAGGCTTGAAGCTCTTCAATCTGTAGAGACTAATTTTATAAACATAAGCTACAATACCAAATTGAACTAAAAATTCATTCTGTTTACCACTCCTAGAAAAGGGTGACAGCAATGCATATAACCTGTTGTGGAAGATGGACAAAACAGATTCTTTCTCACTGTACTTCACCATTTGGACTCTGCATTCATACAAATTTTTTTCAATGTTTGAATTAAATTCATTTCTCTTTGGATGATAGGTCTCCTCTAAAAATGCTGACTTTTATATTGCAATTAACTGCAGTAAACACTTTGGTGTTGTTCAGATATTGTTATGAAACAGCATACAGAGGATTAGCTCTACTGTGAGAAAAAACAGATTATATTTTGAAGCATAAATTAATCATTTACCTGTGCTTTTTTTTGCAGTAGACCAAAAGGTTATCAAAAAGAAAAAATATCCTCTCTTGGATATTTCCTGCTGAAATTTTCAGTAGTAGTCCACTTCGGAGCATTTCTGTGCACGTGTCTGTGATGTTGGACCCCTAAAATCAATTGTAAAGAGATTTTTTTTTTTTAATTCTGTGAGAACTGAAAGAGTCTGCACCAATTAAAGAGAAGTTTCTTATACAAACTCAGAACCATAATGATCCTCTGGCAACAGCAAAAATCAAACTCATGGTAATTATTACATGATAATTAAATAATAATATCTAATGTTTACTTGATGCTTAACACCAGCTTTATATTCATTTCATTGCCATTAACTGGGGTTATTTGAACGGATAAAGTTTCATCACTAAATTTTCCAAATTATTATACATTTGTGCATAAGACGTCTCCTGAAAAATTAGGCCAACTTTATACAATTCCTCTTTTCCTCAGTAACTTCACTATTTAGTCAGAAGTGTCAGAAAATGGGGATTTACAGACACAATCTATGTTAAGATGAATTTGTAAACTGAAGTAATCTGGAACTTGAACATCATCAAGAGCATATACTTCTACACTAAATTAAGCTTAACGGAAAATTGAAAACCAGCAAGATTTAAAATTCAGGCAAAGTAAATAGTGGCTCGTACAACTACGACTGTTTAGTATACTACTTCTTAACATACTCTGAAGACATGACATTTTTCCTAAGCTTGAAATGTGTGGGATGAAACTTCCCATGGCTCATTTTTGCTTCAGGCACCTCATTCTTTCATGTGAAAAGAGGCAGGCATTTTCATAAAGGTTCATGTAAAAGAAGCAACTTTAACAGAAGATAACATTTTCCCCAAAATATTTCTGTGAAGAGGTCCTGGCATTTGTATGCCTTATCAAGAGAAATTTACCTCTCAAGGAAGTCTGCCTTGAATTCAGAGGTGTATTTTGCCATTCTGAAAATCCCTGCTCCTGCGGGACAGAGCTCCTGTCTATGCACTATACACATCCAGACACAAAATCCTGTGGATAATTCTGCATGCTGGCTGCATCAAGCAAACACCCAGAGCTCCAGGAGCTTCCCAACTAGAGGCAGTCAACAGTCAGCCTGGGAACCTGCAGAAGCCAGGACTTTCCTTTCATCTACAGATGTTCTGAATGACTTACGCCTGCAATAGCTGTAGTTACTTCCTCTGCTTGATATAACCACAGCAGCCCAAAGAAAAATGCATCCAATTAAGAGTCAAGAAGCAATCATAGGTTCTGCTCTTAATCTTACCCTTCATCCTTCGTACGTCACAGCCCTGAATATTGGGCAATAGCTCAGACTGTTCTAAAGAGAATGCAGACTGTTTACAGAGACGATAAGAGAGATTGCACCATCACACTGGAACATAATTCAGGTCTCCAAATAAAGCAGCTTCAGTACCAGCAGTAACCACTTCTGTTACCATTTAGGTGCAAATGAGCCAAAAATGAGTGTCATCTATAGTCACTACACCATACTGCCCTTCTTAAGACAGCATCAGCACCAGAAGCTGGCACACAAATTTAACAGTTTTGTTTGAAACCAAACACTGAATTACCTTAAAAGCACGCATAGCGTTATAAATTAAGCATAAATTAGGGCTGCACTTGATGCTTGCTGACCACAGCTACAGAAAAGCACTTCTTTCCATTCAATTTCTTTGCTTTCGTGTATTAAAAAGGGTAAATTTGCTGGAATAGTGCTTACTAATAATTTGCATTTTTAAAGGCTGGATTTTTTTTTAAAGTTTTGTTTGTTTTTTACAGAGAACTTCAGCTTTGCTAGAATTTTTTTTTTGGTAGAGAAGCTAAAATATTTCAGCTTAAGGCTTCAAAACTGTATCAGCAGTTTCAGCTTTCTAGAAAAGGGTGTATTTTCTCATAGAAAGGGTCTTATAAACACATTTTGTCTCTTTTTATTTCTAGAAAAATACATCCTTTTCCCAACAGTACTAGCAAGATCTGCTCCTGTGCCAGCATCACGTCACAAAATACCATATTTTATACATATTTTACATGTATATAATTCAGGCTACCTGAATTAAAGACTCACCTCATTCGTGATTCAAGTTCAACATTACAATATGCCAGTGAGTATCATCTGTATCACACTACTATGCTTTGCTATTGTTTTCCCCTTCATTTTCCTCCTTTTCTAATATAAACTGCTAGATGCCGAAAAACACACCCCAGAGGTACTTTTTTCCCCTGGAGACCTCCCATCCAAATACTCAACAGCGTTAACTTCACCTGTTGGATACCTTTTGACAAGATCGTAACCCGTGCTGGTGTGGCCGCAGGTCAGTGAATTTTGTTATTGTTGTTTTATTTGCTGAAGTCCAAGGGAATAACATAACAGGATAAGAAGTCACATCTGGCTGTCCTACATAACATTGCTAGTGCAGAAAAAGCCCTGCCCACCCCCTTGCCTATGTAGTGCTGTTAGGGTCAGCCTGTTCCTGGACTTGGGGTGGGCATGGAAGTGAAAGGGAGAAAAGAGGAAGGGCATCTTATGGGAAAGCACTGCTGTCCCTATGTCTGGGGTGAGCTCTCAGAATCACAGTGGTTGGGGTTGCAAGGGACCTCTGGAGATCATCTAGTCCAACCCACCTGCTCAGGCAGGCTCCCCTAGAGCAGATCACACAGGACGGCGTCCTGGCGGGTTTTGAATGTCTCCAGAGGAGGAGACTCCACAACCTCTCTGGGCAGCCTGTTCCAGGGCTCTGGCACCCTCAAAGTAAAGAAGTTTCTACTCATATTCAGATGGAACCTCCTGTGCTTCAGTCTGTGCCCACTGCCCCTCATCCTATTGTTGGGCACCACTGAAAGGAGTCTGGTCCCATCCTCTTGACACCCACCCTTGAGATATTTATAAGCATTGATGAGATGACTTCTCAGCCTTCTCTTCTCTAGGCTGAACAGACCCAGCTCTCTCAGTCTCTCCTCATAAGAAAGGTGCTCTAGGCCCCTGATCATCTTTGTAGC
Organism: Caloenas nicobarica; assembly: GCF_036013445.1. Lineage (NCBI taxonomy): Eukaryota > Metazoa > Chordata > Aves > Columbiformes > Columbidae > Caloenas > Caloenas nicobarica. Next base: position 129,511,423 of record NC_088246.1, on the reverse strand, counting down.
CCACTGCTGGACCCCCTCTAGTAATTCCTTGTCCTTCTTAAACCAGGGAGCCCAGAACAAGACACAGCACTCCAGATGCGGCCTCACCAGGGCACAGCAGAGGGAGAGGATAACCCCCCTCGACCTGCTGGTCACACTTCCTAATGCACCCCAGGATACCGCTGGCCTTCTTGGCCACAAGGGCCTATTGCTGACTCCTGGTCAACCTGTTGCCAACCACAAATCCCAGGCCCTTCTCCGCAGTGCTGCTTTCAGCAGGTCTGCCCCTAACCTACAAGCACTGCCATACCCACCATGCAATTCAAAGGAGGACTGACAACTATAAAATTTTCATGAAAGATCTGGCTACACCTTGAACCTCCACATGGGTTTACAGCAGACCACCAAGCTACAGTTGATATCCAGCCCAGTAGGATAATTAATTTATCCAACTCCGAGATGCCCCTCTCGTGGAGGGAGGTTTGATGCCGCAGTAATGGATGAGAGGTCACCCTTGTTCCAGAAGCAGGTGAGGTTATCTACTGCACAGCTAAAACTGATCTACGCTACCTACAAGCAATACTTTTGGAATAAATACTAGCAAAACGTTCTAACACAAACAAGTTTTCATTAAATGTTTGAATCAAAACTACCAGGGAAATCTCAGATATAAGAAATTTGAACCTGAAAAGTAATTTTCTGGCTTGAAGTTTGCATGAATACATATATTTACACTCAGTGCCTGCAAGGGAAGATTGTATAGTTGCTCAACCTAAATGTAGAAACACTACTACTATGCTACAATTCATATTTCTATACATTTAAAGTACCTGCAATTAGAGCTGATGGGGTATTTTCACTGAAACCAACATTTTTCTAATATGTCAATTTGAAAATGCCATGTATTGTAGAAACAAACATGGTTTAATCATATTACAACAAAACATATAAAGGACTCCAGTGGAAAAAAATGACCTGCAAAGCAGGCTTATACTGTGAACCTAGACTAGTTTTTCCTTCATCTATCCTACTGAGTCATTAAAGACTCCAGACCTCTAACATAGAGCAGCCCTCTCCTGTGGGTAGCACTGGGGCCAAGGACAGTGGGGTTTTTTTCAGGATAGCTAGTGTGGAAATTAAAAGCCCATAAGATCTCAGAGCCTGAAGATTATTTAGGTAAAACTGGCTTCTAGCAAACTTTGTTTGCCAGTCAGTCGCCTGTCATCCCACTAAGGCAATAGCTCAGGCAAGAGGTCTGAAATGTCAGCTACCGTGACCACATCACAAAACAAATGCATTTAAAGTGCACTGGAAGGAGAGAGACCATATGCAAGAAACTGAAAACAGTATCTCCCTCATCCTTAAGTCAACGAACACCCACCTTTGACATTAAAAAATGACCTGTATCACCTTGAGATGAAAAGCAGCATTTGTTGGTTTTAGTTGCTACAAAAGCTACTTATGTACATATTCTGGGCAGACTTCAGTCAAACCAGGAGGATCTGACCACACTGATTCAGTAGCCGGCATGTTAACAGTGACAAAGGCCAGGCTGGATGGGGCTCTGAGCAACCTGATCTAGTTGAAGATGTCCCTGCTCATGGCAGGGGGGTTGGACTAGATGACCTGTGAAGGTCCCTTCCAACCCAAACTATTAATATTCTATGATAGGTCAGTAATTACAGATATTAACTTACTCTTCAGTATTTGCACATGGGCACAGGAAACAGAAAATAAAATAGGGGAAAGGGCTGAAAATCCTGGAGTTTGAAACAGAATCTCTGTTAAAATACTACTTGATGATATGGCAGAATGGAAAGGAATAGAATCCCCACGCTTTGTCACTATGTTGGCCTGTGACTCAGACTGGGTTGTTCGGTTTCCAGCTTACAAATAATACAACAATTTCATTTTTTCTTCTCTCACTGAAACTTCCACACAAATTTTACTGACAGACTCCTTCAGCTGCTGAGCCATTCTCCAGCTGAGACAGCCACCTACACAAGTTCTGAATTCAGGCCAATAAATCTAACCACTTAGGAAATTAAGTGAGAAAGTCATTATACTCAAAATTTTATTTCTTGAAACAGATGTTCCATTTTTCCATGAATCTGTATTTTTATCATAATAAACACAAGCTTCATTTAATGACACTTATGTATAGGAATTCAAGTCATGCTTTGATCAGATTCTAAAAATAGTCTTTATTTTTTTCCCTTTCCTTCTAGTTGGGGCCAAGCAATGTGCTAAGCATTTCCTTCTGGAAGGAAATCTCCAACAAGTTTGTCTCTTTATTTTTAGGCAATTCAGAAAACCAGATGTTTATTTAATTAAATCCACTCTCATACATTGCATTCAAAGATTTTTTGCATTGTTGTTGGGTATCATTCAAAATACCGTTAGCTCTCATATATGCTCTGGAATTCTTACAATTTCAAAGACTAATCATACATTATGTTTGAAAAGAATGTGCATATTAAGATCAGGGCAATTCTGCCAGATTGAGCACGCTGTGGTTGCCATATGATCACATCAAATCTGATCAGCTAAAGTACAATAAACACCACATAACTCTACTGAAAACATGCTATTTTAAGACAATTAATTACACTATTTCAGAGGTCAAGAAGAAGTGAAATCCTAACATTAAATTGGGGGCATAACAACAACAAAAAAACCCCCAAGGCTGGAAGGAAATTACTATGTTACAGTTCACGGAATACATTCTGAGCATAAAGAGATTAAGTCTGTTACGCATGTTTCTGTCCATAGTGTTACCTTTCCTTCTTGTTACCTTTGCTCGTAAATATATTTCCAACTGCAAACATATTTACTACTGTATGTCATATTAAGGATTTGGAAGAAACTTAATACAGCACAGTGGATTCTGTTTTCGTGGTTACAGGTTTGAGAACAGTCAGTTCTTCAACAACTTATGTGACTAATAATGCACCGAGTTAGTAACACCGGAACTTTATACTTGAGTGTGTTCATTAAGATGGATTTGGCAAGTATCTATAAGACTCAGGCAATGCAAGCAAGTAGGAGAATTTTAACCATTGTACTGCAGTAGAAAACTTAATTGAAAAGTTGAAAATAATAACATCAGTGAAAATAGTAACATCAATGATAGGCAATAAGGATTATTTAACAAATTTCCTTGCCATAAAATATTCAGCAACATAAGCACTTCCTATTAATTCTATTATGAAGTTATTGCACAAGCATGTCTAATGCATTTTAGTATACACATACACTAATCTTTCCAAGTTATTGCTGATGACAGCGAGTTCAAGCAAATTCAAACTTATTTTCACCTAGTCTAAACAAGCTGGTTTTTTTTTCATTTGCTTCTTTTGGAAAGTGTTAGGTCAACTAGACCTCCTCTGAATTTAGAGGTTTACTCTATCTAAGCAGTCCTTTATTTTTTAAAATCTTACAAACAATATCATGCAATGAGTACACACTGTCATTTGTCTTTAATGGTGCCTTTTTTTTTTTTTTTGAGATTGAAGATCACAAATAAATGCAGAAAAGTTTGTCTGAATACAGACCAGCAATTATATAGCTTTTGTACTGCCTAAAACTCCTTTTCTTGAGGCACAGAGGATTTTTGTGAAACGTGTTATTGTGACCGTCCTGTACCAAAAGACTATAGTGCCCTGAACTCTGGCATAAGAGAACTCCTCTGCTCTAAATTATACCTGCCCCAATTACAGAAATGGAAGAGCGGTTCCTGAAAATGCTGCTACACAGGAAAAGGAAAAATGCCTTAAGTGATACATTTCAAGTCCCACAATGCACTGAAAAAACATGAAGAATTTTGATTAAAGTAAAATTAGTTGCTTAATCCACGTTTTGAATGAACTAAATCTTCCCACACTACTCCATTAACAATAAACCAAAGGTTTGTGCAAGTCCATGGATCAGGAAACTTCACGTGGAGCAGACAAGAAATAATTTTGCAGTGTCACGGGCAGTACTTCAGAGGTTCTTTGTTCAGTGTGATTTTTATGCTCCTTTCAGACAGTGGCTTGTTCTCCTGAACCCTCCTGCAAGGCATGGGGAGGCTGAAGCCCCTGCTGCAGGAACAGAGCAGGTTCAACAAACAGCAGGTCTGGTAAATGCAGGAGATGCAGGGAGAAAACAGAGCTGTGTATGAATTATTTTGTGTTTCTGCTCTGTTATCTATTACTATGAATGTCTACTCACAAGTTGACTCTTCTAGTCAATATTCTGATTTTTAGTTGTCAGACTTCTTGGGCAACTGTCAGTTAAAGTTCAGGTGGGTCTATCTCAAAGCTTTCTCTAATTCAGTGTCCCATCAGTGTCTCTAAACTTTTCTCTTCTCTGCACTGTACAAAGGCAATTTCCCACTACACTGCTGAAAGATCGGTTTCAGTCTATCAGCCTAACGTGCAAAAAATACATTTTTCTTGCTATCTTTTCCAGTCAGCAAGCCTTCCACAAAGCTTAAAGGGATAAAATCTCTTCTTCTAGTTCTTAAGCAGCTCTCTCAGGAACAGAAGTTGCACATCTCAGTAAAGTATTCAAAAAAGCAAAGAACTACTTCCATGTTGAAATTTGTCTCTTAAAAAACCCCGTGTGTTACATTCAAAACTCATTTTAAAAAAAATGTTTATATTACTTGCTTTAGATTTCTTTTACTGAGACTTCACATGTGTTTCCTTCTCACCTCAGCGTGGGCAGCTCAGACATTTTGATACAAAACACCCACAGCAATTTAAAGATACACGTGTCTACATCTACCTTCCTGTATAAAATAATTATAGTGCTCAAAATAATACAAAAGGAAGATTTTGGTGCTACAACTATACCACCGTGTTGTTATCTAGGGGAAAGGGTGACTCTTCTGGTTACTCCTGAAGATTTAACTCAGGAACAGACCTATGGTCACTTCATAAAACTAAAGCATTAAAGCTCTTGCATTTGCAAACTATAAAAACAAAAAATAGTCTTACACAAATTCTTTTGAACATATGTATGTTTAGCTCAGCCAATAGCAAGGGACTACCTACAAGCTGATAAAAACTAATGGACTCAGGGCTCGATCAATAATAAACAACCAGATTTTTTTTCAACCAGGCAAAACGCTGTTCGGCAGTCATTGACAGCAATAAAATCAGAGCAGCAATTACATGAGGATTTACAGATCTGTATCTGTGCGTGCATACGTGTTGATGTAAGTGATCACTATTCTAAGCCAAACAGCAAACATTTGCGCTCTTTCCTGAAAGTCTGCTATTTCATACAGCCATCCTTCATCATGGATAATACTTAATTTAGAGTAGATCCCAAATAAAAGCTGTGATTTCACAGAACTGAGTACCCTCAGGATCACAAAGACAGTGCAATACATGCTTGTCGAAAATGTTACTCTCTCCTCAATATAGAAAGCAACAAATATGATGACAGTACCTCCCATCCTTCAATATGAGACTGCCATTCTTCCAAAAACTCTAATTTTTCCATTTGTCTCTTGGCCTCATTTATGTTGGAACAGACAGCTTTCATGGCCTGGAGGGCTTCCATTAGTGCCGCATAGTCACTGTGCTTCTTTGGAGTCCGCTTCAGTAACTCCTATTTAAACATTAGAAGAAAAATAAAATAAAAAAAGAGAAACCTGTCTTTGATCTCTAAATGTAAATTACGGGAGACTTAAATTGACTGGGATCCAAAATCAAAAAGTAGCCAGGCTTCTCTTTTACTGGGTGGAAAAGTAACAAACCCTCCACCACTGTGCCCTATTAGGACACTAAAACTCAGAGAAATAAATTACTAACAATAAAAGTAATTACTACTTAGGAGTAAGTTTGCATTTCAGCTGCTTTCTCCCCTCAACTATGTTTGTTGGGTTTTTGGGTTTGGTTTTGGTTTTTTGGTGGTCGTTGTTGTTTTTTATATTCCACAGGATGGAACTGTTCAATAGCAAAGAAAACAATTCTGCTTAAAAATGTTAGTTTCCTGACGTCAAAATTAACACCTGCCTTTCCTGCAACTCAGGGCAAACCCCATGCTCCTTTAGCTCCACACTATTGTTTAATCTAGTGCAAAACACCAGAGCACTGAACAATAGCTTAGGTGACTCACTGATTTCAGGTGGTTACTGGTAATGGCAGCCATATTAAAAAAAAAGGGGAGTTGCCAGTATTCGAGATTTCCCAACTCAAACTACCACCTACCCATTTACAGCTGGACAGACTACGGACAGCCTTCAGTGCATACCCTGACTGAGGGATGGGTACGTTCCTCCTGGAGCCCTAACCCTACTGACACCACACCCTGTACTTAAATTTAACATAAATATATGGATATAAATGTATCCATGAAGTAATTCATTAGTCATTTTCCCTTGTTTTGTCTGTAGAGCCTTCACTCAAAAAATAGAAGACAAAAATAATGTTAAAATAGGCCAAGGGAACTGTAAAACCACAGATATCTGGGATGACTCAAACCTCACTGCAATTACTATATTCTTTAACTTGTTTTAAAAATGTCTGTTTTAGCATCTTCACTTCTAGAGTTTTGTCAGTGCAACGAAATGCATATGCTTCATAACTGGCAGTGTTTCAGATCTAAACTCACGCATGGGTGGTGAAAAATATTGTCCAATAATCAGGTTTCAAGTAGCTTCTAGAGCAGAATCTGCCCTGGCTTTTCTCTCACGGTTTGAAACAACAAACAATATTAAACCTTACTTTGTTAAACATAAATTTGTTTTAAATGTTTACTTTCCTGATGATTGTATTATTTGATTTCCTAACATGCAAAAAATGTCAGTAGCTCAGAGGTTTGAATAGCTAATGTTTATCAGCACATGAAATTTAATTTAAAAAGTTGTAACAGTAAGAATAAACATCTAAATGTGCATAGAACCAGCTACAGCATCTCACTGTTACTCTGCAGTTTTTCTTACAAATAATTCCCATAAACATTTTTAATTTACAGTTTGGTGATGGTAAATGAGAATCATGAAAGCATGTCACTAACAAACCCTGCTACACCAAGCATTTTAAGCAAGGACGTGGTCAAATCCAGCTGAAATCAGTCTCATTAAACTCCCTCAAATTGCTCCCTTCCGTTCAACAATGGAGAGGCAACCTTACAACTAGATGCAGAAGGGAGCTAATCACCTCTCCCCAGCCAAACTCCTCAGTCCTTTTAATACTGATGTTAGAAGACTTGCCACTGGCTTTAATGAGAGTGAGTCTGGGTCCAGTATCTAATAAAGAGATTATTCACTGTGTAGAGAGATTGTTCCTGCAGTTTGGAATTATGCTTAGCAACCAGTTTTATATAGAAGTATAAAGTCCTAGATAAAAATCTTGTAAGTACCTTCAAAAGAAGGGGATACTTGCATATTCTCTGTATCGGCGTTACTAGATATCCCTCCAACGGTACATCTGTGTTCTTGCGTCCTCCAAGGAGCATGCAATTCTAGATTGTGAACAGTTTCAAAAATTAGTACAAAAATCCCAATAAAATGATCATAGATAAAGACAAGGGCACATGCACGCAGCAATATTGGCTAAGCTATATATCAATTAGATACGTATGTTAACTATGTGATGAGGGAGGTTTGCAGGAGTGTCAAAAGAACAGGCCTGAACACATGCACAGGCAGGTACATTCACTATCATACATGACATGGAAGCTGCGATGGTGTTATGCAGGCATAGGTATCCTCTTCATCCCATCTAAGAGTTGTCTTTTTTAAAGTTTAAAAATGAAATAATGTAAATAAAATGCTAAAAATATGCTTTCACACTTCAACGAACAAAAATAAAATCAATTCAGGGTGACTGCTATAGGTGCTGTTTGTTCCAAAAGGTCTGCTCGTGACAGTAAGTAGTACCAAAGATGTTTTGGAAAGTTTTCATATGGCCATCTAATACACACACCAAAAAAAGCCTTCTGTTTACATACTTCTATATTTAAATACAGTGTGCAATGAATAAAATATCCTTAGTCGTGGGCTAAAGAATACTGGAGTTTTGACGAGACATGCAACCATGGAAGCAGAGAATACATGAGATATTGGGTAGAAGCATCCATGAAAAAGCATCTGCGAGAGAGAAAAGGATAACGGCCATTTGAGATAATGCAGTATGCAAGGGACATCACAGCAAACATTTGAAATTGCTGGAATTGAAGTGTAAGTACATGGAGACCTAAAGTGATGATGGAAATTATTTTATGGAGAGATCAGAAGGAAGTGTGACGCAATGGTACGAGATAATCTACCACTTCAAAGAGCAAGATGTCTAAACTGAGAACACAAAACAAAAGTAGTTTAACGCAGCCAGATGGTATGTTGACACAGGCCACAAATCTGGATGCAGACACACTGTTGATGGAACGGAGGCTCCACAATTGGGTGGCTGTTCGGCTCAGCACGTAACTCACAACACACATACCCCAAGACCAGCACTGCCAGAGGGATCTCTACACCCACGCTCAAGTCTCTGCTTTGTACTCATGGTTAACCAGCTTCTGTCTTATCCTAAAGGATCCTTTATCCTAAGGAATCTCACTTAACCTTATAAAGACTGAGCAGGATAACAGCAATGCAGACTATAGATACAATGACTGTCTCTATACTTAAAGGCTCCAAAGTCTGGTTTCAGCTCCTGATTATTTACAGATAATCACATCTCTAACTACCTGAACTGTTCTGTCTGGCTAGAAGGCTTCAATTGTACTTTTGAATTGCATACTCGGACCTCCTGTTCTCTAGGTTAGACTGTTGCCACTTACTCTACAGACAGGTCCTGACTCTAGGAGGAACCCAAAGCAGATGTGAGAGCCCTGTGCATGCACCCTGACTACATGACACTGGCACACCATGATCTGCCACAACTACACGCTTGTATTCCTTTCTCACAAAACAAGCTCTTTGCAAATCTTTCTCCAAGTATTTTGCTTTTTGTCTCTGTAGTCAGCATTTTGAGTCTGGCCATGCTGCTCCCAATACAAGAAGCATGTGTGGAAAGCTCCTCAACCTGGGACAAGGTGAAGGATACTTTGTCAACTGCTGAGGAAATATAGGACAACCTTGAAGCTGTTTTTAAATATGAATGGAACACCGCTGAATAAGAGGATCTTAGCAAGAAAGCAGATGGCACTTCATGTCACCCAGTATCCCCTACAATGAGGAAATTCCCATACTGCTCATTAACGTGGCTGTAAGTAAATGCAGCTAGGAAGGGAGCCAGATCCAGTATCTTACAAAAATGTAGTGAGCTGCAATAGGACAATTTCATTAAGGACTCTGTCAACAGCAGTAATGAAAGCCTACTCGATGCTAAAAATAATTAATGAAATTAAATAAAACTTGCAATAGTGACAGCACTGGCATAATTTTTTTTAATAACATCTGTGATGCTTTGCTCTCCAGTCCTAAAATGCAATAATCAGTTCTGCTCAGTCTGAAATTGCATATAATATCTGAGGGTACCTTCTCAGGCATTTAAGTTCCAATAAGGCCCCCCACTTCCAAGCTGACCTTGTTCTCACAGACACCATGAAGGAAAATACAACAATCATTCCATACTGAATCCTTTTAGCAACCAATGTCAGCTATTACGAAACTCAGTATTTACATGGAAACTGGTTTTGCTGTGGGAAAATCATGAGAACTGCCATACTTAACATTTTAAAACCCCTCTTTATTTGTCTTATGAAGTGAAAAACTAATTGTGTAGCTGTTTCTTTTGACCTCAGATTAAGTCAGCGTCTAACATTAGGATGGCTACTCCATGATCCATAGCAAAACACGTTTCTCCCTGGTGCAGCTGTGGCTACAGTACCAGAATGTGGACCCTCTCTTCAGAAGTTCTGACGAGCCTTAAGCTTCCCTTCTCTACCCCTCCTTATAAATCTCATCTTACTCTATTTCATTTCTACAGACACGGCTGGATTTACACACTTGCCTCTTGGCCAGTAAGTTCAAGGCACACTCCCTAATGCTGTATTATGCACAGATCCACAGGCAGCGGTGAAAGTGTGATATACACAACCCCTTCCTCTGGAAAGGCCGCTCCCAGCTGAAACTGCCTGCTAACCGCTTGCACGTGTGCTTGTAGTTGTTACATGGTGGAGGTAATAGTGCTAACAATTCACTACTCAGTTAAAAAGAAAAAAAATTAAGTTAGAACCGCAGTTCAAAGTTTATTTACCAAAAGAAACGCTCGCACTGTTCTTATTTTGTTAAGGTCAAGCAGAACTTTCTGTGCCTTCTCGTGGTTACTGCAGTATTCATCATAGATACGGAATTTCTCTTTCTGCAGAAACAAAAAAATACATTGTTTTTCACTTGCCATTTTGATTTTTTTTAATTAATAAAACATGGAATTAACCCTTTTCAAAGCTGAATAGCTAATATAGGAAAGTCAGCTCTTCTTCCTCCATCTACTATTTGAGGTCCAGCTTCAAATTAGAATTACGAACAGTTTGGAAGCATCACTTGGGAATTTCAATCATAGAATGCCAGGTTGGAAGGGACCTCAAAGATCATCTGGTCCAACATTTCTTGGCAAAAGCACTGTCTAGACAAGATGGCCCAGTACCCTGTCCAGCTGAATCTTAAAAAGTGTCCAATGTTGAGGAATCCACCACTTCCCTGGGGAGATTATTCCAATGGCTGATTGTTCTCATCGTGAAAAATTTCCCTCTTGTGTTCAATCAGAATCTCCCCAGGAGTAACCTGTATCCATTACCCCTCATCTTTCCCATGTGACTCCTTGTAAAAAGAGAGTCTCCATATTCTCTGTGGCCACCCTTTAAATACCGGAACATGGTGATGAGGTCTCCCCTAAACCACCTTTTCTCAAGGCTGAGCAAACCCAGTTCTCTCAGCCTTTCCTCATGTGGTGGCTTCCCAGTCCTTTGATCACCTTTGTGACCCATCTCTGGACCCTCTCCAGCCTGTCCACATATTTTTTGTATAGCGGGGACCAAACCTGAACACAGCATTCCAGGTGTGGCCAGACAAGCACTGAGTAGAGTAGGATAATGACTACTTTGTCTCTGCTGGTGATGCCCTTGTTGATGCAGTCCAGCATCCCAATCCCCTTCTTTACCCCAGCATCACACTGGTCACTCATATTGAGTTTGTTGCCCACCAGGACCTCCAGGTCCCTTTCCACAGAGCTGCTCCCCAGCTGGGTAGGTTCCAGCCTGTGCAGCACTCCTGGATTATGTTTTCCCAGGTGCAAGACCTTACATTTGCCTTGTTGAACTTCATAAGGTTTTGCTGAATAATTTCAGAGGCTGTACTATCACAAAACCACAGGATTAAAAAAAAAAAAATCAGGAAGAAAATGCATGAGTGGGTTATTTGCTGACATCATTACCTATTTTGTCTGCAAACACTTGTTTGCAAATATGATCCATACTTCTGCAGAGTCAAAAATTAATGTTACTGAACTTCTGCAAAATGTTTCCATGAACCTTTAATAATTTTCTCCTCCAAAAACAAATAAACAAAGACATAGCAAACAAATGGGACTCTAACCAGAGAGAATGATGCAACATAGACTTTTTGTTAGGTCTACAACTGAAAGCAAACCAACTTGTGCTGATTTTGCAGAGCTCCGTAACACTGACATCCTTGTTTTGCTCCAACAAGAAAAATAATACTCCTATGAAACCATTACGACAGGACATACAAACATACTTGTGGAGGCACTGCAGTTGTGAGAAGTAAAATATCTTCACAGGCCAGAATCATGGAGATATTTTACCCAGAATACACAATTCTTTGTTAAATATTCAGGTATAGGTGCCAGCCTCACCCACTCTGCAGGGCTCAATTTGTCAGCCTGGGCTAATTTGGTGAATATAAAATTGATGAAACAATAAAAGTTTGCTAATTTGATATCTTCTTTCTTCATTTTCCTCCCCTCTTTTTTTTTTTTTTAAATAACAGTAACCAAGAGATGACCTCAAAGTGCTCGACATTAAGCAATCAAGTCCTATTTTGTCCTCATGACTATATACACTCATCATAATGACAGTAATTAATAAAAGACAATTCATAAAGGAAAAAAGTGAAATAAGGCTATAATAAGAGCTAGCATACATAATGAAGAAAGCAGGTTCCAACTTCATGCTGCGCATTAGGTTCTGGCTGTAAGCACTCCTCCACCAGGGACAGGAAGTTTTTGTGAACTGCAAGAATATCTTCAATATTTGAAAACAACATCTGCAAAAGAATAAAACATACATAAATAAAACATTAGATACAAACCAGAAGAAATATGCAATTAGGAGACTAACCTTAACTGTCTCTTCTGTGACATTTTTATCCACTTTGGCTGTGGCCCATTGGATCATTCGGTGAAGGAAAGCCTGCATGAAAAAAGACAAATAAGGAAAAAGTTATTTCAGGAAGCCTTGAACAACTCTTTGCCATTTTGCGCTTATAATTTGTTTCCTAAATTTCTTATGTTTTGGATATAGAGTCACATCAGGGTATTATCTGGAACCTAAGTAAGTATTTTATTTACAAGAAACTTAGTAGTCCTGTTATCCCAACATGAGATAAAACCCTATCCATATAGTGTTAAAAAGAGTTAAACAGTGAAATATTAATGAAGCTGAGAAATTGAACATTCTCTGAAGTACCACTTCCACCCTGCTCTCATAATGTTCTTAAGCAAGAGCAAAATGAGTCATTTTCAAAATATCGCTCTAGCACTTTACAAATTGACTACATGACAAACCAAAATAAGCCACTAATTTCTAAATTAAAAGTAGTAAGGAGATACTATTATGAAATGTAACTTTTACCACAGTAACCACAAGTAAGATTTTTGATGTATTAATAATTAAATCTATTGTAAAGTAAATTGGCTTAAACAACAGTCAGCTGCACCTGGTTTTGCTTAATAAAAATGTTCACTCTTCCCTTGCCAGAAAACACATTCTTGGGGATCGAATGAGAAGTTAGTAATCCCACTAATGAAATACCACAGGAGTAAGTTTTCGTATATTTAACATTCAAGAACTGGAAACAACAAGACAACGACAGGTAGAGTAAATAATTCCAAAAGACATAAATCACATTTCAGGTACAAAGGGTATAATTAATTTTTATGAATTAATTCCACTACAAAGACTTGGGTACGTTCTGAAAATTTCTACAGACGGCAGACTAAAATCTTACACTGACAATTCTTCACACAGACACGCATATTCTTTAGTCATTAAAAACTGGCACCACAAGTGCACAAATGTCACGTCTTTCCTAATCATTTAGCTCCAAGTCACTGTGCATTGTACACTGTACACGAACTCATCTAAATTCTGGCGTGGTGCAAATTCCATAAAAGAGGCAATAAATAATCCCTGTGTGGAAGGACAGCAGTCTCAGCATCCCTTTTTTTCTCTCTGCTGGGACTTCAACATTTTCATTCCCAAGTGCAGTGACCCTTTCCCTATTAAAGCAAGCTATGTAACTGGCATTACACATTTATTACTAAAGAGACAAATCTAGTTATTCAGGACATAAACAGAATTAAGTTTGGAATATTTCCAGCATATTGTATGTTTTCTATAACTCTCTACAGTGATGTAGATTATCTACTTCTTTAAACCACTCTTTTCCCTGACTATCTGGGCTTTCTTTCTAATGTTTTATTGGTGGTAAAAAATGCCATTAATTCATTTGCAGCAGTTTGCTGCTGGTGGACGACAGCCCTTTATATCCTTCCTTGCTACAAATATCCACAGGGGTTATGGCAAATTTGCCGTGTGCATCGCCTGTACGGTGTACAGCCAATCCCACGGAGAATGAGAAAGCCTGTTTAACTGTGTGACTCTAAATTAATTTTTGAAAGTTTTCACTAAACCAGCCAACAGTATTAAATATACTTTAGAACTGAAAGGAAAGAAAAAAAAAATAAAATCACAAGAACTACCTCTGAAACTCATGTCTGTTTTTGCTATCTGTAATCTCCATTCCCGTTATTTCCCCACAGACCAAACATACTGCTTGTTCGCACTCATGTTATCCCTAAAGATCTTCATTTCCTGGAACCGTGAAGGAAGGTGAACATTCATTTGGCTGCAGGCGAAGCTGAGCGCGATCTGGGAGCTCTGGGCAGTAGTTATTCTCGAGTGATTCAAGACACCAGCCAAGAGTCCTGATGTATACTCCTCTTGACCTCATCTGCAGTAAACAGAGTTGTCCAAGCAGCACTGCCCCAGAGCCCACATCTGCAGAGGTTATCAGAAACCGAACCCAGGAAAATCCCAACTCTCACAGAACCCAGGCACAAGTCACTAACGAAGGCAGGGAGACCTAGGATGACTTCAGCCCCTTCCAGCAACTTGGAGCCATGTCATGTTGCTGTACTCATACTGCAGGCGTAGTGTAGTCACTACCAGTTTCTCCTAAAAAATTGCCATCTGTTGTCCCTAAATGCATATTTCCTTCCTGGAAAGAAAAAACAAACAAACCATCAAACCCCAAACAAACAAAACCACCAAAACAAAACAAAAAAAACCCCGTAACACTATGTCCCACAAATCAATTAATGTGGCCATTTCAATATTTCAGGGCACTTACATGAGAGCACTATGAAGCCACAAATACCAAAATAATGGTAATAATCTCTCATTTCTAGAAGAGTGGTGTAAGATAATTCATGGGAGCGCGGGTAGGGATGAGGTTGTCTACCTCCATCCGCCTGCCACCAAGACCCATCCTTGGTGGAGTTCACCCAGTGTGGTGTGAGCAATGCAAAGCAAAGATGAAACCCAGGTTTCCATGATGCAAATGCCCCTGTCAGCTCCCTTCCTGGAACACAGAGACACCACTGACTCCATACACACACCACCTCTGCTCTGGGACTATGCCAGGTAGAACAGACAGCTATCATCAGGCAGGAGGATGGAAAAGTAATTGCTTTTGTTACAGTGTAAAATAACTTTAATCCAGCACTGTGACTATGGAAGGATAAATGTCTCTGAATTTGAATGAATATACAGTAGGTCTGAAAGAGAGATGACTATTCAAGAGACTCCAAAAATCACTTGAATATCAACTGAGGACAACCAAGAACAGTTCTTCAAAAATCAGTAAACAAAGAAAAAGCAAGTAATTTGTAGACACAGCTTTAAGGAGGACCCCAATACAGAAATATCAGACCTTAAAAGGAAAATATATAAGAATGCTCAGAAACTACTTGGGAGTTGACAGCTACTGAGCTAACAGAAAACAGTTATAGAAGCTTTCGAAGGTACACTACATAAACTATTACTAACAGTAGAAAAAACATATCTGTAAAAAAAATGAAAGAAAAGCAAAATGGACACCTCAGCCAGTTTAGGATTCACTAAAGAACCAGACAACACCAAAAAAAAGAGAATCAGAAATTCCCCTGAAATAGCACTGAGTGGTTTCTCAAAATTCTACCATAACTTCAAGTCTTCTGCTCTAAGTCCAGACCCATTACTCAGCATCACATTGCGCAAAGGAGCAAAGCGTTACAAACTGCAAGGACACAGCTGAATAAGCCCTGCTCCTGCACTGAGGAAAAAACAAACACAAAAAACTCCAAAGTAAAGAATCAGCTCAAACCTAAAGCAATTTCATTTATCATACACACATCAGTAAATCATGACTCTGCTTTGTTTCCTGGAGTATCCTGAATGTCTCACGGAGGTTATTTCAAGTTTCATCTACATTAGTGTAGATGTTTCTCAGCACATCAAGCACAGAGAGTAATATGTTATCTCTGTGCGCTATGGGATTCCAGACCTTTGTCACCTGGATCGTGATCCTCAACTTTCTCAAAGCTCTTTAAGTGGATTCCTGAGTTTCTTTTATATTACCTTCAATTCTTATTTTTCTGAAGCAACGGTAAAGCCATATAGTTTAAACATGATGTAATTTTCCAAATTTTCATCTTGTGCTACCATCGTTCTGTGTACATTGCTACAGTACAGCGATTCACCCTTGCAGCGCTGCCCTGGCACTCTCTGCCAGCCTGACTCTTGCAGATTTCCTGAATTCAGAGTTAAAAGAAACCTCCGTGAAACATTTCAGACAAGCAAGTTGGCTGAGTACCATCAAAAGTAGTCTAAATTTAAAAGATCAGATGAAGAGGAAAGATAAGAGAGGATGTTTGTTACTTACATTAAAAAAATGAATAATGCACTTCTGTTTGTCAATTTTTAGACCTGTCTATGGAAGATTTTGTTATTCTATGAATATCCTTGAGTCACTCAGATTTCTACAATCCCTGGCTCTGCAAAGTTTGAAATTCAAATTAGAGATCTCAACTTCCTCAAGCATCCTTCTGGAAACTTTCTTAACAGAAAACAGCATCTAAATGATCACTGTGTAGCTGCTTTGGAGAAGAAATGCCCAAAAACGCTGAGAAAATTCTAAACACAGGCGCATCTTTAGAAGTTCCATGATTTAGAAGTTCCAAGTTTGATGACCTCGCGGATCAGAACATGGGCTACTAACTGAGCCTTTTGGAATAGGGGAGCAGCTACATGTAAAATATATAACAGTTTAGGGCTAAGGTACTCTAACTCTACTCAGGTCCTACTGGGGACATAAAAACTATTTCTGGCTATGACTCAGGGTCTTTGTACCATGCTGGTAAGGAGGTGGGTAATTCACCTCTACCTTTGAGAAACATGGCATTATATATAAATTTATAGAATTATAGAGAACATTTGGAGAAGTTTCCATACTAACAATACCAATGAAGATAACTACATCATTTTTTTTCATGACTGGGTATTTGATCTTGTGAGGTCCCTTCCAATCCCTAACATTCTGTGATTACTAGTCCCTGTTGTAACTCTTTTACCCTTTGCCTAACACTGCTGTAACACACTGTAGGAAACACCAGGACTGAAAATTCAAACATAAAGACTGAAAATCCAAATTCAAAGAATTATTAAGGAGTCGGTTCATTACGGCAAATAAACACTAAAGTGTTTTCCTGTCTGTTGATCTGCTGCCATTTCGCGATGCAGCATGTTTCACAGAGAACACACACTGAGTTCCTGTTCTGGGGATTTTACTTCTGGTCTTATCAAAATAAGAGTAGCGTTTTTGGGTTGTTTTTCTCCATAGTTGCTCTGCGTGTTAAAAACAAACAAACAAAAAAAAGCATCACTGCTACAGATAGCACAAGAAGCTGCCAACAGCACAAATGACTTCTCTGACATCTGGAATGAAACCAGGGAAGACAAGGAAGTCTGCCTGCAGAAGAGTCCCAGGGCACAAAGAGTTTTTGCCTTCGCAACAGATAAGAAATTAACTCCTGAAATTATGTTAGAGCACCTGGATCACAAAATATACGTAACTATTTTTCTGAAAGCAATCATCCTACTTTTCTGAGACTAGAGAGAAATATTCTTTTTCATTTGAAAAAAGAACTAAAGAAAAAGTTCCTTTTTTTTTTTCCCTTCAGATTTCTTTTAACATTGTTTCTACCCTTTATACTGTAATAAACAAAAGCAAGGTGGACTGCAAAAACATAAATATTTTTATAAGGTCATTTCCTGTATGTTTTCACTTTAAGAAAAACAGTTCAACTGAAGCACCTAATCTATCATATTGAAGCCTGCTGAATAAAGCTAGTAAGATGCTTTGTCCATTAAAACTGAACAAAAATTTATTCTGCACACTGAAAAAAGACAAGACCCTAGAAGAAACTCACAAGGAAAATGTCCATAAATTACAATTCTTTTAAGTGTCTATGATAATAGGCTTATCTTCACAAATTTAGAAACACAAAGCTGAAATACTTGTGGGGTTTGTGTTGCTTCTTTACATTCTTAGTATATCTATAGGCATTTGGATGGTAGAAAATATTTTGCTCTTTTCACAATATTCCAAATGATCCTAGAGAGAACACAGAGACCTAAACTTGGGAAGAAAACTGCTCAAAATTATAGGTGACTAGCCAAATGCTATTTCTTATAATGGCTAATTGAGCTCACAGGCATCAATGCAGCATTTTCCACAGCAGCCTGAGGTTTTGCACGCTATAATTAAGGCACATCAGATTCCAAGTCCCAGAAGAACACGGTGTCGGTTTTCTCGAAGCGCTTTTCCTTGATTTTGCCCCAAAAAACCAATTTCAGCAGAGAAGCCTCCAGCAGCAATAGCAGCTGTGGTGAGTGTTGTGTTCTTCCCCTCCTCTCCCCATTAACCTGTGCCAGGAGCAGAGGCAGTGGCCGCTCAGACTGGCTTCGGCTGCTGAACAAAAGACTCTTCTTCCCTCTCCAGTAACTCACCAGCTGAGGCACCACCTGTTTCTCCCATCTTGCCTGCAAGGACGGGATGAATCACAAGCAGCAGAGGCAGCATCAGCCAAGGTCAGATGTGTTCTTTCTCCCTACTGTACTGAGAGCCACTTTCAAAGCTGCTTGTAAGGACAGGGGAATAGATGGACCACATCTGCAATATTTTCCATTCTAGTGCTCATTTCCTTTCACAACTCACCAAACTATTCCCTTCTCCATTCATCTGACCCAAAGCGGCATCAGTCTGCCGAAAAGAGCATCCCTGGCTTCCTTCCGACAAGTAAACATGATCTCAGAAGTAAACACCCACACAAAAATGAGTGCATTGAAGAAACATGGATCTTCATAACCTTCTCACACATTATAAGTATGCTGCCACATTATGGGATAATATTAACCCTTTCTCCATCATGTTTCTTTATTTTCTGCTGAAGTTTCTCCATCATATCAGAAAACTTCTGCCAAGAGAAGAAAACCTTTCCTCACCCTGTCCTCTTTCTCAACCACTTTTTCTGCATTTCCCTAGTCATTGACAATATTTTTCAACTTTTTATTGCACATCTTTCTTCATCCTTTCATGCCCACTGAGACTCCTAACTCAGTTTCCTCCTTTGACGAAAAAGTGCCCCCTAACCTGATCTCCCCCATCTCTAAAATCACCTGAGCTACGACTGCGCTTTCACTTTTGATCCCTTCCTCCCTTTCAGCTCCACAGCAGATGAAAGCAAGAGATTTATAGTTAAAGTCCAGTTCCCCTCAGCCAGGCGGGAAGTCTGATGTCTCCACCCTCTTCCTTGTACCGAAACTATTCTCAAAAAAGATTTAGTACAAACTTTTCCTGGCCCGGATCAGAAGATACCTGTTCCTTTTTCTTCACAGATATCAAGAATCCTGTCACCCACATCTTCATTTTGGTAAAATGGGTTTTCTGAGGACTAGCTATGGTCTTGCTGGTCAATACAAGTTTGGTTGAAGAATAACAATGGAGTTACTCGCATGCTTACATTTAGGATCATGCCTAAGTAAATTCTCAAATCAGAGGCTGGATGTCAAGGTGGCTCACAAATGCTGCTGCAACGTGAAAGCTATGTGCAGAAAGCTGCTAGAAGATCATCTAAATTTTTTCTTCATTAAAATATAGCTTAACTAGGGCTTTAGAAAAAGGCCACACACTGGCGTAAGCGGTGAACCCCATCTGCAAGCTGGGCGGAAGGCAGAGTCTGTCTCATATTTTTGGCAAATATTTTATGCAACATTGGTTGCTGCTAATCCCACTAAAAACGCAAACAGGTTAGATTCTGGTCTCGGCATCACCAACAGAGATTTTTTGGCAGGGATAAGGGGAAAAGAGGTATTTGCCTGTCCCATGTGATTTTTGGAACAGTCTGCTGGGATTGCAACAGATAAATCAACCAAATGAGGCATCCATTTCAATAAATAGAATGTTTCTAGCATGATACTGAAGAAGTAATAAGATTAATCCTTATTGTAGTTTTAAGATTTCCTGATGAAGAAACAGACACTCCGGATTGAAAAATGTTCGCATAGATGTGGAATTCCCTCTGGTAAGACATCACATGGTCCTGTTGGTGCGTGTTACAAAGTGAACGATATACCACTAACCATACAACTGATCTTGTGTCACTCAGGTGGGAGTGGAACAGAAATGACGTCTACAAACAAAGTTTACCTCTCATAAAAGTCAGCAGTTTCCTGAATTTACACAACACTAAGTCCTTACTGGGAAACCCCAGTGAATTCAGCCGTGTCCGCTACCAGCACATCAAAACAAGAAACTAGGAAACCTCAGAGCATCTGTCCACCTGGAAGTAACAGTATGTTCCCATTACATTGCAATCATAATTAGAAAACAATTCATATGTTTGAAACCTTTATACTCATACTACAGTTTTTGCTTCTTCTATGCATACATGTCTGCTTATTCTAATCAACTAAAAAAAAAATCTTGAATTTTCATTTAATTTTTATTCCCAAAATGATGATTTTTCTAAACTTTTTCTTCTTAGTAGATCACTGATTTGGAAGAATTCAACATTTCCAAAATATTTCGAGACAAATTTTAATTCTACAGAGCAAATTTCATTTCTTTTAGCAACTCATTAATTTCAGAAAGTGTAAAATGGTCAAGATGAGAAATATACTTGTCACAAATTACACCTTTGAAAGAATCTTTTAGATTTTGATTCAACTTGAGAAATAATAGAAATCTCAAAAATATAACAAGTCACTCTCCGATAATCTTCTTTATCTTTCCAAAGTTCATTAACATGTTTGAAAAGAATTTTTAGTCTTTTCTGACTCAAAAATTAAGAGTTAAGAGACCAGAATGAAGAGACCTATAATCTTTATTACCAATTATAAGAAAGAAACCAGAAATAACACATCACATCTCTACTTTCAGAATTAAAATTTAAAGCTTAATTCCTATTGCATCTGAATAAGGGAGGAAAGCTGACTCAGTACCAATTAAAATGAATTATTAAGTCTATAATTATTAAAGCAGCTAATTAAAAAAAAAAAAAAAAAACAGTTTTACCTATAAACTGAGAAAACTTGAAACTACTGATAGGTGATCACAATGGAAGCTCACCAAACCCTTTTAATCTGCTCAGTTTTCAACACATAACCCCTTTTTTTCTAATATTGGATTGCACAGTCCTTACTTGTGAGTTTAATGTTTAATATGGTTAGATGCTAATTAGGAATTAGTGTGTTTGAGAGTTCTACAATTTTTATTGCCAGCGCTGTATAAATAAAATGTACTTCTCAAACACTACTCAGTGCCAATTCTGGCTGCCATTTGATTTGCACACTTATGCCAAGAAAAACACGAAGCAGGGAAGGGTATGAAACATCAGTTTTCTACCCCAGTTTCAATTCTTCACAAAGCCTACAGGGAAGCTGTAGTGAATGCAGTACTTCTAAGAAGTGCCCTCCTGATCACAGAAAAAAAAAAAAAAAAAAAAAGGCAGAACCATCCCATTTAAGCTCTTTTCCAATCAGTAGAAATCAGAACGCTTCCCTGCATAAGGAAATCTCTCTCATGTCTGGGATACATGCCCCAAACTCCTGGCACTTCTCATTTAGACAGGACTTGGGATGATAAATGGTACGAAGGTATCAAGCTTGTATGCAACAACAATGCCTCGTGTCATGCAACAAGCAGGTGTGACATTTCTGAGTCTTAATAAGACAGACTTATTTTGGGAAAACTCCCAGACAATGATATGAACTCTGGGTTTTCCTACAAATATACCAAACTGGGAACATATTTGAATTCAGGTAGATAAACCAAGTAGAAGTCCTATATGCCTGCCCTGGTAGAATTGCATGAGGTGGCAGTTTTAAATTTCTTCTTCTTTCCCCCTGCCTCCAACTTTTGTAAGCCCATGAAGTTCTCAGAATGTCCTTGGAAAACTAGATCTTCTTTACAAGACAATTCTAACACAGCGAGTGGCATCTCTTTAAAACTAGGTCAGAAAGCAGTTTCAGCTCTAATGTATGTCTCCATCCAGCAACAAATTCAGTGACAGACTACTTTTGAAGACAGTGTTAGTGACAGTGTGGGTATTTAAGAAAACACAGAAACACACATGCTTACTTACATGTAAAAGAACGATTTAGACAGACAATTATACCTATTCTTGCTGTACCATCATATAGTACAAAAGGCCATCATCAAATACACTCCTGTTGCACTTGCATAAACCAACTTTAAATCTTTAATATTTGTTTAAACTCAAAGTTCCTATCATCACTCCTAGTTTTCACACTTTAAAATTTTAAATGCAATGTAACACTGTGATATGAATGACCCCCTGCCATCCCAAACCAGGAAACAGCCAGTCTACAAAATCCAAGCTGCATTCACAGCTACCAACAACAACTTATATAGCACCTTCACCTTATACCGTATTTGTCAGATGTTGGAAATGAAACCAAATTGAAGGATTTCTCAACAGTAACAGGATCTTCTTGTCAACCAGTCAATGAACTCTTCCCAGGGTAGCACACACCACAGAATTCACTCATATCTGGTAAGCAAGGCTGACCAAAGCAATTCTTTCCAGCAAGGCTGACCAAAGCCATGGTAATTAATTAAGGCATGAAGGTCTGGGAAAACAAATAATAAAAATAATTTCAAAGGATAAACACGTGGCCTTATAAGAAGCTGACAAACTTTGCTTCTCTTCCTGGAATATTTTAGCCAAACTTTAACTTTTTTTTCTTTTTCCTTGGGAAATGATCAAGAGTAGATAGGTTGAACAAACTGAACAACAAGCCTATTCTGAGAAATCAAACTGGCTGCAAGAGTAAACTGAGGTTTACTATTTCCGTGTACCAGCACATATGCAGCTCCCAGATTTCCAGGGCCAGACGCGCAGAGCTTCTGATTCTGGATCCCACAGGAACCAGTGACATTCAAGGAAAGAACAAGACCCCATTCAACTGGACCTTACTACAGTGTTAAAGGATCAAACTATCACCAGGACTGATTGTCCGTTAAAGATATTCTGATGACAAGAAATGGGTTTAAAATTCTCCCTGAAAAACTAAAAGTGTTTTAATTAAATACATTTTGTTAAAGTATTTAATAAACACTGAAGTGGCACATGTATACTTACATGATTTGTGACTTTAAACTCCTATTTCCAAAGAAATCTTTTCAAGTGTTCGGGAAAAAAAATTAAACCTCTTGTATCATCCATGGAAAAACGTATGATTATAGCTATGCAAGTCTTGCAATCTGGCTTGGAAAACTATTTTTTTTTACTTTGAACCAGCACTGAAATACAAAGAACAAAATCTGTAAATGAAGAAACTACCAGCTTCTGAAAATTAGATGCCAACATTAGTTGTCTCAACTCCATTCCAACAAGAATACAACCGTAGCAAAATTTAAATTATTTCATTTTACACACAGCTTCCTACAAACAAAAGACTGTTACATGCTGCTATTGCCTGCCATGGATTGGTCTCACGAATTTTCATCTGTCTATATGGTTTTGAGCCAATTTCCATGGAAATGTGATCATTAATAATATTTTTTCTGGTTTATATTTGATTCACAAAATGCTTGAACTGTGCAAATGCAAAGAACAGTTCGTCTTTTATTTCTTTATTGTCTTGATAAATATCAGAAAATGTATATGAAAAAAAAAATTAGCTCTGACTTTTTTTTCTTCGTGCTACCATCTAAACATCTGCTGAACATTAATTATATCACAGGACATTTACATGCTAATCTCAGTTTACATCCATCAAGGAGGTTTCATTTCTTGAACGATACAATGATCACCAAGGACATGATTTTAGAAAAATAAATGGACCGTATTCATATCCAGAAGAAAGCTGCAGGAATAAAGCCATGCCATTTGAATTTATCCACAGTAGCTGGATTGCCTTACTGTCAAATAAATTTGTAATTTCAAGAAATATGGACCTGGATTATATGTGTGTACAGAGGAGAAATAACCCCACACATGCTCTCATAGGCTTTCTTTCTCTCACTGCTCCTTTTCCACTTTTTCTATTCAAGCACAGACTTACAGAGTTCTATGACCTGTCTTTGGCTTTGATGAGTGCCCAGTGTAATTGCACAATTTCACTGAACCGTCTGTGAAGCCTGTGTTCTTCAGGAACACAAACATTGCATGGCTGTTCTTGCTCCTTTCATTAATTTTTATACGGGAACAGAAGACAAAACCTGATTAACAGTGCAATTTTCACTGCCTTCTTAATGAAATTTTTTGTTTGAATGCTGGGACCTTTAGATGAGAGTTCCTATTATTACCTTTTCCTGAAATAAGAGCCTCATTCTTTTAGGTTATAATCAAAAGCTTTAAACCATCCTTCATCTGAAACAGAGAGGATTGGGGATTTTTTTTTTTTTTCTTTTTTAAGATATTGCATCTGTAAAAAATAGTACAAGGAAAACTGCCTCTCCCAATCAGTCCGCAGGGACAGTTTGTAAGAGCACTACTTAAATCACACGCATGACCCTCCTCACCAAACCATGTGCACCGCAACTGCAGACAACTATAAGCAGAGCAAGTTGGTGTCAACTGCCATCTGTTAATACTCAATCAGAGTTTGACAGCACTGAATACTGCTCATTCCAGGACACACTGCTGCTTACCAAGACACCCACATCGATTACACAAACTCAAGTCTCACCAAGTCTTTCCACATAAGGTTACACAAGGATACAGAACATTTTTTTAATTATTATTTTTATTTCATTCATTAATTTGCTGTGAGGAACATACTTCCAGTTGCTATTCTGCAAAGAAAAAAAAAAATAATTGCCTAAACCATTCAAAACCCCAGACACCAGACTTCTAAGAACAGCACAAAGGAACAATGGTGCTAGTGTGACCAGGAAATCAGGAAACTATAAATAAATATCAAGTATTGTTTTCAAGCATCTTCAATAGTTTTGGATCCTGCAGTCCTTCCTCTGGGTGAGGAAATGACGCTCCCGCAAGTTTTTCTTATGTCCATAACAGACCACTGCAGTTTGCCATACCTGGGCAAACTGAAGGCATCGAACTTGCCGACGGTGAGCCAGGGACAGGCCCATCTGCTGGGCAATAAAACCCGCTGTGACCACAGATTCATTTATTGACTACAAGGTGCTGCTCCCCCACTACAAAGCCCGATTCCCCCCTTTTAGGGAACGGGGTACAGTTGCCTCAGAGATGACCAATCCATCTGAGCCATGGCACTGCAAGAATGTACTGGTAGAGATAGCTTGAAAATGCAGGCAAAATAGCTTCAGGAGCAATTCCATGGCTACGGAGCAGGTTTAGGAGGGGAGCTGACGCCAAGATCACATCTGACAGTATTCAGGTCTATACATGATCACAGAATCATGGAATAGTTTGGGTTGGAAGGGACCTTCAAAGGTCATCTAGTCCAACCCCCTGCAATGAGCAGGGACACCTGTGATTCTGTGATCTTCAACTAGATCAGGTTGCTCAGAGCCCCATCCAGCCCGGCCTTGAACATCTCCAGGGATGGGGCATCTACCACCTCTCTGGACAACCCAGGCCAGTGTTTCACCACCCGCATTGTAAAAAATTTCTTCTTCATGTCTGGCCTGAATCTCTCCTCCTTCAGTTTAAAACCATTACCCCTTGTCCTATTGTAACAGGCCCTGCTAAAAAGTCTGTCCCCATCTTTCACATAGCCCCCATTTAAGTACTGAGAGGCCGCAATAAGGTCTCCCTAGAGCCTTCTCTTCTCCAGGCTGAACAACCCCAACTCCCTCAGCCTGTCCTCACAGCAGAGCTGTTCCAGCCCTCTCATTATCTTGGTGGCCTCCTCTGGCCCCCTCCAAGAGGTCCATGTCTTTCCTGTACTGAGGGCTCCAGAGCTGGATGCAGGACCCCAGGTGAGGTCTTGGCAGAGTGGAGTTGAGGGGCGGAATCACCTCTTGACCTGCTGGTCACACTCCTTTTCATGCAGCCCAAGACGTGGTTGGCTTTCTGGGCTGCAAGTGCACATTGCCAGGTTATGTCCAGCTTCTCATCCACCAGTACCCACAAGTCCTTCTCAACAACGTTGTTCTCAATCCCTCCATCCCCCAGCCTGTATTGATATCAGAGGTTACCCTGATCTTGGTTGAAACCTCTTCATCCTCCTTCTTCCTCTAGATCCTGCCTATAGGAAGGACCAGCAGCAGGGAAGCAAGTAAGGCAGCAATGCCAGGGCAAGACATTCTATACTAACATCATTCCAGATGTGCAGTATTCACAATTATACCAAAATGAAGGGAAAAAGAAGCAAAACCTGTGAGAAGACAGGTTTGTTTAAAATCAGGAAACAAGCCCAGAAGAAAAATTAATACTTCACACATGCAAATGAAGCAGACACTACAGTAACAGGCTGAAATCCTGTCAGAAGGAAGCAAAAAGAAAAGCAGATTGCTTGGTCTTTCAGGTTTAATCATGCTTTCCCCAAACTGACTGTTAAAAAAAAGTTGCTAATTGCTAGACTCTGATATTTTCCAGTGGCATGTGAAAGAAACTGGGACAAGCACAGAGGAGAGATGCCAAATTCACAGAGTTAGAAACTTTCCACGAGCATTTTTTTCAGAAGAGATGGAGTTTCATTTCAAAATATTTTTCTAGTCTCTTCTACTGTAAAGATTGCAATGCAATGATTTACAGAAGGGATGCTATCTCTATAGATAAACAAAACCATCATTCCCGAGAGATGTGACCTTCACCTTCCATCCTAAAATAGTATGGCCAATTACATAGCAGCAGCCCACATCCTTAAAATCTGTTTGACTGAATCTGTTTGACTGTTTGACTAAGTGCTAGTCTTGACTTCTTAAGTTTGCTACAGACTGCAACTAGCTAGAAGATTAAAATATACAACTAAACCAGTTATGTTTGTCAGAAAACAAATTCCAGCAACTAAATGGTGACACAGTAGTATGTACTGTTGAATTTATTGTTCTTGTTTAAAAGAAGAGCTCAAAAAAAATGCATGAACTGACTTATCGTTACATCAACTTGAGCATTAAACTACATGCTTCCAGGAAGTTTATCATCCTGTTTGCTGACTATAATTTGGCTTGTTGTGTTTTGATACCATGTTCCTGTTCCTTCAACTCACATCCTCCAAACCAGCAAGCATTGGAGTCTCACTGCCTGTACTCCAAACACTTAACCAGCCCATAAGCTTCCTCATCCCAAAGATGCTGTAAAGAAAGTTGTACGGCAGAAACAGCTTCACATCTTCCCTCAAATCTGAGAGAAAGACCAGAACTGTGACTCATTTGGCTAAATAAGAGTAACAAAAATGCACCTATGTGAAAAGCATCCTAAATATACTGGACATTTACTGACAAAACAGTGCAAATATTTAGGTAACAGGATGTTAATCTGATAAATTGTCATTTAAAGAGAAAAACACTGCAGGTCCAACAAACAAAAAGATTTAACGTTTACAATTAGGCTCTATTGGTTGGATGTTACGTTACATTTTAATCCTATTCTTAACGTTATTTTTATGGAATTTCCTTTCTTATAATACACTACTTCACCAGAACTACTAGCAACAAATATGCAGAAGCACAAATCCACAATACCGTCTCAGCCCTAATATTGCCAGTATCATTTCTGCCACAAGGATAACTCTCTGATGATCAACATGGGATACTACTCACTACATAGTTGGTATTTTTCTACCATTTCCGTGGTTTTCTGCAAATTCTGTTCTAAGTCTGGGATAATAGGATTAAGTCTACCACACAAAAGCTAAGAAAAATTTAAATCCTCATCAGTGATTCTGTAAGCCCTCTCTTGATGACCAACTCAAAACCAGCAACTTTTGAAATACAATAGCCATCAGAGAAAACTGAGCTCCCTTTTTAATAAGAAAAATCAGCTGAACAACCTGAGTTCAAATGTTAGCATGAGAGAAAAAATAATTTGGTATTAAAGAACATTTCTTTCCTTTGTATTCTCTGCCATTATCTACAAAGTACAATTAGCATTTTACTTTCTGTGTAAAGAAACTCAGCGTCCAGGACTAAGACAACTGAACAGAAATAAAATTTCAAGGATGTGTGATAACATGGCAAATACTGAGCGCTCTCCTTCTGAACCCTGAGTGGACAGGCATCCTGGTTATATATAATAGAGAAATGCAACATCCATTGTAACAGAAAAGCCTTCGACAGATGCCTCCACGTAGTGTTAAGGACAATATGGCAAGGCCTTAGCGCACAGAGTTGTCATCCATGAGGGTGGTCTCATGTTCTGAAGGGATGGGTGACATCCAGATATTGTTTCTCAGCTGTCCTTTTAGACAGCGAGGACACTTCTTTTTCATTGTCATCCAAAGAAATGGACCAAAGGAAAATAGCACAATTTCCTGCCTATTTTGAAAAATCAGAGTTCACCTAAGGAACAAAGGCGGGTGGAGACTCAACACTACAGAGTCCTTCTGGACCAGCATAAGTCATCGGAAATAGGCAACACTCATAGCACACTGACTTAGAGCAACCAGATACGGGTCAAATAAATAAACCTAACAGACAAATTTAAAAAGTCTCCATGCACACAGGAGGTGACACAAACTGAAGCCAAATGCCCAGTGAAGACAGAGCTGCTCTTGGCTGAGCATCAGCTCTGCAAGGCAAGTGCAATGGAGGGTTTAGTGGCAAATGTACTTTTCCTGGTCATGTGATAATTATCCAGCATTGGACTGTGCATTTTCAGACAAAAAGGGGCCTTTGCCATGGGCCAAGGCAGGAAAAGGGTCAGATTAGCAGCTAGATGGGACTGGGAAGTCAACCAAATGTACAAATCCTGTCTG
Organism: Caloenas nicobarica; assembly: GCF_036013445.1. NCBI lineage: Eukaryota > Metazoa > Chordata > Aves > Columbiformes > Columbidae > Caloenas > Caloenas nicobarica. The sequence continues at coordinate 129,482,788 of NC_088246.1, read as the reverse complement.
TCACACAGCTTGTAAAACAGGTAACAGTGACTAGCATGGCTTTACATAAATATCTTTACATAAATATGTTCAAGAAAGCAGAACTAAGTCATTCTGTAAATACCCCACAATACTCCGTATTTTTGGTTCCGCTTCCAAAACCGGACATCAATTTGGAAAGATTTCATAACACACTCCCATTTAGCAAGTGGGCAAGAATCTTACAGTTGCACAGTCAGCTTCTCCCACAATACCCATTTTTGTCAAATTTCTTCTGCACATGAAAAATTCCAGCAGCAAAATTCTGGATTAGAGCACACTGTGAAACCAGAAGGGTTTTCTGAGCGCAACTTGCACAAATCTCTGTGCAAGGCTGTCAATCTGGCATCCAACCCAATAGTTACTTGAAATTCTTCATTTGAGCAGTATGCAAAGGTCTAGAAATTTCCCAAACTAAAAAACAAGCAAAGTTGTCCACAGACATGAGCCTCCTGCTCCTACACAATCAGATACTTATATGCTCCTCCCAGACCACTGTTATCAGGGAAACCTCTGAGGAAACACAACAAAACCAATCTCTCTTCTTCCTGATGCATTCAGGATTTATTGGAACTGAAGGCATGTTTCCCCCTGCCACACAACAAGGCAAGAAAAAGGGACCTGCTTGCTTCTTGTCTTCGCCTCAGTTCCTCCATTATCTACAACATGAACAAAACAGGGCAAAGTTCTGCAAAAGCACTTTTTCTAGTTTTCTCCATTAATTCCACGATCTAGATCAAACTTTTAAAGCTTACATCTTGTGTCCCTCCTTCTTAGCAACTAACCAGACCACTGTTTTCCCACTGGGTCATCACACAATGTAGTGTAGGACACGCAGACAGAAGCCTCTTAAAGCCCAAAACCTCCTCTGTATCCAGTGGGAAAAGTCAGTGCATACTGCTGGTTTTGAGAAAGGTGCTCCTGGTAATTCACAGATAGTCACCTCACTGAGCTATGGGCTATTTACAACTTCTTTAGATTAGGTAGTTAAATTCATACAATTCAGATAAAGTAACAGTCTGAATGAGCTTGGCCCACAGTACTGGACCAGTGGGTGCAACATTCATGGGAAAGCTCCCATGATCACCACACAAGAACTATCAGCAGTTCCTTCAGGCTATTCAGTCTCACAATTTCCAGTTCTCTGAAAATCTTCACAAAGGTCTGATGTGTCTCGTTTCTGAGATTCCTGGGCATTAGAGACAAGCCAAGTAGACACAATCCTCTTGCATGACTCCAAGTATCCGGCTAGGTTTATACTGGGTTAGAACTTCAGTATCAAGTAATTTTGCTAATTGTGTATTTTAGAAAGCATAGACACTCTTAATGGAATATAATCTTCAAACATGAACTTTTAGTCAAAGCCCATGCAAGGCAAAATTCAGCATCAACATTTTACTCTATCTTTTTGCTTATCCGTAGGGCTGTATGATAAACATAGCAGATTCGAGTCTCAAAAGCTCGTAAAAGTGCTGGTTAATTAGATATTTGGGATGCAAAAAGAACTGCTTTTCCGCATAATTTAATGTAGTATTTCAGAAAGAGAGTAATCCTTGACATACTGCATTAATTTAACTTGCAACCACTGGCATGTTCCTCTTTTTTCCCCCATCACAACACAGACTGAGGAACTTGCAAGGTCCAACATTTTCTTCTAAGCTCCTGAAATCAAAGCCTCCAAGATCATTTCACTCAACCTCACCAAAAAAAAACCAAGAAAAAAAAAGAGCCAGAGAAAGCAACCAGAACAATAAGGATGTGCTGATGCAAGCAGGAACTCAACTCTTTTTCATGTTAGAGGAACGCCCCTCTCAAAGAGGCATTAGGTCAGAGACCTCAAAGGTAAGAGGCTAGCAGCTAACTCTGGGCTGAAACAATGTCAAGGACAGTCTCTCCTTACTGTACCGCACCAGAGAACACCCAGCACTAGTGATGCAACATCAGAGAATTAGTACTTCCATCTCCTTTCATGCATTAGTCAATTATCTTTGCAGTCTGCAGAAATGCAGAGTTCCGGATTAAGCCTTATAAAATACCCAGGTTACGTCTTAAAAGGAAAATACCAACTCCTGTGGAAAAAAAAAAAAAAAAAAGAATCCTTAAATCATTTAAGACTTACAAGCCATGCTTTCAGAAGCACGTCCACAGCCCAGAGGACGGAACCTCAGGCTGTGCTTTTCCTGGGTGCTGCCACAGCAGCCAGCCCAGCGCAGCCGTCCAGGCAGCGCAATGGGACGGGGCTCTATCGGGGAGCTCCGCTAAGGTGCCCACGAAGACAGAAAAGAGCTCTATGGTTTCTATTTGGAGTGGGCCCCAGTAACTGTACAGTCAGTGCTACACATATATGTATCCATATATATCTACATATATCTCCACACACTGCACTTAGTGTTTACTACAGGCTTTTTTCCCCTCCTCTCCCTCTTTTTCCGTTTTTGTTTTCGTTTGGGTTTTTTGAGTTTGTTTTGTTGGTTGGTTGGTTTTGTGGGTTTTGTTGTTATTATGGGTTTTTGTTCTTTGGGGGTTTTTAAGATTACTGGTAACACGAGTGCAAAATACATCAGCTTCTCAATATTTGGAGAACAATAATTTTGCCTCTGTACTGAGGCACAGTCATCCAGGGGTATGGAAGCACTTCACAAACACACCGAGCTTCCACAACATACTTGTAACAAATAACTTTTTTCACACATCATAGCTGTAGAAGCTAAAAGTGAAAAAGGGACATCACCACAAATTTGCAAAAAAGCACCACTTCTATATATATATAATCAACTAACATTCTTTGCCAAGAAAAGTGAGTTCTGAAAAGATGCAAGGCGTAATTTCAATGAAGGACTATCAATACTGAGAGGAGTAAAGCCATGTAATTCATTAAATCCACTTATGTTCAGATGGAAGAGTTACTAGGTCTCATATTCCCATAACAGATCTACATAACTGTAAATGCACCCCAAATGGAACCCTTAAGTGCCTGCCTCATAACTCCAACCAGTGCAGAACACTGACACAAATCTGCAGCAAAATAAACTGGAAATATCACACCTATTCACCTTCTCTACAGAATTTTAATATGGCTCCAAGGAAACACACAGACAGGGCCCTGATGAAGTAACGGACTGTCCAACTTCAGCACAATGTTTATGATGGACACTTCTGCTCCCCAGGCTGCATGCAGCTCTCTGCAAGTAATGGTCTAATTAATCCATGTAAGAAAGAAGAAACTTAAGAGCATAGTCAGTGGTTGTACAACATTCCCTGAGGTTCTTACAGGAAATAAGGCACATCACTGTCTCGGTCACCTTCCGCTTCAAGTGCGGAACACATTCCTTTGATTTTGTCTTCCCTTAACAAAAACATAGCAACAAGAGTATTTAAACAAAACAAATAAACAAACAAAAAAAAAAGCCACCACCACAAAAACCACAACTGTCCTGAAACAAAACACTCAACTGCACATTCTTTCCCCCCCAACACAGAAAAGATGGAAAAGCAAAGACCACATGACAAATGTTAGTCACATCTCTTAGTATATAAATGGACGACACTCACCATACTGGCCACGATACAAGAATTTACATGGGGCTGAAAGCTTGAGACCACTCTTACTATCCTACATGGATATGGTTTAGCAAATAGTTTTACAACTGATTCACATGTTGAATTTCCATTGGTGTTCAAGTTTTTAGAAGCACGGAGCTTTTAAAACAGTGTTTAAGGGTGCACGCATTAAGTCATGAAAGATGCCCATTCTAGAAATCCCTTAATTCTTGCACCAGAATTCAGTTGTTTGTGTCTGTTTTCTCTGTATGTTTTTTTACAAAATTTGCAGCAAGTCTGAAATGCAGAAGTTGCCAGTATATTTCTTAACCAATTGCTAATTTTTTCCTTTAAACTGCATAAAGGACAAAAAACCCCGAAATATCCCAGATTTCAAATAGGTACTTCTGTGAGGTTTTTAAATTATTTTTTACATAAAGTTTTTTGCTTTAGAAACGAATAGATTTTTAAGCAAGGTTTTGAACTGTGGCAATTCTTATGTCATTAGTTTGGAAAGATCGTCTTCCCCCTTTTTTTGTAAATAATTGGTAAGAAGTTACAATAAATTGCCACAGCTAAAAAAGAGAAGTCACAGGGTCATGAACATTAACCACACTACCAGTTAACTGCTTCCATGGAACTGTGGGAGCACTGGGCAGAATGGTGCGCCCTTCCTGAATTTACAGATCAGTCCCATAGACACCAGACCACTGTGGATTACATTTAGCACATGGATACAGATCTATAAAGAAATCTATAAAGAAAATAAATCTATAGATCTATAAAGAAAATAACCATGGTAATAGTTTTCTCCATGTATAACATATTTGATGTAACAAAATAGATTAACTTTCGTTCCTTTTTCTCCACCCATTCCTAATCTCAAGACCATAAGGCTATGAAATACACCTTTTTGGAGACAGTAGCTGTGAGAAGCACTTCCGAGGCTACTGCTGAAGCCCATCTTCTTCCTATGAACAATTCAACGTCTCCAGAAAAATATAATCTATTGCAATAGCAAATGAAATTGAGATGTGAAGGTTTCCTTCCTTCAAGCGAGTTAAAAATCTAAAGGAAAATGAACTGCAACTCTTCTCCCTGCAGACAACACCGCAGGTAAGGACATGTGGGAAACGGACACCTTTGCAGCAGGAAGATTCTCCATTTGCTTTTTCCACACAATGCAGGAATTCAGCACCCTGAGAGAAAAGTGCAGATAGTTCAGGCTTGATCTCCAACCCTGCGATCAGAGCCAGGGAGCCTGGCATCAGGTCAGTCCCAGCTTTTCTATTTAAAAAAAAAAAAAAAAAAAAAATCAGAGGAACTCTACAGTGGATTATTAGAGGGGTTTTTTTCTTTCACTCCCAAAACATTAGTATGAATGAAATGCCATTTCTTCAAAAGTAAGGACTTGCTTTCAATGGCCCTCTTAACCTGCACAAGGCTCTACTTCTAAGAGTAACGTCAAATGATGACTAGTATCATCATCTGCCCTATAAAGGGCCAGTATTTGAGAATTCTGTCAATCTGCTTCACAAAGGTTTCTGACCCACATAAACCAATCCCTTCAACAGGGATTAAAGAATTGGCTAAAGTGGTGAGTAGGTTGCCAGAGATGATCTTTAAGGTCTGAAGATAACAGCAGCTGCTTTGGGTTTTCTCAAGAGCAGCACAGCCAGCAGCCACCTTTGACTTTTTATACCACTTACTAACATAGTCTGAAGTACTAATAGTTCCCACATCCTCTTGATTACGACATGATCTTTTCCTCTATGGTATTATCTCATGTATATCCCCCCCTACAGAAAAGTCCACTGGTTGACAGTGGAAGGAAGACAGCACTGCCAGGACATCTCTGTGATGGGGTGCCACCGCTGCCTCCCACATCTTTTGGTAGCGGGTAGGGAAGTTGGTACAATAAAAGCAGGAGCTGAAGGTATATTTCTGTTGCTTGCTTATAACTACAGTAAGAGAAGTTTTAGTTAGTTACTTTTTTCATTAAACTATCATTTTCATACTGTCTTGAAAGCTTAAGCCCCGCCCCCCCCCCTATAAATTACTACCTCAGAACTGAGGGAATTGTTTAAAGAGCATTTTTATCAACAGCTACTACGTAAACGCCTTGTTTCCTAAAATCACCAATATCCGCCGTATCTACAGTTCGTTGTTAATTAGCAAGCACACAGAATCACAGAATGTTAGGGATTGGAAGGAACCTCGAAAGACCATCTAGTCCGATCCCCCCACCAGAGCAGGAACACCCAGATGAGGTTACACATAAGTCAGAAATTTCAGAGTTAGAAATGCAGCGCACATGCCTGGAACAGGCTACAACAGTGAGTCAACCACTCAATTTAAAGAACTTTGTGGAAGAATTTACCCACTGAGCAGTGTACTTAAGAGCACTTCTGGTCAAAAAAAACTGCAAGAGAAGTTACAGAAAGATTAGGACAGGAAATAAATACTTGCGAATGTTAATACTCTGCCTACAGACAAAATTCCAAAGTTTATTAAGTTTAACCATAAATTTGCACTTTCTTCATTTACCGTAGCATGAACTGATCCTTGAAATAAAAATAGAAATTCCTTTGAATTCTTTTTCAATTAACTGAGTTGATTAGAGTATTTCATTATGGAAATACTTCTGCCTCTGTGCACGGCTTTATATTCTCTGAATCTGAAGATTCAAAACTATTCCTAGTTTTTACCTCTCTGACTGGACTGTCATCTGATGCAAAAAATAGTGACATAGAACAACTACATAAACTCAATGAACACACCCCCTACTACTGCCAAACTCTGTCTGATGACAGTATCATGACAAGCATCAGACTTTTTTGTTGTTCAAAATCAACTTAAAGCAGAGAACTTAATACTTAGCTGTGATCATCCTACCCCTGTACCAGACAGTATCATCACCACATTTTACCACAGATTTCTACTAATTAATTACTTTTTAGTAAAACTTAAGTATAATATTTGAAGTGTAACTTCTTATTTGATTCTTTTAAAGAAATCCTCGTAGAAGCAAAATAAAGATTCAGCATGTTGAAGCACTATAGCGTTCTTAGCCTCTCCTCTATTTTCATAGGTATTTACAGTTCTGTGGAGTAGGATGAAAGAGAAACAGTTGAGGCTTTTGGTGTTTTGGTTTGTCTGGAAATATCATTACAATGAAGTCCGTATCTCAGACCACTGGGGTTTGGTGCTGTAAAGAGCACGGACATCAGGAACAGGCTGAACTCCTAATTACACCAACTGTAGAGGATGGGACCTCTGTGCTAGAGTCATTTGTTAACAACTTTGTTTAGATAAGACACATGCCTGAAAGTCTTCCTGTCAGAAATGTCAGACCCCTTATGGATCTTATCTCCAGTTCACAGTGAATTTCAGTGGGATACAGTCTTCAGACTCTCTTGACCACGTTCAGAAAACCCTAGGCTTCATTCTAAACTAAGTTTAGGAACTACAGTATTCCTTTTATAAAATACAGTCTCATCATCAAGAATAATCAATATATCTCTTTAACAAATTCTTGGGTGCTCCACTGAATATTTCAGGGGTTGAAAAATTTTACAAATATTGAAAATAGACAATTTTGTTCCCAAGTCTATATGTTAAGAAGCCAGATAATCTGTGCAGCATTAGAGGAATAAGTTGTCCCTTTCTGAAGCATTACTAGGAAAAAACAATTTTACTTTACATTTGTAACTGTCAAACTATATAGAAATGAAACAAAGGCAATAATTCTCCATGTGTAATGAAGCAATGGGAAAAATCCTCAATCCTTTATGGAGCCTGATTTTTTGAAAATGTAAAAAAATCGCGAAATTCTGCAACTGCCTGTTGGATTTTGTAATGATGAATAATTCAAGTAGTTTTACTAACACACTGAGCTTCATAAGCCAAGGTATATGGTTGCTGATATCTCTGACCTTCAATTCGAGACTCATGAAATCTCAGGCACAACACATTGCATTCTCAAATATATTAACATGTTCGAGACACCTCTAAAGCATCACATCTGAAAAAAAAAAGTCCAATTCATATCCTAAACTTCGAGGGAGAGAATAGATAATCATTGCAGTCCAAATTGTATTAGAAAGGAAAATGCCAGAACATAATTATTTTTAATTGGGTCCCCACTAACAATGAGAACACTTCTTACCACTTGAAAAATAAGGCAGAAATATTAGTCTAATCATCATCATCCAGGGCAGCGTTGTAACCACTGTTTTGTTTTCAAACACTTTCTGGGGTCTTTTTTCCTCAATATCTTTTTTATTGGGTGCAAATAATTTAAATATCACTGCTCAATTGTGCCTTAGTACAGTTGAGTATGTTTAAGGACTAAATAACACAGCTACACAAATATTGCAATTACGAAGACTTATTTCCATTTTTAAGCGTCAGAAGAAAATGCAGACAGCTTAGTGCAATAGAGGGGAAGAAGAATGTCCTCAGATGGCAATAATAAACAAACACCCTTTTATTCTGGTCAGACCTAGTAACGATTGGGCACGACAGTACTTAGCTCATCCTATGAATTTAGATCACTAAGATCTTTTATTTTGGTTCATCGACACCTTTAATTCCTTGAAATATTTAAATTTTTCTCATGCACTGAACCCATAACTGCATCACTACCTGAATACTTCTGACCATGTGGTTTGGAAGAAGTTTCAGTATCCTTTACCTATCAGCCAGTAAGATGGCCCAGTCTCATTCTATACACAAAAACTGAATCTATTGTGGCTTTAATTTCATTTTACAAAACAACTGAAGCCTAGACTAACCCAAAACCTGACTGTATACGTCACACTGATCATACAAAACAAGCCACAAAACTATTACAGAAAATACAAAAAGACAGCATTTCAAAAGTGACTGTCACTTAGACATCTAGGTAATGACAAGAGAAAAAAATCTGCTTAAACTTCTAGCTCCGCAGACCTAATCAAACTCGGCAAAGCTATGACGCTACAGGAGAAGATTATTTGCCCCGTATATTTCAAGAGCTGATAGGCAAATTCATTTTCTAAGGCGCACAGACTACCTTCATCTTTAGAGCATTAATGGTGAATAAGTAGGAATGCTTTTTGCAATTTTTTCAGCTCCCCACAGAATTCTGTGACCTTACTGGAATCAGTTTTGTCCTCCAATTAACAGTTTCATTCATTAACGTAACTTGGGGGGGGGGGGGGCGGGGGGGGGGGGGGGGAAGACAACCAACCCACACATTAAAAATTATACATCTCTAATTAGAGACATACACAAAAACACTACATATGAACACAGGTATGGATAGTTTTCAAAGTTAAAGAAACCTTTGACAAAAAGCTGATTAGAGTCACACTGATCATTACAGCTTTATTCCAAATTCTCCACAGAGTTTTTTTTTGTCTTCACAAAAACAACAACAGCATCACCGCCCATCCTCCAAACTGAAACCCCATTAATTAGCTAGGCAGCAAAGTTTCAAAGCATACCAAACGCTTACTAGAGCTCACTCTGCTATTGTGTTTAACTTTGAAAACAAGTCATGATGAGGGAAATCTACATGGAAAGTATCCTTCAGCTACAGAAAAAAAGGTTTTAATCTGCCTAGAAACTGGCAACCGCTGTGTTTTCTATACTTTATGTTATGTTTCTCTGCCCACTGGAACGAATTGGCTGCTATGAATGAAAAGAAACTTTGCATCTAATCAGTGGCATGAATTTAGACTGAAAGCTGCTGTGCAGGACTTCTGTGAAGAGTCTGGGCCCTCTGCCATCCTTGTGCTTGTGAATGAAACGGCGTGAGCCACATGCCCTCCTCCTCCTCCTCCTCCTCTCCCCCAGCTGGGGCCTTCACCCTTCCCTTTGCTGGGGGGACTGGGGAACCAACAACCCTTTGCTGGTGAAACGACCGTGACCCAGAAAGGCACTCGGTGCCATCAGCGCACTCGCTCAAGACATCTCAGCTGCGCTGTCCATCCTGCCGCTGTCGCTCCAGGTTTCTAAATCAACTTGTGAAGCAACAGCGAGGCAGCGCTCCTGACTCGTTCCCGTGATAAACAGGCCCCTAAACTGATCTCTGACCTCCCTGCATGCTTTTCCTACGTTACTGCTGACCCCGGAGACTCTGCACCCCGCTGCCCGTACACGTTTGACTTTGTTTTTGTATCAGGATGTATGATCAAGAAGAAAAACTATACAAACCAAAGAAAACTTTATTACCAGACAATTGCTCTAACAGCAAAGTCCCTATTCTTCTATTAATTCATAAGAACTACCATATGTTTTTGATTAAAGTACTACAGCCAGCGAGTTTTCAAGAGATACAAAATACAAAATCTATTTAGGCTAACAAAATTTCACATTTGTTTCAAAATCAGTGATAGGCATCCTACTTAACCAAAGAAGTTCTTAATGGGCTAAATTTTAAATTTAAAATATTGCTGAATCCAAATAAAGAACCAGCTGCTGTCAAGTAATTCATTTAATTAACTTAAGAGCTGACTCAGACTTGCAGAACAGGCTATTAAATATTTCAAAGAACAAACACAATGTCTGTTACAGATATGTATTTGTTTAGCTCTCTTCTATAGTTTTTATCTATGTTCAAATACTACCTAGAACAAGTTCAATAATCCACTTTTAAAAACAGTTTCAAATACAAACACTTAAAACAGCAGAAATATAAACCACCACCATTTTCCACAGAATACTATATTAATGATTTTCTCTCATTAAAAACACAAATTTACTAAACTTCCTAGCATGCTATTCAAGTTTATCACTTCAGTTTCCAGAAACTTTCTGATATAATATCCAAGTTTTCCCATTCCAGAAGAAAAGTTCTTTTTATATATCTACCCCCAAAAATTATGCAGGTATGTTTCCATTCAAATAGTAAATATTACTAAACCCTTGGGCTTTTGTATTTTTCATTAACGAACACTTGTACTTTGCTAAACTACTTTGAAAAGTATCCCATGTTACTAAAAAAGTATACTTTACTGCATCTCAAGTAACCTACAGCAATATGCAAAGACCACAACAGATGAATTCCAAACTGCTAAGGAAGCTTGTGGCTTCCAGCACGAGGAAGGTCACTTATCTCCACCACACACAAGAAACCTTCTCCAAGCACAGGACCAGTAATAGTCCGGAGGCAGCTTCCTCAGCACCTCTCTCCATCCAACACACTTGGCATCTCTCTGTCCCGTAGTCAAAGATACATCAGACACCAAAACTGCTGGGGAAGCATGAGGTGTTATTATACTTTGCCAGAAGTTGAGAGACAGGATTCAAAAGCTGTCTTCAGAGGAAGATTCCGTACCAGAGGATTCACTGTAAAAACAATGGACTTCTACCATCATCACTCCCGTTCCATGTCACATCACAGATCCTCAATGAAACATATTCCCTGGCTGTTGCAAAAAATTGGTGTTGGTCAAGCAAAGATATGATCATGTCAGGAAGCAGAGTCAAGATTAATTTTTGGCTAACCGAAAGACCAGAGACTAGCCTAGTTGTCCCCAATGTCATAACACTGTTGCAAAAATTATGTCTTTATCTACAACACCAACTAGATCCTATACGTAAAAAAAAAAAAAAAAAAAAAAAGTTGTTCATACGATGACAGTGAAAACAACCAAGAGGAAGAGTAACAGGGTTCACAGAACTTCAACTGACACCAACCACTGGCACTGCAATGAAGACTGATCATGCCCTGCTCCTCTCTGTCCAACTCATTTGACGTGAGCAGTGAAGTATGCTAACATCTACTAATTGTTTCAGTATTTCTAAGCTGAAAAACATATGTTCTGCCATGTAAACTGATACATACCTCTGCATAAGTCATTAGCCTTTACATTCAGAGCAGAAGTCTCTACTGCTTCAGCAGACTAACTGGTAATAATAATAGATTAAGTAATTCTCAGAGTTTCCCAGAGCAAGAAGCCGCACGTTCCTAGTGTTTCACAACCATTTCTAAACAGCCAAGGAACAAGCAGGGAAGACCAAGGAACCCAGTTTTTCAGTCCAAGTTTTCTATGCAGAGTGCACTCAAGTATTCTTATGTATTAATTTCTGCTTACAATTTTTGGCTTTTCCTGCCTGTCGTGCCTTGCTCGCCATTTCCACTCCCAGCTCATAGTTCTGTTGATCTCTCCTTTTGTGCTCCTTCTCCCTGATCCTGCACTTATCGGCACATTCATTGAGTGGGAGAAGAGGCACAGTGTCTTTCCCAACCCAGCTTTAAGGTTTGGTACTGAAAGGGATGTAACTGCTTGGAAAATCCCGTTCAGGCCAGTGTCTCTGGACTGGAATAGGCTCAGTGGCTGTAGAGAGATGGCAGATGAAGAGTGAAATCAGTGCAGTGGTGTGCAGGACGCCAAGAACACCGAGTGCAAACAGATTCTGTGGGCAGCAATGGTGGAGGCTTCTAATTAGCCTCCACCACGCGCTTCAGAGCTTTTCACTTGGTTGAACTGACTGGATCCGCACACACGAGTAAAAGCCAATTCTCCAACATTAGGAAAATAACCCCACCCCATCCTCCATGTTTAATAAAGTTCTACAAAATATCAAGGTGCCAGTTTCCCGACCAAACACATGCAGAACTCTATTCTTGCATCTTATCTGTTTATTAAAGGCAAATGTAGCGTGCGTTACTGACTTGGCCATAAAACAATAAAGATAAGCTTTTCATTTTAGCCAAGTGCTTAAATACATGCAGAATGAAGTTACCACTCAGTGTGCTGTAGGAAGTCAGTACCATCATATTTTCTCTATACTGTAAAATTACTAAAATATGAAAAAGTTTAAATACCTCTTTTCACCTTAAAAACTTTAAATACTACATGAGATCATTTTTTTAAATTTAAATGAATAAAGCACTATCTAGCTACCTTTTGCTAATCTCAAGCACATATGTATCACTGAAAGGCACCAGTTCATAAACTGTTAACACCTGAAGTGTGTCTTCTCTCATCCCATTGTTATGTTTTCCCTGCACAACCTTTGAATTAACCAGACCTCTCCTTTATCCGTTTCCAGAACAGTTTTCTCACTGAAGTTCCCAAAGCCTGCTGCTCTTTCCCCCAGCAGTATTGATGGCTGCTCTCTCATACCGGTGATCCTGTTCAACAGGACAGCAGATCAGCTCCTCACATCATGTTTTCTTGCATGACAGCAGGCCAGTCTACCTTACATAGAAGTAGCCAGAGGTTCAATATTTCAGACACATCACTAGGAGACAGCTAAATCTACCCTTCATGCTATTCCCCTAACCAAATCCTGGAGATCCGTAGAAAGCTTCCAGCGTTCATCAGCAGACATTCAAACTTAAAGTTACCCGTAATTATCAAAATGCTTGAGCTAAGAAAATAAAATTCCAGGCACTCAAGTCTCTCCTTTTGCAACTCGTTACCGGCAGGGCTTGCAGTTGCTGGTAGCATTCGGTCCCTGTCTGTGGTCGTCCTCGGATTTCATTCAGCATTGACTGCAGATGCCAGTCATCAGAATACCCACCCGCAGCAAGAATTGGCACCGCTGACAGGAACAGCATGGTCTGAGCTCCAGTTCTTCCAAATAATGAAAGCCTGAATGTACCATAAATAACAAGCAAATCTCAGAATAACCATGGCATTTTGAGAATGCTTACCCATTATGCGTTATCTAGCACTACTATCAGAACACACAATCTACAATACACATTAACAGTCTTTTTGGCTAATGTAAATTTGGACTTTCAAAGTAAATATTTATTTAAACTACGACAAAGCACTTCCATTATGACACTAGAGTTCCAGGATAATGTTAACTTCTTAGTGGTTTTTTGAGCTTCAAGTACGTACAGTAGCTCCTGTAAAAGCCTTTAGAAACACAGACACTAAGTACACTTCTGGAAACTTAAGTATTTTATTCATGGTCACTCAACAAATTCATTTTTGTGGTTACCAAAGAGAGGTGACAAAAACTGTCATCTTTTATCCACACTAGGGACAGACAGAAAAGACTGAAAGTAAAAAAATGGAATATGTATAAAGGAATTCTTTCCAGCATAAGAACAGTTTAAGGGAAACCTACAGCTGGAAATTTATAGACAAATCTGATGGAAATCTTGGCTGCTGATGTAACATCAATAAAGAAAAAGGGCTCCTAAAAGGAAAAATCTATTGGCCAGCAGCTAGGAAGGGTATTTGACTTAATATGGTAACTGAGGGAAAAAGAGACAGAAAGCCTCCTAACAAGGGTGCTCTGAATTAGTCCTTGAAGTATTTTCTTTTCCCCCATTAACTACCAGATAAACAACTCCTAAAATAGGCATCTCTAGTAAATGCCTCAGGTTAAGGACAGACGTCCATCCATATCTGCATATACACATCTTAACATTACAAAACCATAACTCCTTTATCATTCTGATTCAGCATTGTTTTGTCCACTTCTATCTAAAAAGAACCTGGAAATAAAACTGGTATTAGACAGACTGGGACCAACAATCTGTTCCCTACCTCCCTCCAGAATCTAAGGTAGTTTTGTTTTCCTGTAATTTCCAATTAACAGGACATTCCTAAGTATGAGCATACACATTTAGAAGTTTATTGTGCAAAAGCTTGTTTACAGAAAATTAGGGGCAATCAAGACGTATTTTCATTCTTCCATTATCAAAGTACTTCTCACCAAAGCCATTCTTTCTCATTGAGGGAAAAATTTGACACAGGCTTTTTAATTAAAAAATCAGAGCCTCTGTGGGGCAAGAGCAGCAGCATCTAATTTCCCAAGGTCAGGTGGCAAAGTCCTGAACAGTGGTCATTAAAAGAGCATTACAAAAAAGATGAAACGATCAAGTGTAGGTACACAGAGAGGCTGAGATGAAGCATTTTGCCCAAGTGAGCAGGTGGGAGCAGCACGAGCGCTGGCAGACAAACTCCTTCACTCTGCACCAGAAGCGCTGGAGATCTGAAAATCTGAAATTCAGCCAGCAGTCTGGTTCCTCAGCCCTTTGTTTTAGCCTGGACATACCATCAGGCTACAACGTAACATGTTAACTATCCTTTTTTTCCCCCATGATATTAGTCATCCCCTAGAAAGAACAGATTCATGTGGAAAGCTGATTTTTCCCTCTCCATACTCTGGACACGGCCTATGCACATACAGCTATAGAAACCCAGAGGCGTAAGGACCAGCAATGGCAGGTTGATGGCTGCTATGGACGCGCCTGTTCACAGGGATCACCTCGGGATTTCACAAGGATTTTGAAATCTCTTTACACCATTTATCAGGGAATATTCTCCCAATACTGGCTACAGCCCTTAAATATTTCAAAGCACTACCTTTAGCTCTCAAGCTCAAATAGATTAGTTACCATTAGTCTATAGTGCTTTTTGGATAATTTTATTGTACACTTTTAATCAAAAAGAGAAAAACTATAATATAACACACTCTTCCCATGGATGCAAAAGATGGGACCTGAATTAAAATATCAATGAGATGTTATTAAAGTCCATGGACCAAGCTTCTTTTTAAAAAAAGAAAAGAAAGAAAGAAAAAAAAAAAAAAAGACAAGCTTCCAGAGAAGAAAATATGTATATAATATTAAACTGGCATAAAATAAAGGGAGAAAATGAAAGGCTTAAAATTTGTTTTAGCAATATGTTTCTCTACCAATTAAAATTTGATAAACAACTATACTTATATACAAGGTCTGGTAATGACACACCATGGCTTTACAATCCATGTAATATTTTGGGATGTGTGTGAATTAGAATTAGAGACATGCTAGGAACAATGGGATAGATACATCTGTATATGACAGTCTACTAAAGTAGAAATCTATTTATAAAGTGATTTGAAAAGTCTTTACATAGAAGGTCAAGATTTGACAGCACTTGTGGTAGCCACTTTAAGCTTTTCCTATTTTAATTTACTATTTCTAAATGCAAATACTGAAATGTAATCAAGACAGGTAGAACAGACAGTAAAATGCATGTGAAATGTTTAAGAGAGCAAAGCGCGGCTTTTCAATGGAGATCACGGCAACTTCACATGTTAATGAAAACCAGTTCTTTGTGCACTCGGACTGAAGAAAGCTTTACCTTCCTTGGGGCCAAAGACCTCTTAGATATCTGCAGAAAACAGGAAACTTTCCTTCCCATTGTTTCTGTCCGGCCTGACTATTGTAACAGTTCAGTATAGCTAAACATGGGAAAAAGTCCCTTTATTTCCTGCGAGGACAACCTCACAGCATATGGGAAGAAATTAACACACTCGTACAGAATATAACTGCCAACTTCCAGGCATTATTCTTAATAAACAGAGTCTCACGCAGTGTCAAAGAGAAAATGAATGAGGAGTAACCTTAAAGTAAACAAAAATAAAAGTTATTGCTATCAGGTCTTCACTCTCCTGCCCCTGCCCACATAAATAATGCTTCCAGGTATATTACAACATACTTAAATGTTGTAACCACATCCAATTATTTTTTTATTTCCATTCATTAATTCCAATATTATTATTAACGGTAGTTATGTGTTGTTTTGTGTAACTGAACTACAGAATGAACATCTTACTAGAAAACAAACCTCCCTACTTAGAAGGATAGTTTCTGCTGTTTTCTCTATTTAGAAAGTCGCCCATATAATCCTAACCCACAGGGAGATCTCAAATCTGCCAAAAATATTTCCAACATTATGAGGCAATCTAAAACCTATCAATTTCAAAATGTTAAATCAGTCATATCACCTGAAAGCCTGGAGGTCTCTTTTACTGGTAAGCTGGAGATCAGCTAAAGACAGCTAACGTTTTGCTCTCTTTAATGACAAAATTCTCAATTATCTCTTGATAATTATTGAAACTTACTATTTTATTGTAAAACAAATGAAAATAAGCACACAAGAACCAAAGGAAAAGATGGTATTTTCACACCTCAAGCTGACTGTATTTGAAGTTGCCTACGAAACTGCATTTCTACCACCTTATTGCAGCCACACTCACTTCAACCGTCCAACAACACAGTTAACTTCTGGGACCACAAGTGGCACCTAATTTAACACTGCAAAAGCCAGTGGTGCCTGTCCTGTTAACACAAATACAATACCAGGAAATCTCATCACATACTTGACATGTTTCAAAGGGGTCTTTTGTGTGCTCTCTCATTTTCCAAAGCACCAGTAAGCATTCCCTCTTCCTTTTCTACCGTGTTCATGCATTTTTTTTTCTTCATTTCCAGTATTCTCCCCCTCCTATTTCCAGAGCATAGTTTCTCCAGAAATCTCACACTTCTCATTCTTCATATTAGTGTTGCTGACTACTGACATCCTTCACCGAGCGCTCTTTCCACACCTTTTCCCCGCACACTGTTTCACGCTGTAAAACAAAAAGGTGAGAAGGAGCAAACAGCAGCTGCAACTCATACTTCAAGCATCTTCCCCAACCTCTAAAAACAGACTGGTTGGTGAAAAAGTAATTGCAGTTTCAGACTATGAATTTTAAATCCTTATAACTAGGCCCAAACACATCTTTATCAAAATAGGAACCATTACAATCAACACATTTTCACCAACAAGAAATAAGTTTGTTTATTCCTGTAGCGTAAAAATCCGTGCTTCGCGTTGCGACCAACTCTTGGAAAGTATTTTCTGCATCCTGCTGGTTGTGGAAGCGTTTTCTCTGCAAAAAAGTTGTCAAGATCCTTGAAGAAGTGGTAGTCAGTTGGCAAGAGGTCAGGTGAATATGGCGCATGAGGCAAAACTTCAGAGCCCAATTCGTTCAACTTTTGAAGCGTTGGTTGTGTGACGTGAAGCTGGGCGTTGTCGTAGAGAAGAATTGGGCCCTTTCCTTCGACCAATGCCAGGTGCAGGCATTGCAGTTTTTGGTGCATCTCACTGATTTGCTGAGCATACTTCTCAGATGTCATGGTTTCACCAGGATTCAGAAAGCTGTAGTGGATCAGACCGGCAGCAGACCACCAAACGGTGACCATGACTTTTTTTGGTGCACGTTTGGCTTTGGGAAGCAATTTGGAGGTTCTTCTCTGCCCAACCACTGATCTGGTCATCACCAGTTGTCGTATAAAATCCACTTTTCACTGCACATCACAATCCAATTGAGAAATGGTTCACTATTGTGTAGAAAAAGACAAGACTTCAAAATGATGAGTTTTTTGACTTTCAGTCAGCTCATGAGGCACCCGCTTATCAAGCTTTTTCACCTTTCCAATTTGCTTCAAATGCTGAATGACCGTAGGATGGTTGACGTTGAGTTCTTCGGCAACTTCTCATGTGGTTATAAGAGGATCAGCTTCGATGATTGCTCTCAATCGGTCATTGTCAACTTCTGATGGCCAGCCACTATGCTCCTCTTCTTCAAGGTTCTCGTCTCCTTTGAGAAACTTCTTGAATCACCACTGCACTGTACATTTGTTAGCAGTTCCTGGGCCAAATGCGTGGTTGAGATTGCGAGTTGTCTCCACTGCTTTACAACCCATTTTGAACTTGACTAAGAAAATTGCTCGAATTTGCTTTTTGTCTAACATCATTTCCATAGTCTAAAATACATATAAAATAAACAGCAAGTAATCAGTAGCACAAAAACATAAAGCAAGAAAAGTATATTAAAACGATGTATAACATAACCACATTTATTTAAGAATGTATTCCAATATCGAACAGCAAATTTCAACAATGCAAAAACTGCAATTACTTTTGCACCAACCTAATACCACTTTCAGTATTAAAAGGTAAATCAAGAGAGGAAAGCAGGGTCTAAGCAAGGTGCTAAGTACACTTTGCAAAAGAAGGATAAGCAGAACTCTTTAACATCTTCTGGTACAATAAAAATCATAATTCAGTACCTCAAACATCTTTTACACACATTGGGGGGTTTAATTTTTACCCTCTAAAAACTGTTGTGCAAAAGATTAAGAACCAAACCAGGGTGATGATCAATGATACTGACACTAGAAAAATTCATCCCAAAGGCATCTGAAAGATGATCAGGAGTATGAAAGGGGTTTCATAACAGGAATAATTAGACTTGGACTTTTAACAAGAAAAATAGTGACACAAGTACTTCGTGAATTTTTCAGGCAGGACATTTAAAAGAGCAAAAGGAATTATTCTGTGGGAAACACATTCAGAAGTTACTGTTGCCAAGAAAATACAAACTGTACAAAAATACAGTAGGAGAACTCAGAAATTACTTAGTTTGTATCCAGGCCCTACCTGCACGATCTCCAATATAGACATCCCCCAAACCAGTGGTGCCTGAAGTACATCCTCCTTAAGTAATACTACTAGCCATCATTACCAAAAAAAAAACACATTAAAAAAAAAAAAAAAAACAAAAAAACAAAAAAAAAAAACCCACCAAAAAAACCCAAAACACACCACATGATAGACCTGCTAGTAAATCTATCACAGCAATGCACAGGTTCATCGCAACACCTCTCATTTTAGGTCTTAAAAATGAACTTGTAGTATATGATAAACTGGTGTTTTATAAGCTTTCAGGAACAAAAAGCAGCAGAAACTGGAAGGAAGGAAGCAGCTATCATTATAAATTTAGAGTGGCCATTTTTACAAAGGCATTCTATGAATCAAGATGTATTTACTGTCTTCCTGCTTTAGATGGCTTCTGCAAAGTAACTCCCCACCAGACAATAAAAGGATAAATAGGAACTAACCAGCAATTAATATTTTACAATTGATAAAATACTAACGCTACAGGTATGTGCCACTTTCCCTTCCCTCTACCTTGTAATGCATTGGTATCTTTTTAAGCATCTTATACACTGCATCTGTTTAAGTCTCAAATGCCTCCACGACTCTTAAGGCAAAGCCCCTTTACCACGCTCACACCACAGAATCCGGGGATGTTGTCTCAAAGCATCCTGTCCTGTGCTATTTCTTCGGGGCATCTGGATACACCATATGCTTAAATTCCTTGGGTAAGGTAACTTAGCACATACTAAGCAATAAAATGAAGTGATTTTCCAGTCTTGTTACATAAATTCATAGCATCCCAGAGATCAATAATTTTTGTTACACAGTACATCATTTCAACTTTATAGCTTTGTGCTTTTAGTCCCCTCCCCCCCCTTTTTTTTTAAATGTCACAGTAGGGATTAAAAACACGGCCAATTAAGTTTACAGAGGAATCCAAGAACATCCTGAAAGCGTATTAAGGGCCAGGGAAAAGAAATCTTGCTTACCATTCTTTCATTTTGTATCTAGAACTTTCTAGCTTATTTCAGTAAGAAAAAAATGGGAAGCTGATGATTCTTATGGTATCTTTTGTTGAAGAAAATACAAACTAATGAATTATTTCAGGGGTTGCTCCACTTTCATGGTTTTACCTAGTAATCAGTATTTAATTTAGTTTGCAATCTGGAATTTTTAGCTGAGTAATAACAAAAAGCCAGCTTTGTTTTAGATACACGTTCATCGCATTTTGAACTACCATGCTTCTGGGGGTGAGGGGTAGTAAGGACACAAATACATATGATTCAGGGTCTGCCACTGGATACGTCTCAAAGTATCTCATCTACTTCATCAGTTTGTGCCCATCACAACGTAGTCTTTCCAAAACAGATACTTGGCTACCAACTCGCCCTGCACGGCTTGCCAGCAAACTCTTCCTACACAAGCCCCAAGATACACATCTCTGAAGGCTTTCTGTAAGCATAACTTCATCAAGTTAGCAATGCTTTTCAAAAATCTGGACATTTACAACATGTATAAAAACAATTCTAGCCCAAGTGAGAAAACTCTCTTGCAGTTTAGTCTTTCTGACTTACAGTTCCTGAAACATGCCCAGCCATTTCAGCTGGGGACTCCGAGGTCACAACCCCACATATATTCCAAGTGTCACCTTCAGATTTGTTTGTCACGTTGTCAAGTACATGACACTACTCACTGTCCCTCAGCCACATAGACCTGGCCAGCCTATAAGCTCTGACCAGCCACTATCTATTTATATTTTCTCAATTACTTTTTGTGATGCGAATAAAAACATCCTTATTATCTACCAAGATGCTGAAGTCCCAAGTACACAGCATTTTCCATGGCCCAGCTCATACCCAACCAGCTACAACGAGGATTAACTGCATAAATCTCATGGATAGCCCTGCCTGGTCTAGATATTCTCTATGTTGGCAGCCTCTTTCTCCATTTATATTCAGCCTCCCAGCTGATTGCTCTGGCCTAAACCATGCTATTCCAATTGTTTTATATCCCTCATGAAGCTCTTAACACCTCACCTTTAAATATTACAGAAGACACCACGCACACACCTCAAGCAACTTGGCTCTCCCATACACTGCCACATTCTTGTGCAGATCATCTATAACATGTTCCTAAACACAGATACCCAAGTTATTTTCTGAGACTTATGCTCTGTCTCCACTGATGCTCCTCTGTCACAGCATGTTTGATTTAGGCATAAGGAGGTTGCGATTGCTCAGTCAACATGTGAGAACACATTTATCCCTCACTCTAGGAATGACTCAATTTAAACAGTCTGAGAAACTACCAGTATAGTACACAGGGTAAATTAGAAAAATCTTATTTAATGTAAATTCACCTGTCACTTGATCTAGCTTTTATAATAGGCAAAACTGTATTTAGAAAGCAAACATATCAACACATATAATGTATTTAAACTTCAGGTGCAAGTGTCAGCAACTACAGCCAGATTTCATTTTAAAGCAAGAATGCATATAAAACTTCCCAAGGAAAGTCAAGGAGTGGATTATTTACTCTGCTCCATTCAGCATAATATTACCCATTTTTCAGGGGGCCTGCATCACACAAATGACATTGAAATAAAGAAAGCCACCCATCATATTACTGTTCTCTCTACCACTCTTCAGTTCTAGCTGTTTCTGCTACCCATTCCCCTCCATGAAAATGCTCTCCAGCCTTGAACTTGAAAAGCATAGAGCGCTCATGAGGTATGCCAGATGACTCGGCAGTCAGGCTGCCAAAAGCCCTAAGGAGAATCAGGAGGTTTCATGGGACGCAAAATAAGTGTCAGCCCCTAATACCTCAGTTCTGTCCCTACAACTAGATAAATTCAGCTGTGGACAGTCTATGAGAGAATCGTAGGAGCAATAACTCTTGCAGAAAATGAAGTTGGCTTTGAAGAATTATCCTTGCAGTTTCCCAGACATTTTAGGTAGACACCCATTCTTCTAGCATCAATTATATATAAAGAGAAAGGACTGCTTTGCTGACAGAGTACTGAACTCTAAATCAAGACATCAGATTATATTTCTGGCTCTGTCACAACTTCCACTGAGATGCAAAAATCAAGATCTGTCTCTACGTTTCCCATTGTAGAACTACTCAGATTTGATTTATTAATGACAGCAAGGCACTGAGAGATCTCCAAATAGAAAATATTACAAAAGCACCAGATTATGTTTCCTGACCAAATATAATACAGTGGGAAAAAAAAAAAAATCTGTACATCTGCATTTCCTCTTGGATGTTTAATATTTGTTTGCCAAACAGTATAGCCTGGCCATTTGTGTGGCAATTTCAGAGGACAGAGGAAACAAAGTAGAGGTGCAACCCTGGAAAATGTGCTCTCCTGAAGAGCTGAAACTCCAAGACAATCTATCTTTTCCCCCCATATCAGTAAATTGAAAAATCGATGAGTCATGCAGGTTGGAAGGGACCTGTAGAGGTCACCTAGCTCAAGCATTTGAGCAAAACAGTGTCAACTAAACAGGTTTCCCAGTCTTGCCCAGTTGAGCTTTGAATAAAACACAGATATTCAACAGCCTCTGGGCAACCTGTTCCAGTTTTCAATCATCCTCATGGTAAACTATATTTTTCCCCAGAGACTGAGTTGAAATTTCCTGTTCTCCAGTGCCTGTCCTCCTTCCCCCATGCACCTCTGTGAGGAGTCTGGCTCCACGTGCTCTATATCCATCCACTAGGGAGTTGTAGACAACAACAAAAATTCCACTGAGCCTCCTCAAGGTGGAAGAAACCTTGTTCGGCCAGCCTCTCTTTGCAGGTAATATGCCCTAGGTCCCTCCTCACCTTGCTCACTCTCCACTAGACTTGCTCCAGTAGCTGAATTTATTTCTTGAAGTAAGGAGCTCAAAATTTGAGTCACGAAGGTCTCGCAGCTGTGGAATACACTTCCCTTAATCTGCTGGTGACACCCTTGCCAAAACAACCTGGGATGCTGATTGTTTTCTGCACTGCAAGGGTGCACTGCTGACTCACGTTCCAGTTCTTGTCAACTACCACTCCCAGAGCCCTTTCTGCAAAGCTGCTTCCCGGCCCCCAGCCCGTCCTGGTGCGCAGCGTTATTCCATCCCAGGTGCAGGACTCCATGTTTGCCTTCACTGAACTTCACAACGCTCCTGACAAAGCCTGTGAGTACTGCAGCCTGTTCAGATCCCTCTGACTGCTGAAAGTGCAGCTTCCTATTCCACCATCTAAGACATTACTGAAGACAGGATACAGAGTTGGTTCTCGAGGGACACCACTCATAACTGGCCAGCACTTGTACTTTGCAATGTTGACAGCTGTCCTTTGAGTCTAACAGTTTCACCAGTCTCCTATCCACCTTACTGCCTATTTATCCAGTCCAAATTGGTGAGATCTGGATCTAAGGATATGATGCAAGACCCAAGCCTTTGTTAAATCAAGGTAAACAACATCCACAGCTCTCACCAAGTTCACTGAGCCGGTCATCTCCTTATAGGAGGCAAACAGTTTGATCAGGCATGATTCACCCTTGATAAATCCCCAGAGGTGGCTTCCAATCACCTTCTTTTCCACCAGCTACACGGCAATGATTTTGAAGATGATTCACTGCATCACCTCTCTAAGGACTGAAAATCCTCTTCCCTGACCTCCTAAAGCTAGGTTTGACATTCGTGTTTTCCTAGTCATCAGGAACTTCCCACAATCACCATGACCATTCAAAGATGACAGACAGGCCTCACACTGCCATTGGCCAGCTTCCTCACATGCATCCCATCTGATCTCATACTCGTGTATATCCAACTGCCTTAAGTACTTTGTGCTTTCTTCCACTGTTGGCGACGACACAGTCTCACAAAATCTGCAAGTAAGCTTTAAGAGGCCTAAGGAAAATGCTTGTCAGTGAAACCTCTAGGAGAAAAGGTGTGGAGTACCTCAGCCTTTTCTATGTCCTCTTTTCGCAAGGCTCCCTGCCCCACCGAGCAAGGGGCACACATTTTCCTTAGACTTCTCTTCACTACCCATGTACTTAATAAAATTCTTTTTGTTGCCCTTCACATCCCTAATTTCAGTGCCAGGTGAGCTTTGACTTTGCTATCTCCATTCTTGCATGTCTTTATATTCCTCCTCAGCAGCCTGTCCCTAAGCCATCGAGTTCCACACCAAATCACAATCTGTTCACCAAAGAGAGTGATAATCCTGGGCAGCTCAAAACAGAGAACTGAACCAATATGCATATAGTTTAGAACTAAAACAAAAGTAATTAAGAATTCCTGAAAAAGAATATACATAAGTTCGTAAGTTATTCAAGATACTTGTATTAAAATGTAGAGCCTAAATTATTCTAATTATTAATCTAAATTATTATCTTATTCAAGTCTGTATTTAACTCATGGGTAACCCAATTTCCTTCCAAACATGGGCACATACACTTAACATACAGACAAGGTTATACCCTTCCACAGACTGGCAAGTTGCCTCTACCAGTATCTTAGGTCAACTATAGCCAGTTTGAATTTGTTTATTTTGGCCAAAATACAGTTCCTTTTGGTTTCCAATGTCAAAAAACTTTTCAGTTCTTCCTATAGTGTAATACTAACTTTGACTTCATCTTCTTTGACAAAATTGTTCTTCCTGCTAGCCCAACCAAAAAAATACAAACCAACTTTGGAATGCACAGTTTCAAACCACTTGGTGTTTTAGAGTGGTGACAAAAATTACTATGGAAGAGGGTTGAAAAATATGCCTCCATAAACATCTGAAATCACTGCAAACAGCATACTATTCAACAGTGATAGGCTGCATGGAGTAACTTAAGTTTGGATGTATTGACTGATGGTCCCCTCTAAGTAGTCTATTCTAAATTAGCAGCTCACACTATGAACTTATGAAACATATGTGGCAGAAGAGTTAGGACTGAGCCATAAGGCAGGGCAAAGGAATACCTGGAACACTGCAAATATGATGAATCACAATCAAGAAGTTGTACAACACCCTTAAGCATATCATGGCCTTCAGCACGTCTTAGTCTACAATAAGTCTTAGGAATAGAAATTTCTTTAATGGTATGAAACAAAGATTTCTCCTTTCAGTATTTAGACTTTTCACTGACCAGCTAAACAAACCACCTTCTTCTTAAAGAGCAGCTTTTCACAATATAGTCCAAGTACATCTGAAAGCATAAGAAAAAATCCATTAAAAGTATTAAATATCTGCCTACAGTATACTGCAGTATAACTCGGTACGCTTCCAAACAAGATAAGACTGTGCTTGAAAATTCTTCTGAAAAAACTCTGGTTTTGGCCACTGCCATATCTTGCATGAACTCTGTGCTCAGTTAGTAGAGATGCGAATGAGCTTTCTTGCTAATCCACTCCATAAAGCAAGCGTTCAGACTTGGGGGCAGGGCTTACAAAGAAATAAACAGCTTTTAAGCAGTTACCCGTACTTTGATAAAGGCCACAGGTGGTGCTATCTACAGCCAAGCAAAGTCAAAGAAGAATAGAATACCACATTCACGTATTTTTTGTAACGCTTAAGCAAGTTAAAAACAGCACAAAATGGAAGTGAATGGAAAAGATATTGACTTTCTATGGTAATTGTGTTCGCACTTCCTTTTGACTTTTTCTGATGAAGCAGCCATAGAATGTTGTTTTTCTTTTCCTGAGAGAAAGGAAATCACATAACCTTATCAAAAAATGCAGCCAGCTAAAACCCTTCCCTTCCATTCATTTAAATCCCTTTAATAAAATATAAATGCAATTATGCAAACCATTATGAAGTCACCAACCATTACTGTAATTGAGATACACATATAACATATTTAGGGAATTGGACTCGATGCTTATGGATACAGTCCAACTTGAGATATTCTATGATTCTGTGATATATACACATACACATAAAAACACCACACACATGTTGTTATTGTATCAAACTACAGCCATAAAAGGTAATTTAAAAGTGGTTCCTTTGTGAAAGGCCCAACACCTAATTTCATCATCTAACATAACCATTTGAGGAGTTTCAATTCAGGACACATACTTTATTGCTGGTCAGGGTTAGTAACACTGAATTTGACTAAAGTTTACCTGGAGTCTCAATTACTATTAATCACTCGTCCAACTAATTAGTCTGCTCAACAATCAGAGAAATATCTATTGAGCCAGGAGAGAGGAAAGGCTCAGTGTGGCAGGGAAATCCAGATCCTGAGGAGCCATACAGCCTCCAAGGAAGCTGGGCAGCGAACCTTATAAACAACAATCTCTTTATGCCCACTGAAAAGCAAGGATTCAGCTTCCCTTAACAAGCCACACATTTAAAGAAAACGAACCCCTTGTTTCACTCTAGTGTAAGCAGAAGAGAATGGAGAAGATAGTGCAGTAGGATCTAATGGAATTAAACTGAGATTTGAGGGTTAACTGGCAGAAACGTATATATATTCACAGACGAGACTCTGTAAACCACACTATAGTCTACATAATAACCTAGCTTTTTTTTCTCCTCCCCAGCTGCTTCAGGATCTAACCAGTCACCCCAGCTGAGGCCATGGGGTTTTGGAAGGCTTACACAAGTGCTAACATCTGCTTCTATTCCCATCAACGTCAAATTTGTCAGAACATGAAACTGCACCAGAAAAACAATCCCTGTCATAGAAAAATAAACTCTACTTCCATGGATATCCCCTGAAGTACCAAGTGTAGCAGATCTATTACATTTCCAATTCTATTCCAAAATAAAATTTCCTTCCCCCTCCTCAAAAAAAAAAAAAAGAAAAAAATTATAGATATATTTACCTACTATTGTATCTAGCCTATTTCCTGGTAGTGTACTTACATCCTAAAAGTTCTTCATAGTCTGGTTTACCTTTACTGGCCAAACAGTCAGCATAAAGCACAATCATAAAAATTAAGCCTTACTCTAAGTTACAATGTGACAAACTAAGTCACTTTTTGGCAAATCTTTACTATTAAATACTTTTTAATTTCTTAGCAACTTTTACCTTCAGTTTTACTGGTCTCTTTGCTACTGCTATGTTGAGGGTTCAGGTGAACATCCTGATTTATACAGTGAATTAAACAAAACTTATTTTTTAAAACATTTATTAAAAAGTCAAGTCTATTACCCAGCATAAAATCATGGACCAATTAGAATCTTGGAAAAGTTTATGTAGTTTTACTCTAGTTAGCTAACTATGCTTATAGACCAAAGTAGGAAATTTTCATTATTTTTACACAGAGCATATTAAATATAAACACTCGTTTGCTGTAAAGAATGAAATAGATAAGGCACATATTTATAAAGTCACAAAATTATTTTTAAAAAGCATCTTTACCATGAACACTCAAGGCAATATTAATTATTCAGTTGGATAACATAGTTATTCTAGACAGAGTATTCACTAATTGTTGCTTTTTCTCCAGAAAGTGCATTTTGGTTAATAAAAAACCAAAAATTCTCAAGGTTCTTTATCCCTGCAAGTACAGCTTCTCTTTCCTTGGAAGACAAAGAGTTTGCCACAGGAAGATGATATGATCACCAGAGAGGTCACCCAGCAGCAGAAAAATCCCAATTGCTAATTTAGCCAGTAAAGTATCAATAGTTTGTAACAGAAACCTCATATTGAAGCTAATTAAAAACTCCATCTGTAGACACCGTTTTCAAAGACGTTTTAGCACCTTGGGTAAATTCCTCCATCATTATATTTCTTTAAGAAATGCTAAATGTTAACAAGAAGAAAAGCTCTGATGTTGCAATGACACTCCAAATGTTATCATGAAACGTCTGAAAGAACAGTCTAAGCCTTTTTCCATAATTTCCTGTGCATGCCTCCTCCCTCCAACATTGCTGTGACTACTGGTGGATTCAAGTTTATCCACCTCACGTATGTTTACATACCTCAATCGAATGGGCCCAAAATTGTTATTGCTCAGTCTTACCCATGTCTCAACATACTGTGCAACTATAGTTTATTACTGAAGATTCAGGAGATCCAAAAGAATAATATTAATACAACCAGACCTTTCCACTCAGATTTGATCCATGATGAGTGGAGATTACAAACAATATACTGTTATTTACACGGCCTAAAGCCAAAAAGAAGAGGTGTACAAACTTCATGTGGGATAACTACTCAGCTACATCCACCTAATAAAATAATGAATATATTAAATCTTCTGCTTTGCACTTAAAAGCCTTGTAGACTTTTGACAGAAAACACAAACCAAACTGCTTTCCACACTGATGGTAACTGGATGATGATGAATCACAGAGTAGAGGAACAAAAATACTTTAAATAACCAACCAGAAATCTGTCCTCAGTGAGACGCTCTTTAATTCCAATATAAACTGAAGAATCTAAATAAACCTAACATATAATATAATGTTTCCAGTGCAGGGAAACCAAAGCATTTCCCACGTTGACACACATCAGCGAAGTCACTCCCTCGTCACGATCTCTTGATTCTCCAGGAGGCCCCAAGCCGCACTTGGCAAAGCCCCATTTCCCCAGCATGACCGTATCAGCAACAGGGGTCTCCTCCTCCCACCACTCATGTAAATCAGGGTTACACTTCACTTCCACTCCTGTCTGTGTTACATACTGCCCATTGCGACCATGTAATTTTTCCTCAGACAAAGGGGTCGTACACGTTATCAATTTACTTCACAAGATCTTATGAAGTACTCGGGAAAATTATTTAAGTGTGGCATGATGAGCATCATGCTTCCACACGAATCACACTTACACAGTGGCCCTTTCTCACACAAGAACAATCAACTCAAGGAAACTGAATTTTTCTGTTCCTTAATTTACATGCCTCCTCAACGGGGCATATACACAAAGTAGAAACTGCAGTCCAAATCGCTGAAGAGTTGGCCACCACTACTTTTACATACGAACCACACACATCATAAAAAATTACATTCTGTAACCCCACAGAAGAAATAGGCTCTAACCCTGAAACCATAGGGGTTTTTTCACTTGTCTAAGTGAATACTCTGTTCCTATTAACTACAGTGAAAACTGCAGGTACTCCGTATGAACTGTTAGGAAGACTATAAACGGCTTCAGCTTCTCAGTCATAAAGGAAACACAGTGTCTACCACAATGGGCTCCACTGATGGTGTTGAGGCAACCTGGAAGCCTAACTCAACTTTCATTGGAATCCCAACCCCTTGGGCTGCCTCTACTTTAACAAGTTGTCCTGGAAAATAGGATAGTGGTTGGGCAGAGAAATATTCAATGCTAGGACCCCACACTGTTGGGGGTGGGGAGTCACTTCAGACTAGCTCGTCTGCTCCTAGGAACTGCACACTCATTAGCAGCTGGATGTGCTCCTACAGAAAACCTTCCAGTTCACATCTATCCTAAAGGAACTCAGACTCTGTGTCCAAGACCATCTCATGAGGTGAATCGAAATAACCTGGGACTGTGTGTCTCAGAAGAGCTGGTCCTAGGTCTGACAATGGTTTTAAGAAAAAAGAAAGGGAACCATAAGCCTAGGACGCCTAAATGAGAGGATCTAGCCTCCGGATCAAGAAGTAACCACAAGAAAAAGTCCGATTATGGCTTTAATGGCTTATGTAAAATAAACATGATGGTGTCCATACTGGCCCTAGTCCAGTGGCCCTCAGAAATCTACCACCACGGCTGCTCTCAACAGCAGTCCTACTGGGCAGGCCAAAAGAAAGCTCAGGAGCTGTTTCCTCAAACCAAGGCTGAGGTACAGTTAAAATGCATGACATTTCTCTGGGAAGGATTGACATATCTGAACCATCACTTGAACCCTGTTCACAGCCATGAATATGCAAAAGTTGACATAGAACCAGGTATTTAACTCCAGCCCTCCTCCCTTTCTCCACATTATTTAGATCATCTTGATCCAAACCGCAAAAAGACTTATTACTAAATTCAGTATTTGGATGCAACTTAAAATATGTACAGAGTCTGCTCTTCAGAAGAAGCTGAGCACTTACTGCTTGAACACCAATATCTGTTATGCCTTAAACTGTTGAGTCCAAAATTAAAGATATTACAGATCTTTGAATTTTCTGAAATGATGTAAGGCTCTGACATACACCAAACTTGGGGCTCAAGATAAAATATTGAAGAGCATTCCCTTAGGATAGGTATTTTTTTTACAATTGGTAAAACCTGATTGTTAAATGGAAGCAAGTAAAACATAATTGCATGGCCGCTTTCTCAAACGTACATGTTAAAACTTTTTTTTTTTTAATAGAAAACACATTGGACCATTTACCATTTTCGTGGTTCTGCTGAGGATAAACATATGGAGAAAATAAGCTACTCTGTAGATCTTATTTCACTCCAGTGTCTGTGCTTTTATTCCCCTTGTCACAGCCAAGTTGAGAATGTCCTCTTTCATGATATTGAGCAGAAAGTTCACAGATCTCAAGGCAGCAAAGCAGGAAGTTCTCAGTTTGAAGGATTCCCCCTCTTCAGCGGGACAGGGAAGAGAAAAGTTTGAGGGGGCTACTGTGAAATCTTTTGCAAACTTAAGCAGCCGATTTAGACATATTTATCTCAACAGGGTCCTAAAGGGATGCTACCACAACCACGCACACATGAAACCCTGCCAGCATTTCTGTAATAATTTGTCACTTTGGTTTTTTGAAAGAGTGAAAACTCCTGCCTTTCTGATTAGAGTATTACCTAGCACAAATAATCCTACCAACAGTGACGGACAGTTGTAGAAAGATGCTAGAACTGCTGCAACCCAGCTTTCAACAGAAGGCGCTACCTTCCCAGCTGACCCTGCATCACAAGACAGGAGGGAATGCCACATGTGGCTTTAATGCCAAGCAGCTGCTGCACTCCAGCACCCTCTCCGGCCTCCGCCTCACCCCCCGCACCGCTCTGCTTCAAGGACTATCCCAAGGAATGGGCTGCGGCGCCCTGCCATGAACACAAGCCCCCGCACCCCCGGCAGACCTGAACCCAAACACACTACACCCCTTCAGCCTCCGTGCCCCGACAAGCGAGAGCAGGCTCTCCCAGGAGGGCACCTGGGCTGGGGGAACACACGACTCCTCTCCCCAGCCATCTCAAAACCTGTTCCTCTCCCTCCCTTTCAAGCGGCCGCCCCGCAGAGCCGGGGGCGGACAAGCCTCTCCCGGCGGCGAGTCCCGCCGCAGCCCGCCCGCTCCCCGCCGTGGGCGCCGCCTTTCCCGGGGGCGAGGCGAGGCCCCCTCTCCGCTCCGCTCACCGACACCAGGAACTCCAGCGTTCCCACGTAGTCCCGCTCGGTCTTGAGCAGCTCGCTGAGGACGCAGACGCGCAGGCGAAGCTGCTTCTCCAAGTCCTTCCCGCTTTCCCCCTTGCCTTCCCCTTTGCTTTCCTCGGTCATGGTGCAGCGATGGGGAGCGGTGCTCCCAGCCCGGCGCCTTTCCCGGCTGCAGGCAGCGCTGCCCGAACGCCCCGGCACTGCGCTGCGGACAACAAAAGACCCCGCTAAGTTACATAGCGGGGCCGGGCTGCGGCCGGTCCCCAGTGGCGCAGCAGCCTCAGCCCCTTCTCACCCAGCTCCGGCAGCGGCCCGAGGTCCGGAGGCGAGGAGACAGCCCTGTCCGTGCTGCCTTCCCGTCAGGAAGGGGACACAGCCCGAAGGAAACGAGCGGTCACTGGTTCCCAGCTCGCCCTGTTAGCGGAGAGGTTGGAAAGCCTCCGCGGCAGCACAGGCTTGGACATTAATCAAAAGCTTTGTATCCATGTGACTCCAACCCCTTCCCCCCCTTCGCTAAATCTCAGGAAAAAGGAAAGGAAACAACTTCAGGGAGGATTGCGTGCCAGCAGCTGCCTGTTTCACACACAAGCTGCGAGCTCCAGTTTGAGGCTAATTGGAGACCTCCAACAACAGAGCACAAGAATTATAAAAATGTCCCAGCAAGTTGGCTGGCCAGGGAATCAGCAGTTGTGTTTGTTTAATCATCAGCACAAGAGCCGTTTCAACCACTCTTTCCACACCTTCCCACGAGATGTATATTACAATGTATATCGTAACCGATGTGTATTTACAAACACGTGCTTTGATACTCTTCCGAACAAACACACAGAGCTAAGCAGGTACAAAAAGTACACTTTACAACAGATACAGGAAAGTTCTTCTGAGATGGAAGGAGTGTTTGTTTATTGAAACAAAGTGCTGTAAAATCCTCAGGTTATACTGTTTTCCTGTCTGCATTGGAAGTTTAGATTTGCATGACACATTAAAGGAGTAAAAAGTAACTCAATACCCTTTTCAAACAGTTGGCAAAAAGGTATATCGCTACTTTATACAAGAGGAACCGATTTCTTGAAGACTCAAATACATCAGGGCACTTCCACGTGTATTTTGAGACCACTGTTGAAAGCTGAAGGTTTCTCTGGCCAGCTCTTCAATCCATGACTGGAAAGAAAATCCGGATCTTCAAGATGCCATATCAAAGTATCTTTCTAAACCTGCAACATCCTAAGGAAGAGGAATAAAATGAAAACCAGAGTGTAAAACTCTTCTACAGCGACAGTACAAGGTGAGGCAGTGAGAAGAGTCCTTACTGGGAAAGAATAAGCAGAGATATTCATGTTCTGATAACTAGACATCTAGCTATTTGCCTCAGACATCTTTTGGGAAATAGAGAATACAGCTCCCACAAGATGCTTCTCAAAGAGCAGAAATAGAAAAGGCTGTTTCTTTGAATGTGTCCTACTTACCTGCATCCTCGCGTTCCTAAGCACACACAGCTCCCCTGCATGAACCCTAGTCAAGAAGCAGCAGTTGCTGGGACTGGCCACCACAGTTCAGTCATTGAAGCTTGTTTCCTTAGGAGGCCTGTCTAAAATAGACAGCATGCCTGATGATGAGCTCAAAACATTTTCACCCTCTCAGGTGGGCTTCACCAGTGAGGCACACAGAACCAAAGTCCCAAAGCTCTGTGGCATCTGCCCTGACCTTATGGAGGAGATTAAGTGCTTCACACTTGCTTGCACTAGCACCAAGAAGACTGATGCTGTGGTGGAAAGGAAAAGAAAAAGAGTGATCCACTGAACCCCATGCTGAAGTTTTCTCAAGTGATAACCAGCAAAAGGACCTGAAACCACTGGAGTAGAACACCACACTCTTGCTTTCTCACTCCTGAATTCATGTGGGTGCCCCTTCTCAGGCAGTCATAGCCAGATGCCTCAAACTAGTTTAATCTCCTGTCAGCAAGCACCCTCTTTCTTTTAGGTGAGGAGAAATAAGGGACCGCTACAGTTTCTGATTTTGTGCATTCCCCTTTTCTCTTGGCTTCAACCACGTGCCATTAGTTGTTACAACCCACGTGCACACTCACAGACCAAGGTGAAGGCTGAAAGAGGCAGGACCAGCAGTTTACTGTCTTTTTCTTCCCCATCACCTATAGCAGTAAGAATCCCTTCATGTTTGTCATCTCATTGCCAGGAGACCTTAAAGCCAAACTGATCCTTGTCCCAGTTTACACTCCTGCTGCCCTCACACAGCTGATTCGTCCTCCTTCATTCAGGCAGGCAGCTCCAGCTATTTGGGCCAGCAAATTATTATTGATGACACAGAAGAGATTTTTTTTTAATGACTCATTTAAGGCCACTGAACCCAGCAAAGCCCACAGCAGATGTGCAATGATAGGAAAAGTATTTCTGAGTAGCAGACACAATCTGCAGAAAACATACGTGCACACATGCTTAGCCAATTTTCCTGACAACCTGCTGAAAGTATTATACTAAGGAGAAGGGCAAATTACTCTTTTCCCCTAGTTTCAGGAAAAAGTTGAATTGCTCCAATTGTAGTTTTCACTACACCAAAATTAGGGGGAAAAAAGGAATAAAAAGAAAGGTAGAACAAATACACATGATGAAAAGTTTCAGCCCAAACAAAATATTTTGAACAACTGAAGAGCAGATTTTACACTGTGATGTATCAAGGAACCTGACTAGTAGATAACACTACTTGTCTTAAACATAGAAACAAGTTATGTAAGACAGTATATTGATTATGCTAGCATGTGAGAGACAGCAACTCTTGCTCCTTATGGGGAAGCCACAGGTTTGGAGAAACTGCCAAAATCAGATTGTTCCCATGGGATGTTATATCTCCAGAATGCAACAAGAGCTATTTTGGTCCAAGGGTACTTGATGACCAGGTTTGAACTCTATTTAAAAAGTCCTGTTGAAAAAAATACAGCACCACACAACTTTAGGCCTGTTCACAAAATTACTTAATTGAGGACGGATGTGACCTCTCAAGATTATCTAGTCCAATCCCCCTGCTCAAGCAGGGTCACCTACAGAAGGCTGCCAGGACAACAGGACAGGTTGTCCAGCCAAGTTTGGAGTATCTCCACAGACGGAGATTCCACAGGCTCTCTGGGAAATCTCTGCCAGTGTTTGACTAGTGTTCTATAGTTTGTTTTGGGGTTTTGGGGGGTTTTGTTTGTTTGGGTTTGGTTTTTTGTTTGTGTTCAAATGGTTCATGGTTTTTAATGTGTGCCTATTGCCTCTTGTCCTGTCAGCAGGCACTACCAAGGAGAGTCTGACTCTCTCTTCTTCACTGCCTCCTATCAAGCATTTAGAGACATTGATTTTGCCCATGAACCTTCTCCTCTCCAGGATGAACAATCTCAGCTCTCTCAGACTCTCCTCATATGCAAGATCCCTTAATTCCCTTAATCACCTTCATGGTCCTATCTGACCACCTGGAAGAAGTTTCTGGGTATTAAAACCCTTACACATGACAGATGGTAGTAATTAAACTTCAACAATCTGCCATGACACTTGTGTGCTCCTTGGGAAAGCACATAGATTTGTTTCTGTGTTGCTACTGAACGATGGCTGTCAGTGCAAGACAGCCCCAATATCACATGTGAATGAAATCAAGCATTCAGCAGGGCATACTATCTTGTATCACAGCACTGTAAAGGACTCTTCAGTCCAGCTGGGAATTTAAAATTGTCTTCTGCTCAGAGAAAGCTGAAATATGTTTCTGAAGCCATAGCAATAAATGGGATGGCTTACTTTGCTGGCTGCTCACCAACACTGAAGACTTTTCTCTCTCGAAGGTTAGTTTTCCTGAAGTACAAAAAACAGGGACAGAGTAAGACACACCAGTCACTTCTACTCCTCTTGTAGAAAACACTACTGGGGACCCCTTTTCTCCAGGTAGTACTGATAATGCAGCAATTCCTCCCACTCTAACCTTCCTAAATGGTCCATGCAATGCAGAAATGGCTATCAAAGCTAAAACTAGCCATTTTCCTGTAGCAATCTTCACTACCAGAATTTTTTTTTTAAAAAGCACCTAATTCTTAAGAGACCCGTCCAAGAAATATAATTAACAAACACTGAAAAAGTTCACCTGAATAAATAGTTTGTTTACAGGTGGCTATAATACCGTACTTTACAATGAAAAGGTTAAATGTATAGGACGAGCTGTAAACTGTTATGGATTAGGTGTTGGACGGTGGGTAAATCGAGGAGTTAACTTTTGACACATTGCTGTCTGCTCATTCACCACAGAGTTTACACTAAACCAACTCTGCAGCCACAGATTTTAAAGAGAAGTTATTATTTGTACAGAATGGACCAAAATAATCAGTTCTGTAATCTTCCTTTATGGCATTTTGGAAGGAAGATGGAGTTAGTTTAACCACAATGACATTTAAATGGCACCAAGCACTGTAAGTACAGTGAGCTCATATACTCAAAAGATTTCTGCAGATATTCTGAATACCAGTTGGTCCCCTCGAAAAAAAACAGACTTTTTTTACGCCAAACTGCTACAATATTCCAAGTATGAATGCACTGGACTTCACAAAGTTTTTTCCACGAGCCTCTAATAATGGTGCATATCTATTCACAAGTCTTTTAACCATTTTATTCCCACCAGCACAAGGGACACAGGAAACATCTGTAGCAAACAAAATCTTAACATTCAGCTTTACTTAGCATGTAAAGAACTACTGTATGACGCAAATCTGATTTATCCAAAAATAAATCTAAAAGGATATATACAGATTATAACTCTTAACAAAAGGGGTTATTTGTAATTCACTTAAAGGAACGTATTTGACTTTCCCTGTAAGAATCGATTGGGCCTTTAAGAAATCCTGCAGCAAGAAGCCACCTAAGTGTTACAATGGCAAGTGAATGTTTTTTCTTCAGAAGGCTATCTAGCCTGAGCCAGCATGTCTCCAGAACCTCAAGACAGGAGCACAGTTCATTCATACAACTTTTGAATTTAAATTGGCATTAAAAGAACATGAACTAACACAAATGAATGGCAAGATCTCCTCAGGAAACTTTAATTAGCTCAGGAAGAAACTGACCTTACATGGAACCAGCACAAAGAAGTAAAAATGGTCTCCCCAAGGTTCAACATCAGCTTAGAGCACCTTGATGAAAGCTATTTAAACTAAAGCCTCACCCTATGTGGTATCTAAACAGAAGGACGGAACGGAATCTGTGGATGATTACTCCACCTTACTTTCAAGAGGACATCTGATTACAGCTTCTTTACACTAGACATTTAGCAACCTGTTTTAAAGCTGATAGGAAACTAAAACAATATTAATTATAAACTATGCAAGATGAAATAAGCTGAATATGATTTACCCAAGTAATCTCAAAAAACCTCCCACGTCTTAGTGAGAAATAAAACAAATTCACTTCAGAGTATACAAGGTCTTTCACGTTGCTAGCTAGATTTATATCACTCTGGATTCTCCAAGGGAAAGAAAGAATAAATGATGAATTAAACCATCTTTTTTTATCTGCTCATGGGAGCTCTGCAGGACAACCAAACAGAGACCGAGCACCAGGGCTTTATGCGGAAACAGTGGCAGAAAAATGACCACTACTTCGACTTTTGGATAACAGGCAGTAAAACAAAATTTGATATCGAGGAAAGCATGCTGAATTTCCATTTGGTTTACTTCAGGATAAAAAGAAAAACAATCTTCTGATAAGAAGAACCTAATTACGAGCTTTCAGGAGAAATATTAACTGACATTAAGGGAGTTCTCCAAAGACAATAGCACGTTTGTTTATAGTTAATCAGAGGACAGTAACTCATCCATAAGTTTCCAGTACTAGTGGTTGAAATATTATCTAAAGATGCCCATCTATTCTGCAGTATTTAGAAGGTGGAAAGGACATTAGATTTGTCAGCTGGTCCAAGCTATAAGACGGACATCTTGTATCTGACTTTCACTGGCAGCCTTTATACCTTGGCAAGTGCACGACATGTAGACCCACTTGAAGGCACTTTTCACTCTGCTTGAAATACCTTTGATACAAGAGGTCATTTTATCACATCTAAGAACTTTTGTCCATCAGAGTGCAAAGACTCACTGCTGTTATTCAGAGACTAATACATTAAATATTTTACTTAAGAAAGTCTTTGGTTTGCTGTTCAAAAAACTGAATTTTTGTCAAGTATTTCAGTGTTCTTACTCTTCTACAAAGACTGAGACTTCGTTTCATCATTTTTCAAAGTGTAAAATTGATCAGTGATCTCTCTAGTCATTGCATGCACAGCGTAAGGTACTGTCCATATTTGCTGAAAACCTTAAATTAATTTAAGCAAGGCTACTAACCAGGTTATTTTTTTTCTATCTTGCTTAAATTGCTGGATGAAGTCATACAGGAGCCTCAAATATCAGTTGAAAGCCCAAGACAAAAAAATCCCCAGACACCTCAATTCCTACTTTGTCAGAAATTATTTGTTATGTTCACAAATGTCTCTTTGAGAGAGAGGGTGGGGAGCAGATACAGAGAGGTAACATGAAGCAGATGTCCAGAAGCAAGCTGTACATACATGTGAGCAGAACACAAGTCACACTGGTAATATCAGCACAAAACAAACAGCATTTGACTGGTCTCAATATTTCCATTTTGTTTTAAGTAACCGGTACTTGCACTCGATCTCTTTGTCTCTGTCAAAGCAAGAGTAAATACAGACTGTTCAAGTTACGATGTGCTGTAAGGTACGTAGCAGCTAAGCTGCTTTTTTCTCCTAGTTTTATTTTGCCATGCAACAACTTGCATAGATAATAAAAAACATCTGAGATACTGAGTTCACTGGTTAAAGTTGAAAGTATGGAATAAACTGCCATTATACTCCAGAGATTTAATGTTGATGATGCCCAAAGCAGATATTTTGTATTTCTAACCCTGCAGAGAGTACAAGAGTAGAGAGAGTAATATTTTGAAACCATTACAAATTAGGGGTTCTAACACGACCTATCAATCAAGAAAAGATGAACTTTAAACTAAACTGAAAAATTAATTTGAATTTTATTATGGTTGACACATTTTCTTTATTAAGGAGCTGAAAGAATGATAACTACTACAGAGAAATCTAAATATATTCTTCCCTAGGTAGGATTGTTACTGTCAGAAGATGGAACTTCTGCCAAAATGAATCCTTTAAAAGTCTTTTTGTATTAGAGGTCATCACCAGAAAAGCAGAGCACATACAGAGTATTCATTTGCTGTAAGTTTTTTTATGTGAAAAACTGAAACCATTCCCTTTGTAAAAACAGGCATTAAAAAAAATCCAAATGGTAAGTTCACCATAGTGTCAACTTACTATTTTATAGCAAGCTATTTCACAAACCGTGATTTGTATGTTCTGATGTTCTCTCTTCATTTGTCCAAACAGGGCACAAGGCAAAGCTCCACAGTCCAAGCCATGTGCTTTCACCATGAAACAACCTGACACAAGGTTAGATCATCAGCTGACATAAATCACTATAATTCCATTAATTTCACTGATCATTAAAGACACAAATGAAATATGGACTAGGAGTCTAACTCTACTTGAACTAGCACCTATTTATTTTAGCTATGTATGTGAAAAAGAACAAACGTATTACCATGGAGTTGCAGTAGTTATTTGGAAGAAGAAATGTGGCTATTTTACAGAGTGTTCCTAATATGAATATATGTTTCTCCTCTGGGAAGTTAAGAAAAGGACAGAAAACATTAAAATCAAATAGAAAATCACTACCCAAAAAATCTGTGAACTAAACAAAACCACACAGATTCCTTCAGAAATATACTTAGTTCTGCAACCATAAAAAGGTAACACATTAATTTTAAATATTTGTAGAAAACTTCAAATAAAACATGATCATTTGCTCTGAGTCACTTTCTTTGTAATCTTCCCTTTCACTTTTACCTATCATACAAATATGACTTTATCAATATATTCACATGATTTGCCTCCAGTGAACTACAAAATGTCAACCATACCAGTACTAATTGCTTTCAGGCAAGACTGAGAAACAGACAACCTTCTTTATTCAGCTCGTCTGTCTTCCAGGCTTTTGTTTCCCTAACACAACGATTTTGATATATCACTTTAAAAACTTGCAATTTACTCACAAAAATGAAGATTTAAGCTGGAAATACTGATTTTATACAGTAGAAAGTGAAAAGATGCAGTGTTATGCTTATTTCTACCAGAGTTTAACCTGAACATCTAGATCTTGCAGTCAAGTCATACTGACTGAACTCTGAAGTTTCTTCAGATTTTTTTTTCCCCGTTTGTTCATATGTGACACTACGGAAGTAGGTTATGTTGAGGATGGAAGGATCTCAACCTGTCAATAATCACACCTTTCCTCCTTGGCTGATGTTCCTCCAGAAGCCTCTGATGCACACAACTATAGTATCTTTTGGCTGTAAGTTTTCCATTTTTCCAGAGTTTAAACACTTCTGAGACTATTGTGTTTACTTTTTAGAAGCTTCTTCTATGTTGATTTTTACCTGATCCTTGTGGGATGATCCACTTGTGGGATGACTACCACTCAGGCAATAAGCAACATGACTGGGATCTGGTACATGTTTATTCTCTTACCCTTCCTTTAAGAGAAAAAGCCTATGCTTTTAAGTGTTAAGTTTGGGATTAAAAAAAAAAATCACATACCAACACACAAATATCACTATTTATAATGAAGAGTCAAAGCAACACTTCTTGCAATTCAGGCAGAAGCTGGTTAAGACAACAATGGTCCTCAATTTTGGGCCAAGTTAATTGCAGCCCTTTGAGACTATGAGAGTTTCTCTTTTTTTCACATGTACAACTAATAATAGAAGTGTTTAAGAAATACTTCGGCTAGGTAAACCTAGACTTTGAGGCTGTATCTCTTTTCCCTGCACCATGAGACCTGATAATAAACAGTTCTGGATCCAGCCAAGTAAATCAGACAGGATTCCTCTAATCTGCATGTTTTTATCTGTATCTCTAAAATTCCTTTTGCCTGGTCCCTCTACCAGGTGTCTGGAAGGAAGTACAGGAACTGTTACAGTAACATATAACCAAAAATATCATATAGGTGGAAAGGACATCTGAAGCACTTTAGATCAAACAGCCTGCTCAAACATATACAGTTAGAGCAAGCTACATGGATGAATTTTTAATATCTACTACTCCGGGCAACCTGCTGCAGTGTTTCACCACTCCTATGGGGTTTTTTTTTTCCCCCTTGTAGAGTCAGCATTTTCCATGTTCTAACTTGTGTCTGTTGCCCCTCATCCTTCCACTGTACAACTCAGAGAAGATTCTGGCTCCATCCCTCTACACGTGGCCATCAGAGAGTTACAGAGAGCAGCACCACCACAACACCACCTGCTCTTCTAAAGGCTGAACGAACCCGGCTGGTTCTCGCAGCCCCTCTGCATGCACCACATTGTCCAGCCCTATAAGCTGTCTGCTGGACTCATTCCAATGTGTCAGTGTCTGCCTGGTAGCTGGGGAGCCCAAACTGGGTACAGTGCTCCAGCAGCAGCCTCCAACATGCCAGACACAGGGGAAGAATCACTTGCCTCAACCTGCTGCCTACATTCTTGTTCTTATTCTCAGCCCAGTATGACATCCATCACCAAGTAACTTCACCTTACGAAGGGAATGCAGGACTTGCTGACTGTGCTGATTTTAAAACACTTTTGTTCTGCCAAGAAGCAAGAAAACCTGAACTAGAGCCAAGTGGTGTCTCAATATTAATCTCCTCTTGGTTATTAGCTAGGTTTAGCATCGTTCTATGGCTAACAGAAGTGTTAAAGGTCAGCAGCAGTATAATGCTGCTCTGAGACAAAAGCTCACTAGATGCAGGATATAAATGTACTTGCTGGTGACAGCACACTGATTTATGAGTGCTGAAAAATCAGTAATTTGAATAAAAGTTAGGTTTGGAACAGCAACCATTTATGGCCCCCCATAAAGGCTGTATAGCAATAAGTGCAGTAAGGCAGCCATGGGAATGGATGATTGGGAATTTCCTGTGGAAGTAGCATTTTTATTTTCCACAGTAAGAATTCCCACTCAGCCACTATGACATTGTTTGGAATCTAGAAAGTTTCCTGTACAGATGTTCCATGAACGCTGGAAGGAACTGCAGAAATGTTTGTGTAGCTAAACAGCACACAAATGCATTCTGTCAACAACATGAAATCACAATTAAAAAAAATGTTTCAATATACTGATGAAGACACATGGCTTACTGGCCAGGAAGCAGTAAACTAAGAACTGAATCTGGAGTTTACCACTGATTTGTTGTGGAAGCACCATTAAGTCATTCCACTACGTGGACCTCTGGGTTCTTACCATTCACACATTTGACTACTACTGACCCTCAAATCAATATAGGCGCTTTTTTTGACAGCTGTTATGTTTTCATAGGCCTTTGTAACTCTCACTTCCTTGCTCACATAATGTCAAAAATACCTGGTGGTTTTTCCACAAAGTACCTCCCACTGAAGAGAGACACAAATTTGCTGCTGTTGTAAACTGGAAGTATCAGTGAAGGACAGACAGTTCTCTTACGCTAGCAGGAATTTCACCACAGGAGACTAAACAGTAACACCCATGCAAATCAGTGTAAATTGTAATATCTGATAGGCTTTCCCGTCTCGGACGACGGAATTTATTCTGTTAGAGTAACAGTGTTGCCTCAATATTTATCATTTCCATTATTTTTCAAATGACTGCAATAGACAATATTTTATTTTTACTTTACGAAGGAGTTTATATACAACAGTAGCTCAGCAGTATGATCTACTGTCCCAGCGAGTTACCACAGATTTGCTCACCCCTTGCTAGTGCAGTTGGCTTTCCTGTGAGAGAGCAGCACACAGCTCTGGTACCTGATTCCATGAATGCTTAATAATGTTGGGTGCAGGATTTGGACTTCCCACAAGGACTGGTGAACTGAAGTGTATCCAGCAAATGACAAGAATGGTTGCAGAGTTTGATCTGAGAGGCTGAGCAGCATAGTTATATTGAAAAATCTTTCTGAGATTCCGAGTAATAAGCCCTGGATGGTCATGTTGCATGTAAGACAAAGAAGTTGAGCCACTTCCAATGTACAGCTTCAAAACCCAAGGCTTGCACTCCCCTTGGTAGAAAATAACGTTTGTATTTTGTCAGTCTTTGATAAACCATGACACATTCAGTAACACAGGAACTTTATCTGGTATCATTACTATATATATCTGGGACTGTTTAGCATAGACTGGGACTTGGTAGCCTGGAGAAGAGAAGGCTCGAGTTAGGAGGAGAGGCAGATCTTGTCAATGTATACACATACCTGAAGGGAGGCTGTAAAGAGGAGGGAGCCAGACTTTTCAGTGGTGCCCAGTGCCAGGACCAGAGGCAATGGGCACACACTGAAACACAGGAGATTCCCTCTGAAGATCAGGAGACTCCCTCTGAAGATCAGGAGACACTTTTTCACTGTGAGGGTAACCGAGCACTGGCACAGGTTGCCCAGAGAGGTTGCCCAGTCTCCATCCTTGGACATGAATTCTCGACATGGTCCTGGGCAACCAGCTGTAGGCAGCCCTGTAGGCGCAGGGGGGTTGGACCAGATAATCTCCAGAGGTCCCTTCCCACCTCAGTTATTATGTGATTCTGTGAACTGCCAGGTTCAGAGTGTTTTGATTAATGGCACAAAGTCCAGGTGAAGGTGAGTTACTAGGGGTATACCTGGGGACTAATACTGGGTCTAATACTATTCAACCACCTCATTAATGATCTGGATGATAGGACAGAGTGCATCCTCAGCAAGTTCACATATGACATAAAACCAGGAGGAGTGGCTGATATACAAGATCGTTGTGCTGCCTTTCAGAGGGACCTCAACAGGCTCAAGAAAAAGGCAGAAAAGAAACCATGAAGTTTGATGAAGTCCTGCACCGGGGAAGAATAACTCCATGCATCACTATGCACTGGCAGCCAACCAGCTAGAAAGCAGCTCTGCAGAGAAGGACCTGGGATGGATGAGATTAACAAGAGCCAACAGAGTGCTGCAGCCCCATGGATAAGACCAGCACAGAGCAGAGGAAGAATGTAAGAAGAAAGAAGCAGCAAAAGAAAATAAATAAGGAGCAGCAGAAGGAAACAACTACACACTGACCCCAGCTGCCTCTGTCACCCATCACCTCACAAAATGGACCGGGAGTAA
This sequence comes from Caloenas nicobarica, assembly GCF_036013445.1. Lineage (NCBI taxonomy): Eukaryota > Metazoa > Chordata > Aves > Columbiformes > Columbidae > Caloenas > Caloenas nicobarica. Next base: position 129,439,538 of record NC_088246.1, on the reverse strand, counting down.
CCCACAGCAGTAACAAGCGGAGTGAAGTCTTTCAATGTTTGTCTTCTTTCTCAATACCCACATCAGTAATTAAGTGTTTATGTTAATTGGCAATAAATTCTTCAACCGGAGTCTGTCTTGGCAGTGACTGCCCTTTGACTTCTGCACAGCCATACCCTACCAGCTCTCAAGCCCCCCTTGACATTTCTCCTCACGTGCACACACGCAGCACCTACCCTCAGAGTCTCGGGAGTCTCACCCAATGTTTCCTACAGACCATCAAAACTTGCCTTGAGCTGCTCGCAAACAGCACCTGCATTCCAACAACTAACAAACCCACCAGAATTCCATGCTGCCAGCAGTGCCCCTGATACCAAACACTAACCAAGTATACTAGCTCTCTAGTTGGAAAACCTTTTCTGCATGTTAAGTCCTTGTGTGTGGAATTCAATCTCAGGTTGTTACTCAAGTATGTAAAAGTCACCTTCCTATCTCAGTCTTGTTTCACTTGTGTGCTGCCACGTCAGCTGTTGCAGCCCATCTGGCATTTAGCTCTGCAAAGCTGGAGCAGAGCTATTGCTCCAGATTATCTCTGCTTCACTGTCCTGATCCTTCCTATTCTCTCAGTCACCCACAAGAAAAAACAGAATCAATAGGACAACATCACCAAGCCAGCAAAACCTAAATATACTTGCTCTGATTGTTACCTAGAATTTACCTGTATTAACTGCAGCACTTCTGCAACCCAAACCCTGCAGCTTCTGCTCAGTAAACTCAAACTAAATACAACACAGCTGCTGTGTGATCTACCAGTATGTCACCTAACTGAACAATTCCCCTATCTAAAACAACTAGAGGAAAAAAAAAAAATCCTGAAGCAACTTGACTACAAAAGCAATCATCGGCCTTTAGAATAAAGTACAAGGTCTGGCGTTTTCCCCTAAAACTGCATATGCATAAAAAACAGCTGTGCTGAGGATTTGAAGGAAAAAAAAAGTGGGATACAACCTATTCCACAGGAGAAAAGAGGAAAAAAAAAAGTTATGTATACAGCAGGAAATCAATAATCTGATCTATATCCATTAGAGACTATATAGGAGACGATGACTGAAATGCAGTCGAAGTGCTGTCTCACTGCTTGAAAACAGACTGGTTAGTTACATTAGTGAGCTCAGGATACCTGAGGCAAGACAAAACCCCATCCAATTTCCTTTCTCATTTGGAGGTAAGAAGAGAGGTATAGGATCCTCTGTCTGGGATTAGACGTCAGGATGCCGTCCTGGACAGCTGGCTCTGGGTTGCCCTGTCCAGGCAGGGGGGTTGGACCCGAGGACCTCCAGAGGTCCCTTCCCACCTCAGCGATTCTGTGTGATTGCCTTCGTATAAACTCATAGTGATGACCCTGCTTTGCCATTTAAATCTTCAAAAACTCACAGACAGCAAGTTCAGGTTAAAAGTATTGGAACAGATACATTTTCTGTCAAGTATAGACACAGATCACCTTCTTGAAGAGAGACCAGCCTTCCTGGACTCCTTTGCCCTTTCGGACTGCCTCCCAAGGGACCCTGCCAACCAGCCTCCTAAACAGATCAAAGTCTGCCCTTCAGAAGTGCAAAGTAGCAGTTCTGCTGACCACCCTTCTAACTTCTCCAAGAATAGAAAACTCGTTCATTTCATGGTTACTATGCCCAAGGCAACCTTGAACTGACACAGTGCCCATGGGTCCTTCTCTATTTAGAAACAACAGATCCAGCAGGGCATCTTCCCTAGTAGGCTCACTGACCAGCTGTGTCAGGAACTTGTCTTCCATGCACTGCAGGAGCCTCCTAGACTGCTTCCTCTCTAGAGACTCACTCTAGTGAGTGCAGAGCAGGGAGACGAAGCTGGTGAGGGGCCTGGAGCACAAGTCTGATGAGGAGCAGCTGAGGGAACTGGGGCTGTTTAGGCTGGAGAAAAGGAGGCTGAGGGGAGACCTGATCGCTGTCTGCAACTACCTGAAAGGAGGTTGTAGCATGGAGGGGGTTGGTCTCTTCTCCCAAGTAGCAAGCGATAGGACAAGGGGAAATAGCCTAAAATTGTGGCACATAAGGTTTAGATTGGATATTAGGAAAAAATTATTCATGGAAAGGGTTATCAGGCATTGGAACAGGCTGCCCAGGGAAGTGGTGGAGTCACCATCCCTGGAGGGGTTTAGATGAGGTTCTTAGGGACTTGGTTTAATGCCAGAGTTAGGTTATGGTTGGACTCAATCATCCTGAGGGTCTCTTCCAACCGAAATGATTCTATGTGTCTACATATACTTTGTCAGGGTCCTGAGGGCACTTACCAGGCTTGCCTCATCTCCCCAGGTCTTCCCCCACCCTGCCCATGGTGCAGGACCCCTTGTCCGCCCCCCTGGGGCCATCAGCCCCTGCCCCAGCGATGCCACAGCCAGGCTGGTGTTCAGCTCCCCACAGCCCTGCCCAGCCATGAGCCCTGCTGAGCCAGGCCCCGCTGATGTCCCAGCCCAGCCTTTGCACAGTCCCATCACCACGGAACAGCTCAGCCATGTCTGACCCTTGTTCTGCTCACCATGTCTGATCCTGACTCCCAGCTGCAGGCCCATGTCCCAGCCTGGCCCCATCACCACAGCCCTGCCTGGTGGCCACTGGACCCAACTGAAGACTCTCCCTCCGTCACCGTCTGTATTTTTATTCCTGTGCTATCAAAACATTAGTGATGCTGCCACTGAACTGTGTTTTTCACATGCGGGTCCATGTTTTCTTGAAAAACAATCGCTTCTTTTTATTCTGCCCTAAGTCATTCGTGTGTGCTTAACAGCACTAGTCCCGATCACAGCAATGAACATAGAAACTGTTTAGGAGCTTGAAGTAACGAACAACATGGGAAACGCTCTTGAGTTGAAAAGTTTGTTATGTGATTGCTTGTCTCCCAGAGCTTTTTGCTTTGGAAGTGAGAATTCTTTTTCTTTGACACTTTTCTCCCAGCCTAATATTACATGAAGACTCTACTTCGCTGTTAACCATATTTCATCTTCTAGAAAATGCCTTTTTTTTCTTCATAGGTCATTGCTTCCTTTGCTACTCATGCATCTGCTAAAAATTGCAAATTTCGCACTATAAAAATATAATTGTACCTTATATTTATAAACAAAGCAAAACGTATTTGTCAAACATACACTGCGCTACAGCTATCCTGTGTACTACTCAGCTCATCCTCCAGCTCTCAATTTTCAGGTACTTAATGAAAAAAGATAAAAATAACTCAAATCATACTAAAGAAAGAAACATACAACTTTAAATCAGTGCTTGTGTAATCTACCCAAACACAATTCTCTGAAGTCAGTAGGGACCCAGTCACACATCCAGTCTTCCAATCGCAGTGAAGTCAACAAGAGTGCTTTAAGTTAGACGTCTGTTATTCATACATCCATCACCGTATGTGTAAGTAATTTCCCAAATAAAGTAAGTATTAAATATATCCTTAGTTAGCATCACTAAACTTTACGTATTTCTTTAAGTGCTTAGAATCACTGCCTTCAGGACAGAAGAAATGACAATATATACCTTGTTAGAGGGTAACTGCAGAGTATTTATTAGGATAAATAATTGGGTTTTTTTTTAAGGCATTATCATGATAAATTTTTGCAGTCATCTTAGGGTTCCAGAGACCGGATCATGCATTTTCCCTATGTAATCCACATTTACATATCCTGAGGGTATTTCTAGGGAAGAAGCAAAATTCAACTCAAACACTGAATGTAATTTAAAGCTATATAAATTAGTCCATATTCTAATGTTATAAAATTGTGGTCTGTATTATCACAGAGTTATGCTGAATACACTCGCATGGATTTTGATGGAGTTTTTTGTTTGGTTTGGATTTACGGGGTATGTGCAGGAGCAATATACTTTCACAGAATCACAGAATGGCTGAGGTGGGAAGGGACCTATGGAGGTCATCTGGTCCAACGCCCCTGCTCCAGCAGGGCCACCTACAGTCAGTTGCCCAGGACCATGTCCAGACAGCTCTTGAATATGTCCAAGGATGGATACTCTAAAACCTCTCTGGGCAACCTGTGCCAGTGCTCAGTACACAAGTTTTAATATGGTGGATAACAGAATATTATTCTGAGTACTGTTCCATCACTATACAGCCTGGTTTTTTTTTCTCTGTTCTGATCATTTATCAACTAACTGCCAAACAGCACTTCTGATAATGTTATTTTTTTATGCTTATTGAAAAATTTAAATATGACTCCCTTGTGTGCAAAAAATGTCTGGAAAAAAAGCAAAAACTCAGAGATTCTAATGTGGCACCAGAGAGTGAGAAAAGAGTAGCTCTGAAGCAGAAACAGTTGTCATGATCACCACCACAGTTCACAAAACTAAAAATATATGAGAACTATGAAAAATGTTCATGAGGAACATTTGAGTAAAGCACAGAACAAGTTGAGTCATTTTGTGGAAGTCAGCTGAAGGAACAAGAGCTCATTGATATGCCACTGGAAAATATGTCTTAAATGTAGTCGATCCACTGCCAATATTGTAATATTGCCGTAGCAACTGTAATTAGGAGAGAATAACATTTAAGAGCATCTTAAGTACTAAAAACAAGTGAAGTGGTGATGGTGCCTCTCTCTGGTCATTATCTATCAGATCCTGTTTGATCACATTTTTCATAGCTTGCAGACTGATTTACACTGTGTAGGAACTTAACCCACAACATTTTAGATATCAATCATTACAGCTCTCCAAAATGTATTTTAATATCATTTGATTTCCCAGTAGAGTTACAGACACATCCAGCATATTTATAGATCTTCCAGTGCTGTCTAATCTGGGAAATGAACTGTCTATTTTAAAAATATGTTTGTTTTGGTTATATTTCTAAACTGATGACTGAAACATTTTAAATACCTAAAAAACAAATAAGCATTTTTTGACATTTTCTCACAAAAAAAACCCTTCTCCGAGTTGTGTATGAACACAAATTGATAGCACCAACAGCTGAAGAGCAAGTAAGAATACATGTGCAGATAAGAGAACTGCCCAAATATCATTTGCCATATTCACTAGGGAGCATGGATTTTTATCTGCAATCTTGAATTAAGTCTCTAAGTCCACATTCTTCATTACAGATAACAGTCAAATGTTCAACATAAATGCAAAATAAAAGCGTGAACTTACATCTTCTCTCATTTATTTTCTTTTTAACTAGCTAGGCCATAGAGCCCTTATCACATAAAGAAATGTAGGTGAGCCGCAGTGTTGACAGCTCTGTCAGCTTTTACAGGTGTAATGGCTCTGGCTGGGACAGAGTTAATTTTCATCACAGCAGCCCGTATGGCTCCATGTTTTACAGTGGTGACCAAAACAGTGTTGGGAGCAAACTGATGCTTTAGCTATTGCTAAGCAGTGCCTGCCCAGCATCAAGGCTTTCTCCATTTCCCACCCTGTCCCTCGGTGAGTGGGTTGGTGGTGAGCAAAAGGCTGGGAGGGGACACAGCTGGGACAACTGACCCCAGCTGAGCAAAGAGATATTCCATACCAGATAATATCATGCTCAGCAATAAAACTGAGGGGGAGTTTTTCCAAAGTAGCCTTTGCTCAGGGACTGGCTGGGCATCAGTCTGTGTGGTGAGTGATTGCTTTTGCATCACTTGTTTTATTCTTTTTTCCCCTCTTTGCTTATTAAACTCTTTATCTCAACACAAGTCTTCATCTTGCCTTTGCCATTCCGATTTTCTCTCCCATCTAGCTGAGGGTGAAAGTATGCAAACAACTGGAGGCAGAAGCTTGCCTGCCAACCAGGGTCAATCCACCACAGCAAGTTTCACAATATTTCATTTTATTTATTTTTTAATTGTCCAGTGTTATCTACTGATGGAAAAATCCCTAATTGTACTTATATAGTTCAAGGCCATTCTTAAGTTTCAAAAACCCCAGAGATTTAGTTTCATATTGAGTTTTTTTCCCTAACATTTCAATTTGCAGAGACCATTTTGCTAGTTCTTGATTGTTCAGATATTATAGTATGTCATGCAACATTGACTTTTTAAGTCTGCTTTCAGTCTGAGCTGGAGAAATGAACTTCTTCTATGATTTTCAACTGCCCTGTGTTGTCTTGGGTTCAGAGAACACCTGGAGACGCTGATTTGGGGCGTTTATACAGTTTTATCTCTACCTCTAACAATAGCACGATTGATTTTAAAACCAATGAAGTTAAGCAGATACATAATTGGCAAACATTCAGTCTTCAAGAAAGGCAACAGGGATGACCCCAGCAACTACAGGCCCATGAGTCTCACTTCTGTGCCTGGCAAAATTATGGAGAAGATTATTCTGGGAGTTATTTAAAAATACCTTAAACACAACACAGTCATTGGTCCCAGCCAGCACGGGTTCATGAGAGGAAAGTCTTGCTTAGCAAACTTAATTTCATTCTACAACAAGGTTACCCACCCAGTTGACCAAGGGAAGCCTGTCGATGTGATCTTTTTGGATTTCAGTAAAGCCTTTGACACTGCCTCTCACAGTATCCTCCTGGACAAGATGTCCAGCGTACGGCTGGATAAACACACAATGCAGTGGGTGGGCAATTGGCTGACGGGCCGGGCTCAAAGGGTTCTAGTAAATGGGGTCATGTCGGGCTGGCAACCAGTCACTAGTGGGGTTCCACAGGGATCCATCTTAGGGCCAGCACTCTTCAATGTCTTCACAAATGAATTGGATGCAGGACTTGAGGGAACACAAGGTAAGTTCACTGATAACACAAAACTGGGAGGAGCTGTCAACACTCTGGAGGGAGAGAGGCCCTGCAGAGGGATCTGGACAAAGTGGAGAACTGCGCAGTCACCAACCGCATGAAGTTCAACATGGGCAAGTGCCTCATTTTGCACCTGGGACATGGCAACCCTGGCTGTACATACAGACTGGGGGATGAGATGCTGGAAAGCAGCTCTGCAGAGAGGGATCTGGGGGTTCTGGTCAGCAGTAAGTTGAACATGAACCAACAGTGTGTCCTGGCAGCTGAGAAGGCCAACCGTGTCCTGGGTGCATCCAGCCCAGCATCGCCAGCCGGGCAGGGAGGTGATTGTCCCGCTCTGCTCTGCACTGGTGCGGCCTCACCTGGAGCACTGGGTGCAGCTCTGGGTGACACAGGATAAAAAAGACATAAAGCTACTGGAGAGTGTCCAGAAGAGGGCTATGAAGTTGGTGCAGGGTTTGGAGAGGAAGCCGTGTGAGGAGCGGCTGAAGTCACTTGGTTTGTTCAGCCTGGAGGAGACTGAGCTACAGAGGAGGAGGGGCAGGCGCTGATCTCTTCTCTCTGGTGGCCAACGACAGAACCCAAGGGAACAGCAGGAAGATGTGCTAGGGGACATTCAGGTTGGACATGAGGAAAAGGTTCTTCCCCCAGAGGGTGCTGGACACTGGAACAGGCTCCCCAGGGAGGTGTCACGGCCCCAGGCCTGACAGTGTTCAAGAAGAGACTGGACAATGTCCTCAGACACATGGGGTGACCTGTGGGGTTGTCCTGTGCAGGGACAGGAGCTGGACTCAATGATCCTTGTGGGTCCCTTCCAACTCAGGACATTCTATGATCCTGTATGTTCAAAACAGTTAATTTACAGTAAGATATTTTTCTGTTTGTATGTCTTAGCCAGATAATTGTGTTCTTATGCAAAGACGCACCACTAATTCTGAAAGCATTCAAGAACATTTCAATATATATTTTCCAGTACAGCATCTCAAGGAAAAAAAAAAGGTATTTCTCTTGTAGAAAATGTAAAGAGTTTGAGGGTGGAGGGCTGGCAAGTATTGGATTCTCCATCACTAATAAAGGAGAAAATTATATTCTCCAGCAGTTTTGATTCTCCTATATTTCTATATTTTGTAATCCTTTTATTAGTAAGGTTTGGGTCTTCCTGCTTAAAATTTCAAGTAAGAGAAAAAAGATGTTTTATAAACACATGCTTTCTGAAAGTAATCTTTTGGTAAAGTAACTCATCAAGAAAGAGAAAACTCTAAGGAAGGAAAACAAACTAGTGAAAACAGGTAAGGTCAAACAACCTATAACAAAAGTCAGTTTTAGTAACTGTAGATGTTCACTATTGTCATGGAGGCACCCCAAAAACCAATTTAGGCAGGCAAGAAACTCCAAACAGACTTTATTCTAACCAGGGCTGTTTAACAGAAAAACAACTACCAACGGAGTTTATCCAAAATTACTCAGCACTCCAACATCATCATAAAACACAAGGTTCAGATACTGGTTAAGAGTAAAATTACTACACAGCTGATTCAAATTCAGGGGGATCAGACCCCCCAAACTCTTGGGATGATTCAAAATGCACAACTTCCCACTCTGTGTCAAAATGAGGGCTCTCAGGGGTCCCCAGATCACTTACCAAGCCAGTAAGGTTCCTCAGTCCCCCACGAATGCCCCTTAGATGGCCAATCTGAGGAGAAGAGTCTTCACTTGCGTACCCCCTCCTCCAAAGAAAACCAACTCCCCCACCAGGCTCTATTTATACCCTACTTGGACCTGTGCTGTGGGCATTTATGGGCATGGTCTATAAACTTCTCTCAACCAAGGCATCTCATTGGTCAAGGGCCCTGTCTGTCAACCAAGGGGTGTGTGCATGACCATAGTGGTCCATCAGCTATAAGTTTCTGGCCTCTGGTACACCTATATTCAATATGTTTTAATGATCCTTTTTGACTTGTACCCTTTAATTATTTCAAAGGCACCACAGAAAGAGAAAGAACATGGCAGACTAGTTCATTTTTGTATACTTTTGTCTCCTCACTATTGTTTACAAGAATAATAAAATTAACATTTCTTGGCCAAGGATGGCATTCTACTGTCTGTTTGATCCTAAGTTTTTAACTTCTTTTTTTTTCTTTTGAACTACTTTTCTTAGTATTCTAAAACAAAGTCCTAGAAAATTATGAAACAACACAGATTCATATCTGACCAAGTTGCCTAATCTTCTATGTGCTGAATTTCTAGCCACTAGCAGTAAAAGGAGAACCCAGGGGGTTTTATGCTTTTTGGGAAAGGATGTTAACCAACTGTTGTGAATATCTGTAAACACAGGGAACACAATGTATTCACAAAGTTCTTTGCTAACCACATTAGGAAGTTTTTTTACTTTCACATCTTTATTCTGAGGCAAGGATTCATTCATCCCTTAACTATCATTCACCCATTACATCAACAAAATAATCACAGCTTATCCAGTAAGACAAAGCTCCAGGCTGTGCACCTACCAGCACTAGCAGACTCAGCTACTTCATAGCCACTACATGCATCTGTGAGCACATGATATGGTGTCACCTGAGGTCCTTATATACATTTATCTCTTCAGTACTACTTTCAATCCAACATCTCTTACCTCAGGTGAAAAGGGTTCAACTTTACATCACAAACCACAAAAGTAACAGGCAGACCTTGATTTTTCATGCAGCTTTAAAACACTGCTGACTTTCAGAACCAGCAACAGAAACCTACACTCCAGATGCCCAGAAAGGCATATACAGATATATCTGTTTAACTGGAAAGACAACTCCATCCAGGAGATAAAAATCATCCTTTCACACATAGCTGGCGTAGGAACAATTTGTGTTATAAATCTGATGAGAAGGGTCCCCCTCCTTGGAGGGAAAAAAAAAAAAAGAAAAAAAGAACTTCTGTGTATCATTTAGTATAAGGGTCCCTAAGTAAAATTCTTCACTTATATCACTCTGTACCCAGAAGTGAACGGACTTAACAGTTCACTGCTGTAATTAAGGTTTTACATTTTTAGCTAGAGGTGCTGTTCCATTCACCACAGAACAAGACAGCTGAAAAAAAGCTCTGTGTGCCTAAAAAAGGAAGATTATTTACTTTTTCCAGCCATATCACTTAGTCTAACCAAATACATTCTTTTCAGTCATTGCTTCATGATAACGTTGATAGTAATGGATGCAACAGTTACTAAGAGTATGGCATCATGAGACTATGGCCTCACTCCTCTCCTGTCCTTGCTTCCAGCTCTACAAACATAAGATCTGCCTTGGTTTCATCTTGTTATTTTTCTCTTCTTTTGTTTTGCTCAATGTATCTCTTCCATATACAGAAACCATGATAAAAACAACACTGCCACCTCAACACATCCACCCCTAGATACTAATTTCTTTACTCACTTTATATAGGAATGACGCAGAAAAAACTGTTTTTCTTCTGGAGCATGTTCCATCCGTTCTACTTGTCCTGCCAATAATGATTAGGAGAATGATTCCTATCAACAGTCTGTAGCTTAAACTACGCGTATCAAACAATACATGTCCTACTTTCACATCTATTTTTATCTGATTTTCATTAGGACTTCTTATATTAACTTATTTCTCCTTTAATGATAATAATGTCACTTATTTAATGTCACTTGCGTAGTTACTGAGGAAAAGGAAAAAGAACGGAGTGTCGTACATAATTTACAATTTCTTTTGATTAATCATCTCATGTTGGCAGAACTGCTCATCTTTCATGTAAAAAGCTTGGGTACGTTGCGTAGTTCTACTGGACTGACACCATCTAAAAGCTACTGATCAATTATTCATACACAGATTAAAGTTAATTAAAACTGTAATCTTGGAACATCGGGAAAATATAAAATGACCAAGAATTATTAGTATAAAAACCTTCAAAGAAGTTATAAAAGTCAAATTCTCAGCTACAAGCCTACTGTTACCTTTTTGGTTGAAAAAATCAAAGGAAAACGTATTTTCTGGGTTTTTTTATGTGGTCATTCATTCTTTTGAAGTTTCAATTAATTCTGCCAAAGATTTCAGAGAATCTTGTTCCTATTAAAGGAGACCATTTCAAGGGAAAAATTGCAAAAGTAGTTCACAGGATCAATTCACAGTTTTATGCTGACCTCAAGCCCTATGCAGTCCTCTCATGACTAAACAAGGCGATCTGGAGCTAAACATTTCCCTCTCTGCTCATGGTGTTTAGGATCTGTAACATTTATCTCTTCAGTTCTGTCATCAACTTGGGGGGGGGGGGGGGAAAGGCCTAGCATTGTGGAGCAACATCATTCTGTAATAAGACTCCAAAGAGCTGTCAGAGACTCCAGTCATTCCTTTCTCTCTAAGTTTTGGCACTCATTTTGGTAAGGCTGAGGATATAATTCAGGAAATCCAGGTAACGTGCAGACAGTCTCTCACATGGCACCTTGTTTTCCACCAAGATTCGCTGGCCTGTTATGATCCTGGTAAGAAAGGCATTCAGACTCTGAAAGGTATAATTTAAAATTCTGTTTATTAGAGACAACACTATAATGAGAGAAAAGCAAAAGTAATCTTACGTCCCTTTAGATGCTGGGAACTCCAAGTGGTGTAGCATCAAATGAGCCTCTGATCCATGCGTGGCATATCATGCAGACCCCCTCCACAGAATTTTGGCCCTTTGAGCTATTACATGATTTTATTGCAAGAAAAAGATGATTAAGGGAGTGGAGCATCTCCCTTATGAGGAAAGGCTGACGGAGCTGGGGCTCTTTAGCTTGGAGAAGAGGAGACTGAGGGGTGACCTCATCAATGTTTATAAATATATAAAGGGTGGGTGTCACGAGGATGGAGCCAGGCTCTTCTCGGTGACAACCAACAGTAAGACAAGGGGTAATGGGTTCAAGCTGGAACACAAGAGGTTCCACTTAAATTTGAGAAGAAACTTCTTCTCAGTGAGGGTGACGGAACACTGGAACAGGCTGCCCAGGGGGGTTGTGGATTCTCCTTCTCTGGAGACATTCAAAACCCGCCTGGATGCCTTCCTGTGTAACCTCACCTAGGTGTTCCTGCTCCGGCAGGGGGATTGGACTAGATGATCTTTTGAGGTCCCTTCCAATCCCTAACATTCTGTGATTCTGTGATTCTGTGAAAACCATTTCTATTCGTCATTTCTACTGTCAGACAGAAAGGATGTTGGCATGAGAACTTCTTGCTGTGTTTTTAGATTAAGGCAAGGCCACGCAGGTGGCGTGATCGCTGGTCCGCAGCGGTTGCTACCTGCGGGTTCCCTGTTCACAGCTGGTGAAGTCCATCCCAAAGCCAGGGGACACAGGCAGCACAGCACCAGCCTGCAGGCAGAGCTGCAGGTGCAGCACAGCGCAGGTGAGCCCTGGGCCTGCCCAAGTTGACACTTTGTGGATCACTAACTCCCCAATGTACAATGGTCTTCTGGTCAGGACCACTAGACACATCCTTCAGCCTTTTTCCCCTAAAACATTTGTGTGGCTGATGCTGTATTTTTTACAGAGGGACAATGTAAGGCATTTACTTTTTTCCCCGAAAGCCATCCTGAGGGCTCCTTCTCTCATGGCTACTGTACTACTGCAAAACCAGCACAGGTCTCCTCATGAAGCTCACACACAACTACCAAAAATTCTGCTTCCACCGTCCCTTCTCCTTTCCTGTAACTGTAAACCATTAAATACATCATGCATAAATGAGCATTAAGTCGATTTAATTGCACAAACACACAGGTCATTTTATTCCACACCTTCTTGTTCAGTTGTACTCAGCGCTTACGCGCCCTGTGGCTTTTTACTCATTTTTAGCCTTTCAGTTGACTCCTTTTGCAAACAGAACGTGCTCCTGATTTTTTCCAGTCAGTTCTACTTGTATTCACCTCCGCTCTGCAGAAAGAGGGGTTTGCATGCAGGCACACTTCACGTGCTCACAGCCCCTTTGTCTGAACACCCATCCTTCTTTACTTCTATTAATATATGCAAGACAAAATACAGAGAGTGAATATGATGTTGTATGAATGTGTGTGTATATATGTGCATGTGTGTGCTTTGGTGCATTATAATCGACAAGCACACGCATATATACACATGCACTTGCCTGGGTCCTGCAGTAGAAGAGGCCACAAGCTCAGTGTGATGCAAAACCGCGTCCCCGTAGGGAGAGAAGGAAACAGAGTTATTTTTCCACCTGCAAGCTGTGACATGTAGGATCTTTATCACCGCTGCTCTCAGGGCTGAGCAGAGCTTAAATTCAAGGATACATTAAACCTTCTAACAGCATAATCGAAGTCTGAAAATAAGGAAGGCTGAAGCTCTGTACCCAGAACTCCCTCTACCTGACCCCCAGGGAGGGTGAATTTGATGTCCTGCCCATACAAGTTGCTGTTTTCTCTACTAATATTCAAATTGTGGTGCACCAGAAGTAGCCATAGAGAATAAATACTGTTTACCTCTAAGCAGAGCATATATAAACAACCAGGGCCATGTTCCAGCTTTCCCTACACTGGACATTTAATGCTGCCATCGTGCCTACTGTGGCATTTGCAGGCAGGAGACCAGCACCCAGGTTACACTGGCCACAGCACAAGGCAGCCACGTCTTGGTCAGTGCACGGACAGAAGTTGTCAGAAAGCATAAGGTTAGGAACTTCTGGTAGGTATCTGTAGAAATGTTTCCATACATGTTCTCAGTGAAAGTAAACTTCAAGTCTAAGGTGTGACAAATGAGGTATGGCATCTTCTGGCATGGGAGAGAAAAGTGAGAGGGGCACACAGAAATACCTGTCGTGTCTGTGACATGCTTAAAGGGCCACATGCCATTTTGGCTTAAAACTTTGTTTAGTTTCATTAGCTCATTAACTAAGTAATATTCAGAAAGTCAGTGTCTCTTAGGGAAGACAAATTTCACTCAATTAACACTCAGAATTAAAATAATTCAATCACACAGGTATTCTGATTTTTTTGGTGCATCTAGTGCATCCTTTTCATCACCACCACACTTCAAAGCCAATGTACTAGTGTCATAAGCGCTGGTAATTTAATCACTAATTAATGAAATGCTGCAATCAGAAACCTAGCATACCAAGCCTTTGAGTCTAAATGAGAAATTATAATCAGATTTAAATAGTTCAGTTGTTCCTGTTACTGCAACAATCTTTGGATTCGTATGTTTTTAATAGGATGAGACAATCTGACTGTCAGAAATGCCATCGCCCAAGCACAAACCTATACATACTATAGACACTTCTCAGTTGCCTAGTTCTATTTCAAGCCTTCAAACAGCTGTTGTGTTTCTGGTGATAAGTCATCATCACTAATTTTCACAGTTTTTATTTCACTTTTTTTTTCCCGTTATGGCTACAACACCTTTAGTATCATGGTTATTTTCTAAATCCAGCTTGCCTCCTCTTTTTAATAAATATAAAGAGCTTGTAGTTGTGAAAATAGGAACCAAGTATAACAACAGATTCCAATGTTCAAAGTTCACCTAAAATGACACTAAATATCATTAATTTTGCAGACTTGGTTCAGCAGGTTTTATTAATACAGTGAGAGATGCTGGGGACCAACCTCCTTATTCTTTCAGCTTGTCTGGGTGCTGTTTGAAGAAACCTGCAGGAAAATGCATCTGCCATTACTCTTGCTATGTAGTGCCCTCTTGTGGTTTTGTGTCAGAAAATAAACCCCAAAAGAAATCCCACGGAGTAAGAATATGCACCCACTAGGTTGTTTTTCTAAGCCCTGTGAAGGCTGTGTAAATGCTTGAATTCGGTCACAGAAGTGGGTCCACAGGAATTCACACTTAGGCATATATGTAAGCGTTTACAGAACTGATCTCCAATTAAGCAGGGATAAATATATTAACGACACTTTGCATTGTGTTTACTTTAAATTCAAATTATAGCTCTTTACATCTCTGGGGAATACCTATTCATGTGTTTTACATCAAAATATCTCATAGATTGGAATTTGATAATTTCAGCTACAAACTGTATCTTTGTATCCATTAGAATTGAAAACCACTTTAATTAATGAAAGCCTTAAGCTACTTCAGAATCAAGCCACATATTTTAAAAAGAAGCCAAAATCTACAGAGGTCTTTAATAGGCATTTATAAGTAATGTAAATAATTCAGAACTCATGTAAATTTATGATACACATCTTTTTAGGACAAGACTGGTAAAACATGCAAATTTGACTAACAGAAGGAACGTTTTATACAAGCTGCAGAAAAGAGTCACTTCAATACAGCTGGCACATTGAGCAAGACAGATCTGCAAATATTCTAAAAAAAAAATTCCTTCAAGCATAGACACTGTTGTTCATTCCAGTGAAAAGATGAGTTTCTCTACAATTCAGTGTGTTCCTGAAATTCACAAAATCTTGGCCTTTTTTCAATCGTTCAAGCTGGGTAACTAATTTATCTCTGATTTGGGGATTTCATGGTTGGCTGAATTTTTTTTTAAAGGCAAAATCCAAAATCAGATGTAGTCAAAGGCATGCCACAGGAAGGGTCCTTCAGTCTATAAAGTGTATGGCTAAAAGTCAGTGTCAATAACCACATTCAGCCCAGTCCAAAAAAACCCCACATTCCCTTCCAACTCCTTCCCCAATTAATTGATTTGCAACTAATTCTGAGAGTTTCAAGGAAGAAGATCAGAAGCTCTTAATTAGCATGGTTCACTACAGAATGATGAAACAAGCCCTGCCACTGATCAAGTAACATAAGACATACATTGTTTCCACCATATTTTAAATCAAGACTTCAGAACAGGGTAAATTCTTCTTTATTTCTCCCCTGTCAAAAAAGTTTGCATCCCACAATGCTCTCATGAGGAGCAGATGGACATTTGTCAGGAAAATCAAATGCTGACAGATGTATTTTAATCCATGTAGTCATCTCTGTTATCACTCAAATCAAGCGATCTTGACCAACAACTTTGACGGGAAGTAAAATCAAGCCTGTATTGGAGACTAACAGTTCTATTGCATGACTATCTCCAGACATGACAAGGGATAAGACAGTTCAGAGTTCAGTGCTGTACTGAAACTGAAGATCCAGCCCACAGTCTGAGTTTGTTGCCAACATCTAGGGGCAGATGAAGGGTATAGGATTGCCCCATGCCAGCAGCATATTCTTCCTACATGCTGGAAAAGGCTCCACCAGAGCCCTTCTGCTACCCAGCTGAGTCTGTGCTCATTTCTTCCAACTCCCATGAACCAGAATTTGCAGGGCTTTTCAATTGCTTCATTTAGGATTTAGCTTTTGTAGCATTGCCCATTTTTAAATACACATTGGGGAACAGGTGGATAGGATGACAATTTTGCGTATCTGTGCAATATAATTCTTTATGGACCAAGCTGCCAGACTTTAGTATTTCTAATTCACAAAAGTGCTTTTATATGTTTTACCAGCATCAGACACTGAAGCTAACTTTCAGAAGCAGCTAGAAGTAAACAGCTGTAGATTTTAGAATGAGTAGAAGACAAATGCACTTCAGGGAATTTCAAATTCAATAGAAGTCTATTCGAGCTTTTGGTTCTTTTATCCAGGCATCCTTTAGAGCCAACTAGAAACACTACCGAATGAGTGCAGGAAAGTTTTCCCTCTCTGGTGATCCAATCAAACTGAGTAGGTCAGCTTTAGAAAGGAAAGTGTTCTATTTCCTTTTGAGACTCATACTTGTGCACTGATGTGATATTCTAGTTTGCGCCTACTCTTTTCTATTAGCACAAGAGGTCCCAGGCTCAAGAATACTGGTGGTTTTGTTTGATCTCCCTCACAGTAGTAAAATCAGAGCAAAACCAGGATTCAGCAGAAGAAAGGGTCCATAAAGAGCTTTAGAGACCTGTGAATTCCATTGATTTCCATGGCAGTAGCAGAAAACAGAATCAGCCTCTATGTCCTTCTGTGGTGCATTGCTTCCTTCCTATGGTAGATGGCACTAGCAGCTTCTATTATCAAGATTACCACTTTCCACCTAAAATGTTTCGTTTAGTTGTTTATAGCTTTGCCAATTATCTGTAGTTTGGCCTTAAGTTTTGTTTCCAGGACAAGTATCATGTTAGCTTGAAATCTGAGGAGCAGGGAGAGAGAATGAAAGGAACAGACTTCAATAAAAATAGTTCAGCTGGGTAGTCAGAATTGGCTGAGGCTGGGTTTGCCTGTGTTAGGTGCCGCTGACACACCTGAGGGATGGGATGCCATCCAGAGGCACCTGGTCAAGCTCGAGAAGTGGGCCCATGTGAACCACATGAGGTTCAACAAGGCCAAATGCAAGGTCCTGCACATGGGTCAGGGCAACCCCCAGTATCAGTACAGGCTGGGGGGTGAAGGGATTGAGAGCAGCCCTGTGGAGAAGGACTTCAGGGTACTGGGGGGAAAAAAAAAGTTATCTTGTTTTGTTGAAAATTCTAGCAATTTGTTCTTTGAAGTAGGGACTTGAACTTCAGGTGGGACAAGGATGGGAAGAGGGGAGTGCCAGCCACTGTATCGAGAATGTGGCTTTTTATCCTTTTGAAAAATCCACACAAATTTGTAGATTTTAAGTTCACAAAGAACTTTGTGTATTAAGATCCTGAGCAGAAGCTAAGATCCTAGCAGATCCTTTGTCTCTGTCTACTCTGCCTTCTTTGTTTCTGTCTACTCTGCCGGAGGCTGTCCTGAGGAGCCCCGTACCCCTGAGGCCCCAGAGGAAGGCAGGGCAATGGAGGAGTTTGCCTCAGTTGATGAGGACTGGGTTAGGGACCAGTTAAGCAATCTGGACATCCATAAATCCATGGGTCCAGATGGGATGCACCTGCGGGTGCTGAGGGAGCTGGCTGAAGTCATTGCTGGACTGCTCTCCATCATCTTTGCCAAGTCTTGGGAAACGGGAGAGGTGCCTGAGGACTGGAGGAAAGCAAATGTCACTCCGGTCTTCAAAAAGGGCAAGAAGGAGGACCCGAGCAACTATAGACCAGTCAGCCTCACCTCCATCCCTGGGAAAGTGATGGAACACCTTATCCATGGTGCCATCTTAAGACATATCAAGGATAAGAGGGTCATCAGGGACAGTCAACATGGCTTCACCAAGGGGAAGTCATGTTTGACCAACCTCATAGCCTTTTATGAAGACGTAACAAGGTGGATTGACGATGGCAGAGCAGTGGATGTGGTCTACCTTGACTTCAGCAAAGCATTTGACACCGTCTCCCACAGCATCCTCACGGCAAAACTGAGGAAGTGTGGACTGGATGATCGGGTAGTGAGGTGGACTGCAAACTGGCTGAAGGAGAGAAGCCAGAGAGTTGTGATCAATGGGGCGGAGTCTGGTTGGAGGCCTGTATCTAGTGGAGTGCCTCAAGGGTCAGTTCTGGGACCAGTACTATTCAATATATTCATCGATGACTTGGATGAGGGAATTGAGTGTACTATCAGCAAGTTTGCTGATGACACCAAGCTGGGAGGAGTGGCTGACACGCCAGAGGGCTGTGCTGCCATCCAGCGAGATCTGGACAGGCTAGAGAGTTGGGCAGGGAAAAATTTAATGAAATATAACAAGGGAAAATGTGGAGTCTTGCATCTGGGCAGGAACAACCCCAGGTTCCAGTACAGGTTGGGGAATGACCTATTAGAGAGCAGTGTAGGGGAAAGGGACCTGGGGGTCCTGGTGGACAGCAGGATGACCATGAGCCAGCACTGTGCCCTTGTGGCCAAGAAGGCCAATGGCATCCTGGAGTGTATTAGAAGGGGGGTGGTTAGTAGGTCGAGAGAGGTTCTCCTTCCCCTCTACTCTGCCCTGGTGAGACCTCATCTGGAATATTGTGTCCAGTTCTGGGCCCCTCAGTTCAAGAAGGACAGGGAACTGCTGGAGAGAGTCCAGCGCAGGGCCACAAAGATGATGGAGTGGAGCATCTCCCTTATGAGGAAAGGCTGAGGGAGCTGGGTCTCTTTAGCTTGGAGAAGAGGAGACTGAGGGGTGACCTCATCAATGTTTATAAATATGTAAAGGGTGGGTGTCACGAGGATGGAGCCACGCTCTTCTCGGTGACAACCAACAGTAAGACAAGGGGTAATGGGTTCAAGCTGGAACACAAGAGGTTCCACTTAAATTTGAGAAGGACCTTCTTCTCAGTGAGGGTGACGGAACACTGGAACAGGCTGCCCAGGGAGGTTGTGGAGTCTCCTTCTCTGGAGACATTCAAAACCCGCCTGGACGCCTTCCTGTGTAACCTCACCTAGCTGTTCCTGCCCTGGCAGGTGGATTGGACTAGATGATCTTTTGAGGTCCCTTCCAATCCCTAACATTCTGTGATTCTGTGATTTTCCCATCCAGTCCATCTGTACCCAAGCATGATTTAACCCCATCCGAGCAAAAGCATTTTTGGCATGGCAGTGGATGGCTGCTGCAGGCTGGGTCTGGTCTTGGTTCAGGTGTGTGCGTAGAGGCTGAGATACCTACGGCCTGTGTGCTTTCAGGAGCACCCATCTTTGAATCATTTTCTGCAGGCCGGGAACACACACACGTAGACACACAGAGCAGGAACAGCATCCAGACGTGCCCTCAGGGAGGGCTTTGAAGGAGCTATCTGAGAAAGGGGGAAAAACCCAGAGGCAAAGGGAAGTGCAAAAGGAATATGAGATTATGGGGTGACCTATCTGTGGGCAAGAGAAGAAATACAAATTCTGAGACCCAGAGGAGTCTGAAAGTGGGATTTAAACAAGCACATGTGCTGAGTGCAGAAGTATGTAGACAAATCTCAGGAGATGCGACAGTTGTCACTCAGCATTAGAGAGATAAAAAAGACCATTTAGTCATCTAAATGTTTGCTGCTATAGTAGAGCACTGCACAAATAAGTGCCTTATAACCCTTTTTTGATACATGGACAATGTCATCATCATCATTTCTCCAGTAGTACCCTGCTACTGACTAGCTAACATTCACTGTCAGGAAACTTTTCCTCTGCAGGAAAGCAAGGATTAGCAAGGTGCACTCCCCTCAAGCCTGTAGGCAAAAATCAGAGCAGAGTGCTACCAAGAAGAAAACCAGCATCTGCCATACTATTTGAGATGTGTGAGCTACACAGGACAATTTAGTAACTTCTCTTAAGTTTAACATGGCACCAAGGTGAAGTGCCATTGTCAGAAGCAATAGCTCTTGTCATTTCAGTCACACAGCTGAAAAACTTCAACCCTTCTTTCCAAGTACATGCTACTTATCAATACTGCTCACACCAATTTTAAGAAAGTTCTCCTGCATAGAAGCTGCTTTTCAAACAATATAGTCACTAGTACCAGTGAATTAATATTTCTTTTTTTACAAGGAAAACTAGAGCATCTCAGGGGAGGTTATATTAGTCACAGTGATCATGTAAATCTAACACATCATATAATTTTAAAATGTATATCATATTATGTCTTGCTGGCACATAAAAATTAATGGGGCTCCCCTTTTTAAAAAGCTGTTAATCCTCTGTTTTAAAAGTAAGCAAGCCCTACATATTTGTCTGACAATACTGCTCAGAGCAATGAGATCTGCAGCCTTGCAAGGAAATACTAAGTCCCACTGAGGTGAAAATACGGCAGGGTAAAAATTGCTGTTCAAGTGGGTCAATGGCACAATGTCTGGATGGACACCAGTAACAAGTGGTGTCCCTCAGGGGTTGTGCTGGGACCTGTACTGTTTAATATCTTCATCAATGACATAGACAGTGGGATCGAGTGCACCTTCAGCAAGTTTGTGGATGACACCAAACTGAGTGGTGCCATTGACACACCTGAGGGATGGGATGCCATCCAGAGGCACCTGGACAAGCTTGACAAGTGGGCCCATGTGAACCACATCAGGTTCAACAAGGCCAAATGCAAGGTCCTGCACATGGGTCAGGGCAACCCCCAGTATCAATACAGGCTGGGGCATGAAGGAGTTGAGAGCAGCCCTGTGGAGAAGGACTTGAGGATACTGGTGGATGAAAGTTTGGACATAAGCTGACAATGTGAGCTTGCAGCCCAGAAGGCCAACTGTATCTTGGACTGCATCAAGAACAGTGTGACCAGCAGGTCAAGAGGTGATTCTGCCCCTCCGCTCTGCTGCGGTGAGACCCCACCTGGCATCCTGCATCCAGCTCTGGAGCCCTCAGTACAGGAAAGACATGGATCTGTTGGAGAGGGTCCAGAGGAGGCCACCAATATGATTAGAGGGCTGGAACACCTCTCCTATGAGGAAAGGCTAAGAGAGGTGGGGCTGTTCAGCCTGGGGAAGGTTCCGGGGAGATCTTGTTTCAGCCTTTCAGTACTTAAAGGGGCTTATAAGAAAGATGGGGACAGACTTTTTAGCAGGGCCTGTTGCAATAGGACAAGGGGTAATGGTCTTAAACTGAAGGAGGGGAGATTCAGGCTAGACATGAAGAAGAGATTTTTTACAATGAGGGTGGTGAAACACCATCCCAGGTTGCCCAGAGAGGTGGTAGATGCCCCATCCCTGGAGACATTCAAGGCCAGGCTGGACGGGGCTCTGAGCAACCTGATCTAGTTGAAGATGTCCCTGCCCATTACAGGAGGCTGGACTAGATGAGCTTTGAAGGTCCCTTCCAACCCAAACTATTCTATGATTCTATGAAGTGCCAGTAAATCAGCACCTATAAATGATAATCTGAGAAGTGAAGTGTATTCGAAGGGGATATTTCACAAAACTGATGGAGTGGTGATCAGTAGAGTGTGTGATGTTCCCAGGAATTTTGAGAAAAGCAGGCTGTGACAAAAATCTTGAGAGTGCTTTGCACAGGTGAGAGCTCCAAGCAATTTGGAAAGTGACAACCAAAATATGGAAAACAGTGACTAAGCTGTTTTTTATGAAGAGAAACAAACAAGTGCATCAGAGAAATGAGGTCTACAGATTTACTGAGCCTCTCTGTGTTGCCGATCCTCTGTGCCATGCCAGAAGACAGCTCTGCTCTGCTCTGAAATGCCAACTGGGAAGTTCTTTAGCAGCATTGTTAAAGCAGAAAAAAAAGGGTTCGTACTGATGGCTTTTGAAAGTCAGGTAAAACCATCTAAGAAAACTGCTGTCAGTTTCACAGAATCACAGAATGATTGAGGTTGGAAGTGACCTTCGGAGGTCATCAGTTCCAGCCCCTCCACTCAAGCAGAGCCAGTTGCCCAGACATCTTTTGAATATCTCCAAGGATGGAGCTTCCACAGCCTCTCTGGGCAACCTGTGCCAGTGCTCGGTCACCCTCACATTGAAAAAGTGTTTCCTGATGTTCAGAGGGAACCTCCTGTGTTTCAGTTTGTGCCCATTGCCTCTGTTCCTGTCACTGGGCAGTCACTGAGAAGAACCTGGCTTCATTCTCTTTGCACCCTCCTTTCAGGTATTTATATACATTGATAAGATCTCCCCTGAGCTTTCTCTGCTTCAGGCTGAACAGTCACAGCTCTCTCAGCTTCTCCTCATAGGAGATATGCTCCAGTCCCTTTGTTGGATGTCTCTCTTGTGCTGGGGAGCTCAGACCTGGACACAGCACTCCAGTTGTGGCCTCACCAGTGTTGAGCAGAGGGACAGGATCATCTCCCTTGACCTGCTGGCAACAGCCCTCTAATACAGCCCAGGACACTGTTAGCCTTCTCTGCCACAGGAACATGTTGCTGGCTCATGGTCAACTTGGCATCCACCAGGAACCCAAGTGCTTTTCCTGCAGGTTATCTTTGGTTTCTCCCAGTAACACTTTTGCTATGCTCTCTCTCTTTCACCAACTGCTTCACCTCTTCCTTCCTTTCCATTAACTGAGAGGCTTCTAGGAACTCCACGAGTCTTCAGACAGAAGACAGAAAATTAACCATAGGTTGTCTGAGGAGACACGAGTTTTCAAAAGCTGAATTTTCAAATAATAGAATATTTAGATGAGTTTAGTTAACCTCAAATTTAAGTTGTATACGTAAATACAGTGGGAGAAATTTAAGTGTGACCCAAGTCATAATTAAACAGCTGAAGATGTGAGTGATTTGAATTGGTAAGTTTAGTAGTGATCATAGTGGTAAAAACAGATGATAGATCATTTAAAGGCTGTTGTTTAATTATGCACACTTAAACTTTCCACACCTTTCTGTTCTTTTTTCTGCACATCTGACATGAATCCTACTCAAAAGTTCCATGCCAAAGGCACAGCTTTAGCTTTAGACAGGGTTTCCCAAGGGAGGAGAAAGCAGAGAAGCAGTAAGACAGGGTCCTGGCTAGCTCCCCTTTGCTGATGCTGGGACAGGGAAGCGGGGTGCGCTCCCCAACACAGGGGCTGTCCCGCTGGCCCCGATGCCCCTCTGTCTTTCTCCCCATCAGGGCCCAGGACAAGAGCAGAGTGTGAGGGCAGTGAGACCTGGAGCTAGTCCCAGGCCAACACCTCCACTATCTCTTGGCCCAAGAGAGCCCCATGTTCCCCTGACTGCTGCTACAGCTTTGGTGTGAAGCAGCCTTCACCTCCAGCTTTGCCCAGCCATGTTCCATGTTATTCCTCCAAACCTATCTCAGCCACGCTGATCTGCACTCCACAAGGACTAGGGGAATGGCAACTACCCCATATGCGTATCACCAAATCATAGAGTGGTTGAGGTTGCTGAGTACAATAAGACAGCCAATACTGTGCATTTTTTCCTAATGGTGATATTTTGTCTATGAATGCTGTTGATATTGGGGAAAAAAAAAAAAAGCGAAGGAACAATATAAAATTGTAACTTTGTTGTTCAGCTTCGGCTGAGAGTTAGAAAAAACCATGAATATAATATTCGTGTTCTTTTAACGTTTGGAGTGCAGTACTCAGGCAGAACCTAGTGAGAGGGAAATTTAAATTAAAGAAGAGCGTGATGTACATTTGCATATATTCTGTGGGGATTTAGATACCAGTGATTCAGCACACAGTGTGAATTTAAAAAGAGAACTTTGCTCAAAACATATAAATAAGTTTTTCTTACAAGGAGCATTGCAGTTTAGTACATACCCCAGCCTATATTGTATGCTCCAGGCGTTTAAGTCTACAAGGTCAGTGATTCGGCTACACTGCCAGAAGTCTCCCTTGTGACAAGTCACCTTGTTCCCACATGGTTATGAAACAAGAGCATTGACGGTCTGTCAGAAATCTGTTGGGTTTTTTTCTCTCTCTTAATGTTTAGTTAAGTTACAGCTACAGGCAAGTGTGTGAATGACAGCCCTGGTGTGAATTCACAAAGAGGTTCAGCTGGAGTAGAACTGGCATGAACCTCCCAACAGGGTCTGATCAACATCCTTCAGCCCAGGCCTGCAGTGACCTCTTCCAGCACTGAGCTTCCTTTAAACCCAGTTTAGGCAGTGGTTTCTGTGATGGCCAAGCCTTCCAATGCTGACAGCTCTGTTGATGTGTCCAACTGAATCAAGATCACCAGCACATTTCACATAGTTCTCCGAACAGTAGGTAAATGGTTAAGTGTTGGTCATTATCTATCCAACCTGAAATGTGCTATTAACTGATGTTTATGTCCATAACGACTATTATTTGCATCTATATTATTATCTTTTTAAAGACAGCTCAGGGAACTATTCCTAGCAAGATGTTCAGGCCTTGATATTAGCAGTTAACTTATTCCAAAAAGCAATGAAAACTCTGCAAACAGCAGGAAGAAATCCAAAGGGACTGCCTAAACGCTAAAATTATCCTGTGAAGACTACTGTCTCCCGCTCCCTTAGTGTTCAGCAGTGAAAAAGAAGTTTTCTTGGGCACAGTTCAACACAAGACCAACTTTAGCCACCCTTCATCTCCCTCCAGAAGAGTCCCAGTGGAAGCCTAGGGTTACTAGTTTTACAAAGCTTAAGTTAATAAGATGTAATAGACCCTTCAAGAGGCACTTTGTACATTAAGAACAAAAGGGGCTTTGCGGGATTTTTTGGTTTTTATGTTATTTTTGACTGCTCAAAACCATTCTGTAGTTCTGCAGATCCATAAAATTTTAATTCTCAGTGAATAACACTGCCAAATTTTTTACAGGACAAATTTGTAGGGAAAGATGTTACTTTTTATTGGATGTACCAATTGTATTGTATTGGATAACTCTCTGATTTTGTTATTTCCCCAGGCCTCTCTGACAACTGCCATTTCAGTCTGACAGCCCAACATATCTGCAGGGAAATGCAACAGCAACAGTTAGAGAAGAAGATAACACCTATTTTGACATGACTGCCATATATTAAAAAAAAAAAAATTAAAAGATCTGATGTCTGGTTATGGGCATATGAGGTATATAACTATGTAAACTTAAGGTTTGGGTAGGGAACAAAGGAAAGGAGGAAGGAAAAGCACTGCCTGCCTGCACTCACTAATTGCACAATTACACTGCAGGCACTATTGGGATCCCGTATTGCAGAAACCCACACCCGCCTACCTTTACTTTGTTGCAGCTTACTGGTTTAAACTATTCCAATCTTGCCACTTATTCACAATAAACCTCTTATTAAATTTCAATAGCTTAGTCATTACAATATGTTGACTCAAATAGTATAACAATATTCTACCAATAGAACTACTATTCTTAGACTATCATAGTTATAGCATAGAAATTCCCATACATTTTGAGGAAAAAAAAAAAATAGAAATTACCAGTTTGAGATGTATGTAAAGAAATTGTATGATCCAGAAAAAGTTATTAATAAAATGCTTTACACTACTAAAGTGAAATGTGCTAATTAAACCCCTCAGTAGCCATTTCATAATTAGACATGTATATTATTCATAGTGTTGTGATTATGGTAAATATCTGAGATGTATTCCCCGAGCCTTACTATATTTTAAAAAATATTATAAAGGTCTATTTTTTTGTCGTGCAAGTGCTCATAGGTAAAGAAAATAAGCAACTTATAGAAAACAATATGGATATACGGATTGTGAAACACGAGCGCTTCCTATAGATAAGTGACAAAACTGTTTGGAAACATTTATAAGAATGTGGTTAAACATTGGTCAAAACATAGGAGACCAGATCCTCATCCCACACACATTATCCACAGAAGCTGACCCATACAAGCCTGGATGGCATGCTAGCATGTCCTGATCATCCAAACCACACACACATCCTAAGGCACTTTAAATGCTTCCCATGAAGAAACCTGAAGTGACATAGAATCAAAATAGGTCTTGTTGCAAAGTAAACAGTGCAAGATATGTACATTCTCATCATACATTAGTCGTCCATGGAATGGAAGAATTTTTAGCTGTGGTCTGAGTGATTTTATTATAATGGCAGAGGTATTTACAGGAATATAAAATGGTTACATTTAGAGGATTGTCTTAAAATATTTCCATGATGCTTAGAATTCTTCCCATGTATATCAGAGGTATGATATCCTGCACTTATCAAGCAACTGGAATGATAGTTTAATTGGTTCCTTATAAAGAAGTAATCTTGGCCTTCATATATAATTTGGGTTATAATTCACTGGAAGCAGCCTAAAGGAGATTTATCTGTTATTTTAATCACCATGAGTACGTTCAGACAAAGTTTTCTTTCAGATCAAATTAAAGATCTTATCTGGTAATATTCCATGCATTTCATCTAAACTTTCTAGACTACAGGGGACTGAAAATTTGTAATGCCATTGCAGAGTTCTCCATGGCCATACCAGAATGGTACACTTTAGGCAACTTTTCCTTATTTGGGTACCTGCTTATCGGATTCGCACAACAAGTGGATTCCTAATATCTCTTATACACTGACTGCTTAATTTTTTCTTTCTGACAAGCATTCAGCAGGTGACATCTAGCTGTTTGTTAGCTTGTTCTCTTTGTCAGTTCTGTTGAACTCATTCAACATCTTAGCAAACTATTTTTCGTCACTTTCAAAGCTGAATCCTGCTCCATCACTTTACATCAAAGAAGATAAGGTTACAAAGGTGCCAATACATTAGTGACCTCTGAAAAATCTCTTCTATTTCTACCTTTCTCTGCTATTGTATTTCACATCTTCTCTGCAGATCTCTTACCTTCAGTGGTAGTGCCATTTCGTCTGAAAAAAAAAATTACATGCAACCAATTATAGAGAATAAACTGGCGCTAAGAAACACTGTGGTTTTCACCGTGGCAAAACAGTTGTTTCAAACAACTGGTAGGCCCTGTTCCAACATCACTGATATTTCTTAAGTTAGAATTTCGAGTCCCACGGTTCCTGTAAAATTCCTGCTCAAGTCTAAATATCCTGTTTAGAGACTATATAATTATATTAAGTGGTGTTTCCCATAAAAAGATAACCCAAATGCATAGAGATTAAGGCCACCACTCTTTGGCAAAGCTTTTTAAGAAGATAGCAAGAATTAATTTGACAGATGAAAGATTGGACATGAGCTGGCAATGTACACTTGCGCTCAGAAGGCCAATTCTATCTTGGGCTGTATCAAAAGGAGGGTGACCAACAGGTCAAGAGGTGATTCTGCCCCTCTGTTCCACTCTGGTGAGAACCTATCTGGAGCCCTGCATCCAGCTCTGGAGCCCTCAGTACAGGAAAGACATGGACCTGTTGGAGAGGGTCCAGAGGAGGCCACAAAAATGATCAGAGGGCTGGAACATCTCTCCTGTGAGGACAGGCTGAGAGAGTTGGGGTTGTTCAGCCACAAGAATATAAGGCTCCAGGGAGACCTTGTTGTGGCCTTTCTGTACTTAAAAGGGGCCTATGAGAAAGATGAGGACAGACTTTTTAGCAGGGCCTATTGTGATAAGACAAGGGGTAGTGGTTTTAAACTGAAGGAGGGAAGATTCAGGCTAGATGCGAGGAGGAAACTTTTTACAATGAGGGTGGTGAAACACTGGCCCAGGTTGCCCAGAGAGGTGGTAGATGCCCCATCCCTGGAGACATTCAAGGCCAGGCTGGACGGGGCTCTGAGCAACCTGATCTGGTCGAAGATGTCCCTGCTCATTGCAGGGGGCTTGGTCTAGATGAGCTTTGAAGGTCACTTCCAACCCAAACTATTCTATGTTTTTATGATATCCATGCTGTATAAAAGCACCATGATGCTGCTCTCCCCTCAGCACATCTTCTTATATTCCTACAGCAGTTGACAATGTAGAAAAATTCCTTTTCCATGGAATTTGTCCAAGAGACTTATCCTGTTTCTAAATGCCAGACTCTATCTACATAACCAGTAGGTCACTGAATTTTAGTTTATGTAAACAAGTTGGGCAGAACATGCAGAAGGTATCAGCATTCAGTCTGCCTGTTGCTAGACCAAGAGAATATACCAAGGGAGAGCTCATCCTGCTTCCATTTTCAATAGCCATTATGATTTTCAAGTTTCATTTGAACACACGTGTTTATCCATTTGTAGCTCAGTTGAAAGAATAGCTATGTGGCAAGTAGAGAATAAAAAGCACCTGAAAGAGTCATAGGGTAGAAATATCAGTCAGTGGTGATCTTGTTTTTCCTACAGTGCTGCTCCTAGTCTATCTTTAGACAGTCTTGAGAAAGGAGATGAACATTAAGTATATTGTCCAGCAGCAGCCTGGAAAAGACTGTGGCTCAACTGACATAAACCTCTCCAATTTCCCCTTGCTAAAGGGGAAGGAATAATTTGTTGTTGATCTTTGCCTGTTATATATCCCTTCTACCACAAGTGTCGGGAAGATATGGGGCTCTATTAATTCTCTAATTTCCTTCCCACATGCCTTCCTTGACACAAAAGCACATTGACATCTGCCTGCTCATCACAAGAGTCTTACTGACTGGCATAAGTGTTAAAATGTAGTCTTAATCTAGGTAAATTTTTAAGGCAAGTAAGTTATATGGTATTTGCCAAACAGCTAGGATTAGACGAGCTCATCAGTGCAGTAATACTGTGTTTGTGTGAGTCTGTCACGACTTTGTTTCGCCACTATGCCAGGCTACCTTGCAATAAAATTAAAATATATTCTTCAGGTCGATGTTATATCATGTTTTGACCTTGGACCCTTTGAGCTCAAAGAAGAGTTAAACAGTGACAGCAAATTTAAAAGGACTGTCAGTCCGAAGCCTAGCAAGTACACAAGAAGGAGAAATCTGGGCTGCCTTAATAGCAGTGCAGCCAGTAGATTATGCCAGTCTGCTTGGCGCTTGTTAGATGGCATCTAGAATACTGTGTCTGTTTTTGGGGCCCCAATCCAGGAGAGACATCAGTTAAACCAGTGAATATTCAGCAAAGTGCCATCGAGATGCTTGGAGGCTGGAGCACTCCTGTGAGAAGAGGCTGAGAGATCAGGATCTTCGGCCTGGAGAAGAGACATCTTTGGGGGAGACTGAATAATCCCCTGCCAGTACCTACGAGATCACTGAAAAGACAGAGACAGCCTAATACAGCAGTGCATGGTGGGAGCACAAGAAACAACAGGCACATTGAAGCAAGAGAAGTTCAGATGACACATAAAAATAGCTTTTCACTTTGAGGACAGTGAGAGTGAAAGAGATTGCCCAGAGGGGAAGCACAGGATTTGTTCTTAGAGGTTTTCAAGATCTGACTGGATAAGGCCATATATATGGCCCTTTTGAGCAGGAGGTTGGGTTAGAAAACTCCTGAAATCCTTGCTAACCTAAATTTTCCAATGATCCTATGCAACACTCTGAAGAGAAGGGAGATTAATCTAGTTGACTGTCCTCTGTGTACACTTACCCAAGATATTAATTTTTTGCTGCTAAACTCAATGTCTTTTATCAGTTCCATTAGTGACGGGTTTGGACACATTATCACAGCTATGACTACAATGAAATTTTAGCGTTCCTTATACTACCACTAACCTAAATCAACTGCTTCAGGTAACAGTTCCATTCTGGCTCAAGTCCGTAACTCCCAGAGATGTCAGTGGGAAGAGAGGATTTTGAAAGCATAAGGTTTGACATTCAAGATTGAAACCAGACAGTAACTTTACATACAGTTATAGTGGGAGTAGCTCAGATGGCTCCACAGACAACTTTTTGCCCAACTAGTTTCTTAATCTATCCTGTAAATCCTTGCACAATTTATCGTTGTTCCATCTCACCCTCTTTGCTGTACTTGCAGTGTTGTTTGCACAACAGGTCCCAGAAAAGATCAATACCCATTGCACTAGCAACTGTATCAGCAAATATTAAAATAAAGAAGTTTGGGGGAGGAAAAGAGTGGAAAACATTATCCTTAATACATTGTTTTCTTCACATTGTTTTCCATTACAAAGTATTATGTTGAAACCCACCCACCGTAAATAACTTCCTTGCATAAATGTTTATGGATCTGGATGGAGCCTGCAATTGAACAACTAACTCCTCCTCCCCAATAAAACAGACTTAAGGCAGTTGAATTGCCAGTAATCACTGAGACAGGACAATAAGAGATGACATTATAAAAGCAGTAAGTCCTAACCTTTACTTGCTAAGATCAAGGGGTAATTTGAGTTACCATACTTTCCAGTATACCTATTTCTTGAGTACATCGACAAAATTTTTTTAAACCTCAGATCTTCCCACTTGTTCAATTTATAACGAAAAGCAAGGTGTGCATACCTCCAAAAAATCTGCATTTAACAATGCGTATAAGTGCTATTATATTAAATTATGTTAGTATTACTTAATGACAGTGTATTACATTATTATATTAAATGTTAATTAAAATGCAGCCAGATAATTAAGAAAAGGTAATCTTCACCTCTGCTAATGATGAATCTTCCCTCAGCCTTAGGTAAGGATAGAAAAGAAAAATTATCCTGTCCTACTTATTTTGTGTTTAAATTACCACTCAGGTTGCCAGAGGGTACTCTGAAAACAATTTGTTGCTTATTTCCTGCACTAAGTAATCCATCCTTCAGAAGAATTTTGGACCACCATCTAGAATGTGGCAAATTGACATGAGGAAAATTCAGGCGATTTTTTTTTCAAGGGATATTTGCTGAACAAAAAGATTTCTTGAGGAACAGTTAAGAACATGAGAGAACTAAGATGTAATATATGACCAAAAAGGCCAACAGCATCCTGGCTTGTATCAGGAATAGTGTGGCCAGCAGGACTAGAGAAGTGATTGTCCCCTGTACTCAGCACTGGTGAGGCCCCACCTTGAATCCTGTGTTCAGTTTTGTGCCCCTCACTACAAGAAAGACACTGAGGTGCTGGAGAGAGTTCAGAGAAGGGCAATGGGGCTGGTGAGTGGTCTGGAGCACGAGTCTGATGAGGAGCAGCTGAGGGAACTGGGGCTGTTCAGCCTGGAGAAAAGGAGGCTGAGGGGAGACCTGATCGCTGTCTGCAACTACCTGAAAGGAGGTTGTAGCATGGAGGGGGTTGGTCTCTCCTCCCAAGTAGCAAGTGATAGGATGAGAGGAAATGGCCTCAAGTTGCACCAGGGGAGGTTCAGATTGGATATTAGGATAAATTTCTTCACGGAAAGGGTTGCCAGGAACTGGAACAGGCTGCCCGGGGAAGTGGTGGAGTCACCATTCCTGGAGGTGTTTAAAAGACAGATAGAAAAGGTTCTTAGGGATGTAGTTTAGGGCTAGAGTTAGGTTATGGTTGGACCTAATGATCTTGAGGGTGTCTTCCAACCAAAATGATTCTATGATTCTATGAATATGAGGGAATTAAATGGGAGGGGAGATGAAAGTAAGGGAGAAACTGCTGTGTTGAGGGAACATAATCACCTCAAGGTGAGAGTTCAGGATGCAATTGGAAAAGGCAGTTAGAGTAACAGACGAACTTGAAAGAAATCTGAAAAAAAACCAAAAACAAAACAACACCAAACCAAAAAACACACACACAAACACACACCAAAAAACCCCACAAAAACACGACTGCAAAGAGTGAGGAAGAAGAAAAAGAAGAAGATACAGATAACTAGAAAACTAGAAGACCTGGAAACTGACGGACAAGTAGAATGAATGAATGGACTCAGGGATGGGAAATTCTTACAGGATTCACCTCACTCTGAAAGGACAATTGGCCATACCAAAGTGCCTCAGGAAGGTCCTACTTGCCTCCTTTTCTTTCTGGCAGCCCAATCTTTCAGTGAAGGAGCCAGTCTACTATGAGCTGATGCAGAAGTCTTCCAAAACCTTCACCCAGGCTGCTGCAACAACAGAGTGCCTCAAGATACCACCAAGTCAGTGAAGAAGCTGGCAAAGTATGCTTCACTAACGACTGCTTAATATATTTCATATTGCCCCTACAAATAAATACAAAAATATGCATGCTTACTTGATAAATCATATAGGGTTTTCTTAAGCTATGCTATGTTCAGGTACAAACCCACACCTTGTTTCAAAGCCAAACAGATCCCAAAGACTGAAAGCGAGATTTTAGTGCATACATCGGATTCAATAAATACAAAAAAGATCTTTTGTCTTATATACAAATATATATATGTACACCTATTTTTATCATGCTACGGTGCTGAACACTGACAAAAAATTAAGTCAATGATATTTTATAGCTTTTGTCATGCACAGTTTAAAGTTGCAAGAGCATGAGTCAGCTGTAGGAGATGCGAATGTGTTATTTCTGACACTAGATGGCAGGAGATTGAAGTAAATTATTTCCAGTGGGTCAAAGTAGCCTTCTCAATAAATCAGTTTAAAAAACAAATGCCTGCTGCTTTGTAAATTGGGTAATAGCATCAAATTGAAAGATATGGTAAGGATTCTGAAATTAAGCACAACAGACTTTTATGTTTTTAAAGCTGAAATGTTTCTTGGAGAATGACTGTTCAAACACACACATATAGTCTCACTGATTAGATGTAGTTCAGGGTTCAAAAAATGATGGTACTGATTCTACAAATTTGAAACCCGAGTGGAGTTTTCCCAGACGTGATTAGAAGCTGAAGGTGCATGTAGAAATTAAATTACATGTAAGAAAGTTGTGAAACCTCAAACCTCAGCATCCGTGTTTGTTAGAAAGAGAGATCAGGATGAAACCTAATGGGAGAGACTGACTATTCCACACCAATTAAAGCCTTTTTGTATCTTCTACTAAAGTGCTACTTGGTGCAGCTAAAGGAAGGAAGCTGAACTAGAGGGACTGAGGTTCTGGTAGGCACTTTAGATATGTTCAGACCCACCCTTTTCTCCTCTCTGAAAGTTTATTCTTCACAGTGTCTGGCTTAAACTTTCACTAGTTTTGGACAGAAATCGTCAGTGTTATCAGTGCAAAGACGGTCCTTAATGCAATCCTTACAAGTATTCCTCGTGATGTGTCACACAGTGTCATGTTGTCTGAGAGGGACAGAAGTGCCAAAACAGCCTTCCTGCAGAGCTGACAGGTTCTTTGGGCTGCAGGGAGATGCTCGCCCCTTCCAGCAGCTCTTGCTTTAGCACTGGTCTTGCAAATAGTTAGTGCCTCCTCCAGCTCTTCAAGCCCATGAGGCTGATGTGCTGCAGGAAGGCTGGAGAATGAGAAATATCAGATATGCTTTATGAGGGGGGGATCTTTTTTTTTTTGTTTTTAAATTGGGTTATTTTTAAAAAATAATAATTCTTGATAGGATTTGCTCTGTCAATTTTTATGATTTCTCCAGAGACGTTGCTGTTGCTGGCAACTGAACCTCAGGACAATCAGGAGAGGTGCCTCCTCACACATGTTTAATATGAAAGAGATTGTAAGGGAGGCAATGTGACATTTTTACTGAGAATTTTTGATGGTCAGAGTAAGTAGTTCCTGGTCAGCTGGCCAAAAAAGACCCTGAAACTTGGTCTGCATTTACCTATCTCATGCCACAAGTGATCTGCACTAGCTAGAAAGACAGAGTATGTCTCCCCAGCTATATGGGGCTATTCAGCAAAAACAGCACAGTGAGCTGTGGTGATACACAGTCACACTGATTCCTTGGTTTTAACAACTTCGAATGTCATTGAATTCTTGGAAGGACATAGGACCCCAAAATACAGCCTCACTTTTGCATTCTTTATTTTGTCAGTATGAAACGTTTTAGAGCAGTTACTAGCTACATCCACCACACAAGGCTGTAGTTAAGATAATACAGAGCCAGTAAGACTAGCTGACACTTTTCATTTTTCAGTAAGTGCTCTCTAAAAATGGTATAATTACACCTCTTTTCTAGACAGGGAAGCCTAAGCTGAGGAAGATGATGTAATTTGTGCACGGTCACCAGAAGGCTAGCGGCAAAGTCTAGTCAAAAAGTTAAGTCCCTCTGGCTCTTGGCCCTAAATTCTAGCCACTGTCTCCCAACAGCATGGTAAATACCCATAAATAGGTTTTGGTTTCTTTTGAAATCTAATAACTTTTGCTTTCATATTGATATTTTATATGTAGTAGGTGAGTAGGAGGTCAACTACCCCCTGGCAGTGGTAACTGGACCAGTCCCAATTTCCTACTAAACCACCTCAGCTGACGTTCCCTTCCACATTTAATGTGTATCCTATCAAATACAAGATATTTATCTCCGATGTTATGAAATATCCATCTACAAACAGGAAAAATGGGTCATACTGAACTTAAATAACCCAAATGCTTCTCTATAACTCATTGCTCCTCTGTTTATTGCACTGGTTGAATTTGATTGTAAGTAAATGCTCTCCACTAGTGACTTTACATTTACTTCCAAATCACAAATGAAGTCCTATATCAAACTTACTTATGTCTATAGAAACCCTGCTCGGATGGTTCCTATTAATTACCATTTCCTAATAACCACCACTTTCTGTATTTATCTGTCAGCTAGTTCTTAAACTGTGAATTTGCACTTCATTGATACTGCATGGAGCTATTTTTTATTTGTGCTATTCAGAACACCAGTCAATATGGAATCACATACGGTACTTCTCAGACGTCTAAATAAATTGCACCTATACGGCAATCAGCCCAACTGCCAGAGGGTAGCTTATACTTTGTGAACAAATGCCAAGCATACTTGATTTAAATCTTATGACGCAGTTTTTTTCACAAACCATGCTGACTTCCACTCCAACCCTGAGATTTTTTTTCTAAATGCACCCTGTATAAACCACTCCTCTGTCTTCTTTAGGATTTGTGTCAGACCAACAAGCTTATGCTTACCTGGATCAGCCACTTTGCCTTCGTGATATATAATATGGAACAGCACTTGACTTTTCCAGAAATTTTTCAGAAATCCAGTATTTATAAAATCATCAGGGGCCAGGATACAGCTTCTCTCACCATTAGTGATTTTTTTGGCCCTTGATAGCTCTTGTTTATGTTCCTCTTTGATTACTGCTGAAATTACTTCATGATTCTCGTGTGGTATAAGGATACAGTGTTGCTTCTTTCCAGATTTTCCCCTTGACCACTTCTGCTATGTCTGCATTCTTACTAACAATTTTTCCATCAAGCAGTGGCTCTTTGCCACTGCTAGAAATTACACTGTGCACAATAGATTTAAATCCTTTTGTTCTTAGTCTTCCCAGACATGAATTTCTTTCTGATGGCTTTAGGTCCTCTTATAATCCAAAATTTATGAAGTATAAAAAATGTATATCCTTTACTATGTATTTCTCATTTTTTCTTATTGTGTATTGCTTTTTTGTTGTTGTTTAATTGCTACACCTATTTCACTACTGAACCAGGATGGGCTTTTTGACAGTGCTGTCCTGTTTCCTGGGAAATACAAATCATTTAATCAAGTCTTCAGGCCACAGAATAACTTATTCTTAAAGAACATTCACTTCAATACAGTTTTTATTTCCATATATTAGAGTGGCGTCTAGGAAATAACTTGCCTTTTTCATTGATCCTTTAACAAATCCCAACCAGTACCCTTCCTGGGCTTTGTCAACGTGTTGATCTGCAAGTATTTAAGATTCCACAATTCCTTCTTAATCAACTTTCAAACAGGTAACAATGTATTTAATGTGAAAGATCTCACCCTTATATGCTTTTTACTCTCTCTGCCCTTGCTACGTGAGTTCAAAGCAGTTTGTCTGCAGTAAGCGAACTGGCCTTTTTGAAGTGTTACAGATGAAGACTGTATTACAGCTGTTCTAGAAAGGGATGTCATCAATTATCTGTATTTCTGGCAGGTAACTGACAATATTGACAGAATGTGCAACTGCCTCTAAACCACCCAATGGCATTTTGAACATCAAAAATGTGTGGAATGGAAGGAAACATCATGGCACTTCTCTTGCTCTGGAGGGTAAGAATATACTCCAGTAGTGGAATAGAACAACTTTCAGATAGCTGTGTGGCAATTTGCTCTTAAGTACTCACCTTCCCAGCTGTTAGAGAAAGCTCTGGATTATCAGTCTGAATCCTTGGATTTAATCCAGGGAGAACTGTCTCTGAGCTAAGAGATTTTTGCTATAGAAACAGTTTCCATGGTGAATAGATTGCCTAATTCTGACTATCAGATATATCAACCAATTTGACAAAATTTGATCAAAGTACATACAGATTTGTTTTCCTTTTTCTTGGAAACAACAGTATTCTCTGCTGTAGTCACTTGTTTATCCCCAGTGATCACTGCACCACAGGAAGCAAAATGGGATTCTGCCAAAATACTTCCATATTAATGAAGACATTACTTGGATAGACTATCCCTGACATTTCACATGGATCTTCACAACTAAGCTTTGCACTAATAGAGGGCAGCAAAGTGTAATTCTTTCCCAGGGGAAAAGTCCCACAGATCTTCTTACTTCGTGTCTTAGAATAAGGAGAGTTTTCACTTTATGGAGCGCAGGTTCAAAAATGTCCATTGCTTATCTGGTAGGTCAGGTCCATGTTGTGGGCAGGAAAGCAGGACGCCAGCTGGGCTGGGGAAACAAACAAACAAACAAAAACCAACTAACTTCTAAAGTTTAGCAAGATAGTTGAATTGATAATTGAATTGTTAATTGAGTCTGAGTTGAGTCTTTTCACCTGGAGAACTTTTCTACTGTACTTACTTAAGCTTCATGTATACCTGGGTTAAGTGTTATCATAAAGGATTATCCCACTTCTTCAGTTACACAGAGATTGAAGAATGATATGTGAAACACTTTTAACGGTGTTGAGGAACAGCAGAGAAGGGCATCACTTACAGAGGTAGCAAGTTGCCATCCACTGACTGACTACTTAGAGGAGTGAAAGATGCTTTATCAGGCTCCTAAGGGGTAAAGGTATCTTCAACTCTGCTTGACTGTTACTGCTCAATGTTTTTACGTGTTTATGTTTATGGATAGTAACACAGCAGCTGACCTTTATTTTTATTTTAAATATATTTCTTTCAGTTGTTCTCTTTTTTTCTTGCTCCTCCAGCAGAGAAGCAGCCTATCAGAAGACAAGTACATTTTTACATTTGCAGGGGGCGAGAAGGGGGTTGCCATTTGCTTATGCAGGAAAGTTTAATCAGTCCAAGTAAAAATAAAGTGAAAAAAACTCGCATTCCTGTGTCCCAGGCACTTGCTGTCATGCCTAAAATCACCACGGTTAAGAGAGCAATGAGTGATGAAGACTGCCCACTATTCATTGTCAAAGCCTAAGTACTTTATGTAATGAAGAAAAAGAGATACTGCATCAGATCACGTATTGTAAGGTCTAGCTTAGACGTTACACTCAGATAACTCTCCCCACCAACAGCAAAGAGGAAAAGCTAAAGTATAATCTAAAACATTCTTTAACTATATCCTGTGTCCTTCCTGCACTGTAACTCTGCCTGAAACAGCATTACCAATGAGGATGTCAGGTGAAAACAACTCTTGGTCTGCCCTAGAGGAAAATATTAATGAGCATCTTTAGCAATTTTTTCTTTCTTTCTACAAACTGTTTTAAATCCTTTCTCTTAGCAAAGAGTTAGAAACAGTTTTATAGGTTGTCCTTTAAAATTTTTGAAGGAATGGGCCACAGCAGCAGATTCCTACAGATAACTTTTTAGGCTTGTTCTAATCTTTCAGTTCACATTTCTGGATCCCACAACTTCCACTAAATGATTAAATTCTTATGATGAAATTCTTTCCTGCACCAAAATTACATAAAGCCAGCTCTTGTTAAGTCAGTGCAATATTTGTTAAATTAACTCAACGACTGTAAATTCAAGTTAATCAGAAATATGAGGGTTTGGGTTCAGATTATTATTTTGGCATGGTATTCTCATATTTATGACTATGCTGCAACTTCTGATACCTGAAAGCTTCTGCCACATTGCCTCTTCTGCTTGTGTAACCACTTGCCTCTGACTTGAACTGCAAAGCTGTGTGTGTGTTCACTGCTTCAGCTACCAAGATGGAGAAAACAAATATCAACTTAATATCAACTGTGGGCTGGGAGCATCAGGGGTTCCCTGGGGTGACAGGGCACTGCAGGGCAGCCGGGGCCACCAGGGCAGCCCTGGGCATCGGGCGCCTCCCTGGGCATGAAGACAGGCCCAGGCCAGGACCTTGCCCCATGGTGGGCCTGGCTTGGTGGGGCCCATGGCCGGGCAGGGCTGTGGAGAACTGGAGACCGGCCCTGCTGCGGTGTCACTGGGGCAGGGGCTGGCTTGGGGCCCTGGGCTGTGGGCAGCGTGGGGGAGCCAGGGGCAGGCAGGGCTGGTGGTGCCGGTGGGTCACTGACACTTCTCTGTCTCCCGACGGAAACCATTTCCTCTCATGACAGAGCTTGTGCATCCAGAGGGTTTTTTTAACAAGTTGATGACAGACGGGTGGTATTGTCTCCTTGTAATGCTGTCTGCTTGTAAGACACAAGGACGTTTGCATTAACTATGCTTTTGGAGGCCTTCTTGTTTTCCTCTTCCGTTCTCTTTTCTGACATATTTCACGGGATCTAGGCTTATTCCCTGTCTTTGTAACATTTCAGAACTGGAATGACAGAATCCTGTAATACCAGTATTTTTTACCATTCATGTTTTCCAGTCTTTTCAGCATTTTTCAGTATTCAAGTTGCATAAAGCTCTGAAGTACATGCTACCTAATTATATACAGTTTCAAGCTATTGAGGCATCCAAATTTGAAGGAGGTCAATCAAAATATCATTCCAGGCACAGATGGTAAAATGACCCGATAATTATCAGGCTATGTTAAGGGCGAGAAAGGGAGGAGGAGGAAAGACACTTTCCATGCCAGTGCAGCTGACAGATAAATTAACAACTCATTAGTTTCTGCTTCACCTCCAGTATCGTATTCTGTGTAATGTTCCCTTTCCTCCCAGAAGATATAATGATAGTCCACTGCAGAATGTCTGCAGCTGGGAGCTGTTTGGGGAGTCGCACACCACACTATTGCACTGAACTTACTCTTTCCAAAGCACCTTTTCCTTCTAAATATTTTCATATATGCACATATGGTAAATGCTAGATGATATAAATAAAACCTTAGCACCTGTCATCTTTTGTGTGCAGTAGCTGCTATGGAGCAGTTATAAACACAGTTCACTGGTTCAGAAGTCACTTAGATTTCTCACAGTGTTTCAAAATAAACATTGTTATCATTTTTCCTTTCTTCTCAACATTATAAAAAATCATTACTGGGTATCAAATGATTGCAAGTAAGTGTATATTAAAACTAGATACTAAACATAATCTTTCATCGTTAATGTGCTGCTCACCTTAGAGCAAAAGAAGTGAAACTGTCTCTAAGCCTGACTATGCTCAGACAAGTTTGAGAGTCCGGGAACTAGTATGTTTGCCTTTTAAATTAAAAATACAATCTAATCAAATTCACTAATGGCCTGTGCTCCAGTGGTTATTGTCAGGAGACTCAGATGCTAGATTTACAGCTACCAACGACTTGCTGTCTCACCTGGGGCAAATCATTCAGCCTCACCATATCTTAGCATCCCCGTCTGCAAAACAGCTCAAAAAATACTGGTTACGTGAAGTTGGAGGAAGGCTGACATCTTTAATGACTGCAAAGTACAGAAGTTCAGAGAGGGCTGGAGGAGTGTGCAGTACAAGTTCAATGTGTTACTAGACACAGATCATTTGTACAGAAAGAAAATACACATGGTTTGTGTAGGAGGTGCAAGAAAATTTTACATTGCCATCCTTGTATTTCCCAGTGTGAAATTTGCACCAGGACAGAAAAGCTAGAGAAACTGCTTGCCTAATGGAAGGCTGATTTTTCACTCAAATTAAAATACTTTAGGTTGAGATGTAGGAAATCTTTTTAATGTTGTTTCTCTATGAGTGCCAGCAAGGGTAAAGAAACACCTGAGACAAAGTCTACATACAGTCACACTGCAATTTGTTTATGCAGTTATATACATCTCTCACTTAAGAAAAAAAAAGTTTGAGAAATGTCATGAGCAATGCTTTTTTTCAGAATTCTTGTCCAAAAGTTTGAAACCAAGTGGCCACGTGTGTCTTAAGGCAGAATCTCAAGGTAGAACAAGCTTTTCTTCACAATGTTCCCTGCTGTGGATCCTTCGAAGAATTTTTTTTCTCCTATGGGTAGTTTTAAGAAGGAATTCCATATGTGTAAAGAAAACTATGAACACAAGTATAGCAGCCTTTCTGAGACTAAAACCATGCTAAGGAACAGAATTCATCAGGTGCTGTAATCATCTGACGGTATCTATCAGCATGGTTTCTAAAGACTCCTGTGGGAGGTTGATCTGTCGGTAGTTTGTCTGTTACACATCTAATTTCCTTTAGCTGCTTCTAAAGCACACCCATATTTAAATGTCTCTAATTTCTACAAAACAGAAAAAAAAATTAACCTGTGTTCCTGTCCTTATGTAGAATAACAGAATAATAGCAGAAGATGGAAATACTTTGAGAGAGTTTCATTCTTTCACTCAATTAAATCATTTTTTTAACAGTTCAGTGCGATTGACACAAGTCCAAATAAAATGACTCAGTTAAAGTAATGCAGCATCTCCAAGTAGGCTGAAGACAGAGTGCCAAGATTCTTAATTGCAAAACTCATCTTAAAGACACTTGTAACTCATTATATAATAGAAAGCTAATTACATCTGAATACCCTCAAGGGCAATGCTCGCCCATGGTTCGTTGTTACAAAACTAGCTGATCATTCATTCTTTCCTGTGCTGCCATGTCTTTGGCCACAGTGAAAGCAGCATGATGGTGACACCCTCCCGAGCGCCAAGTTCCAGCAGAGCCAGGAAGGACCACTGGCTGCGTTAGCTGGCTGAGCAGGAGGCTGAAGCAGCTTCAAGGAGATGGGAGTGAGGATGGAGGAGAATGTGCTCCTGTATGCAGGTAGCAATCCTACATTCAGAAGCACAGACACCTTAAGTGCCTTGCCTCTGCAGTGGCCTAATACCCCAGCTAACTTCAGAGTAGCTCAGGTACCAACAGCAGCTTGTCCCTGACAGTACAGAGCTCAGCACGACCTGAATAATCAGCTCTAGGTGTGGGTAAATCCTCGGGCTATCAGCTCTCTGTTGCTACAGTAACACTCCTGACTTCTCAGAGTGGTTAAAGTTGATTCCGCCATGGCACTCATGCGTGGGTTGTATCACTTTCCTGTTCTTTTAGACCCCAAATCTAATCTAGCACAGAATCAGTAGGATCACTTTCGCTGTCCTTCATCCCTCGAGGTCTCTGTGTCTATTAAAAGAAATGGAGGCCGGATCTTGAAAAGGACATTGCGCTCAAGCAACCGCAATCTTTTTTAACTAGTTATGGCAGTATAAATCCCAGCATGAAAACGCTTCTTCCAATTTATTATTAGTCAATATGATTTAAACCAGAACAACATAAACCTTGTTTAAACTCCTGATTCTGAACCATTATGGCTCTAACAAATATACAGCAAAGATATTTATTCAAACTAAGGTGTAAGATGAGCTTATAAGAAACTATTTCCCTTTTCTGCTCTTCTGTACAGTTACAGGCTTCTCAATAAATGACATGTTCTCAAGTTCAGGTACCAAATGTAGGCTGCCTGCCCACTCACTTTACGTGAAGTGTTTCTAGTTTTCAAGCCATGCCAAACTGCCTCTGTTTCAGCAGCCTGTGCTCCTTGTAAAGTTTGGGACGCTGTGATAAATCCCCCATCTTAATTCATTAAGAGGGAAATCATATCCCATTCTTCTCTGTCCTGTTCCTTCACAGAGTTTAATCACCTCCAAGTCAAAGATGCACACCAGAAACCTGGTATTGACAATTCCTCTTTTCAGCCCCAAGAAGTGGAGGAAAAGAAACTCTTTATTCCTCCAAAATCCTTTGCTTAGCTGGGTGCAATTTGTAGCCCCAGATCATCAGGAAAGTAGGCTTAATATATGTGTAACTCCCAGGCTTGACTACAGTGTTTTAATCCTTTCGTATTTGCCAGCATGACAGAGTTCCAGCCCTCCCTCCAGTCTGCCCTGTTGCCTACTATGATTTAAACTGATAGAGAGAGAGAGAGACCAAGGGATCTTTATCCCCCTCACTATACCTACCTCTGTTAAAGATATTTTTGAAATTTCTTTAGCTATTTGTCTTTCCAGCATCTCCACAGCTCTAAAGATGTATTTTAAAATTCATTTTAAAGTTAATTTTAAACAGACAGAAGTGGTACACATGCCATGGTTTAACCCCAGCCAGCAACTAAGCCCCACACAGCTGCCCACTCTCTCTCCCGCAGTGGGATGGGGGTGAGAATCAGAAGGGTAAAAGTGAGAAAACTCGTGGGTTGAGATAAAGACAGTTTAATAAGTAGAGCAAAAGCCACACACGCAAGCAAAGCAAGGGATTCATTCACTACTTCCCATCGGCAGGTGGGTGTTCAGCCATCTCCAGGGCAGCAGGGCTCCATCATGTGTAGCGGTTGCTTGAGAAGACAAACACCATCACTCCAAATATCCCACCCTTCCTCCTTCTTCCCCCAACTTTATATGCTGAGCATGTCGTCATATGGTATGGAATATCCCTTTTGTCACTTGGGGTCAGCTGTCCCAGCTGTGTCCCCTCCCATCTTCTTGTGCACCCCCAGCCTGCTCGCTGGTGGGGTGGTATGAGAAACAGAAAAGGCTTTGATGCTGTGTGACCACTGCTCAGTGGTAACTAAAATGTCCCTGTGTTATCAACACTGTTTCCAGGACAAATTCAAACCACAGCCCCAGAATAGCTATTGTGAAGAAAATTAACCTTACCCCAGCCCCCGTCAGCACAACATATTAACAAAGATAGCAATACCTTTCTTAGAGTGTTCCACATTCTGTTATTTTTCTGTACTATTTGGTTTTGGTGCTTGAACTCCATTTCTTTCTCATATCTTCTTACATTTTACTTTGAAGGAACATCGCAAAAAGGTGGGATTTAAGACTGAAATCTAGAGCCGCAGAAGCCCATAATAAAATTCTCCCTAACTCCAATGGAGCCAAGTTTTCCTCTTGAAAGCAAAAATT
This sequence comes from Caloenas nicobarica, assembly GCF_036013445.1. Taxonomy (NCBI): domain Eukaryota; kingdom Metazoa; phylum Chordata; class Aves; order Columbiformes; family Columbidae; genus Caloenas; species Caloenas nicobarica. Next base: position 129,396,546 of record NC_088246.1, on the reverse strand, counting down.
TTAGAATAGTAGCCAAACTATTTTGCAAACAGAAGCCAATAGTAAAATTCTTCCTAACTCCCATGGAACCAGGTTTTGAACCTGAAAGCAAATCTTTTAGAATAATAGGCAAACTATATCTTGCAAACGTTTCAATAAATTGGTGTATTACCTGATGCACTTCAGATATAGCAAGGATACCTTGTAAGACCAGTGACCACAAATAGCATGTGAAATAAAGCAGTGGGTTTTGTTCCAATATCATACTCACGCCCTCCAAAAGTCACTCAACTTTGTGACAGCTGACTTTTAACCTTTGAAGTCACCTCTGAACATACAGTAGAGTTTCTATTAAATAGGTGTATGTAAACTTAAAGTGGCACTTATTCCAAGACTGAAGACTTGAAGAAAAAAGGCTTTGGGTTTTGCCTGCAGAACATGGAAAGTGTTTTCAACATGAGATGTACAACATCTTATGCTGAACATCTGTGTATTAGCACACACACAAATTCAGCCCTGCGTAGCCTGACCAGAAGTGAATTTGAGTTTTTCAGCAGGATATGTTATGGGGGAATGGGCAGCTCAAGGGAGAGAACACCAGTAACCAAACAGAAGGGAATAATCCTGCCCTGGACCAAGTCTTTTCCATCTCCAGACTCTGTCACACAACTACTGTCAGATTTGGTGCCAGCACAGAAGAGACAGAGGAAAATGTTCACTTGCCTTTCAGCCACAGAATATGAAGCGTGTGTGGTTTAATACAGTCCTTTTTCAAAAAGTTCCCTGTGTCTCTGATACATTAGCAGGGATTTACAGTAGGTCTCACACATGGTCAAATGTCAGCTGGTTTTATTTGTCTACAGCCCACTCCTTTTTGCTCTCGGAGAGGCTGAGAAACAGTCATTTTTTAAGAACTTTTTGCTCTTCTGTAATGAAAGTCAACATAAAAGTATCAAAGGGGCTACCAGTTTTTTTCAATATTGGCATTATATTTTTACCTTTTTCTTTAACAAGTACTCCATATGTTTTCCATAAACTACAATTATTCGCAACAAAATTCACTCCATTTTCCTTGCTGTTCCCAGTGCTCCAGCAACTTATCTTTATGTTGGTCTTTCACCCTCACCAGTGTGGAAAAGACAGCAAATCCCCAGTTTAAAAAAAAAAAATAAATGCTGAGATTTTATTTTATTTATTTCAATAGCAGTTTGTCTTCTCCTTTCGATTACTCAGGCCCGAGGCTTTTGGCAACCCTGGTAACTCGAAATCCCACTTTCTCCTCCTTTCGTGGTTCCTAAGGGACTCGCCACCGCTGATGTTCTGTGCCGGTGTATCGCCGCCCTCCCATCAGACTCAACTCTTTTGCCCAACCGGGAAAATCACGCCGCTAATCCCCGCCGATGCCCCTTACCGCGTGTTAACCGGCCCCTGGCCGGCTGCCTTCCCGCAGCACCTGCAGTCGAAGCCCACCCGCGGCACCCCGCTTCCCCGCAGCCCCGACGGAGCCGCCGTGCCCGTGGGGGGCTGCTCGCCGCCGCCCGGCCCTTGCCAGCCCCCCCCCCCGCCCCCAGGGCAGGGCGCGGGGCCGCGCACCCCCCAGCCCTCCCCGGCGGGCGGGCGTCTCCCCGCCCCGTCCCGTCCCCGTGCCCAGGCGCGGCGGGGCTTGCGGGCGACGTCCTCCCCCGACTTTCTCCTCTCGCCGCTGGCGACCGGCGACACCTCCGACCGCCCCGCTCCTCCCGGCCCCCGCCTCCGCGCCGGCTTTGTGTGCGCGGCAGCCGCCACCTGGGGCGGCGGTGGCTGCAGGGCCCCCACCATGCCGCTCCGCGGGCGCCCCGCCGGGCTCCTGCCCCTTTGTCTGCTCTGCCTCCAGGCTGCGCTGCCGCTCCGCGGCCACCGCGGCCGCTACGCCGGGTAAGTCCGCCCGCCGCCCCGCTCTGCCCGCAGCCGCGCTCCCTCCGCTCGTTTCCCCAGCGCCGCCAGCGAGAACCGCTCGTCTGTGCGTGTCCGGGCTTTTCTTCCCGCTGCTGAGCCGTTTGTTTGCCTGTTTCCATTCGCGCTCCGGCGCTTTCTTGCGATAGATGCTCCAAGTCTCTGCTAGCAATAGGAGGGATGCTACACTGGGTTAAAAAAACCCCCAAGAACAAAACAACAAACTTTTAGTGTCCTTGTAGAAACTGCGACTATACAGAGGGAAAAAAGTTTTAGAGGCTTCACCGTGCTCTGAAATGAATGAAGGTTTGTATTTTCCTTTATGAAACGTATTTAGTAGAACTCGAAAGTGTTTTTGTTTAAAAAAGCTAGGCGATGTGCAATCTTACTGAGTGCATAAAAACCCCAAACAGTAAAGGGACCTAATTAACAGTAAGCAAACGAAGACTTTTACATGTATTTCAAACTAGGCGCTTTTTTCTTTCCTTTTTTGTTTTTTTTTTTGTTTGTTTCCTATTTAAAGTTGAAATGTGTGTTAGAGAGGAAAAGACTGAACCAAGTAGTAGTAAAAGGCAAACTGTAGTATCATCACTAGGCTTTGCCTCTGAAGTGTGTGTTCTTCTTGCCTAGTTTAGAGACTTCGTTTTTGGCAAGTATTTAACAAAATAGTATCTGCAAAAGATTGATGTTGTAAATGAGAAATCAGCCAAACACAGGAGCATTAGAGATACCAGTAGCATCTTTTCGCGTATAGTACAAAATTCATTCAAACCGACCAGCAAATTCTTCAGGATAAGCACACCTCCCCGTGGAAGGAGGAGCTCTATTATTCTTTTTATTTTCTTAAAGTAGCCAAGCCAGGCGTGTAAATTTTGCTACTAAAGTGAAGTTTAAAAAAGCATTCCCCGAACTTCAAGGATTTGGTAATGTGATATGAAGCCATTCATCCCTGGGTCACTATTAGTGATAGAAGGTAGTTGACAGCTGTTTCTCCATCTCTGTTCAGGTCCTCGGGTCCCAGTATTGATCTGCAGTGTGAAACCAAACCATCCACCCCAGTCAGGAGCCCTCCTGGCAGTGCTAGAAAGGAACAGGACAGAAAACTAAACTGTTCTCTAAAGCCAGGGTCCCGTCATAAGTTTTGTGCAGGAGCACTGTTCTCTCTGTCTGGAGCCCATTGCACAGTCGTTGTCTCAGTAAGATCCAATTTTTTAAAAAATCAAGATTGTATTCAGTTTGCTTCCAGATGACATTGAGATTAATAACAAATTCCCAGTGTTGGTACATAACTTTTTCTGAATATTATTTACATAAGCTATCTAATAATCGGTGTATGAGATGTCAAAATACACATTTTAATATCCTCTAGGTTTAAGTAAGATTGTCAATCTGTAATCAAGTCCATTAAAATACAAAAAAATGCATGCAGATTCAAGTATCATACCTCTGCTCATTAATGCAATTCCACTGATTTTGTTAAAGTTTTAAAATAATTTTATTGTTTAAGAATTTTCTGTGCCCTGAGTGGTGTGTGACAGACCCACACCACCTCTCCCTGTCGATCCTTGTCCTAGAAGCTTTTGTGTAGAGTCTAGCCCAGAAAAATTAGTCTTCTCATCAGCTTCCAGAATTTGGGCAAGCGCAACAAAAATCACTACTCAGAAAAGGGGCTAGAGTTCATTTTAAAAACTCTTGGTCCATAGGCAATTGTGGTAGGGGGCCAAGATACCTTTACAAGCCTTGCTGAAAATGTGGTCACATTTGTAACACAAACCAGAATGTGTACCACATGTGTAATGCAAACTGGAAAAATAACCTGATATTTTTCCCACTCTACTAATATTTTCCATTTCTGCTATTCTGGCATTAGTTTGAATCAGGATGAAGGTTTCTTGAGAATTTCGAATATGTCTTGTCCTTCTGAGGCATCTGTCATTAGCCCAGTGTCCTGGGCAGGATCATTTAATTTCCTCTTTGTGTGCAATTGATTAGAAATTGTTGAGCGGGTATAGTCGTCACTATTGAACCCAGTCTTCACCCAGGGGGAAAATTTGTTCGGTAGGGGCTTTTTTCAAGAAAGTCAGGAAGTAAGTATAGTTTTCTGATGTTCATCATTGAAAGAGGTGTCCCAACCATCTGACTTCATTTTGTGCTAAAAAATGTGTCTCAGTCCTAGACATTTCTATCATGTCAGAAGCTGTACCATATAGGTGAAAGACATGATTAGGGCAAAAGGATGAGAGGAAAAAAAAAGAACAAATAAAGCAATGTAAGACACTTCTCATAAACTCGGGCCAGCACTAGAAAGTACGGAGCAATTGTAGCTCTTTAGCTGAGAACTCTGACCTAAGACAATTAATTGGCATTGCACACGTTTCTCGCAACTAACTTCTCCAAACGGCATTCAGAGCAGGGCAGGTATGCGGTACGGACACATCTTTAAGCAGATGTGTTCCAGATACCTTTGGGAAGTCAACAGATAGTTGGGAAGTCTGAGCAAAGAGGCAGCAGCTCTCATGCCCACTGAGTTCTTGCAAAGGCTGAGGCACAGGTGTGTTTGCGTTCTGCTGCTTCACACAACGCGCCGGGGTTCAACCCGCCTCTGTGCTCTTGTGCCTCCAGGAGCTCAAGAGGAGCTCGGAGCTACTGCCTTTGCCTCTAAAAGACACTGCTAATCAGCCACCTCACAGCAAACTCCAAACTATAGTCTCACACACACGTTTTTCCTTCTCCCATTTGTGTGCTCCGTCCAAAGGCTTGGGAGTTTGACAAGGGGAGGACACATGAGGGTCTGGAGAGAGTAGATATGGTATATTCAGGAATATTTTCCAGGAGGCCATTACCAGAGGTTCAAACAGGGTCAACAAGGGTAACCAAATATGTGGAACGATTCAAGTGCCTGAAATGACCAAGTAAGCTAGGACTCTTTGGTCTCTAATAGAACCAATTTAGGGTGTACCATGTCTGCAAGCTTTGAGTGACATGGAGGTGGTGGGCAGAGATCAGCTGTTCACTGTTTCTTCCGGTTACAATAAGTAGGAGGCATAAACTGAATCTAGTAGGAACCAAGCTGAAAAGAAACTTCTTCACTCCACAGGTCTGAGACCTGTGGAAATCCTTGCTGAAGGATGTGAAATTTTTACAAGAATTCAGGGGGGCTTGGCAGGTCCACTGGAGAGGGAGTTGCTAGGGATGCTACTGAAATGACATCCAGCCCAGGGGGATCACTGAGTTGAAAGTAACTGTGGTTTGGGAGAGTACTTAGTGGTAGTATCATACACTTTTGCCTTGTTACTCTTCACTGGGTAGTTGTCTTTTGACAGATTTCCATTGTATGGTACTGGAGCAGATGGACTTTTTTGTGTTTGGGTTTTTTTTGACCAAATGCAGCAATCTTGCTACTCCTGGGAGTCCTTTGAAGAAGGATATGGCTTCCCATTAGCAGGTCAAGTTTTCTCAGGACAAAAAGCCTCTCTCTCATTTGTTCTTTAAAAATCACTACTAAGATCTTTTTACTCCAGCTCACCGACCTCCACTTGCACATTTTCTATCCCACTCCCTGTTCTTCCAAAGCCTTTTCAGAAATGTGCTTCATCTCACTTGCTCCTGCTCTCACCTCAAATAATCAAATGCAGGCAAAGCCTGAAAAATCTTGGCCGGTTCTTCTCTAAGGTTTTTGCTGGAGGTTTTGGAGTTTTTTTAAAATATTTGATCAAGACGTTAACTCCTCCAAAATGCTATTCTTCTGTGGGTTGCAGTGCTACAGATAATTGACATTTGTCTTGGTCAGGTGAAGGCTATAGTGCATTCTTACATTGTCATGTAACAACCGCATAAAATAATCTGGGAGTAATGTTGAGGTGGATAACAAGGAAACTGAAAACAGTAAATAAATCTTCTGTAATCCCAGATTTAATATGCTGCAACCACTTGGGACATCACATCCTGAAAACTGCATAAACCAACTGTTCATGTAGATAAGCACAGATATCAAATCTGAGAGCATTCAGCAAATTTCAAGTATTTTAATGCCCATTAATATCCCTACATACCACAGCTAAGTGCCTCTGATCCCACAATACCTTACACACAATAGCTGAGAATTGTTCTGTCTCATGGAAAAAACACATGGGAGTGTGACGAAAAATAGTTGCTGAGGGAATTGAGAAGTGGAAAAGAACTCCTTCTGTGCCGTTCCTCTCTGCAGATTTTTTCCAAATGTTTTAATCAGGGACTACAAGATCTGCTTTGCTGTGTAAAAAATGTTCTTTCTCTCTGCTGCTTGGCTCTCCTTCCCCACCCCCAAGTCAAAGTAAAATGTCATACAACTGGCAAAAAAAGCATTTGGAAAGCACACCACCAGCATTAGATCAAAGTCGATAATATTAATTCAGATGAAAACCACACTTAGTGCTTCTCTGGATGGTGTCAGGAAGCTTCTAAAAGGTAAAAGGCTGTGAGCTCTCTAGCACAAACAATTTTAAGTATCCTCTTTTCAAATGTAATCAAAGCACTACTGGTTCCTGAAAAGAGCACAGATCAGTGAAATCCACGACAGCTCTGGCACCTCTATACCCTTTCTCATCCCAACACCGCAACTCTTAATTTTGTGTTTTCTCATCACCTGATATTCCCCCTGCACAATATCCTTTATGTTCTCCAAGAGGAAAAAACTATAACTGCCAAGTTTTTATTCTTTTTCTCCTCTAAGTCCAGACATGTTAAATTTACCTTTTAAAATGTCTCTGCCCTCCTCATTATAAACGAGAAATATGAAGTGTTTAAGTTGCTCATTCTTTCCCTTTTTTACTTTAAAAGAAAAAAAAAACCCAACAAACTAGAACAAGAGTGCACATCCACGTGGCACAGGCGAAGTGAATGGCAGGCGAGGAGGTTCCCCATTCATTATGGCTGTGTCTAAATTGATCTCCAGGTTCACGTCACCATGAGAGCCTGGTCTCACATGTGTCCAGCTTGGGACCCCACTGGATGGTGTTGTGGTTCCTGGCTTCTGCAGGTGGAAGAGAGGGGCAGAGAGCAGGGGAGTAAGGGAAGACTTCAAAAAATCAGGACATGGGCAAAGTTTGTACCCATAAATGGGAGCGCTGAGCTTTTCCTACGTTTCCGACATTAGATGCAATCTATGGTCTTGCAGTAAGAATAATTCTTCGGGAAGTGCAAAACCAATTCCACTACACATTTATGCTTTCCTTGTTTTTAGAAGTGTATATGTTACGAATGGGAAGGTAGCATATTATTAAAGAAAATTCATGTTCAGGCTTGGTTTTGACTCCAACAATTATGCTCTGAAAAAAAACCCAGGATACATTTAAGGTGTACTAAGACAAAGATACTTATTTAAAAAAAAAAAAAATCACATATCATATCCATCTAGACGCTCAGTCTAAAGCTTCCACTTTGAATCCACCAACTTTCACTGTTTCATGGCAATAAACGGTCAAAGAAATACACTTTTCCCAGAGTATCTGGTACTAGTTGCAGTGAACTCCAAAGCTCCCACTTCTACACTCTATCTCCGCTTCCAGCTGCTGCTGCTGTGAATTCAGAGTCACTTGTGGGTTTCTTATAATGACGTTCTCAACTCTGAATGTTCTGTACAGGACCTTAACAAGCACTTAACAGGGGATAAGATACTAGAGTAATTATATACATACTGATTTCTTTTGTTAAAAACAATGGGAATCTAAACTATGTGAGTAATTCACACAAAAGACAGTAGAACTTACTTGTAGTCCAGAAGGAAAATCACAGTTCTGGAAGGAGCAAATTTGCAAAAGGGAAGCTAAAAATCTGTTCTTCTTGAATACATTGCTTATAGTTTGTAGGGAACTCTTAATTTCATACACTACATAGGACCATATCCCACACTGCATAATACACAGAATCTCAAGGTCTCCTGAAATTCTATATCTGTAAAAATGTCATCCTTATGTCTGAAATGGCCTTACATGGTCAAAATGCCGTAGGAAACGTTTATTGCTCTATCCAGTTGAAGGTGAATGGCCACCATTAATCATTTCTCTCTATCTCCAGGAGGTAAACTCTGTCATCTCTGTTTTGCAGACCTGTCCTTCACTTATCTTTTCTCCTTAATTTTACCTCTGAGTACATAACAGAAATTGTACTCCCTCTGCTATTGTAGGATGTAGTATTTAATGAGTGCACCATGTTCATGCAAAAAGTCGAGACAGAAACAGATATTTTTATCATATGTTGGGTGTCTCTTCAGTAGTCTTGCAAGCAAAACGTGCTGTGAGTATGCATATAGCAGTAAAAACTGAAAATGGGCAGTGTAGTTCACCATTCGGGATTTTTACTCTTCAAGCAGTATGATTTGTTTCGCGGACAGGCAGGAGATAAGGAGAATTTTCCTGCAGTTTGACCCTCTACACAGAAAAAAAGTTAAAATAAACAGTATCGTTACTGTCCCCTGCCCAACTGGTTTACATATTCATGCTATAAATATTATTTTTCATGCAGAAAACAACCTTCAGTCGATCCTGTACTCTCCGTTCTATTTACAATGATAAGCAGGTTTAGTTGCAAAATGAGATCCAATAATTATAATTGTACATTAGACTGCTCTCCAAAAACCCTGCTGCAGGCAAAACTCCTTACGGAACTTAACAGGACTTTTGCTGGTCTCAGATTTGCAGGAACAGACCTACAGTCAGCAAACTTCTGGAGACAATTAAGCCCAATCCTATTCTCTTTCAGTAAATTTTGATTCTTATTTAAAGGCTTTGTTCACATGGTCGAGTAGAAAGATGTGGTTCTGATTTGATACTGGTGTTAGGGCAAAAGTGCATAGATTTTAAGGGTGCTAATAATTTATACCTCAATATATCAGATCAGAATCACACGTTTAACAGACACTGATTGTAATGAAAGTATCTGCAAAGAAAACCATAAAACTGGGTTTTGTGCAAGGCACCAAAGCATAAGTGGGCCAAAGTACTCTGAATTGAAAAGATATTTGGACCAACAAATGGATGGGGACATTATATTCCATTCTTTCTGATACTTTGCACCTTTTGAGCTAACCAAACGAGGAGGAAGGGCCAAGGACTTCACTGCTTTGTTATGGAACTAGAAGCCAGGCATTGCGCATTACCCAGGAGGACAAGGACGCCTGTATCTTCTCAAATCAAAGCATTTTTTATTTTCTTTATGTTCTGCAGCTCAGTTAAGGCCTCTGTGCAGGGGAGGCTACCAAAGCAGGTCTTTGAAACTGCTGTTTGTAGACGGTTTATTACAGTAAGGTTGTTCTAAGAAAAACTTACTGTTTGCTATACCATATTTCAGGTACCTTGGGAGAGTAATGATACAGTTTGCAGCACCTCATGATCAACTCAGAGAGAAAAAAAGAGGCTTTTTAAATTTTAAATTAAGGTGTTTGTCTTGCATTTGTATAATGACACATGATTACAGTATCATATAGGTTTAAGAACTTCAGGTAAGCAGTATAAAGGGTGGCACATCTTAAATACAAAACGTAACAGCTGGTTAGGCCAGAGGACTAGAAAACTTTTTTTTTTTTTGAGGGACAGGTAGCATACATGATAAAACTATATCCTGTAGATGGATTTTAAATGTGAATGTTTTGACCATTTTCATTTGTTTTCTCCCAAAGCACCGAAGGTGTTAACTTAGTTGAAATACATGAACAGATTAATGCATTTAAGTCAGGCACTGGATTATATGAGTATGGGATAGGACCTTGAAAGAAAGTCAAGCCTCGAGGACAGATGTGAGAAATGACTTTAGCAGGCCTGATGAAAAACTGGTGCACTCTTTGATTTACTCTGCCGTAACCCTGCCAAGATTACCACCAGATGCTACTCTAAGGCTGCAGGGCAGCGATACAGCCAAACCCTGCTCATGGCCAGCTGCTGCCAGGGCAAGTAGTCGTGCTCCTGCTGCTCCAGGTGTGCAGCCCCTGCTTAGGAACTGGCACTCCTCTGCCTACAGCGAGCCAATTCCAAGAGAGAAAAAAAAGAACCACTATTTTTTTTTTCTAAACTAACTTTCAGCTTGCCAGGCTGTGATCTGGCTGCTGCAGAGCCTCTGCAGTGTTAGGGTTGGCACAGGGAAGGGGCGGGAATGGCTGTTTTCTTGGTACCTGCCTGTGTACCTCAAGCCTCTCAGTCTGCCTGTGCCCATATGCACTGGAGATAGTTGTCTGAAACCAGTTAATTCCAGGTGTGAACTCCAAGGAGCACACTGTGGTTTTACCTCGGCAGAATTTGGCTTCCTGATCGGTCGCGACTGCCAGATTCTTCTCCAGACCGATGGCAATGAAGCAATCTCAAAAGAATGTTTCAGGCTCACAGAGAGAATAGTGGGAAGCTTATTTTCCAATCAGCACCTTCCTAAAAGTGCAAAAAAAGCTAACCTTGATACTAGCCATCATCACATGTGGGTTTTTGAAACAAGGGGACTTCATCATTGCTAATGTCTGAAGAAGCTCTAAGTCCTTTGTGTAACAAACAAGACTAACGTGATAGTCTCTACAGAACAATAATCTCTATATTTTTTAAATAGGTTGATGTTAAGCAAACAATAACTGTATTTGTCAAGGGAACAGGGAAGATATTTAAATAAGGATGTTATATTAAGAGCTGTGCCTTTTGTGTCACAGTGCAGTTTCAACAGGGAAATAAACCTCGGCTTCCCTTGAACCGAATAGGACAAGAAGTCAAGAACATACTCTGCCTGACATTTGTACCAAATAACAAGACTCACCATGTAAGCACACTGCCAAGTCTGGGCTAATAAGCCGAGGGTCTCAGCGGAATGAGCTCGCGTCTTTGCCAGCAGTACACAGTGTGAACATACCCTGTGGCACCAAGAGCTTGTCGTGTCTTTATCTTACTCCATTATCAACAGACTGGATCCCTGATCCATCTGCCTGTGGTAGTGACAATGCTTAAAAATATATATGGGGATCGTTAATAGAACATAATGGTGAAGTAATTTGCCTTCTTTGTGAAAAATGAAATAGTTTCACCTTCAGTCTTCTTGGCATGGGCTATGCAGTGTCTGAGCACATTTGGTGTATCATATATCTTAGAGGCCCCAGGCAAAGAAACGTCACCTGGTTGACATCATCAACCTCTGTCAGACAGACACATGACAAAGACACTGATCTACCCTTGGCAGATGGTTCTGAGCAGACATGGGTACAGAAACATGGGTATGAGGGCCTTCAGCCTTTTCTCCCCTCTGTGGTGTATGCTGTTCGTCGCATGAGGTAGTTATGTCTTTGAAGGCCTTACATCTATCCTCACCTTCCAAAAATGTGTATCAAATTAGGAAACAGGTGTCCAGTGAGTTCAAGTGCTTTTGCAGTTCAGAAGCATGTTAGCAGGTGTCACAGACCTGGAGTCTTCAGGACCATCAATCTCTCACCATTGCACCCAGGCCCCTCTCTTTCCTGTATGCTTAGTCCACAGCCAGTGGGTGGCATGCAGCCCACCAGCGTGTCCTTTTTCCTATGTTCCTCGCTCTTTCCTTTGACATATCTTCTCTTCCTCATAAGATAACTGGCATGTTTTGGCCACATGCTGAGTGACGGACAAAAAGGCACCCAAAAAATATGGAGTCAGCACATGCTGCCACTGCCTGACCAAAGCAGAGAATGATTTGTTATGATCAGCACACATCACACACAAACAGATAGGGAAACAGTACAAAACAACTGAAAGATTAATTAGTTTAAGTGTCTGGGAGGTGATGGAAAAGCAAAGTAAAGCCCGTCTCCTACACAGTAAAGAGTCAGTATAGACTAGTGTTTAAGGTGAGTTAAGCCTTATGTCTCCTTTTTATGAGGGGCAACGTCTCCAAATACTATAAAAGCTGCACTGAGGAATGGTGGGTGAAGGGGTCCAAGGACCAGAAAAACCTGATCTTTCGCTTCTGCTGAACAAAACTGTAAGAGAGAGGAGAAGACCTGAAGATTTACCTTGTCAGACCAGATCAGGCCTACCAATTTGCAGACAGTGAGACAGTGCCATGAATCATTTCAGACTTACAGAATTGTAGAGAACAAGGGATCCACACTGTGCTCTGTGAAATCTGACCTTTCTGCATTGTTTTTCTTTAATCCAGTGTCCATTATCTCTGCTGAAAAAAATATGCATGAGCTTTTATGTATGGCAACTGCACTGGGGGTGGTCTTTGAATTAGAAGGCATTTGCTCGCAGAGCTTGCAGCAAGTCACGCTGGCTGCAGGCTGCACAGTTATACTGGGAAAAAAAATAAGCAAACAGGAGACAAGAAGCATTCTCCTGCGTGGTTAAAGAGGACAAGTCTGTGAAAACTAGGAGGTCTGAAGAAAGACGTTTCTAATATTCAGGTGTGTTTCCTGTGAAGTGCCATCATTAACTGAGGGAAGCACCATACAACATTTTAAAGGTTTATTCTACAGGTAATGGGTCTATCAGATTTCAGTTCTCATGTTAGAGCTAATGAAATGCAGTCTTCATGATGGAGTAGCTAATAGCTGGCCAATTAAAATGCAAAATAATAATTCCGTTAAAACATATCAAATGAACAGAACAAAGAAAGGACTTTATGCAGGAGGAAAGTGCAGGGATCTCACTGAGAGGACCAGTTTCTACCGCAGCCAATGGAAAACATAATTATTGGGGTGTATTTAGCAACTAACAGTCCCTCCGCCCCACTGGAAAATGTTGTTTTTTTAATGATAAAAAATAACACAAACTTCAAGCAAAACAAAGAAGGAATTCTTAAATTAGTTGTTGTGTAGAGAATTTTGCTGCTTACAAAAATAAATAAATGGGCGGATTTAAGGTAATATTTTTAAAGTTATCAAATCGCATGCAGAGTATTTATTTTTAAACTGCATGGCTATAAAACACCAGATGTTGTACAATGAAGTAATGTCAGAAGAAGACTGGGATCTGTTGTCTATGAGGAACAGGCAGATGCTCACTTTTAGCAGGGGCATCTTGCTTGTAAAACAAGAAAGTTTGCTCTCAGTGCGAGGACACCAAACACTCTTCACGGCATTCAAGACATGTGTCCCCATCACCTGTGGGGTTTTGTTATTTTAAGCTTAATTATTACTCATGTGAAACAAGGAAGGAGGAGTTAAAAATACGAGTTTATGGTGGAAGAAGTAAGAGTTGTCTTATGGTAGGGATTAAGCGAAGGAAACGTTGCCTGTGGGATGAGCACGGCAGCCAAAGCCAAGAGGCCTTTGCTGTTTTGGCCGCATGTTGTCTTGATATATGGCTTAGGTCACTCTACTCTCTGTTTTACAAAAGAAAAATGGAAGTACAACAAAAAGATAGATTTTTCATTTGAGATGGAAAAAACCAAAACAAAATCTGATGTAAATGCAAAGTATCATATCATATATTGTGTTGGCTATAGCATAATTGAAGTTTGTGGCAGTTCATTGCTAGCCATGTAATACGCCAAGTCTGTTTTCCATGAAACTTTATGTAAGGATAGCTGGGCACAAAAACCCAATATAACAAGAAAGAAGCTACAGAAATATGGAGCTGACAATTTAATGGTTTCGTACAGCTCTAAATTTGGGTGGTATTAATTCACATAACATATCAAGTGTAGCTCAGTGTGCGCATATTTTGCATATCACAGCTTTATAGATCGAAATAATTGCAAATGGAAATTAATTCACCTTATCAATTTATCTCCATGTGCAATGTAAAAAATACAATTTAAATTGCAAGTGCGTATTTGCATAAAAGGAGATAATGTGATTTTAGCTGGATTTTTAAAAAATTAACCACAAAAATGAACACAGCTGTGTATGTAGGTTCTGATTTTAGTGTTTAGTGGACATGTGTTGGTGCTGCCAATTTCCAAAAAAAACCCCTTCTGTTTATAATTTTGCTAAAACCCATTTCTTCAGGCATATCAAAGTAGCTGTCCTCTTCTAGGACAAAATATAGAGCAAGGCTGAGGTTCAATATTGATCAGGTTTCAAAATTTGTCCACTCGAGATAAAAGAAAACAATACAAACATTCTATATTTCTTCACGTGAAATTTAATCTCACCCTGCTGGTCCATTTATCTACCAAAAACTCGGCAAAATTAAACAGACCAACCAAATCTTTCTCTTCCCTCGCTCTGGCATTTTACCTTTAGATGGGAAGCGAGTACATGAGAGGCTCTATCTGATAAAATCACTGTGTGCTACAGCAGCAGAAGCAGATTTTTAGTGAAAATTATGCTTGGGGGACATATCTTGGCAAGCAACAGCTCCCTGATGGAAATAGCATTTGGCATCAAAAGTTCTTTCACAGAAGGCCTCTGTACGTAGTTTCTCAGTTGTCGTTTTCAAAGGACTTTTCCTTTTGCTGGCTGTGCAGGTGCTGGGCTGAGATTACAGCCTGCTGTGTAAAAACCTGCCTCTCAGTTCTCACCCCCCGTGTCTGCTTCGTTGTCCTCATGTCTCGTCGTGAGCAGCCTGCAGAAGCGTTCTGGGCATTTTACCACTTGCTGGATCAGCAGATAACTCCAGGTCTTTGTTGTCTTGTGTCTGCAGTATAATCAAGTAACAGTAGTTTTGGGTCTAATACAGTTCTTTTGGACAGTGGATCCAGCCAGTATGATAAATAGCAGTCTTATACTGGTGAAAATAAGCTTAACAATTTTTTATTAGTACGAATGCGTTCAATTTAGGGATTTGTTTTTAGTTGGACAGAAGGCAACAAATGCTGTACGAAATTGCTTATAAGTATGGATGGAGATTATTTGTTTAAGGAGACAGCAGCTCTCTGGCATTTCGTTAGTTTTTGTGAATTATGATAGCAGCAAATGACCTAAATTGCATTCATGAAATAAACTGATAGTTTTCATCAATTGTTAACAGTCAAAGCTCCATTTTTTAACATGTCGAGTTGTTATGAGCAAAGCTGAGAAATAGCTGATACCCAAGTGCAAGACTCTACTGACAGCCTCTGAACTCGGTATCTTGTTCTCCTGCATCTCTTTGGACTTTCTTGGTTTATTTGCTTGCTATTAGTAGTTTTCTGGATGTGAGAGTTGGAAGTCGTAAAGAGTAAATGAATTAAGAGACAAGCAAGCAGGAGGTCCTAAAAGATAGCTCCAGGAGATATTACCTACTCCATTCATTTCAACCCAAGGTTACACAGCCTGGATGAAGTTGATAGCAATGTCCTTTTTCACTAAAAATTATATGTATGTTTTTATACATTCACAGAAATGTATGCATTAACATTTCTGAAATGGGCAGGGCATCCATTATACCTCCAAACCTGTTAAGTCGAAGCAACACACACAAAGGTAACTGTCTCTCATACAGAAAGTACAGATAGCATGATGTCATTCAGTAAGGTAGACTAAACAATCTGTCTTTTTTAGATAAAAACTATAAAACCTTTAGAAACATTTACTGTATCAGGTATCTGATGAAAATTACAGTAATAAATCTGAGATGTTTTAGAAACCATATTCCCAGGACAATTACAGAATGCCCCAGGCATTTGCTGTCTGCCTGCTATTAGGCAGAACATGTTTGCACCATGTTTCCTAAATCCAGATTTCGCAGCAAGGAGTGTTTTCTTCTAGCAGCACAGCAGTGAATTGCCTAAACAAAATGAATGACATAAAAATCTCAAATTGAGAGTTTGGTATTTCAGTGGCAAAGACATAATAGTTAAAGAAGATGTCTGCATTTGCTCTTTTTCTTGGTTTAGCAAAGCAGATTCCAGATTGATGTTTAACAAATAACCCGTGTGGTACATGCTTTTTAGCAACCAAGTAATAAACAAATGTAAAGGCACGTATGAGGAAATCAGCTGTAGGTTGTTAGAGCAGAGCCTATAACATCTGCTTGCTACCAGAGATGCCACAGGGCTCCAGCTCTGAGCGTGGTACGTGGCGGATTAACGGGCTTTGCTGTGTCAGTGGCTGAGCCTTTCCAACAACCCCTTCACCATCTTCTGTGCCTTCTCCCGGTAGAAGAGCCAAACTCATCGCGTCACATTCGGCATGAATAGTCCAAGCCATAACTCAGCTACAAGCACATTGTGAACTTTAAAAACGCAGAGTCGCTGCTCTGCCAGTTAGAGTTTTGGGAGGGCAGCCAAGGTACTGCAGGGCAGTTTAGATGGAGTTACTGCAATTAAATCAGAATTCAGCCAGAAATGGATGCTTCTTAATTCAAATGAAAAGTGATTACCAGGCAAGTAAGTGAGGTTTTCACCAGTTTCAGTTCAGACCATTAAGCCTTTTTTTTACCTGCGTGGAAACAAAAAGCTTGGCATCTAATAAGAGCTCTGGCTTTTTTCCTTAGCCGAGCTCCTCAAAATCAGATTGTATTTTTTTTCTTGGTAACATAAGGGGCTCCCAAACCCTAGTGCATTAATTCTCTGCTCAAATAATGTTTTTCAAGTCACACTTCTTCTTCAAGCATATAACTTCATTGTTTCTTTAGATTAAATGAATAACACTGCCACCTTATTTTTGGACTTTTTAGTTACCTATTGAATTGCTGGAGAAAAATGCAGACATTGATTCAGGAACCAGAATAATTCTGAGGAATATTGGCTCAGGAAGTTCACGTTTTGGACAGTTCATAGTAAACAAACTATTTTCTCCAAAAGTTACAAAATTCTCCAAAGAGAATGAAACTGTAATGCATTTTAATTAATGTTGTGACCAGAATTTCCGAACCTCATCCCACATTTTTACACAAATATTTGTACTATCTAGCCATAAACTGACTTTATTAAACTAAATAAGAAGCTCCATACTCCATCTTACAAACATTTATCTATAAATTAATCAGATTCTGAGCCCAAATAAGGCCGAAGCACTTGAAGTAGTAAGATGAACTTTTTAAAGGTCATTTTTCATGTTTTAAATTGATAAGAAAGATTTTCAACCTTTTTTTTTTAGGAAAAAAAAAGGGCAAGATCTCTTAGGTATGCCAGTGACCATGGCACCTCACATCAGATTGTGAATGTTCTATGTTGTCCTTGTGGGATATCAATCACAGGACACATCAACAAAAAGTCAGTAAAGGAGAGTCTTCCAGGAGTGAGACATCTGGTTCTTTGGCAGCCTACACAGACTTTATATTGCCAGCTTTAAATTGGGCCTTTGAGTTTGCCACATGCTTTAGCTGATGATGGGCTGTCTGGACTCCCATGTGTTCCTGGTCACAGGAGCTTTAACATTTAATGCTTTGGCTTATTCCTCTCCCTACTCTCTTTTGAGAGGATCTCCACACGGGTAAAACATTGCACTCAGCCCTTGTCTTTAGAGCTTACAACATTTCTCCTCTAAGCCTCTAAATATGCATTTCTGGTTGGGTTTCTAAGGACTGGGACAGATTTACTGAACTACAAGAATTACCATCCTGAATATTCCTGTGCATCACCCAAACTTCTACACTTGCAGACATTCAAAAGAAGTGATCAGAAGATTTCCCAACCACAAGATCATTAATACATCCATTGGTTGCTCAGAAACTTCACAATTGCTTAATTTAGTAAACTGAGTCTGAAGTTTAAATAATAGTTTCTAGCTTGATGTTGGTCTTGATTCTTATAAATCTATCACTAGGGGAAGTCAGCTGGAGGAATTGTGTTTGTCAGTTGGGAAAATGAGGTCTAGGATCAAACTGGGCATGTCATCTGAAACACAGATTGTAAATAGTCTCATTTATGTGTATCTTGATCTAAAGTATTCTGCAAAGAAGCCCGCTACTGCTTTTAGAACTAGATGGAAGCTGCTGTTAGGGAGAAAAAGAATATCTCTTGGATATTAAACCCTAATAGAAACATTAAATTGCTTAAAAGAAGGATCAGTTTCTGAATTTAGTGAGCTAGGAAACAGAGGAATTGAGATGGTTCATTCTTAATCCATTCCATTTGTGTATTGATTACAGCTTCCTAGAACTCTTGTCCCTACAGATGACACTTCAATGTGGATACGACATATCTGCTCTCCTGAATGGTCCAGGGCCATCACATCGTCAGGCCTTCTGGAGCCACGGAGCCAGTTATATTCATACTGGTGTTAAGAATCGCCTTTTTTTTTTTTTCCTGCTCTGATGATGCAATCAAGAATGTCTGGTAATCTGAAATGTCATGGAAAATGCGTCTCCACTGTGAACCTGTATACTCAAAACCAGCAGATAATGCCTTTGTTTTCGTGTACTCATAATTTCTTATGCTTCTCTGCACAAACTGTTTGAATACTCGAAGTCAGCACGGTCTGGGAAAGCAGAGAAGCGCGAGCCCCGGGGACTGCAGTTGGCAGTACGCTCTGGCTCTGTGCGCTATTTATCACAGGCATCACTGGCTTCTCCTGCACCTCGGAAAACTATTAAACACCAGTATGTTCTGCTGAGTGACAGTCAAGTATTTTCATACGAATGCCTTCTAACCTCTATAGACAGACCTTCTTCACCAATTGTATTCGCTATAAAGATGCAAAAACTCCTGTCTTCATGCCAGTGCCTCTGACTGCCCACCTCTTCATGTCCAGATTCCCATTTTCTACTTCTTCACGTCTCTTTCTGCTGAGCCCTGTCGCCAGCCTTTCCCCTCACTGCTCTCAGGATAGTGATGCTCCCACTCCTCTTCCAATTTAGTGCTCATTTAGAAATCACTACTGCCCTCTAACCTTAGACCAGTGATGGGCCACACGGCAAGTTTTTAAATCTTTCAAAATCTGATATTAAAACATCTTGCCATATTACTAACTATGCTATTAAACTGACTTAAAAACCATTACAATAGTTTCACTTACAATATTGGTATCAAAGGGAGCATAAATAAAAGAGCTTCTGCTTCTTGCCGCGTTTTCACTGTGAGCAGCAGTGGGACAAGGGGAGTCAGCAGCTACTCTGCTCTTCAGAAGATGCCCAAAGGCAAGTTTTAAGTGTTGCTCATTAAGTGTGAGCATTAAGGAGACTTTTGCATCCAAAGTGACAGCAAATGGCAAGCGAGCAGCCGTGGATCTGGTGCATTTCTGTATTATACTGTATTTATCTGGTCATGCGTGAGAGCACAGTCATTTACAACGGTAATAACACAGCACCAGGATGCCACTTACTGCTGCGGCAAACTGTATCAAGCTCTAGCAGATTACCAGGCTTCCTGCAGACAAATAGCACCCAAATATTCATCTACCCAGGGAATTAGGCATCTGCTCACTTTAGCTGCAGAACTGATCCTCTAAGATCTATCAAGTCACTTAGTAAAATCCATCACTTTTGGCGCAGACTTCCTGATTTAAGGCTGACTTTTATGTTACTCAGAAATAGCTAAACATGAATACTGGGAAGAAGAAAGAAGCTAAACACATTGGAATTAGTAGTTAAACTTCTACAGCACTTAATTTTAAAAGTTAGACTAATGGCATGAGATTTTAAAATCTGTAAGAACAGAGAATTTATAGTTTTGCAAAAGACCTTTAGAAAACTATGTTCATACATAGCTGGATCATTAACATATTTTATGGAGAAGTTTAGAAGAAGATTGCTTCAGCTTCATTGGCACTTGCTTAAAACTGTAATATTTCACATAAGAGTCTAATGTAGGACTGAGAAAGCTTATTTTACACATTTAAGCGTGTGCTGACTCTGATAGCACTCAAATCTCAAAACTTGTGTAGCGTAGTGCCCCTGTAGGCAGAAAACATCTGTCAAGTAGAGCTGGTAAAAACAAAAGTTACTCTGGGTGTTTCTTGGTGAAATTGGCCTTCAACAGAACAGAAATTTCTGAGAGAGTTTTTCCAGGCTTTCACTGACCCCAAAAAAGAGACAGCATAGATGTTTAATATATTAAACAAAAAATCTTCTGAAAGGTAAATAGGTTGACTTCTTTCTTATTATTTCTCTGGAAATAACTAAATGTTCTGAGTAGTTTTTGGCAAATCAGGATTTACTTCAAGTATGATGGAAGTCTGAAGGTGTAACTTTGCTCACCAGAAAACAGGATGAATCGTAGCTCGTGTGTTAATGACATGGGTTTTAGTGGGAAAAAAATGTTTTCCATAAGCAGTAGTATAGAATATAGACCCTCAAAGACAGTGGTCTTCTGTAGGAAAAAATGCCCTCCACTAGTTATAGTACCTTTGGTAAATTTAAAGTATGACTTGAGACGCTCTGATAAAAAAGATGATGACCTTTTGACCCATGCTATCATTCAAAGAATCTCAAAGCAAATTTATACCGCATATGTCTTCCAGAAGCACCTCAAGAAGTATTTAAGGAAATTAAAGTACTTGAGGTGTTAAGGAAAGGGAAAGGGAAGGGAAAGTACGCTGAGATAGGTATGTGGTAGTCATTCATTTAGTACTTCTTTATACATTCAGTCATTCACTATGTGTTTCTTAATGTTCAAGGTTGTAGTCCTTGAACTGAAGTTCTACCTCAGAGCTTTCTATTTACAAAAAACAAACAGAAAAAGTCACTGCCTTTCTCGTTTTACTTTCACGTTTTTCAGCAGTTCCTTATTGTTGTGCGGAAAATGCCTTACCCAGCTTCTACTTGACATCATTTTGATGTGAACGTTTCAATCTGCTTCTTCCTTGCATTGTCCACTTTCACTGTGTGCTGTTTCGCAATTGAGTGGTATTAAAAAGCCTGGAAAATTACTACAATAAAAAATCTAAATATTTTTAAAATTTAATATTTATTAATTTAAATATTGATATTATATTGGTGCTATTTAGACTACTAATAAGATTTAATAACATCACCTTTGCTGTTCTTATAAAAAGATAATAAAAAGCAGGTGATGTGGGATTTATTTTCCTGTACAGCTTGCAAAGGTTCATCCTCACCAGAAAAGGACTTAGAAAAGACTAGCTTGACTTTTCACCATTTTCACAAAATCAAAATGCTAAATGTGCTAGATGAGCTAAATGTGAACAGTGAGATCTAAAACTAGACCTTTTTTTTCTTTTTTTTGCTTGGGCAGATGGGCAGATCTGAACAGCTTTATTGCAGCACTCACGACAAGCACTTTATGCCTGTATTAACAGACCATATAAAATACTTAATTGCCATGTTACGCACAGCTATATGGATCTGCATTAGTCCGACATTCATAGTATAACCTAATCATCACTAGTTATCACTAATCTTGCTACAGCCTCTTTTATGAGGTCAGAAGACTGTTACTCCTTATTTCTTGCAGACTGCGTTAGTACGGATCATTCCCAATCCCAGAGCCCCTTTCTGCCCCAGAGGAACAGTCCATGCCAAGTTTCAAACTAAAACTGAACAGTGAAAACAAACAAACAAAAGTCCTTAAAATACACTATAGTGAGGATGTTCCTGTGACATGGTAAACTCCCTTCACTATATCATGAAGACCAGGCACCTGAACAGGAGTTTTCACACACTGCCTGGTTTATATCCATGCTATTCTGGGCTGCTGAGTCCTTCTGTTGGATTTGAAATAGAAAAGTTTTAATTTTATCTCCATGCAGAATGAGAAAGCTTCTGGAGTCTCCCATAATTTCCTGCTCACCTGAAATTATCGTCGTTGTCAAAGGGTGTTTCGGGTGTACGCTGTTATTCCAATGTGCTTCAGCTCAGTGAACCTTGTGGTATCACAGGGAGAACCTTGGTGTTAGCGGCTTTATTGAGTATTACATTCTAAGCGTACAATCAAGGTATTTTTAAACAGAAAAAAAGGGTTAAAATGTTGCTATGAGGGCTGTATTGCAGAAAGATTTATTTGCCCAGGTAAGGTAAGTATCTTTTAAATGACTACCAATAATGGACTTATGAACTGCAGGGCAATAAACGTCCTGCAATAAACATTTTGCCCTAACAACTGCACATCACAGATGTCGGCAGATGTGAAACCTCAAGACCAGATTCTGAGTTTATGCAAGCAGGTGTCACTCCATTGACTTGAATAGAACAATGTACTGTATATGAACACCAACAAAAAGGAAAAGAACACCAAGTTCTTCTGGAATACAATTTAAGAAACAGTTTTCTTATTTAAATGTGAAATATAAATCTTGCTTCTTACAGTCATAAACACAGATTGCCAAGAAATTACGTATCAGCCTCACAATTCAGCTGTAATATTCAGGTGGCATTTATTCCTTGGTGAAGTATTTTACCTCACTTTGGTTAGGTAAATGACCTCACCAAGCCCTGTTAATTGATTCATTGCCTATTAATCCTTATTTGTCAGCCATATTTTAAAAATATACATTTATCTTGTGCTAATGAGGAACAGGAATAAAAGCCATTCTCAGCTGATTCAAGGAAGCATGTCAGAATGTGCAGAGTGCTTGGGTTACTGTGCAAAGCTCAAAATAAAATGCTCAAAGCAATCATGTCCCTGGAATCAGAGAACAAGCAAGTTTGGGTTCCTTAAAGGGAGGAAGAGGGCAGTAGAACAGCCCTAAGGTAAAGCAGCCAGAGGAAGAGAAGATATAATAGCTTGACTATATTGTGCTCGAGACTGTATTGGTTCTTCTGCAAGTATTTCACTGTGTAGATGACAGAGAGAGGACTTCCAGAGGGTGATTCGTATCTTTGGCGGTCTGAACAGTCTTGAGATAACCACCTCTCGTTATGGACTATATAGGGTTGGGTGGCCTAGCACGATGTGGAATGGACCTGGGCCTGTAACACAGCTTTAAAAAAGTTTAACTACTAATTCCAATGTGTTTAGCTTCTTTCTTCTTCCCAGTATTCATGTTTAGCTATTTCTGAGTAACATAAGTAACATATGACAAAGTTTTTTTTAAACTATGTTTAAAAAAGTTCAAGAGGTGCTTTGCCAAGATACCGGCCGAAGGTCATTCTTTTTATGCAGTACCTCCTCTCAGCAATTCAGATTCAGTTTTGGGGCTGGCCTATTCGTGATACTGTCACGATACAACAAAATTGTTCTGTCTATTCACATCACTCTGCTAGAAGCTGAGAGAGTGTTACCGTACTGCTCAGGGAGGACCTAAGGAGTTGGTCTCATTTTCAATTGTACTGAAATTACGACAAGCTAGATAGGTGCAGTTAAGCTAAACATTATTATTGTAACCACAGCCAGACTTACCATTTTTTTGCTTCTAGAAATCTTAGTGTGGCATCCTCTAAGGTCAGGATATTTGTAAACTAAGAGGTACAGAAATTTATGTAGGATTCCACATCATCTGGGCCAAACAACTATTAATACAATAAAGAAGTAAATCACAAGATTTTACCTCCATAATTATGCAACATGTATCTCCAATATTCCCTTAAGTCAGAAGTGATTTTTTAGATAACTGACACAGCATTAATCTAGTGGAGAAAAAAATATTTCTCAAGCAGCTTATGAAAATTGCAAAATGTAATTGCCTTAATGGCCTGTGCAGCTGCCTTACAGGAACTGTCTTCAGAGAATAAAAAATTTCATTGCCACTGAAATATTTATTTCAGTTTGATTTTGTTTTTTTAATTTGTATTCTGTATTTGGTGTGCTTTGGTTTTCTTCAGCGCTGTAGGCTGCATTTTTCAATGATATTACAGGATGGCACGTCAGTTTTGTGCGAGATACTCAGGACTGGTTTGTGCCATGAGGAAAAAGAATAAAAGAATTAGTTTTAGAAAATCGAAGGAGAGTCAGATTGCATATATGCGTATCAAGTCTAAGTTCAAAGATTTAGATGCATCAAATTATGCATAGCTATCTTGTTTATATGTGTGACGGTGTTGTATGCTTCCTTCCCATTCATTGCCTGCTGTTAAGTGAGACTGCAAACTTGTGAACCGCTATAAACATGTTTAAATTTAGCACCCTGAAGTCTTTTTCGTCCAGACACATATTTAGGTATGTGCAAGAACCGTGACATGTGTTATGACGTCTTTAGGGCTTAACACTGTCTTACAGAATCATAAAATAGTTTGGGTTGGAAGGGACCTTCAAAGCTCATCTAGTCCAACCCCCCCTGCCATGAGCAGGGACATCTTCAACTAGATCAGGTTGCTCAGAGCCCCTTCCAGTCTGGCCTTGAATGTCTCCAGGGATGGGGCATCTACCACCTCTCTGGGCAACCTGGGCCAGTGTTCATGTGCCTGCACAGGACCTCTCACAAGAAAATACTGAATACGACTTGTAGGAATGCACAGCCCTGAGGAGCGTTTGCAGTCATCTCCTGAGCAGAGCTCTCTTGGGGCACCTTTCATTTTCTGAAAGGAGCCTGGCCAGGAAGCCCCTCCACGCTAATTCTTCCCCACTACTTACTCTGCGTTACTTATCAGTTTCGTTTGGGGTATTTTTTTTAAGCTTTTACTTCTGACACTGAAAACCAAAACATGCTGGATCCACCTGAATGAACAATAAAATCTATGTCAGCCCATCTTAACAAGTAACTGGCCAGCACAAACATCAGTCCTACTCATTGCAATGTTGTGTGGGTAGTCTGCCCCTGAGAAACATTGTGCCAGGCTGCAACTTAAATTTATGGCTATAAAAATGCATGAGAAGGGTAAAATGTCATATCCCAGTGGGCTAGGCAAATGCAAACGTGCTGAGTCTTGCACAGCCGTTACGAAGGAGGCCCCGCGTCCATCAATGTGAGCCTGGGTGGCTTCCACAGCCCAGCTCCTACGTACAGCTGACCTTAGGCTTTCCATGGGTGCATCTGAACGGCCCTTACTGATGCTTAAAACCGCTTTACTTTTTAAAAAAACGAACAAGGAACAACAAAAAACTCACTTTCTCCCTCCCCTAAAAAAACCAACCAAACAAAATCCATTGTGTTCAAAATGGAGGTTATCAAGACAAAGGCACTTCTACATGGCTATTGTGTGGATTTTCACAGCCTATAAAATGAGTAATGAAGAAGAAAACATTTATGATGATCACATTAAACACACTCTTTGGCTGTTGTTTATTTAATCCACTGATACATACAAATACCTCTTAATGTTCAGACCCCACACACAAGGGTACTGTTAATTTTACTGATGCGTGAGGTGACATATATATTTACACGCAGGTCCTAGGTTTGGCTCCGCTAGAATACCAACAAGCATTTTCTATCTTTATTCTTGTCTAATCTCATTTACGCTTTTTCCAAAATACTGCTAGCGGTTCTGCAGGCAGTGACCCGTCCAGCTGCTGCTGTGAGCACTGAGTGTGGCAGGGAGGACACTCTGCCCGTACCCGGGCCAGCAGCCCCAGCGCTCTAGGGCGCCCGGTTCCTCCCTTTGGGCAGATCATCACGTAACTCCTATGGTATGAGAAAAAAATGGCATGAGGTATAAAAGGACGTAAAGCTCATATTTCCAAACAAAAAGGCTCAGGCAATAAGTTGCCCGAAACTAGATTAAATGGATGCATAAACAAAAAGACTATATGCATCCATAAAGCTATGTGGAGCAGCCGGAACAGGTGTTTTCTTGTTTGTGTGATAAAAGCGTCTCACCGTGGAAGATTTCTAAACCTCATCTCTAAATTCATCGCCAGGGACAAGTGGTCCTCAAGAGAGGACATGCTGTGAGTCACAAGGTTTCTCTTTGTCGTACTACGTCTAGCTCCAAAATGTTAAACGTTCACATTAAAAAAAAAAGAAAAAAAAATCTGATTTTATCTGAAAATTATGAAAATGTTAACATTAAAATCTGTTATAGTTAGTAAAACAACATATCATGCTGCAGGCACATGCACACCTAATTTGCCATCACAGGTAATTGGATTGATTTCAGTAAAGAAAGATGGTTCAGTAAATACACCGCAAATTGAAGTATATATGGTGCAGAATTGGAGCTGCACTTTTCAGTGTGTAATTCTTCAAAGCTCTAGATTTCTGCGACACAACTAATTAGAAACTGAAAATTTTTCGTGAAAATTACTTCTCTCTCCTCCTGCATCACACATTTGATTTCCATGTTCATAGAAAGTCTAAGTAAATATTTTTATTTTAATGTTTATTTCAAAATTACTTTTGAAAGTTGACTTAAAGAAAACCCATTACGTAATTAAACATCCAAAAACATTTCCAAATTTTTCAAAACATTTTATTGCACAAACCCTGACAATGCTAAATGGAAAGTGCATTTGACAGGATTTGTGTATATTGGTTCCCAACGACGTCGGCTGCTTCTGGTGCACACACAGACTCCCATCGGTGACGTGCACCTTGCGTCATTTTGCAGGGAAACGATGGTTGAACGCGTTGAGGTGCAGGCACTCGGGATTCAGCCTTAAGCCAAAACACATCGAGGTTGTGCCTTAAACTGGGAAATACTCCCACGTATAGCTGTAGCTTTTGCAGGCAGCTCAACTCACTGCTCGGTCTACTTGTCTTATCGGTCTCTTTATTCAAGGCAGTTGGTAGAGAGCAAAAATGACACTGTGTACCATGGAGACCAACTATCTGGCGTTTTTAACTCAAAGACCCTTATCGTACATCTCTGCTTTATATATATTTAATCCACTCCTTTCCTGCAGTATCATTTTCAGCTGATGGGAAGATATTCTGCCACAGAGACTGTTCGGCGACAAATTTGCAAAGACCATTTCACCTTGCTCTAGGTGTGCAGGGTTTCGTCTTGCTGAGGGACTCTTCTCATTTGTTTTTCTCAGAGATATTCTACCTGGGCACAAAGTTTTACTGTCCCAGGTCAGCATCATCACCCTGTTGGTGTCCCTGTGGGGAAAATAAGAGGGGTCCCTGTGAGACTCAGTCATCTGCTGTTGTACAATTTAGCAGTTTGTATCATGTTCCTGGGCTTAGTGCTTGCAAATGTGTGATTTCTTCTTTGAAATAACATACTGAGATAATGAACAGTTCAGCACCCAAGTCTCTATTACCCTTATCTCAAACACAGGAATAACTGATCATCCTGTCATGAAAAAAGAAACCTGCTGCTCTTTTTTCTTGCTTAACCTAGCAAGAATGAAGAGGTAACTCCCTTGAAATCAATGGAATTACACCAGTGTACTGCAGTGACACTGGCAAAAAGAGAAGCAGACCGAGGGTTTTCCTTACTACACTCAGTAAATTTGGTATTTTTCCCAGTTTTGTAATCTATGGATCCTGTCTTCCTGCAGAACTGTGGAGAGGCATGTCCTGTTCTTCCTTTATATGTATGGTGGCGTTGAATGCGTGCTTTCGATGAATTAAAATACAAAATCACTCTGTGGAAGCAAACCGAGTAATAAAGCATCGCAGAATAGTTTGGGGAAATTTAGCATGCTGCAGACATCTCAATGCAACAGTATGTCATGCCATAACCTTTTTTTTTTTACTCCATAAATATTTTCATCCTTCTTGCTGTAACTTGCATAAATGAATAAATACATAGAAAACACTAATGATAAGTCCTAAATTAAAACTAAGCTAACCATCTTGACTTTTATTTTTTAAATATGTATGAGGCAATTCCTCTGATCTTTTTTTTATACACTTACAAACTCACACACTACCAGTTATTTGTGTTTCTCTGGCAAGTACAGTAATGAGTATAGACATCCTCCTGCTAATGCTGAAAGCCTTTATACATTCATGAGAGCTTGAGGATCAAGGTCTTAGATTGAGCTCAAGAGATTGCCTATCAGGAATAGCAAAATACTTCCAGACTTTGTCCCATTCAGCAACAGGAATAGCTTTATGCTTTTATCCCTCATTCTCTGTGCCTGGAGTTATCATTACTTACAAAAATACAAATACAATTTATCCCCAAATTACTTCTCAAGTTATTTATTCCAGGAAGCTTCTAGGCACGTATTAGAAAAACTTGATGGACTTAATAACTGAAGTAAAATAACTAGGATGAAATTCAATAGTTCAAATCTAAAGATCATACATAGAAGAATTTCTCCTACAACTGCAAATCCTTGGGTTGGATTAAGGAGAAAAAAAAATAGCAATGTAGCATTCAGCCATAGGATGACTGTGATCTCCAGTGTATTAGGACCGTAAAATTAAGATGGTAGGAGAGGAGACTTTTCAAAGGAGTAACAAAGTTTACACAGCACTTTTTGTCCATGTTCGAAAGCAGAAAAGCAGGGACAGGTACAGAGAAGTGTGTGTCTGTAATAGAAAACAGGGCTTGAAGAAGCCTGCTCCATTTCTTGGCATGGTGTATATGGTTCTCCCTATACGATCAAGGGCAAGCAGTGGAAACTGAGAACTGCATGGCAAATAAGACCTACGGACCACTGGAGGTTTGGTATCTTTCGAGGCTTAGAGATGATCTCTGACAGTGCCTGTGACACCATTGAAGTCTATTGGGTAAAAGCACAATATTTCAAGACTTAAAAGGAGTTGTAGAATTTTGTTCTTTACCTTCTGTAGAATGTGTATTTACTGCTTTGCCTCTGTGGTCCCTGCATTGCTCCCGTTACTGTAGCCATCTGGAAGCTTAAAAGTCATGAATGTATTTATTGTCTCACTACTCCCACAACTGGAACAGGCTGTCCAGGGCAGTGGTTCAGTCACCATCCTTGGAGGTACTTAAAAGACGTGTAGGTGTGGCCCTTAGAGACGTGGTTTTGTGGTGGAGTTGGCAGTGTTAGGTTAATGGTTGGACTTGATCTTAAGGGTCTTTTCCAACTTAAATTGTTCTATTTTAACTTTGAAAGATGCTATCAGCCCCATTTATAGGAGTGGGGAGCTGAGCCATGTTTACACTCTCAGCTAAGCACAGCTCTAAGCCTAAGCTTGTCCATCATGCTTTACAGGGAAGTATGGATTTAGCTACAGAGCCAGGCTGAATGCCTTGCTTTTGCGAGCACCCATGCGTCAAGCACATCTGCCAGAACAGAGCCCAGACTCAGGCTCTTGCTCAGACTGTTGGAATGGATGGGGCAGAGAGGGACCAAACAAACCAGTCCACCACCAAATATCTCTAGCCAAATACAGTGTGTAGTTTTTACAACTGATTGGCAGCCAGCAATGTGGATATAAAGCCCATGGAGCTCAGTATAAGAAACCTTCTGCGTCTGCACTTAACCTCGTTTGTAGATACCTGTGGTGTTTTGCTCATGGTCTTAAAGGAGGTTGGAGCGTGAAAAGCCTCATGTAGGCTTCTGTCACCAAACCATACACACCTTCAGCCTTCTGTTCTTGACATCTGAATTCTGTACAACCCTCTCTCAGGCTTGGTGTTTCTTTGATTTCACTGAGGTCAAGGGCAAATCTTCTGGACAGAATCCCGAGATACTTAACTTGGAAATTGTTGCTGCAATTGTCTGCAAACATACATGAAGCTTAGGATGAACCGAAGCAACTTTAAAGTTCAAAAATGCTTCTGTGTGAACTTCTAGCATGGAGGAAGGTTGGGGCTGCCGGCAGATGCAGATTGTGGACTAGACCCTGGCCTGAGGTTTAAGCTAACTGATCAGGACATGGATAAACTATGGGACATGACATGAGAAATTGCTGGATATGATAATGTGAGAAGCTGGCAAAAATTTCAGATAGCATGGTGAAGGATGGCTGGATCTTGCAGAAGGTAAAGGAGGAGTTATGTAAGAAGTGGTTGAATTTTTCAGATGATTGAAGGGGAGCAGTGGGGACATTTTGCGGACAACAGTACCTAGGTAACCATATCAGTAATACCATATGAGGCTGAGATTACCTATACATACTGAATTTGGGTACAGATGTAGCAGATCTGGGATCAATGAGGAAAAAATAATTAGTGCTGAATTGTTTATTTGAGAGGAGATGGATGGAGAAAGCAAGGTATAAGCATAGTGAAAGGGATAGTCAAGAATGGGACAAGGGATAAAAATACATACAACTGATGTAATCAGGTCTGGCCAGGGGCACTGGCTGGGCAGCTCCGTGCTCGATCACCACAACTTAGTCAGAGCAGTAAGCCAAATTCCTTGGGTCAAAATGGGCACATCCCACATTTTTGCATACTTTAATCCTGCACAGGTAGCTCCAGGCCTCCTTTTCATCTGCTTTCCTTCTTTGGACAGTTGGAACTTAAACTGGAATTTCTGTAGACATTGACCTTTCCAGACCATCTGTCTCCAGAATGAAGCTGTTTAAAGGAAGAGTTCTAGTAATCTAGTATTAGTTTAGTCCCTAAAGTTTCCTGCTTGGGTAAAGTAGGAAACCCTTTTTGTACTTAAAAAACATCTATCAAACTCAGATGTATCATGCCTGGAAATTAGTGGGCATCTTGCACGTAAATACACTTTTCAGATAAGTCATCTGTGCTATACTGATAAATATCATACAATAACATATTTTGCTTCCTCAGAATTTTTGCCTACATTACCAAAGCAAATCTTTTTCATTCACAATCATAGATAAGCTAGCTCTTCATCACTTTTCCTGTCTTAATAACTAAAAGGCAGAAACTATATATGATGCTATCTAGAAAACACAAATGCCATACTCTTCTGTTTGAGTCAGCATAAAACACCAAATCAAAAAAATAACCAAAACACCACATTTGAATATTTCCTAACATTTGGACTAGAAGAAGAATTTAGCAGAGAAAAGGGAATGAAGCAATCAATCTTTCATCACAAGTGATATCTGATGGCACATTGGGAATTCACAAGAGGCTTTCATGCTGCATCATTTTTCAGATGTGTCTTTCACTGTGTTACTAGTTCCCAAGACCTAATGAACCACTTAAGTGCAGCAGCTATGGCTTTTCTCAAGAACTATAATCCCTCCTCTACGATTAGGAATGGATGCTTGTAAGTGGGGATTTAGTTTCTTTCAGATTTTTCCTATAGGTATTTGATTTATAACATAGCATTCCTCAAACTGTGTTTAAAATACTTGTAAAGCCTTTGTAAACATACTTTTATTGAATTCCATGGAAGAGGAGAGAGCTGATTAAGGTTCACATTAGTCAGGAAAATAAAACAATAAGAAGGATTTTCCTGAAGGAAATGAGGAATTTACGTAAATGCAGTTCATGCATGTGACTTCAGCAGGGAAGTTTCATGAGAGAGAAGTACTGAGTCCATCAGGAAAGAAGTTGTGTATGTGCTGCAGAACGGTTTCATTGAATCCATCTGGTCTGTTCATAGATGAGCTAAAATTATGAAGTAAATAGAAAAAAAGTAGATGAAAACAGCCAAAGAAATAAGCCCACAGGTTTTATTCCCCAGTGGAGGTAGGAATATCACCCTTCACAAGCCCAAGTAGCATATTCTGTGTTTCAAAAGCATCTGTGTAGTTTTTCATGCTGTTCTTGAAAATATAAGGGGGTAATGGAGGAAACAAAGATCATCGCATGCCAGTGCCAGCCAGCAGCTGGTCATCCGTGTTGCTCAGAGACAAGGCTGTCCCTGGGGACACTGGTGGTCTGGCTTCTATGCTCACCAGTCTCATCTGGTCAGTTCATTTCATATTGCTTGTGTATTGCTCTCTGCAAAGGCTTTCAACTGTGTTTACACAAAATTCAAATAATCTCACTAAATCCTAGCTTTAAATTCCATTAGCCAAGTTGTTAGTGGTAAATTGAAAGCTTGTCCTGGTCGATGTAAAGTTCTATATTCGTTTCTACAAAATAGATCTCATCTTGCTGTTTGTTTGGAAATATATATATATTTTTAAAAAGGTTTACAGCCATTATGGTTAGAAAAATAATCTTGCTTGTATAAACCAGCAGAGTGCTGACATATGTCTGCAGGCAAGACAATATGAACCAACTTTCCCTAGACGTATACATGATGACTTGATTCTTCCTCCTCAACAGCTAGACGTGAGGGAGGGCAGGGACCTCATTGGGGTGGTTCTGAGTGTTTGGAGTACAGCTGCCATTTATCAGCCACATTAGTCCATGAGCTGGTAGGTTTTGTTGTTGGCTCTTAACTACTGGGTAGGCTATTGGATTTCCACCCTAAATTCAATGGGTATGCATAGTGTTTAAGGTAATCATTTGATTTCTTCAGTGTGAAGTGTATCTAGGAAAGCTGTAAAGCTAAAAAATAACCTTAGGACTGTGTTCTTTGACTGGTAGATATCAGGAGTAAAGGCAGATTTGGTATCTGGGCTTTTCTGAAGAATGTATAATGATTATCTGCTGGCTGGCTAGCCTACAGAAATATGTGTTAGCAGATAGTTCTCAGGAATTCAGTGTATTCCTGCATCTTCCATGCACAAAAAATAAAATTGCCTTGTCATAATGGCTTAACCGTCTTTTCATGAAGTAGTAACAGCACTAGGTATGCTAAACTGCTTGCTATGAGCTCTCTAGCAGCAGACCCAGCCACAGCTTGAGGCATTTCCCAACCATGTGTCAAGTGATCAATCTGTCACAGCACCCATATTTTCTTCATCGAGGCAGGTCTTTTCATCACATTGGAAATGACAGAAGTGCTGAGCTAAGCCAAGGCAGTTTAGAGTGATGTGCATTAATTCAAGACTGTACCTAAGTGATATCTGTTCCTTCATAATTCCATTGTAGCCGTGTAACACATGCTTAGCTATTTATTTCATTACAGTCTGTTTTTCTTATGTCGGTTGTCCCAATCCTTCCAGAAATGTCCAATGAATCTTTATTAGTTACTTCACCTTCACATGTCCTGGGCAATCATTAGTTCTGTTTACCCGTTTTCTTCTTAATAGCAATTTAATATTCTGAAATAAATGAGCAATGGAAAATAATATCACTGTTGTATGTATGGTCAATTAAAAGCATTTATTTTCCTTTAAAAGATGCAGCAGTTGTAGTACTCTAGTATTCTAAAGGGCTTAT
Organism: Caloenas nicobarica; assembly: GCF_036013445.1. Taxonomy (NCBI): domain Eukaryota; kingdom Metazoa; phylum Chordata; class Aves; order Columbiformes; family Columbidae; genus Caloenas; species Caloenas nicobarica. The sequence goes on along the minus strand of NC_088246.1, from coordinate 129,363,943 downwards.
TCCTTTCTGTGTAAATTCCTATACAGGAGGTTAAACTTGGCTCAGAAGCATAGTAATTTCCCCTAAAATTACAACAAGAGTATTTCAGAAATCTTCTTTCTTAGGCATAGACCATTTGTCAAGTAAGATCAACAGCAGCCAAGCAGAATGGACTGAGGTCCACATCTCCGGGTACATCAGTGTTACTGCAGCCATAACCTAGAGTCTAACTGGACCGAAAACTTTAAGACCCTGAAGTGGTCAGAAGACTTAGGAGTTTTAAGGCTTGGAACCTGTCTACAGGGGAAGCTCAGCAGGGGTAAGAACCAGAAGTGAAGAGCTCAGACAGAAGGATCAGAGGCTAACCAGGGGGAGCAGATGTTGACTGGAGAAAAAAGACTAAAGAAGAATAGGGGAAGGGAAAATGGCTGCTAGAAAGGGGCAGAGTAAGCTATTTTAGAATTCAGTATTTTTAGTAGTACCGAACCCAACAACCAGTGCATTCTTCTAAACCACTTACTGACAATATTTAGTGCTTACCTATATATGCATTAAGGATTCATGCAACAAAGGTGAGTCCTACCAGAGCTGTAGCTGCAGTACACCAAAGACAAGACCTGGTGCCTTCTTGCTGAGAATAACACCAGCTGCGGAGCCTTTCTGAAACAGTGAGGCCAGCAAATGCACCCTCATCAGTGTTGCTCTTAGGTGGCCCAATATCTTCTGAGTAGACTCAGAAGCCTCAGGAAAGTAGGAGAGTTTTAAGGGACAAACTTCCCTCAATGCGAAGGGAAATTCTACGGCATAAAACTCCCAGATAATGAGGAAACTGGAGATAAAGAAATTTTTTTGGAAGGAGATTCTGGCTAGTGGGTGGAACTGTAGAAATAAAGATATGCATGACCTCCAAGGGCTCTTGGAAGAGGAGAAGTACTGATTATCAACAGTACCAATCCAAAACTTCAAAATGTAGGAAAATGATGGAATTAGCCTTGGCCACACAAATTTATTTCAGCCCTCTTGTGTATGGACTGTGATGATGATGTCTTAGTTACATTATCACCCCCTGTATTTTCTATGGTCTCCAACCTCCCATAGTTGGCTGGTGGTCATTGAATGGACAGTGCTTCAGTTTTTTGTTTCCTGTTTCAAAGTTATGTTTGTTGAGATCTGCTAAAGGAAGTGCATAAAATAAGCTGCTATTAACTACTACCTTGTGAGCATGCGTGAACAGCGATTTACTTCACAAAATTTGTTCAGGCTTTAATAGGTAAAGTATAAGGCATGTCCCTGATGTGAAGGTTGTCTCTATTCTAAATTCAAGTCCCGTCTTTAATGCGTGAGAACACTGGACTCTTCAAAGCCCATTAAATGTCTAAGCATACAAAACCAATGTATCTTACCTAATCTTGTCCTCAGAAACAGATTAGTTGTTTTGGGAAAAAAAAAATTTGTTTTGATCTGAGGCAGATATTCAATATGGAAGATGTCAGCCTGAATGGTTTAAATTAGAAGGAATGAACAAAAGCATTTACATAGAAATGGAGGGTAAGCTGACACCCTAATCTGGAAAGGGCAAATCATTTCTATGAAAGTGTGTATTCCAGGGAGCAAGTTTAAAAGCAGAGCTCCAGTTCACCCAGCATTCTGCAGATGCTGAAAATGAGCACAAGTACAGTAGCTATCTGAACCTGTTTATTGTTGCATTTTGCTGCTGCAAAGGGCCTTAAAGTGTCCATTCAATGTTCTGTTATTGGCAGTGATAAAGTCATACGAATTGTTCCTGAGAGTGCGAGGGAAACACACATCCTGAGGGCTGCATTTAACAGGCTTAAGGTGAGTTTGATTATTTTAATCTTCTTTTTCTGATCTTTGTTGAAGACTGTAGTGGGTTAACTGGCATGTCTTTCATTTGTCACTTTATTTCAAGCTATTTTATACTCTGGAAAGCAGCCTTTGCCTATTAAATTCCTAATTTCCCAATAAAATAGTGCAGGATTTATATTCAACATGCCCGACAATTTTAACAAGAAACACTTATTGCCTTAAAATAATATAGGTGCCATACTTGCAAATTTGTCTTTTTTGCTCTTCTGTTTCTTGCTAGCATACATAGTTGCGTGCTTCATTATCTAGCTGATGGTTTTATTTAAAAGACTGAGTTAATTAAAGATGTGGACACACAGAGGAACCAGATAAAGGAGGTGGCTTCAGTTTGAGAATCTCTCTGTCAGGATAATTATTTAGTGGCAGTTGAGAGAGCGTCTGCAAGACTCAATAGCAAGACAAATGGCCTTTTGCTGCAGATATAAATGAAAAGCAGTGGTGCCAGTGTAGCAGCACAGCCCCCTGCAGCATGCTGCTTTGCCAGCATGGACAGTCTTTCCTCAGAGGGTGGCCCATGACCTCAGAGGAGAACGGGGGGTACCCATAAGCCGGGCCTCTGGCATGGGAAGGACTGCACCACGCACATGTGCTGACCTCAGGCACTGGGCTGGGGACAGACGTCATTAGTAGTCTCCAAAACACAGCCTAGCCGAAGCAGAACCGGGGAGGTACCAACTTCATCACCATGTTGAGTTTGTTCCAGGAGCTGAATGCGAGTCCCAGGCTCTGCTTCTTCACCTGTGTTAGCTCATGCTCCGCTTCAGCCCGGCGGGCGATGGTTGACTTCTCCCTGTACCTGTGGAGGTAAAGGAGTTTGATGGGCAGCCTTGCAGGCGGCAGGAACAGAAGCTGAAGTCGTTTGGCCCAGTGAACTCAAGCCTTCGTTTGTGTGTGGCTGAAAAGAGCCGTATGGACATACACAAAGGAACACGGTGGTAACTTTGGCAGTCCCGTGTTATGACTCAGTTTTGGGTCACAGCAGAACACCAGTGGTACCGCGGTGTTGGGAGCACGTGCAAAACCTGCGGGCTGCCCGCTGCCCACTGCCCTCAGGTCCAGCAAACTCTTAGGCAGTCTGTGACGTACCTCTGTCTCCCATGTTGAAACCTCATGTAAATTATTGTGTTCTCGATGAGGCAAAGAATGAAGGCGCATCTAATTTTCTTACCCGGTAGTGAACATCTGGATACAAGTAAATAAAATCTCAGTCCCCATACCAGGTCAAACAAAGTGAAGATCTTAGAAGAGCTCTTACACCCTCCCGAAAAGCATTCCATCTTTCAGTTAGGATGAAGCTTTTTTGCTACCATTTTTTAAGAAAGTGGACAGAGCTACCTTAGGTTCGTCAGCCCAGGAGAAGGCTCACTGCTGCAAATACTCCAGCAGTCAAGACGTTGGTGCCTTCCTAGCTTTAAGTAGGAAAGCTGAGGCTCCCTTCATCACCTCTGTGTTTTTTAACGATGCGTTCAGTTAGTTCCCCACGCAAGATCCTATCTGTTGTAAATCCCGTCCTCTAGACATCCAACCTATGCACATGTTGCATGAGGAATTTCAATGTTCAACAGAGGCTGTGTCTCAGTGCTATGTATTATAGCGTTTTATACTGTGATGCCCAGCTCTCCTAAAGAATATTGTCATACATTTGTTTCTGCAGTGCTTACCAAGGGCCTGACCCTCAACTGTGAAGGTTACTGTAATACACGAAAAAGGATAATTGTTTTACTCCTAATTAGGAAAAAAAATCTTACCATAAACCCAAGAAATACATGTGGAAGCTGGTTTTTGCATTAATTTCTTCTCCCTGGATGCAGGAACATAAAGAGAGAGCACATGTGTTTTTTCCTTTCTCCTCATGTTGCAAACCCTGCGAAGCAAAAGGGTTACTCACCTTCCTGCAACTGTTTCTCATTACAGAGCTCCCTTAGGCTCCCAGAAAGAGATTCCTTCACCCAATTCCATCAAAGTGGGAGCAGCAGACACTTAAATAAATAATTGCATGCGGTAACTCCGAGAGTAGGATAATAAAATTTTGGCAAACTGCATCGGAATCTGAGTAGTTAATTAGAAAGTGATTGATTTTGATGAGGTAGTAATCAGAGAAGATTGAAGGAAAGGCTAAAAAAAGAGAGAGTATTGACACCCAGTTTCATGAAAACAGGCTGGATTTGGCTGTGTTTCAGGTCATTTGGCTGCGTTTCAGGTCTTGGGGCTCTTCCATCTGCAGCTGCTTCACTGCCCATCTACATGGGGTCAGACAGAAAGAGACACCTGGGGAGCTAACAAGTAATGGATATGTTTAATATTAATTTCTCATTGTCTCCCCCTCTCTCCATCCCCCGCCCCCCCCCCCCCCAAAATCTCAAGTTATTCACTCATGACGAAGTGGATCGACAACGGCACTTCTCAGAAGTGCCGGGTACTCACAATACCAGCCACAGTCAGTAGCAGCTGCAAGTCACCAGCCCCTCAGAAGAACCATGTATTTAGAGTTGTGCAGCGTTTTAAGTCTCTGTGTTGGTCTCTCCTGTCCTTCCCCTGGGCTCAGACTTCCAGAGTTGGAAACAAAGCCGACACTGGACTTACATTCATTTTTTTAAATGTGAGTCTCTAAGCACAATGCTGATGATGTGCTTGGGAGAAAACTGAAGACAGTGCTCCAAAAAAACCCCACCAATAATGGAAAAAAATGCTGTGAACAAAGCCCAGCTATAGTTCTGTTGCTGTCTGAACACAGTATGCCTGACAAACAACAAGAGATATGAACAGCGGAGTCAATGGAGATATACAAATTGCTATAATTACAAGTAATGGGCTTTGGATTTTTACATTTTAGAGTCAGAAAACCCAGAACTGGTTTAAGACACATCTCCTTTGAATCCATTTTGGTTTGAGCAGTAATTTAATACCAACCTGTTATATTGCTCACATGTTCTGTTCCTGAAGGGAAAAATAAAGCCAGAACCAGGATCCTTTGAAGACACAACAGTTTTGTATCTATATAACCATCAAATAGCACCAGTTTCGTTGTTTTTTTTTTTTTCAAAGAAAGTATTTTTGGATTAACTTCAAGTAGTTGGTCTATTGAAGAATGTTAATGTTTTATTTACGGCCATTTCAGGAGTTCCACTGAACCTAAGTTATGACATGGCCTGGTAGTATTCTCCAGCATTGTCAGGTTTAGAAGAACAAGAAAAGCCAGTGAAAATAAAAGCTACATCACTTTTGTTCTCAGAGTGAGAAGGATATGTGAACTTGGGTTTAAATTCAGACATATGTTGCTCTACCCTGGCAAGTTGGTCTATTAGAGATGAGTTATATTTCAAAAGTACCAAACGTTATGCTCCATAGTGATGTCAGGATTAGTCCCCCATTAGTCAACCTGAAGAAACACAGAAATTGGAGTGCAAAAGTCAAGTTCAGGGAGCCCAGTTTGTCCCCAGCGTGATCCATGCACAAGTTCAGTGTTTTGAATCAATTCCCAGGAGAGTGCAAACACAGAGTAGATTCTGCACAAATGGATCGTATTCTCATTGCAGGATTTCCTCGCCTACCACAGATCATCTGTTCTGGCGAGAGAAAGGGGAGACAATCCCGCCTGTCCCAGGCTCCCTCCTCACTGTATCTGGTGCAGGGAGCTTTACTATAAACTCTTGGGTGTTCTGTGTTTTTCCAGCCACTTCCTTCTGCCTTTAAGATCTAATCTTGTAATGCAGAGGCAATTAGCCTTTGCTTCTGGTGTATCTCTCATAATCCAAAGAATTAGAAGGAAAACTCATCTCTGTCCAGTTCAAATGAGCATATCCTTCCAAGGGCCTTTATCACAAAGAGGTCTGAGAAAATTATTCTGATTGTCCTAACATAATAAAAAGCAGTGTATTTCAGTGTCAAGCAGAGAATAAAGCAAATGCAAAGATACCTCTTCTTATCTCCCACTGATTTGGACAAAGGGAAAACAATCAGGAAGAAAATAAACAAGCACTAGAAAGAGTGGCAATGTATCTTTTCACTCATTTTGTTTTATATGCCTGTTTCTTAATGACTGCCCTCATCACTGATTTTTCCTGAGCAGATTTTGTCATTTACAGGCTAGTCCAGGTGCTTTCTTTCTTTGGCCTGCTTGACATTTAGGAGCATTATATTTCATGGGAATAATACAAAGTGAGCCCACGGCTGACAGATTCGCTCAAGGAAAACCCATGGCAGATTACAATTTTAAAATGCCTGATGTAGGAAAGTGGTGGGAAGGTACCAATCCATTACATCCTTCTGGAATTAAACAAGCTGTTGTTTGCCTCACCTGATTTCGGGAAAAGAAAGAAGCACCAGGGTAATGGGGAAAGAAGTGAGGAGAGCTTTGCCTTCTGCCGTGCCAAAGCCAGTGCCATAGAGATCAGCAGGTTGCAAGGTCCGTCCCTTTTGGGAAGAGGATGAGACACAAAAGGAGTCCTTTCATGAAGGATCATCTTGGAATTGGCTGTATGTCTTGATGTATTTGGAGTATCTTAGCATATGCCCCCAGCAATTACCATGGGCAGCAGTGGCAGCCTCGCCACAGCGTAAGTGCAAAACTCACAGAAGCTGGATGAATACCCAGGGGCTTTAGTCCACATGGAAACCTTTTGATCTCAAACAGGACTGCTCTGGTACCAATACCTGAGCTGTAAGGGTAATTCATACACATTTACAGAAGATGTAGTCCCTTCAGAGTTTTTTAAACTCAGCATCTGGAGCTCCTTAGGAGGGATATTTGCTCCTTTCTTTTTTTTTTTTTAAGAAAAAAAAGAAGCCCATATAATGCTTAGTGTAATAAACCCCTGAAACATGCATGAAGTGTATAGGCTCTGCTTCAATACAAATGCCATTGCCTATACTGAGTGAATAATGGATAATGAATGTTTCATTCCACACATTTAACTTTTGGTTCATGAATTGCCCAAAGGCAAATCACATTAGTCATAATCACTTGCTGAGTAATTTCCACAAATTAGTTTTGGTCTGTAGCTCCGTTGCCCACAGTTCTTTGTTATTAATCATTATTATAAATTGATTCCTTCATTGACTGGTTCAGTTAACTTGCAGGTGACAAAACATTGCTTTTTTCCCTGATGGGGTGAACATAGCATGTAGACCCGCACCGCCAGTAAAAATAGCCTTACAGATGACAATTTGTCTGCTGCGAGTTATGTAAAGTTGCTTAAATTTGCATATATTCAACCAATAAACTCATGCACAGTAACCAAACAAAAAGAAAGTTGATCAGCCACCATCACAGCCTGCAAAGCCGCCGCCTCTGACCACCCTTGTCCCAGCCAGGCAAAGCAGTGTCCCCTGCGTTGCCCCCACAACAGCCCCCCCTCTAACACCACAGTACCACCATCTCTCCAGAGCGAGTTCTCAGAAAGCTCTTAGCCTCACGCGCTGCCGTCTGCAACTCTTTCTTAGGGCAATACGTGTCTGAGGTCGTAAGAAATGAGGCAGGTGGGGAACAGAGAGCCGTGCTCTCTTTTGAGGCAGGAGATGCCAGTTTCTGGTTTTCACTAAGCGACAAAGGCAGTGGCAGCTGGGAGATGCCATCAGTATGTGTGCAGTCATATGCATCTCTTGTCTCCAGCGTGTTCCTACGTCACATTGCTTTCAGTTTTTCTGGGGAAGAACAATAAGAGCCTGGTAACTCTGCTTCCCACCAGCAGCACCACCCCAGACCTTTGAACACCTTTCGCACAGTCCCTGTGCCAAAAACAACTGGAGCAAATATGATGGTGAGTGTGACAGGGGTAAATGATGATGGAGCTCCTCCTCCAACTTTCATGTAAGATGACAAATATGTTGCATAGCAATGTTAAGGAACATTTTCATATGGTTGTGATAGACTAAAATGCACCAAACTCTTTAGCAGTTGAAGTACAAACTCATGGAGTTCTTTATTTTTCTTGCTGTAGATCACTTTCACAGTTTCTGGATTGGCTGCTGCTCTAACACAACCGCAGGCACCGATCTTAAGTCTTAAATGTTCTGCCGCAGCCTTTTGCTCGTAAAAATACTCTCTCTTTTTATAGATACAGTACAAATCTATATTCCTGACCTAGTGTTTAAGACCAGAAATACCTTTTTGCAGGGTAACTGTTTTCACACTAATAATTTGCAAATGGTTACAGTAATCAAAAAATGAAAGAGAATTATTTAGGATGATAGTACCACAGTGACCCAAGTATTACAGAGCTGCCCAGTCTCTGTACCCCGGCGCTTCTCTTGCCCATCCATTGTCCTTCTGCCTCATACACCTCTCCAATGATTGTTTGTTGTCTCCTGCTCTTTCTTGTTCAGGACACAATTCAAGGAGCCTGTTATTGATTTATGAGTCTTTTCATGTTTTTAATTCTGTTGGACCTGACTGACAGAAGCAAATGTCACATTCCCAAGTGCTTTGCAAAGAAACCAGGATTTGTTCAGGCCCTCACATCCAGCAGATCCTGTTTATCTGCCCTGGAATTTTCTTTTGTAAGCGTTAGTTTTGAAGCACTACTTCATTTGAGCCTTAACCGATAATTTCTACTCCATCGGTGGTCTACAAGCCCTTTTATCATATATGGCTGACTGGCATCGGGCTGTTTGTATAGGTAGCAAAGAAACTACTGCTCTGTGAACATTCCTGGCATAATGGAGTTAGACCACTCATTCTTCAGTAGCTTTTTTAAAAAGAAATTCCTGGGCACAGCCAGGCACTTCTTTAACTTTGGGAGACGCCAGACTTGGAGGCCTTGAAGCCACAATGCCAATTCCCTTTTGTGTGTTTTCTAGCATCTACAGCAGCTGCTTATCCATTGTAATCCCTGAATTGATCCTGTCATTGCAGATCAGGGAATCAGAAAAATATCTCATAGGGGAAAAGGATCACTTGGCTATAAATCTGATCGTTTACAGCTCCATAGACAAATGCTGAAAAAGGCTTCAGAGAACAAAAGCCCATCTGAAAAAGCAGTAAAAAAGCCTATCAGCCCAAATGGAGCCATGCCTACTTTGCAGAAGGAAAGAATTAGCTCAGTGTCCTGGGCTGTGTACATTTTACTTTGCACATACAGCAAATATATCTAAATAGCCCGATGCTTTAGTCATCGGTCCAGATTTCACCCTAACTCATAGTTAGGGTTCCAGTCAGATGTGCATACAATATTTCAAATGCACAGGGAACATCAGGTGACAACAGAGGTTATTCATCAATATATCAGAATACATGTCTGTAAATTGCTTGTCAGGCTCAGAAGAAAAATGTTGTTCCAGGAAAACGTTAGTAGGAAGATGCAAGATGAAACAGGAGGGCCCAGGTATTGAGTGTATCATTCTCATAAGACACAGAAAGCCTGGACTTTCTGAGATGGAAGGAATCTGCTGCTTCTTTTTCTGGTGAGGAACCCTGGGTCCAGGCTCAGCAAAGCCATCAGCACAGCCCTATTGCTTCAGTGAGAGCAGGATCAGACCCAGGGCTTATTATCCCATTTCTCATGCAGTGCAGCAACAACTACAAAATGAACCAAGCCATATTTAGTTTAATAAGAAACAAAATAGGGTTTTGGTTGAGTTTTTTTAATGAGTCTGTTAAAGACTGTTTCACATCTTTCAAATATACTTAGCCCAGTGGCATCTGTACCTGTAAGAACGGATATTCAATTACCGTATAATTGTGTATGAGTTTTTCCTCAGTGACTCTCTTGAGGAATAGCCTACGAGCTCTTTTCTGCAGTGTAAAATTATACTAGTGTAAGTGGAGTGGCAAGACCATTACTGTGTTACAGTTCCACAAAGACCTGCAAAACTCAAAACTTCAAGCTGTGCATTGTTCGCATTCTGTTCCTGCCAGTGTTATGGCTGCTGCAATCCCATGAATCAATCCCAATTTATTGGCACAATTATCCTTACCAATCTCACTGAAAAGCAAATAAATACTGAAAAGTTAGAGCCAATAAAATGTCTAGTGTGCTCAATCAGAAACTTAAATTACTTTGCACCAGCAACTAGGGCTACCTCGTTAGTCGTTCTAGAATGCACAGGGAGTCTCACATTTAATTTGCAGTCAAGACTGTCAATTAAGTTCCTTAATTGGCAGGAGCAAGTGAGGATGAAATCAGTCCTAATCCTGAAAATATTTGCAAGGGTGAGGACATTAGAGGTGAACAGCTACAATCATCCACCAGTGTCAGTGCCAACAGGAGTCTATCTTCATTCATTCTTTGCGAATGTACCAAAAGAAGCCTAAAAATGTCATCTTGTTGCATGTTATACATGTACATGTGAGGGCTGTTTGTGTATATACATATATGTGACTGTTTCTCATGTTTTATGTGATGAAGCCCCTGACAGTCAGACCTCTGACAACATCAGTGAGACTAGAGTGGTTTCTCCATCTATTCCCTATGTTCTCCTATCAGATTTCTAATTGAAAACATATCTAACGAGTTTCAGCACTGCTTACCTTGTTCATGTGTCTATACACACGCATGTGAATGTAAATGGAAAACCCATACATCCTGAGAGAGCCCATGACACGCTTTTAGAGCCCATGAGCAAAGAGCACCATGGCATGCATTACTGACTCTACATTCCTTTTTACAAGAGGCTCAGAAATGCCAAGCCAGTTCAACTGATGGGATCATAACAATAATTATAGATGGAACTTTACAGCTGACAACACTTCTCAAAGAAATCTTTTCATAGTGATGTGAACGGCAAGGCCAGTTTTGGCACATGTATTGCTGTATACAACTCACTAAGTATAAAAACTGGAATTGCTAGGTAAATAAAGCATATCAAAATTGCTGTCTTCATGGAGTATAACACAGATAAATCACAGAAACAGATGTCCAGATACTAAGTGTAAACTATGGCAGAATTATTCTAGTTATTTTCAATGACAAGCACGAGTCATGTCTTTTGATCGATACACGATCACAGACCTGATGAGAATGCTAAGCATCTTCCTTTCAGGCTAAATAGAAGAAGAAATTAAACATCCATTTATGGAAGAGTAGTGAGGAACAACTGGAGGCTACTGCTGAGAAAATGGCTTTTAATTACAAAGCATGAGCTGGGCTAAGCCTTATGGTCTAAAGAAGCTGAGGATTTCTTTCAGTGACTTGAAGAAAGGAGTGTGGGATTTATGTAGCCATGAGTCTATTCCTGGGGAAAAGCGAGGAGACTTGTGTCCTCTTCGTCTCCCTTTCCACAGGCACAAAACAAGCTGGAGGAAAACCTGGAACTAGCGAAGAAAAAAACTCCCTGCTCTGGTTTCTGTCTTGGCAGGACAACAGAGCTTTGTGTACACCATTTGTGATATGTGGGATTACACCAAGGAAATGTTTGTGTTTTTCGAAGATTACTTGCATCATTTTTAATTTCGGAAGAAATTCTGAATTATCTTAGCTCAGCACCGAAATCTTTTAAAAATAATTGTCCCTTTGCCTTGTGTTTACTTTTCATCACCACGCTGACCAAAAGCTAGAGACATGACTGATGAGTTCAGGATTGCTGTAGCTTGGAAGGTGTCCAGGTAAGAGCTGATACATTTGTACTCTTCAGCTGACTTTAGCACCTCAGTTTAAAAAGAAGCTGCCAACAAGAAAACAAAGAGTGTTGGCTTTCCTAAGCACAAGTAGAATCCCAGGGACTTTTATGGGACGAGTGAGGTTGAAAAAAGAATGTGCGGTTAAAAAAGAATATTTACTGTGGAGTCACGATCAATTATCTCTTATACTTGCCTTGTTAAATAAAGCGATAATGTGTTTAAATCCTCTGGGAAAAGGGAGATGTCTCTATACCATTTATTCTCATAGAAAGTGGGTCTGGATGTTCATGTCTCCAGTGAGATTCTGGGAAAGAGCATTCGCTGGGCAACTGCAGAGCCACCGCTGTCCCCAAGAACAGGTACCTGGAGTCCCACCTGAGTGCAGCAGCCAGTGCCAAGTAATTGGTGTCCAGGTCCCAAGTCTGAGCCTGCTGAAAAATCCTGCCTGGGCTCTACTTATTGTCCAGAGATTTAAAACATCCCAAGACACTCTAAAGGTAACCTGCACCTGACAGGTAGGAAAGGATGTCAAAAGGAGACAGTTCTGCAAGGCCCAGTCAAAGGAAATGAGAATATTTACATTTGCAGACATACTCTAAAACATATCTCCTTTCCTCTAGCCTCAAGATTCCAGGTGCATTTTGAGGTTCAAATATTTGGCTGTGTGCTCAGGATGATCTGTAAGATTTCTGCATCTGTTCGTTTTGGTAGCTAGATAATCTTCCCCCACCTAGCACATCCCACCACCCACACAGCAAATAAATGTCTTTTTGGCACTGACAGGTACATCATCCATACTACTATAGAATAGCTAATGTGTAATATGTGAGGATAACAACATCCCGTCACAGATAGGAAAGAGAATAGGAGAACAATTAATATCACTACCACTCACTATCCAGTGGAGCCCAGCGTGGAAATCCAAGGCATACTTGCCAGAGGAACGATGCTGAAAGAAGAGTGATGACTCCGATGGAGCCCTCCGTATCCATAGGAGATGCAATGATGAAGTCTCCTAAAGTTGACAGTGAGTAAAGGAAAGCTGGACTTGCTCAGTCCAAACATGCCTGCTCTGAAATCCATCTTCTGTTTGTCAGTTTTCGTGGCCTGCCTCTATGTCACGCCAAGGACAAGCTGAAAGCTGCAATATAAATAAGATGTCTGTTGGATAAATGTGCTGCTTCTTATATGCTTTATAAAGTAAAATCAAGTCAGCAATTGAAGTGGTGCTTTGGAAAGCACAGGTAACATCTCCCAGATGAGCACCAAATGCTTTGTTTACATTGCAAAGGATAAGAAGTGGGAGTCAAATGAAACCAAACTACCCAAATAGGGAACTGAATTGAAGAGGAGTGATTCGTATTCTAAAAATGGGATTTTTTTGTCTCTCTTCCAGGACAATGCCAGCAGTGAAATATTGCATTTTTGCCAGAAGAGGATAGCAGTGTGCAAAATACATCTGATTTCATTAGTTAGAAGTAATTGTTCATTAGTAAGAAGATTGCTTCTGCTTTTGATATCCCCTTGAACCAGTATTGTGAGGGACATTTACAATACTTCCAAAATTAAAAAGCTCTGTGATGTTATAGCCAATAGTGTGAATATTGGTTGGTGTATCCCCTCCACAATGATGGAGAAATTCACCCAAATGGAATTATTAACTATCAAGAATGAAGACAAGTGTCAGGTGTATCTCAGTTGTGATTTTTTTTTAATTTGTAGCTTTTATTTCCAGTTTTTCCTGCTTAGATAATGCAGTTGGCTAGGAGACACTTCACTTCTGTTGCCCTTAACTGGTGTATAACAATTTGTTGTTATTTTTATAAAGATGTCTCAAGCTGAGTTGGTTGATACGCTGTTAAACCAAGAGCAACAATTACACCCTCTGTGATGTGTATTTTTAGGGGTAAATCTTAAAAGTCAAATACATTTTTCTAATTGACCATATGTGAAATCAACTGTGTTGAATTAGGGGGGAATTCCACTGGATGCCTGTAATTAATCAAAATACGAAAGATAGATAAACTAACAAACATAAGGTCTTAGTGCAGTGAGAGGATCTTTATTTATAAGCTGCATTTAGCACCATTTAATTCATGAGTTCAGTTCCTACTGACCATCTGTCATAGCTGCTGTCGGCCTCACGGGCCTCCTGAACTTTGCCAGTCCTTGTGTTAGACTTCCAAAGATGCCGTGCCCACCCACCACCATCACACGGAGCCACAGACAATATTGTGGCTGCGTGAAACAAAGAGTGGTTTTGGCAGGAGGAGAAGAGGCTGCCCCTGTGTTTCGGTTTTTCTCCGTCCAAAGTAGGAGGCGTTTAATTGGATTAACTGGACTAAAGTCACTACCACTTGAAGAGGTAGCATCAGGTTCAGCGTCAGATGCCGTCTTGGTAATCAGAATGTTCTTTCTCAGGGCCTCTCAAATGAGGTTCGTAGCAAGACCAGGTGAAATGCATTAGATATTTCCAAAACAGTTTGTATGGCATAGAAGAAGTCAGGAGCTTTTAAAATATAGATGATAAAAACCTTATAAACCTGGACAACCAGTAAGGCAAGGGACGCTCATGAGCTGTATCCATGACTTTCATTGGTGCAGCCTGGCACAGCTGTTTCAAATAAACTTCAGAAGATGATTATCAATTATTAATTATTTTTAAATTCTCTGTAAGAAATGTGGGGACATGGTAGTCCCCACCAATTCACCTCTTTGTATTCAGCTCATTTTTAAGGCCTGTGGATCTTGACATGCATATTTGTCACATTGACACAGAGCTTGTTGCTGAGACTCCTTTCCATAGTCTCCTGCGACTATTCAGCAGCTCTGGGAGGAGGTTTCGTTAACCTGAGTTCTCGCCACTGTCCTCGCACTGTCTGAGGAGGAACTGTTCTCACCTCTGATGAAGAGTATCTGCATCGGTTGTTGGTATGGCTGGGCGGCACACCACCACTTTGCTACAGTGTGCAGGACACTGAGCGCCAAAACCTTGTTTGCAGAATTTCTTGCTTTCTTAAAAATTCATATTCTGGGCTAAAATTTCCAAGTGTATTTCAGTGGACAAGAAGCATCCCTTAGGTGTGCTCAGATAGAGATAGCACATTAATAATTGTGCTATCGTTTAGTAGCTGTTGTTTTTTACAAGGTTGTAATCATTTTATCATCTTAATCCTGCTATTTTTTCATTTCATGTAAAATTATTGGGTAGATCACAGCTTCCCTCAGAATATTGGTGACCTCTTACTGAGCTCTGATCTCTTTATTATCAAGAATAAAACTTGAGTACACTTTGCAAACAACACTGGTGTATGCCACGCTTTCTACCTCTTCAGTGTTCAAAATACCTTGTGAAATAAAAAAGACTCACGAACTCTGTTGGAGCTAATACACAGGGATGCCTAGTAGTGTGAAGAGGCGCATGAAAGTGGAGGTAGGTTTTGTTCCAAGCTGTTTAAGGAGGCGCATTCTTGAGACTGTGCTCTCTTCTCGTTGGCAAGTCTCCCATGAGAGTTGTGGTAAATCTGCTCCAGTAGCTTGGACATCGAGCTGGACCAGCCAATGCAGTTTTATGGTCCGTACCATACCTAGAGTGTTTGCCTACATAGCTTGAAACGTGCCATCTCCTGGATTTCCCCGCCTACACTGAATGCATATGAATTACAGGTTGGTTCCTGCACTACAGGTGGACCTGTGGCAGCCCAGCAGCCCCTTCCACATTGTTGAAGGTACGGTCACCGACGTGCGAGTACCACGGAACGCGTCCCGAAGTCTGCTGCCCTACCTCCAGCAAGCAAACATCCCGTACACGTAAGCCTGTGCTTCCCTTTCTGTGCCTCGCTCCAGAGATTGGGCCTCCAAGGCAGGGCTGTGGCTACCACACCAAGTGCACTTGAAAATACGTTCCACATCATAGCAATTAGACTGGCAGACAGCGAGACATTGCCAGGAAAACAGCCGTTTTAATGGGAGAACAGAAAATCTCCCGCAGGCAGGCAGTTTTAATTAAATGTCCTCCTTTGGAGTCAAGCTGAAGTGTTTTCAATGTATATGAAATCACATCTGTTAAGAGAGGGATGGTAATTACTAATTCTACCGCCTGGTTTGCCTCTCTCTGTATTTAACAGGAGCTGGGTTTCTTTACAAGTGTGCTGCACACGCGGAGGCAAGCCTTCTGCAGGAATTATAAAGGAATGTACGAGTTCTGTTTTACAACTCTCCGTTCATTGTGACCCAGCACAACTCGTACAGAACAAATACATGCTCAGGATCACATATCATTTCTAGCATTTCTTTAAAGCATTCAAGACAGTTTTGGAATATACTTCATTTCATATTTATCTATATGATGATACTAGACAGAGTAATGACCTTGTCATTAAAGCCTTTTCAGTGAGATGCTGACACATCTGAGTAATCAACTGAGGAGTTATTTGAATTCTCAAACATTTGCTGAATAAAGCCCTATATGAAGCTATTTATACTTATTTCTCAGTGAGAAAAGGATGGTGCAAAGCATATTGTATATTATATGTACTATTATCAGAATTCGATTTTGTTAATAGCAATGGTCTCTTAGTAATTTGTCGTTCTAAAAATACAAAACCAAACATTAGGAAATTAATTAAGCAGGTCTGGTAGCCAAGTTTCAGAGCAACTTGCATGTCGACTCTACACTGCTTCAGGTTTTTTTGCGTTTCAAAATGAGATGGGGATTTCTCTAATTGTTTTCCTGTGCTTATACAAAATAAAGTCCCCTAATTACTATGCCCTGACAGTTGTACTCGTGTCTGCTGCTGTTCCTGCTCACAGTAATCACCTTTAATGGAATGACAGAAGGCCTCTTTATATGTGTTATAAACGCTCCCTGTAGCTGAAGACGTTTGCTTAGGTTGCAAGGCAGAGCGTGCGAGGGCAAGAACTGCGAGAGCGCAGGGTCTCTGCAGTTTGCCTGAAACAACGTGCTACAAATAGACGGACAACACTACATTCATTTTCCACAGGGAAAATTTCCTTTTGGCACGCAAGTTGTGTGTACCTACAAGGAAACAGGGCAGAATTTTGTCAGCTCCAGAGCTCCTTTGCTCTCCTCTTCCCCTCCCCGCCGCACATTTCGGACTCCTTGCGTGCTGGGTCCCAAGCCATCAGAAGCAAAACCCTGCAAAGCTTCAGCTGAGCATGTGCTTGTTCTGAGAAGCCTCCTGAGACCTGTGACTCCGCAAGAGCTGGCAGGATTCACAATTTTTTTTTTTTTTTTAATTTTCTATTTTGACACGCTGTTTGCAAAGGAGTTAAGTTGCTGCGTCCCTTTTGGAACTAGAAAATCTGAGGCAAACACCATGTGAAACTTCAGCCTGAGGGAGTGACACTTGTCTAAATTGTGAAAAATTTCTAAAGACAGGAAGCATTAAGCGGCTTTAATAAGGAACAAGGTGACCACCCCTTGCTTTTAAGATAGGCTTATCTGTCCCAGTGTTTGACTTTATGACAAGAAGACAGTCATGAAAACAAGCCAGGCATCAGATAAACTCTTACTGCACCAAATTGCCTCAGTTTTATTAATAAGTTCTCTGGCAACAAAGCCACTTAGGTTGTATTCAGACCGGAGGCACTTAAGAGCCTTTGTGTTATAAGCACACACAGTACACAGTCATTTAAGAGTAAAGAAAGATTATCAAATCTCATTTGGAGTACAGACGCATAAACAATCTGGAGTTGTGAAATTAAATCTATTATTGTAGAAGTGAATAAACAGAGCTTGATCCTGGTAGGTACTTAGACTCATCAGAATTCAGCAAAGCAGGCAAGTATTTTTTTAACATATTAGATGTCCTAATGACTTCAATAAAACCACTGGTTTAATCTAACTACAGGCTTAAATGCTTTATAGTGCTGGTCTTAAGAGTGTATAGCACTTTGCAAGTCAAGACTATAAGCCCTTAGTTTGCTTAATGAAAGTTGCTGATGTAGAACAATGTAATTCCTAATTATACAATTACTTCACTAATACATTTGGAGATGGGAATAACATTTACTTCGATATTATATGTAGATAGACCTAATATCTTTGAGGTATCTGTTGCACAGTTGAGTTAGGATCACAGTGAATGCACTTTCCATCTTTTTCCAATCATTGCAGCTAATGCTTATAAAGCTTTAAAAGGTTGAATGTGACCATTGTTTTACAGGAATGATGACTTAGTGTTATGGTGATTAAAAAATTGCCGTGCTTTAGGAAAAGGTGGTGCACAAGGTTTACTCTCATTTTTACAGTGATGTTGTTACTTATGTCAGTGACAATATTCCCAGCTCCTGCCACTGTTTGATGAAAAGGATGGATGCTCCAACTTCTTCAACACAGTTCTTTTTAGTTGTTTTCTGTATTATATTTTTATAGTTGTGTCAGTATTTGGTTTTGTCATAAAGGAGTAAAGTTTTCAACTTACACCACTCTCTCTGCGTTTTGCTCTTAATGCGAAGAACCTCTCGCTTTTTATGCAAGCATATTTAATTTTCACTTAGTATCGCTTCATGTTTTTCCTGAGTTATTTTTAAATATCTGGCACAAAACTGTTACAGAATAGATAATGTAAACAACAAACCACACTTAAGATTTTTTCTTTGCTTGTTGTGTTTCAGATAAAAAGATAATGCCACCAAGTTCTTCATATTTTTGTTTTGCCTCTACTGCTTGTAGGTATACATGATGTCCCATGCCAGTAAAATAACTGCTGAGAGAAAGTATGTACATGTTCTTCTAAGCCTAAAAAGATTTTTTTTTATGGTTTGGAAATCAATTTTTGAAGATTCTTAATTATGTAGTATAACAGGATTATAAAAGAAGATAAGCAAATGCTGCTCCATAAACAAATTTCTTCTTCACATTGGCTACATTATTTACATCATTCTGTTTTATTGCTTAATAAGCTCTTTGTGGTTTTTTAAGGCACTGTTACATGTCAAAGCAGCTGGAGTATTTATTTGGCAGCATATATTCAAGTAAGCCTGAAGCACTGTATTGTCAAAATAGATGAAGTAATGTCAGGATGGTTTAAATTCTGCTGTATTTCCTCTAAGTGTGATTATTGTTCCGCTTATCCTCTGTATTCTACTAGTTTTTCAGTTACACCGCTATCATTTTTTTTACCTAGGATTCTCATATCAGACCTACAGAAAGCGATAGAAAACCAAACTGGACAGAGGTCATACAGGAATCGAAGGTCCCTCTCTGGGTATAACTACGAAGCGTATCACTCCCTGGAAGAAGTATGGGAAAATTCATATTGTTCCTCTTATCTGCTACACTGTTGTTTTTAATAAGGCTAGGATTTCACTCTTTCTACAAGTTATGATTACCTGTTCATCTTCAAAAGTGTTTTAAGTGTTTCTTCTTCAAAAATAGGCACCTTCTTGAAAATATATATATTTTTTAATATTTATATTCAAGGCTTATCTTTACATTTAACAATCTTTGACAGCTTCTGAGTTCTGTTTTTAAAGTAGGTTTTCAATGGAATAAGAGATTTCAGTGAGTGATTAGTCTTACTGAGTCATTTACGTAGTATGAGCAAATGCTTAAGTATTTGCACAAGAGGCCCGAAGACTTAAAAACACTTAGCTACAAATTCACGTACAAGGGATACTATCCTGGATGACAGCTGGGTAAATAATTTGTGTTGGTTTCAGTGTGCTCACATACACAGGTTCAGTCTGCACCCAAACAAAGTCATTAGGCTGAGCATGGAGGGCGCTGCACCTCGACGAGACCCGGTGCCTGTGAAACAAATATTGCAGGTAGCACTGAATCCTGCGGGTCTGTCTGTTCACCGTTGTGTGTCCTGGCAGGCAGACTCAGGGACCTTCTTCCTTCAGTCCATTAATATTTAGTGGGAATGGTGGATTAGCCCCATCCCCAGATTTTCAATGGCCAGCTAATGCATTCCAGTAATATCCAACAACAAAACGGGAAAAAAAATCACATGTGACTGAAGGCTGCATGCAGCCTCTGGAATCAGAGCTATGAGAGCCCAATGGTAGTTCAAGTATGAAACCAAAAATAAACAAAAAGAAAAACTACAGGAAAATCCAAAAGTATAGAGGACTCAGAGCCGAGATTAACAAATGCATTACCATTACTTCACATGAAATGCAAAGATTGAAGCAACAATTTTATTTCTGTATTTGCAGATCCAGGATTGGATGGATCATCTGAATAAAACTCATTCAGATCTTGTTCACATGTTCTCTGTTGGAGAATCCTATGAAGGGAGACCACTGTTTGTACTGAAGGTAAAGATGAAATAGCCATTAACCAGACTGAAGTCTGGAATCAGGGACAAACACTTTGTCACTTTTGTTACTGCATGAACACTGGAGATGCAGGTTATCAGTGTTTCCTGAGCATGAGTTGCTAAGATCTAAGTATCTCTCTGAATGTCATCTTTAATGAACAAGAACATTAAAAGCTGGAAAACTAAAAGCCAAGTCCTTTTTGTTTGGATTGGATATGCATGGAGATAGATTTCAGGAGAAGTTCAATTACCAGGATTTGGATTTAAGGGAATTGGAATTTTTTTGTGTTTATAGACAACTTGGAAAGCAGTTATGCTGGAAAGGGACCCCAGAGGACCTGGAGCCCTTCTCAGCACGTGCCATGTATGGTTCCTCTTTAGTTACTGACAAAATTTCAGGGCTGTGTGCTCTCAACTCACTTTATTAGAACAACAAATTACAGGATGTCAGCAAGATGCAAAAAAAAAATTGCTTTCAATGTACTTTCTTTTCATCTGCTATTGCAGAGTTCTGAAAATTTGATTCTGCATCAGGCTATTCCTGTAGCATCATTTTTCTTCACCCAGCTCCATGTGATGTTTAATGATATCATTCCTCATAAACAAGGAATTGACAGATTCCACTTTTCTTGTAATTTTTTTTTTCCATAGATCAGCTTCACTATCTTGTCATACCTGCATATCATTATCTTGGCCATACCTTTGAAAACAATAAATTTGTGTTCCTTTATACGGGGAAGTTCAAAATGGCTTAGTGTTTCTAGTGTTCTATTATTTTGTCATTATTATGTCTCACTAATGTCATGAGATCTATTGATATTTCTATGAATATTCACACGTCAAGTTAGGTAAAAGATCACGGCCCTACAAGAAAGCTGTCTGGATAGACTGTGGGATTCATGCAAGAGAGTGGATTGGCCCTGCCTTTTGCCAGTGGTTTGTCAAAGAAGTAAGTGTTTAATGATTTACAGTCATGCAGTTCCTTCAGTAAACATTGCATTTTTGCTATAACCGATCTAACATATTATTAGTGAGAAAAACAACCAGCTGTTATACTGTTGTGGTTTTTTTCATTTGTAGAACACTTAAGTGCTTGATAAACAAAGCTAATAGCACCAGCCAGACACAGTTAGGCACAGGACAAAAATATGTGAGGCACATATTGGCAGAGATATGAGGTAGGATTTTATTTCAAGACCTAAAAACATGAAGATTGTAATGCTGGTGATGGTCCACGTAAATCACGGCCGGTGTGTACAACTTCAGATCAGTTCAGCAATACCTTTGCTTTAAGGACTGAGATTATGAAAGACATTTCTCTTTTGTGCAATTCCAACTAAAATTGTAGACAGATTTAATCTAAAATTATGGATTTCTTATTCTCTGAATATCAAGTGGTTTCCCCAATGTTTCTTTGATCCTATCTTATTGGATTTATTCTGCCTTTATGTTCAACATCTGGGGTCTAGCCTTCATATCCATTCATTTGCCATTTTTCAAATGATCAGTGAAATCAAAGCAATTGGAATTCCACTTGTCCGGTATATTTTTTTTTATATCAGCACTTAATATCTTCTGATTTCAGATTCATTTCAGATGCACAATAAGTTTGCAGGATTTTGACATTTCCCCTTAACCAAAAAGCTTTTGTTCAAGACGAGTTATTAGCTGCACAGTGGAGACTATTTTGCAATGCAATTTACAGAAGTCAAAGGCGGCTTCAACAAAACCCAACAGCTGTGCTTTGAGTATTTTGCATACCATTTTTTTCTCAAAATAACTGATGTGAAATCTTTGTTTGCAAGGTTGTTCCTATAAACATGCAATTTTCTCACTTCTCTCCTACCCCATCACTGTGGAATTCTACAATACCTCCTCTGATTTAAAGGATCTGCCTCCGGTTTTCTGGGATCTCTCCATTCAGCAGAATCATCCCAGCCCTTTAAGTCACTTCGTGAGAATAAACATCTACATCATCAACACCCTAACACATTAGCTGAGATTATCACATAACCATGTGTGAACTTCCCTCAGAAGTCACAGCAGCCTATGGGGCAGGTACAGAAGTGTATAGGAGAAGTGCAGCAGCGTATAGGGCAGGTACAGAAATACCGAGGCCACTATGGTTTGAGTGAGCCTGTCAGCACAGCTGCTAATGCATGGGCAGGCTAAACCAGATCCAGGAGCTGATCTCCAGGGTTCAGTGTAAAATGATGATGTGTCTTCATATTAGGACTTGTGTTAGTGTAAAGGTGAACAAACTTGCAACTATTTCTGAGCAGCTTTCCTACCCGGGAGAAGAGGCTGCAGTGAGGAAGGAAGATGTTTGGGTCAGGCAGGCACTGGTGGAAAAGCTGATTGCTCAGGTACATGTTCCTTACAAAGGTTTTCCCATAAATCTGGCAGACAGATAAAAATCACAAGGTTTTTCTGTAGAGCTTATGGCAGAATATAGTCTGTGTATGTGTATATAAAAACCTTCTGGTTGTTATTTGAGATCCTCAGGGAGTAGCTTGCTAGTAAGACTGTTTTGCTAACTATGTAAAAGCGTTTTCCTAGATTAAAGAAGGTTTCTGCAGAGTTCCTTGAGACTACAGGAATGCATCACCTTTGTCTGCACATCTTGGTCATGCATTGCCTTTGTTCACAAATGACATGCGTTATCTTCTTTCTTTAGTGCAATATTTCAATCCAGCATTAAAGCAAAAAGCATCAGGATAAGAATACAGTATGCTCATAGTCGCCATCATTATGTTAAAAATGGCTGGGAGAGGAGGAGACACAAGATTATTAGATTGTGTGGTTTAGGATATTGCTTTTCTCATTAAATGAATTAGATATTTTTTGTGAGAACTCGGGGAAAACTGAAGGTCTCTCTGTGCATTAAATTCAGCAATTCTCTTTTGCTGGCAAACTCTTCCCTTAAGCACCTCTGCAGCCTGGCAGCCCACTTTCCATCCTCCCTGGCACTTACAGGTAGCTCTGAGAAAGCAGTCAGCTTGGAATCAGATTTTTCCTGGCATGTTTGTTGACTCTAAGGAATAGCATCACAAGCCCATTGATTTAAGGCAAGCAAAAGGAAATGTTGGATTTATGCTATGTTAGCTGCTTTTCCAGCAGGAACAATATACGTGTATCTCTTTACTGTGCAGGCAGGCTGAAATACTTTATTGAGCTTTCACTTCACCCTGTGATCTCTGTCACTTGCTTTTTATTGAAATACCCGTACTCCTGTGTACAACTAGGCTTTTCAAGTGATTTAGCTTAGAAAACAACCTCTGTGTATGAATGTTGCTTAACATTCAAGCTCAAGACTGGGTGCTGCAAACTTGACCAGATATTCCCACCCGGCTTGGGATCCCTTGGTATCTTGCTTGCACCTCTGGAAGCGGCGGCTTCTGGGTGACAGTGACTTTGCTGCGAGCAATGGGGGACACCACTGAGCAGCTGGCTGCTGCTGTGGCTTGCTGGGGTATGGGCTCCCCACTTTCTACAAAGCAGCTGGAGTTATGCAGCTGAGAAGGACCCAGCTCCCATCTATCTAGAAATGCAAAGCGGACCAAGGCAGACGGGACTTGGGAAGTGAGGATGTGAGGCGAGAGTGCGGGAAGGCAAGAGGCTGCCTGCTCCGCAGGCTTGATCTGTATTCGGGTAAATGCAATAGTTAGAGAAAAAGAACAGATGAACTAGAGAAAAAGGGAGGAAGATATAGAAGTATGAGTTAAAAATTAAAAAGGGAAAGAGAATGCACAGGAAAGAGTTTTGCATTATGTGATAATGTATGATTGAAAGCACAAAACCAGCCTACTCACGTTTTGAAACAAACAAAAGGAGAGCAAAGACGATTTTTTGGTTTGGAGGCCTGGGGTTTTTGTGGGGGTTTTTTTTTTGGTTTTTGTTTTGTTTTGTTTTGTTTTATTACAATCTACTCCAGCATGATCTCTAGCCTTGACTCTGTATTCCATCGGTCTGGAGTTAATAACAACATCACTGTTTGTTTCTGTAGAAGGCGCCTCTGAATGCCTGTAGTCTCTCAGCTAAAGATAATCAGCTGTCCTACCGGAGTCAGCAATACTGGTGGCCTCTGACAAACCCTGCCTCAGGATCACTGAATTTCAACTCGAGAAAGGGGACACCCTGTGCACACAGAATCAGAGTTTTAGGTACCAGCTAACGAGCCACAGAGAAGTGTTGGTGCCCGTATTGTAGTGGAATACCAGCCAGGTGACAGTGGGGTCGCACCCAACTTCAAGCCTTACTCAGCTGGAAAGGGGTGGAAAAAAGGCCCTGACAGTAGAAAAATTAAGAAGCCTGGAGTAGGGAAGCAAGAGGAACTGTAAAAGGAAACGGAACTGATTATACGTGGACTACTTTGAAGGCAACTTGCAATGATATGTGAATCTAATGTAAACCAGAATTTCTGTCCACAGCAAAAGATTTTGGGAAAAAAAAAAGTTTTCTTAGCATAGATTTTTATAAAGACTGCACAGGATCTAATGATACTTTGAAAGGTGTTGGTAAATATTAGAAACTGGAAAGAAAGGGACTTTATTATGTGTTATTATTTTGTAGAAAGCAATAGACTTCAGAAATAAAACATGTTTATCAGACATAACATGTATTTATCCAAAATGAAATAGCTCTCATAGAAACGAAGAAGCAAAACCTATCGACTTTTTGCAAAAGTACAATTATATATGTATATGTGTTAAATAAGAACATTTAACTCTTCTTCATTGGGTGTGGAATTGTGAGAAGAGAAGGAGGGTTGAGATATCAAATTATCTCAAATTTAGACCTCAAATTTAGGACGTTACCATTGTTTTAAAAATCTGAAATACGGTTCACAGGCTGCTATTCAAATTAACATCAAAACTAGACTCTGTTTCAGTTTTAGTGGAAGCAGATGAGGATTTCCATTACATCTGGTTTGACTTTCTTCTCTCTAATAAATACTGCCATTTGATCCATGTCAATTATGTATAACCTTGAAATGTCATTCCTTTTCAGAAAACAACACACAAGAGATGTAACTGTAAGACGCACTATTCTTTGTTTCCTGTGCAGGAATTTGTATTTCAAGAACAGAAAATTCAAGAAATGTAGTTAAAAACCATGAAGCAAGCATTGATTGTACTTCTTCTTGACGAAATGTTCTAAGACTCCAATGGCAACTGTAAGGGAAATGTCCATAAAGAACAAGCACATCCCCCTAAGGGAGTGGCCTCATCGGGGCCTCATGTGAAGGTGCAAATAGCTTCACACTTTGGAAATGCAGTAACCTCCACCATCACCTTCTCTCTCACCCTCAAAAGTGGGCCTTTTTAGGAAAAAAGGAAAACTAGCATTGACCAGTTTCAGTATATCTGCATCTCAAAAGTGAACTGTGGCACGTGCTTCCATAGACTCCCTAGGCTCCTATATTTTTCAAATGTTTAAATCTTGAGGACTTTCCTGAAAATAATATTATTATTCTTTGAATGTGGGTCAGCTTACATTGCATTGCATTGCATGTAGCCACTTTTCTTTAATGTGAGGCTGTCGTGGATTTTTTCCTTTATGAGCAGTGCTACTGTCTACTTCTGGGACAGAACCCAGCCAGTATCTATGGTCTTTGCTGAGAAAAGGTTCAAAACTACTTCTGAGCTTTCTGGATTTGATCAAGGTGACTTGATAAGTCTGTTCAGGCATTGACCTTGCTAGACTACCCATGAATGTTCTCCCCTATCCACAGTCCCACAGAGAAGGAGCTGTATAGTGGAGGAATCCAAATCCGCAGCTCCGGAGCCCTGCAGCACTGTGTCATCCCTTAAAGATGGGCCATAATAGCTGTTTCATCTCAGAAGAATCCCAAATCTGAAAAGAATTGCAGTATGCTCTGTGTACTTTAATTTGTGGTATGCATGGTCAAAAGTCCAAATTCTGAAATGTGAGTGTTCTGTGATCCCAGTTATGATGTGTTTGTGCTTCATCCTGCACCCAGGGAGCAGATAGGTAACCCCAGACAAAGAAGTTAAAGGCTGGGGCCAGATTTTTTTTTAAATGCTGACATTGGTATTGATTGCTGCCAAAACCAGGCCTGAAGCCCATCTTTTCACTCCATAATAATGAGCTAAGAGAGACACACAGACCATCCAAGATGCAAAATGGCAACAGCTGCCCCCACTATTCTAAGCTTGAGACTGATTTATGAGTCGCCTTGTGGGATGCACATGGGATGCATACTGCCAGTTAGCCAGCCATTAGGCTTGTGGATCAGGCCCCAGAGACCGGTCTTCACCAGGAATTTTGCAGGGTTCAAGACCTCAGATTCCTCCTCAGGAATGCTTATGAAGTGCTTGTCTGTAAAGACAGGATACCTTAAATAACAGCACATACAAATATACAGAACTGAGTAAGAACTAAAGTGTGATCAAATGCAGGTCCATGCAGGAGACCCAGACAGCATCAGTGTTAAAAAGAGTTGGCTCTTCTTCTGCGCCATGCAGGCCATGTGGTCAGAAGGCCATAAAGCTATAAGTATTCCTAGTTTAAGGTCTGCTGAAAGCCAGTGTAGCACTTATTCTGCAAAATTCCATAGTTTGTGTCCTGATGGACAAAACACCTGCAATGTGCTGCATCAACACTCAGAGCAGCACTCAGTCATTCATTCCAGTGCTGAAGTCCATCCACACTGTCAGGAAAACAACTTCACATTCTGGATCATTTCTGGGTCTTGCTGAGCTCCATCAAAACTGGCAAACCTTTAGGGGTCAGGAAATTTATTTCCCCTTGCTATCCATAACTACCAGAGCCTCAAAATTACTGGCTGATTATAGAATTCAGATACCAGTTTTTCACCCCCTTCAGAAATAGTCTGATTTTGGGGGTGTGCAAGATAGTTATGTGAAACAACACACTAATATTTGTTAAAGATTATACACTTGACCTGTCACTTGTCAACAAACTTAAGTCTTTTGAACAGGTACAGCTGAAATGCCACGTTCCCACTATCCAGGACTTCAGACTAATATTAATTTAAAGGATGCTCATTACACCTGCATTTAGTTATTCTTTGAGACAATGTAGATAGTTCACCCCTCACAATAGGCTTTCCATTTTTTTGGAGTTCTCCAATAAGAAGTTTTGAACCATGGAGGAAAGAAAGGCTGGACCTGACTGCCTCACCCTGCGCGCCATACATTTGTGCCATTCCTGGTCCTGGGGACAGATACGCCACTGCTCTTAACATATCTTTGAGTGCTGGCTCTCAGAAACCTGAAGAGCTTTTGAAATAATTTGAAATATTCCAAAGTGAATCAGAGGCATGCAAGGCCAAAACAAATACGGTACCTTCAGCTTTTTCCTTTCACCCTTTAGCTGGATACGTTCCTTTTTTCTGAGGCCCATTCCCTTCAGCCAAAGCTCTTCGGCTGATGTTGGTTTGACTTGAAATTTTTTGTTGCTCTTTAAACCATCACGTCTTCTTGCTCTATGGAATTTTCCTATCCAGATTTTCCTCCTGTTCATCAATTTTTAGTTCACCCTTGTTTTAGGAAGGCCAGAAGCTTCTAAGGGCTGTATCTTGGCTCCCTGCAGCCTCCTTCACAGCTGCCAATGAGGATGGCACCATGAAGACTGGGCTTTTTTCACCTTGAAGGACCAGTCACCTGGTGACAGATCTCTCCCCAAACACTCTGCAGCTCTTTCAGTAAATGCAATACAATCATTGGAGCTTAAATTTTATTGTTTGCCAGACTCTAGTCTCCCCAGCCATCTTTTTAGTTGCCTAACCTCAGGAAAAAAATTGACTTCTCTATTGCTCCCTATATATCCACTGTCTGGAGGAAAAATCCATCTGTTTCATCCTGCAGCATCTATATTTGAAACACTCGGCCTTACTTGTCTTTAGCTAACTCATTCTTCTCTGTCAGGAGCTTCTGCCTGAAACGCTATTTGTTTTTTCTCCATCAGAGAGATTGCCTCTTCCAGCCTCTTCACTCAGTACTTCATTCATCAGCCTTTCAACAGCAAGAGGCACTGGTAAAAATGCAGAATCTGTTTTATCCTCTTAATTTTTTTCATCCTCAAGTGCTGTTCCTGCCAGTTGAAGTTTCTGTGCAGTAAACACACATATGTGTATGTAGTTTCTGCTTCTACTCAACGTCTCCCCTCCGCTCCAGGGCTGGTCCAGTTCTGAGTGAGTTGGGTTATTTCAGCAGCCATCATACATCCCACTTCGCTCTGAGCATCTGCATCTCTCCAGCATGTCCCTGCTACTGAAAACCAAGGCTACTAATGTGCACCACTTCTGAGGGGAAGGAAAATAAAGTAGCAGTGAACACTATCAACAAGAGTTTCCCAGACTAGGCTCTCAGTTGTGATGCTTTTTTTTTTTTTTTTTTAATTGCTAACATCTAAGCCAGTGCCAAAAAGATGGGGTGCAGTACTGTGGTATCACCACAATGAGGCATGTGATGCATTGTTTTAAAAGCAGCTGTGGCAAACCATTTTTGTACTGTGCAGTATTTCTTTCTCCTTTGGTCCACGGTGGATTTTCCCAGGTTCTGTTCCACAGTAAGATGGTTTAGAGAAGGTCCTTTGTTTTGCTGTGACATCTTCATAATGGAAAAAAAACCAGTTAAAATGGTTTCCAGTTCTCCTCTTCCAAAAGCAACTAGGTACTGTATTATGTCTTGTGTGCACTTTCAGCTACTCAGCTGCATCCTCCTGCCTACCCATGATCTTAAGAAGTTTAAAATTACTTTCATTTTCCTTGCAGTTATTTATTTTTCACAATGTGAATACATCTTCCTAAAATAAAGGTAACCCTGCAGCTGTGTTGTGCCTGTAGTAAGAATTCTTCAAAGACCCTTGCAAGTGCAAACTCTTAAAAGTATTAATCACAAGGACATTCAAATGCTACTCTGTGAAAGTTTTTAAGGTGTTGAGTATGTTGTTCTTCAAGTCATGAAGAGAATTCACATTGTTGTTCCAACTTACTACTTGCCCTAGGGAAGAAATTCTGCTTTATATTTTAGCAATTCGCTTCTGCATAATGATGCTGAATAATTAGGGGCTCAGTAAAACTACTGATGTGCAGAAACACTACTGACCATGAGGAAGGACTGTGAAAAAAGTTTCTGTGTGTTGGACAATTTACTTGTTCCAGAAATTGAATTACAAGGAATAATTTGCGTTCTTCATTATTTAACTGTGTCTCAGCAATTTAATGAAACAATTTATTCAAGTGAGTTCTGTTGGGTTGCCCTCAATAGGTACTACCCTGGCCTGACATAACTAGGACGTAAAATTCAAGAATTACATTTTTCTGTGGTAGATATCTCAGGGAGGGTCTCCACCAACTTGGTGGGCTTTAGTTTCATACAATTACTAGTAGAGAAATTTATGTTGCCCCTTTCAGAGTATTCACAGTGCTTCGGAATAACTCAGGCCTTTCTTTTCCCTGCTAGGCAGCCTCAACTTATTTGGGACCTATTAGGGTTTTTTTAATGTAGTGTTCCTCTAAATGAAACCAAAAAGTTACGTCTCCCGTTTCCACTAAGATCTGTGCAACTCTATACAGCTTCTTCCCCACAAGATCCTGCATTTGCTTGGGTGGTCCCAGCTATGTGCAAGCTTCCTGGAACTGCTGTTTGCTTCTCTAACCTGTCAGTCATGCCGTTGTCTCTCTGCCCTTTCTCTGCTTCAGCATCTTCTCCATTTGCATCCTTAAGTAGCAGCATAAGCAAACCTTTGGGGATCTTGCAGGTCCTTCTTTTCAGACTTTTTATGGGCTCTCTTCTGAGTCTTGCAGAGTAGTTGCAGCACATGGACATCTTTCTCAGTGGTTGGTTTTGGGTTGCTCCTGTGGGACATGCTCCCAAAGAAGAAGATTTTACCTGGTGGGAAAAAAAGGCTTCAGCCTTACAAGTTTGACTGTTTTAAGACATTTTAGATACTCAGTTGTATCTTACCTTTAATAACGGGCTTACCACTCTGCTTGTGATTTGAGTGAAAAAGCAGGACACTAACAGTAAAAGGGAAAATGGAGATTAAATGATGTATTGCTTCCAAGTACAGAGCCAGAGCTAACTACTAAATTGCCAAAAGGATATAGTGGTGATGAAGGCCTGAATGGCAGATCACAGTGTCACCCTGCTAAAATGTAAGATATACAGACAATAGTAAAACATTCTCTGTTACCATCAGAAAGGATGTTTTAACTGATATCTTAAGAATTGCATGGAAGAGTTAATCATGTTTTGTTGGAAGCAGTTTTATGTGATTTCTGGTAGACCAGCAGTGGAGTCAATTCCCCATGCTAAAATAGTAACTGTTTAATTCAGTGTGATTGTTTAATTCAAAAATGGAAACAGCAAAAGCTGATTGTTACCTAAAGTGTAATAATAATTAATTGTGGGACAGCAAATCATTATTAAGCTTAACTGCAGTTTTAGAGTTTCTCTCAGCCGTCTCCTTGCTTTGTCCTTCTCAGTCAATCTCCTTACTTTCTAAAACGCTCAGCTGCATCCTAAATCCATTTTAAACTCTCGCCTTTTATTGCCTTGGCAGTTTACAATATAGCTCTTTTGTTCACTTCAGCCCCCAAATTAAATTTACCATGGACCAGATCCTCAGCCATCCTACACCGGCGTAGCTGTCAACAACCACCACTCTGCTGATCCAGATGATCGAGCCCTCTCCTATTAATCATTGGTCCTTTCCCCATCCCCCAGGCAGATTGCTTGCACGGTGTTGGCAGAGTTCCTGCATCATCTGTTCATTCACTAATAACACTATTCAGCATTTATTGGACCAGTCTGGTGCTCTGCACACTCAGCAGCAAAGCTGCTATAGATTGCATGATGGGGAAGCAGAATCAAGCCGTATAAAGTCGCATTGCTTTGTATTCTGAGGGCTCTGGGCACGCTACAATGCAGTTAATTCACTAATGGTTTATATTCGTCTTGCTTGTGTCATAGTAAAGAGAAGATGTTTCAGCACTGCTGGGGGGGATGTGGTTCACATGATCATTATTCGGAGGATTTCAGAGTCACGTCACAAAAGGCAAGTCATGGGCGATGCTCCAGCAAGGACACACCTCAGTAACTGTAGGGCACATTGCCAAAGACCTCCCTGTTCAGGGAGGTAAGATTATACTGTCTATGTTGCCTGATTACATATTATCAAATAAAATTGCCAGGTAAAAACAGCATGAAAGACAAAATACTTTCAGCAGAAAAAAATTAATATGATCTCGCTTACACCACATTACACCATCTACCCTTTTGCTTTCCATGAAGCAGAAAGCCACATCAAGTCCATTACATTTTAAATTAAATGGTACTCTAAAAGGGTAACCAAATTATTAAGATGAACAATATATGCTTTAAAAAACAGAATTGAATGGTTGACATATTTGGCTCTAAATCAACTTTCGGACTTAAAATTTTGAAGAGTATTACTGGGGACTATAATGCTTTCCAAAGTCTCTCATGGCATTTTGTCAAAGACAGCAGTCATTAAAATAACAGAGTTGCTTTAAAAAATGAAAAGGTACTTGACATTTTGCAGTCCATGTTTTGTTTCGGTTTTTAAATGGTGGTGCTTTTACCTAAGAAGAAAAATATATTCTTCACTGGATTAAAAACATATTGAACATTAAAAAGTATTAATTAAAGTATTTTCATTATGTCATTTTTTGCAAATTTGGAAAGGTTCTGAAAAATTTGAAATGCTCATCCATGCAATTTCTAAGGAATGTATTAGCTTAATTTGATTAATTATCTGTAGTTATTTTAAGGAGATTATTTAAAAAATGTTTTAAAGATTTTAATCTTATAGCATTGCAATTTACGATACAGTATATAACACTACACTGTAACAAAATGAATAATTACAGATGTAACTGACAGCAAAAGAATGGCATACGTAAATACAGATACAAGCAAATATGGCGACCTCATTATCACTGATAAGTAAAAACCCACCACAGAGACACAACTTGAGCTTAGTTGTTAATACTGTCTAAAAGGAGAAAAGCATTAAAAAGTCAAGGAAGCGATATGTGGTGCCTTTTTTCCTCCCCAGTCAAATTACTTCTCCCTCAAATAAGCATGAGAAAAGTGTTCATTTTCCTTGACTCACATTTTGGAGCACGACTTGGTTCTGTTTCCACCTAAGAACAGTCTTTCAGATTGAACATTCATACTTACCAGGTAGGCTCTCAATCCTGTGAAGATTTAAGTGCAGGGCTAGCTTAATGCACAGAGTACCCCTAGTTTCTTTAGTTGGTGTTTTCCGCATATGGAACATCAATGAAACAGAGCCCTTTTTTTCATGGTCATTGTTTTTGAGTAACCATTGCATTGTTTTGGCAGAATTACTTTTTACTATAGCTGCAGTTCCCTGAATACCTATATTTTTATCCAAAAGTATTTGTGGCCTTGATATGGCTTCCTAATAGAAGTACATTGAATTTAAATGCCATACCATTGCAGCAAAGAATCTCTGGGGAATTTCTGGCACGTAGGCCAGGGAACCTGTGACCTCCGCGTTGGCTGGGGACTTTTTCCCAGGCAGCCCACAGCTCCACAAAGCTTCCCCTCAAAATCCCACTGTCATCCTCTTCTCCCCCCACGGTAGCCCTGTCTTCTTTCAGCATCTGTCGCAGCTGCTGCCCAGGTCTCATTGCGTTCTGTGCGGTGCCTAGTTCACCCTCTCTTGCTCCCTCTCCTCGCCTCTCCTCTCCTCTCCTCTCCTCCCCTCTCCTCTCCTCCCCTTCCCTCTCCTCTCCTCTCCTCTCCTCTCCTCTCCTCTCCTCTCCTCTCCTCTCCTCTCCTCTCCTCTCCTCTCCTCTCCTCTCCTCTCCTCCCCTCGCCTCTCCTCGCCTCTCCTCTCCTCTCCTCTCCTCTCCTCGCCTCTCCTCTCCTCTCCTCTCCTCGCCTCTCCTCTCCTCGCCTCTCCTCTCCTCTCCTCTCCTCTCCTCTCCTCTCCTCTCCTCGCCTCTCCTCTCCTCGCCTCTCCTCTCCTCTCCTCTCCTCTCCTCTCCTCTCCTCTCCTCTCCTCGCCTCTCCTCTCCTCTTCTCGCCTCTCCTCTCCTCTCCTCTCCTCTCCTCGCCTCTCCTCTCCTCTCCTCGCCTCTCCTCTCCTCTCCTCTCCTCTCCTCTCCTCTCCTCTCCTCTCCTCGCCTCTCCTCTCCTCTCCTCTCCTCGCCTCTCCTCTCCTCGCCTCTCCTCTCCTCTCCTCTCCTCTCCTCTCCTCTCCTCTCCTCTCCTCGCCTCTCCTCTCCTCTTCTCGCCTCTCCTCTCCTCTCCTCTCCTCTCCTCGCCTCTCCTCTCCTCTCCTCGCCTCTCCTCTCCTCTTCTCGCCTCTCCTCTCCTCTCCTCTCCTCGCCTCTCCTCTCCTCTCCTCGCCTCTCCTCTCCTCTCCTCTCCTCGCCTCTCCTCTCCTCTCCTCTCCTCTCCTCTCCTCTCCTCTCCTCGCCTCTCCTCTCCTCTCCTCTCCTCTCCTCTCCTCTCCTCTCCTCTCCTCTCCTCGCCTCTCCTCTCCTCTCCTCGCCTCTCCTCTCCTCTCCTCTCCTCTCCTCGCCTCGCCTCTCCTCGCCTCGCCTCTCCTCTCCTCTCCTCTCCTCGCCTCTCCTCTCCTCTCCTCGCCTCTCCTCTCCTCGCCTCTCCTCTCCTCTCCTCTCCTCGCCTCTCCTCTCCTCGCCTCTCCTCTCCTCTCCTCTCCTCGCCTCTCCTCTCCTCGCCTCGCCTCTCCTCTCCTCTCCTCTCCTCGCCTCTCCTCGCCTCTCCTCTCCTCTCCTCTCCTCGCCTCTCCTCCCCTCTCCTCTCCTCTCCTCTCCTCTCCTCCCCTCTCCTCTCCTCCCCTTCCCTCTCCTCCCCTCTCCTCTCCTCTCCTCTCCTCTCCTCTCCTCTCCTCGCCTCTCCTCTCCTCTCCTCTCCTCTCCTCTCCTCTCCTCTCCTCTCCTCTCCTCTCCTCGCCTCTCCTCTCCTCTCCTCTCCTCGCCTCTCCTCTCCTCGCCTCTCCTCTCCTCGCCTCTCCTCTCCTCTGGCTGAAAGAGAAGAGGAGCTCGGTGTGGAGTGGCACTGGGTGACTCGGTGGCTTTGCTCGGGGGCGACACGCTGCTGTGGCTGCGCAGGTGAGGCTGAAGGACCTGCAGGTGCAGAGCACTGCTGGGTGGGAAGCTGAGGCTGGGTGAGGTTGAAAGCACTACACAGCGGAGAGCTGGACAATGAACAGCCTAGGAAAAGCATTTAGAAATCTAAAAAAAAAAGTTCAAACTCCTCCATTAGTAAATTTAAGCCCCAGGTATGTCCATTTGTATGGGGTTTTCATGCAGGTGTTCCTAAAAAATTATCTGTCAGCTCCTGTGGAAGCTTCAATAATGCAGACAGCTGCATGGTTAGGAGCCCAGAAGTATCGGATTCCCATACTTCACACTGTTCCCTGGCATTTGTCAACTGAAAAGCTTTTAGCTTAGTTTATTTCAGAGCAAACATTCCCCTTTGTCCCCCAAACACATGTTCCTTCCTGGATCCGGAAGGCCAGAAATACTGCAGAGCAGAAGGCTGTAATTGCAGCACCGGGAGGAGAGGAGCCAGGCTCGGGCATCCCTCCGAACCCAGCGTCAGTGTGAAACGTGTTCTGCCTGCCGGGTGACACACTTGATTTCTCGCCTTACAGAATCAAGACTTAAAACTCAAAGGATGCCCAGCTATGGCAAGGGGCAGGTTTTGCTACAGCATGTGGAGTCCCAGGCTTCCCAAAACTGGTAAAGGAGCATCTGTGGCACTAGCAAACAGAACTCCTGAGGAGCCTCTGGTTTGCTGCAGATTTCTAAGATGTAGAATGGAAAAAAAATACTTTCCCTATGTAGACTTCCTCTACTAAACTTTATACTTGAGGTTCTCCAAAAGTAGAGGGTTTTTTAAATCATAAAGGAATATGCTGCCTGTATTGATGGCTGTGTGCATAGTAAATTACTTTGGCTACAACAAAAGCTTACATAATGTGAACCTTAAACACTTTCAGGCACGCTCTGACCTCACCAAATCATCACCTGGTGGAAACAACAGCACTTGATTGTCTTACAGGAGCTAAACATGTTTCCTCAACTAAGAATCAATTCCACTGATTTTCAGTTCCTGTGTCAAGAAACACTTTGTATGCATTTGCTGTTCTGTAATATGGGTTGTATTTTCTTGGCTATTGAAAGTGACTGAGAAGCAGAGAGAGTAGGCTCTTTTGAACACCCTTTTCACACGTTCACATGCTGCCTTTAATCACATTTGCAGGAGGATGTCGGCCTTTCAAGTACAGCTCTCAGGATGTCAGTGGTGCCAAAGGCCATGTGACTGTCTTAGCCTGTCACAATACTTAATAGGGAAATTATTTTTCTTATGGAAACTACTTACTTTGGCTTTTCTGCTTTAGGCTCTTCAGACATACCAGACCGATCCTGCGATGAGAAAGATGCTAACTCAGCTGTATTTCTATATCATGCCTGTATTTAATGTGGATGGATATCATTTTAGCTGGACAAATGTAAGTAGTATCAGTACTATTACTCAAAAAATTGTTCAGACAGGAAAGATCAAATGGTGGCTATACTATTCAAAGATGACTTTCTGTATAAGCTGGTCCATCACTTAGTGGCAGGCAAAACGGAAGTAAATTAGTCCAGTTAAAATATAATACTGAATCTGTTTACCAGGATTGGCTTGTTATATGTACAAATAGATTTTTGCCAAAATATAGTAATATTGCTATTTAACTATTTTGTAACTTACGTTAGGATCGATTTTGGAGGAAAACAAGGTCAAAGAACACAAGGTTTCGGTGTCATGGTGTTGATGCTAATCGCAACTGGAAAGTGAAATGGTGTGGTAAGTCTGGAGATACTTTGGTCCACCAGTTCAGATTATCCTGTATTTAATTATCCAACAGAGTAAGTAGGTTAGGTCGCATCCATTGTGAAGTATTCTCTTTTCTATTTTTAAAGTTGAAGCTACTTTCCCATAAAGCCACAGGCCAGGGCTCAAATCTTTAGCTTATAAAAAAATAACAGTCCTGCACTTTGGAAAAACACATCTAATGACAAGTAAAAAGTTTTCATGGCGAGTGTGGCGAAGTAAAAAAAAAAAAAAAAGCACATATAGCAATTTTGTATTTCTGCAGTCATGTAAAAAATTTGAAGCACAGTATTGAGCCTGGGCCATCATATTTCAGAATTTACTGAACTACAGCTTTAGGAAACATTTCAAACTTCATTTTATTTAATTTTTCA
The DNA here is from genome assembly GCF_036013445.1 of Caloenas nicobarica. NCBI lineage: Eukaryota > Metazoa > Chordata > Aves > Columbiformes > Columbidae > Caloenas > Caloenas nicobarica. Next base: position 129,327,957 of record NC_088246.1, on the reverse strand, counting down.
TTTCTTTGAAATGGCTGTAGCTTTGGAAATGTCAGACTTGCTGTGTTGGCCTCACAGAGAAATGTCTGATACTATTTTAAGGCCATTATTACTAGCGATTTCATAAAGAAAGAAGGTGCTTGTAAATGCATGAAGAGCCAGTTTTAAACTCCCAGCACTTCTGTAAATACTTTCATAAAAATTGACCTCAGTTTTGCATAGAGAATGCAGCAGTAATGAAATACTACCAGGAGATTTGGAATGGGTCCACTGAAGAAGAAATGGTATTTTATTAAATCTTTTTTATTAAATCTTATAGCAAGACTCACACAGGAGTAAGCTGCCATGCCAGTTCTGGTGCAGCAGAAAGCAATAACACTTTGTTGTGAAATACGGCGGTATATATCTCGCTCTTCTGATGACCTGTTTTCCAACCTTGAGCAACTTCCTTCGCCTCCCTGTGCAGCTGTTCTCTCCTCCAGCATTCGGCCACCTTCCTTATTTGCCTGATAAACTTGTAAAGACAGAAATTGTGTTTGCGTAGTGCTAGCGCAACAGCCCTCCCTTCAGCCCATCCCTCTTCCCCTGGAAGTCTCTAGATGTTCCCACAATACTCCGATGGTTGCAGCAGGAGTGAGCACTGTACAGTCTGGCTTGCGGCGACTGGATTCTTTAAGGAGATTTTTGAGAACTGTAAGGATAAAAGAGTGTAAGTAATCTGCCTAGGGCGAATGCAAATGAGGTGAGAGTGAACAGAAGCATACATTCAATATATTATGGATTTGTGAAATATGCTTCCAGTTTTTTTGGACTCTACTTGCAGTAGGGAGAGGACTAACACAGAAGCAGTTACAGAAAGCCTGTGTTAGTTGAGAATCCCTCCACTACAGAAGATGGTCCCAGGGCTGCTATCATGATCTTTAAGGCAATTTTATGCTGCAAAAATAATGTAAAAATGAACCAAAGAGTCCTGCATCACTGTTAACATATTTTACTTAAGAGCGTAAGTCACAACTGCAGGTATTTTGCGGACATACATTTATTGTTCAGAAGATAGCCACCAGCATGGTTGCAATGAACAGTTTTCTTACAAAGTCTTCAGAGCCATTTTATAGTTACCCCTCAGTGCAACATTATATAGTTACTCACAAAGTGCATTTTCTTTCTGGTCCTACTGACTCTTTCTTGGGTTCAAATTGCTCTGTCCTCCCTCTTCTTGCTCCCCAGCCACTGTATTAAAGCACAGTTTTCACTCAGTCCTGAAAATGTTTGCTTAGTTTTCAGTAAAAAACATTTTTTCTAGGCTGAATGAAACTATAACAAAACACATGCACATTGTGTGTTGTAATCCACTACTTGTTGCATTTCTCCCCTGCCCTGAACATTAAAGACAGGTCCCCACCTTGAGTTTAAAAAATAAAAATTGATTCAAGGTTGCTCATCATCCCACCAAACATATGCTCTGCTTCCTACACTGGACCCAAACTCCATCTGATTATTTTGCCAGAGAATAAAGAGCTCTTTCATGAACTGGGCTGACTGGTGTTCAGAAGATCCTCACCCGGCACCCCATATTCTCATTAATCTGGCACTAAATGAAGCAGAGAAGAATGTGGATCATATCACACTTTGAGGCTTGTATAATCATGGTGTGTTTAACATTTAATACTGCGTATGCTTATAACAACCTTTTAATTCAGTTCAGTTGCACTTACAGTTTGCAGACAAGGTTTGAACTTCACCGTGGGGCTTCCAGGCAGGCATGTCGTGGCAGAATCCAGCCCCAGCAAAGCCACTAAATGTGAGCTGCAGGGTAAAGATAACACAGCATCCCTTCTGCTTTCCTCTTCCTTTCTAGTGTAGGACTTTGATGTAAGCTTTATGATGTTGCTTCTGTATTCTCTAGAGACCGAGAAAAGGGCCACATCACTGATTGTGGTAGATGTCGCTTTGCTGCACGCCCTGTACCCAAAACAGAGCACAGAAATTGCACACAGCCCCAGGTGAATACTGACTGCAAGATCTCTGGGTCAAAATGCTGCTTGCAATATATATTTAGGTGCAATAACTAGCACAACAGTTTAATGTTCATGAAATTAACTATTGGCAAGTTTAAAGCCAATAATGAGATATTTAGAACTAAATTATGTCCTAGGGCAAATGCAGTTCAAAGGGGCTGGATCCAAAGCCCCCAAGACAGCAGCAGTGGGAGTTAAAATTCCCAGTGCATCCCAATTTCCAATGCACCCCACTGCTCATTGAGAATGGTCCCCCATACTGGCAGAAGAAATTACTGCAAGGAAGTCTGGGAATCATGCTCCAGCTCATCCATCGTCCCAGTCTGCGTTTTGTACCAAAGCATTAGTTTTATCAGTCTCCACACACATTTCCTTTGTACATTTGACCTCATGATGGATGTTGGAGGGTACTTGTTCTCCTCCAGTATGCTATCAGGTAGAAAAATAAGGCAGCTTGGTGACATTTTGTGCAATTCCATTTTCTTCTCATGACTGTAACTCAGAAATTTCGCAGGAGTCGATACTCACTGTATCTTTTTTTTTTCCTTTCTGTGTTACTTTAGAAGAACTTCCAGTATGAAATTTGAGTATATCCTTACGTTATCCATGGAAACTCTCTCTTTTTGCTACCAGCAAGCTTCACTTAAGGAAGTTTTTTCCTCACTGAAAGTCACTAAACTGAGTCATATTTTACCAGTGGGTCATTTTAGCATTAGCTTGTATGATTCTGTTGTGTATTAACAGTGATGTCCATTTTCATGATTCAACAGACAACACTGTTACAGGAGATGAAGTATCCATAAAAAAAGCAAAGGCTCCGGAGGCTCTGTTAAATAGCTCTGCTTTAGCTATATTGCCTGACAAGACATTGAGGCAGAGCACTCTTGGGATTTGGATGACTTGGTGGCCATCTGTTCTGCAGGGAGGAGACCGTCTGCCCTCCTCTATATAACCCTTCCATATCCACGGCGATCTAAGCACTAATAGCTTTTGAAATCCTCACCTGTGGCCATTGAATGGTAACCTCAGTTTTCGTATTACAAATGAAGCTGCAGCGTGAAATTCTTCCACTTTTTAATTTTTGGGGCATTAGGTTGATTGCATAACCCTGCTTTAGTTCATATTATTATGCCTTCTGACACACTGCTCTTTTCTTATTATTTGAAGATGGCAGTACTTACTATACAAAGGAAAGCTAATAAAACACTGCTTTTGTAAGTCCCTGATGACACCAGGGAATGTCGCAAACAAAGTATTATTATTCTGTGGGTCAGCGTAAAACACGTGGCATTTTGAAATCACAGTGGATAAAAGAGCGGAGTGGATTTGCACAAATATTGTTCTTAGGGCCCAGGCCCTAAGATGTAAATGAGACATTGGCTTAGATCCAGAATTGCTAAATGATCAAGGAGCCACTGCCACATCTCCTTTTCTGAGTTTCATCTTTCAGTACCTCATGGGATATTACATGCAGGCTACACTTCTACAGCTTACTGCCACCTAAGCAGGTTGACGTGGTGGAAGATGTCCTCACAACTGAACCCCTGCCATAAAGTCGAAGGAAAAATAAGCCCTGTGCAAACTGAGATGATTTCAGTTTTAGCTAGCTGTGTGATCATTCCATGTGGCTTGTCATTTTTTTCCATAAGGTTTGCAAGAGTAAAAGTAGGCAGTAGTCAGGGACAATTCTCATGTTTTAAACCAGTCTCTAAGATAATGCCCGTTGAGGTTATCTACCTACCATTGTAACCATCACTGTAGTTAGCTAGTAGGTTAAAATGCTCCTAAAGGCTAGATTTGTCTTGATAGTGACTAGTAAAAGAGGTATGGAATACATAGTAAAAGAGGTATGGTATATGGAAAGCCAGGGAAGAAAATACAATCAAGTCAGGCTTTTTCTGTTGGGTTAAAACCAGGGACAACTGCATGTAGCTGGCCAGTTGGCAATTTGGTGTGTCTACTAGATGATCGAGCAGATCACTGTACTGAGGTCCCACTGGCTCTTGCCCATCAGTCACAAGAAAGCAATTTGTTTATTGCTTTTCACACTTCTGCGCGCAGGCTCACACAGGCTGAGCCAGAAGTTGACTCTCAGAAATTTTCCATGATCGCTTGCCATCAACTTTCTCTTTCAATCTCTAGATGAAGGTGCTTCACTTCACCCATGCGATGACACCTACTGTGGTCCCTTTCCTGAGTCTGAGCCTGAAGTAAAGGCTGTTGCTCATTTTCTCCGCAAACATCGGAAACAAATAAAAGCCTATTTGTCCTTCCACGCATATGCACAGATGCTGCTGTACCCTTACTCTTACAAGTACGCAACTATTCCAAACTTCAGCTGTGTGGTAAGTTCCTTAAAACTTGGGATAACATGGTTCCCTGTATGTTATTTTTTGGTACTTCTTGTTTTGAGAGGAGACTTCTTTCTTCAGTACTTTGCCCATATTTAATATTGAGCGGTATTTATTCAGGATCCACTTGCAATCTCATTTCTGGTTATATAACCTTCACTCAAAGTGAGTCAGCAGTAACTTGATTAAAATGGTATAATGCCTTCCATCCATCAGTCCCTTTAAATTACTTTATAGGATAAATCCCTGGATTTTAATTATAGTTATTATCATTTTATTTAATTAACTGTAATGGGAATTATGTAGTTAAGTCCTTGGGCATCTAGCTGAAATTCTGTCCCTTCAGTGCTCAGACCTTAAACACAGAAGCACAAAGATCATCTTCCATTTTATGAACAAAATAAAATAAAAATAGTTTATATTTGTCAATTAGAGGAGGAATCTCATAGATTTCAACAAAAGTAAAGCTTCTATTGCTTTACGTGTCATCCTGCTCAGACACAGTGGTTTTACCCTTTTAAGACAAGTTGTTAATTAACATCAGGTGCTTTGGAGTTTTTGTCTATTAGAAGAAAAAATTAATAAGAGTATGGTTTTTGATGCAAGCCTATTGATTTACAAATATGTACATTTAATATATTCCATGCTCATCTAAATGCAAGAGAACTATTCCCTCTGCTCACAGTTTGAAGTCTGTTTTTAGCCAGCCTCCTGTACATAAAACCCTCCCTGTGGCTTATTCTCTTGGGGAAATGAGTCTTAAACTTCACTTTCTGTTTGCCCCTGCTCACAGACACGCATTGCACCAACCAGTAGCAAGCCTCTTTCTTTCACCCTCAGTCCCTGGTAAAATTGCATTGTCCATATATCTCCCATTTTGGCCTTGAACGTTGCAGTGACATTTCACTTACTAGTTTAAGCTAGTTTACTCCAAAAGGAGCTGAACTGCACCTTAGATTTATCGTGTGCAGAATAAACGATGTCGTTAGACCTTGGAGCTTCACTGAAGTTTCACTCAGCTGCCCTCTCAGGGGCTGAGCAGCCAGCACTCCACGGACTGAACTCTCTTTGTGCCTTTATTTCTGTTAAGACACTTAATTTCAGCAGGTACTAAAAATTCTCCTGTCTGATGTCATTCTTGGGAAACAGAGAAAATTAGCAGTTAACTAAGCAGCCAGAGGAGCTAAAAATGTGAGACTTGTGAGGGATGGCCACCCAGCCTTGCATTGACTGTGAATAAATCCATGGGCCTTCTCTTTGTTCTAACTTCTCCACCCTGTTTTGGGGCATGGCAAAGGGAAAGAAGAGGTCCCCGAGTGAATTGGTGACTGCTATTTACCAAAACACATAGACTGGGAATTTAAAACCACAGGATCTCATTCCTTTAAGACCAGCAGGTGTAAGTACATTTTTTTAAGAACAGACAAGACAGCAGAAGTTAAAGACATGGTGTTAGGAAGAATGAGGATCAGCTCTGCAAGAATATGACTCTTGGATGTCTTGATGAAAACACACAGAGTAACATCAGGCAATAGCAGGAAATTCACTGTAAGGAAAAGGAGTCTCTGAGAGTTTTCACACATACTGGTAAATCTTCAGTACATGTTGTTCTTGTTGCTCAAGGGCTATTTCCATTCTGAGACAGGGAGTAACGTCCTCTGAGCACACACACTCAACCTTTCCATCCACAGCTTTTAGATCAAAGGAACCCAGTTTTTGATGAGTAGTAGGTGTTCCCTAGGTTTGTGAGACCTTGGATCAGGCTTCTCATCAGAGGGAGGGGAGCACAGACCTAAAGGGGTAATGAAAGACACCGTTTTAGACTATGGCTCTGGACAAATGGAAGCCAAATCCCAATTCCAAATATTCTGCCAGTATTTGGACTCTGTACTTCTTTGTATTGCAGTGTGTCAAAAAGAACAGGGAGTTCGTAATAAGAAACCGAAGTAATTTCCTGTTATTTAGAAAGCTTGTTCTGGGGATCATAGTGAAAATGAATGGAATATTGTTGCTTATTTATTTGTATTTTTTAATATTTGCCTACGGCCAAAGGCTCCATTCCCTGGTGGTTCTGAAATTAATAGTCTTTAATATTTGAAGTGTCTAAAATGGTGGCGGAGGTTTCAGATTCTCCAGTTCTCTTGGAGAATTACAGTGAGCTGGAAAGCAGCAGATCTCTATTTCCTGCTGCTAATGGAACGAATTTTGTTGGCCTACACGGACTGTGTACAGTGGACAACTGCAGGACTCCACGTGCATAGCAGATAAATAACATTAGGTGCTAATAGGAGGCCACAATTAATCCTGAGCAGAAGAAAGGATGTTTCTGTCTGGGTCGTATCATTCTAGCAAGCTGTCAGTTGCCATTTCGATTAAAGTGTTCAATTATTCAGAGTTGCTTTGAAACTGGAGAGCTGTGTACTGATCACAACATGCATATTCTGTTCTAATTTAGGCACAACTCTCTTATCAACACTCCTCTGAAATCTGTTCCTTTAAGATACTTAAAATGAAAGTGCACTTCTAGGTTGAAAAAAAACCAAGCAGAAACATTCATCCACCTCAAGAGTTCTAAATTTCACCTACTTTTCATACCTTTTCTTCCTGTACAGTAGTTTGCCTTAGTGTTTGCAATGAACTTACAAGGCATGACTGAGTTTGCTTATGTCTTTGTAAAAATCTGGTAATTCTACGTGCAGCTTTCTCCTTGAGGATGTTCAAAGACTGGTTGCCTGGATTTATTCAGGATCTGACTTGCATGGTATGATGCAGTTGAGAACTGTCCCCTTCTTCGGGCATGTAACCGTGGAAGCCAGCAGTACCCCTCAAAGCTAAGAGCATTGAGCTTACAGCGCCCAGGGACACCTGCTTGCGTGGTGGACGTGGACTTGGGTCACTCCTGGGCTGGCCTTCAAACAGTTGCTGCCTCTGCACAGAACCCAGTACTGTTGTGCTGGTTTCAAATGGGCATTACCAAACTATTTCTTCAGATATATTTCAACAGGGCCTGCTCCTTTTGTCTCATTGCTGTACAATGAGTAACTCGTGCATGGAGAGTCTTCGTCTTTGTGGCTATGTTCTCATTTCCATGGTGTGTTTACTGGGATATTGCTCTCCACCCATCGCAGCTCCCTCAGCTGAGCCCTGGCTCCCACTCCCTGGTGTCAGGCCTGTTGTCAGGCTGTCCTAGCTCCACACCATGGTTCTGGGATGGTAAGCCCAGCTGCTTGGCATATTTCTGTTGAGCATCTGAGCCTGGCGCTTGGGACTTCAGTGCAGGCACCCGACAACAGCCTGGGCTCCCCAGAGCCCTGCGAGTCCCCACTGCCCCTCGCTGCCCTCGTGGGGTCCAACGCCTCCGACCCCGTCATGGGTCTTGTGTGTCATGACTCATGGAAGCTGAGGCATCTATAAGAGGAGGAAGAGTCCTAAGTGATAGCTCTTCCCTCTTCCTCAGACATCCTCCCACCTCCTCAATTTTGGTATTAGGGTGACTCAGAGGTTGCCCCTCTGCACCATCTGGTGACCACATCCCAACCCAGCAGAAGTTCCTGGCAACGCTGGCTGTAGCGATCCCTGCCTCCACACACTCTTCTGGAGGTGGCAAGAGGAAGAGAAGGGGCAAGCTGAAAATGTCAGTCTTGGGCACTATCATCCCTGTGCTGAGAAACAAACAAACAAAAAATCGAGTTGTGCCTAGCAGATATTTATTATGGAGTAAGAAATTGCTCTTCCATTTGCTAAGAGCAGTTCTCAGTGTAAAATAAACTCTCCAAAGCCCTACTTGCTGGCCAGTAAGTGAAAGTGGTTGTGGCTTGGTTTTGTTTTTTTCTGGAATGTCATTTTAAGGCAGTTTTCTCTGGCTTATCTATTTGGGCAAAGACCCACAGTAGGGATGCCTGCATGGATCAGACCAAGGATTAAGCCAGAATCCCAATTCCTGATAATGGCAAACAAGTGGAAGGTTAGGGAAGGTGTATAAACAGAAAGGCAAGTATAGAGTAATCCTTCTCCACTGCATTCATCTACTGCCTGATGAATAACCAGGTAAGGACCGAGTTCACAAAGAGTTGCATAAACTGAAACCTACAGCTCTTCAGTTCACATAAAAACAGAACAAAACAAACCAAAAACCACCACAACCATAGCAGGTTTATCCTGTGGTTCAAAGTCTAGCAGTTTGTAGCTCCAGTGGTGTTCATTTCTTGCTCTGTGGAAGATGGCTCTGTGTTTTCCTAGATATTCCTTGCCTTCACTGTACCTTCTCCAGGATCCTTTTCTTTGGCATCATAATATTCCTTTTTCTTTCGAATACATGCATCTTTTCTCTGTGTTTGGATGCACTTCCCATGTGTGACCCTTGGAATGTGCCATGGGCCAGGCCTTCTGTACCCAGTTTCACAGGATCCCATGAAGCTCCTCAACAGACTGCATCCATGTGTATGATAAAATGCAGGGGCTGATCTTCCCCATACAGTACTAAAATCACATTTCTGCAAGAGTTCTCTAAGCCTACATCATCTGGCCCCAGAGAAAGTTAGACTAGCAGTGAACATTCATCCATCTGTCCATTAGAGATTCAGGAGCGGAATTCGTATCCCTCCTTCTTCCCACTCTGCTCACTGAACCACTGTGGAGTGTCACCAAGAGATCATTTCTCCTTCATAAGCCCAGCAGAGATGAGGTTTAGTGGACTGGGCAATGCGTCTACGGGTACTGGCAGAAAATTCATGCACGGCTTTTAAACTGCATAAAAACCAAGTATTTCATCTCATGGTTTCACATGTTTCCTGAAATTGTTGTGTGACTAAATTGGTATATATCCTTAGAATTACAAATACTTAATGGCTGATCATTCACAGTGCAGTGAGCTTTTTTATGCCATGAAAATATCAAATCAAGTTTTTCAGGGAATTAGAGAATTGCTGAAAAAAAAAAGGCATTTATCATTTAAAATAATTTTAAATTAGCTGCTGCAGACTCATGGAACACAGCGTTGTGCCCGAAGTCAATGATCCATAGCTGGTAGGTTACAATCGCGTGACAGTATTTAATTCAAAGTCTAATTTATGTATTTGTTTTCTCCCTCACACAGGAATTAGCTGCCTATAATGCTGTTAATGCTCTTCAGTCAGCATATGGTATAAGATACAGATATGGCCCTGCGTCTACCACTTTGTGTAAGTTTTCCTCTGGCACAGGTTTGTGACTTTGACCTACCTATAGTAAGATGGAGATTACCCTTATTACAACAAAGAGAACAAACACTGTTTAAAGTGAACTTTGTTCCAGTTGTGGATGGTGAGGAAGGCAGAAGATGAAGTTTTGTAACTGATTCAGTCAGTCGATTGCAGCAAGATTAACTCGATGCAATAGAAGATACTAAAATGCAATGCATTTGAGAGGTGAAACCCAGCAAATAACACATAAAACCAGATTTTTTTAAAAAGAAAGATAAAACAAAATCTTAAAAAGTGTATCTTTATCAGATAATGCACTGCTAAGTGATAAAATATTTGGGAGGAAATAATTCAAAGTAGGTTTCATTTTTCACCATTACTTTGCCTCTCCTCTGCAATTGTGGTAGGTACAGCTATTCATAGATATCATTCTAAAATTTAGGATGATCTCTTTAAAAGCTAGGTTTCAAATGTCTTTGTGTCTAGATGATGATAAATGATAGCAAGAGTATCTTTATCTAGACATCTTCCATTTTTTAGAGAGCGATTTAAAATACGTTTTTCTCTATAACAAAATATCTTTGAAATATGCGATTTAAATATGTAACAACATTTGTCAGGCAAGCTCTCCGCGTAGACAGGTAGGGAAAAAGAAATTCAGTAGGCTTCAATGAGACACTTTTCTTTAAACTGAAACTATGGGGCCTGAATGCTCTCAGTAATTGTAACAGACATCAAAAGTGAGAAGCTTAAGTAAATAGCAAGATTTTTTGGAAAACCTCCTGCATCTCCTCTGCTGTTGCTGTGTTTTGGTTAGAGCTCCTCTTTATAGTGGGCCTTCATTTCACAGCATGGTCATCATCTTGTGCTCATTACAGCGCAGTCAGTTGCTATGTCAAAGGAAGAGCAGTGTGAATTGATGCCAGAATTGCACAGAAGACAGCAGGCCACATGAGAGACAGATCTTTATATAAATATAAATGTCTTGGGTAATCAACATATGGAGATAACGAAAGCATAAGAAGCACACTTCCTTGGGAAGGTTTGTTGATATTAGACACCACCTATGCAAATGCTCTCATGCTGTAAGGCAATGGTGAGAAAACAAGACAGAAATGAAGAGAAAATAATTTTGAAAGCACTTGGAAGAGGAGAATGTAGATTGCTTTATCAACTTTCTCCCTTTTCCATGCAAAAGAATTGCCAAAAAACCCCAAGTTAAGCCTAGGAGCATGCAGAGCTGCAGTCCAGCTGGGAGATCTTTGTGGAAGCAAAGCCTTAGACTGCACTCACCTGGGGACAAGAAGAGTTTGAGGCTTTATTCTAAATGTTCTCTTTTCTAAAGTTTTGCTTTACACAAAAAAAAAGTCAGTTATTATTTTTTTTTCTGTGAAAAGCAAAGGCCTAATCCCCTGTCTTGCTGAGCACCATTCACTGTGTGCCCATGCCCTTCTCTGAAGGGTATTCAGGATCAGGGCAAGCAACAGCTGGAGTTGCAAGTGTATTCACTAACTTCTGGAGACAAAATGCCACGAGAACCCTCTGGTGCTTTCAACGTGACCTGCATTTAACATTTTTAAAATTTTTCTCTGAATTTCCTCTTTCAGATGTGAGTTCTGGTAGCTCTATGGACTGGGCCTACAAAAATGGCATCCCCTACGCATTTGCGTTTGAGCTGCGTGACACCGGCCATTTTGGATTTTTACTTCCCGAGACGCTCATCAAACCAACCTGCACGGAGACCATGCTTGCAGTTAAAAATATAACTCTTCATCTGCTGAAGAAATGTCATTGAGAGCTATTTCTAGGAGCTGGAAGTGAGCATTTTACTTCCAGTGCTGATGCCTTTCAGTGCGTCCAGTTGCCATTCTAAGCTTGGCCACTTCAAAATCATAGAAGCTAATTGGAAAGATGGTATTGTTTCTACCGGATTTACTTGGCGGGAAATGGAAAAAATAGTTTAATATCTACTCTACAGAAGTGCATAAAGTTGATATACTAGCTTAGTTACCAGTTCAGTGTGAAATAGTCTGTTCTTTTTGCAATAAAGCTTTGATTCTGCAACTTCTGTGGGGCAGGTCCAGGTCCACATACGTGTGTCTGAAATAAAACTCCACTTCCAGACAGTCCCTGGCCTTACTCCTTTCCCTAACAGGAAGACTTCCCTTAGTAGAGTCTCTCAAACCAAGGGATAATGTTTACATTAATGTATATGTACTCTGTGACCCAACACAGGCCTGTATCTATAGCAGTTAATGGCATATAGTTGCAGCTGGCCATGCTGCAAGTGGCAACGTGGCTTCCTTCTGCATGTATACGTGCCTATGTATATGCACTTTCGTGATTTTTTTTTTCATGTAATGCAAGAATTTGACCCAATGTTTCCTTTAACTGTTCAGAGAAACCTATTTTCAAATGTATATATTGGAGTGGGCTCAATATCAACATATTGCCTTTGAAATTGTAACTTCCCTAGAGATGTGTAAGAATTATAATGAAATATTATTGAGATATACAACACTCTGCTTTATGGAGAGACAAAGCAACTTGCCATGACTTGGAACTTGGAAGCCAGCAGTGGACCGGTGCATCTGGGTTCTGCTGTAGTTAGCGGCTGCCCGTTTCCACCAGCCGAGGATCTAGCCTTAAACCGTGATTAACTGGTGTTAACTGATGTTGTATTTATCAGTATTCTTGCAGTGAGTTCCATAGCTCTGTGGCTATGTGGCTGTTCTTCTTGGAAGTCGTATTTTTTGCATGTTTTAAAGGAATTAATAATAGATTCTTAAGTTAGATGGAGGTGAAAGCAGAAGCTTTACAGCTGAAATACAGTGAATAAGCACCATGTTTGAAAGAATAATAATGAAAGCACAGAGGGTTTTTTTGTACTTTTAAAAGAGTATTTTTTGATCTTATTATAAGTGCAAAAGCATATATTTTACTTTCTTAATTTTGAGTTTAATCTTATGCCATGTTAAATAAAATGTATTTGTTAATAAAATCATAGAAGGCTTTTGAAGTACTCTTCATATTTCATTTAATTTGTAAAGCTTTAGTTCAAGGATTTGAAAATGTTACCTATCTGTAAAGCATTACTAACACTAAGGATGTGATATTTTAAAAAAATGACATCCTCTCTATAGAAGTACTTGAACTTAGCAAATGGACAACCCTTTATGAGACTAGGGAGCACTGTATTTAATTAAGAATACCATTGTTTTCAAGACTGCAAAAGGCAATCAGTGAGGAAAGTTGACAGAATTGCATTCTATTTGTTTAACTTTTTGTTAATAAAAAGTATTTATTTTAAACAAACTTTCCGAAAGTTTGTTCAGATTTGATTAGTTCAGACTTGTTTGAGTAATGCAACTTTCTATTCTGTTTAAAAAAAAAATCTAGGGGACAAAAGCTCTCAAAATATCTATCCAGTAGTCATTTCCAATTGCTTATGACCATAATCATTAAATATTTTGAAGACAGCAATAACCGCATTTTGCTATGCACAGATTCTTGACCAACAGTCTTGATAGTGGTGTAAATTAAATATTAGCACCAATTGTTGTGAGCTATTCTGCATTTAGGTGACAAGATTGAATCACTACAAGGACATAAGAGACTGAAGTGAAGGACAGAAGGCGTGAGAGATTGCTAACCAGCATGAGGCAAATTTATCTCTGGATGGCTACAGTACAAACCTTTCCAAGTGTGGGTCAGGAGAAACCAGATTCAGATGTGATGGTGTGATTCCTGCTTATAGCCCAATAGTTTGTCTTATGAAACATTTCAGTTTTATCTTCCTACCATCACATCTCCCCTGGTACTGAAAAGTATTTGAACTCTTGGAGCAAGAAAGAAAAACAAACAAACAACACAACCCACAAAACAACCAAAACCACAAAAAAACAACCACACACCCAAACAAACAAAACCAACCTCTTTTAGTTACCAAAAGGACCTAACATCGTAGATCTAGATGACCTCCTTGGACAGGAATAACTGCAAGCATTCTTAGAGTTATCCAAGAAGCTTTGACATTTAGAAGTACTTGACATCAAAGCTACATCCTGGCACGTGGACGGAATCAGCCTGAATACTATGTGTTATGTGCAACTGAGTACTCTGAGCTGCTTTTTGAAGACCTATGCAGGGTAATTTAGTGCCCCATAGCTGAATACAAGTGTAAACAGTCTCTGAGCCCTTTAATTTCAGGGTCACTAACGCTGATCAGAAAGACTAGGAAAGAGCAAACCCTACTTCCCGAATTAAGAATTTGTAAGACAATTTAGCAGCAAGAGTGATTCTAAATAGAGTAGTTTACCCTAAGGAAAGAACTACTGGAAATCAGCTATTTGGATATGGAACAACAGCCTTTGTCACTTGCAAATGTTACTTGTCTGAACAGCTCTTTTTTATCTCCATAATTGCTTACTCCTCTTCCCTTTGTACTTCTCTTCAGCAGCCTTTATTGCCTACAGGACAACAGAATTGATAACTGGTTTTGAGAAGAGTGAATTTATTTTATGGTCATAGATATTGTTTATCATTCAACACAATAAAAAATACACTAACAGGAAAACACCGATTATTAACCCAGCAGTCAAAATCATGTATATAATGATTATGTGAAATCCAAGAGTTACACTTCCATTGACTATTGATAGAATAATTATAACCACTTCCATAACTTGGAAAAAGTGCTCAGACAAGCTTTTGTGAACATCTGGGGGTTTTTTCGTGTATAGCTTTTATGTTTTATGAACAAAACCTTGAGACTAATTAACATGAAGCAAAGAGGCCTCTGCCTCTTCAAGTCACTCTTCTCAACAACAAAACAATTATCTCAAATTACCTTGAATCATAATTCGTAAATTGATAAAGATTGGCCTTTAAAGGTCAAAAAAGGTATTGAGTTTGGTTGCAAACCTTGAGAAAAGAGCATGGCTGATGGGTGAAGATCCCCATGCCTTTTCCAGAACTTGCTTCAAAAAGGACAATGTATTTGGTCACTCAGGTAACACATAAAGCCTATGGGAAACTGCAATTATTTTTTGAAATTTCTGAAATTTGAATAGAGAGAGTCCAAATGACCTTGAACGCCAACAGGCATTTACTTTGAAACATCCAGTGCCAGCCCGCTTGCCTGTAAAGAACTGCAGCGTGCAGATTGCGCTGCCTGCTCCAGGACTGCGCAAAATATTTATTGAAAACACTGCATCTAACTCGTAAAGTAGGAAAAAAAAGCATTACACTTCCTACCAAAAATAGGTTACTATTCCACTATTCTAGTTTATTCATGTTAAGCAATCCCTTCCCTTTTTATGTTTACGTTCACTTTAATGGTACCACTCAACAAGATATTTGGTAGCATGGGTAGAGTAATAAGTATTTTTGTAAGCCCTTTGACCTTTCCCTTGGCTTTGTTAACTGCTATATCATTTTCATAGGTCACTATTATTAATATATAACGGTAACACTCCTTGTTAAAAAAATGTTAGTCTGTGATTTCGTGGTTTTGATTTCTGTGCCTAAATGTTACCATTTTCATGAAGTAGTTAAGCAATGGTAAAACACCAGAATAATGCCTCAGATGTGCAGAGATACAACCATCCCTCTGCTGTAGAAAATGGAACAAGAAAACAGAAATTCAAATAAATTACAGAGCGACTTTTAAAATATAAATCCTGTGACATTAGTTATACTTCCTTAAAAAACATTCTTAAATGCTTGCTGCACAAAATACCTTTTCTGAGTTGCAAATCGAAAATCTTCTGTCCACTGAAAATGTAGACCGTTTGGCATGCTTAATTTGTGCTCGATTCTCATATGCATTCTGGATAAAAAATTTAGGTCCAAAGAGCTGTAACTGCATCCTCTTTCAGGGGCGTAGGAGGAAGGGAGGGTGGGGAGAGGGCTGGGTACATCCTGAGGCTTTCAAGCCGTATCAGCACCATGAAGCCAGGAGTACTGATGCTGCTGGTGGGTCTGTCTTGGATGAAGGTGAACCACTCCAGCATAGTTTTCCCAGTCTTTGGCTGAATGTGCCTGTCATCCTAAGCGTGATGCATGGGGTGAGCAGCTTGTCAGAAATCCACAGCCTTGGGCTGCGTGTGCTGCCCAAAGGGCCTGCCTTAACAACAGTGTCTGCTGTTAATATCTGCAAATTTAGGATAACCAGAGTCAACCCAGAGTAATGAGCTAACACATGGTCCTCCCTAGCAAATGCTGTTTGGGGCAAGGACATTGAGAACAGGTGAATCTTTCACCCCTGAAAGCTTGTCCTTAGCTGACAGGCAGGAGCGGTCAAGCAGAAAGTCTGGGCTCGCTCTGCTTGCAGATGCTGTCGAGCCCTTTCCTAAAAGACCGAGTCAAGCGTGGCAGGGCTTGCCCTTGGATTTAGACATCAGGGAATACACTCATAAATAATAGATTCAAATGTTAATTAAAAAAAATCCGCCACTGTCCCCAGCCATGCAGAAAGCTCACTTTGCCTGCAACAAACAAAATCTATCCATTGCCATGAAGACATGAGGTAACAGATTTATTCCATCCTGCCCACTCTGAGACGCCGGCTACCTTAGCACTGCTTGGCAATATTGAAAAAGACATGCAGCAGAACAGCCATAACAATGAAATATTTTAATCTATCCCCAGGCCTGTAGGAGCACATACTTTATCTCAAGTAATAGATAACCACTTCTGAAATAAATATTGTGGTACAACTGCGAGCAGGTGTTTTAGTCTTTTGTGCTGACTACTATTAATATGTGCCAGGCTATTCCTCTGCATACCAGGATGGCTTGATGCTGGGGGAAATATCTCTTTTTTTTTTAACCAAATAATGAATCTTTTTTTAAAACCAATTCTGAGCAGAACATCATGTTAGGCCTGAGGACATACATATATACACAAAAGAGTCTGAGAAAGTTTCATTTTATAACAGAATTTTCAATTATCTTGAAAATAATGCATCTGTTAAAATCACAGCCAGTGTTTTCAAGTGGCTTATTGTTTTCAGCATGTCATAACTGAAGAAAACAGAATAGCAGCCTGAAAAGCTAAGCAGAAGTGACTGATCTACTTACTGTTTCATTTCCCTTGTTTCATTTCACTTTGTTTCTAGATTGAAAAAATCTGGGTTGGTTGGGCTGAATTGAAGGAGTGCAGTCAAAAAGCTGAGTGTAAACGGTTCTTCTGTGCTTAATGAGCTAGAAATAGCTACTTTGGAAAAAAAAAAGCAACTTATTATATTTCAAGTTCTTTATACAGACTAATTGCTTTACTCTGTTTGAATTAAATTATCGCATTCACAGAACCTGGTATGGTTTGGCATGATGTATTGTTATTTTCCTGGGAGCTGGCCAGTTTTCTAAGGGTTAAATTAGTTAAATGTCTGCTACTGTGGTAGGGTAACCGCAGCTGCTCTTCAGCCTTGTTAGCACAGAATCTGTCAAAAAGGCAAAATGTCTTGAGCTGTCTCTAACAGGATAAATTTGCTATATCATGCTGCACGTGTCTCCATTTCTTTTCTTCCATTTCGAAAATGAAGTGAATGCTGTCTGTCAGTGACAACTTCAGGCTATGAAAGAGCCTAATTTTTGGTGCTAAATTTAAATCATGAACCCCGTTAAAATGTGTGAACTTCCCCGCATACCTACGCAGACCCATTCGCACACAAACAAGATGTCTGTCTGCACAACGTGTACTGTGTGATGGTTTACGTCATGGTGTAGCTGCAGTTCTTGGCAACCACGGGGCTGCTGATGGCAGGCAGCATGTCTTCGGCATCTCCCCTCTGCCTGCTGTAGCTACCAGCAAGTTCAGCTGGTTTGGCCAGAACCCAGAAAGCCCCTGACACTATTTACCAGTGCAACACTAGAAAGTCTCCTCCTGGGGTTGCTGCGGCGTGTCTCTGTGGACTTTTCTGCTACTACCGTTAACACACTACCTGCAAGCTTAGAGAGTGGGCAAGGCCCTTCGTGTGTTGCACTGTACAGAATTATACAGAATTATTCACTATCGTGAATGCTTAGGGCAGAGCCCTTAAGAATCATGGAATGTCCTGAGTTGGAAGGGACCCACAAGGATCATCGAGTCCAGCTCCTGTCCCTGCACAGGACAACCCCACAGGTCACACCATGTGTCTGAGGGCCTTGTCCAGTCTCTTCTTGAACACTGTCAGGTTGGGGCCGTGACACCTCCCTGGGGAGCCTGTTCCAGTGCTCCAGCACCCTCTGGGTGAAGAAACTTTTTCTCATGTCCAACCTAAACCTGCCTGGCGCATCTTCCTGCCATTCCCTTAGGTCCTAAAGAAGGTGTTATGCCCTCAACTCCCAGTGCCGACTGCATGCCAGAAAGCCTTCATTACCTTGTGGGCTATGAAGAAGGTCCTATACTGCTGCCCAGAGTGACCAAAGGGGTGTCTGAGGCTGTTCCTGTGAAATCTGGTAGCACTAAGGAGAGCACTGGAGAGCCTACAGGCTCACACCAGCTGCCACCAGGGTTTTTGGACTGCTTCAGCCCATGAATAGTTCTTCTATATATGAGTCACTCTCAGGAATACATTTGTAAAACAATAATTATAGGAAAAAAAAAAAAAACAACCCAACAAACAAAACATTTTCTTCTACATTTTAAAGTTTTTCTATTAAAGCTATTGTGATTATTTTAATGAGGTTTCTTTTCTGAGAAATAAGGTTTCTTTTCCGAGAAGCTGCGGTAGAAATAACCTGAAGTTGCTGTCATGCTGAAGGCTGTTTAGGGAGTCGGTGGATGCAGTTCACTACATGTCAAATACACACCTACCAACACTTTGGATAATAAGTGCAACCTTCAGGAGATGTCTCACCAGAGACCTCACAGCAAACATGTCTGAAGACCAAGCTGCTCCTCAGAGAGCAGATTTGATGTGGACTAGCTAATGAATGTTGGGAAGCTCGTCTCCTCTTGAGCTGAGAGTAGGAACATCACATTTCCACAGCTGTCAGGACTGCACTTTTCAAAAAATGCATTAAAGGCTGTTATCAGAGTTTTCACAGAGAAAGGAAGGTCCCCATTCATTTCACACTTCTCTGCACGGCGCCAGGGGAAGGGCTGCTTCCCCGGTGTGCCTGGCTGCAGGTGTGCTGACACCCAGCCCATCAGAAACAGCATTATTTAAAACTGCTGGAATCACTGTCTTGTCTTTCTTTTGCCTCTATGAGAATTCTCAACAATCCATCAGTGCTAAATCATGAATATGCACAAGAATAATTCCTATTTAGGTGTCTATTGAAGGACATGCAAAAAGCTGATTTCCTAAAAATTCCTTTTTGGATTCAGTGATTTCCATTCTGCTGAAAACTAACAGTTTGTATGCAGGGTGAGGGGGAGAATGAGCAGAAGTAATCCTGGAAGACAAATTATTTATGAAAAGTTTTATCCAAAACCATACTAAGTACAGTATCTATCATCTTTATACTCTAATTCTGCACACACAGACAAAGGTGGAACATTCGGAGCATGTTTTCCATTTGTACTCAGTATCAGGACTGAAAATAAAGACAAAGGACAGAAGTCCAGAGGAGGAAAAAGTCCAAATTAAATAGCAAGACTCTAGACCCCAAAAGCAGCAGAGATTACTTGGACTAGTATAAAAAGGCATTTTTTTCTTAAACCAGGAATAAAAATCACTGAAGCACCAATACTTCAGAAAGATGAAAGGAAATAATATTGAATTATGTTAATATGTTGAATAATTAGAGGGCTGTGGGGTCAAATGGCCTACTGGGAGAGTGACCAGCTATCTGTGACTAAACAAACAGTTGGAAGAAAACAAAAGCTAGAAAAAAAAAAAGGCAAATAAGCAGCAACTAATCATTTTAGATTGAATGACAATCTGTGGGAAGTATAAAAATATCTTCATCTCAAGTAAGTGAAGTAAGCAGATACCGCTGGGGTTATTGCTTAAAGTAACAAGCAGAGAAGACCAAAGGGACACTAAAATCAAGAGCGTCATTTCTCCATTCATCTGATGGTGGTCAGAGCCCACAGTCAAGTTTCTCCTACCTAAAAAATTACCTGCCTTCAGGGTACTCTCATGTGACAATATAAACTAATATTCAGGAATCCTGTGATAGAATTCATTTTCGGTATATGAGGATACTAGCAAAGAAGTAAAGGTGTCTAGTAATGCTTACTACCTTCCTTGGCAATTACAGTGTTTCCCACTCCATGCAAGTCATCACATTTATCTCCACCTCTCCAGCTATACATGTGGATAAATCCTAACACAGCAAAACCAGATGGGTACCTGCCGTGTGAAACAGCAGGGCAGGGGATTCCAAATGAAGGTAGCAGAAGTCATCTGCACTGTATTTGGGCCGTATTTCCAGAAGGGAACGAGTATACATGTAAAAAGCACCACGTATCTGCTACAAAATACTGGAGACCAAAAGGTAAAGAGGGTTAAGATCAGCTTCCTCTGTGCAAAGCCTCACTTGTCATAAAATGAATCAAAATACTGATCCCACTACATGGTAGAAGAGCATCTCTTCTTCCACTTTTCATTAGACATCCATCATGCCACACAATGATGATTTTTTTCTATTCTTCTGCATTGCAGTACATTTTCATAAGTACACAGCTTTTCAAGTATATTGATACCATGGCTGGAAAGGATAAAGTTGCAGCACAACCAGTAAACAGTACAAAATTAAAGACATGCAATAAATTCCAAGCAAAATGCAGCACTGGAACCCAGGAGATGAGACTTTTATGGGAATTTTTCCAAGGAAAGCTCTCTTAGGCTTCACTAAATCTTGACAATGCGTATCTATTTAAACCACACTATGCTCAAATTCACTGGAGTACAGAAGTCAAGGCTGCAATGAAAGGGAAAACTATTGGATATGTATCATTTTACTTGCCATTCAGTGTGGGAAATTATTTTTGAACAGCCAGAGTCAGTCTACCTGCCTAGTATACTTTTTTTTTGGTTAAAGGAACAATAAATAAATAATAATCTTTAAACTCTGAAAATTTCTGTTATACAAAAGAGTATTACTTGTCAAGGCTCACACACATTAATCACAAATGTGCTTTGCCTTAGATGTTCCCTGACAATTCTATACACCACCATGAAAAAGATCCAAACCTTTAACAGCCCATTCATTCACTATTATTCAGCATATTGACTACACCTGCCAATAATCCTACAGACAAAAGCATCACTTGAGATTTCTGAGATATCCCAGTTAAATCCTTCCATTCTTTCACAGCTGGGAAAACCTGGCAGCCCTTGTACCTCCTCCTGGGGGACAGTAATGCAGGTGCTGAGGAACGAAGAGGTGTGAGAGTTGCAGGTTTACTGATGCTGCCATCCACCATCTGTTTTTTCCATATTCATCCCCTGGGGTGGCAGGCCACAGCTTTCACCTGCCCAGGAGGAGAATTTCACAGTCCTCCTGCTTTGAAGGTAGGATTTCACAGAATCACAGAATGTTAGGGATTGGAAGGGACCTCGAAAGATCATCTAGTCCAATCCCCCTGCCAGAGCAGGAACACCTAGGTGAGGTTACACAGGAAGGCGTCCAGGCGGGTTTTGAATGTCTCCAGAGAAGGAGACTCCACAGCCCCCCTGGGCAGCCTGTTCCAGTGTTCCATCACCCTCAGTGTGAAAAAGTTTCTTCTCATATTTAAGTGGAACCTCCTGTGTTCCAGTTTGTACCCATTGCTCCTTGTCCTATCACTGGTTGTCACCGAGAAGAGCCTGGCTCCATCCTCATGGCACTCACCCTTTACATATTTATAAACATTAATGAGGTCACCCCTCAGTCTCCTCCAAGCTAAAGAGCCCCAGCTCCTCAGCCTTTCCTCACACAGGAGATGCTCCACTCCCTTCATCATCTTCGTTGCCCTGCGCTGGACTCTCTCCAGCAGTTCCCTGTCCTTCTTGAACTGAGGGGCCCAGAACTGGACACAATATTCCAGATGTGGTCTCACCAGGGCAGAGTAGAGGGGAGGGAGAACCTCTCTTGACCTACTAACCACTCTCCTTCTAGTACACCCCAGGATGCCATTGGCCTTCTTGGCCACAAGGGCACAGTGCTGGCTCATGGTCACAGTGCTGGCTCAGTGCTGTCCGCCAGGACCCCCAGGTCCCTTTCCCCTACACTGCTCTCTACTAGGTCATTCCCCAACCTATACTGGAACCTGGGGTTGTTCCTGCCCAGATGTAAGACTCTACATTTTCCCTTATTATATTTCATTAAATTCTTCCCTGCCCAACTCTCTAGCCTGTCCAGATCTCGCTGGATGGCAGCACAGCCCTCTGGCGTGTCAGCCAGTCCTCCCAGCTTGGTGTCATCAGCAAACTTTCTGATAGTACACTCAATTCCCTCATCCAAGTCGTTGATGAATATATTGAATAATACTGGCCCCAGTACTGACCCTTGAGGCACTCCACTAGATACAGGCCTCCAACCAGACTCTACCCCATTGGCCACGACTCTCTGGCTTCTTTCCTCATTTAACTCATCTAACTCCAGCTCTGTGAAAGCTACTCATGTAGACTAAATTGACTTGGGTTCCTCTGTAGTCAGCAAAGGAAAATAAAGGATGTAGAGGATCACAGGTCATATCTATCTTAGAGTTGGTAGCGTCAGTACTGCATGAGTTATTCATTAGATGTTAAGTCTTTTTGCATATCAAGAGCCCAGATGACAGCTTAGACTAGGTGCCTAGCTTTTGTAACTGTTAAAATTAATGAAGACAAATTCCACCCTAGGATGAGACACATCCTTTAACTTCCAGTACAGCAACCATGCTTACATACCAGTTCTGGCTGAATTCAGATGCCTGAAGTTCTTCCTCTCAAGGTTGCCCATGGCACATGAGACATTCAGGTCTTCTCAAAAACAACAGTCTTCTTAAAAACAAATGTTATTTATTTTAGCTATAAATATTTGTCTTATAGAAAATAATGTACACATAATCAGCAAACTGTCTACATATATTTCTGCCATGTAACTTCAACTATAATTCAGGCAGACCTAATTTCTTCAGCCACCACAAGTAAAGCCTGGCATTTTTCAGGTGCTGTGGACCATGAATGCTTCTCCCCTTCTGTCTCTCTTATGTCTCTTTTAATCCCACCAGTTATTTTTGTTACTTTACATTCACATTTCATTTCTTGTAGTTTGCAGGAGAGGGAGCCAAAAATGTAGGAGCCCCATTAATAACAATTAGCTGTCTAAATCTGAGTTACCTGCTTGATGCATTCTTTTTCTTCTTTTTTCCTGCGCAGATTTTTTACTAGTTAAACAAATGCTACTATACAGCATGCAGAAAATACCAAAGACACACAACATACCAGTACATGAATAATCAAGCAATGTAGAGTATTCAAAATCTATCCTAGGGCAGTTCCAAATCTGTCACTGAAAACAGCAAATTGCAGGGCTGGTGACAGCCTGTGGGTTTTCCCCCAGCAGCTGACCAGCTGCCAGCTGCATCCATAGGAGACACCTCTTTTGGCAGTCAGGCTCCTCTGTTAATTATCTCTTTTTCCTGCTTCTGGCAGGCATTATAGGATATTTAAAGGCTCCTAAGTTTAAAGTGCTCCCTGAATTTAAAGTGAAAATGTTATCTTACTTTTATAAGAATGTATAAGAACTTAATGTTCATGCAAATGATTAGTAATTGAGACCAGCAAACGAATATTCAAAGTAAGCTATAGCCTCTTCAGCCTCCCACTGCAGAAAACAATCTTGTTCTTACAAAAGCCAATACCTTCATTAGAAAGAAATCCGCTCTGAGCTTTTTATGGGCAAGAAAAACAAAAGCCAGCCATAGTAAAAACCATTTGTTGCAATTGTATGAGTGGATTAAATGTTTTCTAGCAAATGGCATAGTAAAAACAACCTCAGAATTTAGGCATAGAAATAGCGACTGCAGATTTCTGCGTTCTCTGAGTTTTTAAAATAAATGAATATTTGCAATTATTGCAACAACATTCAGGTTTGCAAATACACTAGAATGTTTTATATTTCACGCAGCAATCACATTTACCAAATGCGTACAAATACGCAAAGACTGCTTATAAGACATTGCTGTTACCTCTCGGATTTTTAAAACAGAGCACAGTCAGCTTCCATAGAGGGCTCACATCTATTTCAAAGGACACAACCGCATTCTTATATGGTACACCGTGAATTTAAAGCCAATTTGGATTTTATTCTTCCACCTTTGATCCAGCACTACAATGAAAGAAGTGAAACCATTAATTTAAACCTCCACAAACCTGGGGAAAATTCTGGTGGGGTCTCACATTTTGTGACATGAATGCCTCAAATTACTATTTTAAAACGATGCAGAATTGTCTACCCTCCTTTATGTACTCTCCATGGGCTATAATGCCTTAAGATTAAGGAAGCTATCTTGCAGGTGCTATACATGGTGCTGCACCAAAAAAGGCAGAAATTCCAGTTGCCCGTGCTGAGTGTTCCAGTTTCTAAGTACCCAGATTCCTCAGATACCTCATCCATGTGAGAGAGTTTACTGCCAGCACACTCAGGTTTGAAAACCCATAACATACTGTTTTCTTACATCTGTGTTCATGCCATTTGCATGCAATAATATCCCACATATTATTTCTGTTCTAAAATAGTGGGCAAAGGAAAAGCAACGTGCTGACAAGAGTTTAATCCAAGAAAAGATAAGGAAGAACAAACTAATGAATAGAAGTTGTTTTGTAAGTGAGCATTTTAAGGGCAACACCTGCAGCTATCCAGAGGTGTGACCTCCACTCCATGCATATAGAAGTAGACCAAATTGAGCTCCACTGCCATAACCTGCTATTAAATTCATGTAAGCTTTTATTGCAAAATGTATCTAGTCCCAGTGCTAGCCAAGGAAGAATGTTTGGTCCAAGCACACTATAAAAATTATTATTGCTGACTGTATATCGTTATGTATCAATTATAAGGGCCCTGCGCAAAGCCTTCTCTTTACAGATCCATTGTTTAAGCAAGGGTTGCAGTTCTGGAAAGCACAACTTACCTCAAATCACATTTGTCAGGTACTGAGAAGAGAAGCAGTCAGAAAACTCAGCAGTGGCTCTATGGATTCGGAGGAACTTGGCCCTGTAGACTGTATGTCTCATGAATTATGATAAATGAAACTTTTACCAGCCCAACAACATTTGTTCTGTTTGGCCTTCTCAGCTACAAACAATTATAAACTGCACCTCAACAGTCCCACTGGCAATATTTCCTCATAGCCACCGTCTTTACTCCCCTAGGAGGAGATCTAAAATCATAAAGTTTTAGCAAGAAAAAGCACAAAACACACCCTTTGAGATATCAAAACTAAAAGCTCCAGGTCTGCCTGGATGTGAATCCAGACAGCAGCAGCTTTGCATGTCACGAGAAACCATCCATCGTACATGTTGTGAACCAGTCGGTCCAGTTTTTAATGATCCAGATTGCACGTCAGCTCTGACACCCGACTTGAAACTAGAAATATCTTTGAAGTCTAATCAAAACTGTCGTAGGCATCTCAAATGTCTCGTAAAGATATTTGAGTGAATACCTATCTAGTAAATACTTAGTGAGTTAATTGCGATACTAGAATGAATCACTCCAGTGCTTCTTTAATGTCTCTCTTCCAGGCAAGAATATCCATAACTCCCATTCAATTTTATCTTTCTAGTTATTCATATTCAAAATTTTTCCTTCCTGCCATGAAGCCCACAGTTTATAACGTACATGCTGAAATATCAGTTATTGCATTTTTGACAGGAAATAACCCGCTGCAGTTGCTGGAGGAAACAATCAGGCAGATTCAAAGATCACTTCATAGCAGCTAAAAGTGGTTATTGCTCCAGTCTCATTGCTTCTAACTTTAATTCACATGACTTTTATGACCTCTCTGTCTAAGCTTTCCAACACAGATATTAAAATACCTGGAAACCATCCTTGTTATTCATTTGACTTACCCTACCCACAGATTAAAGAGAGATTTTTCTCCAGCTGAATTCCATTCAACTTTTCTCAGTTCCTTTTCATTTTCAAACCTTCTTTTGTTATTATCGGCTTACTGAAAGAGATCTGCATAAACCTTTGAAAACGCACGAGTTCTAAAGTGATACGCTGAATTCACCTCAGATCAAGGGCAAGAGAGTCATTCAGCTTCTAAAAACTAGGTTAAAACTAACATTTCATGCTCCCAATATATGGGATATTTAATGCCTAATCTGTAAGACACCTCAGCATGCATTTCGCTGGTCACATCAGTTACAAAGACCGGCAGGAGTCTGAAGCTACGATATAAAGGTAGGAGAGTCATCATTTTCAGGAAATTTGTTACTCTTCTAATTTGTCACAAGTCAGAATATTCCCCTTTTGTAAAATGAAACTGGAGATTAAGAATTCGGGATAACCATACACTATTACAAGTGTTTGGGCAGATAACTAACTAGCCAGGCTCACACCCACAGAGTAATCTAGGAAAGCTGTAACAGTAGGGACAGCATCTCCCGAGAAAGAGGGCAGTCATCTTGTGCCTCCCCCCGTTCAATAGTTTCTCCTTAAAATCCAATAACAGTTCCTTAGCAATTTTATTAATATCTGCTGGAGCTGGCTAGGAGAAGCAATAAATCAGTGGATCTTACTGCTGCCTTTGCCATACATCCTCCATATGTCTTCTTGTGCTGTGCAAGGCTCTCAGGAAATTGCCAGAACTTTGTATTCTTGGTACTCAGAGACAGAAATATTTGCCATTATGAAGGAGTCACTATACTGGCTTGGATCTACCTTTGCATTTGCATAGCCTCACATACAACAATAACTGTAGAGTAGGCTCCTGGTTCAGGGTGAAGATGTGCTATTTATTTCTATGTTCCCCAAAAGAAACACTCTATCTTTTCTCAAACTGGGTATCTCTGAAAATCACCTTCTCAGACAATTATGGCTGATACATCTGTAACCAGGTCCTCCAGATTGAAAAATTACTGAAGAAACGTTAAAAAACCCTATATAACTAATTTTTAACAAATATATTTCCTTCTGTCTTTAAGATGGATACTCGTATTCTTTCTTCATTCACAATATTAAGGAATGGTATGCTGAGGTGCCATGGAAGCTGGGAACCAAATTATTAATCAATTAGCAGGAGCAAAATGCTGAAGAAATAAGTTGGAAACTCCTGTAGGTATGCTAGAAGAAAATGTATTCCCACAGGAAAAGTCCTAGCAAAAAGGGATCGCATACCAGCAAATGCACCGGTGTAACTTCCAGTGCATAAATGCAAGTTACAGCCAGGATCGTTTGATATCCTCCACAGTTTCCAGCTACAATTCAAAACATTAATCCATCAACCACAAGAGGTGGGGTTTTTTTTTTCTTCACTGTTATCTGACATTTTTCCTGCAACTGTCACAAATTGACAAATATCATACTTTACTAGGAGTCTGTATGCTCGTTTAACTGTAGTATGCAGACTGTATTTGAACACAAGAACCTGCACTTTTCAGCTTTAAGGAATAAATTTGTCACCTTGCAAGAGCCTCCTCAAAGTGATGGATGTTTATTTTGCTATTGGTCACTCCAGAGTGTCATATGCTTTTGTACAAACATTTGGAAGGAACCTAGGAATTACCAATTGATTAATATTCCCTGTGCTAATAAACATTTGCTTTTTGTTCTTTCAGTGCAGCAGTGGATATACCGCAGCCTGTTTTAACCTCTTAAAATACTCTTCAAACAAACTATGAACTCTTAATTTCAGTTCCTGAATTTATCTAAAAAAACCCCCCCTCTTAAAAATATTAAAGTACATTTACAGTGAGTGTATCTCTTGCAGTCTGGTTCACAGATTGGGATCCTTTGCATAGTGGATACAGTGGGTATTTTGAATTATGTTTCACTTATTTTCACAAGGGTGGCAGGCCTAGGACTCCACAAAGGAATAGTGGAAAATTCCTTCTTTGTACCTTGGTATTACATGACCAAGCACCACCAGCAGACCTGTCAAATCTTATGCATTCACTAAGAGACTCAGAAACTTCTCCACGAAGGTGCCTGCAATTGCAGAACAGAATCTCAGTTTCTCTCCTGTTCCAGGTTCCCATCTGCCGGATCCATCTGGACCCTGATCCATCACACACTGATTATCTGCATCTGGTACATAAAAACAGAAGGGGAGCAAATTCAAAGTACTATGCTGCAGCTAAAGAAGGTGCCAACAAGTGAGCCACCACATTTAAAGGATCATATACACTGGCACTTAACACACTCATCCCCATCCATCCTATATACAGAGTCACATACAGAGACAGGGCTGAGTGGTCTCTTGCACAATGGAAATACTGAAGAAAATTTATATCAAACCCAGTAGTTTAAACAATGCTTAAAATTGGCATAAACTAGTACTGTTGCTAAAAAAATGCAAGCCTGCTGTCTTGCCTGTTTTCTTGTTCCTGTCCTTGTGTTATCCCCTCCTTTGAGCTAACACAAACACTTGTGAGGTTGCCTGATGTATCAGGATATGGAATATATATGGATTAAAAATCCTCTGTTTCTTGTTAGGTCAATTTCTACCTAACTAAAATTTGAATATAATTCAGCACATAATTCACATGACAATGCAAATGCTTATGCTGACCAAGGATGCAAGAAATATATAGGTAGTAGCAGGAAGAAGGATTGCTTCTTTTAAAGGCAGTTCTGTTTTATTCTAGCTTGAAGTGATCACAATCTAATCATTACTGTGCTGTTTCAAAGCTCACCAAGATGACTGAAGAAGACACTGCCCCCATGGCCCTCCTCATCACCTTGACCACATTTCCCCACTCCCTTTCTCGTGTAAGAATTACTGAATATTCAGGTAAGTCTGATCAATTCACTGACCTCACTGAAAAGTAACCTTCTTGTAAGGCTGATTTTTGGCTGGACCACCAAACTGACTCACTGCCCAGCTGCCAAATGGCACCAACACACGAAAGGGGGTGCAACCTCATAGAGGTGCAAGAGTCCTTTTCCACATCTTCAGGACTTCACCAGCAATGAAACAGGGATCTCTGCAGCTACGATTACAGTCCTTAGGTCAGCCATTGACTGATGCAAATTACCAGTAAAGCAGAAATCTGCGTGTTGAAACCAGTCTAATACAGGCATTGGAATCATTGTACCTAACAAGCATTTGGAATTCTTTGCAACACACTGCTGTTGTATGGTACCATCTGTTCCCCAGGGCTCAGTATTGGGGCCAGTTCTGTTTAATCTCTTTATCAACGACAGGATGAGGGAATCAAGTGCACCCTCAGTAAGTTTGCAGATGACACCAAGTTGGGTGGGAGTGTTGATCTGCTGGAGGGTAGGAAGGCCATACAGAGGGATCTGGACAGGCTGGATCCATGAGCTGAGGCCAATTGTATGAGGTTCAACAAGGCCAAGTGCCGGGTCCTGCACTTGGGTCACAACAACCCCAGGCAGCGCTAAAGGCTTAGGGAAGAGTGGCTGCAAAGCTGCCTGGTGGAAAACGACCTGGGGGTGTTGATTGACAACTGGCTGAACAAGAGCCAGCAGTGTGCCCAGGTGGCCAAAAAGGCCAACAGCATCCTGGTTTGTATCAGGAACAGCGTGGCCAGTAGGACTAGAGAAGTGATTGTCCCCCTGTACTCGGCACTGGTGAGGCCCCACCTTGAATCCTGTGTTCAGTTTTGGGCCTCTCACTAAAGGAAAGACATTGAGGTGCTGGAGAGGGTTCAGAGAAGGGCAACGAAGCTGGTGAGGGGTCTGGAGCACAAGTCTGATGAGGAGCAGCTGAGGGAACGGGGGCTGTTCAGCCTGGAGAAAAGGAGGCTGAGGGGAGACCTGATCGCTGTCTGCAACTACCTGAAAGGAGGTTGTAGCATGGAGGGGGTTGGTCTCTTCTCTCAAGTAACAAGTGATAAGACAAGAGGAAATGGCCTCAAGTTGTGCCAGGAGAGGTTTAGATTGGGTATTAGGGAAAACTTACCCATGGAAAGGCTTACCAAGCATTGGGACAGGCTGCCCAGGGAAGTGGTCGAGTCACCATCCCTGGAGGTGTTTAAAAGACATATAGATGAGGCTTTTAGGGACACAGTTTAGTGCCAGTTAGGTTAATGGTTGGACTCGATGATCTTAAATGCCTTTTCCAACCTAAATGATTCCATGATTCCACCTTTAGTTAGGAACCCATGTAAGATAGTAATATTCTAATTGTTCACCCTTTCTTTCTTGTGAGTTTTCTTATTCTCCTTTCCATAGAGATAGAAGCCTAGCTTTTAAAGTAACCAGCAAAGAGCTAAGCATGTTCCTTATGGTCTGTAGTCTCTGAAGCAAAAGCTACCCTCAAAATGCTTCCTCAATTCCATAAATTGTTCATAATTGACCAAAAATTATTTTAACACATGGCTTCCCTAGTAAATAAAGCTGACATAACACCTGGCTCTACTCAAAGCACTGGGACCCAGTGCAGAACCTGACAACCATTCATATCTTGGCCCTAATGAAGGCACTGGACTGTCTTTTCATCTCCAATGCTTATATCATAGTTGCCCTGTGATTTCCAGCCTTATTGGCTCAGCTCTTGGAGGGAAACTGGCTGTCAGCCTGCTGGACAAATGATTTACAGTAAGATCTTCGCATGCAATTTCAGAAGCAGTCCTTCAATAACATACAGGCTCCACACTGTTGTGGGGTTTAGGCATGGCTTACCTTGTGACTAATGTGTAGATGTAGAGAACGAGCTGTGCCAAGCTATAAACTTGGGGAGCTGGTGAACTGAGCAGCAGTTGTTTGAACTTGAGAACAGAAATTGAAGATTCAAACTATATGGGAAAAAAAAAAGACAAAACGAGAAGTTTAATCTATTCACATCAGAGCAGGAATGAAAGACAAGGAACCAAGTGTCTTTTTGACAGGTCTTTTCCTCCAGTAGCTTGATGTTTCAGTAATTCTACATGTAAAATCAACTTGTGTACAGCATATGAAAACAGACATTAATATGAATAAAACAGATAACTGCAGTCCTCAGTGCTCTTTACATACAGATACCCATTGTCTTCATGATGTTGCAATTGCGAGTATATTTCTGCCAAATAGACTGTGAAAATCAATAGCAAACTCCATTTGCTAAATAACACTTGCAGGCTCTGACTTGGATAAGGAAATTTGGACTCGGGTAGTTTGTGCAAAACTACCAGCAAGAACTCCATGGAAATTCTTACTCTTGCTATGTGGTCACTAGCAGGCAGTTTTGAAAAACCAAAGTCTTTTTGACATCAGAATTTCTGGACTTGCACCTATGTATAACAAAAAATGAGATTTAATCAACAGGCAAAAAGTTTTTCCCTACATAAATTACTAAAAATAATTAAATTATGCTTAGTAATTGTGCTGCTGAAGATGCAGTCTTTTGAATAAACCAATCCAACCTGAATACGGTCATTTAAAAAAAGCCTTTGTATTTTTTTTCAAAAATCAATTGGCTTGGTGATATGACTTCTAACTCTCTCCCAAAGCTGTCATAAGGCAAAGATCAGGTGTACCCCCTTGATATTTTCAGTAATCAGTTGGGTAACAAAATACTAGGTGGGTCCTAACTGACGGTGACTAGAAAATGCCCCTGGTGCAGATCCAGTAATTTCAGCAAAATACATGTTTTGCTCTAACAGTCAGGCCTGGCATTCACCTATAGCGTTAGTGGAATTCCCCATGCCAGGGTATTCCTTAAAAAGTCTAAATATAGATACCTATGAGGCAACAAGACATTTTGGCACAAATAATTTTTCATTTGGGAAACTGCTTAAAGCAACACTGGTCAGCATTAGCTGCTTCTTCATTAGGGGGACTGGGATCACTGTGCCTTTCCTAATGCAGCTACAATTGCTCTGTTGTAGACAAACTACTCAGTAAAGAATGCAAGGCTGCTTGCAAGGCCTTAGCATGGTGGCACGATAGCAAGCTCTCTCGAATTCTCCATGAGGAAGGGATCAGGATTAATTTCTTCAGAAGGCTATTGTCCTGATGCAGCAGGACCAGAGAAACAGAGAACAGTCAGGAAAAGTTAGCTGGGGATAATCTTCCTGTGTACTGGCTGTCTTCCACGGTCAGAGATGGCCCCTGGTTTCCAGGACTACCTCTGCCTTCTGCACACTGATGCTGTAGCCCTGTCCCACTCTGCCCGAAAGGTACATCTAGAAATTCAGTCCTTTCCAGATTCATTTTTAATTAACATTTTCCATTTAAAGTAAAAATATTCTAAAGCAGACCCGGCTTCGCTTAGTGCCATAGTCTGCTTTTAAATACTGGTGTGCCACCCCTGAGCGCTAAGACTTGCTCTATCTTGTTTTTGCTGCTTACCGGTGAGCCAGAGTGTCAACCAAGAGCTTTTCTTGGCCCTGAACCCAACCTTAAGGAAATCACCCCTTAGCACTCTGGCAGGGAAAAAGGCCAAAGAACACAAGAGGAAAAAAAAAAACCCAAAAACCAAAAACCACAAACCCACAAACAAAACCAAACCAACACACACACACACACAAAAACCCCACAAAAAATCCCCAAACAAAAAACCCCCAAACCGACCAACAAAAAAAAAAACCAAAATACAAAAAACCAACACAAATTTGTAGCAATAACAAAACACAGAAGTCACTGTTTAGTTATAAGTGCATTTTTTTTTAATGCTTTATACTAGTGCACGTACGATGGGGAAGAAGTGCAGGACAACTGTGTTCGAAGGGCAGGGGATGAAGGCGCTAGGGAAAGGGCACCCGAGCAGCAAGGGCACCGCCAACGCGTCCATGCCGCGGCCCGGGCAGGGGCAGCAAGGCCCAGGGCAGGCGGCTGCCGCAGCCGCGCCGCACGCCCCTCCCGGGAGGCGCTACCCCCGGCGGGGAGACGCGGAGACGGGGCTGAGGCAGCGCCCGCCGGGCGGGCTCGGCGCTGCCCGGGAAGGGGCACGGGGAGCCCGGTCACGGCCTGCACCCTAACGCGCCGCAGTGCTGCCCTCCGCTCGCTCCTCCCGTGAGGCTGCGCCCCGGGGGCTTCTTGTCAGGGGAGGCCGCGGCCGGGGAAGGGACAGCGGCTGCTCCCCGAAGGAACCTCTACCTCCAGCGAGCTCCCCCTCAGGGACAGGTGGCGCTTCCCGGAGGAGCCTTCCTCCCCCTCCCAGCGCTGGTGGCCCGGAAGGGAAGCCCTGCCCCTCCTTCTCCTCAGCCGGCTCCCAGGTGGCAGCGGCCATCTCCGTACCTCCCTCCCCGCTGCCTCCCGCGGGGCTGCTCCACCTGTAGCGCGCCCGCGGGGCGGGCAGAAGGCGAGCGCCCCCCCGGCCGGGGCACGGCCGCCGCTTCCTCCCGCTCCGCAGCCGTGCGGCCGCAGCCCTGACGTCGTTTCCTTCCAACATGGCGAGGGCAGGTTGTTGCTGCAGCCGCTGCCACCGCCGCTGCTGCCGCCGCCGCTGCTAATGGAGGCGGGTGCGGGCCGGGGACGGCTCAGGGACTGAGCGCGTCGCGGGCGCCGTCCGCGTACACACGCGGCGGGGGTGCCGGAGAAGGAAGGAGAAGGCTTCGTCCTCCCTCAGCCGCGGGGGTTGGCTGTCGCCGCCGCCTGGGCCCACCCCAGCCTCCCCTCGCGGGGAGCCTGCGAGCGGGCGTCGGGACGCCGCGGCCCTCCCTCCCTGCCTGCCTCGGCGGGAGCCCTTCCCCCGCGCCTGCCTCGGCCCGGCCCCGTGGCCTCGCCGCCTGCCCCGGCCCCTCGCAGCCCTCCCCGCGGCGGGAGCGGCCGGTGCCCCGCTCTCCCTTCCCCACCCCACCCCTCCTCCTCCTCTCCCGGCTCGATTGCGCTCATGTATGAAGGGAAGAAGACGAAAAACATGTTCCTGACCCGGGCCCTGGAGAAGATCCTGGCCGACAAGGAGGTGAAGAAGGCGCATCACTCCCAGCTGCGCAAAGCCTGCGAGGTGGCCTTAGGTGAGGCGCAGCCCGGGGCGGGAAGGGGCGGCCGGGGTGCGCTGCGGGGCCCCCTTTCCCTTTTGGCTGGTGTGCGTTCCTGCCGCGGGGCGGGAGGGGGAAGGGAGAGAGGCGCTTCGGGGCCTCTCTGGGGAGAAGCGGAGGGGGCTGTCCGGAGGGGAAGGGCCGGGGGAGGTGGGGCTGCGGGCTGTGCCGTGGCAGGGGTTTTGGGATGGAGTGGAGGGTCTGGTGAGTTGCGTGACACTGGGGGTCGGGGCGCAGAGGGGCCGAGGCCTGTTGTCGCCTGACAGCGAAACCCCCTGGGCTGAGGGGGGAGCTTTGCCCCCATCCGAGAGCGGCCCCTCCGCGCACTGCCCTGGCTGATAGGGGCGCTGAGGGCGCTGCGGCGCCCGGCCGGCTCTCCTCCTCCTCCTCCCCGCTCGCAGGATGAATAGGCAGAGAGACGGAGGCACCGAGCTGAGCTGACCTGGAAGCAGACGGCCGGCGGGGAGGGAGCAGGTGACAGGCAGCGGTGAGGGAGGAGGGAGGGGCGGGGGTGGCGGAAAGCGAGAGACAATGACACCAGGCCCCGTCTGGAGCTGGTGGCCCTTTGGAGTCGGGACGCTGTCCTGTAGGGAGGAAGGCTAGAGAGGGAGAGGGTGGCCCTGGAGATGTGCGAGGGAGAGCTTTATGCGTGTGGAGAAACAGCCGATGGGGAAGGGGGCTCCTTCCATGTGTGGCAGAGTCGGTGCAGCCGCGGAAGATGTGGGAATGTTTCCCAGTTTCGGGCTGAGGAGCGGGGTCTGGTTTGTAGTGCAGCTGTGTCAACACCACCTCGTCTAGAAGCCTGATGGAAGTACCGGGGCTGGATAGTGCAAAACATCCGTACACATGCAATAACAGGCGGCATAAAAGGAGAGCTTGGGCTTTAAAATTCTGGCGTGATAGGTACAGACAGGGTTTGAAGCTCTGTGGCAAGACATTGACATATTTACTGAGAGACTTCTGGAGAAAGGCCTGCTTTATTTAAATAATACATAAATCGATTATGTCCCTCCCATTCTTGTGTAATTGTTTCTGCATTTGGAGATAATTATCTTGATTTTGTACAGTAATAATGTTGGTTTAAATGGATTTTTTTTAAGAGATAATATTAAACTGAAACTTGTTTGTTTTAAAAATGAATATAAGTGATTTCAAGCTGTTCTTTTGTCATTCTGTTAATTTGTTTTTTATAATACTTTTCATTTTTTAAAAAAATAGAACAATTCTCCTCTTGTTTTCTTTGTCTGTGAAAGGCCCTGACAAATGGAGAGCGAGAAATGGTAGTAGTTCAACTATATATTTCTTAATAATTGAAATAGATTGGAAAGAGTTTTTTCTTACATTTCTCATTTATCAGTGGAATTATTAATAAGAATCCTATGACTTAGGCAGATGGGATTAAGCTGGTAAGCCATTGGCCTTTCCATTGACTTTAGACTGTGTGTCCAAGTTAGAAATAAAACAGAGAAATGTTTTCTTATTATTAAACTGAATTTATATCTAGCCTGTGTGTCATCCATAGAATTAGACACTGGTATTAATCTTGTTTTTCTGCTGTACTTTATTTCAGTAGCTTGATCTGTCTTAAGTATCATCCAGCTCCCTCCAAGCATGACTCCATTGTGTTACACAGATTATAAGGCGAGCCCTCTAGACTGTACAGTCTGCATCTTTTATCTTGTAAACTGATTTGTGCAAGGAGACCCGCAAGCACACATCCTAACATGTTCTATTCTACAGCTTCATTGAAGCCTTTTCCTGTGGATCTGGTCGCGTGGTTGGGGCTTTTATTTAAGCGATACGGTGTGTGGGTATAAAAGCCAGTGAAGCAGAAAAAGAGAAATATAAAATTGCGTGGATTAGCTGATGTATATAGAAGGGCTTCATGAACTTGAAATATATCAGATGTGATGTTAATTACCATAAAATCTCACTGAAATAAATTTTTTTAGATTGCGGCACAATGAAATACAGTTGGTGATTGTAAATGTAGTATGGTCCATTGTCTGGATTTGTGTGTGATAGACTCCTAATTCAAAAGTAGCAATATGTAACTCTTGAGTAGTGCTCATGTCTGACTATAAAAAGCTTTTCAGAGAAACATGAATATCCTCCTTATTTCATATGTGGGGCAACTGGGTGTTTAAGCCGAGCTTTGATTTTCATAGTAAAATTGGAAATGGGATTTATGTATTGTGCTCTCTCCATCTAGCTCTTCTTCATCTGTTGGAGGATACTCTTCAACTGGATGCTTCTTTGCTATCTTAGGCAAGGGGTACATACTTCTTATTCCTGAGAAATTGCTTTATTTTAGAGAGCAACAACATTAGTTATAAAACTTTAGTAAAATAGTAATTTAGAGTTCAATTCAAGTTAGAGTTAGCTCTGGCAAAGTCTAAAGTTTTATTGGATTTTAAAAAAATGTTGTTAAATAAAAGGTAGCTTTTAAAAGCCATGACAGTGATTACATATCCTCAGATCAACATCATGTTTTCTTCAGTCTGAATATTAATTGATTAGTCTTCACTGAAATTATCAGATGTAATACAAAACTCTGCCATTAAGATCTTTTTTTTCCAACTTCATGACTGTAGTAAAATGATGCTTGCTATATAAAATATTCTGACTAGTAGCTGTTACTAATCGAGAGTATCTTGTTTGTTTGTTTGTTTTTCTAAATCAAGTATTTACATTGTTTTACATTTTTATACACGATCAGCCATTGTTGAAGTATTTCGGAAACAAGCAAGCAATGACCAGAAATACGGTATTTTTATACAATAGGCAAACAAAACTCTAGTTTTTAGACTGCAGTTAACAAGCAATATTTTAAGAGTCTTTAAGAATATCCCTTTTGTCATTTTTAATCCCTGTATATTTTCTTACAAACCTGTGGTGTTGCATTTCATTAAGATTATACTTCATCTATTTTTGATTTGTGAATTCTGAGGGAGAAAAAATGCAGAGCATTCCTGGTATATGTTACTGTGGCAGTCTGACCTCTGAACAGGTGTTAATATGAGGTCCTTCTAGTATGACCATTTTTCTGGGATATTCAAAGATGAAAAAGCAAAATATGAATTAAATAATGCAACTCAAATTACAGATATTCTTTGGTATTTAACAGGAACAAAAAAAAAGCCTGATACTCGCATGTCATATCTAATGATTCACCAGGTTGTGTCTGGATTAACACAGAATAGTTGTCTCCAAGTTTAATGTATTTTTTCATGTAATGTCCTTTCGGAAAGACATTCTCTGTATGTAAAATACGTAACTTTTTTTTCTCTACTCTAGTCACCTAATGAAATACAGCTAATTTAGAACTTCGTGTCATTTACTTGCATAGCAGCTACTCTTAATCTATGTAAGGAACGAGTTTATCTTTGAAATTGTCTGCTTGCAGAGAGCACGAGGCAGCAAACTGATAGCAAGATTAGATTTAGAAGTTTCCTTCCCAGTCAGTTCCTTGCACTGCTGTTTCTGTATCGCTTTTCAGCCATATTACAGTCTAGGAAACTTTACAATAAACACACTGCATTATGCATAGTCCATAAAAGGTCTTGGGGGAAAAAATATTCATCTAAATATAAAGTCTTTAATAGACTGAACAAAAACTGTCAGTGCTTTGTGTTAAAATCCAGGATTTGTCTGCCTGGACCGGTGGTTTATAGAAGGACCAAGCTGAGCAAATCAGAATTCCCTGCTTGTATAAAGGCTGCTTAGTTCAACTGCAAGTCAGGAGTCAAGCAACACTTCTGTAAAACTCCAAACCACAAATAATGCAGAATGATACGGATGCGTGCCTGGTATGTACTTTATAAAGAAAAGTGTGCATGTGCTGCTTGGAATTCTGGAAGTACCAAGTGAAGAGGTTTGAAACTCATTTTTAAAGGGTTCTTCAGTGATCCTTGGATTGCTTAGTCTGTCATGCAAAGATCCTGCTGGATGATGTAGGTCTCATGAAACGTGAAAGTAACAGCTCCATTCAGTTCATGCTGCCATTACATGCATGCATAGGATGATGAAGGAGCAGGGTATAATTAAGCACTGAATCTTAGTTTTTCTGAAAACAGGTAATGTTTGGAGTAGAACTCACCCCCGAGATGGGAAGATTCATCTGTATTTTTACCTATGCAGATGTGTAAATGGCCTGGGAAAGTCTCAACTTGCATGCATTTTTCTTTCTCTCTTTTTACCCTTCCTAATTTCATTTTCTCGTTTCCTTTGCATATTAGATAATTGTGTTATATCTTTAGAATCAGCTAGGTTAACAGTCAATACAGAAATGCGTGTACATGTTGCAAATGCTGGGTGCATTGAAAAAATCTTCCCAAACTAGAGTAAACAGTTAAAGATTCATTTTGAAGACCATTATCGTGTTACTCCTCTGGAATTAATTTTACTGGACAAGTGTTGGATGAGCTAAATTTCTGTTCGTATTTTGGATAATGCAGTTCTCAGTAGACTATCTTTCATCTTTCATCAAAATTAAGTGTCCTTTTCTAGAAGCGAAACCCCAGAATTTTGAGAGTCTTTTCTGTGCTGAATAGAAAGAGATTAGTGGTGTACCGTTGTCTGTTGTCTGCATGTGCTATAGGCATTTATTTTCACAATATACAAGTCACCATTGTCTGTACAGTATTTATTTTCTGGTTTTAATTGTTCTTCTGAAACACGTATTTTAAAGTAAGCAAGCAGGATAAATGGCGATTTTTTTTTTGCTAGTACAAACCAAGATTTATTAAAACAGAAAAACCCAAAACCAAAAAAAACCAACCTGAAAGTTGCAGCAGCCCTTCCCTCCTTTTGCTCGCTTTGCTCAACTTTGACTTTACCTACCAGGGTTTCGGTGCGTTTAAGATCTCATCTTGGTTTGCAAATAGCATAGAATCATAGAATCATTTCAGTTGGAAGAGACCCTCAGGATTATAGAGTCCAACCATGAAGATGTAAAACTTGGCTTGGTAACAGTAAGGTTTGGTTGGCCCCATGAACTGCTTTCCAGGTTGCCTTCTGCATTGGAGGTATGAAGTGTCATTTATGTCAAATTTATGGGGCTAATTTAAGAGAAGTTGTGTATAGTGGGAATTTTTATTGTTTAAATGTGATAAGTTATTGGCTGTGTAGAATGGCAACGCTGATGAGCTTTAATCTCCTTTGAGAAAGGGAGTGGTTGACAGGGTGCACATATAAACACTTTTGTAGAAAAGTGTGTAGTATTTAGGTTTGAAAAATGTTAATGGAGAATGGGTATAAAATATTTGCTTTTTGTCTTGGAAGGAAAAAAAAACCTGGGGTTTTTTTCAGGTGGAACTTTGACTTTATCCTGGAACATGTCCTCACTCAAAGCTTTTCATATTTTGAAAGTTTTGACATTGATTTTCAGTATTTTTAAAAATATAATCTTGAAAGACTTCAAGACATCTTCGTGACACAGGGCAGCTTTTAAATACCTCTGTTCTGCTGTGTATCCTAGAGCACTAATTGTTACGCTGAAGCTTAAAATGAGAAGTTGTTGCCTTGTGACCAGAGTGCATCTATTTCTTATAATGAAATACCTTTACTGTTTTGTGGGGTTTTGTTCTGGTTGATCATTTTCTGTACCCTCTTCCAGTTTATTGTTCCTCTCATTGTTATATTTTTCTCTCTTCTCTTGGTTCTTATCTCCAGTTAACCATTGTTTCATTTTTTTCAGGATAACAACAGTATCCATCCTTAAGTGTCTTCTTCACATACAATTGAAAATAAATTGGCTTGGCCGTTGACGTCAGATGTGCATTCCAGACCTTCTCTGGAGTCTTTCAGAGGATAATAGATATTGAGCTAGCATGTTGGTAATATGTTGATAAATATGCTAATTTGTTTAGTTGTCAGGGAGAATTATCGCATGGGTGTTTATAGAGAAGGAAGCATCAGCCAGTGGTGGTCTAGTCATTCTCTCTGCCCTGTTCTTGGCGAAACTCCTAGCTGAAATCATGGACTCACAAAGCCTTCTTTGGCAGCATCTACCTGTCAGTTTTGGGCTTTTCATTGATGTTGATATTTTTATCAAGTTGCTGATTAGTTACTACTATAAAGTAAACAGATGCTGCCGGGAGCCTGGGAAGCAAGACCAGCAAACTTGTACGTGCCTCTCATTCAGTTCTGCAACAGGCAGCGGTAGCTCAGTGACTCAAATAGGCATAGGAAGGGAGTTTCGTGTTTTCTGCATTAAGCCAGAGAGCTTTCCTTCATGATGTGTAAATTGGTGGTTTGACAGGAGAAAAAATTTTTTGCAAAGGAAAGACAGCTACGGCCAGTGGAGCATCAGAGGCTGAAGTGAGTTGGGAAACAACTCTGCAGATTTGGAGGGAGGTATCAAGGAAATAGAACTGAGTAAGAAGCTTGATAGTTTGTATCTGTTAGAGAAGGCAGAACTCTAGTGTGCATGTCTGAAAGCCGAAAGTATTGTGATCTAACTGTGCTAGTCAGATGGATGCAGACCAAGAAGTATTCTGTGTATAGTTGGCAGTTATTACTGTGTCCTTTTGATGAGTAACTAGTAGAAGAAACTATAGGTTACTGTTAGGCAAACCAAACCTTTAAGAAAAATCACACACTTACAAAAAGTCTCCAAACCACCAGGGAAAACATAAAATATTTCTGTGGAATTTTACAGAAAGATAATATTGTACAAGGACAATTGAACAAATGGCAGCTGGTGTGTTTTGTTTCTGTGAAAAACACCTAGTGTCAGAACTTAAGAAAAACCTACACCCCCTCCCCCGCCCCCCCCCCCCCCCCAAACCAAACAAAAAACCCAGCGTATATATTTTGTCGATATCTTAATGGAATGTAGGGAAGTGTTAAATAAAAATATCTGTTTTAAGTGAAAAGGTAGATGATACTTGTTATATGGTACTTCCCATTTTGAGTATAAATGTA
Organism: Caloenas nicobarica; assembly: GCF_036013445.1. Lineage (NCBI taxonomy): Eukaryota > Metazoa > Chordata > Aves > Columbiformes > Columbidae > Caloenas > Caloenas nicobarica. The sequence goes on along the minus strand of NC_088246.1, from coordinate 129,287,507 downwards.
AAAGAGCTGCTAAAAATAGGCCTGACAAGTCCTAAGAGTTTGAAATACCTGGCAGTACTCCTTTATTGATTTCTAATCAGTCTTAGGACACTGAGAAAATTCCAAACAACTGGAAGACATCAGCTACTGTGCCAACATTGTTACAAGGATGAATGGGGTGACCTAGTGTGTTGACTTAATGTTGGTCCCAGACAAGGTAGTGGAGTAGCTGATACATGATGTGAGTGAGAACAGAAGTGCCAGTCAGCAAGGATTTGAGAAAGATTTTTTTTTTTTAGAGCAAGCCCTCTACCAGTTTCAGATTTTGGGATAGATTATAAGGCATTTTCCCAACATTTTAGTCTTGTGTAGCTCCTGTGTTCTTCAGTTCTTAATTTTACACAATTGGAAGTAAAAACTGCCAAACTGGTAGGAAAGGCTTGATAAAATTTCATTTGAATTGATGAATATTGAGGGTTTTTTCCCCCCATTTTTCATGTTGCTTCTTTCTACTGTATCCATGGTCTTAGCTTTTGCTTATTCTTGGTGTTGGAGATTTTGCTTGGCTTTCCTTGGGAGTTTCTGGGTTTGATTTTGTTTGGTGTTTTTCTTTAACTTGAAGTTTTACAGTTTACTTTTCAGTGTGAACATGAGTATTATAGACGGTGAGATTTTAGTTGGGAAGCAAGAGCTTCTAAAAGAACTTGAAGTCTTGAGGAATCTGAGCTCTTAATATGATGCTGAAGTCAAGAGCAGCTTTGAGGCTTGGGTAGGGAACGCGGAGGTTATACTAACTCTGTAACCGATGCAACATTTAGAGTAATGTTATCCCTGGTTTCAGCAGTATGTGGGTTTTATTATTAGTGAGATATGCTTGAAGAGCCATATGAATTAGAGAATGAAAAAAATAGCGCAAGAATCCATATTAAGTCTGTTTTTGTTTAGACACAGCTATGAAAACAGTGGGCTGGTTTTATTCTCTGATGTTGCAAATCTTTGTATCATTCATTCTTTTCCAAAAAGGTGTTATAATACAAGCAAAAGTTGTTTCAAATATGTCATATCTGGCTGTGCTTTTCAGGAGTTTGTAAAAGGCAGTTACACTGGATGCTTCGTCTTAAAGTGCAAAAAGGATGATTCTATTTTGGAAATTCCTTTCTCTTTAATAAAAAAGTCACACTTGATTGTATGGGAATTGTAAGTGAAACTGTGCTTGCACTTTTAAACATTATACCAAGAATCTTGTGTACATAGTGTGTTGTGGAAGTGCTGTTTGTGTGTGTTTGAAACCCAAAAATGACAAATAGAGCTTTTCATTTTGAGGGGGAATTTCACTTCCACCTTGATCACCTGACTTTTTTTTTTTTCCCCTCTTCAGGAATGATAAATCTCAAAAACTTCGTGAAGTGAGTGATCATTGCTGCAGTCTGATGGTGTTTATTCTCTGAAGGGGCTACTTGTAGCTTTTCTTTAAGCTGTGATCAAATGTACTTACGCTTGTGAAGGATTCCAAAGCAGTAATGCATTTGGTTGTATGTTTGATTAGATTCTCAAAATATCTTTCTACTCAGTCTTAGTCTTTTTTTATCTCCTGTGATTATTATTATTTGGTTTTTTAGCTTGAACAAAGAACAATTTTTCAGTAGCATCTCAGCATTTTTATTTTAAATTAAAAAGACTAACCCAAGCCTGAAAAGCAAATTTACTCTTGACCAATGTCGTGGATGGTAGCCCCTGTCTAATTTGATAAACTCACATGGCTGCCTGTTTTCACCAGTTCAGATTCTGGTTTTTGCAGGTATGCTGTTCTTGTTCTGTTCTAGTATTATTTAATTTTTCTGCTAAACAGGTTTCATTCTAATCGCATTATCTAACCAGCTGTTTTGTCATGCTTGGTTGGGTTTTTTTGTCCTTTTTATTTTAGAGTTGTGTACACACTCTGACAGCTTAACTAAATTTTATCAAAACTAAGAGAGTCTTTTATTAAGACACCTAGAGCATGATTGCTGGTTGCTTTTTTTTCATTGTGGATTTCAGTTCAGAATGTTTTGTTTACTTCTGCTTTTTCCCTCTTAACATTTCTGGTACTCTATGTATCTTGTATGCTAATGTGATATGAGATTACGTGGTTATTGATGTTACACTATTTAATACTTGTTTTTGTTCAAATGGGTAATGTCTGTTCTTCAATCTTTTTTAATTTCATGTATTTCTTGTGTCAGGAAAAGAATTAAGGTATTTTTAAGGTAATTGAAAATACTCACCCTTAAGATAAATGGGTTTATTCACACCGTCTTTTGTGTCTGCCCTGAAACACAGAGGGAGATAAGTTTAAAAAAGATGATCCATTAATAATGCAAATTCTGCACTCACTATCTTTAGCGCTTGCTGTTTGTATAATCTTAACAGGTCTTGTAATGTTATTCCTTCTTTTCACTTAGAAATAAAAGTATAGTTAGGTTTGTAAATATTTCATGTCAAGAGATTTTAGTCAGTGCTGGATACAGGCATGTTTTACTGCTTTGTGTTTTTAATTGACTTAAATGTGGGACTCTCGAGTGTCAGTTTGCGTTGCAGTTGGTTGTCAGGAATATTTGAATGACCAACGTGCTTCAGCATTGCAATGCGCAGCTTTGCAGTTTGAGAGGAACTTGGAGGAAGATATTTTTAGACTTTCAAATTGAGATTGAAATGTTGGAGTTTGTTAAAGGTGTTAAATACTATTTTATTATACAGGACTCATCTGTCCAGTTGAATAGTATGAGCTACACTTACAAAGTTTCCAATATGTAAATTAAATATAAGTAGCATGGCACTGGTTTGATTTTTTTTTTTTTTTTGGTAGCTTCCTATCATGCTTTAATTTTAAAACTGTGCTACAAATTAACATAGACCTGCACAAAACAGTGTGCTTTTAATGCCGATAATAAGCACAAACTAATGGGAATGCCCTTTCAAATGCAGATGTTTTGTGCAAAGGTGTGGTTCTGTTGAGTGTAAAACTAATGCTCGGTGCATGCCTGGCAAGCAACCTTGCAGGTTGTAGCAGTGTGTATAAAGGTCTGTGTGGTGGTATTGCATGGACTGAGAGCGCAGCAGCTGGCATAAAATCGCAGGGTTTTTTTCTGCAACTCAGGAAAGCCAGAAAATGCAGAGTCTTTACTCAGCTCGCTTCATTTGGCTAATGGACTGTGATGTCTGCAAGAATGCTGTTCTGGATCTTGTGCAGTGGATGAGAAAGTGGATAGGAATAAATTAACCTCTGTTTTCATTATCCTGAAATGGAAACAGAGCTTTACAACTGCAGTAAGTAAAATTGCTAGGATAGGACAGCTGCATTTACATAAAAGTTTGAAAGCTGGATAAAGACTGCCTAAGTGCCTGAGAAGTATGATTAAAATTTTCATCACCTGCAGTGAAATGAGACACTTGGATGTTTTCTCTTTGTGATTTAAGACGTGACACTTTATTTTCTGTGATTATATGTGCATAATTATGCATATAAATAGATCTCGAATGCTTAGAAATTTTGCTATAAAGAGAAATAGTTTTCTCCTTTGAAATTGTCTAACACTGTGGGGAAAATGAACTGATGGTTAGCGATGTTTGGAAGAGCCTTAGTTTATGTCTTAGATGCAGAAAGAAAGAGAAGCGGGGATAAGTTTCACCTCCATCCCCAAATCTTATGTTGTATTCTTAAGCTCAAGACAAAATTCCGCATTCAAATTATTAACACTGCCTTATACACTGAAGGTAAAGCAGCACTTGGGCCATTCTTTCCTGGCTGCCTCCTTTTCACATGAAAGCAGAAGCTGCTGTGTGTCTGCTTGGTTGTGCTCCAGGCCTTTCAGCGATGAACTTGAGGCAGGTGACATGGCACTAAGATGTTTCTTACCTCTGCCCTTTGAGTGATTGGTTCATTTACACTTCGGCATGTGAGTTCACTTTAATAACATTCCCACCCTCCCCTCCAAATCAAAAATCCCCCTTTCCCATGCGCACAGCTGCTCTCAGTAAGTGGTCCAGAGGGTGGGCTGGGTCATGGTGAAACACCCTCACAAGGAGAGGAACAGTTTTAAATTTCTGTTTTAAAGAACAATAAAGTTTAATTTTGAGGACCTTTTAAATTGCAGTCTCCTGGCTATCTGGCTATCTCCTGGCTTGTATTTGGATTTTTTTCTGCGATTCAGAGCTATGGCAAGAGGGAAGTGGCATAATGCTTTTTTAATGAGAAGGTTACCGGCAGTATAATTCATATATAGACTTACATGCGACCTTTGAAGTTCTAGTGCTTGAAATGGGTAAGAATCTTGCAGTGTCATGTGTTTTGCTTCTTGTTTTTTCATCCCTAATTGCAAATTGCTTTTGAAGTTACTGTAGTGAGCAGGCTACTAAATGGGAATATGCTTTTTTTTTGGCCATTTCTCAAGGTATCATGAACTCATAAGGATCTTGTATTTAAGTCTGAAATAAAGCTTAGTATTTTTTAACTTCTAAATTGTCTTTTAAACTGCCCATTTTCAAAAGGACAAAAAATAATTGCAGTCAGTTATCTACAGCAAGAATGGAGGTTAAAAGTAAAATGTAGATTTTCCCATATTACAAAGGGATCTTTTAATTTGATTCCAGTTGCTCTTAGATCTTCATACTGTGTAAGGGCTTGTTGTCCTCAGCTGCATCTAGTCTTTGACAATTCACAGGATTGATTGCTCAATAAAAAGATATACGAAACCTTCTCCTAAACATTGAAAATTACAAAGCAAATGATTGCCTCTGCCATCAGGATGATAATGAAAAAGCATGAAGTTCCCTTTTTGCAGGAAGTGGGAGGGGTTACCACAAACATAGCTTGATCAGTTTTAACTCTGGATTTTATTTAAGGAAAAAAAAAATATTCTAGCAGTCAAAGTAACCACCTACTTTGAGATAAATATGCTCACACGCCTGGTTTAGAATAATCACCATTAAATGCTAGGATTTATTTTATTCTATGAGTCTGTTCTGTATGTATATCACACCTATTTAATATACTGTATGCTCATGTTCATGGAGGGAACAGCAGAGGTGTAACTTTTTCTTACTTTGAGTAAACTGTGAAATTTGAATTAAATCAATCTACGTAATAATAGTTTGTCACAAATGGTTATGCTTTAAAAAGTATGGTATATGGATGCGTCGTCATTGCTATGCATGTGTGCTTATTCCTGAAAAAAAAACTTCTAAGAAAAAATAAGAAAGTTTGAAGGGTCACGTTACATGACGAATTATTACTGAAGAGGTGGGCTGTGCAAAAAGTGGATGTGTAGCTTTTATTCATACAACCAAATTGTATGGAAACAAGACTGAGAAATACAGTGACGGTCTTGTTCTGCAGCAGCAGCCTGTCCTTGCCAGGATAAACGTAAAACATTAGTAAAACATTTATTTCGGTCTTAATTTGTCACCAAACAAGCAAATGAGCAAGTAGAGCATAGTAGAAAATAACAGGGTCTCAATAAATAGTTTAATCAGTAGGTAACTATGTCAAAAACAAATGGATCCTTGCTTATATATGAATACCGAGAGTCTTTACACATGGTCAGCTGAAGTATCAGTGGTTTTAAAATGAGGATGCTGTTTTCACAAGCCAGGAATGAGGAGGGATAATGTGTGGAGAAGTCTTCATTCCACAGCATTAATTAGGTAGGTATAGATTGCTGTACTTTACAGAAAGCTTAGTCATATTAGGTAAATAAATCAACTGCATTGACAGCTAACATGCAGTTAAGATGTAGTGAGCAGCTCTTGAGTCCTTCTCAAGCACTACGCAGGAGTTGGTTTAAGATGTAGCAATTGAAGAGCTGGTCTGTAATAGTGAGTATTCTCATTATTCCATACTCAAACATATGCTCAAATTCAGTTTCATAGTAGTCATGAAAAAGACTCATTAAAGCTGTTGATAAAACCTTGTGAAACCCTTGTGATAAAGTTGGTATGAACAAATAGAAAAGACGACAACACACCCATATCTGTATGGCTTGTAGATGATAATGATATCACAGAAGCATTTGGGAAATATAAAGGTGTTAAAGGAGACCAAAAAAACCATTATTTGCCTTCTTGTTATCTATGGAAGCTGAGGAAGTTTCCTATGGTAGAATTACAAGCAATGAGTCAGGAAAAAAAAATCCTAATTTGAAGTTTAAGCCAAAGTCCATATTAACTCATTAGAATTAGGAGTTTTTAAAGGGTCTCTAATCTGAAATTGCTGAACTGTTTAACAGAGCACATAATATTAAAATGTTATTGTCTGCTAACAAAGTAATGGGAGGTACTAAATGTGAGTAGTGTTGGTCTTAGGGTTTTTTTGGTGTGTGGTTTTTGTTTGGGTTTTTGTGGTGTTTGGGTTTTTTTTTAAATTTTATTTTTTGAAAAGTGCCAAGGCTATAAGGGATGGAGAAACCTTGAGAACTTCAGACTGGCAAGTCTGATCTGTAGCAAATAATAAAGCTGGTAGAGAACAGAATGGATGCAAGTGCCATGGTGAGGAAGAATCGGCGCAGGCTTTGCAAAGGGGAAGCTTACCATTACAAATCTGTAAGGCAAAGTCGATGACTGTGTAGATAGGTGTATGGTAATACAGTTTTACAGTAAACCTCAACCAGGTTGCTCACCCAAGGCTCCTGAAGGTACTGAGCTGTCAAGGAGTACATGTTCTGCTTTCCCAATCAAGAGGTATTTCAGTTCTGTAGAGGTTCATGGTGGTCTGGAGTGAATTGTGAGGTGACTAAGGTTGGCAAAAGAAAATATTTACAAGAGTGAAAACAACCTATTAAAGCCCACAGTTGTGGTATACTGACCCACTTCTTGACAAATGGCAGAAGTTGAGTGTTGATAAAGACTTCTATCCATCAAGGGGGGAAGAATTGGAGTTACAGTTGATGATTCCATCAAAGTATTGATTTCTTTGTCAAAAAGAAAAATATGAAAACAATAGAGAAAAAAGTAAAGCTCTTACACCACTTTATAAAGACACCATGTATTTCATGTGTAGTTCTGCTCTCTGCTGCCTCCAAAAGAGACTGTGGGCTTAGAAAGAGATGCATTGGAAGTCAAAAATGATGGTTGAAAGTGTGGAATGTCCTCCAGAAAAGATCAAGCAGACTATGCCTCCTGCTCCCTGGAGGGGAAAAAATGTGGAAGATTAATGTAAAGGAAGTTGGTAAGATTGTAAGTGGCATACACACGAAGAGGGAATAATGGATTCTAATTTCTCGAAATGCAGATCTGTAGATCTTGTAAAGAACTCAGTTTATTTAATTAAAGAAAAAAAAATCCTGCAGCTTGTAATCATATTGATCCCAAAAGTTTAAATGGTTTAAAAAGTGATTAAATGAAAATTTAGCAAGGGTTGTCAAACCAGCAGGAAGAGTCTTTCTGCAGGAAGATTATAAGCCACAGATGGCTCGATGCTGGTAGGAGGGGACTATTGCAGCATTCTTGCCCTGCTTTTATAATCTGCATTTACTTAAGCATATGCTGTTGGCCACTTGTGGAAGCAAAATACAGGCTACGTATCAAGGGTTTAAGAAAAAATTGTCTGTCTTATATCTTTTTGTGCAATACAGTCTGATGGGTTTAGGTTTGATTTCTGGGTTTGTTCCCCAGTTCTCAAAATCTGCATGAAATTTATTTAAAAATCTGGGATAGGGCTGCTTTGTTTCTGTTTGCATCTTTGGACACTGATCTGCTTATGTATTTCATGAAACATTCATTGTCTGTCAAGCTTGATTAGTTGCCTTTGTTCTTTCTGTTTGAAATTTATTTTCATTTAGTACCATTATGTCTGCAGTCTGTGGTGAAACAGCTTTTGAGCTGGGTAGTGCAAAAGTTCAGAAATGTTTATGCTAAATTATCTGGTTTTTATTTTATGTATTAAAATGCATGTTTAACTAAAAAGGAAAAATAAATTTTTCTTAAGTAAATGAACTACAGCTACTGCATGCAAATCCCTGTCTTATGACATGAAATGATGATGCAAATACTGGTTTTCTGGGAATGGCATAATGAACTGAAGCTACACTAATTCTGGAATCAAACTTTGCATGTAGGTGTAAAAAGCTGTGTTGTATCTGAAGTAGGAAGAACAGAATGCTTGTATAACACAAGGAGAGTTCAACTGCTGAAAAATATGCTGCAGCCTGATTTTCCAAGCAACGTTTGCTTAGGCCTTAAAAATTTGATTCATAGATAATCCAAGTACTTAAGTGAAAATATAGTCTTTTTTCTTTGTTTGAATTTCTGTCAAAATTTATGTAAATATAGTGCTTTATGTTTACAACTGTAATACTTGTTGTTAAAATATGAGAGTATTGGTGCTGAGGAAAAATTGAGAAACTGGCTTTGCAGCTTAAATTCATGGTATCCGCCACTTGTTCTTCTCTTACTAGGTTGTTGATTCTGTTATGGTAGCATAAATTCTTGAAGCAGGACTCAGAGTAATATACTTAAGGTTAGAGGACTTCATATCTATCACATCTCTTATATTCTACCAGTTATATTGATCATCTCTCTGCCGGCTTGGGAGATGGTTGGGCAAGTCCTGAAGCACCTCCCGGCTGGGCCACTGCGCCGTGTCCTCTGCTGCTGGTGGCGTTCACCACTGGCACACAGGAGAGATCAGGCAGCATGTGTGAAAACACGCAGGGTGAAACATCTCACACGTCAAACCAAATCCTACCTTGAATGCGACATCTTCTGTTTCTAGATGTAGGTTGTCTTGAATGTTTGGGATGGCTTTTCAGTTGTCAGTGCAAACAATTCAAAATGTTAAATGGATTTTAAAAGAGTTGTTCAGATACTGGAGACATTTTTCTGTAAAGCCTTTTATTTATCGCATGGTTTGGCTGCAAGTGAATACTGAAGAGATGTTCTTGTGCAACAGAAGTCTTTTGGAAATGTGTAGAGTCAAGTCATGGAGAAGTCTAGATTGACGGGACCTGTGGAGATCATCTTTTAAAAGCCAGGCCTTAGTTTAGGTTGAGAGCCCTGTCGAGCCGTAGTGTGGGTGATTCCAGTGAGGCAGACTCTACCACTTCTCTCGGTGGCCTGTTCATTCGTTACGTATTACAAAAGGTAGTAAATAGGCAGCGGCACATGAGGCTGTGCAGAAATTTCTCTCTTGCACGGATGGATATGGTGGAAGAATCCAGCAATTACACTGCAGGGGGATGAGAGAATTTTTTACTATCAGGTCTTTGGTTTTTTATTGAGTCAGGCTGCTCATGTTTGCCTGCTTTGAACTTAAAGGTCAGACTTAAAGATCATCTTCAGAAAGAAGCTCATTGTGTCCTTTCACATGAGTTACAAATTGCAGGGTTTTGTTCTGGATATATTTAATTTCAGATATGCTTTTTCAGACAGATGGAAATGATTTGATTCAAAATGCTTTCCCTGTTTTAAAGATAATTTTGTGTCTGCAAAATTTGTTTCTGCTACTGTCATCTTTGGCAGAAACTCTCACTTTTCCAAGCAGAGTATGATGGATGTGCTTGAGTTTCTGATCTTAAAAATGAGGGAAACTGACCTAGTCTGTTAAGGGGAGGGAGAAGGCCCAACTTGACATGAAGAGATACAATGTGCGTTACCACAAGCTTGCCTTCTTTGTGAGAAATCATACTACTCTTCTTCCATATCTGATAGTTTTCACGAGAAATACATAATCAAGTCTTTTATTTGACTGTGTTAATGAGCTTCGATTTTAACTTTTCAAAATAAAAAAGAATAATCTATGTTGTGTTTGAGTAGGGAAGAGTACTTTTTATGAAACGTTTATCAGGACGTCTGAAACCAGTGGTAGAGCCTGGAAGTGTATTTGTGTTCTGACTAGTTTGTCATGACCTGTCTTCTGATTCAAAGTATTAGTGGAATGCTTGTGTTTCCTATGTTCTGCTCAGTTAAAACTTCCTCTTCAAGTTAGATTAGATCTAGGGAGTAAAAATCACATTATATATGGAGATGTTCTCTGTGTGCACATAGATATGTATAAAAAATCAACATTTTTGAGATACGTAGTCCTATATTTCTACTTTCTACTATGACTCTGAAATAGCTATGTTAGATCTAGATCCAAGTTAATTTCTTGAATGTTGCAGTAGAACTGAGGCTGCTTTTGACTTCTTCCAGTTTCGGAGGACAACATATCAAGCTGCTGTAGCCAATTAAGAGTGATTGATGATTCATCATCTGTAGAACTAAGCAAACACATTTCACAATCTTAAGTAACAGATCTACTGGTTTCCCTGTGGCTTTGAGGAAGTGTAAATCCACCATGCTTGGAGAGTGTCTGCAGTCCTGCTCTTATGTGCAGTACCAGCTGCAGTTCTGCTGGCTGAAGCAAATATTCACTTGAATGAACTAGTGACTAATTGAGTCTCTCCTCAATACATCCTATTGAGAACTTACGTCTGTCCTGATTTTTTGCTCTGTTTTCTTTTTGGTGGATATGCTGATAAACTAATGGGTCCCATCAGTTGAATCAGGTAAACAATATGGGGAGGAGGGAGAAGTCCAGTTATCTTGCTCAAACTATTCTAGAGAAACCAGAGGAGTTACGTGTCATTCCAAACCACAAAATTCTGTCATCCCTCAAGGCTTACCTTCCCCCCATCCCTTAAATTTGAAACCTAATTCAATTAGTAGATTCCTAACTCTTTCTAGTGAAGTTACAGGTACTTCCAGGAACTTCATGCACATAGAGTGCTTTGTAACGTTGAGTTGCAATGACAAAGGGGATAGAAATATAAAGTCTCACTTCTATAAAGAATTATGATTATTATAATCCCTATATTCTGGAATTTGTAATTGGTAATTAGTTTCTTTTAACTTGTTATGGGTTACTTAGACGGCATTCATGATTCTTGGCAAGAATATTTGAAAAATCCATTATTGAAGCAGAAAAGCTCAGGGTTTTTTGGTAACCAAAGACTTGCAATGCTTTTCGTAGTCCAACATGTTGGTATTTTCATGAGAGACATTTGGTAACAACCTTTTTATATACCCATCTGTATACTGTATACTATTGCATTCAGTAGGTAAAATTGGTTTTTTCTGTAAATTACAGTTATTCTGATCTGAATAATTGTAGTATATCCTTTGATCAGATTATTCTAGGGGATCTGTCTCAATTTTGCTGTTTCTCTGCAGTGTTTTGTCCTCCCATATTCTTTACTAAAGAAATAAATGACCTGCCTCGACACACATTTTTGCGTTTCCATGTTGAATTTAATTTTCTGTTCTTTCTGTGATTCCAGTCTGTTATAATTAACACCTCATATTTCCGCAGCAGTAGCAGTAATCCTGACTAAAGCATTTGTTTTCTTCCCTATCCTACCCTTAGCCACATGGTAAAACCAGATAAAAGAACTGATCCATATTTTTTAAAAAAAACTTTTAAGCTTTAAGTTAAAAACTTCAACTTTTACTTTCATAATCCAATGCTATTTTGTTACTTTTCAACTGGTAAGATCCCTCTGCAAATTTATATCAGGTATGTCCAGACAGTTGTACTGGCATAATACAGAGAGATGATGCAGGAAGGAGGAAAGGGATGTTCAGTAGCAAAAAGGTTTGTGCCATTTTACTCATAGAATAACATTATGAGTTTTTCTTGCTGGGTAGTGCTGTGTAGTAGTTGACTCTCCTATCTGCATAAGATATATATGCTGCTTACTTTCTTTAAGCAGCACAAAATGCAAAAAGAAATAAAAATACCTGAGTTGTTAGTTTATGCTGTTTTCAAAATGTTGTGCTACCTGCCTCTTTATTTGGATAACTTGCTGTGTTTATGTGCTGGGGTTGTAGCCTCTAGAATCAGGATTTACACAACTCACAAGAATTTTGATGTGAGAAAGATGGGTCAGAAAACACTATACACTTTGTGAATATGAAAAGTAATATACAGCTGCAGGCTTCTTCCCTTTACCTGATAAAGAAATGTTATTGTCCTTTCTAAACTTCATTACAAAAAATACTAATGCTGATGGAACATAGTGGGTAAACTTCATATGGTTTTACAATATATTTATTCCAGTGCGTCTGTGGGCATCCACTGGAATGGGCAGTTCTGTTCCAGCTCTTCTTTCCTGAAACGTGACAACATGAGATGTGGCAGCTTGTGATCATGAAGTTCTACAGAGAGTTGAAATGGCTCACTGACCCAATGAAAACTGAGATTATCAAGCTATTGAGAGTTTGTGGCTTGGCAGTGATTGTGTAAGGAGTGTGCAAATAAATACAAAGAGACACGTGGAATAGGAGGAACCACCTTTTTCAGTGATCACCCTCGGTTGGATTGGATTAAAGCATGTTGGAAAACTGTACCTCTAGGCAAGATCCTTTCTATCATGTGGTTAGGTGACTATGTATTTGATAAGTAACCAAATTCCTTGTATACTAACGCACCTTTTCAGCAACTTGTGCCACAAGTTTTGAGCGTGAAACCAATATATGGCCGTAGGGGGAGTAGGTATCAAAAAAGGCTGGAACAAGGTATTTGAACGATGTGCCCTGCTTGATTAAAATAAACATACATGACTATCCTCCTCTTGTAACTGTGTTTAAACATGTAAATAAGAAGTCTATTTCCATTCTGTGATTTTGATCTAAGCATAAGAAATTTCTTTAAAGGGTGAAGACACAAGCTTGGATACTGCTCATAGTTTGCTGTACATTTAATAATGGATGGAGACCCATGTAATATTGAGGGCAAGCAGAGGGATTTACGGCCGCAGAAAATGAGCTTTTCAGCCACATGTTAGAATATAAATGCTACTAATAATGACTACGGTTCAGTTGTCCTTGGCAATGTGTGGCCTAAATGTGTGTCACCTCTTCTCAGTAAAGTAACTTGACAGTAGTTTCAACTTGGTTGAGCAAGTATAAAGTTTATTACAGAAAATATGGTTGTAACAACCCATTGGATTGAATTATTCTGAAATAATTTTAAGCAAAATGAGGCCTCTAGAGTAGTTTCTTCTTTTGAGTAGATTTGCCAGGGATTCTCCCTTTGAAAATATCATAGCTAATGAGCTGAACGAGCAGGCAGTGAGGTTGGCTGAGTGGAGACAGGTTGTGCATTCAGGTTTCTGAATTTACACCAGAGCTGCGTATTCACAAATAATATTATATTGTGAGCAGGGGTGGGGAGAAACTGTAGTTCTGTATGAACGACTGTCTATAAAGAAAATTAAGAGTGAGAAGATTGCTCCACAGATAAAAAGCCCAGTAAGGACCATCAGACATATAGTTACTGGCTTTTGAATTGCAGATATAAAAGCAGAGAAACACTTCAATAGCATGTGCTGCAAAGCTTTAGCAAATCAGAAAATATTGGATGGGAAGTAACAACATATAATGTTCCTTTCTTATATTAGCACTCTCTTCAGAGGATTAGTGTCATCTAAACTGGAAGCACCTCTCCTGTACAAAGTTTGTGTTTGTGGCTTTTTGGTTGGTTGGTTTGTTTTTTTACTTTGTATGTATGTACACACAAATATTTCTGCTGACTTCAAAGGTTACTACTCTGTGTTTTTCTGAGCTAAGGAAACATGACTTAGCGTTTCAGTTGATTAGAGGGTTTCAGCATTTTGCAGAGCACAATGAGGAGGATCTACATAGAATTTCATCAAGAGTTGTCAGGCTTAAAATATAACTTCTGTTTATCTGGAACACTTCTTAAATAGTGCGATTAGTCTGTGCTTCGTTACTTATTTCTTCAATACCTGTAAATGTGAACTTGGTGCAGCATAATGCATTGGAATGGAAAGCAAGTGAAAGTGTTCAAATATACTCTTAAGGTTGTTTTGTTTTTCCGTACAAGAGTTATTTGCTATTATGTAAATGCTGTGTGAAGACCACAGCGATGACTTTCTTAAATCTGCGCAGAGTTTTGCTCTTTTTTTAATCTGTGTGCCATAGCTGTGTGATCTATAATCTTGCAGGTAGAGGAAACTTAAGTAGAATGAAAGGTTAATTGACCCCAGCAAATAACAGCAGTTGTAAGAACAAACATGTAAACAAACTATAACTGAGGGTCTATGCTAGAATCTGGGCTCGGGAATTTTGTGGGGAAAGACGTGTGTTCTTGTTGGGAATACAGCTGATTAAAGTTGTTTTCAAATAAGTATTGAATTTCTAGTTTTCTATTATTTACAGTCTTGCTAACTTAATCTTACAGTTTTAAATTGACAAGTACCTTTAGTCTGCTGGGTCACCAAGGACTTCCATATACCTTGTACTGTTAATGATGAAAAATTGGGGGGTTTTAATGCATTTGTTGCCATAGTGTTTTGTATGATATTGGAGGCAGTAGAATACTTGGATGGAAGGCAGCAAGCCAAGTCAATTCAAGCAAAACCTTTAATGTTCTAATAGGATTTCACTTTCTTTTTCCAAATGTAGATATTGATATAATTTAAATTCCTCTTCAATGCGTGTTCCTTGGATCTCATCCACCTGCTTTGACTCAAAAGAATTGAATTAAAATTGCTTCCTTCTCAGTCTTCTATGGCATAAGTAATGTAAGCTCCAAACATTGACTTGTTTCCTCAGAATACTACATCCTATGCTACTTAGGCTGGTTCTACCTTCTGATTACCCAGGATTGTTACAATATTTAAAGGCCCCTGCTCATTATCTTGAATTCATTATGTATTTAATACCTTTTTTTTAGTCATAGTATGTTTGTGATTTTTAGTTACCTCCATACATTTTTGGCATTAAGAAGAGTTGTGGAAAATGCAAATTTTTTTCAATACTAAGTGGAAGAGTAGCTTCTTCTGGCTCTCCTGCACTGGGGAGAGGAACAGGCATATACGTTTTGTGTATAATTTTTATAAGGTAATTATTTTTTTTTTTCCAGTGAAAATTCAGGATGTTTTCTGTTCCACTAGTCTTACTTTCAGATAGGTAAATAAATTTTAAGATGTTTATACTGACCATTAGTCTGCAGATGTGCAGATCCTCAAAGAGTTGAGACTTATGCATGTGCCTCTGTGACAGGCAATGCCAGTTGTTTGGGATACAGTATTCTAGAAATATAATACTCTTGGGTTTTAGTACAATTCTGATGTGAGAATGGAAAAATATAATGTGAGATCTGTATTAGATGCTTTTAAGTGTGTGGGGTTTTTTTCTTAGCATCATGCTGTGTAGTGAACTTGTAAAATATTTTTCCATTTTAGGGTAAATAGTTTGCCCTTTTCCCAATAGCAAACTCTGTAACAATTCTTTTTCATGTAATATAACGTGTGACCTGATGTTGAGTTGAAACAGTAGAACTTAGCTCTGTGTACCATTCCTGAAGGTAACCCTGTAGTTATCCCTTACTTGATGAGAAGGTTATCCTTCTGCCCAAGTAAAACTGTAGAATATTTATACTTTACATGATATTACAGCATATTTAGATAAGCAGAAGGAAATATTTCCTGAAGATAACCTAGAGGAGAAGGTCTCTTTCACATGTAGGGGGATGTTGGCATGGAAGCCAAGGGAATAAACAAGCATAAACAAGTTTAAAGTGGGAATTAGAGATACCCTCCAGTGTAGTGAAGGTTTAAATCATCCTTTGAATCAGATTAGTGGGGCAGACAGTGAGTTAGTTCTAAGTTGGAGTTTGATCCGCATTATAGACCAGTTAAGACAGTATTGCCCACAGCACCTGCTGACCTACTTGGCTGATTTTGACCTTGCTGCTTGGGTGTTCCCTGTTGTTGTTACAGAGACAATTGTTAATTCTGTAGTCTCAAATGAGATTAGCTGGTTATAAATGTTAAAGGGAGAAAAAGAAAACTAGAAAGTAGCTTGGGTTTTTTTATGCTAGAAACTATGAGTAATCTGAAGAGAGCAAGGAAAAACGTTCGAATGATGTGCTGAAATAGTGAATTGAAGCTGGAGAGGTGAGAATGGAATTGTGGGCACCTGTTGCGGTGGTTTAACTCTGGCCGGCAGCGAAACAAGCGGCTACGAGGAGCTGACTCGTATCAGGGAGAGAATTGGAAGGATAAAAATGCAAAAACATTGGGTCAAGATGAAGACAGGTTAATAAGGAAAAAAAAGGGGGGGATGGGGGTTGGGGAAGCAGGACAACAAAGGAAATACAAAACAAACACAAGTGATGCAAAAAAAGCTCACCACTGGGCAACCCATGCCCAGCCATTCCCCAGTCAACAGCAAGAAAACTCCCCCCTCCCTAAGTTTTTATTGCTGAGCATGATGTCCTACAGTGTGGAATATCCCTTTGGTCGGCTGGGGTCAGCTGTCCCAACTGTGTCCCCTCTCAACCCCTTGTGTACCCCTAGACTACTTGCTAGTGGAGCAATGTAAGGAGCAGAAAAGGCTTTGATGCTGTGTGAGACTGCTCAGCAGGAACTAAAACATACCTGCGGTATCAACACTGTTTTCAGCACAAACCTAAACCACAGTAACATACAGGCTACTATGAAGAAAATTAACTCTGTCCCAATTGAAACCAGTACATTCATGTAACAAATGTCTTAGATGTTTTCAGAGATTACTTTGAAATGGTGATCTGTACAAGTGTAGATGGAATGGAAAATTATGTTGGCACTAATGTACGTGACTCATTTTACCCGCTTTGTGAAAGAGTTGATGCATACCATTGTAAAATTGGAAAATAACACATCTCTTAGATCGGCTCTATGTTTGGTGTGCAAAAGCCACATATATTTCCATTTACTCTGTGACAGAACTGTGTGAACAGGAGAGATTTATTTTTTTATTTCTGCTGCACTTTATTTAAGGGTACTAAATATACCCCAGTTAGTTCCATTTTAGGTCACATCATCCTTTCAGTACCTTAGAATAATCTGACCTATTTTCCATAGTAGTTCTTTGTTTACATCCCAGGTATTATATCACAGAGGAAGACTCTGGGAGCTGTAGTCTTTTTCTACAGTCTTCTTCCCCTGTTCCACCCTCTTATATCCTCTGTTACTCTTCCTCCCAAATTGAATGATAATGCTGAGATGAAAAGCTTTTCCAGCTCTTGGATCCTCTCCTTTATGGTTTTGGGTGTGTGTTTAGGAAAGCAGCCTATGTTTTCAAGCCTGGCTGCTTCTCCCTTTTTTGGCTAATCTTTAGTTTTGCAGAGATTACTTTTTTCCATTTAAAAGAATGTGTCAGTCAGTGTTTTGGTTCATCTGTCTTCAACAGATTCTTTATCCAGCGTGAGAATTGTTAGTTACCTTTATTATAATCTGTTCTTTTGCTGATAATTCTTCTTGAATTTTTATATGCTTCCTGCTGGATGTGGTTGTGACATGACCATGAAATTGTACTGTGATTAACTTGTGTTTTGGTGTGGAGAGCAGAGGGAGCAATCAGACAGTGACTGAAATTAGCTTTTCTCTGTTCTAAAGGGTAAAAGTCAAGCTTAAGTCTGCTGTCTACCTCATTTGTATAATCATATAATATCATGTGCTTATCTGCCATTTAAAATATTTTAGCCTTCTAAAATAATTTATTTTGGCCACTATAAGAACCTTTCTTTTTATTTAACGAAGATTATAAACCCCATACTTTCACATTAACAGACTGATGCAGTGCTGTTTGAACTAGTAGTAACTTTTCATTAGATTGACACTTGCATAGGTTTTAATTGTAGTGTACTTCCTTTAATTACAAACATTTCCATTTTCTGATGTGATTTGTTGTGACCTATTCTTGTAGTATTTTAAGAAAGAATAGTGATAGTTTGTTAGAATATCAGCAACGCAGTGAGGCCTCTCAGCAGCTCTGGTTGGATTTTTTTATTACTTTGGTAATCTTTGCAAGTACTGTTATAGTTTACAAAGCAGAGAATAAATTCAGAGATAATCTGATGTAGCATCAAAATGACACCTAACTGGATTAGATACATTATTTTAGTTCAGGAGTAAAATGAGTTGAGTTAGTGCAAAGCAGAACTGCTGTTTCTAATCTTTATTTTCCTGAATGTTATTGCATGTTTGTCTGTTTGCCAGGGACTGTCCTTGTTCATGCAGCTAAAGAAATTTGTTTAAGCATACAGTTTAACCACTGTCTTGGAACCTGTAAAGTTGACCAAGGTGTCTGAACACTTCACTTGCTGTCATGTCTGCTTTAAGTAGTGCTGGAAGAATATTTGCACTTGGAACATGTGATTTACTGGAAAAATAGTTGTTCATGGTGAAAGGGAGAGGGTGGGGAGCTGAGAACTGGCTAACGTGTACTTCCTTCAGCACTTTTCACCCTAATTCAATACTCACAACTGTTTCTATTCTAAACAGTGTACAAATTCCACTATAATTTGCGCATTCCCTTGTGGGGAGTAGTTAGCCTCAGGGGACTGGTGTTCCAGTGGCGTGGTTCAGGCTGAGAAGGGCAACCAGAATTGGACATGAAGTGGAGCTTTGTATTCTGTTGTTTTACTTATAGCAATAGTCTGAAATAATTGTTTTTCCAGATTTGTTTGTTGCTTTTTTTTTCCTCGCCAAAGTATAAAATAACTTCTAACTGCACAAATCTTTGTGTTGTCAATAGAGTAGTTGACTCCTGTTCCTAAGGGATCTTAAGTAAAACTGTTAAATAAGCTGTGGTGTTTGTTTCAGGTTATTAAAATGTGATAAAACTGTAAACTGAAATTCGTGTTTTAACAAGTTGACATTGTTTTTATCTTGTAGTAAAATATCATCTTTCTTCATATTAGATACCATAAAGTGGATTATGATCTTGAATTATAATTTAAATATAAACCAGTAGAAATGTTTGTTAGCATGACTTAAATTCAGATTTTATAACTAAGTCGTTTCTAAGTTTGCGTGTTAATCATTTTAAACAAGAACTTCATATATATAAAAAAAAGAGGATTTAAAGGAGTCACTCAAGCTAATTCAAATTCAGTAAGACACGATTTCTACTTTTGTGTTGTGTGTCTGTCTACCTCCCACCTTTCTGACACTATTCTAACACCTCGCATCATTTTACAGGCGAAATTTATTAATATTTCGTTGCTGTTATTAGTGGAATTACTATCTGAGCAGAGCTTTAGGACTCCCTTAGTTTCTGTAGTATACTGTGTTTCATTCTGTGTTCAAAGTAGTTGGGTGTTAGGTGAGAATCTGCTCAGTTTTGTTGCTTCAGTTGGAAGCTTTGACCTCGGAAGCTCTTCTGCAGTTGTATGTGTTGGTTGGTGATGTTGTTTGTTGGGCAGACTTGCGAGCATCTCAGGGAGGAGAGTTCCTGGGTGTGAATGCTAAGTTGAGAGGTAAAATAGTCAAAGACATGAAGATGCTGGGAGGGAGAAAGAGAGTTTATTCTCGTTGCTGTTGGTCAGCAATTTGTCTTCAAGTGAGTACATGGATCAAGCATCATAGGAAGGCACACTTTCCTGAAACATTGCTGACTGTAAGACTTACTATTGTTGTTACTGCTGTTACTTACTGAGGAATATTCATTATCTGGAATATGGAATTATTTTCATGTTTTGTCTAGTCCTGGGTAGCACAGATGTGAACCACTTCTGACCTAGCTGTTTCTCGGATGAGCCACTGACCTGCTAACCTGGGTTTTACTGGGCATAAACAGGAGCATCAGTAACATCAGAAACAAGACTTAGATTTTAGATTGATGTGCACCCCTTACGTTCACTTTTCTTGATGTTGAGCAAGTCTATTAGTAAACATACTTGATACTAGTGATTTCTGATAGAACATGAAACTTGGGAACCTGTGCTATGTAAATGAATCGGTATTACTGTGTAAAATGGTAAATGAGGGATAGGACACAGACGAAGTGTACTTTTGCTGCGTGGGAGCTTAGTTAGAAATATTAAATTATTCTTTTTTTTTCTTGGTCAGAATCAATCCATTCCAGTAGTTTAAGATTTAGATACAAAAATCAAAGTAAAGTTAAAGCGTTGGTTTTAGTTGATTGTGGTTTTGATGTAGTTTGGATTTCCTGAGATGATTTCTTAAAACGTGTATATATTTGTATTGATCCTGTATACTTTATTTCAAGAATGCATTCCTACAATATTGGAAATCCTAGTCTTTATGGAATTTCCAGTGATTTAAGTGTGTTATTTAACTGAAGAATGCAGACAAAAGCGCTCTTGAAACTGAAGATGTTTCCTAAAATTAGTTTGTAATGTAATATTACTTTTAAAATGTATTGTAAAAAAATACTTAGACGGTCTTGTCATCAACATTAAACTATTAGTCCTTCTGGTTTAATATATTTTAAAATAGCATGAAATAGAGGCACTACAGACTTTTTCCCCTCCCCTTCTGGTCATTACTGTGGTGTCTAACAGTGTTTAAAAGCCAAGTTAATTATCAGTCATTAAGGTTTCATGTGAGAGTCAGCAATAGTGGTTTCTTTATTGTTTTTCTGTGTAACCCACATGTAACAGGCAGTATATCCTTTATTGGTAGGTTTTAATGATATTTGTGTTTTCCTTGTTATTTCTATGTACATGAGCTGTGAAAAGAGCTTGCCAATGTCTCAGCAGAAACATTCTACGGATGCGATGTTTAGCTGGTGGCCTGATTTCGACTTGGATAGAGTTTATTTTCTTTCAAGTAGCTGTTATAGGGCTGTGTTTTGAATTTAGGATGAGAACAATGTTGATAATACACTGATGTTTTGGCTTTTGCTTGGTAGTCAAGGACTTTTCAGCTTCCCATGCTCTGCCAGGGCACAAGAAGCTGGGATGGAGCAAAGCCAGGAGCGCTGACCCAGGCTGGCCAAAGTGTTGTTCCTTACTATGGGACGCCCTGCTCAGAACATCAGCTGGAGTTGGGTGGGGGGAAATACCGCTGCTTGGGAACAGATGGGCCGTTGGTGGTATGAGTGGTGAGCAATTGCATTGTGCACCACTTGTTTTGTATATTGTTGTTGTTATTATTATTATAACCTCTTTTCTGTCCTGTTAAACTGTTCTTATCTCAACCCACAAAGTGTTTTTTCCCCCATTTCAGTTCTCTCCCCAATCCCACTTGGGGATTGGGAAGTGAGCAAGTGGCTGTGTAGTCCTAGTTGCCATCTGGGATTAAACCACAACAGCTGGGATGACTGGATGCAAATTTAAATATTAAATTTTGAATATAGATTTCTGAAGTGATTTTGATACAGGTTGCAGCTGATGCAGGTGAAGGGTGAAAGCTTTTATGAAACTTCTTATTAACATGTATTTTTTTTTTAAAACTAGTTCTGGTTTCAAATGTTTGCTGAAATAGTTTTGCTTTGCAATCATTTCAGTTATTTAATGTTATATTTGTGGTTATGATACCATTTCCATAACTCTGCCTTTGTTTCATTTTACAGAGGAAATAAAGGCTGAAACAGAAAAGCAAAGGTATGTCGTAGTTCATCATATTGAGCAATAGTGCTTTTAACTTCTTAAAATGTGTACCATACTTTTTCTGCATTGGGAATATGGGCTCTCTCTGAAAAGCATTTTCAATGTATTTTGTAAGGTGGGTGGTGTGTGGAAACGTGCTAAACGTGCTTCTTCTCTGACTGGCTGTTACAGTGCAAGGCATAGGGCCTGGGAGCATAGGCAGAGGGTAGGTTAGAGGGAGCAGGCTGATATTTTCTGGCCAGGGAGGGCAGGAATGGGGATCAAGATAGAAGAGGTCTTTGTGGGTCACACAGAAAGTATTGGTGGAAGGGCCTGAGCTTAAAAGGCTCTCTGAGTGGGTTCAGAGGAGGGGAAGAGCCTGGACTTGAACTGTGAGCAAGGGGAGGAGGTTGGGGTAAGGAGGTGAGAATGGGTAGAGAAAACAAGTGTAATTTGAACAAGTAGTATCTGGAAAGGACCTTGTTGGGGAATAGGTGTACATTTCTGGAAGCAGTTCCTCTACAAGTGAAGGTAGAAGCCATAATTGACATTCAGCACTCTTCCACTGTCAACAAGTACGTTTTTAAGTATTAGTAAAGTGTGGAATCCATTATCAGTATTTAATTACACATTCCACAGGATCTTCTTCCTCATTCAGCGTACGTTGCTAACCATGAGTCAGGGCTGTGTGTTGAAGACTGTTTATACCACTTGTTGAGAGAATCGCATCAGTGGTGAAACTGATGATCAAAGTGTTCTTATGGCTTAAGCAGATGAGTGCTGGTTGAGGACCTGTGTTCTGCCCTGTAACTGAATTTCTGGTTTAGGCAGATCATTTAAACCACAGCCATCCAAATTGGCTGCTAATGATTTCCGATTCATCTCCTGGGTATTTGAGTTGAAATCTACAAGTTTTGGTTTGGAAAATTTAAACGCTTCTACCTGGAAAGGAAGCCAGTGGGAACTTTTGTTTCCGAAGATGTAAAGGAAAATTTAATATCAAATATGCTGATCAGTTTAGTCTTGTGGCTTACCACAAAAAATAGATGCATCCGACTGAGTCACTGTGCTTCAGTTTCCACCAACAAAATAAAGTCAATATCATCAACTCATAGTAAGGTTGTAAAAGTAAATTTAATAATTGTATAGTGTTCAGAAAACTTTGCACCGAG
Organism: Caloenas nicobarica; assembly: GCF_036013445.1. Taxonomy (NCBI): domain Eukaryota; kingdom Metazoa; phylum Chordata; class Aves; order Columbiformes; family Columbidae; genus Caloenas; species Caloenas nicobarica. The sequence continues at coordinate 129,264,998 of NC_088246.1, read as the reverse complement.
CACCACAAGACAAGTCTCAGGGAGAAAGTAATGTTGTGGTTTTATAACAGGTTTTACTTAGGGTAGTATAAATAAAGCAGAAGTCCACATTGTGAAGCATCATGAGAAAAAAATATTTAATGTTACATGTTCACTAAGGGGTATTTGTTCTGGGCGCTGAATAAGGAAAAGTAATATCTGATCCTGTCATTAAATACCATGATAAAACTAATGAGAACCCTGAATTCTGATGATCTATAGAAGCATGGTTCAGCCATTTCTGAACTTTGGGTGCTTAAATTCTGCCCTATGAGTACCTCAAGCTGTGATTTTTTGGGGTATAAGGAGTATGTCTTACCTGCCTATATACATTTTCTAAATAGATTTTGATTTCTTCAGTGCTGTCTTTATTTTGAAAGCAGCCTTTTGCTGATATGAAGGCATTGCTGGACTTGGAAACTGTGAATTGATTTGCCCTATTCTTACTGTAAAATCAAATTTTTTAGATGCAGTACAAAATACTGGCTTTTTTCCAGGCCTTATAATTGAGAAACCTCTTAGTTATCAAATTATTTTCAGCTGCTTATTTCTGGGATTGAGATATTAATATCCTGACAAGGGACTTTTAATGATAATTCTTTAAATTTTTCAAGATCCTATTCAAGGAAATTGATCTCACAGTGAACCTGGAGTGCACTGAAAAATAGATCATTTCTACCTCCCAGAAATTTTGCATGGAAGACTGCTTTTAAAAAAACCAAAACAAAACCCAACAACAACAAAAAAAACCCCCAACAAAACCAAAAACAGAACTGGTGTTTTGTAGCGAGGTAGAGGGAAATGGAATAGACAAGGACAGGCTGATTTGTGTAACCATTACCTAGAAAATGCTGCCAAAATAATTTTTAAAATTAATGGTTTGATACATACCTTAGCCTGTGTCTATGGCTGATATATAAGTACCAGCATACTGCATAGTTTTCATGCTTGGTAGATCCCTTAGTAGAGGAAAGCTTTGTTAGAGACAGTTTCTAGTTCCACAGTCTGCTGAAAGAAAAAAAAAAAAAAAAGAACCAACAAAACAGCTCAAGTCATTTCTTCACTGACATTAAGAAGAGAAGATCTTTTGGGTCGCTCTTCTCCACTCTTGTTGCTATCCCCTTCGCTTCCGTCATTAGCAAGGTGATGAGCTTATTGAATTATCTTTCTGGAGACAAATGGACCATCATCCTCTCTATTTATTATTTGAGGCATTTTTAAAATAGCTTTCAATTAAGAGAAGCTTCAGGCTTCTGCAGTGGCTTGCTGTGGTATGGGTTGTTCATTTTTGTAATCACATCATGGACTGCTCGTTACTGAAAAATTCTGATTTTTTTTCCAGAGTGCTTTTTTCTTAAACGTAATGCTTTCAATAGACATAATCACTAGATGAAGAACAATCTTGTCATAAGACATAAGGAAGAGATACCACCCTTCCATTCCTCAGAGAAAAGCTTTTGTACGAATTTCAGAGCAGTTTAAGAACGTAGAAGAATCGTGTATTTCCTCTGCAACTTATCTGATTTGGGTGTTATGCAAAAGAGCTCTGTTCCTAGCAAAACAGTATTGGGCAATAAATAAGGTTATGCATCCAACAGAAAAACCTTTGCTCTTCTTCAGGAAAAAAAACCATAGGTATTGGTAAATCCTTAAACCTCCAAAAGAGAAGTTATTTAGGGCAAAGTAGAATCTTAACACTAATTATTCACTATTAAGGTCTTTTTAAGCAGCCTAGACAAAGAGAGCTGCTTTAATGTGGTACCAAACATCTGAAGGAATATCCAGCTTGCTCCTTGAAAAGCCGAAATTCATAGCGTATCATACTGATTTAAGGCTCTCTCCATGGTGCATGGGACTGCATTCAGTCTTTGGATTTATAATAAACTCTTAGCAGTTCATTGTTGTACTTCAGCAACATGAAAAACATATATTTTCTACCATCTGCATTCCTTGAAGCGTCTGATTTAACTTGCAACAAAAGCTTGGATTTGAAATTAGTTGTTCTGTAAAGATCTGTTCAAATTACTGCAAGAATTTTGTAATTCTTCACTACAGAATATGAAGTTACGCTCTTTTTTATACCACCTATCAAGTCCGTGCAAGATAGTGTAGTTTACCTTTTATGTGAAGATAGGTATATGTGCATAAAAAAGGTCAAGAATGATTTATGTAAAGGTGATGAGGTATTCTGTGAAATGAAAAATCTGACCTTGTTGCTTCAAATCAAAGGCAAACTGCATTGGTGCACACAAATTAGTGAAAAATCACACATTTTTAATTGTCCTTTTTAGCTGAGTATTGTTGAGTATGCTCTTTCGAAAGGTGCTATAAGCAATAAGACTTCAACAGCTAACAATTTTCTCAATTTGGTACCGTTAGTTGTTTGAGATACGTTGCCCAAGTGAGATACATTGGTAAGCACTCAACTCTTAAATGCCGTGGTGTCATCTGAAGCACAGGTAGACCAAAGTTTTGGGGTTTTTTTAAGTTGATTTTTTGTTTGTTTTTCCCTGAGTATGTCCAGGATTGAAGTTCTGATATGATTTAATCTCCAGAATAGATATACTTTCTCTAAAGTACTGAACCAAAGTCGTGTCATAATACAGTAGTTTTTAACTTTCAGGGTCATTAAAATTTTTGCCAAGTTGTATTTTTGTCTGTTCTAGTATAATAGTAACAGAGTAGACTTCTCTCAGAGTTACCACTTAATGTGGAAATGATACTGAAGAGATTTCCCTCCTTCCCCTCTGCCTATACCAACCATAGAGTCTTTTCCTGTGTTCAGAGGAAACAAGTCTTTATGCGTTCAAACAAGCAGGGATTGCTGAATATCTGTTTAGTGTGCAGTGGGTCAATTTACCTGGTCCATAAACGAGACAGGTAAAGTATAAAAGCTGTTTATACAACGATATTGCTGTGGTGTTAACTCCGTAGAAGTTACTATTTCCTAATGTTAATTTTCTTGATATTTTATTTCGTTCATAAATGTTGCAGTGGTGAGAACTATTTGCGTGATCACTTACAGCAATCTAATGTGATCATTCTGTTTAGTCCCCCTCATGGAGAAGCAAAGCCTGGTTCAAGCACTCTTCCACCTGTGAAATCAAAGACGAGCTTCATCGAAGCGGACAAATACTTCCTCCCATTTGAGTTGGCGTGCCAGTCAAAGTGCCCCAGGATTGTCAGCACATCTCTAGATTGTTTACAGGTCTGTATGAAGATGAGCTTTAACTGTCAGCTGTAAAATTCTGTTGGTTTGGAGGGGAAGAACAGTTGTATGCAACAAATAATGCCATTGTTTTTCTATTATTTTACTTCATTGCACACACAACCAAATTTGAATATATTTCTCGCAAAAGGTGAATGTATGTCTTATTTGTTATGCAGTGCATGTATGTGTTTATTTGTGTATATATGTACTAGCACAATTACATGCTTGGATCAGTTTTATAATGGTATTGTACAACTACCTATTTTCATGTGTATATGTGCTGAACTAACACAGCAGGTGTAGCGTTATCAAATTGATTTTATGCTTTTTGTGATTGCAGTAAAATATTTTTCAATTTGAGATGTCTCTCTAAACTCATAGGCTCCTGTAATGTTTTCAAAACAAATTCTACAGCATGGGGTTTAGCCATTTGCTACTCCGTGTATTTTTTTAAGTAGGCGGGCCATGCAAATTTACAAATACTGTAATGCCTGAAGTGCTCAGAAGAGGATTGTGTTAATTTTGTAATAAATTCCATTTCAAAGTATCGAAGACGTAGAGAGAGAAAAGGATAATAGAACACTTGAAAACAGAAGACTAGCTAGTGGCTTAAATAGAAAGCATTCGCAGCTGATTTATCTGGTGTATTGAAACCAATTCTGTGTTGACTACATATGAAGACTTGTGTGATGTGAATTAGTTTTTAGAATCCTGTTTGTTTTAAAACGTTGTTAACTGATGAATAAAAGCTTTAATGTTGAGCTTGCTGACAAACCTTGTATTGTAGTTGCTGAGTGAAAATTGAATAAATCTGGAGGGCATTTAAAAAATATCCTTGATGTTTTATGAGTCTTGGGGTAAAATGTACTGTTTTAATTATTCTGTGCAAGTTAGAGCTAGCAAGTGAATTTATTTATTATAACAAGAAGCAGAGTTATGTTTAAGCTCCTATTTACGTGATTTTTTTTTTTTTTCCTCCTCTCCAGAAACTTATAGCATATGGGCACTTGACAGGGAATGCTCCAGACAGCACAGCTCCAGGCAAAAAATTAATTGATAGAATTATTGAGACAATATGTGGCTGTTTTCAAGGCCCTCAAACAGACGAAGGGGTTCAACTACAAATAATAAAGGTAATATGATTACTTACCGTATTTATAGTGGTGACGGCAGGAAGACATTCATGGCCCCTGAGTTCAAAAGCAGAAGTGTTTAATTTGTAAATGTAACGGTAATTTTAAAACGTTTTCTTGATCCTGTTTGTTTGAGATGGAAATTCCCTATCTTACTTTCCCCACGCTCTCCCATTGCATTTTGGGTGAATTTGTGGTTGTGACCTGAATGAAGTCTTGTGCACAGACCCATGGGTTAAAATTTCATTCACAGCAGATCAGTGGAGCTCTCTAATTGTAAGGAATTACTATGAAATAATCCTGCACTCCCAGTGGGGAAGATGGTAATTAAGCAGCAGATTTTTAAATCCGTTTTGGAATTATGTTATGAAACGCAATTAGACCTGGCAGTCAGGCGTTACCATGGCAGCTTTGTGCTGCTCTCTCATGGACTTTTGCTTGAAGGAGATCTAGGGTTTCTTTCCAGAGCTTATGTAAACATTGCATGTAGAGTTTGTACAAATAAGTATTTCTGGGGAAGCTTAGTTTTTTTGATTGCATCCATTAATTATGGGCATTCATTATGGGAAATTATTATGCCAACTGGTAGAAGTTAGCCACCTAGTGGAAATACCGTACCCTACTCCTGTAACAGTAGTCTTTGAATGATTGTGATGATGAGCAGTGAAGAATACAATTAAAGTTAGTTATGAGGAATGAAGTGTTTTGTTACCTTGTATTCCTATGTATATTTGTCCTGAGGTGTTGACATTTCTTGCAGATTGTGTTTACTTGTTTTACTGCAAAGAAGGTAGTTTGTTCTCCTGCTCCTTTTCATAGCTCAAATCTTCATTCTTCTTGACACTCCACTTCTCCAGCAGATAGTTGTTACAAATGTTGGTTTATGCTGCTGTTGTCTAGATTTGTTGTGTTGTTTTGCCCAAGCATTTAAAGATATTTTTCGTCTTGCAAAGGAAGTTTTTATTGATTTAAAATTTCAGTGGCTGAAACTATCATATCTCCCTCTTGCTGTAATAGCTTTTCTCTGAATGCTTTCTTATTCCCGTCCTCCCTGCCAGAAGGGGTTTATCTGTGAGCTGATATTCCTCTGTCCAAGAAAATAGTTGAGAAAGTGAATTCTTCAACAATTGTAATAGGTATTAAGTATGTTAATTCATTTAGTGCCTTCATTTTCTAACTGTTTAGACTTGGCTAATTGCCATGTTGGAATGTCTGAGAAAGTGCAGGGTACTGTTCTGGCTATGATTCCATGTTTGCTGGGTACATTGGACACTATACAAGCATCAAAACCAGAAATAACCTTAGCAAAGACCAGACCTTTTGACTTCCTTTGGGAGAATAATGAAACTACGAAGTCAGTTGTATTCCCTTAGGCTTTGTAACTCCTCAGTTCTGGGCTGCGTGTGGACCCCACTTTTCCAGTATGATTTGAAGGGTGGATCATTTGTCTTTTCAGACTCTTCTGTGGTCCTGGTGATTAGTGTGTTCTCTGAAGAATTGTAATTCCATCAGGGAAACAGAAGGCAGGGCAGCTGGGTCTCCTGCTTTCTGTGCTGGTATTCCCAGGCTAATATTCAGAACATGAGCAGTGCTCCTGCAGGGCAGCCACATCACCAACACCACAGGAAAATCTGAGAACGTTGGTCAGACACCTTCCTCCCTGGAGGGCTGTCTGGGCTCTGTGTGCAGAGTGGCCAGCCCTGCCATACTGTGCTGCCCTCACTCCGAGATCTGGGAGCCGCCCTTGGGTAAGAGTTCGCATGCGGTGCTGTTTGCTGGTTACTAGATAGCTTTCCAGTGGTGGAGTCATCTTCAGCAGGTTCCCAACAACCAGAGTTGCTTAGTCGTTCTGAAAATACCTTTCTTCTGACTACCAAGGAAACAATCTTGCTGAGTCTGAGGAGTGTTATTTGTCTCAATTTGAGTGTCTTAAGCTCAGGTAGTTCTGACAGTTGGCAGCCAGTTTAACTTTTCTGCCCTTATTTCTGCTTGCATGTTCTCATTTCGGTAATCCTTTCATTCTTCATCTGCAGACTCCGTGATGAACCAGACTGGGAAACTCCCAGTCCCCATCCCCAGTCCCCATCCCCAGTCCCCATCCCCAGTCCCCATCCCCAGTCCCCATCCCCAGTCCCCATCCCCAGTCCCCATCCCCAGTCCCCATCCCCAGTCCCCATCCCCAGTCCCCATCCCCAGTCCCCATCCCCAGTCCCCATCCCCATCCCTCCCTTGTAGTTTAGTTTGATTTGGTGTAATTTTGATGGGAAGCCATGCAAATTCTTGTTCAGTTGTTATGGTGGGGATTGCTGGGGCAGGAAAAAACCTTACGTAATTAGGCTACTGCTGCCTTTGAGAATTGTTTATTCAAATTATGTTTGAAACAGCCTCCCTTGATTGAGCCTTTTTGCCTTCAGGCTTGCTCTGCTTAGGGCTGCTATGGCATTTGGGGTGTGGGGGTGCAAACTTCCTGTTGACACCTGCAGAAGTTTTAGTTGAAGTTCTGTTTACATTTCTGTCTGGCCTTTTTGTTCCTGAAAAACTACAATTATGGCAAAAATTGTGTTAATTTTTTTTTTAATCCATAAAGAAAGAATAGGGATGAGGAAGAAGTATGGGACAGGAGATCAACTGTTCATCCTCATCTGTTTTGTCTTTCCTTGGTCTGCTGTATAGTATTTGTTATTACCTAGATACTTTTACAGCTTAACTTGCTCATGTTTGGCAAAGAAAAATTTGTGTGTGTGCTTGATAGCTGTAGTTTGAAAGGTTGAATGTTTATTTTAGCAGCTGCTTTCTGAGTTTTCTGTGTGCCATAGACTGTTCATAAGGTCAATTCCTGTATGTGTCTTTTCACAACTAGTCACACTGTCAGTATGACTGGTGTCCATGGAGGAAGGGAAGTTGAATCAAACATTACTTGCACAAGTTGCCTTTTGAAACTAACTAAAAATACTGGATGACTCACTGTTGGATTACAGAATAGGAAGACTGTAAAAGCTAACAAATTCTGAGGAATAAGGAGAATGATGGTAGCTTTGAAAGAATTTTAACAAAATCTGTGTGAAAACAGATTCCAAATTGAGAAGACCCTTAGAAAAAATTCTTCAGTTCCTTATCCTGTTGTGTTTTAGTAGCGTGGAATGCGAAGTGACATAATAATCTACAATATCATCTAGCAGTGTACTTATTTTTTCCTATAAAAAGATCATAGAAAGATTAATTCCTCCTGCTGAGATTAAAAGGAGCTGTGGATTATGGAATGATTTGAAATGGCATCCTTATGGAATGATTTATTGAGATAATGATGCAGGAGGTTTTATTTCTGATTCTTTGTATTGTGGGGCTTTCATCTTAGTTAGTGGCTAGGACCGGTTACTTAACCTGAAAATGCTGTCCTGTCAGCTTGCAATTTTATTTTTTAGAGAAGAATTACATTTTCAGAGTTGGCTGTGAGATACTTCTGTTTTGCAAAATATGTATCCGTTTAGTTCCATATTAGATTCTAGTTCATTTTGAACACCTATCTTTCTGATGATAAAACTAAATAAAACTTTATATTCTTGTATAATTTATGTTCTGTATATTATCCTCCAGAGGAGAAACTGGAACATACTCCTTTGTGCAGTCTCCACAGTCATAATCCTTCACTGTGTTTCAGGGCTAGTAACTGACCACATGCTTGTGAATATGGATTATTTTTTCTTAAAATTTATGTTAGTAGAAAAAAATACTAGTTTTAATAAAATACTAAGTGCTAATTAATGATCCATTATTATTGAAATGTGCTGTAGATTCTAGTAAGTGACACTGTTGGTTTAAATCACTGTCTTGACTGTGAAAGCATGCTGGAAGCAAATACTGTATTTTTCTATTTTTTCATACCCTTACAGTGTATTTCCATAGGTCTTCAAAGTTGGTGAACTAAATTAGGTAAATGTAAGTCTTTTAAAGCTATGACAAATGTATAACATAAATGGCTGAATAATTTGGAAAAGGTAAAAAGCAAGCGATAATCTTATCACTTGCTCACAAAGAAAATGTTACTTGGAGAACTATATTACTGCACTCTGTAAGATTTTCTTTTTTAGTGTCACTCATATTGAAAAATGATGTATCTAGGAAGGTTATTTGGTATACCAGTTGCTCTGTGGTTTAAAGACTTCAGTCTCCTGCATTTTTCCAAAAGTCAGTCCATATTTACACATTATTTCGTGATAAGTTAATGTTCGGACTTCAAGTTGACTTCTAAAAAAAATTTATTATAAAAACTAACCCTATAGCCCTTCTCAAAGAAAACAGAATGATGTGGTTCCAGTAGCTAATGCACTAGACGGGGGCGGGGGGGCTGCTGTGTTTTATGTGCTGTCTCAAGTTCTCAAGAGCTCCCAGGCTATGAGTATTTTGCCCAAAGTAAACCTGTGCTGATCAGATGACGGCTGTACTATGTCATAAATCTTCCAAAGATAAGATGATCAGAGCTGTCTGAGAGGAAGAAAAGAATGACCCTGAGTTGAAAACCAGGCTTCCTAGCAAGTCTGTGTGTAGGTGCCTCTGCCTCTTCTGTGTTCTTAAATAATTCTGGTAGTTACTTTCTTTCACTGTAACCATTCTGTTCTTGTAGAATATTCAGCGTGAGATGAACGAAAAGTTTACAGGTACAGATAGATGCTGGATATTTCTGGTAGAGAATTAGTGTTAATTTAATTTACTTTTTAAACTAGATTCATTTTGCCTCACAAAGCACAGTACTTCCTGTACTGTTCTAGTACACTCATTTTACATAATAGGGAATTCAGTGAAGAGGCAAACATGCCTCTGGCTAAAAGAAAAAGTACTACGGGTATCATGCAAAGATATGATAATCAGTAACTCAAAAAATTATCCTGAAAATTTTTCTCCTTTCCCATCAAATGGTTGTTTATTTAAAAAAATACGTTTTATATATAGTATCTAGGTAGAGGCACAGAACAATAGGGTCCTTCTCAAATACAGAACAACGGATGTGAAGGACAGGAAGGAAAGCATAAGGAAACAACCTCCCAGTCAGGATGATAGCCAGTAGTTTCAGGACAAGGAAAGTTTGATGGCTGTTGGTACTTTTACAGGCTTTGTGACAAAAAAAGCTTTTGTGGAAGGACCTGAAGTATAATGACCGAGTGCTAACGATGTTTTTACAAAGGTTTCCTTGTGCCTAAAGAACAGCGAAGGGGAGTAATACAGTAAAGCAGGCTTTTTTTATCATCTCTCCATAGCTCACACTGGAGATATAGGATGAAAACAGATGAGCTAAGTGTGAGCAGAAGGAGTGGGAACTCGGCTGCAAAAAGCCTTGAGCAGCAAATCTTTACCATGATAGGAAAGAGCAACCAAATGCTGTGACTCCATAGTCGGCAGAGCCACTGCAGCAGCTTGCTGTTGTGACCTCTTCAGAGGGGCTTGGTGCTGTCCAGGCTTTGCTCCCAGATGTTGTCTTGCCACATCCGTTGTCCTGGAATGCGTTTGGTACTCTGAATCAACTAAAATCACTTTGAAAACAGACAAAATACCCCAAACCAAACACCGGGAAAGCACCCGTGGCTTTTTTTGTTCTGTCTTGTTTTTAATTGTATGAATGTGTTGCCCTCAAAATAGCACAGGTGGCTTCATGCCCCAGAATGCAAAATAAGCAGTAAGAGTTGCAAGGTAAGCAGTAGGAGTGTATCGCTGGGGGGAAGGCAGAGCTCAAGGACGTGCATTGCCGTGTAGCAGTTTAGGATTTTGTGTAATTCTGCTGGACCGGGGACTGTTGCTGAGGTGGTTGTCTTCTACTCATCTGACTGCCCTCTCTTCCTCTTTGCATTGGACTCAGTAGCCGTTTGGCCACAGAGGTAATGTTGGGGAGTAATCTGAAAAAAAAGTGATAAAGGGAAAGATTAGTTTTCTAACCTCTGAGTTGACAAAGGTTTTGGAGGAGCAGGACTGCCTCTCCTGATCATAACCTGTGGTTTCTCATGGTTAGCTGTCACACCAGTTGTGGTGATGATGTATTCTTTTATGATACAGAATGAGATGTGACATGGTTTAGGGCATGCTGTCAAATTGAGCCTTAAATGGAAGCTGCCGAGAGGGAGGGATGTTGTCAGAAAGTGATTGCAAAATACTTCCTGTCTCATGTTTGTTCTCATATTTCTGCTAGATTGTGATAGAAGAGGAAGAGAAGAGGCATTGAGACATGAAGTGGGCATGACTAATAGCCTGAGGATGGCTCTAAATTGGAAGGAATATGAAAGATCTTAGCAAAATATCAAAGTTAAAAATGCTTATCAGTTTATAAGCATGTGTTATATTCATTATGGTTCATTGTCTCTAGTGCCTGAGAAGGAAAGGAACCCAAAGAAGTGACTGTCAGGACCTCTTTAGCCAGGTGGGACTCTTTAATAGTTAGGTATCTGCAAGGAGATCCCCTGCTGGAAAGATAGATTTCTCAGTCTCCAGAGAAGATGCAGTTATTCAGTGAATTTGGATTAATATGTTAAGGAGGTGTGTCTCTGTGTGTGTGTAAATATTTCTTCGCCTCCACATCCCCTTATCACGTGGTGTGAAAAGAACCAAGCTTTAGTAGGCATAACAAGCATACTGAAGAAACTTAGGAAATTCAGGCTGTTAAGCCAATTAAAACAAAAGAGCACATAATCCGTATGTAGCCTTGTCACCTTTTTCTACTAACAGGCATTGTCTCCTATTATTAAAAGTTAGGGAAAAAAAAAAAACCCTAAGACTTTACTGAACTGAGATGGAGATTAAAATTGGACTTTCAAATATCAAATTCTTAATCACGCAAATTAAACAAGGAGACAAAGTGAAACAAAGGAGTCACTTTATGAATGACATAGCTAGAACAAAAGAGATAGAGACTTGATCTCCCTGCCTCTTTTCATTAGTGTCCTAAATGCTACACAGCAAGAGATCTTATCTTTCCAAGTGAGAAATTGTAGGTAGTTCTTAAACTGGTGTATTTAAATGTGTGTGTCTCAGTGTTTTGGAATTGAGTGAAAGAAATCTTAAGTCTAAATATTTACTGTATTGGGCTGAAACAGTAGTGCTTTGGAAAAAATAACTGTCTGTTTATGTCTGGGCTCCGATTGTTTGTTTTGTTTTCAAGTGTTACCGATTTTATTTTTTCAAACTAGTGTAGACAAAGTTCTCCAAGGTTAATTCTGTTACAGAATTATTAGTGAAAGATTAAGGGAGCTTTCTGGTTTGGCAATTCATGATTTTATGACACAGAAAACTTGAAAAAGTAGAATACTAAAATATGTACAGGCATGCAGCCTTTCCAGCCAGATCAGAGAGTGCAGAATCTAATCACTGGGAGTTACCTGCCTTCAGGGTGATCGCGTTTGCTCCTGAAGTGTGTAGGAAAGAGTAGGAGAAGTCAACAGAGCTGTACTGATATAAGTAGCTTTGGGGATAAATGTTGGAGTGTGAGAGTAATGTGGTGTAGGGGATGTAGGTGTGTTACCTAATCAGAAGGGGTGGGCAGCTGTAATGGGGTTCAGGGTGTTTTAACTTGGTATCTGCAGATCTCACAACCCCCCCAGGAATTCCTAGCAGTAAGGTAGAGGTGGAACTGTACAACACTTAATGAAAGACAAGTGAAAATATGACACACAGAATTGCATGTGTAGACCACTGTAGAAGGTGTTTGCATTAAGGGGAGAGGGGAGGGGACAGGCGATGAGTGGTTCAAATATGTGTCTGATGAGCAGCTGAGGGAACCGGGGCTGTTTAGCCTGGAGAAAAGGAGGCTGAGGGGAGACCTGATCGCTGTCTGCAACTACCTGAAAGGAGGTTGTAGCAAGGAGAGTGTTAGTCTCTTCTGCCAAGTAACAAGTGATATGACAAGAGGAAATGGCCTCAAGTTGTGCCAGGAGAGGTTTAGATTGGGTATTAGGGAAAAATTCTTCACGGAAGGCGTTGTCAGGCACTGGAACAGGCTGCCCAGGGAAGTGGTGGAGTCACCATCCCTGGAGGTGTTTAAAAGGCGTTTGGATGAGGTTCTTAGGGACATGGTTTAGTGCTAGACCAAGTTTATGGTTGGACTCGATGATCCTGAGCGTCTCTTCCAACTGAAATGATTCTATGTATTTCCTAGATATGTTGATTAAGAACGCTCTCAATGTAACTGTATGTATGATGTTCTGGTACAGCTACAAGAGTACATGGGGAAACTTAATTAAACTGCAGTTCAAGATATGTCCTTAGTTATATTTTAAAAGTAATTCTATTTTGATATTTATTCATTTGCAAGCTATTTGATTGACAATAAAAGTTTTGACTGGAAAATATGTATGTGTTTGTTTATTTTAGGCTTTGCTCACTGCAGTAACATCTCAACACATAGAAATCCACGAAGGAACAGTGCTACAGGCTGTGAGAACATGTTACAATATCTATCTAGCAAGCAAAAATCTCATAAATCAAACCACAGCCAAGGCCACTCTAACACAAATGCTGAATGTCATTTTTGCACGTATGGAAAATCAAGCAGTGAGTATCTCAGTATCTTTATATAGAAACTAGCTCTTAACAGCAAACCAGCTTGCAAGATTTGTTTTGTCATTATTATTAAAGCTTTTTGACTTTCCTAACTTATGTACTTTGGAAAAAAAAATAATCTGGCATCTTACATTGTTCTTTTTGTGTTTTACACTCTGAAACAGGTGTGAAATGTGTTTGGAAGGATGGGGATGGTGTACAGGATTTAAACTTCTCACAGTGATCTTCTTTATTTAATGGATGTATTCAACTTCAGTTTCTATTGTCAGGCTGTTAAGAGGTGCCACGCTACCTGTGTACGAGTACATCTGGAGTCGCATAAGTGTTAGTTAAATGCTCCAGTGTTGTGATGATAAACACTGCAGAAGTAATCCGTGATTAAAACAAAACAAAACCAAGCAAAACAAGAAAAAATCAAACAAAGGAAAAACTCAAACTCAACACACCTTTCCAGTCATATAAGCATTTACACTTTTTAACATTTGAATGTGTAGTAGTCACTAACAGGTATGTGTATGTCACTGAAATTGCTGTTGTGTGTTGTCAGCAGGCACCCCAGCATATGCCCTGTGCCTTCCACTGGTGATAACAAAGATCAACACAACAAAGTAATTGGCCTAATTCTTATTAAAAAAAAAAAAATAGAAAGGCAGATGCCCAGACTAGAGAACTGGTGGAATTCCTAGCTACTTCTAAAAGAAATTCTGCTGTATTATTACGAACTCTTCAAGTTTTCTTCAAGAATATGTAGTACTTTCTTTCATCTTGGAAGCAACTGCATATTGGTACATGGTACCATCACAGTTAAAGATTTATGAGACATCTTATTTATGATAAATCATAGCAAAAGTCATGCAGTGAGTGCTTTTGAGAAATCTGTGCAGTTATTGTCCTTTAAAGCATCTTACTATAGAAGAGGATTATTATTATTTTACAATGGAAGCCTTCATTTTTACCAGACTATAAGTCTAGTCTTTATGCAGGTTGAAAAGCAGTTCTGCTTGTTTTGCACACTTGGGGCAGTTATTTTAATATGATAACTGGCAAATACTAGAAGGTGTTATCTGAGCTGTAATTTGAAAGGTAATATCTGCTCGGAAATCTATAGCACCCCAAAAGATGCAGCGTAGAAAGCTTTAAGTGGAAGAGTAAAGAATTGAGATTATAGTAGCCAAAATAACAATATGAAAAGTTACAAAACTTTTGGTAAAAGGTGGGCTCTGCAGGGATAGAAAGCCAGTCTGTAGAGCATTACCTCAAATGACACCCTGCTTTGGTTTGACTTTAATGACTGTTGTCTTAATCCTTTAGACAAATTACAGAAATTCTTCCCTTATGGGGGAAGATTCCAGATCAAGGAACCATGACACTAAAATAGTCCTTGTCTTACAGTTTGAAGTATGATGATTTCTTCCTGAGGATCTGTCTTCTGTAGTGTTTTGGAAGTGCTGCTCTTTTCATTTGTAACTCCTGGTTTGGGGTTTTTTGTTTTGTTTTCTCCCTGGATTTTTTTTAGTCTTTCCCTTAATGCCATATGCTTGTAGGATAACAGAAGATGCGTAAGTTCTCCAATGTATTTCTCTTTGTGACAGCTTTCAAAAAAGAAAAAAAAAAAACCCTGCCTTATATGTCTCCATACAGTCCTTGTATATTGTCACATCTACAGGCTGAAATTCCTTATAGGGCAGGCAGACTACTCTTGGTCCTATACTATGTGTAGTTTAGTCATCCCTCTTTCTCAGTGAAGATAGAGTTAAGTCTAATGTGTATAGTTGGGAAGCAACCCTCTTGCAAAGGTTTATCCCATGATATTTAAATTATTTATAATAATACGAAGGATGCATTTTCTTAAATCGTTAGAGCTTTATGAAGGCTCTGTTTAAGCAGAGGCATTAGAGAGTTCATGTTTATAAAATTAGGTATACAATATGTATACAGCTCATTGTTTTATTTTGATAGTGAAATTCTTGTGTGATTGCAATGTTTTTGTAGCTTCAGGAAGCCAAACAGATGGAAAAGGAAAGACACAGGCAGCAACACCATTTACAGCAGTCTCCAGTAAGCCATCATGAGCCTGAGTCACCTCAGTTGAGACATATTCCAACACAGACTGATCAGCTGTCCAAAGAGCATGAGAGAGAGCTTGACCACAACACGAATGATGTGGACAAGAACCTTCAAGAAGATATAGAAGCAGAAAATGGATCTGATATTTCTAGTGCTGAAAATGAACAGACAGAAGCCGACCAAGCCACGGCAGCAGAAAGTAATCAGTGTGTATTTCTGTTTCATGGAGGGAGGGAAAAGGTCTGTTAAAAGAAGTGCTTGAGGATTGTCTTTTTTTCCCCCTCTCCCAAATCGGGAGTCAGGCATATATTTTCAAATAGTTGACTAATGCAAAAATGCCTATTGTCCTCGTTACCACTGTTTAACTCTATCAGGAGTATCCTTTAGTCCTGCACACTGTCATAGTCACTGTAGCAAAGATTCCTCTTTGCACCTGCATAATATTGTGGAAGATTTTGAGAATAACATCTCAAAACCAGTAAGTTTTCAGTTTTTAATGTACATGAAAATAGAAAATTGATGTCTTTTGTTGGCATAGGCCTATTGATTAATTACTATTTACAGGTTGTATGCTGGAATGCTTATGTTCTGCGAATACTATTTGCAAAGCATCCAAACACAGCTTTTTTAATGTATACTCTCCTATTAATAGATTTATAATTGAATTTTTAAATACTAAATGCAAGTGAAATATCTTATTCATTTCTGCGTTTCTCATTAATATTTGTTTGGGTTTGTTTTTCTCTTTAAAGATCTTTCTAAAGCTGATGGAGAAACATATGATGGTGAAAGCAATGAGTGTGAAGAGAAGGCACAAGAAATTGTAGAAAGTATTGTGCAGGAAATGGTGAACATAGTAGTTGGAGGTATTAACATCTGTCTAGTCAATAGAGACTGTAGTCTGAATCTTGACATTAAGAATTATATTAAGACTTCTGAATATTTAACTAAAATGTCATTTAAATAGCACTTAACATGCTGAAGAAAACAGTTTCAGTTGTCTGACCTTAGCTGAGCATTATTTAACAGTAAAATGGACAAGATTTCGTACATTAATTTACACTCTATGTTGGAGACTAATGTTCTTTTAAAAATACAAGTTCTTGTTTCATTTTTGTTTGGTTGGTTTTGTTTTGGTTTGGTTTCTGATTTGGTTTTGTTTTGTTTTTTTCTGTTTTGTTTCCACAAACTCTTCACAAGTGGGCCTGTGGCTGTAGTAGCAGTGTAGCACTACATTTTTCAGTTTGTTGGGAAGTGTATATCAAATCAGTGACATTTTCCTCCCAGTACTTCTTGGAAAATTAGTAAAATGGTTTACTTGGCAATGTAAAGTTGGAAGTCATTTTTTCAGTGTAATTTTCATTAGTGGGAATTAAGAGTATATGGATTTTTTTGTAGTTATGTAATGCCGTGTAAATTCTGCCTTAAGCGGCTCCTTATGCTATTTTGCTTATGATTGTTTTAGTATTTAAACGCTGGATTAAAAGGCTCTTTCTAATTTGCATTCTTGTATAACATTTGTTTATAATTCTTCTTTTCTGATAGATGTGGAAGGGACTGCTGAAAGTGCAGGTGGTGATGGCACAATTGTAACATTAGAAGATGGCAGTGACAGTGAAAACATTCAGGCAAATGGAATTCCAGGGACTCCAATTTCTGTTGCTTATACACCATCTTTACCTGATGACAGATTATCTGTCTCTTCCAACGATACTCAGGTACAGGCAGTTATAAATTAGGAAATACTGGAAAAAGTAATATGTTTTAATTGTTGTCCAACACTTGTGCAGAGAGTGTTTAATATGATTCCATGAAATAAGTTACTTAGATGCATTTCAGCTATTGTGTTCCAAGCATTATTCTGTTTCAATGCACTATTTAAATTAAATTTTTGTCAAGTAAATTTTGCATGTGCTTCCTTTTTTTATCCTAGCATTTTTAGCTGCCCTATAGAGAACACTGTTCCAAGATTCAAGAACCCAGTTCCCCTGTTTTTTGAAGTGCTCCTGAGAAACTATAAAACCAGCATTCAATACACATAGTGAAGAATATAGCCAATTATAGACATACTTGTATAATTTCAGTGTGCTCTTTTCAAATTATAAATAGAAATTTCAAGCCTGACCTTACTGCAATGGTTTCAGATTAAAAGTTTCATATCTGAGAGGACTGTATTTTCATTAACGAAAAAGATGTGAAAATACTCCCTCTGTATCAAATACGAGGATGTATGCACTATCAGCTGACAGAACATATCTGCTATCAAAGTGTACTGTGTAATTAGCTTTGGGAATAGTAGATTTTAAGCTTAAAAAATCTACAGTCACATGTGCCATAGAAAAAAAAGATTAACATAAAACAAGTTGCTTATATAAGGAACAATAATACATAATTGCAAGAACTTAGTAGCAGGGGTGATTATTGTACCTTAGAAATTTTACCAAATCTTGGCACAGATACGTAACTCCTCGCATTCTATTAAAATGTCTATGTGGGTTTTTTTAAACTAGTTATCTACTGAAAGTATCTGAGGGGAATTCATTGCACATTACCTTACTTAAACTTGACCTACCTAATTTCACAATGGTCTTTAATTCTGACTTTTTACTGATGTGGCAATTTTTATTAGTAAGTTTGTTCATTTTAACTGGACTGCAGAATATTTTCATTTGGTTTAGTCTTGAGACCATCAAGCTATAGTGAATTGGTTATATTTGTATAATATCTTAACTACTTGTTGCTGGGTGGTGGGGATTTCCCTGCACACCCTGCTAATGCAAAATGGAATACTGAAATATGTTAACTTCTTTAGGAATCTGGAAATTCTGCAGGACCTACCCCTGGTGCTAAGTTTTCCCACATTTTACAAAAGGATGCCTTCCTTGTATTCAGGTCACTGTGTAAACTCTCCATGAAGCCTCTGTCAGATGGACCTCCAGATCCAAAGTAAGTAGAATTTAGAGTTCTCATAATTAATCTTTTCTATTTGAAAATAAAAATAAATCATTTAAATATTTTTGAGAGTCTTCAGTTATTCAGAAAAAATAATTACATGGTAAAAAGAACCTGGAAGCTTTGAAAAGGTACTTTTAATGTTATAATGCATCTCTTGTGTGTTAAATGAAAGCAACTGTTGCTACCCATCTACTTGTTTAGAAGCTTCTTAAGAACACCTACGCTTCCTGTAAGTGCATCATGTTGTTCCTAGTTGCTCTTTATATCAGTTTTCAGAAGGGTTTGTAAAGAGAGTCTTCAGGTACTTTTGGTCTTGGAAAATGTTGCTCTGCTTTTAAGTAATACCTGGGTTTGTAACCGTTGTTGTTTATGCCCCGCAATTTCTTACATCTTGTGCACATTGGGTATCCAGTACACATACCCGGCTCTACTCCATCTTAATACGAGCTCCTCACTTTGAGCTGATAACTGTGTTTCATTCTTTTGCTCAGGGTGTACACTTTTGACAGCCTCCTTAATCAGAACAGAAGTGTTTTGAAAACAGTCTTTATTTGGGTGTTTTTGAAATCTTGTCCTCTCACTGAAGATACTGTGTTTTCAATTTGGCTTAGAGAATTGTTTGTTGTAAACCAAAAAATATTTTCCTTTATGGATGGGTGCCAGTATTAGCTGGTTGTGAGTGTTGACAATGAACTTTGCCTTTTGGATCTCGGCTAGAACTTATATGCACATTTTTTTGCACATTAGGAGCAATTGGTGATCATTTTCAAGAGGAATGCTTTTTTGTTCTTCAGATAGTAAAACTGTAGTATGACCTCTGACCATCAAAGGTCCAGTATTCTTCAAAAGAAAATAAGCTTTACTGTTTCAAGGTCTAACTTTTAAGGCAGGTAACCTCAAGACGGTTTAATTTAATCACTGATATGTGTCATGGATTTACTAAGCTGAAAAAATGTATGATTTAGTAGAAGGGGTTTTGAAGGGTTAGTCTAGAACCATTTTCAAATTGTTATCTAGTGATGTACTATGAAAGGTCAAGACATGCAAGAATGAAGACTGAAGCATGAAGCTTTTCTTCACTGTTTTTCAGAATTTGTCTTCCAGGAAATGCCATGAAAATCCTGTGGTTTTAGTCAGTTCTCTGAGACTAAGACTGTCTGTTTATTAAAATGGATTAACTCTCTGGAAGAGCAGAATTAGCTATTGAGGCACTTGGAGCATATCTGAATCTGTGGAGTCCTTGACGTTCATATTAGAACTGATTAAGCTCTTCATGTAGAACAAATTGGAGGAAACGGCATTTAGGGCAACAAGAATTAGCTGCAAAGGCATTCGAAGACATCCTGTGTTTGGAGAAGTGCCTAGAATTCATCAGTGATTCTGAGGCATTGATGGCTTTTTGAACTATTACAAACATGCTGTAATTGGAAGAGAAGGCATAGGATATCTACAGCATTTTTTTAAAAAAGGCTTAGCTGCCTCTAAGAAACATCTTGCCAGTGAAAGTATCTATGAAGTCTTTAACGAAAATATTTTTAAATTGTAAGTAACTGGATGTGGAGCTTTAGCTTAAAATCACAAGACTGGGAGTTGAGATCAAGGTCGTGTTTCCTGGGAACCTGCTTAATGTCTTTATCTCCTTTTTATCTGGAATGAAATAAGATGGGGGAGAAATGTCTTGAAGGTTCACTTATTAGATATTAGTCCTTAAATTTGTTTTGAATTAAGTGGGCTTTACACATCATACAGAATTGGTAAGGCCAGCAAGTCAGGACTTCAGTTCTGAGCTGACACTTGCTGGAAGTAGGCAATATTGAATATTTTATTTATAATTGAACTCATATTTAAATTCTTATGTTTCATATCAAAGTATGGTATGTTCATGTGCTGTCTGCACACTTGATAGAACGTGATGCAAAAATCAAGCCTTTTGCATCAAAGGGGAGTCTTAGGTTAGATTCTGTGAGGTTGTGCTGTCCCCAGAGCCAGACATTTTCTTGAAGAACTACAGAGAACTGGTTTGGAGTGTTTACTTTGACTTTCAGCCCATTAGGAGGCATGGGAGGAACATGTTCCTCACCCAACTTGGCTGATTACGTTTTGCTTCTCAAAAGTGTCATCAGACAAAAAGTCTAAGTTTGGGATTACATTGTATGAGTTTGAAATGGTTGCAGATTGACACCCCCCATCCCACTTTGTTTCCAGTGTGCAGAAATCATTGAGTTGATTTGCAGCATACTTGTTATTCGTTTGCATTTTTGTTTTGAGCTAGATTGGAATGACTTTTTTAAATTAAGCTCGTATTTTCACAGTATACAGCAAATATCCAGCTATTGTGTGTGTCACATGTTGGCTTGAAGTGCTCCTTACCCTGTCTGGGCTGTACTGTATGAGAACCTTCCTGTCGTTGTTCCTTATGTTTCATAAGTGTCTTCTGTCAGTGGGTGGTTGTTCAGTGAAAGCTGTGGACGGTCATGTTGGGAAAGCCATTTGTCTCTGTACCTGCTCTTCAGAAGAGCTGTGGGCTTTTTTGAGATGATCCGAAGTGGGAAGGAGCATCAGGAGACTGAGGAAAGAATGCTTTCACCCAGAATGATATTTAGATTGCATATATTCATTCTGATGTGAATTCTGGCTTAGTACAGTCTGTAAGAAGCATGATGCTTCTTACAAGTGCTCCACGGTGGAGCACTTGACAACACTAGAGTTGCCTGACTTTGCTATTGCTTAAAATAGGTGTGTTATGTATCTTAGCTGCTCTTGGAGTGGGATGGGACCAATGACTGATAAACAATATAAAATACTGTATTTGAGAAAAGATTTCAGTGTTGGGAGGAAGCGGGTCAGGCAGAACAGCTGTCGTCTTCATGGTCCTTCAGCTCTTTTTGGGTGCTGGTGGAAATGCAGGAGGAGGAATTTCCACCTTTTAGTAGCTGGGGTTCTGTAGATGGGGTGGATATTTTAGATAGGATCTTCCAAAAATCCTTTAAAAGGAAATAATGCTCCCTTCATCCTCTGGCTGCGATGGGCAGCATTGCCTACTGTTGCTGCTGTTCTGTGATGCTGTGCTGCTGAGACAGTGGCTCAACAGTAATGGAGAAAAACAGTAACTGGGGAAGGTTATTCTTGCCCACCTTCTTGACTGAAGAGTGACCACTTCAACAAAAACCACCAACATATTTTTATGATTCTTTCCATACCAGATTGTGTCGAATTTTTGTTGATTTCATGAACATTCCACATACAAAATCATTGTGGTGTATTGACTTTACAAGAGACTGTTTTATTTTTTATGACTTACACTGGGATCATCTGCTGTATATATTTTTTTGTTGTTGTTATTCTAGATCTCATGAACTGCGATCAAAGATCCTTTCATTGCAGTTGCTTCTGTCCATTCTGCAAAATGCAGGACCTGTCTTCAGGACAAATGAGATGTTTATTAATGCTATTAAGCAGTACCTTTGTGTTGCACTGTCAAAAAATGGAGTCTCATCAGTTCCAGAAGTTTTTGAACTTTCACTTTCGATATTTCTTACCCTCCTCTCAAACTTCAAGACTCATCTAAAGATGCAGATTGAGGTATGTACATTAATTTCTAAGGGGTGGAGGAGTGTCAAGTGAACACTTGTTTATATTTGTGAGTAGCTTGGTCTTGTTTAGAGAAATTAGTTTTCCTTTCTGAATCTCAGCTTTTGCATAAGACTTGCCAAATCTTCTTGTGCATAGGAGCTCTTTTTCACCCAGTGGCAATGGGCTTGCTTGCAACAATGCTCTTGAAACTCCCTTCAAGTGAAATAGCAGCATTTCCTTTGGAATACTTACCAATTAGATAAGATTTGCTCTGTAACATCAGAAGTAATGTGACACCTACCTGTGGTAGTGCTGTCTGGTGAAGTGGAAAGTGATGGGAAAACTTTTTTAGGGCTGTTTAAAAAAAAATCCATCATATTTTAACTAGAACATGAAATTGAATACCTAATAAAGAAGTAGGCCATTTCATCACTTAGTAGATATTAACATAAACTAAGAAATTTTACAGCGCAAAAGATGCTTTGATTTACTCTGTGATTGAGGTGAATTTTTACAATGATAACTTACTATACTCGTACTCACTATTGCTGCTAGAGTTAGCTTCCTTAAGAGTTTCCTGGTTTTTGTGGTATGGTATTATCGCAGAATGATGCTCAAACTCAGAAATTACTAGATTTGTGGATAAGTTCCGTCAACTAGTGTTCAATAATACGATTAGGAAGTTTTAGTTCTGCACTACGTAGTACAAATTAAGAAAATGGGTACACATGAAAAGGCTAGTCAAGGTATGGTTTTGCAAAGGAATTTTATGATAAAAGTTAATGACTTGAAATGCATTGTGGATTCTCTTTGAGGTCACTTGAACAGATTTCTTTCTCTAGGGAAATCCCAACTATTTGACTATTGTAGCCACTTCCCTTTGTATATCAGGGCCTACATCAGTATGTGTTCTGAACAAGATAATCTAATTTCCTCAGTTCTCAACAGGTGTATGCATGATTTAACTGCTTAGGCCATACGTAGCGATAAATACATATTCTTAGCGATAACTCTTATCCAGGTCCTGACAGACATTGTGAATTTTCTCACTGGATGGATATATTATAAGTCATAGGGGAAAGCAAGATGTATAATATCTAGAGGCTTTGTTCTTTACTTTTAATTCTTATGCCATAGGGTATTAGCAGTTTATTGGAAAGATTCTGTCCATTTGAACCACGTGGGTACTCTCTTGTGTATCTCATGTGTTAAACATCTTAACTCCATGGTGAATAAAGTAGTAGTGTGCCAGTGTGTTCCTACTGTTCATTTTGATAATTTTATGTTTTGGGAGTTGATGTGAATACTGAGACCCACAGATTGCCCCATAAGTGTGGACGTTAAGTATGTGAAAAGATGCTGAGAAGTGTTGAAAATATTGCTGCTGTAAGGACGTTGCATTCAGGGATTTCTTCATCTCTAGGATGTCATTGCATAAGTTGATATATTGTGGCAGTTTTGGAGGAAGAACCTCATTTTGCCAGTACCGTGTCAGAAGGGTATTGTATTCTGATCACTTTCCAGGTTATTTTGATGCCTTTTGGGGAAGAAACAATAGGATTTCCAGTATTTCTTTGAGTATAGCTTGGAAAGCAATACATGTTTGGTGATTGCCTTGAAAAGATGATGCATTTTGAAGACCAAGTCTGTGCCCAACAAGACTCTGGTGCATGTGCAGTGCTCAGCACATCAGACAGATGGGGCCGAGCCGCCTGCTGCCCAGAATGTGTTGGACTCGCTGGGTGCTCACAGAGCTTACAAGTCAGCGTGTAGGTGGTAAATGCATCGCAATTGAACTTCCCTGACAGAAATTTGATGAACTTCCATCACTGCCATCCTTTCCCCAAATTCCAAACAGAAAATGAAGACATATCAGAGGAAAACTTGGGTAGAGGTTGCCCTACACTATTGTAGCAGCTCCTAGAATATGCTAAATTAGGACCATTGCCACATAGCAGGGCTGCATTTCCTCCTCACAAATATGAAAGCCAAAAGCTTGATGCTGCCAAAATATCCATCTATTACAAAGTACAGGGGACAGCAGTTTCTAGAAACTTTCTCTTTTTACTGGTTGTGAGCTAAGAATTCCTCTTCTTTCAGCTACTGATCCTAAAGGTTATTCAGAAGATGTGGGTAGACAAGTAGACAACTTCACATTCCGTTTGTGTCTTGGAGCTGTAAGGAGAGCCATATGCTCTGATTTATAATACGCAAAATCTATATATTTGGGGATTGAGGCTGCATTCTTCATCTGTGTAAGAATTTTTTGGCATATTTTAAAATAATAGTTTCAGATTCTGTGGAAAGCGGCCTTCCCTTGGTCCTCGGACTTAAATATTCAGCTAGCACTGCCCTCTAACAGTTAAAATATTTTGAGTTGTGCCTTAATTGTGTTGTAACTGTATTTCTAAATGGATCAATGAATATATTTGCAGGAAGTCAAGTCCTAGTTATGAGGGGATTTGGGGTGTCATGTAGCTATAATTATATTACCGCCCTTTCATAGCTGTGAATAAGCTGTCTTAAAACTCTTATTTTTAGTTGAGAAAACTAAACAATGAGCTTTTTTCTGGTTTACTTTTCCAGTACACTAGGAATAAAGTCTCAACTCTGTGACATGAATTGCAATAAGTCACATAGTGATAAACAGAATTTTTAAATCTCTGAAATGTAAATAGTCAATACGGTTTCGAGAAGCTGTTCATTCCAAGATATGCTTGTCCAAAGTTCACACCAGAAGCAAAAAGCTCTGTCTCAGAAGCGTAGAGATCTAAAGTGTCTTTGTAGTATGCGGACCAGATAACTTCCTTTCTAGCTTAGATTTGGGTTTAATTTTTGTACGTGAAACTTTTTTCTCTGCCCCATCAGTGACTTTTAAAAAATTCTCTACCAGAAAAAAAATATTTTTCTGATTCCAGAGGGTATATAACATTACTGTCTTTCAGTAAAACAGCAAATATGTAACTAAGGATTGCTCATAGCATGACCTTTTATTAAAATTTTATGTCTTCCTCTGTTTGGATTACGTAAAGTTGTGGCTAAAATCAGTCTAGTACTCCTGAGTATATTTAAGCACGTGAGAGTCTTTGATCTGTCATGTGTTGAAGTCCTTACGTTTTGTAGAGATGCTTTCCTTATTGAGAGTAGTAACTGGGATTGTGCTGTGTGCCTCTCTCTGAAGGAGCCAATAAAATGGAAGTATTGTTAGCACATTTTGCTTGAGGAAATAGCTTACCATCAAAGTTGGTTGAAGTCAATGCTGCTGTTTTTCCCCGAACATGCAAGTTAAAGAGAAATTAGCCTTATGTTCTACCTGGCTAATAGCGTAAAATCACTGTGGTATGAGGGAATGTCTAATATTAAAACCAAGGGCAGTTAAATATTTGAATGTTTGTGTGCTGCTGTCAGAGAAGAGGAGCTTGACGGCTTGGGACTATTGGCAGCATTCCAGAAAAAGCAAATGTTGTTGGATTTGGCAGCCACAAGAGGCTGTGGAGCAGTGAGCTCTGAACAGTGCAGAGCGGTGATGTCACACCACGTAGCAGGTCACATTTTGAGTTCACATGCTCTTGCAGCAATTGCTGCTGCTTAACAAGAAGTGGGAAAAGGCTGCCCTGGCTGCTAAGCACGCTTCGCTGAAATAGTCAGCCTTTAATAGAAATGGATCTGGTGAGGAAATCATTGAGAGGGGATACAACAGCCTCTGTTCCAAACAAAAGCATCTGTACTGCGGCAGTTTCAGGGAAAACTAATATTTCTTTAGGGAAGAGTGACTTACCTATCAATGGACCTGCTGCATTTTTTTATGCCGTGCCTGACCAGTGTCTACCTTCCAGTAATCTTATACCGTAGAGTGATTCTTTTGGGTCAAGATGTTTCCCTTCTAATGAAGATCCGATACTTTTCATTTGCCTAGGTGGCTGTTTGTCACAGTTTCGCCATAATGATCATCGTCTCATAGAGAAGTATTTTGTGGTGAGGTAATATCTCCCCTTTCAAAATCCCAAATGATTTTGAACTCTAACAGCAGCTTAGACTTCTTGTTAGGCTAAATTGTCCTTCAGGACTTCACATTGTTCCCAGTTCTTCTGGCTTTGAGTGACTGGAATATAAAACAAAATTTTGCAGCTAGACAGAACTCCAGAAGTACGTAATAATTCAAATTCCTAATGTGAATGTATCAAGAATAAGTTCTATTTCCTTATTTCCTCTTTTTTTTTTTTTTCTTATCTCCTGTACCTCTGAAGTGGTGCTTCAGAATTATGTAGGTCAAAATATTGGCCATCAATGTTAGTGACTGTGTTTGTAATAGATTTTATTTTTCCCCCCTCTTCCTGGAATATTTGTTAGGTTTTCTTCAAAGAAATTTTCCTGTATATCTTGGAAACTTCTACTAGCTCGTTTGATCATAAATGGATGGTAATCCAAACGCTGACAAGGATATGTGCAGGTATTAAGGACCATTTGGTTCTAGTTTTTATATTTTTATGTTAAATAATGGAATTGTACTTGCCTTGCATTGAATGGTCTAGTTTTTGTTCCAAATTTGACAATGACACTTTGTTTATAGATGCCCAGAGTGTAGTGGACATCTACGTGAACTATGATTGTGATTTAAATGCAGCAAATATATTTGAAAGGCTGGTTAATGACCTATCAAAGATTGCTCAAGGAAGGGGTAGCCAAGAACTTGGCATGTCCAATGTTCAGGTAAAAGTTCTACCCAACTTTATGAAGCTTCATGTTTCTTGGCATGATACATTAAGACTAGACTGTCCATTTCTCTAATGTATTCCTCTTGAAATTTTTTCTAGGAATTAAGTTTGAGAAAAAAAGGACTGGAATGCTTAGTATCCATCTTGAAGTGCATGGTGGAGTGGAGTAAGGATCAATATGTAAATCCCAATTCTCAGACAACACTTGGTAAGATACGAGACATTGCTTTTGGCTTTAGTAAAGAGGTGCTGCAGGAATTCAGTGCGTTTTTCCAGTGGTTTGGTACTGTTAGTGTCCAGATTGGTAAAACCTCCTGCATGAAAAAAAGAGAATAAACTTTTCTTTTTTCCTCTTTGGTAGAAATATTAGTAAGTTTGGATTGGTGTCATTTGAACAAGTTATCGAAGTTGTCTTGTCTTAATTGTTTCAATTCCTGTAAGGCTACTACACTGAAAATTACTAAATCCTGTTATTTTCTGTATTTCTATATTTAAAAGGATCACAAAACTTACTTTAAAGCTCCCCTAATTTCATCCAATTTCGTGTTGATTAAATTACTGCTGAAGCAAGCTGAATAGAGAGCATTTTTTAAATGTATTAATATGTAGCTATAGAACTTCCAGTGTTGCAATCTCTGAAGAAAATAAATCATTGCTTATTTTAATCTTGTTTCCATCTGACCTGAGATGAAAAGAGCTAGAGTTATGCCAGAATTTTCAGATTAAGCACTCAAAGTTGGTAGGTGAAGTAATAACCTTTTTGGAGGTGGTTAGCATGGCTGTCTTGTGAACGGAGAGCACCAGCTCCTTGGTCTGGCTGATCATAAACACTTTTAGATACTTCGTTTCAAAAACTTAGAATTAGTGTGATTCACTTCAGGTCAAAGCTAACACCAGACTTGAAAATAAAAGGAAATAAAAGGAAAGATCTGTAATTTCGTTTCTGAGTTTTGTACATTGTATTCCGAGTGCCTACAAATTATAGTTGTAACTTAAGGTTTAGATTTCAGGTGTGTGATGAACTGAAAGAATCCTCCTTGATGTGTTGTAGTTTCAGGGCTCTTTGTTGTTTTCCCAACCAAAACAAAAGCAGAATATTTATATAAAAATAAATAGATCATTGATAACCCTAGTAAGTTTTAGAAGCCTTCAGAGAGGATTTGAAGAATAACCTGTGATTTTAATTTCTTTTCACTGTATGTATTTTGTATGTATGTAACCCTTTCCAATTTATAGGCCAAGAAAAACCAACAGAACAGGACAGCAATGAAACCAAACACCCTGAGACAATTAACAGATATGGAAGCTTAAATTCCTTGGATTCTACTGCTTCGTCAGGAATTGGCAGTTACAGCACACAGATGTCTGGCACTGACAACCCAGAGCAGTTTGAGGTCCTAAAGCAACAAAAGGAAATAATAGAACAAGGAATTGACTTGTGAGTGCCCTTTTCTCACCCATGGGAGGGTGGATTCTTTTGGAGCTATGAAGATTCCTGGGTTTTTCTTCCTTCTCCTCATAGATACTCATCTTGTGTTAGGAAAAAAACTCTGGATGTAACAGCACTTCCTCTGGTGAAAGAGTGCTGAATGGTGTCCCCTTTGGAGCCTGTCAACAGTGTTTTGTGTTAACCTAATTCCTCACAGCTAGAAGATGAGTACTCTGAATGTTTGTTCTTTTTTTTCCAGACCTGCTTGTCTAAAAATAAGATTTTTATATTTGGATAAAAAGAACATTGAACTCATGTGATCAGTTAAATACGACCTGTTTTAGTTTACCCATTACTGATGAAGGTGCCTATATGCTTAAGCTGGTGCTTCCTTTGGATTAATTAACTTGTCGTATTTAGAACTGGAGGATAGTATAATTTCTCAGTGCAGTCTGACATGAATCTTCTGTGTGATTTCAGCCTTGTCACCTCACCTCCTCAGTGAGGTCACTTTATGTAAAAATAAGTTTTCTGTAGTGTAGTTCTCAGACCCCAAACAAACATGTCTTAGTCTTATAGTGTTTTCGTTTCTTTCAGTTACCTGGCCTCCTGTCTTGTACATTACTGTTCTTACAGGCAACTCATGGATTTCTTCATTGTTTCATACAGATTAAAACAAAAAGCAACGAAGCATAATTGTTCCTTTCCAAGCCAAGACTTTGCTATTTCTGTGGAATATTTTTTTCTTCAAGAGTGCCAGAGTAGATGATAGTGTTCAGCTCTCCTAACTGGGAGCTGCTTAGATGCCAAGCTGGCAGAGATGTAGCAAAGAAAAAGAGGAGGCTGTTTACAGGGGGGAAAAATATAAAATCATCCAACGATGAAGGGAATAGCTCATTCCTATCTAATGCATAGTTTGATAAAGGAAAAGTGTTTAATACATAGATTTTCAATATCTCATACAAAATTATTGAAACTTTTTTATTTAAGTGGGTAAGGCTTTGTGCATGAATAAAAGGGTTAACTGTCACTCATTCTATCTTGGTCTTGATTGTACAGATTCAATAAGAAACCAAAGAGGGGAATTCAGTACCTGCAAGAACAAGGAATGCTTGGCACTACCCCTGAAGACATTGCTCAGTTCTTGCATCAAGAGGAAAGATTAGATTCAGTAAGAAAATTGTTTTCCTGATGGTTGTTTTGCTCATGCTGATGTTGTTGTACCAGTTGCAAATCATATGGTATTTTAAAGTTTTAAAGTGTATAACTTTGCAGTTCAGGAAAGTGTAAGAAAAAGACTGACTTACATGAGCTGACTCAAGACTTGCACCTAGTTGCTAGTACAACTGTGAGCAACTTACTAAACTGTATTTACTTCAGCCCAGTAAGGTACTGTCAGAAGTAACTGTCCTTCAGAGACTGCTAAAAAATAGCCTGGTGCAGCAACATGAAAAGCATTTTTTGCTGTATCCCAAAGGAAGGCTATTTTATCTAGATTAGTTATTTGATTTTATTTTATTTACAGCTAGAAGCTGTTGCTGGACTCGGTAAGGTCCTACAATATCTGGCTGAGGAGGGTGGGAATTTCAGTTTACTATGTTATGTTGACAGTGATCAACTGGATGTATTTGAGTACCAGCTATTTATATTTGAGCATCATTTGAATCTATTTGAGGTCTGTACTCTAATGGGAATAAAGTTAAGTTTAGCAAGGTTTTCATTCCTGCGGTAAAATTCTTAACTACAAAAATCAATACAGCAGAGAACAATCAATCGTTGGTAATATTAACTTTGTCTTGTGCACATGTGGAATTCATCTAATAGAAAAAAATGGTATGTGAGTAAAACGAAAAGGAGGAAAGTGGGCAGGTATAAGCATGTAAGAGAGCATTATGATGGAATATGTTGCCAAAATACCTTACTTTAGAGAGTAGAGAAGAAGCAGAATATGTCATCCTTGACTACATACAAGCCTCTGTTTTTGTGAGACATATGGTCAATATGACCGTTGTTCTTCTTTACCATTTTTTTTCATTGTAAATGCACTAGTTTCTCTTTTCTATTCTTATTTTAGACTCAGGTTGGGGAGTTCCTGGGAGACAATGATAAATTTAACAAAGAAGTCATGTATGCATATGTAGACCAACACGACTTCTCAGGAAAGGATTTTGTTTCAGCTCTGCGCATGTTTCTAGAGGGATTTCGTCTTCCAGGAGAGGCTCAAAAAATTGATCGCCTGATGGAGAAATTTGCTGCTAGATATTTAGAATGTAACCAAGGGTAAGCCATACTTTATCTTCAGAAATTTGGAAAGCTGAATAATAAGTCAAAAATCATAGTATGTTAAATTTGCTGTTCTTTTTCTCCTTTCCCAATTCAGGCAAACTCTTTTTGCTAGTGCAGATACTGCATATGTCTTAGCTTACTCAATTATCATGTTGACAACAGATCTTCACAGTCCACAGGTATGTTGCTAGAAAAATAAATTTGCACAATTCATAGACATCCACCTTTCAGGCTTTGTGACAATCTAGTTGTAAAAGCTTGGTGTTCAATTTAACATCTATATGTGTGTAAGAAATATGGTGGATTAAGTTTGCGCATCTTTAAGTAAGAGTATTGTGTTTCAGGGGCGTTGAGATTTTTAAGTTGCTTTGGTTAGACCTTTCTGTAAGGTATCGCTCCCTGCTCTGTGTTGAATAGGAATTGTGTGGATTTGCTTTCATATTGAGGCACTCATAGTAGCGATCGAACCTACAGTCAAAGCGAGAACTTGTGTAATTACTTAACTGTTGATATTAACACGGATCTGGTCCTGATTTTAGTCTGTTTGAAAAAATAATGCAGTTTTATTTTGATAAATACAGCTCACTTCTGCTGTGCAAAATATTCAAAGTTGCAGTGATTAGCTGTCATCATTTATTTAAGCAAAATCTGGGAGGAGTATTGAACTCTTCTGAGATTATATGATTATGTTTAAAATAGCTTGGTCTGTATGACAAGATAAACCACTTTTTTTTGGTAATGTTATGTCTAATTTACATGCAGATCCTACTGAACGTTTATGACTATTGTAATGTCCACATCGCCTTGCGTTGTTTTGTAGATTTGACAATGTAGTCTTGCATATGTTGGATACTTAAAAATGTTGTCCGAATCAGCAGGTTTGTCCTTGATGGTATTTTTTCTTCAGTTTGGCTGCTTTTAGAGGCAGCATTGTAACTGTTATGAACTTGCCTCATTTGTTGATATGAATGGCTTCTTTCTGGGTTTCAGGTTAAGAATAAAATGACAAAAGAACAGTATATTAAAATGAATAGAGGTATCAATGATAGTAAAGATCTTCCTGAAGAATATTTGTCTGCTATATATAATGAAATAGCTGGAAAGAAGATTTCAATGAAAGAAACAAAGGAATTAACAATACCCACAAAATCCAGTAAACAAAGTAAGTAGTTGCAGTGTTAGCTTTCTACAGTGTTGGCTCTTCGGTTTCATGACACTATCTCCATTTTAAAGTGAGAGGTAAATGAAGCGAGCACCACTTAGTTAACTCAAAACGAGCCCTAACTTCTAATTTTTTATCCTTTTCCTTTTATACATACATGCATGATGCTACCTTCAAACCTGTGTTAAATGCAACTGCTTATTTTCACTTCCCTTTGCATGTGAATTCCTGGTGTTCGGTGCATTGGCCATGGAGAGCACAGGTTTTGCCATTGAACAGCAATGCAGGGAAATGCATTTGAGAGCTTTGGGAAGTACCAGTGTTGCTGCAAGGCATGGTGCAGAACACACAGTGCTTGTGCCTTCTATTTCAAAGATTAACCATTGTGTTTTCCTGCAATAACCAGTCTGTCATCTTCAAAAATTTTGCATTGTTTGGTTTGCAGAGTCCTAATATATGCACTTATAAAATAATTATCTTCTCCGAAATACCAGAAAATCTTTTCTGTGTTTTGCTTGATGTGAAGATTCAGAGGTTATTCATTCTAGGTTTTCTACAGAGAACATGTAGAGAGACCTGAGTTTTTCCCAGCATAGTTAAATTTGTATGCTTTTAAGTCCTGTGCCAGCCTTATGAACAGATTACAGGAAATTTGCATCTGCAAAAAAGTCTCCCTCTTTTTTTCCAATATTCATTCAAGTAACATGATGGTTTTATTGTAATTTTAAAGAAGCTGCTTACTACATTCTACTTGGGTTTCACTTTCTTGATGAGATGGAGGTTCCATTACTGAAATGAAAAGTTAATTAATGTAGT
The DNA here is from genome assembly GCF_036013445.1 of Caloenas nicobarica. Lineage (NCBI taxonomy): Eukaryota > Metazoa > Chordata > Aves > Columbiformes > Columbidae > Caloenas > Caloenas nicobarica. The sequence continues at coordinate 129,233,095 of NC_088246.1, read as the reverse complement.
TCTCCCTCAGAAAAAGGATGTCCACTTATTTTTATTGCTATTTTCTGTGCTGATGGATTGCTATGAAATTTGTGTTCACTTTAAATTTAGCTTAGTGGATGTGATATTTATGCTGTCAGTTGAGGTGATGGAGAAGAAATGCTTGTTTTACAAATCTAAGAATTTTCTAGAGGCTTAAAATGAGGTTACATTTCATAGCTAAGTTTACCTTAAGTTAAATTTTATCGATATTGTAAAAGAAATGGTGTGGTAATTTCAGAAAGTAAAGACATTACAAAAAATGCATCTGAGTATGGCACTCGATGCAAAAATTGAAATTATATTACTGAAGACACTTCTGCTAAAGATGCACAAATGAGAGGAAAAAAACGTGTTTGTTTACAGGTGTTGCTAGTGAAAAGCAGAGAAGACTCCTATATAATTTGGAAATGGAACAAATGGCTAAAACAGCTAAAGCTCTTATGGAGGCGGTGAGCCACGTTCAGGCACCTTTTACTAGTGCAACACACCTGGAGCATGTGAGACCCATGTTTAAGGTGAGATACATGTTTTGGTGTTTACCTAGATTATCACATAGTTCTTGATGCAAAATACTGACTGACAGGATTGGTTGAAAATACTAAAGATTTGTGTCTGCTATGTTTTGATCATTTTTTAAGTTACTTAACTTGCCACAGGAAAGAAGTTATAAAGCATACTGTGCAGATCTCTAGATAGTCCTTAAGAAAGTATTTCAGTTGTGTGATTTTTTTTTAAGATTAGTTTTGGTTTCAATAGGAATGAAAAATTAGAAAAAGGGGGGGAGGGGGAAGAAGAAACGTACACTTCTGGAACATAGAATAATTTGGGTTGGAAGGGACCTTTAAAGGTCATGCAATAGGGAATTAAGTCCTGGATCTATGAGTTAACATGATGCCTTTAATACTCTCACAAAGTTATCATTTGGTTTGTGCAAGTATTAAACTCTTTTCTGAGATAGTGCTTTTGAAATTGCTGGCTTAAATGAAACCAAAGCTCTGTGGTGCATCATTTTATTATGAAATTAGGCATGAAATCTATTGCTCCCTGCTGTGCACGCGTTAACTGTATTTCATCGGGGGTGACTTCAGGTAAAATTATTTCTAAAATCAGTCTGGGTGCCCTGAGGTTTCCTCTCTATAACCACATGCAGTTACAGCAGGATCCTCTGCATTTTCTGGTTGGTTTTTCTGCCTGTGTGAGAGGGACCTTTGACCACAAGAACTGGACCATGTGGGCTCTGCTGCAATAACTTTCAGTTGAGTGTGTTACACTCTGTCCCTCCCTAAGGCAATAGGAATGGGAAACATTGACAGTGACTTAGATACGAAAAGATGGAGGGCCAAGGGCAATGAAGTGAAGAGCAGAGACATCAAGAACAGGGTCCTGTCCTGTCTCTTATTGTTGTCGTCTTATCGTAACTTTAGTGAAATTAATAAAAATTTCTGCCCTATTTTATTCTACCCTTTTTTTTTCCCCATCTGGTATTATCAGGACAAATGTCTTATTTAAGTACATAGTTTTCATCATAAAGGAATCTGTTATACACCACATTGGGTCTTGCAATAACTATTGACTCTATCTGTCTCTCACTCTGCAAAGATAAAGGTTATCCTGGGAATACCAAAACTCCAATAGACATGTAAATGGCATAGTTTGGGGGTTTGTTTTATCTGAAGATAGCTGGATGTGTGGGTTTGTTTTTTTCCAGCTATCTGTAGATGGTTGTGTGTGATGTTTTCTGAGAAACAGAGAGGGTGCTTCTGAGGGGAGCATCAATCTGTATTACTTCTATGCTGTGTCTCGTGTCTGTTTTATTCCATTTCCTTTTTGCCAAAAGACAACTTGAAGGTTAATTACGTGAGTCAAGCACGAAATTTCCACTTTAGCAAGCTGCTGAACCTATAACATTCCCTTCAAATACTAGCAGTTAGTGATGTAACTTTTATTTTGCATACATTCCAGTTGGCATGGACACCTTTTCTAGCTGCATTCAGTGTGGGTCTGCAGGACTGTGATGACACAGAAGTTGCCTCTCTTTGTTTGGAGGGTATACGATGTGCAATCAGGATTGCTTGCATTTTCAACATTCAGGTAAAAAAAGTTAAGATTGAGACAATACTTTGATTTAGGTACGAGCAAAATGTTAGTGGGATTCCAAGAGTCCTTGTTGCTGAGGCTGTGCACTGCAGTACCTACCTGCCTGCTTCTGCAATTACTACTTCATCTGGTACATGACTGAAAGTGTTTTAGGTGAAGTGAACTTTATTTTTCCTGGTGCTTTGTGGTAAGTGCTGCCATGTCTATGTACTGAATTTTTGTTTCCCTGAAAGTTGACTACTTGTATTTCAAAGTTCATTCTTTCTTTGTTACAAAGCTGTTTAGCGTTGTTGTGATGTTTCATAAAATGAGTCTTTCTATCCTGTTTCATAAGTAGAACTAATATCTCTGTGAACTGTGTTTCAAATATTGTTCTCAACTTCAGAGAGATTATACTATTCTGAGACTTCTATAATTGGATACTATTTTAACAGTTATGGCACTGGAAATGTCATTCCTGATGTAATGCATGAATGTATCTTACATTAAGCACAATGCCAAGAATTCCAGGCTCTCTGGCTCCAGAGGATAATTCTGATTAAGCGTTGGTGCTTTTTTTTGCCTTTTTGGTTTCCGTTTAAAAATCATCAATAGTGAATGTACTATTATGTTATTGTAGACTATTAGTTAATAAATGGAGTACTAGTCTGCCATAAGTCCATTGTAGCGATAGCTGAAGAATTCCAGCAGAATTCATGTTTGACATTGCATTATTTCATGTCTACATAGTAAACATTAAAAAAAAAGAGAGAAAAAAACAACCACCTTGTAAAATTAACTTTAAGTAAAAACTGATGAACTATGATATAACAGTGAATGCTTTGCTTCCCTCTCCCATTACACTTGCATTTAGTGAATTAATTAGCTTTTTATCACTAATGTGAGAAAGCGCATTGGGGCCTCTGATACAGCTGCTTTTAAAAGCCCCATTGAGATCATGTAGGGTTTCCTTCCTCTGTCTTTCTACTTCATTCTTTTTCTCCCCTCCATGAACTTCACAGACTTAAAAATTTGATTAACAAACTTTCCCTGGAGCCTGCAGCCGCTCAATGAAATTCACATTCCCGGTAGTTGTTTTTATTTTTTTTTTTTTTATTTTTTTTTTTCCCTAAGCTGCAAAAGTGGAAGAGGTACAAATATCAGTTTGGGGAGCTGCAGAGGGTAGCTCCCAGCCCTGCAGTGGTCTGCCTTGGGTGGGAGGGCAAGGCTACATATGCTTGAAAATGCCCATGCTCCCAAGAATGTACACGAATCAGTTGTACCTTTCCACAGCCTTGGGACAATCTTGATTGAATGGAGATGTTTCAAAAACAACACTTCTCATTTGCCGAAATTTAAAAATGGCTTTTTGTCTGTTTTCAGTAGATATTCGTTCTTGGCTTCCTATGAGAATTCTGTTTTGCTTATATCATTAAAACCAATACTGGTGTGTTGATGATTTCAGTGCATTACAGGATGATTCCCTTGCACAAGGTTCTGATGAGATGGCAGAGTTGTCCGACCTCATTCGCCAGATAGCTCTGGTGGTTCAAAGGTGACTGGCAAATCTGCACTTGAGCTGACTTTTCTGTTGGAAGCAGATTTTTCCCTCTTGCACTTAACTGATGCTGGCAACTTTTCTATTTCATTGAATAAACATACAGAAGATTGGCATCTAAGAACAGTTAGCATTTGTTTACACACTTCGAGAGATAATGGAGGGAGCTGGAGGCTTTAAGAAAATTCTCAAAGTACGCAATATAGCTTAAGCTATACATGTTCACCCCTAAGACATCAATTAAATATTCTGGTTTTCATTATTTATGCTTTTAATCTTAGACTGTCACATAGTCTGGCTTTTGTCTCTAACCATCTGTGACAAGATATGCATGAAAAAGATGTACCTACTTTGCTTATATCATCTTTTTTACTTTCTCATTGGTGGACATGATGTTTAGCTGTTTTTCTTCTGCTTTGATGGTTTATAAAAAGGGACAGAGGGAGAACGTATGGAGCAGAGAGGGAACGTAGGACTGAAAACGTTTTCCTTTTACAGAAAATACACAGATTGTAGACTCTAAAGCTTCTTTCCTTAGTACTCTTTCCATGAAACTTCCATTTTTCTTTGCTCATCCATCAGTTGCTGTACCTTTGGCAGCGTACCCTGGAGGAGTGGTTGGGTTTGAACACGGCAGCCGTGCTGTGTGGCTCTGTGAGACTCTGTCCCTCCTGTCATTCCCCACTGTTGTGGCATTCATGTTTTCTCTGTGAAACAGCTGTTCTTCCGGGGATTTTTTTAAAAAAATATTTTATATTTGGTTATATGATGTGCTCAATGATTTGATTTCAAAACAGTCTTAAATATCCAAACATTTAAATATATTTCATAGTTGTCATTTGTTTATCTGACATACAACTAGTTCACTTTATGGCCTTTGGATCTTACATAACAGGAGAGTAAAATGCATTTGTGAGCTCACCTTCTCACCATTGTATTCAGTTCATAGGAGACCTGAGGAGTTTTCTTTGGTGTTTATACACAAAAATTGGATACCTACATGTGGAACATTCTCTTTTGTGAGATTTATTTCATCTGCCTAGATTATAGGTCACTTGCCGTTTACCCACCCATGACAGTCTCACCCCACAAGCTTCTGAGGTGCTCCAAACTGCGTAGATTAAATCAAATGTGTTTTGAGCAGTTTTGTGGTATTGGCTAAACATGCCTTTTGGATATATTATTTAGATTCTATTGAGAATAAAAAAAAAAATCCTACAAATTGAATCTGCTAAGGCAGCATTTTCAGAGTAGGTCCAGGTATAGTACAAGAATAATAAAAGCTTATCTAGGAAGCTGTGTTTCTGCTGAAAGAGTATCCTGTTTCCCCCAAGAAGCGCCTCCAAAAATGTAAAGTAGACCAAACCCAGAAACCTAACAGCAACCTGCATGTTCTGTGCTGTCGGACATGACGCTTCATGTTCCCGAATAAAGGGAGCCTGATTTTGTCCTCCAGCTTACTACAGAAGAACATGAGATATTTTTACTATGTAGAATGCTTTAGGAATTCAGTCCTAGGAAGAGAAAGGTGAACGATGTAGTCGCTGAAATCACACAGATTGTACTAAGAACAAGAAACTGAGAAAATACAAGACTTTTTTGACTTTTTTTTTTTTTACTCCCATTTGTAGCTTGAAAGAGATGCCTATGTCCAAGCATTAGCAAGATTTACGTTACTTACAGTGAGTTCTGGTATTACTGAAATGAAGCAGAAGAATATTGACACCATTAAAACTCTCATCACGGTGGCTCATACAGATGGAAACTATTTAGGAAATTCCTGGCATGAGGTATAAAAGTCGTTTGTACTTAAATTATAAGAAAGCGCATGTACTGATTTTGAACACAGTAGTGTACTTTATGCAGAAATACAGTATTTTTTAGATAAGTTACAAGTATATACTTTTGTACATATATTATGTAGAATTGCACATTATGCAGCCAGTTAAAGTAGCAAAACATGTCCAAGTGAGAAATAAAATTGTGAGACTAATCCAGCAGTATTTAAATAATATTCGTTTTAGACAGAAGAACAGAAATACTTGTCTGACCTTGAGTGTTTAGAATACTTTTCTCCTAAAGATCTGCCTAAATATTTGTATGTATTTATTTTTTACTATTTCAAACTGGGTTTTGTTGATAAACAACTTCTTTATTCTCTGGAATAGATTCTGAAATGCATCAGTCAACTGGAACTGGCACAGTTAATAGGAACTGGAGTAAAACCTCGCTACATCTCAGGGACAGTGCGTGGCAGGGAAGGCTCTTTTACTGGAACAAAAGATCAGGCACCTGATGAATTTGTGGGGCTTGGGCTGGGTAAGTAATACAGATATGAAGTCTTTCATTTAACTGGCTTTGTTCAGACACGTATTAAAGATTGTCCTTTGTTTTCATTATTGTTGACTATGAGATTTGGAGAGGAGACCATGAAGTAGTCCTTGTAAAACTGTCTTAGGCTTTCAATAGACCTATTCCTGGAATATTTGTTTTGCTCTGTTAAGCATTATTCCTAGAACAGGAGAGTGGGAAAGGTAAGCAAAAGACACATCATTTATTTCTATTAAAGTAAGAATGGATTGCTGATGGCATGGCCAGATTTGATACTATTGCAACGTTAGTGCACCAAGTATTTTACCAAACAGCCAAGTTAGTATGTGTAGGGTAAGCATCCTGTTATGAAACTTTGTGAGAATGCACAGTATTCAGACCAAGTGGGGGATTAGTTTAAATTCTGAAGTTCTCTTTTCTCCTCTTTTGGTTACTTTGGTACTCAATAAGTGCCTTTTTTAGGTTGGCCTGAGAGCCAAAATTTACTTCATAAATGAGATCTTGTTTCCTGTTCTCCTAGAAATATATACCTGTCGTATCATAAATTGTCTTTAAAAGATTTTTTTTTTCAACAGGAACACAGTTAAATACATACGGGCGTAGGGTTTATAGGAAACTATGGGAGCATCAAAGAAGTATTTATAACTCTATTTGACTGTTAGAAAGTTTCTGGTTTAGTGTGACGCTTGGTATATCCTGCCTTTTGGGCAACTTCACTTACAGCCAAGCAAAAGCTTTGTTTTACCTCAAGTTTTCCTGTAACTTTGAGATTTTTATTGAGGAGTAATGATTATTTTAATAGCTTCCCTGATCTTTGCCCTCAGCTAGTCCTAATCATCTGGCTTTGTGTTCTCCTCATACAGCTCCACTTGTTCTGCAGTCAGTCCTTTTCTTTCCAGTGTGCTCTCCTGCCTCTGGATACTCTCTCACCTTGCCAGGAGTTGCTGAAGGGAAACCTCATTCCTGGAAACCAATGCGTCTGCCAATGTCTCATATACTGAGCTGCTTCTTCCTGCCTTTCTAATATGCATCCTCCAGTTCAGTGTTCCCTGATGACCTCTCCAGCTTTGCTATTTCCAAATGCTGGCAGTTTCTCTACCCTGAAGTGACTGGCCTTTAAAGTCCTGATAGCTGAAGAATGTAAACTGTAGTCCAGTGTCTCTAAATCATACTTGCTAGTCATTGGTGTATATCCAACTCATAAAGATTTTTTTTTCCCTTTGTTAACTACATTTCTAAGGAAAATAATTTATGCCCAAATGCATTAAATGTTTCTCTCTGAATTGAATTTCTGAAATGCTTGTTACAGTGCACATATGAAAACTTAAAGATTTTTTTTTTAATAGTAATACCACTTCAGTCTTATAGGAAAATACCTAACTCAAAGGAGTTTAGTTTTTCATACACTTAAGGGCTGTTAGAACATAGTAAATTTCTCAACTGTTTCAGTTTTTTGCTCCATGAATCTTATGTTGTAAATATTTTATTTTCTTGCTGTGATCACTCTGAAGTATCTTTTGGAACTGTGGCTTTCTGGCAGTCTTCCTATAAACTACATTCCTGTGAAGAATAGGGTGCATATGCTCATACATAGAGACACACATTTTACAGGAAAATAGTTGTTTAATTGAGAGTAAGTGAAGGTGCAGTTGTGTGACACGGAAGCTTCATGCAGACGTGCATAAGCAGCAGCATTCACTCTTCTTCCTGAAGTAGTGTGTGAGTTTAAAATAAAAAAATCCTTCTCACATTTACTGCCTGAACCAGGATTCAGGTCTGCACTCTTCAGGCGTCTACATTGGAATGTCTTCATCACTCCTGCATTATCTTCCTGCTGTGGCACTTTTTTGTTTTACTTGAAAATTCAAGGCATCACAGGCACTTCTGTTGTGAAAGTAAAGAAATAAGCATCTATTTCTTTGCTTCTTTGGTAAGAATGTGGGCTTACTTGGAGTTGTAACTGTGAAGTTCAGCTTTCTTCTACTCTAGTTTCTATTCACGTAGTCAGAAGACAAAACCTGCTGCTGCGTGTAGGTCATAGCCAAAGCACATTTCTTAGGTAACCAGAAATCATCTTCGAACAATGGGAATCTGAGGAATCAGTTTTTTCATACAGGTGACTCTGTGTTTCATTGTAAAAGATCTCATAACTGTTAGAGTATAAATCTACCAAGTTTTCCAGCATTGATTATAATCCTACAGCAGTAAGGAATTC